>NC_064614.1:736939524-738248829 GCF_023898315.1 Schistocerca nitens | reverse complement strand
CCTGCGATCAAATGTTTTCGGTTCCCATTGGAGGGGCACGTCCTTTCGTCTACTAGTCGCACGGTTTTGCGGTGCGGTCGCAAAACACAGACACTAAACATATTATAGTGAACAGAGACGTCAATGAACGAACGGACAGATCATAACTTTGCGAAAATAAAGAAAGTAAAATTTTCACTCGAGGGAAGACTTGAACCAAGAACCTTTCGGTCCGCAGCTGCCCACGCTAACCACGGGACCACGGCGATCCTGAACTTACATATCCTCGATGTTGCCTATCTTGCGGATGGACTAGTCAGTTTGTTTATTTTGCTTATTTTTTCACAGTTCCATACAACTTCTTCCTGTTTTCTCGAGTGATCTGTGTTCAGTGTTTCAAGGACTATCCACTGTGCCAACTTATAACTAAATCTGAGGGGGGTGCGATGGGGAGGTTCCCTCGTTAGTAAAATATGTATGGAAAATGCCGCACATCACTGTGGTAGACGAGTAGCGTTTGAAGCTTTTAAAAGTTCTGAATTCCGGTTCATATCTGCCATTAACTTTCCGCTCATGGAGATTTTTGAGTATCCGGTGCAGCTGGAAACACCGAGATTCATCATACTTCCATTTCAGATCAATAGAAGAGTGAATTTAGCAAATGGTTCCACCGTATTTGACAATCGTAAGTCCAGTATCTACCTGAATTCAGAATTCTATCCGTATGATAATTTATTGCTACAGTGGGACCAGAAAGTATACAATTCAGCATTTGATATGTATGCAAGTTTCCGTGCTTCTTACTCTGAAGGTGTTGAAGAGGAAGAAGGATGCCTACTCAGTCCACGAAAATTCGAGTGGCTGGCATCAATCATCGTAGTAGACTGTTCTAAGCAGAATGAGACAATTAAATCAGGATCATTAGGTATACGAATCGAATTTGAATCCTCATCAAATTTCCCAGGATACCCTGCAGCATATGGTCTAGTTCTACATGACTGTGTGATTAACTATTGCACACTTCCTGGTATTGTGCTGTATAAATGATCAACTGCGGTGGCGTACCCAGAGAATTTCACAATGACAACTTGCAGTGTGAACGTCTTGGCCGACATTCAAGGTTTCTGTGATGATGGGTGTAGAAAATTCATATTTAAAGATGTTGCATTCATAGAATACACAGGAGATGATGGTATAATAGAGACATTCTCAGCAAGAATTGCATCACCGAGGCCTTTCAGGGATGGTGGTTCACACATTACTTCCTTGCGCTCCACTGGGACGATTCTGGTATACCTTTTAAAGTCATTATGACGTAACTTCGAATATTCGATCATCCTGGGAACAGCAGCTACGTCAAAGGCGAGGGGAACATCACAAGAATGCAGCGAATCTTCAAGTTTGCATCTATTCAAGACCTGAAATTCTACAGGTGTCCTGCTATCCATCAGTTCAACAAAAAGAAGATGTGTGAAAATACTGTTGCGTCTTCTTATGAAAATGTAATATTACTTTTAAATTACATTAATGGAAATAAATGAATTTTCTACCTCACATTCTGTGGTTTTCTTTCTTTCTACCTAGCTCCTACTCACATAGTACGTCTCTTTGCCCAGATACTACGTCTGTGGCTGTGTTCAAGCACAGGAGACATAATTTCAGCTATGTTTGCTATATGCCTTTGGAAGCGGACACGATCACGTGCTGCCTGTTCCCAAAAACCTGTATGTGTAGCACGATAGGCGAAATCCCATGCTCTCATTACATATATTTTTTTTCCTCTATCTTAAACGTCACCTCCCTCATGATTCGAACTAATACCTTGTGCATCTTGCACATCCTTTGTATACATTTGTAAGAGTAGGGATTAGTGAAATAAGAACAAAGAATAACAATTTTTTATTCATACATAAATATTCACAGTAGCAATACAGCTTTACATCCACAAATCTTGTTGCTTTTACAAAACACTAAGTAACACAATTTTTAAACTCACAGTTATTGTTACTGCTTGAATTTTTTTTCTTCACAGTTTTGGTTTTACGAATAATACTAGTGGTTGAACAAGTTTTTACTTTACATTGCAGTACTGATTACAGCTGTTGCACATGCACACTTCCTCTTACACTAATACTGTTACTGTTACTAGTGAAATTCCACCCAAATAGAAGACTAATTTATACGTTCAGCTGGGTGGCCCGAAACATTTTCCACCTCAAGCAGCTGAAATAATTTAATAATACAATGAAGCGGAGGGCCCTAAAATGTTCGACCCAAAGAGCTGCTCTAAAATGAACTGGGTGGAACTGACATTCAAAACTAATATGACTTGGACAGCTAGCGGGAAGTGATATTTAAAAACTAATCTGTTTACACAGGCACTCACTCAAGCACTCACCCACATGAAGTACAAAAGAGAGGAACACAGTTAATTATTTTTTCCCTTCAGTTACAATTTTTTAACTTTTTTGATGATTTTGGTCCAATTTTTAACTGTATCATTTTTTATAATTTTTTCCCAGCACATGCTGCTTACATGTTCTTGCATATATTCAGAAAAAATAACACACAGGCATACATATTTAATCACACATCCACACTCAAACATACCGCAAGCATACAGACAGATACTCACACACACATATGAACACACACGTGCTGGCACACCATACATCACATACGTACAATATTTATGCTATGATAAAACAGCCATACTATTCGGCACAAGCTCTCTCTCAGTCAGTCGCTTACTTTCTCTCTCATTCACGCCGTCAGAGTCATCCACCCCCTTTGGCGCTTCAAGTATACAGTGTAAGTACGGGAGGTTTTCGATCCTGTCATCACAATGGCTCTTTTATCGTCACGAGGTGACAATCCGACTTTTCATTGCAATGTAGGGCACATCATCTGTCCTCGGGATCGAATACTACTTTGCTGTACCAAACGCGGAGGTTGTGGCGATGTGATAGTGAATTCAAGACTAAATATGAATCACGAACAAGCGTATCACATTTTTAGGAACACTTTTTGCAAAAATATTTCCCAATATGTCCAAGATGGCTGCCAAACTGCTATGAGTGTTTGGCTCAACATGTCTATGTGAAAAACTGCTCTCTCTAACGAATATAAATACATCTCCACGAACAGCCACTCTGACGCACATCTCTCTGCAGTTCTGGGAATTGCGAGATCGATCGCAACAAATACAACTCGCACTCTTCAGTGAAAAAGAGACACACACCTCCACATCATCTGCTGAATGACATTTCAGAGATATAAGAACACACAAGCCTGTGTTTTTTTATGATGACTTATATTTATTCATTTAATTATTTCTGTGATTAACCTACAGTTAGTTTGTCGTTCATTGGTTATGTTGTATTCTAGATAAACTTTTAGGTTGACCTACTGAATTTAATGGCTACAGGTAGTAGTCAAAGGAATATTTAGTTATCAGATGTCAAAGCAATTACTTCTGTTTCCTATGCATAATCTAATGTAAGGAATATAATTAAACATATTAAACACCGTAATCTAATACACTGAATGGAACGAGACATTAGACATCACAACAATGTCAGAAGTTTACACCTGGTCCGATACGCATCCGTTCTCCGGTTGTTACGGCAACTTGTACAAACAGCTACAAGGTTAACTACCGCCAACCGTAAACAATGCTTTCTCTCCTGAATGAGCTGGAGCGTTGCTCATTGAGCCGATTTGTGCCCGCATCTGGACAAGCGCGTTAGCCGCTGCTTCCGGGATTTGGAGAGGCGTGCCACTCCCGGGTTGAACTCCAGGGTAATCGGGTTAACTACAGGCACCTGTGTTCCGGCTAAATAGGCTTTCCGACCTTGGTGTTTCCCACGCTTTTAGCGTTGTTGCACGTACTGTGGGCTTCTGACCAAGCAGTTTTTCGCCATGGTTTTCTGATCAAGTCTACTGCTACTTTACGCCAGTGTTGATGAAACATGGATGGTACTAATGGAAGAAATACCTGATACATATCAGGTACATCAACGGTAAATGATTGACGTATAAGCTACGATTCAGGTACAGTCAGGATTAACCCAATTTCGTTCATCGCTAAGGTGCTATTCCGATACTGGAGAACCTCTGCTCTACTGACGCGAGTTTAGAAGGGGAATAGCAATGGGCTAGGCGTGAACTGGAGTTTGTATCGACGAGGGAGACGTACTAGAGTATTGTGTGCAATTGTGGTAACCATCATGTCAGTGTGGTGCACAGAGTAACGCATCTACCTACGAAGCAGGCCACCAAGATTCGAACCCCGGTGCTGGCATAAATTTTAATTCATTGCTTCGGCCTGCACCATTATTGTAGCAGCGGATGTGTTGTTATCGTTAGTCAGGCAGTACCCTTGCCAACAGCCTTTTTACACGTAGTTTTGTAGTCCTATGCTACTTATTTCTTCACGCTGTGATTCATGGAAATAATTACACGGGAAGGGAATCGGTGTCTTTTCAAGGATGGTAATTACTACCAGGTACACAGAAAATATGATGAATGTACGAACTAGTTGTACATGAATTCCGAATGCAGTGAGTCTATTTAAAAATTGCAAATGTCGGCAGCGTTCTTGCCCACCTGACGAAGCAGATGAACAAGTTAGGAAACGAATGCATAACTGCACGAAAGGAGTCCACGAAGGTAATGCCTGTTTTCCAAATATTTAAGATAAATTACAGGATTTGAAAGATAAAGCTTTAGATTTCATCGCAGATGTGCCAAATTATGAGATCTCCAAGACTGCATTGTGTGAAATAAGAAGAGAAGCTACCGGGACGGCCCAGAACTGTGGCACTATATCGGAGATTCTGCTGAGAGAAGACGTCTTGAGAGTAATTGAAGGTAGCAGATGTTTGAAAACTGAAGTTGGGTCTGTACCTGACAAAAGAATCCTGGTATTTGGATGTGAAGAAGCAGAGAAAAGCCGTGTGAAAATGGAACTGTGCTTACGGACGGTACGTTTTACAGATATCTGAAACATTGGAAGCACAGCAGAGACGAAGGTGTTTCCTGGTTTACTTGTTTTGCTTCCAGAGAAAAGTCAAAATACATGTGGAAGACTTTTCTTTGGACAGGAAAACAAGATGCAAGGTTGGTCACCGAAAACTGCAGCACTGGACTTCGAAATGACTGCAATTAAAGTTATGAAAACAGTGTTCTCAGAAACATTCCTTTCTCGTTGCACTTTTCACTTCAACCAATGTCTGCGGAAGAAAATACGAAAACTGGGATTAGCAGAGAAATACCGGGATAGGGAAGAAGTTAGATTATTTTGTCACGTGTGTGCTGCAAAAACACACCTACTAAACTCTGCTGATGAAGCGTAGATCATAATATCGGAGAAAATGCCCGGTGGAGAAACGCTTGCAGAGGCTGTCAGTGCTTTCAGGGCTGTTTGGCTGTCTGAATAAATGAAAATTCTACAACCTCTGTAGCACCTCCGCAAATTCTCCTCCTCGCACGCCCTCATAGCAGATATTTCTGCTTGAAGCACAGTGGCCATCTTCCCTAGAGGGATTGCACTCTGCAGCCTTGGTTGCACCCCGTATACCCTGGCCCCAACACCTTGGTCTGTTTTCCAGCTGTCACTGAACCAAGCTATGTCCTCAGTACTGTATCGACATTTGTTCTCGCAGCGCTCTCTACTTCCAGTTACTACGTTGAAAGACTTGTTGAAGCAGCCGGGAGTTATTATACAGTCGGCCGGCATTTCTCCAACCATACGTATGTCTACATCACTCATTATTTTAGTGTGAGATCCTGGCTACCCCAGTGAGTTCCAGTCTTTGCCAGTCTTTAACTTGTGTGGTCCAGCTGCTGCCTCCATCTTTAACCACAGGTGTAATGAGGGCATGTCTAGCATGGTTTCCATCCCAGCAGTGGGTGTGCTGCTAATTCCGCCATTAATGGCTAAGCAGGCCAATCTCTGCACCTTAGCAAGCTCCTTAGCAGCTACCTGCTGTTCTACTTTTTCCACCATACTGATCATAGGTCTTACTACCATGGTGTATATCCAGTACATACTCTTGGGGCTTAAGCCCCAGTTTTTACCACAAGCTCTCCTGGTACTCTTTAGAGTACCTTTCGCCTTGGAACAGTTGATCATTACGTGAGGGGTCCATGATAGTGTCTCATCCAGGGTTACCCCTAGATATTGCGCTATCCCCTTCACTGATAAAGTTTCATCGAGAAGCTTGAGGGTCCAATATGTGTGTTTGATCTGCTTCCTCGTAAGTGGTACTACAACAGTCTTCTTACGACTGACCGTTAGATCCTGTTTACTGTACAAATTTTGCACCGTGTCCAATGCTCCTTGTGCCATGGCTCTGACTGTACTTGAAAATTTGCCAAGTATTACTGTGACAAGATCGTCTGCGTATCCCTGGCAAAAGTACTGTCTAGAGTTTAATTCTACAAAGAGCTCATTCACCACAAGGTTCCACAGTAGAGGGGACAGGACCCCTCCTTGTGAACAGCTTCTGGTGGTGTTGATTACCATTTTTCATTGCATCATGGTGGCTTCTACCTTTCTATGCATGGCTCTAATCCATCTCTTAATGGTGGTCTCCAAGCCATGCACCTCTGCTGCCTTAACCATGGATTCGAAGGGCGTGTAGCTAAAAGCCCTTTCCATGTCCAAGTAGATGCAGAGGGCTATTTCCTGAAAGTGTAGTGCTTTCTGCACCTTCCCAACAACTTGGTGGAGTGCAGTTTCACGCGATTTTCCTGGTTGGTATGTATGTTGGTTTGTGTGTAGAGGGACACTAGTTAACCTCCTTTCCCTAAAATGGACGTTGGTCAGTTTTTCTAATGTTTTTGTGCAATGCGCCCGCGTTTAATTTCGCGTAATTCCCGAGGATCTGGAATCCCTCTGGCTGCAAGAGCGAGTGGAGTCGGATTACCGCCGGTAGAGGGCAGGTCGGAGGAGAAGGTAGTTAAGGGCTACGACGACCTAGAGAAAAAGGAGAGTGTGACACAGGCGACGAAGAGCGCAAGGGAGGCGGCGTGTTGGTGTGACCAAGCGTCTGCCATGGTCCGTTGGCAATAGTGGTGCCTTTGCTGACTGCAGGTTTGGCGGAGGCGAGTGTTGGTCGCAGCCGAGAACATGGCTCGTTAAAAGCTACTTCGGCAGGACACACAGTATTCTGCGTGTGCTATGCTATTGAAGTTGCAAGCTGTGTGTCCATTGTGGTGCTGGGTTGGAGTCCGGTGTGACCTTTGCAAGTACTGTACGCGGTGGCGTCTGCTGGATGATAGCCGTGGGTTTCCGACTGCGAGTAATCTTCGTTACATCCTTCTCTCCGTGCTCTCTAAGCAAGCGTTTCGCAATGGGCGCTGGATTTTACGAGAAATCACGGTGAGCATCCGATTAGTGTGCACTTCACTTGGTGTCTTGAGGTGGCTATTTTGACTCCGGATCCTGGTTGCTCGTTGTTATGTAGATCAATGTGTTATTTATGAAGGTTTTGCCTGGTACTACGTGAGTCTAGTTCTGTCAGTGTGTATGGGCTTGTGGCTGTCACTACCTCAAAATGATTTTAGAATCTAAGGGTATAGAATGCAGTCGGCCGGTGTGGCCGAGCGGTTCTAGGCGCTTCAGTCTGGAACCGCGCGAACGCTACGGTCGCAGGTTCGAATCCTGCCTCGGGCATGGATGTTTGTGATGTCCTTAGGTTAGTTAGGTTTAAGTAGTTCTAAGTTCTAGGGGACTGATGGATCTCAGATGTTAAGTCCCATAGTGCTCAGAGCCATTGGAATAATTTTTTATAGAATGCAGATGTAATTCTTCTGGTTTAGGAACTGTACTTTATAGCCAGTGAAAATGGTTGAATCTAGCTACCTTATATCTGAGGCATGTCTATAGTTACCTGTTGGCTAGTATCAGAGCTCGAAATGTTTACTAAATTGTGTGCATCTGCAAAAAAAAAAAAAAAAAAAAAAAAAAATAAAATAAAATAAAATAAAATAAAATAAAAAAATAAAATAAAATAAATTCTATATTTGTAGTACGTAAATTTTTACTAAATAATCAACGAGCAAAAAAATTGTGGTAAGATCTTATGGGACCAAACTACTTATGTCATCGGTCCCTAAGCCTACACACTACCTAATCTAACTTCAGCTGACTTACGCTTTGCACAACACACACCCATGCCCGAGGGAGGACTCGAACCTCCGACGGAGGCAGCCGCGCAGACCGTGACAAGACCCCTCGCGGCAATTAACGAGTTGTCTCTGTGTCACAAGATAGTTGACTGTATCTCTCGTTAACTGTGATTTTGTTAAAGATGCCTGGGTACCATGACTGAAATTTTTAATGAAGCTTTTTAGTACTGTGGTAGCGGCAATCGTCGGCCTATGTTAGTAGAGGAGGAGGAATTATTGCTACTAGCGTCGCCTCTGCCACCACCTCTATCGTCATATTTGTCACACAATCATTTGATTATATGTTTTGCTGTTTGTAATGTAAATGTATTTCTTTTTACTTCATTTAATATTCTTTACGAAGAAGGAGTGATTCTATACTGTTGCCCTTTTGAGGTATTTTTTATCAGTTGGTTATTGAAATTTAGTCTGTTCAGTTAATGTTATTCTTGGATGTTTGCTTTTAAAAACAAATTCATTAGTGTTTTTAGAAACTTTAATAAATTCGTTAAGGCTCAGTACCTTTCCACTCAACACCAGCTCCCTACTGCATTTCAGTTTTAAGAGGAAAGGAGGACAGACTGATTGGTCTCATATCTTTGGCCTTGGTATGATCAATTCTCCTTGGCTTTGGAATGAAGACAACCTTCACTGCCCTCCAGACGTCAAGAATGATTCCTACTGCTAGGCTAAACCTAAACAACCTGCATAGGAATCTGACTAAGTTCACTCCTGCTTTTTGCAGGAGTTCTGGAAAAATTCCATCGAGGCCAGATGACCTGAATGGTTGGAATTTTCCCACCGCCAATTGGATTTTACTATGGTCAACACATTCTCTGGCATATTCCCAGTTCTTCCTTCGAATACCTGAAAACCGATATCTCACAGGGATCTCGTCCTGGTCTATGTTGTCTGTCAGAGTACATTGAGAAAAATGAGTCTTGAGGAGTAGTTCCAGCGTTTCATGTGCTGTTCTTGTATACATCCCACTCTTTTTCCTTAAAGTTCCTCCTGGAATAGTTGATATCCTAGTGAGGATTTTGTGAAGCCTGGCCTGAACAGCCGTACTCTCTACCTTCTCACAGAATACCATCTAGGACGCCAGCTTTGCTTGCTTAGTTGCAAGATTGTATTTGACAAGGGCCTCCCGATATTCTGCCAAGTGTCCTTTCCTTCTCACAAGGTTGAACAGTCTTCGTACCTGTTTCTTCTGTGATTCCAGGTTATTCTTCCATAAGTGCACTTCTTGGTGATTGAGCAGTTGTCGCCGGCCGCGGTGGTCTAGCGGTTCTGGCGCTGCAGTCCGGAACCGCGGGACTGCTACGGTCGCAGGTTCGAATCCTGCCTCGGGCATGGGTGTGTGTGATGTCCTTAGGTTAGTTAGGTTTAAGTAGTTCTAAGTTCTAGGGGACTTATGACCTAAGATGTTGAGTCCCATAGTGCTCAGAGCCATTGAACCATTTGAGCAGTTGTCGTGGCTCTGGCTCTGAGCACTATGGGACTTAACTTCTAAGGTCATCAGTCCCCTAGAACTTAGAACTACTTAAACCTAACTAACCTAAGGACATCACACACATCCATGCCCGAGGCATGATTCGAACCTGCGACCGTAGCGGTCACGCGGTTCCAGACTGAAGCGCCTAGAACCGCACGGCCACACCGGCCGGCAGCAGTTGTCATGGTATGACCTGATGGCATAGGTCACTGCCTCTGCTACCTCCTCAAACTCTACTGTATTCCTTATCGAAGTACTGACTTCTGGTACGCTTCAGTTGAAGTTCCTCCTATACGCTTATCAGTCTGTTTTCCTGGGATTCCTATAGGACATGGTCTGTCTAACGCCCATTTCAACCTCGAACTAATTATACATGTGGTCTGATGAGGATGGCTCTAAAGCCACTTGCCACTGTTTGACATAACTACCCTTTAAAGTGAAAGTAAAGGTTATGTCAATTACCTGTTCCCTTCTTATATTCCTAAATGTAGGTTCCTTGCCCCTATTGAGAATCTCTAAGTTATTAACTAGAAGAAATTCTAGAAGGTACTCACCTCTACTGTTGGTGTCGGTGCTGCCCCACATTAAGTTCTGGGCATTAGAAATGCATCCAACCAAGTAGGTGGTCACCCTGTTGCGCACAGGCTTCCATCAGTCTCCGCACCTCCTGAGAAGGAGGAGCACTGTCCTTGTAAGGAAGGAATGCCAAGGCCATTACATATCCCTCGTGATACCTTCCTCACATTGCTGCATCCTGGTGGTCACTAAGTCCCTAGAACAAAATCCGTCATCGGCATGAAGGGGATTCCATTTTTTACATAAATGCGCGTTCTGGAGTTTCATATATTTGTAGCATAAACCAGCTTACCTCCAATGCCGCCGAGGCCCGATGCACCCACTTTATATAAACAGGGTTCTTTAATCAGGGCCACATCCACTTCTTGTCTTCACAGAAGACGACTTAGGGCAGCAGTGGCCCTTTACTGTGTTGCAGATTTATCAGCAGCACATTCAGTCTCCATCATCAGTCTTTTCTTGGAGGTCCTTTCAGTTCGCTCCACTTTTGTTTAGGAAGCTACTATTTTCTTCCTTTAGCTTTTGTTCTCTAAGAAGTTTCCTCCTCTGAACCCCACGTAAGTCTTTGATCTTAATCTGATCCAACTTTTTAGTAACCATTCCCATTGGAAAGTTTTTTATTTGTAGATGCGATGGGAATTCCCCTGGCAGAGACATTACGTACACTATGCACGCATTCAAAAATCAGTTAATGATTCGTTGAGAAATCAACTTGAAATGTATTCAAAAATGTTCAAAAACCAACAGGGATGCATTTCAAAATCATATGCATAATTGATAGACAAACGTGCGCTGAATACTGGGCTCTTTGTGAAAAAAGGTCTTTTTCTTCAAGAAAAGTGAAGGCCGTCGGCCACTGCCTTGTCTATGGTGAGAGGCAATGTCTGAAATTTATTATTTTCGGCACACTCTTGATACTGTGGATGTCGGAATATTGAATTCCATAACGATTTGCGAAATGGAATGTCCTGTGCGTCCAGTTCCAACTATAATTCTGTCTTCAAAGTTTGTTAATTCCTACCGTGCGGCCATAATCACATTGGAAACCTTTCCACATGAGTCACCTGAGTAGAAATGAGAGCTCCAGTAATGCACTGTCCTTTTATACCTTGTGTACGTGATACTCCCGCCATCTGTGTACATATCGCTAACGCATGACTTTTGTCACCTCCTTGTGTAGCTGACGAACTTAATTATAAATAAAAAGTGCAATATTGTCTATGTTCTACAGTATTAGTATATTTTTTCAACAGATTTCCCCTTACAAGGCCATCAATAGAGTTTAACCGGCTATCGTCGTCAAAGAAGATACAATATTCGTCAAAAACAATTAAACAGACGTTACTCATCAAAAGAGAGACAGGAACGCAGAGTAAATGTCATCTTTAGCAGTGCAGTTGCAATGTAATTAAAAAGTAAAAAGTTAAACAGTAAATAAATGTACAGGTACCAAACCAGATAAAAACATTAACACTAAACTTGAAAGAACAGCGCCTATATAGCAATTTCATTTGAATTAACAACCCCAATACCGAGCGAGGTGGCGCAGTGGTTAGACACTGGACTCGCATTCGGGAGGACGACGGTTCAATCCCGCGTCCGGCCATCCTGATTTAGGTTTTCCGTGATTTCCCTAAATCGCTCCAGGCAAATGCCGGGATGGTTCCTTTCAAAGGGCACGGCCGACTTCCTTCCCCGTCCTTCCCTAATCCGCTGAGACCGATGACCTCGCTGTCTGGTCTCCTTCCCCAAAACAACCAACCAACCAACAACCCCAATAAAACAAAATTTGTACCTGACAGGAGTATTGAAAAAAAAATGGTTCAAATGGCTCTGAGCACTATGGGACTTAACATCTGAGGTCATCAGTCCCCTAGAACTTAGAACAACTTAAACCTAACTAACCTAAAGGACATCACACACATCCATGCCCGAGGCAAGATTCGAACCTGTGACCGTAGCGGTCGCGGGGTTCGAGATTGAAGTGCCTAGAACCGCTCGGCCATACCGGCCGGCGGAGTATTGAAATGGTTCAAATGGCTCTGAGCACTATGGGACTCAACTGCTGAGGTCATTAGTCCCCTAGAACTTAGAACTAGTTAAACCTAACTAACCTAAGGACATCACAAACATCCATGCCCGAGGCAGGATTCGAACCTGCGACCGTAGCGGTCTTGCGGTTCCAGGCTGCAGCGCCTTTAACCGCTCGGCCACTTCGGCCGGCCGGAGTATTGAAGAGAAGCTTGAGATGTAGGCTATTAAATATGGAAAGTGGTACAGCAACAGAGTAAAAGGTAGAATTGACAATTGTAACATTAGAACATATGGGTATAGTCAGTTGTTACAATTATTAATTCTATCTTTTACTCTTTTTCTGTATCACTTTTCATACGTAATACCTCTTCAAGCTATTCTTCTTCATATTATTGCGACTATTAATTTAACTGAAATTGTTATATAGGCGCTGTTTTTCTTTCGACTTCAGTGTTAATTTTTTCGTGCTTTGGCCCCTTTATTTACTGCGTAACTTCCAGCCTCGCGGAGTGGCCGCGTGGTTTGAGGCGCCATGTCACGGATTGCGTGGCCCCTCCCCCCGGATGTTCGAGTCCTCCTTCGGGCATGTGTGTGTGTGTGTGTGTGTGTGTGTGTGTGTGTGTGTGTGTGTGTGTGTTGTCCTTAGCGTAAGTTAGTTTAAGATAGTTTAAGTAGTGTGTAAGTCTAGGGACCGGTGACCTCAGCAGTTTGGTCCCTTGGGAACTCAAACACATTTGAACATATTTCGTAACTTTCAACTTTTTACTCGCATTCCAACTGCACTGGCAATGATGAGAAAGATGACATTTATTCTGAGTTGCCACCTTATTCTTGATCAGTAACATCTTTTTCAATGTTGTTCATGAATATTATACCTTTCTTGATGACGATAGTTAGTTAAACTGTGATGATTGCCTTGTAAGCCCAATAATAATTTGACCAAATAAATTAATTCTGTAGAACATGCACAATATTGTGCTTCTCATTTGCAATGATGAAGTTTCCTACCAAGAAACGACGGAAGAATCAGTCAACATGATGACCTTAATTCATGGATAAATCTAGAGAAAATCACTATCCAGCAGTGGATGTCAAATATCTGATTGTGATGAGTTGCGTAATGCAACGTAATCCCCCGTCTGGGGAAGGATTGCTTATCATCATTTTTGCCACGGTATATTACGCCCGTAACTCAGTCGTGCAATCGAGCTGTTATCTAGAGGAGCATACGAGCAAATATTTAACTTCGAATATTACGTCATTACAGAAGACAGCTTACGCGGAATATTACAGACATGGTTGCTGCACGCTTTCTGAAGAGCAAGGTCCTAGGTTTTTGCTTCGGCGAATGTTGGGGGGAAATACAGGAAGGGCCACGAATCATAAATCCCTCTGAGTTACGTAAGGCTGCAACATTTTATTTCCCAGTGTAGTTTAAAAGCCTTATGCAAGAGCAAAAATAATATACTGGGTAGTTTGGATAACAGCTTTCGTTCCTAAAGGTTGACGAAAGGAAAGGAGATTATGGTTAAACGTTTCGTCGACGTCATTAGAGACGGACCACATGCTTAGACTGGGAAGGACGAGGATGGAAATCAGTCGATTTCTCTTCAATGGAAATACTCCAGCATTTGCTTTAACCTATTTAGGATACCTAAGGAAAAACTAAATATGAATATTCGTACAGGGAATTGAAGCATGTCGAGAAATGCTTTCCTTTTCAGTTATTGCACAATTGAAAGAATATTGTATCTTGTGTAAGATCGCCAGACAGAGGAAGCAGTTTAGTTTCTACATCTATAGTCATACTCTGAAAACCACTGTGAAGTGCATGGTACAGGGTACTTCCCACTGTAGCAGTTATTATGGCTTCTTCTCGATGCGTTCGCGTATGGAGCGCAGGAAGAATGGCTGTCGAAACGCCTCATTGCGCGCTGTAATTAACCTAACCTGGTCCTCGCCATCTCTACAGGAATCACACGTGGGTTGGTTGTAATATATTCCTAGATTCAAGCTGGTCCTTAAAACTTGGTAGGTAGGCTTGTAAGTGGGCTTTTTCGGGATAGTATGCAATAATATTGAGGTGTTACCCACTTCACTTTCTTCGGCACCTCTGTGACATTCTCCCACGCGTCAAACAAACAAGTGACCATTCGTACAGTCCTTCTCTGTATACGTTCCTTATCCTCTGCTACTTCTATTTAGGCGAGTCCCACATACATGAGCAATATTCTTCCATACGCCCAAGACTGCTCTGTGAGCAATCTCCTCTGTAGACTTATTGCATTTCCCTAGTATTCTACCAATGAACCGAAGCCTATCACCTGCTTTAAGTACGACTGAACCTATGTCATCCGACCATTTCATGTCTTTACAAACTGCTATATTCAGGTATTTGTACGAGATCATCGATTCCAATAACGTCTCGTTGATTCTGTGGTCATAAGATATCACCTTTTTTTTCATTTTATGAAGCGTATCATCAGCGAAAAGTCTGGAGCTACTCTTAATATTTTCTGCAAAGTCATTAATAAATATGACCAGCAAGAGTCGCAGCACGCTTTCCTTGGGCACGCCTGAAGTTACTTCCACACTAGAGATGGGTCGTTCGCGAACAAACGGGTCCAAAGGAACGGTTCGTCAAGATGAACGAAACGAGCGATGAACGAATCCTGAGGAACGATCTTTCATAGTTCACCTCGGTCTCGGCATTCTACTTATAGTTCCCGGGAACTGGAAACGGTCGGTCTCGTTCCCGCAACGGCACGTCGGCCGGTCTCGTTCCAGCCTCGGTCCCGTTCCCGTCTGTCTCGGTCTCGGTCTCGCTCGGCCGGACTCTTCCATCTTCGCGTGGCCACTCGTCGCAGTTCCACTGCCGACTGCTCATAGTTCAGTATAGAGTTGTTCGTTTAGTTCGCTTCGCACGCCCATTCTAGATCTGTTTCAAGCCTTTTTTGAACTCTGAATTTCTTGTTCTTTTCGTATTCTATTCAGCGTCCCCAACTGGTAATTGAAATGTATTTTATAATTACGTAAATTACATAAAATTACGTGGTATGTAATATATACATCTTTTCAAGTAATAAAACGGCATATCAGCTTACTTCACTATTTCGATAAACAGCAGAAGAAATACCCGTAAAATGGCTTTTTTTTTTGTTGTTGTTACACATGCAAAGGAAGTCTGCACGGCACACACGAGTGACCATTTTCCGTCTGTTTTTGATCCAAGGTGAAAGAGCATGTTCATTGTTATGGAAGGCTTACAACCGAATAAGTCCGCGTTCCATAATCGAGTGTCTGGAGCCACATTGTGTAAAGAGAATGTGATAACTCCTACAATATTATTTCAGTGGTACAGGGTGGCGCACGAAAAATCGGCCCCAAGTACTAGACTGCTCATCATAGCCTACCAATCGTCATCTATTGTTTCGAAGTTGTTTGCATTAGCTTATTTGTTATTTATTCACTGCCTAATTATTACATGTTTATCTATTCTGCTCATGGCGGTCAACAAATCGTGCGTAATTGGCGAGCAGTCTGTACTCGAGGCCGGTTTCTCGTGCGCCACCTCGTATTATTTCACTGCGATCAGCCACAAAATTCTACAGTTGGCTAAATGAGATGCTTTGCAGAATCACGAAAATTGCAAGTGTGTGAGAATTCTGTTACGAATTAAAACTCTGTACTCCAGGGCGGAGGCAAGTGCCCCCTCTTGGCGCCTTCCATCTTCAGTCACCTATACTACTAATTTTCAGTTTTTCATAAGAACCGTATACCAGCACAAACGAACGGTGAACGAGTAAAAATGAACGGTTCCCAAAACTGAGCGACCACCGGTGAACTAGTTCCCAAGAATGAACGAGTTTGCCCATCTCTATTCCACACGTCTCGATGACTCTCCATATAAGATAACACGCTGAGTCCTCCCTAACAAGAAATGTTCAGTCCAGTCGTAAAGTTTGATATCTTATAGGATCATACTTTTCTTTATAAGCGTAGGTGTAGTACTGAGTGAAATGCTTTTCCGAAAACAAGAAATACTGCATCTGCCCGACTGCCTTGATCAATACCATTCGGAGTTTCATGTGAAGGAAAATGCGATTTTAAGTTTCACGGGATCAAACCAGAGGTTTCGCGGTTCATGTCACTACTATACTTTTTTTGGATTACGCTACAATTTTGCTATCGATTAGAGAAGCATAGTTTTGCCTGTACCTTTGCCGCAAAGTTCACAGTGCTGCAGGAGTAAGATGACAGATGCACGCAGAGTGGTACTTTTGCTCGAGCTGAGTATGAGGTTAGACATACACATTGGTTTGTCTGGTTCATACGTGTACGCCATTTACGACCAGAAGACGCCGGCTGTACGGCAAACTTGGGGGAGTTACGTTCGCCGCCGATATGAATGGATGGCAGGAGGATTTCATTACCTGCGTGTGTCTTATCAAATGTGTGGATTTTATCAACTGGGTTTTATCAAGATATGTATACGTGTGGCGGGGCTTTTTATGCTTTGGCTTCAGGTAACGTAACATGGCAATTTTATAATAAGTTCCATAAGATCAGATGATGACAGTATAAGACTATTCAAACTGGTGATCTTGGAACAATGAAATTGCCTACACTGCGATCGCCGCATACAACTATGTTCTTCATTTCCAACCACACAGATCGCCCAACAGCACAACATGTGTGCCTTACAAACTTTATCAACAGTTTACATCTTTATTCTTCATGTGTAAATATTTGTTTCACAACTTAATCATCCTGGTGACGAATACATTTCTCTCAATTAGAGACGACCTCATCTCTGCTTGCACCACTTCCTCACTATAAAAATGGCATCATTGAAGGTGTACGATAAGTTTTGGAGACAGATGAAAATAGGATGGCGCTACGTCGAGACTGTATGGAGGACGGTCGATGACAGTGAACACCAGGCGTTGGATTCCTGTAGCGCTCGTGTGTGGTCTGGCATCGCCGTATTGAAGGAAAGGGTGCCCCATGTGCGTGACGTTACAAAGTCGATTATAGCATGCTTTTTCTCACCCACCGACACAGCTACTCTGTACACCGCCATATTCCATACATGCTACAGAATGAGCCCTCTAGCGCCAGAGGATTGCCACTCACGTCAGCGAGGTGGGAAAGTCGACCGAGTAATATGCATGACACGTAATACCTTAACTGATATTGAGAACACAATAAAAAATTCGGAGGCATTACTTTCCAGCAGGCCCTGGTAGATGGCATTGCTATCACTCACTTTTTGCAGTTACACTGAAATGATGTCTCAGTTTTTGTGACCAGCAGAGCATTTTTCCTCAGATCTTCGTTGATCCATTATGGACCATGGGACAACGGCTGGCATGTATTCTTGATGCAATAATTTACCAACAGCCGTATGGATTGCAGAAATTTATTTTCTGAACTTCTTATGTGCTACCAGTTTCGGCATTACATTGGTGCCATCTTCAGGCCCCACACTTCATAGTTGTAAAATCGCTATACACGGAAGGAGCCATATAATTGGATCCGTGAATCAAATCGTTGTGCAACAGCTCTTGGTGGCCAGGCGACAAGACACATCATCAAACTTCTGTGTCGCCTGGTCACCAAGAGCTGTTGCACAACGATTTGATTCACGGATCCAGTTCTATGGCTCCTTCCGTGTATAGCGATTTTACGAATATGAAGTGTGGGGCCTGAAGATGGCATCAATGTAATGCCAAACTGGTAGCACATAAGAAGTTCATAAAATAAATTTCTATAATACATACGGCTGTTGGTAAATTATTGCATCAAGAATTTTTCCTCAGATGTCATAATGTTCTTACGTCAGGACTAACTGATGAAATTAATGTCAGTCACTTTGCGAAAGAATCCAGTCATGTTAGAAAAATGACGTACGCATACACTGATAAACCAAAACGTTATGACCACTGCCCTCTGTAAGGTTAGATGCCTTCTGGTGGCGTTGCGGGCACGTGACCCAGTAAGAAAAGTATGTAAGCTGAGCAAAGAGAACGGGGAATTAGCTTTGCGAAGACATGGGCTGCAAATCGAGAAATCACCGAGATAAGCGACTTAGTCAAACGGCAGACTATTATTACGCAGAGCCTGTGAACGAGTATCTCGAAAACGGCGAAGCTGTTCGCAGGTTCACACGCTACTGTCGTGGGCATCTACAGAAAGTGGTAGACGGGCCGTGAAACTACCACTAGGAGCTAAGTGATTGGGCGTCCACGACTCTTCACACAGCTTGGGGTTTGGAGGCTTGTCTGCTCTCTAAAGTAGGATAGATGGCGATCTGTAGCACCTCCGGAGAAAGACAACAATGCCGGCGCACGCACATGTGTTTTGGAGCACACCATTCAGCGCACGTTGTTGAACAACGGGCTCCACAGCAGACGACTCTTCGTGTTCACATGTTGGCCCAGCGATATCGTCAGTAACGACTGTGGTGGACTCGGGATCGTCTAGACTGGACCGTGTATCAGTGAAACCGTGTCGGTTCGTCGAGTGAATCACGTTTTTGCTGCAGTAGGTCGATGGTCGTCTCCATAAACCCTGTCGCCCATGCGAATGGCTGCTCGAAACGTGCACCGCACCACGGACTCAGCCTGGTGGGAACAGTATTATGTTATGGTAGATATTCTCTTGCACTTGCATGGGACCTATGGTAGTAATCAAAGACACCAGGTCAGCTGCGAACATTAGCCGAGCGGTCTAAGGCGCTGCAGTCATGGACTGTGCGGCTGATGCCGGCGGAGGTTCGAGCCCTCCCTCGGGCATGGGTGTGTGTGTTTGTCCTTAGGATAATTTAGGTTAAGTAGTGTGTAAGCTTAGGGACTGATGAGCTTAGCAGTTAAGTCCCATGAGATTTCACACACATTTTTTTTTCAGCTGCGAACCAACTGCTTCCCGTCACACTTGATGTCTTCCCTGACGACGATTTCATGTTTCAGCAGTATAACTGCCCATGTCTCGCAGCCAGAATCGTGCGACACTGGTTCGAGGTTCATGGTAGTAAAATCACGTTAATGTCTTGGCCACCAAATTCACCTGATGTGAATCCGACGCTTCCCATCTGGGTCGTTATCGAGCGCCATCACCGCGACACAAACCAGCAACCAGTTATTTACGCGAATTGTGTGACCTGTGCGTAGAGGTCCAATGCCTCATACCTCCATACCTCCACAAACCTACCAACAAACTATCGGATCCCTGACACGCAGAATCAGTGATGTATTTCGTTACAAAGACGGGCAAACAAGCTATTGAGCAGGTGGCCATAATGTTTTGGCTGGTCGGTGTATTTTCTTACGTTGTAGGCTTAACAAAATAAAACAAGTTTTAAAGTTAGAAGCCGCGTGTATGTCTTGAGGAAGCGTAACTCACTGCTCACTAATACCCAGACTATATTCACCTTGAGAGGTGCCGGGGCTAGCAGTGTATTTAACACTAAATTATTCTAGAATCGTCAAATGGGAATGATGCTTTAAGCCCCTCGTTTTCTAACTCCGACTTTTGTTGTTGCACATGGACTAGGAAGAAACGCGAACTGACTGTAATCGACCCTGCAAGTGGAGTAGAAAAGAGTTTGGCACCTGCAATAATTTAATTTGATAGAAATTCATTTGTTAAAGGAAAGTTTCATTAACGTAGTGAGAAATGAAAGGATTGCTCTACCGAACAACAGAATGAAAGTTCTGTCCAAAATAACAATTTGATTTATTATGACTAAACTCCCAAATAATAAACAAAACACATGAAACATTTACAATACGTCAAATTGGATACTCAAATAAATGCTGTGAAGGTGAAGTTGTCCGTAAACTAGATTGTGACATTTATGACCAAGTGGTATGTGGAGCCAATTCCTTGCAACTCAAATCTTTTAGAGAAATACCCAGCCAACCCAACATTAATTGCTGCTACTGTAGTGAGAACTCAGACAATGAACACCCAAGACAGAACCACATTAGAAAAGACGGGAACAGGCGCACTGTGCTGAGCTCTGATTGTCACATAGCTAAATTCCCTAATCTGCCGGTGCTGCGGACATAAATTACCAAGCTGTCTTCTTAACTGCAAGGACACGATCTGGCATACCGGAGGCGATGGCTAGTTGCTTCGACGTCCCGTCGTGGTGATGATAATGTCGCGAGTATAGTCCGAAACAAATTATCCTGGTCTGGTTGTTCCAGACTAAAGACTTCCTAGCAACACAAATGCGCCTCTGAGGGAGACGAAGGAGGCTCGCTACACAATCACTGACGGTATAGTGATTGATTTTAACAAGCGAAGTCACACAGTAACCCCGATACAGTCAACTTTAGCCAAAACTGTTCAAGACAGACAACATAGGCCGCTTGTACGCAGAACGCTCAATTGCCAACTGTACTCGGAAAGTTATGTTGAAGTCGAAACTTCAGCAACTTCGTCAAACAGTTACAATTATTGAAAGTATATTAGACAGCCAACGGAAGGCAGGTTGTCCAGAGCAGTGAGAGCTCAGTCTTGTAACCTACTCTGACCGAAAGGCGAGAGCCGACTCTCTCAAGAGCACGTGTACAGGCCGAACACAAAACATTCCCGCCCCCATGACAGTGGCCGTGGTTAAACGTTCCAATCAGCAACTCGAAAACCGGCGGAAAATTCCACTCTATTGCCGAAGCACTACTATTCCACAAATGGAGATACTTGGCACCAATTTCTGCGCCGATTTTGCTACGTCACAGAACTATCCCCTGAGCAAGGCAAGCAAAGTTATGATTTTGCAGAAAACGCGGGAATTTGCCCACCAAGACTGCCTGGGAGCACAAGTCATTCGCACACCTCGCTGGTAGCCCGTCAGAAAGTGTTTTCGCTAAGTTTTATGCGAAGTAACGGAATCTCTAGTCTCAGCCGCTCCCTCAGGCCTCTGTGGCCGTGTCGCCCCCGCACTTTTGACAATGTTTGCGTCTAGAACGCATCCACTCGACTCCCTCACACCCGTCGGCATAACCTATTCAAGATCAGCAGAACCTGCCTGTCACCGGACCCCCCGAGTGACGAGAGACGCTGCGTGGGAAGTCCACATGTGAAGCAAAATGGCTCTGAGCACTATGGGACTCAACTGCTGAGGTCATCAGTCCCCTAGAACTTAGAACTACTTAAACCTAACTAACCTAAGGACATCACACACATCCATGCCCGAGGCAGGATTCGAACCCGCGACCGTAGCGGTCGCGCGGTTCCGGACTGTAGCGCCTAGAACCGCTTGGCCACTCCGGCCGGCATGTAAAGCAACAGCAACTTTTCACAACATGCAATTAGAGAGGAAAATATTCATATCTTCTGAGTTCTCAATACTAGCCTTGTAATGACAATACTCGGTCATACTTCCCCAAATCGTATTACTCAGAATAAGATATAAATATGAGAGGGGGCAAGTCACTGTCTGCATCTAAAGGCATGCTACCTCTCATAGCCCCTACGCCATTTTAGATTGTAATTGGTAAGTGGTTAGCTCACTTAGACGCAAGGTGGTGAGTCAATCGCCCAAGAACAATCTTGCTAACTGACTCCACATGCCGCACTCTATAAAAAAATCACTGCAACAGAAGATGCAGCTCATTGAGGGAGGATTGATTATGACATAGCCAACTTCACCTTCTTAATATGGAAATCTAACACTCACATCACACATCTATACCCAGGGAGCCCCTTCCAAACACCGATTCACACAGACATTCACACTCTAAATATGGCCCGGGCACGTGAGCCAAATATGGAGCAGTTTATTCTTTACAATCAGAGTTGGAGTGCTCCGCAATTAAACCTAGGATGCATGGTGCCGAAAACACACATGAATGCATATGCAGGGTCTCCAAGGCCCTGGTCTAATCTAAAATTTTCCTCTTTTCATATATTCATTCTTTGGAGTTAAATTTATTTCTGTCAAATTTATTGTCATATTGAAAGATTCCTAAGATATAGTAACAGGATCTGGTGGGCCTGATTAATATTTTATTAATTTTTTAAAAATAACTCTAAGAGTGAATTTTTATTAGTTACATCCATTTACATACAATATATACAAATAATTTTATTAATTCGCTTATAAGTTGCAGTTTACATTTTATATCATTTATTACAACCAATTTCTTCAATTAAAACATATTCATTATTCACAATATTATGTATATCGGCAATATTTTGACAAAAAGGTATCATTCATTGTGCACATAAAATTGCATTTTTCTTAGTTTTCAACATGTGACAAACAAGAAGCACAAAAAACGCCACTATTTTCCTTACAAATGTTGGTTTTACACTTAATGCATGTCATAGCACTTTTCCTGTGTTTATTATATGGGCAATAATTGCATCTTCTTCTTTTTCCTGAAACAGGTAGTTGGTTCGGCAATATGACATCTTTTTGAACACCACATCTTTGCATGGCATCAACGATTTTCTTTGGAAGGTTATGGATCTGAATACGAAGTTCCATTAGTGGTCTTACCATTTCCTCTGCTAAATCTCTTAGGAACAAACGCCTTTTATCACTTCTTCCACTATGGTATGTCAGATGTTGGGTGGAAAATAAAATTTCACTGTTCATTGCTGCGACGTCCATCATATTCATCCATAATGCAAATGGCCATTTTCTTGTTTGTCTCTTGCAAGTGTAATAACGAATTTTCTGGTCCATTTGATCTACTCCACCCTTAGTAGAGTTATAGAACTTTATTATATCTGGTTTCTTTTTTGCATGAGTTTCATCAATGTTTCTGTCGTGATGTATTGTGCTAATGAGAACTACAGACTTTTTCTTTTTGGAAACATGACTCACCATTGTAATGTCACCTACAAATGCAAACAAAGAGGAATGAATCGCTCTTGAGGCAGATGGTTTCATCTCATTAGGAATTTCTGGTTTATTTTGTTTGATTGTTCCCACCACTGTAATTTGCTTCTGAAGCATGTCTTCTGCCAGCTGTACACTAGTAAAGAAGTTGTCAACAGTAATATTTTTTTATGATCCTTCAATGCTTTTAGCAAGATGTTTCACCACATTCAATCCAAGATTTTTCCGAATAGGTTCATGGGGCTTCCTCCCCGTGTAAACAATTCTGTCTAAAGCATATGCAGATGTAGCATCACATAACCAAAATATTTTTATGCCATACTTGGCTGGTTTAGAGGGCATATAATGGGTGAAGCTGCATCTTCCACGAAATGGGACTAGCTGTTCGTCAACTATGAGCGAATCATTGGGAATTATTCTGTTTCTACACTTGTCAAGAAATAGTTCCCATACATAGTGAACAGCTGCAAGTTTGTAATCTGCTGATCGAGCTTCACGGGTACGTCTGTCATCAAATCTGATCATTCTCCTTATATCCTCGAATCTATTTACTGACATGGTGGCCTTATATGTAGGATTTGCATTTTCATCCAATAATAATTCTCTATTAGGGACATCCCAACTGTTCTCAACACAAGAAAGCAGTAAAAGACCAAGAAAACCCTCCATTTCAGGAAGCGAAACGTTTATCCATGTTTTACCACATAAAGCAGCCACTCTTCTGCCTTCAATATTTGTGCAGTTGATGATTTCCTCTAGTATTTCCTTGGAGATGAAATAGTCCCAGGTATCCTCAGGTTTACAGGTTTTCAAACCACGGGCTGGACCAGGTGCCTTCTTCACGATATTATGGACAGGCGTACGAAAAGTTGCAGGAGGATCTAATTTCCAAATCGTTCCATTCCGACTAATGTATGTGTGGTCTTCTATACCTTTTTGTGGTGGTTCATCATTTTCAGACCCTGCTGAAGTAATATTACCGGAAGGACTGTCATCTGCCTCTACATCCACAATTGCAGGTTCATTGGCTGATTCTTCACTACTTGCATCTCCAAAAATATTTCCTTCCTCGCAAGAATCATCTTCTTCAAACCACTGAACCACAACACTTTCAAAATTAGCTGCATTTGCACGTACTGACTCTTTCTTTGCGTGTCGAAGCCATAGCAAAAGGCGTGACTCTCGAACAGCAGCTTGTCAGCACTAAACGAGTCTTACTCGTAACAATATGGGCCTTGCAGCAACAAACAAACTACAAGAACAATGAGGCTGACAAGAGCAGCACAGGAGAACAATACTATGCAAAAATAAAACATTTGATAGCAAAAAGATCAATAATACACCGACATCGCCAATATGTGAAAGTAGTGTGTATTATTTTTTAGTTATACTATTACTGCTACAGCTACTGCTGCTGTTGGCACTCCTGTTACTGAAAATACCACTACAGTTGTTGTTGAATTAATAACTGCTCCCAAACAAATGTTGAAGTCAATATAGGCTAAAGAACATTTATAAATGTGTGAGGGCTTCTGAAGCCCTGCTTATGCATTCACGGTGTATGGGTAAACGTATTGAATTGTACAAAAAACTTAAAAAGGTATCTCGTTAAGACTTGGTAGGAGGAATGTCACAGTGTTAGTGAAAGAGTACTGGAAAGAAGTTTGAAATCAAACAAAAAATTACAGAATTTTTATAAAAATGAAGACATACAAGGGCTTCAGAGGCCCTGTATGTGCATCCTAGGGTTAAATGCCCAAGATGTTACAACAATTTCAATCATTAAACTAACCTGAAATCAATCACACATCATACTATTTAAGTTAACAATCTCTTTGTGAGCTTTCAGAATCTAATTACAACCCCCGATTCATTCTGTCTCCCTGCAGCAAGAATAACCTTTACAAAATGTTCCCTGAACTGATGGTCCATTCACAATGACAGTGGTGGTATCTGCTTCAGTTTATGGGGACTTCAGGCACACTGTATGCATACACACAACAATAAATACAGAATACAAACAAAAAAACATGGTGTAGAGAAAAATACAATAATTTGTGCGCCCTACTCTATCACTTACATAAGAATTACAATGCAAAACACAAACACATACAAGGTATAGCATACATTAGAAAAACAATACTAGAGATAGAAATTTAATAAAAAACAAGGTTCATGGGGTGTCAAGCTGTGCTTGCACATTGCACAATGTTCACGACAGTGCTGAGAATGAGGCACTAAATAACATTGTTAGAAATATTCGAAGCATTTCACAATTTCGTTGCCCTGAGGGGGTTGGTCTATTGAGTCATATGCATTGATGCACGTGGTTCCATGTCTTGAGCATTGGAAGGGGATTTTGGGATGGGGCCACTGTACTGACATCACATAGTGCTAAATGTCGGGTGTTGTTGCTACGTTGTTGCCACAGCAATAGGGTGTGCTGGAGCAACTGCAGTACACCGTTGAGATTGCAGCAAGACCCACGCATATGATCACGGCAGTACGGTAGGAAGACATAGTGATAAGCCTCCTCACGTCGATTAATTGTCTCTGAGGTCTACTAGTTGGGATGCATCACTAGTCCAGATCTCTTCTCTCCCAAGACAGTACGTTACGTTTCCCAATATTGCAGTTCAACGAGGGATGATGGCAGGTGGAGTGACTGCACAAGTGTGTGAGGTCATCCATACAGGATCGAACCAGGAGCGACGATTGCTACAACTGCTCTCTAAGCAGAAATGAGACAATTCATTTGTTAGTTTGTGGCACGATACTGCTTTGTTTATGGAGATCGGCCAATGCTAGGGAATTGTAAAAACTCAAACAGGTGAGTGTATAGCGTCCCTTACTGTCCTGAGGCACATGAGACGCAGGTTCCGACACCATACGTGATCTTCTTCGTGTACTCCCGACAACGTGTTCTGCTGCAGGGAATCCCTCCAAACGGCTGCCGCGTCCGGAGAGCTACCTGGCTGTTGCTTGCTGGTCGCGTGTCAGTGTCAATGGCCCGGCAAGAATTGTCCCCCGCCTAATCCCTCAGATATACGGCCCGGTGACTGTCAGCTTGTAGGACCGGACGCTCCTGCGCCCTTCCCGTCAGGCGGCGTGCTGACGCTCCCCTTCTTGCAGGTAGCCGATGACCTCTTCTTTTTGCTCCGGCTGGCCTTTGCATTGCCACGATACCCGTCATCTGCAAAATTCTGACAAAAATCTTATGCCTAACTTTTTCCCATGACCTACTATGTTATAATAAATCTACATAACGATACATTGATGGTCTGTAATTTCAGACCCTCTTATTTTAATTTTATAGTTATTAATCTATGGCTATCATTATAACAAAATCTTGGTGTATCTAATCTATACATGGAAATAATTTATCTTGATATTTGTGTAGAAACCGATCTCACTACTGCACATGGTGTGTGACGCTAAGTATTGGATGAACAACTAAATGTGCGAGCCCGCACTAATATTACTATTACTTATATAGATCGACAGTAGACATACTCAAGAATTAACTACCATTTGCCAACGATCTGCATTCTATGTCTTTTGAATAAATTATGTTATTATGCAGCTTGAAGTTTTACAGAGCTATAAAGAACATGCAACTGTTCTACGTTCGCTCGCCCGTCGTCCCTCCACTCGGGTCTGTGGTTTGGTGACCTGAAAAATAGCATCCCAACAGGTGCGCGCCAAACATTTCTACTTGTGGTAGAAAACCCCCACAATAGTAAGGATCTAGTTATTGCTTAATCCTAAAGTTTAACTTATCCTAGTATATGGTACTTTTTTTTACCTTATACAATACTCTTGCAGAATTCCTGTTACGCTGAGATGTCTCGTTGCTCGCCTCTATTGACGACGATAGTGATGTGCGCGCCGTACGACACGGCCTCCGAGTTCTCACTACACCTCACTGAAACTCCAGAGACTGTGTTAGCCATGGCTATACAAGAGAATGAATTTATAGTTGCAATTTCCTTTTGTATGTGATGCAGTTTTAACGATCAAAGCGCACTTTCCAGAGGCAATGTAATGTGACCAAGCCAGGACTGGTTCCTGTTGAGGATTCAGTCGCCCACCACACGCCGGCTACACGATATGTCACGAATCTCCAAGTATAATTCCTTGGTTACTCATCTGTGACAGTCACGAGCAGCACGCTATATCCCCAACCAGCACATTGGCATGGTAGGCTTTATGCCCGCATTTCTACCGTCTAGGGCACCATTGGAGTTAAACGCTCACAGGTTCACCCCAACCTGCAAGACAACGATGCTGGCGCATCACTGTCAAAACAATACTGCACATACTCATCCTCGAAATCACGCAGTATACCACAATCTTGCAGTGCACTGACGCGTGCCTGCAAGCATTGGTATGAACGTCTCGCGAACTGGTTGTGGCCGCTATGAAGCGTATCACGACTTCCCAGAACGCTTCTAGGAGCACGTTCTTGTATGCGCCCGTTTGTGCGACATCTCTTCACTCATCATTAACCCTCAAAATGGTTACCAGACAGGAAAGGACAAAAACATTGCTCATGGAATGTTAGTGTCTCCTACTCCATCGACATTGGAAGTCGCGAACATAAAAAAAAAGGCTGGTAGCAGTAAATTCTCTTACAAGACAACGCAGCGTGTTAATACTTTCACAATCTTAATCTATTAACGCAAGTATCATTGTTACCTGTAGCAAGGTTCATGTATTTGCCCATTCTACTATGTACACCACTTACACTACTACTAGAGCAAGGTTTATGTATTTGCCCATTCTACTATGTACACCACTTACACTACTACTATAGCAAGGTTTATGTATTTACCCATTCTACTATGTACACCACTTACACTGCTACTATTCCACGAACTCCTTTATGTGAGAGATGTGGTGGAGTCCTATGGACTTCTTTCCGTTCAGCGTCTCCAATTCATAAGCATTGTGGTGAGCTGCTCTCTTTATACGGTACGGGCCGTTGTAAACAGAATAGAATTTTTGGCATTTCGGCGGCTGTCCTGGTATATTCAGTACGAAAACGTTACATTCGTTTTTTGTATCTACAACGTCCTGCCCCTGGGGCCCTATTAGGTATCGTTCATATCGATCGGAGTAGTTGATTAGTCTCGGTAGTGACGTCATTTTCGGTTCTTTATCGAAATATCCTATTCAGTAAGCTTCTAAGACTTGATACCGAACGGTCCTCCGACCGATTTTACGATATTGTACCGAGATGTTTTAGATTTCGGTGTGGCCTTGTCTATCGGTGAGCTGTGGTTTATGTACACCTATAATTTGTTATTTTAAACATATTTAGCCGTTTTAGCTTTGGATTTAGTGATTGTGTCACTAAAGAATCACTAGAGGACGCATCTAGTTGGAAAGTGAGTTCGTAATAGACTATTTTCCTTTGTTAGAAATATGGTTAGGTTAGGTTGTTACTGTGAATGATTACATAAAAAAAAGTTTTTGGTCAATATTCTCTCAAAATACGGGTTATTTTTATGCAAATAAGATTTTGAAGATCATTAAATATCAAGACATCAGCTCTGCTTATCTATATTACATGAGTGTGAACTGACGTTACTAGTGTCTGTGTGTACTTTTTCCCACAAATAGGTTAGTTAGTAACTATCGAAACGCGTTTACAGCTTTCAAGTAACAATGGAAAGCAATTACGTGAAGCCTGATATTGGAAACCTTCCAAACTATCACGCATTTATGACTTACGCAGCACCATTTGGCAACGAAGTCAGCGTATGTTCCTCTACACAATACTACAACAAATGAGGATTGCGGGTCTGTTGTTTGACGTGGCCAAGTGGTTAGGGCGCGGGCGCATGGGTGGATGCTCTTCATATATGCAACACGTTCTGAGACATTGTTATTCGTGTAAGTTAAGATTTTTGGGCAATATTCGTTATTACTTACATGTAAGAACGCACTTCCTCAATAATGATGTCGTGATTTCTGTGTGTTTAAAATACGAAATATGAAATTGTGGGAGATGAAATTCCTGTTAGTGAAACAACCGACAGTGACCTTTACATTTTTTCTTGTCAGAAATAATACACCATTTTTTCCGAATATGTAGCGATTTCCGAGTATGCGGTTAGACAGGAATCTAAGAGCACAACTTAAATTGCTGGGAATGTAACTACCAGCAGTTATCTTCATAATCTTGCTTGTCACAACTATTTATCTGCGATCGAATCCTCAACCACAGTAGACAGAGATGAAAGATCTCCGCCGTAATATTTTTAGACTGTAGCACCATATACGAAACATTTTCATCCATGAGATGCATGTTATAAACTTCGACGAACTGCACTAGCTCTCGAAAAAGCATTTTTTCAATTTTGTTTTTAAGACCCAACTCGTTGACGTATCGTATAGGGAAGTGGGCTACTTAATCATTTGTATATCTAAAAAAAATGGTTCAAATGGCTCTGAGCACTATGGGACTCAACTGCTGTGGTCATCAGTCCCCTAGAACTTAGAACTACTTAAACCTAACTAACCTAAGGACATCACACACATCCATGCCCGAGGCAGGATTCGAACCTGCGACCGTAGCGGTCGTGCGGTCCCAGACTGAAGCGCCTTTAACCGCGCGGCCACTCCGGCCGGCATTTGTATATCTAGGAGCAAGTTATAATCACATTCTGTTTATCTTCTTATTCTTTGAAATTCTCAGAATCAATTTTTTCGGGTGTTTTTATAGATGTAATAGTACAATTCGGTACTATACATTATTCCTAACTCATTTTCCGAAACGTAAAATCCAAAACACGATGTCAGTGTGAATGAGAATAAGATGACATAACGCGGCATTTACGACAATCTGGAGAGTGCAGTCAAATACGCTATCGTTATTATGCATGCATGGAAACATGTGGTCAGAGAAACTAAAATTTTTTATGTATTTCAGCTGAGAATCATGGAAATGGATGTACTGAGCCTGATACTGTTAAGGAGGAGGCAAGGGCGATGAAGGCGGGCACGTCAGCTCGATGGAATGCGGTGTATGTGTTATGGAAACGTAAACGCAGTTTTCGGTACTTGGAAGAATAGCGCGCCTGTGTCGTCTGCTAGCCGCTTTGTGTTCGTGGCGCTGTGCGTGCTGCAGTGCGCATGCGCGGATATTCGGCTGCTTGCTTTTGATTGGGTTGCGCGACATGAACCGAGCGCTTTGGTTCTCTCTACCCGAACGGTGTCGCTACCGAAATGCATACTGAATAACGCAGAGATTCTGATTCGAGTACTAGACCGTTTGGTGCTATTGAGTACCGAAACGATCGGCACAATGACGGAACGATACAGAATAGGCAGCCTGGCGTCCATTCTGTCAGCATCCCAGAGGGTCGAGCGTGCATGGATGTCGGTGTGTATCAGGAAGCGTCTGCCTCTGGCGAACTGTGTTACCTTTCTTATTTTACTTGTGAATGCTTCTATTTCCAGTGAGTATTGACCATATATGGAAAAGATTATCCTGTGTCTTTTTTGTTACATGTTTTCCGTCTTCAGCTGTGTAATTTGTGACATTATCTGTACTTTTGCCACCACGATTGCTGCCTTTGCATGTGTGGAACCTGTTATTACAATGTTATTAGTTTAATTAGCTCTGTCCCCACTATGTCACTTCCTATGCGGTTTAGTTGGAAAAGTTTCATTTTACTGGTGGATATTTTTACAGATGTAGCTTCTCTGACCTAACTCTGTAGGGCCAAGGGAAACAAGTTCATGCGCACATAAGAAATCATTGTACTTTCGTGTACAGTCTATTCCTCCACCCCTTCTTGAGCATGCCTGTCCCATGAGTTTGATTAAGATTGGGTGGTCTGTTGGTAGATTTACCGTTCAGAGTATCATTCTATCTGATTGTTCAGTGGTTGGAAAACGTTTTATCCCCTTCTGGATATTTGAAATGTATTACCATTTCGAGCTGTCTGGAAAATGTCTATTTTCTCGTCTACTGAGAGACAGGTTACTTTCAGATTCTTCATATATTAGCTCGCTGTTGTCTGTTGTACTTTGTTTGTCATGTTTATTACTTGATGCTTTGTTGCTTGTTGCATTGCTATTTGCTTTGTGTGTGTGTGTGTGTGTGTATGTGTGTGCCTGTAAACACTTGCCACATCAGTGCTCTTGGAAGAGAGCTGTGGTGGTGATGTGGCTCTGATGTTCCCGCGTAGTGATTTGCGAAGATGGAAAACAATCGAGATTCGAGCAGTGATTAAGTACTTTGTAAAGAAAAGTATGACAGCAAAGGACATTCATGACGATTTCCAGAATACACTGGGGGCTCTGCTCCTTCATAGTCAACTGTTGCCAAGTGGACAAATGAATTTAAATTTGGTCGGGAGAGCTTATATGATTATCCGTGCAGGGGTCGGCCAAGATGTATCACTACTACAGAAATCACTGCAAAAGTGCACAAAATGATCACAGTGGATCTGTATATCACATTTTAACTGAAGAACTAGATCAGCAAGATGGGTGTCACGACTCTTGACACTGTGTGAAAAAGATGTGCCGTCGCCATGGCAAAATTATACGAACTAAGGTACGAATTGTTGCCACACCCGCCTTATTCACCTGAAATGCCTCCGTCAGACTTCCATATCTTCCCAAAACTGAATTTTTTTTTCTTGGTGGACGAAGATTCAGTTCAAACGAAGACTTGATAGCCGGAGTTGCCAACTATTTTGCAGGTCTGGATGAAACTCATTTTCGAGAGGGAATCAAGGCACTGGAACATCGTTGGACCAAGTGCATTAATCTACAACGAGACTACACTGAAAAATAAAAATAGTTTCAGTGATGTAAGTACTTTTCTTCCATTCCATTCCGAGAACTATTCAAACCACCGTCATGTCTGCTTGTATTCCTATAGTGACTGTGTTACCTTTTCGTTCTTGTGCCAGGTTTGTTTTACTGTTAGCTGTTTTAGAGGTATTGTTGTCTTCATTGACAGCATTTGTGTTTAATGTGAGTGTTGGAGTATCTCGTGTGTTGTGTTGGTCGTCTTTGGTGTCTGTCTTTAGTGTGTCTGGGCTGTGTATGCTGCCTCAGTATATAAACTGTTTTGGTTTTATTCTGTTTTTACATTTTGCTGTGTCATATGCTATTTTATTTTCTGCATTTTGGTATTGTGTGCTTGTAGCCCGTGTGTTCCTCATTTGAGCTTCCCTGTTGTTATACAGATGGGTGGCATGTGTGCTACTGTGGCGTCGTATATCATTCTCTGCATGACTCGGATGTATATTACTTTAATTTTATCTATATTGTGTCTATTTCTACATGTTACTTCATTTGTACTCATATCATCTACTTCTAGTTCCTCAGTTCATAACAGCGTTACATGTTAGAATGTTGCCCACTGAAAGAGTTCACGTTTGATTTGTCTAACTACGTAATAGTCCATGGTTCCTTGTGTGCATGCATCGTCGATGTAATCTGTGATGCAAAAATATTTTTCTCTTACCATGGCACTCATGAGGAAAGTGGATCTACGTTCCACTCAGTCAATTGCTTGTGATAACCCTAAGTGTCCCCCCCATGAACCATGGACCTTGCCATAGGTGGGGAGCCTTGCGTGCCTCAGCGATACAGATAGCCGTACCGTAGGTGCAACCACAACGGAGGGGTATCTGTTGAGAGGCCAGGCAAACGCGTGGTTCCTGAAGAGGGGCAGCAGCCTTTTCAGTAGTTGCAGGGGCAACAGTCTGGATGATTGACTGATCTGGCCTTGTAACACTAACCAAAACGGCCTTGCTGTGCTGGTACTGCGAATGGTTGAAAGCAAGGGGAAACTACACCCGTAATTTTTCCCGAGGGCATGCAGCTTTACTGTATGGTTAATGATGATGGCGTCCTGTTGGGTAAAATATTCTGCAGGTAAAATAGTCCTCCATTCGGATCTCCGGGCGGGGACTACTCAAGAGGATGACGTTATCAGCAGAAAGAAAACTGGCGCTACGAATCGGAGCGTGGAATGTCAGATCCCTTAATTGGTCAGGTAGGTTAGAAAATTTAAAAAGGGAAATGGATAAGTTAAAGTTAGATATAATGGGAATTAGTGAAGTTCGGTGGCAGGAGGAACAAGACTTTTGGTCAGGTGAATACAGGGCTATAAATACAAAGTCAAATAGGGGTAATGCAGGAGTAGGTTCAATAATGAATAAAAAAATAGGAATGCGGGTAAGCTACTACAAACAGCATAGTGAACGCATTATTGTGGCCAAGATAGGCACGAAGCCCACACCTACTACAGTAGTACAAGTTTATATGCCAACTAGCTCAGCAGATGACGAAGAAATTGAAGAAATGTATGATGAAATAAAAGAAATTATTCAGATAGTGAAGGGAGACGAAAATTTAGTAGTCATGGGTGACTGGGATTCGAGAGTAGGAAAAGGGAGAGAAGGAAACGTAGTAGGTGAATATGCATTGGGGGTAAGAAATGAAAGAGGAAGCTGCCTGGTAGAATTTTGCACAGAGCACAACTTAATCATAGCTAACACTTGGTTCAAGAATAGTAAAAGAAGGTTGTATACATGGAAGAAGCCTGGAGATACTGACAGATTTCAGATAGATTATATAATGGTAAGACAGAGATTTAGGAACCAGGTTTTAAATTGTAAGACATTTACAGGGGCAGATGTGGACTCTGACCACAATCTATTGGTTATGAACTGTAGATTAAAACTGAAGAAACTTCAAAAAGGTGGGAATTTAAGGAGATGGGACCTGGATAAACTGACTAAACCAGAGGTTGTACAGAGTTTCAGGGAAGGCATAAGGAAACAAATGGTAGGAATGGGGGAAAGAAATACAGTAGAAGAAGAATGGGTAGCTTTGAGGGATGAAGTAGTGAAGGCAGCAGAGGATCAAGTAGGTAAAAAGACGAGGGCTAGTAGAGATCCTTGGGTAACAGAAGAAATATTGAATTTAATTGATGAAAGGAGAAAATATAAAAATGCAGTAAATCAAGCAGGCAAAAAGGAATACAAACGTCTCAAAAATGAGATCGACAGGAAGTGCAAAATGGCTAAGCAGGGATGGCTAGAGGACAAAGGATGTAGAGGCTTATCTCACGAGGGGTAAGATAGATACTGCCTACAGGAAAATTAAAGAGACCTTCGGAGAAAAGAGATCCACTTGCACGAATATCAAGAGCTCAGATGAAAACCCAGTTCTAAGCAAAGAAGGGAAAGCAGAAAGGTGGAAGGAGTATATAGAGGGTCTATACGAGGGCGATGTACTTGAGGACAATATTATGGAAATGGAAGAGGATGTAGATGAAGATGAAATGGGAGATACGATACTGCGTGAAGAGTTTGACAGAGCACTGAAAGATCTGAGTCGAAACAAGGCCCCGGCAGTAGACAACATTCCATTCCATTCCTACAGCTTATCTTAGAAGCTAGATTAAGGGAAGGCAAACCTTCGTTTCTAGTATTTGTAGACTTAGAGAAAGCTTTTGACAATGTTGACTGGAATACTCTCTTTCAAATCCTAAAGGTGGTAGGGGTAAAATATAGGGAGCGAAAAGCTATTCACAATTTGTATAGAAACCAAATGACAATTATAAGAGTTGAGGGGCATGAAAGGGAAGCAGTGGTTGGAAAGGGAGTGAGACAGGGTTGTAGCCTATCCCCGATGTTATTCAATCTGTATATTGAGCAAGCAGTGAAGGAAACAAAAGAAAAATTCGGAGTAGGTATTAAAATCCATGGAGAAGAAATTAAAACTGTAATTCTGTCAGAGACAGCAAAGGATTTGGAAGAGCAGATGAACGGAATGGATAGTGTCTTGAAGGGAGGATATAAGACGAACATCAACAAAAGCAAAACGAGGATAATGGAATGTAGTCGAATTAAGTCAGGTGATGTTGAGGGAATTAGATTAGGAAATGAGACACTTAAAGTAGTAAAGGAGTTTTGCTATTTGGGGAGCAAAATAACTGATGATGGTGAAGTAGAGAGGATATAAAATGTAGACTGGAAATGGGAAGGAAAGCGTTTCTGAAGAAGAGAAATTTGTTAACATCGAGTATAGATTTAAGTGTTAGGAAGTCGTTTCTGAAAGTATTTGTATGGAGTGTAGCCATGTATGGAAGTGAAACATGGACGATAAATAGTTTAGACAAGAAGAGAATAGAAGCTTTCGAAATGTGGTGCTACAGAAGAATGCTGAAGATTAGATGGGTAGATCACATAACTAATGAGGAGGTGTTGAATAGGATTGGGGAGAAGAGGAGTTTGTGGCACAGCTTGACTAGAAGAAGGGATCGGTTGGTAGGACATGTTCTGAGGCATCAAGGGATCACCAATTTAGTATTGGAGGGCAGTGTGGTGGGTAAAAGTCGTAGAGGGAGACCAAGACATGAATACACTAAGCAGATTCAGAAGGATGTAGGTTGCAGTAGCTACTGGGAGATGAAGAAGCTTGCACAGGATAGAGTAGCATGGAGAGCTGCATCAAACCAGTCTCGGGACTGAAGACCACAACAACAACAACCCTAAGTGTTATCTCCAGGCTGCTGCGCCCCTCCATGCTTGTCTTTCTGTGGAGGGTGACTTGCATATCCTGTTACAGCTGTGCTGGACTGTCTGTGTAATGGCAGGTTGGGATGTTGTTTCATCTGTTTCGTATTCTGTTATATTATTAAACATTTTCTAGGAAACCATAGTCGGTTCTATCTATTTGTGTCTCGTAGATTTGCCTGTATGTAAGACTATCTCGTCCCCAGCTTTATTGCGTGTTCTGTTGTCTGTTTGCAGGGTATACAGCCAACAGTGATACCTTCTGCGCAGTCAGCCACTTTGTAATCAGGCTTTTCACATTTACCACACACTTGCTCTTTGTAACACCATTTTGTTTGGTGAGCATATCCAAACACTTAAAGCATTTTTGAACCGCCACAAACTCTTTAACACTAAGTTATATAGATTGGATGTAGGTTCTGTCCCTTTGTAATAACTGCTGGTGAGCTCTTGGGGTGACCTAAGTTACGACATTTACCGCTAGTTTTACCCTTGAACCCGTTTTGAATTTGAATGTTACCTCTTCTGCGACTTTTCCTTTGGATGTCTGGTTGCTAAGATTGATTTCGTTCAGTTCCTCCATGAAGTCATCATCTGTTAAGGTTGTTGGAACGTTGTACACTGATGTCTCAGGGGTTTCCCGTTTCTTCCATAACTTTTCTTTTGTCTTCCTGAGTTTCAGTTTCCAAAATTACAGTATTAGTTGTCTTTCTGATTGCTTTGACCTTAATTTTGTTGTGGCTTGCATTTAAGATCTTAGTAATTATGTCTCTCATTATTTATGGATTTTTGGGTACTTTCTGATTTCAAGAACAGTACAACGGTTTGTTTTGCTTTAGTTTGTAGAATGCGTTGCTCTACCTTGCTTTTTGGTTTTCCTGCATTGGCTGTTGCAGCGACTGCCACAAACGATGTAGCAGTATGTTTAGTCTCTGTATGCAATTTTTTTTAATTTTCAGCTTTCAGTTCAGCCTCCAGACGCTGTATGCGATCTGGCTGTTTCTCTCCATAACCTGTCATTTTCTGCTCACAGTTCTTCATTCTGTCCATAAATCTTCGCCTGTCCTAGAGCCAATACCCATAATTTGTTCTTAATTGGTGCAGGCATAATCAATGACACTCTCTCGTCTTTTGCTGATTTATGCTTTGCTGACATTTTACAGTCTGAAGTGACATGCCACCCCACGACCCGGGCCACAGGAAATGATTGTTACATGCAGGCGAAATTCATTAACAGTATTTACACGTCTTTTGTGACCAGAGTTTTATCTCCATGGATTTTACTCACTCGCAGTGGCACTCGGTAACCGATTGCGAACTTTATTGGCTCCCACTTTCTACCATAAACACTTCGTGAAACCGGAGTGGGCGTTAACCCACTACCGACACAGTTGCCATCTTGGGTATTGATCAAAAGATTTATAAGCTTTACAACTCCAATGAAAACTGTATTGTCACTTAACATGGAGAAAATGTACTTTCACCCAGGGTGAAAGTATATTTTTAACTGGGAAATCTAGAATGTTAGTCTCTTGTGCATGTATACATCCTGTCTTTGTAGTGAAACGATTTTACTTTACAGGTAATTAAATTCATTCACTTGCTCAGTTGTTTCATTTTTCAACTTTACCACTGTCTCGTTTTCTTTGTTTCTACTGCAGACTAGAGCTTCTGTTTTATGTATGTTTACTGTGGTATGGAATTCGTCCGCCATTATTCTACCCAATGCGTTCAAGAGTTTTTGTAGATCTCCTCCACTTTCTGCAACTAGTGTTATATCATAGACATCTCAGCATAGCTACTCGTACATTATCTCCATTAATTACTACACATATGTTTACTGGTTCTCTCATTGCCTTCTGTATGTAGAGATTGTATAAGTATGGGGATAGGGAACAATCTTGATATACCACCTTTTGAATGCTAACAGATTCATCATTATTACTATAGTCAGCTGCTCTGATTTAATGTATGTGGGTATTTATATAACTGTCTTCTCTCTAAAGCTGATTCCTGATTCACAAGGAATACTGAATAATACATTTCAATTGACATCATCAAATGCTTTCTCAAGGTCTATAAGTGCTATGAATGTACCCTTACCCTTCTTCAGCTGTTTCGCTTTCACTTGCCTCAGTGCCAACATTGCTTCTCTTGTTACCACATATTTTGTAAAACCATGCCGGTCTTCAGATAACTGACCCTCTATTTCTTTTTCCATTCTTCTGAGAGCAATTCTGGTGATTACTCTCGGTGCCTGGCACACCAGGTTCAATGTTTGCTGTTGCCCACACGTCCTTGTGTATGGTTTTTTAGGTAATGGTGCTATTATGCATTTAACAAAGTTTTCTAATAACTCTCCAGACCTGTAAATATCACCTACCAAGTCATAAAGTGCTATCTCCGATTAATTACCCAACCTTTTAAATACACACATAAAAAAAAGCTTTGCATCACCTCGGTTCCGAGAGTTCCGGAATCTGTACAGTAAATTGGAATAGAGATCAACATGCACTTTTTATTGCTCATGGAAACCACACATTGCATGTTGTAACACCATACAGTGAGACCTTCAGAAGTGGTGGTACAGATTGCTGTACACACCGGTACCTCTAATAAACAGTAGCACACCCTCTTGCATTGATGCAAGCCTCTATTCATCCTGGCATACCACCCACAAGTTCATCAAGGCACTGTTGGTCTGGATTGTCCCACTCCTCAACGGCGATTCAGAGTAGATCCCTCAGAGTGGTTGGTGGGTCACATCGTCCATAAACAGCCCTTTTGAATCCATCCCAGGCATGTTTGATGGAGTTCATGTCGGGAGAACATGTTGGCCACTCTAGTCGAGCGATGTCATTATCCTGAAGGAAGACATTCACAAGATGTGCACGATGGGGAGCGTGAAAGGTCGTCCATGAAGCCGAATGGCTCGCCAATATGTCGCCGATATGGCTGCACATCGGTCAGAGGATGCCATTCACGTATCGTACAGCCGTTATGGCGCCTTTGATGACCACCAGCAGTGTGTGTCGGCCCCACATAAAGCCACCCCAAAACATCCGGGAATCTCCACTATGTACCTCCCCGTATAAAAATTATAATTTTTTTATGTCTTAACCCTTTGTTTCCTGACATAAGAAAAAATTTACTTTTTAGCATTTTCTTTGCAGAATTTATGCTATTGTGGCCTCAAATGACGGTAGGATTTTTTGTAAAATTTTACTTTATTTTTCACAACTTTTTTCTCTCCTGGTACTCAGAAGTACCGTCAGACTCCATGGACAGAATCACAATATGCGCAGAAAAATGCTCCAATTCTTATAACTTGTCCTTTATTCCACATAAATATTAAATATTTTTACATTAGAAAATTAATTAACAGAAGTATGGTATTTCTAAATTTTTTTTTAAATTTTGCATAAATTTATTCTAGAGCAACTTCACAATACATAGTAACTTAGCTATACATTTTTGACAGTATATACATATCACATATTTAGCGATACCTCATGAAATTGTCGTAAACAGTTCTTTTTCTCATTGCAGCACAAATACACTTTACACGTACTACATTGTGAATGTGGTCTCGATTGAATTTTATTTTTCGCACACATTTCGCATCGTCCTCTTTTACAACTGAACACTACAAATGGTTTCCTCGGTTGCCAAGACGGACATCCTTCGGAACAGAAAAGTTATCCTTCCTTCTCTTTGGGGGAGTTATTTCATCTTTACCAGAGTTTCTCTTTTTGAGATTTGGCACTTGCTGTTCTTTCATTAGCCCTAGTGCCACAGCACTCCTGAATTCCAGCAGTGGCAATGCCCCATGTAGATCACTGAAAATGACGTAAGCATGGACAAAAGCAATTTCTATTGCTCCCCAGAAGAGACGGTGCCACCATTTCTTTGATCGCCTGTCAAGACCATAAGCTGAACGTAATCTCTCTGCATGATCCACACCACCCATGTTTTTATTATAATCACATACAATAACTGGTCATGGTATAGTCATACTAGTTCCATCTTTCTGTTTTCTTGTCACTACGCTCTGTTCAGTGCCATGGAAGTTTGACGCAAAATACACTACTTTATTTGCCCTCCATTGAAATACTGTTAGGTCTAAAGATGACTCTCTGTGATTTGATTCCCCACGCTTTAGACATTTTTCTTTAGGTAAATTACCTGGCCAACCTTTCCTGTTTGTCCTAATTGTTCCACAGGCAAATGTATTTATGGATTTCTGTGTGAGAAAAAGTGGACAGAACAACTAGTGAGAGGTAACGCATTGTTGCTACAATAAAGTGTTCGCACAACCTGACGGTACTAATAAGTCCGCCTTATATTTTCCACTTTATCTCATTCACTTGTGACGTAATGCTTCAAACTATTATAAAAAAACAAAGAAGGTAAGTACGTACAATGGAAAACTCAACGGAAGTTCCAATAAATTGCACACAAATTCAGGCAACACCATGGAAACAAGCACATACAATCTTCTGTTTCCACAGCAGCGTGCGAAAAACAGTTTCAAGCTCTGACCGCCAGAGAGGTCTATGTATTGCACAATAACATCTATGAGACAGTAGAGCAGAGTTACTGTTACGTACCGACAGGCTCTCAGATCACGAAACTGCACCACGAGAAAATAATGAGAGCCAAAACTTACTGGTACTTTTAAGTACCGTCAGGCAACAAAGGGTTAACTTACGAAAACTGAAAAATTGTGACGTAAGCAGCGCTACGCCATGGCATTGTGAAATCAGTCTGAATAAACTGAAAAATTCTTACCTCATGAAGGTGTCACCGGATAACGCTGTCTATATATTTGCTCGTGAATGGAACAGCTTAGTGCAATGCTGGCCTATCTACTAATACTGGACAACATTTGTCTGAGATCTGAATTATTAGAAAAACTGACTTTGCTTATTGACAAATCTGCACAGCTGGTCGTCTGATTACTGAAGAACAGATGACTATGATCTGAGAATATTTCTGAAATATTTAAATTTAAATAAATGACTGGATCGGGACTGGCAATGACTTAAGGCAAAATTATTGTTTCTTTTTTTGTTGACTGGTAAAAATTATATTCTGAAAATCTTTTACATTGTTGATAAAGATGTGCAATCCATTATACGAAAAATTGAATATTACAAATCTGGATCAACTGGTGCTGACAAATCACAAAAAGATTTTAACAAATTCATATTAACATCTCAGACAAGTGACCTAACTACGCGCATGCCAATAGAAATGATAAAATTTACCTTAAAATACACGGCTATGAACTGTGCTGTACCAGCGACTGACTACAACTGACCTGTAGCACTGATCGACTGCAACTGCTGCCGAAACTGCTCTGACCTGCGACTCTATGGTAGCAAAGATATTTTCTGTCGCAGGCAGCGCGTGAGCAATATATCGAAATTACATTTGCTCCAGCAGGGTGGTGAACCCCTTACATAACCCTCCAGTGAGGGTAAAAATTTGGCAGCGATGGTGAGTCAATTGGACTTGCCATGAGCAACAAATTTTTCTGTTGCAAATAGATATGAAATATTTAGTTTACTAAGTCTACAAAATGAGTTTTGGTAATTAATATACATATGTTTTACATAATTACAGAGTATATATGAAATCATTGACAAATTAAGTACTGAACATACCAAGGTAGTTATGAATATTAAGAATCAGATGAAGTGCACAAGCACTGTATAAGTCTTTAGTATCTTTTATAAGAAGAAGGTGAGGAATGGAAAGGATAGCATCATGGTTGTAGCACAGTGGGTTGCACATAGCTGCATTGAAAAGTACAAATCTTTTCACAGAAGCACAACAACAGGTGTGACAATCTGAAGGTCTCTTTTCCAATGTATTTATCAGTGTAGCCAAGACACTGAAATGTAGTATTAGTATTGTATGTTGCCCTTTTGGTAGTGCATTAGGTGCATCAAGCACTAAGTCCATAAAACCATCTTCGTTGGTCGGTGTGGTGGACAGCTTGATATGTCAACACCACATTCTTGTAGAATCCATAATCTGTACCTCAACGCAGGATTAGTGCAAAAAATCCAAATAGAATGCTCCATGACAATGAGGATGGGCACGATATAGGAAAGTCTCATTAATTGGTGATAATTGGGTCAGAGGTTGAAGGACACATTTAGTCTTATAACATTTTGTGAAAATTACGTTATTGACACCAATCCAAAGTTATGAAGTATAAGCCGAGTTTCTGTCCAATAACATATGTAAGATAAGCTCATATGAACATTCCATTGGCGGTGTTACATAGGTATATATTTGATTTGACGTAATAAGTAGATCAATAAAAAAAATTTATGTTGCTCATTTATGTGGCTTTTAGGAAGCTTTACATGACAATTTTACAAAATGTTGTGTCGTTCAAAGACCAAACAATAAAATTAAAACATTAAATAAGTGTAACATAGAAATCATAAGTAGTAATCTTATATATTCTTAGCTGGAGAAATGTTGGCAATCAGTGGCCTGTCAAAATTTCATTAACTAATACAGATGACATACAAATCATTATCCAGAAATAGGTGTCATTACATGTAGCATTGAGCTGCTAGTAAGAACATATAATATTGTGCAAGTGACATGAGAGATACTTAACATGTATGGCATTTAACTTAGTGATCAAGGTGCCTAGCCTAAGATACATACAGGTAATGGAATGTATACATAAGACAAGAACGAAATTTTGCAATATATTTTGGACTAGCAATGCATTGCTTTGGGATTAATGGTTAACTGCTTTTGATTTACTGCTGGAAATAAAATGATTAACGTCATTTGTCATTCGTCATGAGTCAGCTGCAGCAAGGTTATCAAATAAGTAAAGTATATGTGATCACATTCATGAATGATAGAAAAAATTCATATTAACATCTCAGTCAAGTGACTTAACTACGAGCATGCAAATAAAAATAATAAAATTTACCTTACAATACGTGGCTATGGACTGCGCTGTACCAGCGACAGGCTACAACTGCACTATAGCAGCGAGCGACTGCAAAAACTGCCGAGACTGCTCTGACTGGCGGCGACTCTATAGCAGCAAAGATATTTTCTGTCGCAGGCAGCGCGTGAGCAATACATCGAAATTACATTCGCTCCAGCAGGGTGGTGAACCTCGTACAACCTTGCTGCATTCTCTGGACAGTGTGTCTAGGGCGTTCAGCCTGACCAGGTTGCCTCCAAACACATCTCCGACGATTGTCTGGTTGAAGGCATACACGACACTCATCAGTGAAGAGAATGTGATGCCAGTCCTGAGCAGTCCATTCGGCATGTTGTTGGGCCCGCGCTGCATGGTGTCTGGTTGCAAAGATGGTCCTCGCCATGGACGTCGGGAGTGAAGTTGCGCATCATGCAGCCTATTGTACACAGTTTGAGTCATAACACGGCGTCCTGTGCTTGCACGAAAAGCGTTATTCAACATGGTGGCGTTTCTCCGAGCCATTATCCGTAGATAGTGGTCATCCACTGCAGTAGTAGCCCCTGGGCAGCCTGAGCGATGAATGTCATCGACAGTTCCTGTCTCTCAGTATCTCCTCAATCTCCGAACAACATAGCTTTGGTTCTTTCCGAGACGCCTGGACGCTTCCATTGCTGAGAGCCCTTCCTGGCACAAGGTAACAATGTAGACGCGATCGAACCGCGATATTGACCGTCTAGGCATGGTTGAATTACAGCCAACACGAGGAGTGTACCTCCTTCCTGGTGGAATGACTGGAACTGATCGCTGTCGGACGCCCACCGTCTAATAGGCGCTGCTCATGCATGGTTGTTTACATCTTTGGGCGGGTTTAGTGACATCTCTGAACAGTCAAAGGGTCTTCTGGGAACTGGGGTGATTCAAAACGTTTTTTGATGTGTGTAGTTCTCCTTGTATGCCATCTGCTCCTGGAGCCTTCCTTTCTCTAAGGTCCTTTAGTACTTTCTCATACTCTTCTTTCATGGTAGGAGCCTCTATATCATCCAGCTCCACTTCTTTATATTCATGCTGGGCCTTCAGCTGGAACATACTCAATCTTGACACGCTATTGCGGCGATACACCTGGCCGCCGTTTTCAGGTGAGCAAGTCGTCCACTAACTCACCATAACTGAAATCAAACCAAGGCTGCGGCTTCTTTATAAACCACCTGTAGGTCCACCACATGTGAGTTAACATAGCTAGCTGCCATCTAGCGCAAAGCATAATGGCGCACCTGTTGTGAAAACTCGCGGAAATGATAAATCGGTATCAAACACTGTTGACACCTTTTGAAGACAGAAACAAAGACTATTGTTTTTTAATGTCTAACAAAATAGGGTTCGAAATCTTACTTAAAGGATACCCTGTATCTCCGTTTATAATATTGTCAGATAGCCAGATTTCAATAGTTTCTTTCAATACAAAGTCACAATAATGCGACACAGAGGCTACCACCAGTGTTTCATCGTACACCATTTTATGTCCTTCAGTAAGACAATGTTCCGCAGTTGCACTTTTTTCTGGCTGCAATAAATGCATGTAGCGATGGTGCTCCATACATTGACCCTGGACTGTACGAGTCGTTTGACCAATATAGGTTTCCCCTCAATGGTAGAGAATTTTGTCACTACAGGGTTTCCTCAAACCGAAGTCATACTATACTGAGCACAGCTGCATTCTAGTTTTAGCTGACAGACAGAATACACTTTTAATGTCAAATCTCTTCAAAATTCTTCTGTTGGTTCCCATGAAAGTCAAATCTGTAGAGCATGACGGATCTGATTGTCTGTATAAACATTCTGCTTGAACACTGCTTTTAAATGATGCAGTTCTTGTGTCAAACTATCTGCATACAACATGGCATAAGCTATTTTGACCTCTGTATGTAGGACCCCTCTGTGTGGGCACGATGGATGACAACTTGATGCGTGAAGACATCGGTCTGTAGGCGTGAGTTTACCATAAACTCTGTGTCCTAACGTCGCATCGCCCCTCCTCTAGAACAAGACATATAAAAACAGAAGTTTTCCATCCATTTCAAGGTCCATCGTGAACTCAATATTGGGATGCAGACAATTAAAATGATCTAGGAAATGATCCAGAGCATCCCTCCCACGTGCCCATACCATTTATGCATCGTCGACATATCTCCAAAAACAAGTTGGTTTTAAGAACGCTGTCTTCAGTACCTTGTCCAAAACGTCATCCATTAACAAACTGGCGACTATGGGGGGGATAATGGAGTCCCCATAGCAACTCCCATCAGTTTGTTCAAAGTATTTGTCATTAAATAAAAAATACATCAACACATGGGGACAAAGCTTAGATGTTTCTTCGTCCAATGTTTCGCCAATTAACTGCAAAGAATCTTTGAGAGGAATCTGGTAAAAAGTGACATCGTCAAAACCAAGGATCATGTCTGGGATTCTGAGACACTAAGACTTCATATGCTAACTAAAAACTAGAGAATTGGAAATATGATGTTCTCATTTTCCTACATGGGGACTGAGAATGGATGCTGAAGATGTGGCCAAGCTGTAGGTAGGAGTACCCAAATTGCTAACAATAGGCTGCTTTTGTACCTTAGGCAAACCGTATAGTCTCATCAGGACTGCAGCACCAAGTCGAGGTTTTTAAGAACATTGTCAGACAATGAACTCTTCTTCAAAAGTGAAAGCGTCTTGTGTTTTATATGCTCAGCTGGATCGTTCTGTAATCTTCAGTGTGCCTAGTCGGCAAGTAAAAGATCAATTTTACCAAAATAATAGTCCTGCAAATAAAGAATTGTTGCATTGCCCTTGTCTGCTGGTAGAGTTATTATATCCTAGTCTTCTCTGGTGGACCAGATCATAGGCCTTTCAATCCAAGGAGATGTTACTTCACAGGGGTAGCACCCAAAGCAGTGTACGCAAAACCTCTTGCCTAACTCTGTCTGCTAGATCGTCGCGAACCCTGGACACCGCTTGTTCAACTGCAGAAATGAATCTAACAATGAGAACATTGCTAGTTGTACAGGCAAACTTTAATCCCTTTTCCAATACCACCAGCATAATCGTCCAGTTGTTTTGTTGTGAGATTAATCACAATGTGTTGACAGACGTCATCATCCATTACTGTAGACTAAGAAGAAAGCTATTGAAACTTCGAAGTTTGCCTACTGGTGGGTTTTGCATGGATCCAGTCAGATGTTACCCAGGACAAACAGTCAACCCATTCCCAGGAAGCAGAGACAGCAGCGTCGATACTTCCAAATGCAAATAAAATAAATCCTTGGATATGAAGTCCAGTTGCTTGCATGTAAAACGAATGCCCTGCCTTTCTAAGGCAAAACTAGCACGCTTGTTAATGTTGTTGGCCATTTTTTGTCCCAATGTAATGAACAATTGTGGCAAGTATATGTATTACACCTTCATTCTGGCACCTCAGCACAAAAACAAGGGTACTCAGCAACAGTCCCTTCTTCTTATGAAGTTTATCAAACTTCCCTACAAGTTCAAACATCTTCTCCCTGTAGAGGCTCTTGATGTGTCTCCTCAAACTTTCCCGACATAGTGATTGATGATAATTCGTATCGGGTCTCCAGCCAGAACATAGTGTCATCTTGACACTGTAAGTTTACGGGGCCACATAAATAGCCTCATTGGGGAAGATATGTTTGAAACTGTAAGGAAGTTGATAAACTTCTTAAGAAGAAGGGGAAGTTGCTGAGACCCTCACTTTTCTGCTGAGGTGTCAGAATGAAGGTATTATACACAAATTTGCAAGAACTATTACATTGGGACAAAAAGAGATTAAGACAAGTGCTTGTTTTGCCTTAGAAAGGGAGCACATTCGTTTTACATGCAGACAACTGGAATTTATATTCAAGAATTTATTTTATTTGGATTTGGAAGTATCAGCGCTGCTGTCAGCTGCATCCTGGGAATGGTTGACACTTCATCCTGAGCAGTATCAGACAGGGCCCATGCAAACGTCGTCAGTAGGCAATCTTCGAAATTCCAGCAGCTTTCTTCTCAGTCTACAATGATGGATGATGACATCCATCGACATGTTGTGATTAAGCTCACAGCAAAAGAACTGGACGATACTATGTAAGGTGGCTATAATTTCTCACCTTACAAGCACTCATCCACATACTTTGCCGTGATCTAGAACCACATTAGGTATTATTTGATAGGTAGTACTTCGTATATATGAATATTTAAAGGAGACTGACATTGTCACGTACGCCTTGTAAATAACTGTTAACGTTTATTGCATGAAAGGTGATGGAGTGTCTTTATTATCATACTATAGTTGAATTCTTTTATCTTGGCGGCTCGCGCATGCCCGCCCAGACGCGGGAGATTGCTGCGTTGCCAGTTGCACACGACGCACGCGCCAATAGAAGCAGCGCCATAGTACAGTATAGTTCGCAAGCTTACGTTTAGGGGGGAGCGCGCAGTTTATGAAGTAAAGCCACCACGGCCGCATCAACCCTTTCGCTGCTGCAGTCACGTGCTCCCCGCATTCCGCGCTGGGCGCGATTTTGTCACTGCACTGATCGCCTGTGCTGACACACGGTGTTTCCGACTGCTTTGACACACTTATCATTCGATTCCACAACAACTATTTGGCCCAAAAATTAGATTTTTACACATCTTCTTGACTGATACCTTCCCCCCACTTCCTTTGACTGACTCAAGTGCTTTAAAATAAAGCCAAACGCGCCCGGTGTAAATAAAACTTTTATTACAGTCGCGAAAGACGGAATATTTCTCAATATTACATACGAAACCTATGTGGTACTCAAATTAAATGAGATATTGTTATACAGTAAATTTTATATGAAATTTAGGTACATTGTGACAACTAAAATCGACCATACGGAAAGTATACGCTATGGACTTTTACCTCTGCAAACTCTTCAAAATTTCGTGCAATGGTTTACTACATTTAATGCTGCACAATAACTGGGTTGAACATCGAAACAAAAGTAAGTCATTTATGGGGGGAAGGTATCAGTCAAGAAGCTGTGTAAAAATCTAATTTTTGGGCCAAATAGTTTTTGTGAAATCGAATGATTAGTGTGTCAAAGCAGTGGGAACACCATGTGTCTGCACAGGCGAGCAGTGCAGTGATGACAAAATCGCGCACAGCGCGGAATGCGGGGAGCACGTGACTGCAGCAGCGAAAGGGTTAATGAAGAGACAAAGCACTAGAAATTTCAAAAAACTGCATTCAAACGAATAAAATTCGTGAAGTAAGACACTTCGATATTGTTTTAAAATAAAAAAAATATTAAGCATCGCACAAGGTTTGAACTCGTTACCTATCGCCTTCTAATCCAACGCCTTAACCATTACGCTAACGCAGCTTGTGCTACAATGTCTCTCCATAAGGACTCTAACACGTCACGCAAAATTCTGACAAACACTGTTGGTATGCCTATGAATTACTCGCACTTCGTCGAAGTACAATAGGAAATAAACAATTACCGCTGTTCTTTATTGCGAAAAAGCGGTTCGTGAAATTGATACAAACACCTTTCCTTGCTATCGCCTGAATTAAGAGTCTTATTGCTTGTTTGGTTTAATTAATTAATAGAAAATGAAGCAATTGGCATAAAGAATGGTTTTTCCAAACTTTCAAAAAACAAAGTCTGCTATCAAGACATTGCTTTTGTTCTATTACTTTATTTATGACTGAACGTTTCTAAAACTGAAGACACTCGTCCGTGCTCTGTACTACAGTCGAGATCTGGCAACGTCGTTCTCTGTTCATTGGCTGACTGTATGTTTTGACGTCAGATGCGCAGAACGAACCTAAACTCGGCCGCCAAGATATATGACGCGCACTTTAGTGGAGGCTGGAATGACAGTGGAAATGAAACGGCAGACGGAACTCAAGCCCTGGGTGGAAGGCCCACACAGGTGTGCTTGTCCTGCTTAAACATAGGAAATAGCAAGACGGACGTCGTAGCACCTAAGCGCTGGTGCGCAATAGAGTCGCGACCATTCGGTAGCCGAACCGGAACGATTATACTTCGGAAACTACGGAAATCTTGGACGCAGGTGAGAGGAGCGAAGAAGCGGCACCTTGAAAACCACGTAGGCTGGGTTATTTCCAAGGATTTTTACTCAGAAGCGTACCATTGTATGAGTATAGGTTTTTCCTCGAAAACTTTCCGCGCTGGACGACAAAAGACTAAAATATGGTTGGTCGGCGTTCGGAAGAATCTGTAGAGAGGGAGAATATTCCGTGGTTTCGGGAATATGATTAGTTTTTGGAATTACGATGGTGGGGAGCCGAGCCTTGCTGGGAGACCAGTGGTGGAGAGAAGAGGTCTTCCGTTGTGAGCGCCCGTGTGTGACGGTCACTCGATATCAGCTTTTGGTGGTACAGACAGACTTGCCGTCTTTCCTCTCCGGAGAGTTTATAGATAGAACAGTTAGGCACTGCACTGTTGCGAACCTATACGATTCTGAACTTCACGTCCGGGTTGGAAGTCGTCGTTGAGTATGCAGCGTTCAGTAATTGAGAGCACTTCCTCTGCCTATACTTACGTTGAGACGTTATCTGAATTCCGTCCTTGTGGCTGGGAGCTCGCGTTTCTCGTCTGTAGAACACAGACAGGAGAAGACAGTATTAGAGTATATTGGTCAGAGGATCACCTTCTGCCGTCCTAGTGTTTGTGGCTGGCGTTCTTCCATTGACGCAGATGTGTATGAGAACCAGCACGCCGACGCACCAGGCAATACGTCTTGCATACATTGCTCCGGGTGTCACCCCTGTGAAATAATACCTCCTCACTTGAAAGATCTGTGATCTGGTTGAACAGAGAAGACCAGGATTTAGTAATTCTACAAACAGACAAGGGAAATGCAATAGTTCTTGTTTTGCGGGACTATTATTTGGGTAAAACTGATCTTTTAATTACAGACTGGGTATAGCGACGATTACAGAGTGATTCAGCTGAACGTATAAAACGAAGGACGCTTTCACTTTTGAAGAAGAGTTCATTATCTGATGCCATTCTTAAAAAACTTCGATCTGGTGCTTCGGTCCTGACGACATTACATTGTTTGCCTAAGGCACACATGTAAGGGGTTCTTCTATGGCCTATTGTTAGCAATTTGTGTTCTCTTACAACTTGGATGAGTATTTAGCACCAATTCTTAGTCAACATGTCGGAAAATGTGATTATCATATTTCCAATTCACTTGTTTTTATTCAGCGTTTGAAGTCTTTGTGTCTGTCCCATGGATTTGCCCATTAGTTTGTTATGTCAATGTTTACCACAGGTCCTCTTTAAGATTCTTTGCAGTTAATTGGTGAAAAATTGGACGAAGAAACAAGTAAGCTTTGCTCCCTTGTATTGATGACGACATATATTTTATTTAATGACAAATAATTTGAACAAATTGTCGGAGTTGTTATTGGGAGTCCATTATCCCCCATAGTCGCCAATTTGTTTATGGGTGATTTTGAGGGCACTGCATTGAAGATGGCGTTCTTAAAACCAACTTGTTTATGGAGATACGCCACATGGGAGAGATGCTCTGCATCGTTTTCTAGATCATTTTAATAGTCTGTATTCCAATATGAAGTTTACGATAGAAGTTGAGAAGGATAGAAAACTACATTTTTCAGATGTCTTGGTCTACAGGAAGGATGATGGGGCATTAGGACACAGTGTTTAACATAAGAAAAGCAGTGTTCAAGCAGAACGTTTATAAAGACAATCAGATCCGTTGTGCTTTACAGATTGGACCTTTGTGGGAACCAACAGAAGGTACAACAGTGTTGTTCCTATCTTTCACAGGAAACATATCTCCAAAAATAGTAAGAATTTTAAAGAAATTAGGTGTTAAATGTATATTCCGCTAGCCAGCTAAGACTAGGGTGCAGCTGGGCTCAGTGAACAATGATTCCAGTTTGAGGAAGCCCCGTGTCGACAAAATTCCCTGCCACTGTAGGACAGCCTATATTGGACAAACGATTCGTACGGTCCAGGGTCAATGTACGGAGCACCATCGCTACGTGCATCTATTTCAGCCAGAAAAATTTGCAGTTGTGCAACATTGACTTACTGAAGGACATGTAATGTTGCATTATGAAACTCAGGTGGTTGCCCCTGCGTCACATTATTGGAACTGTGTGGTGAAAGAAGTTATTGAAATCTGGCTATCTGAGAATATTATAAACAGAGATAAGTTGTATCCTTTAAGTAAGATTTCGAACCCTCTTTTGTTAGACCTTAAAAAACAATGGTCTTTATTTCGGTCTTCAAATGGTGTCACCAGTGTTCGAAATCGATTTATCATTTCCGCAAGTTTTCACCAAAGTTGCGCTGTCGTGCTTTGCACTAGAGGGCAGTAATGTTCGCTCGCGCACAGTGGACCTGCAGCATGTGTATAAAGGTGCCGCCGCTACGGTTTGATTTCAGTTCTGGCGAGTTATTACAACAACTTACTTACCTGAAATGGCGGCCCGGTGTACCGCCTAAATATTGTGTCAAGATGAAGTTATATCCCAGCTGGAGACCCGACGTGAATATCATCAATCACTGCGCTGGAAAATTTATACACTCCTGGAAATTGAAATAAGAACACCGTGAATTCATTGTCCCAGGAAGGGGAAACTTTATTGACACATTCCTGGGGTCAGATACATCACATGATCACACTGACAGAACCACAGGCACATAGACACAGGCAACAGAGCATGCACAATGTCGGCACTAGTACAGTGTATATCCACCTTTCGCAGCAATGCAGGCTGCTATTCTCCCATGGAGACGATCGTAGAGATGCTGGATGTAGTCCTGTGGAACGGCTTGCCATGCCATTTCCACCTGGCGCCTCAGTTGGACCAGCGTTCGTGCTGGACGTGCAGACCGCGTGAGACGACGCTTCATCCAGTCCCAAACATGCTCAATGGGGGACAGATCCGGAGATCTTGCTGGCCAGGGTAGTTGACTTACACCTTCTAGAGCACGTTGGGTGGCACGGGATACATGCGGACGTGCATTGTCCTGTTGGAACAGCAAGTTCCCTTGCCGGTCTAGGAATGGTAGAACGATGGGTTCGATGACGGTTTGGATGTACCGTGCACTATTCAGTGTCCCCTCGACGATCACCAGTGGTGTACGGCCAGTGTAGGAGATCGCTCCCCACACCATGATGCCGGGTGTTGGCCCTGTGTGCCTCGGTCGTATGCAGTCCTGATTGTGGCGCTCACCTGCACGGCGCCAAACACGCATACGACCATCATTGGCACCAAGGCAGAAGCGACTCTCATCGCTGAAGACGACACGTCTCCATTCGTCCCTCCATTCACGCCTGTCGCGACACCACTGGAGGCGGGCTGCACGATGTTGGGGCGTGAGCGGAAGACGGCCTAACGGTGTGCGGGACCGTAGCCCAGCTTCATGGAGACGGTTGCGAATGGTCCTCGCCGATACCCCAGGAGCAACAGTGTCCCTAATTTGCTGGGAAGTGGCGGTGCGGTCTCCTACGGCACTGCGTAGGATCCTACGGTCTTGGCGTGCATCCGTGCGTCGCTGCGGTCCGGTCCCAGGTCGACTGGCACGTGCACCTTCCGCCGACCACTGGCGACAACATCGATGTACTGTGGAGACCTCACGCCCCACGTGTTGAGCAATTCGGCGGTACGTCCACCCGGCCTCCCGCATGCCCACTATACGCCCTCGCTCAAAGTCCGTCAACTGCACATACGGTTCACGTCCACGCTGTCGCGGCATGCTACCAGTGTTAAAGACTGCGATGGAGCTCCGTATGCCACGGCAAACTGGCTGACACTGACGGCGGCGGTGCACAAATGCTGCGCAGCTAGCGCCATTCGACGGCCAACACCGCGGTTCCTGGTGTGTCCGCTGTGCCGTGCGTGTGATCATTGCTTGTACAGCCCTCTCGCAGTGTCCGGAGCAAGTATGGTGGGTCTGACACACCGGTGTCAATGTGTTCTTTTTTCCATTTCCAGGAGTGTAGATTTACTTCTTCTTCCTCCTCGATAGTCAGATTGCTGTTGTCTCTTCTGTATAACTGTTATTCCTTCCATCGGTTAACTGTAATTTCATCATCATATATTAACAACTCGTCTTTGTCGTTCACATTCATTGTTTCTGCCATTCTTGTTTCGAGTAACTTTACATCTCTGTATGCCATATTAGTTTGTTCCACCTTTGTGCTATTCCCATCTGTTCACAAATTTATTTGCCCTCTTATTAATCTTGTTCTTTAAGCTCTTGTGTTTCTGAATTCCTTCTTCATCCTTCAAGTTTTTGTACTCTCGTCTTTCCTTTATCATATTCACAACTACCTCACTTATCCATTCTTCCCTGTTCCGATATGATAAGGATATTTGAAGAAACACGTGAAGAAGGTGGTGCAGCAGAGAGGGGGAAGGCGGCACACTTCCATAGCAGTTGCTGTTGCTATAGCCGACCGTGCAACTTATGCCTCAAATTCTCCAGCCAGTTCTCGAGCTTAGTCACGGGAATTGCCTCTCCCATGGGCAACGGTTCAACTGATTTTGCTGTGAATTTTATATAGGTATCCCTACAACATTCAGAATATTTAACAAATGAAACCCCAAGATAGGCTACAGCGCTGTGACTTTACGCTTTATTTTCTGACATGCAAAGAAATGGATGACATATGGAAATATTCTTTGGATGGACAAAGCACATTCTGGTCTGCAGGGTGACGTGACTGCAGTCGCAGATGGGGCTCTACTCCGGCACATGTTGTGCAGGAACATCCTCTACACTCAGCTTACTAATTTTTGGAAAACTTACCTTTAAGCTTAGATACCTTCCACTGTTTACTTTAATTTCACCTTTAATATTTTGAACTTTAGTTCAAAGCGCATCATAACTAGAGTATGGTCGCTGTTGACATCAGCTCCACAGTAGCTTCTGCTATCGTTCACCCGATTCTTGAATCCTTCTCTTACCAGTGTGTCCATCACTGCTGCTTTAATTACACTCTTGATGTTATTAAGACTTGAGCACTATATTGAATTAATTGGTCACCACTGATTAAAATGCCAGTGGCCTTGAGCAGTGATACTACCAGCTCCCGTCAGTTCACTGAAGTTAATCGTTGTTTGATTTGGCTAGCAACTGGATACGTAACCGACCGTCTGGGTCTGCCAACTGCTGTTGACAAGAGGGGTGTCTTCAGCCCTTGGGAGGCCAACTGACGAGCTACTTTACTGACAAGCAGCGGCTCTGGTCACGAAAACTGACAACAACCGGAACAGCAGTGTGCTGACCACACACACTTCCATATTGAGTGATAAGTATCGCCTGAGAATGACATAGCTGTCGATCGGTATCGTTGGGCCTTCAGAGGCCTGTTAGCAGTAATTGTTTAAAATGACGATAAACACAAATAAGCTATAGATGGGTCTGCCAACTGCTGTTGACAAGAGGGGTGTCTTCGGCCCTTGGGAGGCCAACTGACGAGCTACTTTACTGACAAGCAGCGGCTCTGGTCACGAAAACTGACAACAACCGGAACAGCAGTGTGCTGACCACACACACTTCCATATTGAGTGATAAGTATCGCCTGAGAATGACATAGCTGTCGATCGGTATCGTTGGGCCTTCAGAGGCCTGTTAGCAGTAATTGTTTAAAATGACGATAAACACAAATAAGCTATAGATGGCAGAACAACATTCATTGCTAAACACCATGCCAAAAACTGAAATTTTAATTCAAATTTCAGACTGACCAAGGTACTGCGGTGGTTAGCACACTGGACTCGCATTCACGAGCACGACGGTTCAAACCTGAATCCAGCCATCCCGATATAGGTTTTCTGTGGTTTCCCTAAATCGCTTTAGGCAAGTGTCGGCATGGCTCATTTGAAACGGCACAGCCAGTTTCCTTTCCTAATCCAAGCTTGTATTCCATCTCTAGTTATCTAGCTGTCAACAGGTCGTTAAACATTGATCTCCTTCTCTTCAGATTTCAAGTTTGTGATCTGAGTCACGCGACAGAACTTCTTCCTGAGATTTAAGCAAAAAATGTTTCACATGTTTCATTCCTATAGAAAAGTGATTCTGAGTCCAGTCTATCTGATTATTTAGTTCAGGCTGAACATACGTATGAAAATTGTTTTCCAGATATACAAAATAATTAGTTTCGATGCGCTTATCTAAATCCAAATTGAACTTATTATCCAAAAAAGTTGTCAGTACTTGAAATGGTTTAAGAAGAGTTATTTTCCACTTCATTCTTACCAAAGTTTAAGTCCTTCCTAAACGCCTGAATGTTATGTTTCCATGTAAATACATTTGTGTTTTCTCCTTGGAGAGATATATTTAACTTGTTTTCCTAAAATAGAACTGCTAGATATCATAACTCGAATATCAGTTTACACTACGAAAGAAATTCACATTTGGATACAATAACAACATTCTATTTTTTTAATCTCTAAAAGCCGTTACAGAGCACATCCCCTTGACAGCCACTGGATGTCCTTAAGCAGTAAAAATGCACTCAAATTCGATGCTCTTTTATCAGAGATGACTGACGATTGGATTGATGACTCTAATTACATTTTGATACAGCATTCAGATCAGCAAAATTGTTCTGTCACTAGAGCCTCTAGATGGATCCTAAAAAGGGAAAGTGAGGACGACAGTTCGCAAATTTAGCTCTATGATGAAATTCGGCTATTCTTCCTGTCATTGCTACTGCAATATAGCCACATATATCAACACATTTATTCCCTTCTGACGCCATTTATTCAAAAAATTGGCTCAGTTTTGACAAGTATCCCCACTAACTGCCGAATAAATAGTAAATCTTGGTGCACCCACTCAGCATAACAATACTAGTTATTCCAACAGTTGTGTGAAACTTAAAGCATCATTTCGATCTTCCTTTACTTCTTGTAGTAAGTTGCGCACACTGCTTACGGGTAATTTCCAAAATACATCTATCTACTGTATCATTTGACAATGGAAATTTTTCAATTTGTTGACGAATTTTTGATTCGCAATAATTTTATTCATGCTTGAAAGTCTTTTGGGCATGCAGCCGGATGGATCATTCATAGAATGGCGACACAGTGTGCCAACATTGTCACTTTACTCCTGCAGACTTTGGTCGATGGGTTAGACACACACAGTCTGATGAACAGTATGCAGACCCCCCACTCCCCCTAGTAACGCGAATTGACCACTAGATGTGATGAAAGGTGGACCCGCCAGAATAAAATGAGTTGGGGAGTTTAACGTTGTTAGTATAGAGGCAGCAACAGCGAATCGGTCAGTAGAGCTCGGCGACTTCGAAAGCGAGCTACTTATTGGATGTCACCTGGGTGCAAATCCATCAGTGAATTTCAACCCTTCTAAAACTGCCCAAGTCAACTGTTGGTCATGTGACTATGAAGGGTAAATGCAAAGGAACTACTACAGATAAACCGAGACCAGGCAGACCTCATGTACAGACTCACAGCGACTGTGAAGCACTGCGAAGGGTGGATGAAAAAAATCACATGAAATCATCGGAAGGAATCGCTTGAGTTCCTAAGAGTTACCAGCAGTCCAGCTGATGCAATACTGTGCGTAGGGAGTTAAAAGGAATGGGGAACAATGGGCAAGCAGCTCCACGTATGCCACACATTTCTGTACTCAGTGGAGGTGGTGGTTGTTGGGATGTGTAAGGGGGACTAAACAGCGAAGGTCATCAGTCCCCCATTCCAAAACAAGCGAAACAAAGTCGCAGAGCAGATAAAACCCCAAGGGGGAAGGAGACTGCCCCCCCCCCCCCCCAGGTGCTAAAGAACACAAATTAGGCAACGAACACTACAGAAAAGAAGAGTACGGACGAACACCAGACAGAAAGAAATAGAAGAGAAGAAGATGGCCGGAGACTGGTTGACTGACCACGACAACAAAAAAGGGAAAGAGTCAACCATCTCACGGCACACCAGAACAGCAACAGGCACAAGGACAAAAGACACAGAAAGGGAAAGGTGCAGGACCTCCCTAAATCGAACCATAAAACGGACTACCACGGATAAAATTGAAAACGTTATCAGCCATGGAGGCATCGTCAGATAAAACCAAAGCCAAAGTGCCCGGGAGATTAAAAGATTGCCGGAGTGTGCGCAGTCGAGGACACTCCAGCAAAATGTGGCCGACCGTCAGCCGGGACCCACACTGACACAGGGGGGGATCCTCCTGACGCAAGAGATGGCCGTGCGTCAGGTACGTATGGCCGATGCGCAGCCGACACAGGACCACCGAGTCCCTGCGAGAAGCCCGCAGGGAGGAACGCCACACGGCGGTCGTCTCCTTGACAGCCCGCAGTTTATTCGGGGCTGTCATGCCACGCCACTCAGCAGTCCACATCCCAATCAGCTTACGGCGCAACACCATCTGCTGGTCGCGAGCCGTAAGGCCGACCTCCAAAGCCGGGGCGTCGATCGCCCCTTTAGCCAGCCTGTCGACACGTTCGTTCCCTGGAATGCCAACATGACCGGGCGTCCAAACCAAGACCACCGAACGACCAGAACGGGCAATGGCGGAAACAGACTCCTGTATGGAGGACACCAGAGGAGAGGAGGGATAGCAGCGGTCGATGGCCTGAAGGCTGCTCAGGGAGTCACTGCAGATGACGATGGACCCACCTGAGCAGAAACGCAGATGCTCAAGAGCGCGCATGATCGCCACCAGCTCTGCAGTAAAAATACTGCAGCCAGCCGGCAAGGAGCGTTGCTCAACATGGGCAGCGTGAGCAAAAGCGTAGGCAGTGCGACCATCAACCAGGGAACCATCCGTGTAGACAGGCTCACAGCCCGGAAATGAGTCGAGGAGCGCAAGAAAACGGCGACGGAGGACCACAGGCGGAACCGAGTCCTTAGGTCCCTGTGCCAAATCCAGACGGACGGACGGCCGGGACAAACACCAGGGAGGCGTAGGTGTACGGACCCGGAAGGGAGGCAGAAGAGGGAATGACCCCAGGTCTGACAGCAGGGACTGGACACGGACAGCTATGGAAAGCCCAGACCTAGGTCGCCGTTCGGGCAGATGGAGGACCATAGCAGGGAAAAGCAGGCGACGATTGGGATGATCTGGCGAGCAATGAACGAGGACAGCATAGTCGACGAGCAGACGATGGCGGCGAATCCGCAGCGGGGGAACCCCGGCCTCCACCAGTAGACTATCCACGGGGCTGGTGCGAAAAGCGCCAGTGGCAAGCCTAACCCCACAGTGGTGTACGGGGTCTAACAACTTCAACACTGAGGGGGACGCAGACCCATAGGCCAGGCTCCCATAATCAAGCCGGGACTGCACAAGGGCTCTGTACAACCGCAGCAGCGTGCAGCGATCTGCACCCCAAGACGTGTGGCTAAGGCAGCGGAGGGCGTTGAGGTGCCGCCAGCATTTTTGCTTCAGCTGAGTAATATGAGGAACCCATGTGAGCCGGGCATCAAACACGAGTCCCAAGAAGCGGCAAGTGTCCACCACCTCAAGCAGGTGGCCGTCGAGGTAAAGTTCAGGATGAGGGTGGACCGTCCGACGCCTGCAGAAGTGCATAACTCGAGTCTTGGCTGCAGAGAACTGAAAACCGTGAGTCAGAGCCCACGATGCTGCCTTGCGAATGGCGACTTGCAGCCGGCGTTCGGCGACTCCCGTAGTCGTGGAGCTAAATGAGATGCAGAAGTCGTCGGCATACAAAGAAGGAGACACCGACGACCCCACTGCTGCAGCCAGACCATTAATAGCCACCAGAAATAAGGAGACGCTCAACACTGAGCCCTGCGGGACCCCATTTTCCTGTATATAAGAGGAACTAGAGGTGGCACCGACTTGCACCCGGAAAGAGCGGCGCAATAAAAAGCTTTGAAGAAAAGCCGGGAGCTGACCACGAAGACCCCACTCATGCAACGTGGCGAGGATGTGATGCCTCCATGTGGTGTCATACGCTTTCCGCAGATCGAAAAATACAGCAACGAGATGCTGACGTCGGGCAAAGGCCGTACGGACAGCTGATTCCAGCCGCACCAAATTGTCCACTGCAGACCGGCCCCGACGGAAGCCACCCTGGGATGGAGTGAGGAGACCGCGCGACTCAAGGACCCAACACAAACGCCGCCCCACCATACGTTCGAGCAATTTGCACAAAACGTTGGTGAGGGTAATGGGACGATAGCTGTCCACCGCCAGTGGGTCCGCACCGGGCTTCAAGATGGGGACAATAACACCCTCTCGCCATTGCGACGGGAACACACCTTCGCTCCAAATGCGATTAAATATCGCGAGGATGTGTCTCTGGCAGTCCCTGGAGAGATGCTTCAGCATCTGCGCGTGGATGCAGTCTGGGCTTGGTGCTGTAGCAGGGCAATCGGCGAGAGCAGCGAGGAATTCCCTCTCGCTGAAAGGGGCATTGTATGTTTCAGAACGACGCGTGTGAAATGAGAGCGGCGTCCGCTCGGCTCGCTCCTTTAGAGAGCGAAAGGCGGGGGGATAAGATGCAGTCGCAGAGCTCTGAGCAAAGTGCGCGGCAAGCCGTTCAGCAATGGCGGCAGCGTCCGTGCATACAGCGCCGTCCAAGGAGATCCCAGGGACACCTAAAGTGGTCTGGTGTCCATAAATCCGCCGTATCCGGGACCACACCAGCGAGGGGGAGACACGGGAGCCCAACGATGAGACATACTGCTCCCAGCACTCCTGCTTACGCCGTGTAATCAGACGTCGGGCGAAGGCACGTAGCCTCTTAAAGGCGATGAGGGTCTCGAGAGACGGGTGCCGCCTATGACGCTGGAGGGCCCGCCTACGGTCGCGAATAGCCTCAGCAATCTCCGGCGACCACCAGGGTACAGCCTTCCTCCGAGGGAGTCCAGAAGAGCGGGGGATGGCAGCCTCGGCTGCCGAAATGATGGACGTGGTGAAGACACGGACCACCTCGTCAATGTCACCCTGCGGGGGACACTCAACGGTTGCCGCGGAAGTAAAACGCGGCCAGTCAGCTCTGTGGAGGGCCCAGCGTGGCAGACGCCCAGAAGAATGACACTGGGGCAGTGACAAATAGATGGGAAAATGGTCACTGCCACACAGGTCAGGATGCACCCTCCAGTGGAGGGATGGGACAAGTCCGGGGGTGCAAAGAGAGAGATCGATGGCGGAGAACGAGCCATGGGCCACACTGAAATGTGTGGGAGCACCGGTGTTCAAGAGGCTAAGGTCGAGCTGAGCCAATAAATGCTCCACGGCACGACCGCGGCCATCGGAGACAGTCCCACCCCATAGAGGGTTGTGGGCATTGAAATCGCCCAACAACATGAAAGGTGGCGGCAGTTGGGTTATCAGAGCAGCCAGGACATGCTGCGAGACAGCACCATCCGGTGGAAGGTAGATACTGCAGACGGTAATAGCCTGTGGCGTCCACACCCGTACAGCGACAGCCTCTAAAGGTGTTTGGAGAGGGACAGACTCGCTGTGCAGAGTGTGAGCGACATATATGCAGACGCCACCAGACACCCTTTCATAAGTTGCCCGGTTCTTAAAATAACCCCGATAGCCACGGAGGGCGGGGGTTCGCATTGCTGGAAACCAAGTTTCCTGGAGAGCAATGCAGAAGAAAGGGTGAAGGCTGATAAGTTGGCGGAGCTCAGCTAGATGGTGGAAGAAACCGCTGCAGTTCCACTGGAGGATGGTGTGGTCCATGGCTGGGAAAGGCGTGACGGGACTGGGAAGGCAGATTACGCCGCCGGATCACCTGCTGCCTCCGACTGAGCACCCGCGCTAGTGCCATGCATGGCGTCCGAGGGACCGCCGAGATCGAGGTCCTCAGCGGACGCCAGAATCTCCACCTCATCTTCGGACGCAGAGGGAGAAGGTCGCGGTGGGACAGGTGCCACCGCAATTTCAGGATTCTTGGGAGCCTTTTTCTTTGACTGCTTTGCTCGCTGTGCCTTTGGGGGATCTGGCTGGGAGGGCGTCACTGGGTCAGTCTCAGGGACTGAAGACGACCGCGACGCCCTACGACCAGCGACCGGTGGTTTTTTGGCAGACTGGCGAGTGTCCGCTTTGGCACTGGGCAAAGCCTGGGATGGGAGGGCCCCAAGGGACCCCTTCCGGGCGAGAGGAGCCGAAGAAGGCTCACGCTTCTCCGGCTGTGAAGGGGGAACAGATGTCCCCGGTGGTTGGGGTGGTGTTGCTCCTGAAGTAGATGGAGCAGGAGCAACAGGGAGTGAAGTGCCCCCCACAACCGAGGGGGCCGGTGATGGCTGACAGAGCTGAGTTCGAACTGTTGGGGACGACACTGAAGAAGTTCGAACAGGTGTTGCAGCAGCAGCATAGGTGGACGGCATGGGCACAGGATGTAGCCTTTCAAACTTCCGCCGTGCCTCGGTGTAGGTCAGGCGGTCCAGGGTCTTATATTCCATTATCTTCCTTTCCTTCTGGAAGATCCGACAGTCCGGCGAGCAGGGGGAATGGTGTTCTCCGCAGTTAACACAGACAGGAGGCGGGGCACATGGAGTATCGGGATGAGATGGGCGTCCGCAATCTCGACATGTGAGGCTGGAAGTGCAGCGGGAAGACATATGGCCGAACTTCCAGCACTTGAAGCACCGCATCGGGGGAGGGATATAGGGCTTGACGTCACATCGGTAGACCATCACCTTGACCTTTTCCGGTAACGTATCACCCTCGAAGGCCAAGATGAAGGCACCGGTAGCAACCTGGTTGTCCCTCGGACCCCGATGAACGCGCCGGACGAAATGAACGCCTCGTCGTTCGAGGTTGGCGCGCAGCTCGTCATCAGACTGCAAAAGGAGGTCCCTATGGAAAATAACACCCTGGACCATATTTAAACTCTTATGCGGTGTGATCGTAACAGCAACATCCCCCAACTTGTCACAAGCAAGTAACCGCCGTGACTGGGCAGAGGATGCCGTTTGTATCAGGACCGATCCAGAGCGCATTTTTGACAAACCCTCCACCTCCCCAAACTTGTCCTCTAAATGCTCGACGAAGAACTGAGGCTTTGTGGAGAGAAAAGACTCCCCATCAGCCCTCGTACAAACTAAGAATCGGGGCGAATATTTGCTACTGCCATCCTGAGATTTACGTTCCTCCCACGGCGTGGCCAGAGAGGGGAACGTTTTCGGATTGTACTTTTCAGCATTAAATTGAGCCCGAGAACGCTTAGAGACTGCTGGCGGCTGGCCGCCAGCGAGAGAAGAAGTGCCACGCTTCATTGCGTGTCATCCACCCTGATGCCACCTACTCCGACCAAGGGCCCTCCCCACGGGCGCCACCCAGCCACAGCAAAGGCCACCTGGCAGGATGGCCATTGCCGGGAGTCCCGATGCCCCAAGGAGATGGGCATCTACTCCTTGGCATACGTGGGGAGTGAACGGCGCAGGCATCAGTAGAGCGATCCCTGTGTAGTCAGGGGGCTACAACCAAGAGGGTACATGGCGGCCCCACCACAACGGACTGGCTACCGTGCTGGATGTTAGGTGACAAGTGGTCCATGGTCGCCGTCAGTGCAGAAAATGGCCCTGCACAGTGTTTGGCAGAGAGTGTACGCAGGAGCGTATCCATGCCCAAGCGATGGAAAGCGGGCAGGACTGCAACGCAACGACGAAGAAGATGGCGAAAGTTCGGAACACAACATGGACACAAGGCACCAAGTAAGGCGCCCTTCCCCAATTGGCTCGCTCTTCGGAAGAATTTTGAAATATGGAGGTCAAACCCAACAGGGGACCAAAACATAAGGCCGAAACGTGTGAGACTCCTTTTAGTCGCCTCTTACGACAGGCAGGAATACCGCGGGCCTATTCTAACCCCCAAACCCGCAGGGGGGGGTCTGTACTCAGTGCCAGGGACGTCCCAGGAGGTGTAACAAGTGATGCCACTGGACAGTGGGCAGCTGTAATTGAATGATATAGAGTGACGAATAACACTATACTCTGTCGCAATTTGATGGAGGGTTTTGGGTATGCCTGAAGACTTTTACCTGCCATCACGCATACACTCGACCTTGTACTAGTAGTACAGAAGAGTTGGTGGTACGGTATGGCGCTGTTTTCCATGGTTAAGGAGTGGTCCTCTTACTGCATTTGAGAAAATGCTTAATGTGTACAGATACAGACACATTTTACAGCATTGTGTACTGCTTATATTAGGGGAAAGTTCAGAGATGATTATTTGTATCAGCAGGACAATGCACCCTGTCTCACCTGTGAGCCAGTGGTTTGTGGACAATAATATCCTTGAAATGGACTGGCCTGTCCAGAGTCCCGATCTGAACCCAATGGAATATTGACTTCGCTCCAGACTCCAGCATCCAACACCAGTACTTTCTCTGGTTTCGTCTTCAGAGGAAGAATGGGCTGCCACTTCTCCATTGACTTTCAGATACCACACTGAAAGTGTCCTCAGTAGGGTTCAGGCTGTCATAAGGCTGAAGGATGAGGAAAAATGGAAATGAGCATTTGGCGTCCTTAGTCGGGAGGCCCCTTGAGGGGCAGGTCTGGCTGCCTTGGTGCACGTCTTACTACATTATACATCACACTGGGCGACCTGCACCCTGGATGGGAATGAAATAATGATGACAGCACAACGCCCACTCCCAGAGCGGAGAAAATCCACGACCGAGCCAGGAATCGAACCCGGGCCCGTTGGACGGCAACCCGTCATGCTGACCACTCAACTATTGGGCCGGACGAAAGATGAGGACAATCCGTGTTAGTGATCACTAATAGATGTCTGGACATTTCAGATCTGATAGTGTACCGGGTGATCAAAAAGACAGTATAAATTTTAAAACCGAATAAATCGCGGAATAATGTAGATAGAGAGCTGCAAATTGACACACATGCTTGGAATGACATGGGATTTTATTAGAACAAAAAACGTTCAAAAATGTCCGACAGATGGCGCTTCATCTGATCAGAACAGCAATAATTAGCATAAGAAAGTAAGACAAAGCAAAGATGATGTTCTTTACAGGAAATGCTCAATATGTCCACCATCATTCCTCAACAATAGCTGTAGTCGAGGAATAATGTTGTGAACAGCACTGTAAAGCATGTCCGGAGTTATGGTGAGGCATTGGCGTCGGATGTTGTCTTTCAGCATGCCTAGAGATGTCGGTCGATCACGATACACTTGCGACTTCAGGTAACCCCAAAGCCAATAATCGCACGGACTGAGGTCTGGGGACCTGGGAGGCCAAGCATGACGGAAGTGGCGGCTGAGCACATGATCATCACCAAACGACGCGCGCGAGAGACCTTTCACGCATCTAGCAATAGTTCGTTATTTTTTTGTGCTAATAAAACCCCATGTCATTCCAAGCATGTGTGTCAATTTTTACCTCTCTATCTACATTATTCCGTGGTTTATTAAGTTTTCAAATTTATACTGACTTTTTGATCACCTGGTACATACAGCCTGTCTTAGTTTCTTCTCAAATCATTACGCAGCCCTTCCCCAGTGTGAAAAACAATAATCTAACATGTCAATAAATGATTCTAGAATCGTACACCTAACATTTCAGCTATTGTTAACACATCACCAGTTAATACTGCCTGTTGTCATTTGATTTCAGTCGACTGAAATAATCCCATCAAACACCTTGCAGAGTGTCTTCTGAGACTGCATGTATAATACAAAGGTATGCTGATAAGTAACGACTCCGAATCTGATGTTTGAAAACTTTAAGGGGACAAGTTTGTTGATAGCATCACTTCCCAATGTTTGACTTCGTTGGCGGAGCGACAACCTCAGCTCTGCTTGCACTGCCTCGTCACTACCAAAGTGAAGTCCTCAAAGGAACTTCTTAAGTTTTGGAAAGAGATGAAAATTAGATGGAGCTAAGCTGGGACTGTAGGGTGATCTACGACCGTGTACCTAAGGCATCAGATATGTATAAAGTATCTGAATTCGTGCTTTCAGTTTTTCTCAAACGCTGACAAAATTTACGTTACACACAGTCATATTACACACTGTAGTTTGAGTCCTCTGGTTTCAGAGGGTTGCAATTTGTGTCAGCAAAGGAAGAAAGTTCACCAATTGATACGCATGGCATGTTAATACCTCAACTGACATTGAGAACAGAATAAAAAATTCTGAGGCATTACTTTTCAGCAGGCCCATGTATGTGTACACCAGACACTTCTCACATTAGAAAAGCTTGTAGGATCCCAGTGGGTCTCCCAGCTGTAAAAAAAAAAAACAGCTGTCATTACCACACATTAACCCCCACCACTAATAAAATTCCCATTTGTACATGCTTCAGTTTTGGGCAGCTGGCTGTCCTCATTAGTCCTATGTTGCAAATTGCACTTCATGTTTCTTGTGCAGGCCCACTGCATTTCCAGTCTCTACACTACCGTAGCACTCAAAATATTACAAGTCAAATGAATGTATAAAATGACTTTTATCTTAAAAATATGAATATTTATATGCGTGTTTGGAGAGAGAGAGAGGGAGAAAGAGAGATTGATTTTTAATTGAGACTTTTACTTTAAGTAGTAACTGGTACCTGAATTATGGTTGCTGCCTACTTGAATGATCAGCTTCTGCACCAGTTGGTGACGTAGTACAATTTGGAGGAAGTTACTGCTCTTTAAGGTATAAAATACGATTCTGTTAGTTACTTGGCCGTATTGCAGCTAGCTTTGAGCCCAAGTTTTCGTAGCTTTTCATAACAAAGGAACTACTGTTGTAAGTAAATAAGATCAAACAGCAATCTGCTTTTTGTGAGAAAAGGAGATTACTTGGCACACAAACTGCCTTCAAACTACACGTCCTGCTACATCAAAATTGGTCAGTGGAGTTCAGCACCATACTACTGTACAAGAACATAATCCAGTTACTGTAATAAAGAAATAATGAGAGGTTGTTACTTATTGAATGAAAACTATAGAGAATGCATTTCTTTTCCTGTATTTAAGTAAACTTTGTACACTTACAATTCTGTCGATTGATAGACGACGACGACAATGAAGTTCACCTCGTTTTCCAAAAACAAGATATTTCTATTATTCACTTCCAGAAAATTTGTATACATAGCTACATACTAGCGCTGCAGATGATGAAGAAATTGATGAAATGTATGATGAGATAAAAGAAATTATTCAGGTAGTGAAGGGAGACGAAAATTTAATAGTCATGGGTGACTGGAATTCGAGAGTAGGAAAAGGAAGAGAAGGAAACATAGTAGGTGAATATGGATTGGGGGTAAGAAATGAAGGAGGAAGCCGTCTGGTAGAATTTTGCATAGAGCATAACTTAATCATAGCTAACACTTGGTTCAAGAATCATAAAAGAAGGTTGTATACATGGAGGAATCCTGGAGATACTAGAAGGTATCATATAGATTACATAATGGTAAGACAGAGATTTAGAAACCATGTTTTGAATTGTAAGACATTTCCAGGGGCAGATGTGCACTCTGACCACAATCTATTGGTTATGAACTGTAGATTAAAACTGAAGAAACTGCAAAAAGGTGGGAATTTAAGGAGATGGGACCTGGATAAACTGAAAGAACCAGAGGTTGTGCAGAGTTTCAGGGAGAGCATAAGGGAACAATTGACAGGAATGGGGGAAAGAAATACAATAGAAGAATGGGTGGCTCTGAGGGATGAAGTAGTGAAGGCAGCAGGGGATCAAGTAGGTAAAAAGACGAGGGCTAGTAGAGATCTTTGGGTAACAGAAGAAATATTGAATTTAATTGATGAAAGGTGAAAATATAAAAACGCAGTAAATGAAGTAAGCAAAAAGGAATACAAGCGTCTCGAAAATGAGATCGACAGCAAGTGCAAAATGGCTAAGCACGGATGGCTAGAGGACAAATGTAAGGATGTAGAGGCTTATCTCACTAGGGGTAAGATAGATATTGCCTACAGGAAAATTAAAGAGACCTTTGGAGAAAAGAGAACCACTTGTATGAATATCAAGAGCTCAGATGGAAACCCAGTTCTAAGCAAAGAAGGGAAAGCAGAAACGTGGAAGGAGTATATAGAGGGTCTATACAAGGGCGATGCACTTGAGGGCAATGTTATAGAAAGGGAAGAGGATGTAGATGAAGATGAAATGGGAGATATGATACTGCGAGAAGAGTTTGACGGAGCACTGAAAGACCTAAGTCGAAACAATGCCCCGGGAGTAGACACAATTCCATTGGAACTACTGACGGCCTTGGGAGAGCCAGTCCTGACAAAACTCTACCATCTGGTGAGCAAGATGTATGAGACAGGCGAAATACCCTCAGACTTCAAGAAGAATATAATAATTCCAATCCCAAAGAAAACAGGTGTTGACAGATGTGAAAATTACCGAACTATCAGTTTAATAAGTCACAGCTGTAAAATAATAACGTGAATTCTTTACAGACGAATGGAAAAACTGGTAGAAGCCGACCTCGGGGAAGATCAGTTTCGATTCTGTAGAAATGTTGGAACACGTGAGGCAATATTGACCCTACGACTTATCTCAGAAAATAGATTAAGGAAAGGCAAACCTACATATCTAGCATTTGTAGACTTACAGAAAGCTTTTGACAATGTTGACTGGAATACTCTCTTTCAAATTCTAAAGGTGGCAGGGGTAAAATATAGGGAGCGAAAGGATTTTTACAATTTGTACAGAAACCAGATGGAAATTATAAGAGTCGAGGGGCATGAAAGGGAAGCAGTGGTTGGGAAGGGAGTGAGACAGGGTTGTAGCCTGTCCCTGATGTTATTCAATCTGTATATTGAGCAAGCAGTAAAGGACCGAAAGAAAATTTTGGAGTTTGAATTAAAATCCATGGAGAAGAAATAAAAACTTTGGGGTTTGCCGATGACATTGTAATTCTGTCAGAGACAGCAAAGGATCTGGAAGAGCAGCTGAACGGAATGGACCGTGTCTTGAAAGGAGGATATAAGATGAACATCAACAAAAACAAAACGAGGATAATGGATTGTAGTAGAATTAAGTCGGGTGATGATGAGGGAATTAGATTAGGAAATGAGACACTTAAAATAGTAAAGGAGTTCTGCTATTTGGGGAGCAAAATAACTGATGATGGTCGAAGTAGAGAGGATATAAAAAGTAGACTGGCAATGGCAAGGAAGGCATTTCTGAAGAAGAGAAATTGGTTAACATCGAGTGTAGATTTAAGTGTCAGGAAGTCATTTCTGAAAGTATTTGTATGGAGTGTAGCCATGTATGGAAGTGAAACATGGACGATAAATAGTTTGGACAAGAAGAGAATAGAAGTTTTCGAAATGTAGTGCTACAGAAGAATGCTGAAGATTAGATGGGTAGATCACATAACTAATGAGGAGGTATTGAATAGAATTGGGGAGAAGAGGAGTTTGTGGCACAACTTGACAAGAAGAAGGGATCGGTTGGTAGGACATGTTCTGAGGCATCAAGGGATCACAAATTTAGCATTGGAGGGCAGCGTGGAGGGTAAAAATCGTAGAGGGAGACCAAGAGATGAATACACTAACCAGATTCAGAAGGATGTAGGTTGCAGTAGGTACTGGGAGATGATGAAGCTTGCACAGGATAGAGTAGCATGGAGAGATGCATCAAACCAGTCTCAGGACTGAAGACCACCACAGCAACAACAACGACAAAAATGTTTGGCAACTCTTACACATGCTTGACTCGGTTTTATCAGTAAAATATCAATTTTCATTAAATGTAACAATACCTTCTGAGCGACGGCCTAGCAACACGTCTTCTTTTTTTAATAAATCGATTGTCTTTTTTTTGTTTAGTCCATACCCAAAGATTCAGAACTACTATCGTTGCGGGGATTGCGCGCTGAAGAGTATCTTGTTGTGCAGTTGCGCTTCACTTCAATTGATGTACGTTTTTAATCACATTTACATTTACAGTATTTAAATACAATACTGAGCTTCTCAGAATAAAATCAGGCATAAATTAGTTTAAAAAAAGGGCAGTGAGGCTCGCCTAACATTACAAATGGCAGTCTTACTGGGACACTGGGAGCACTACAACGCATGGTTACAGCATATCCCTGAGCATCAAGAGCGGGCTCAAACTGTGCAACATTATCCCTATTCCAAGTACGGTGCACCTATTAACAGGTCAAGGTCCGTATCCCAAACATCTGCATTGAGTGGGTGGGGCGCAGTAACACACCAATCTGTGAATGTGGAGAAGAAGGTCCCACTGATCATGTCGTTCTCAGATGCCCCTTTAACAGGTTGACAGAGACTGCAGAAAATTAGACTGCGATCTGCAAACAATTTTAAGTTAGCAAAATTTGTGGACTAAAGTCAATATGACAGGACATCAGATATCTAATAGGCTATTACTCAACTTTCAGTATATAAGATCAGTGGACACACTGAATATCAAAATAATACCAACAGGTCATAAGAAGTATTTCCTGAATTATAGATAATGATATGCACATGTAAATTTTGTTAACAGAAACTTGCATATGTAAGAAAAAAAAAGAATGCTATGGCCACCCACAGAACAACGGACACCGCAGCAGACAACTGTGTGTTCACATGTTGGCCCGATGACATTGTCAATAATGATATTAATGGACTCTGTATCATCTAGATTGGACCTAGTATCACTGGAAACTTGTCAGCTCCTTGGGTGGATCATAATGTTGCTAAATGTGGTCGATATCTTTCCTGATTATGATGTCATCTTTCAGGAGTATAATTGTTCGTGTCTTGAAGACAGAATCATGCTACGGTGGTTTGAGGAGCAAGATGGTGAATTCATGTTAATGTCTTGGCCACCAAATGCAGCTGATGGGAATCCGATGGTTCCCATCTGGGTCGTTATCGAGCGCCATCCGCGCGTACGCGACCGCACTGCATACACAAACCAGCGGCCAATTATTTACGGGAATTATCTGACTTGTGTGTAGACACTTGGTGCCACATAGTTCCACGAATCTATCGACAAGCTGTACAACTGATTATGTACTGTGTTATACAGATGGCCCAACAAGCTATTAAGCAGGTAGAATGAGATTTTCACTCTGCAGCGGAGTGTGCGCTGATATGAAACTTCCTGGCAGATTAAAACTGTGTGCCCGACCGAGACTCGAACTCGGGACCTTTGCCTTTCGCGGGCAAGTGCTCTATCCTTTCTTTCAGGAGTGCTAGTTCTGCAAGTTTCGCAGGAGAGCTTCTGTAAAGTTTGGAAGGTAGGAGACGAGGTACTGGCAGAAGTAAAGCTGTGAGTACCGGGCGTGAGTCGTGCTTCGGTAGCTCAGTTGATAGAGCACTTGCCCGCGAAAGGCAAAGGTCCCGAGTTCGAGTCTCGGTCGGGCACACAGTTTTAATCTGCCAGGAAGTTTCTTATTAAGCAGGTAGTCATAATGTTTTTGCACGTCAGTGTATATAGTAGAGATGGGCAAACTCATTCATCCTTGGGAACTAGTTTACTGGTGATCGCTCTTTTTTGGGAACCGTTCATTTTACTTCTTCACAGTTCATTTGTGCATAGTATATGGTTCTTATGAAAAACTGAAAATTAGCAGCATAGGTGGCTGAAGATGGAAGGTGCCAATAAGGGGCACTTGCCTGCCCCCTGGAGTACAGCGTTTTTATTCATTACAGAATTCCCACACACTTGTAGAAGTAATTTTCGTGATTCTGCAAAATCTCTCGTTTAGCCAACCGCAGCGTAATGTGGCTGATCGCTGTGAAATAATATAAGGTGGCGCACCAAAAACTGGTCCCGGGTACAGAGTGCTCGCCAATTACGCACGATTTGTTGAGCGCTACCACGAGCAGAATATATAAACATGTAATAATCAGGCAGTAAAGAAATAACAAACAAGGTAATGCAAACAACAACTTCGAAACAATAGATGACGATTGGTGGAGGACAATGAGCAGTCTGGAGCTCAGGATGATTTTTCGTACGTCACGCTGTACAACTGAGACAGTATTGTAGAAGTTATCATGTTCTCTTTACAAAATGTGACAGAAGACACTCGATTGTGGAACGTGGGCTTCATTCAGTTGTTAAGTCGGTCTGCCTTCCATAAAAATTAACATGCTGTTTCACCTTGGATCAAAAAAAGTCGGAAAATGGTCATTCGTCTGTGCCGTGTCGATTTCCTTTGCATGTGTAATAACAAAAGAAACTTGTCTTTTTATAAGTGTGTCTTCTGCTGTTTATCGAAATAGTGAAGTACACTGATATGCACTTGTGTTACCTGAAAATATAATTTTCGTGATTACAAAATATATTCTAATTACCGGTCGTGGACACTGAATAGAATACGAAAAGAACCAGAAGTCCAGAGTTCAAAATAGGTGTGAAACAGATCTAGAATGGGCCTGCGCAGCAAATGAAATGAACAACAACTCGATACTGAACTAACTAGGGTAAGTCGGCAGTGGAATTGCGACGAGTGGCCATGCAAAGGAGGACGAGTTTTGCCGAGGGAGACCGAGGCAGAGACGGGAACGGGACCAAGGCTGGGGCGCTATTCAGTATCGCTCATACCGTTCGGTGTAGTAGGTTAGTCTCGGTAGTGACGTAATTTTCGGTTCTTTATCCATATATGCTATTCAGTAAGCTTCTGAGACCTGTTACCGAACGGTCCTCCCATCGATTTTACGACAATTGTACCGAGAGGTTTTGGATTTCGGTGTGGCCCTGTCGATCGGTGAGCTGTGGTTTATGTACACCTATAATTTGTTATTTTAAACATATTTAGCAGTTTTAGCTTTGGATTTAGTGATAGTGTTACTAAAGAATCACCAAAGGACGCATCTATTGAAAAGTGAGTTCATAATAGACTATTTTCCTTTGTTAGAAATATGGTTAAGTTAGGTTGTTACTGTGAATGATTACATAAAAAAATAAACGTTTTCGGTCAATATTCTCTCAAAATACGTGTTATTTTTATGCAAATAAGAGTTTAAAGATAAGTAAATATCAAGACATCGGCTTTGCTTACATGTGTTACCCGAGTGTGAACTGACGTTACTAGTGACTTTGTGTATTTTTCCCACAAATGGTTTCGTTAGTAATTATCGAAACGTGTTTACAACTTTCAAGTAACAATGGAGAGCAATTATGTGAAGCCTGATATTGGAAACATTCCAAACTATCACGCATTTATGACTTATACGGCACCGTTTGGCAATGAAGTCAGCCTACGTTCCTCTACGCAAAGGTAGAAGAACTGAGCACTGCTTTTGTGTTGTTTGGCGTGACCAAGTGGTTAGCGCGCGCGACGATACGAAAGGACACGGGTTTGCGCACGAGGCACATCCCCTTCAGAATGCGACACGTCAGGCTGCACTACATCAACTAAAGTTACGCTCTGGACACCGTGGCAGACACCAGTCACAGAACAGCAAAGAGAATATGCTGGGCCCTCAGGGGGAAGCCGCCAAAACACAAAATTGAAAACAAACTCCCGCAATACAATTGGAAACAAATATGAGGAAATGTCTCAGAAAACGTGTTGCCTAAACATGCAAAGGAGACATGGTACAAAATAGTTAACAGAACGGTACCAACCAACCAAAGACTGGCGGAGATAAAACTCGTCGCAAGTGATAAGTGCGACTTACCTGCCATGACCGACATCCTCGAGCACTGTTTCACCTGCGGAAATGCCACGAACATATGGGACGCGGACCAGCAGATGGTGGCCCACATCAACAGAACGGCGCCGGGAAACATCACAGTGGAAGCAATCACCGCCCCAGACTGCAACCCACTTCCACGACCCACGCGACTGGCGACTCTCTGGATCCTCGCCATGACGGCACACGCCATCGTAGCGAGGAGGCAGACCGACCAACTGGCATTCCTCATGGACCTCTGGGAGGAGAACAAGAAGGCCCAGCAGCACATGCGCTACCGCGAGAACTTCAGAAACTTCCTGCAGATTCCACTGCAGACAGCGATCGCCAGAGTCCTGCCCAGCCTGTGACCCTCAGCACAGCCACCAGCCACCTCACCACACGAAGAAAGTGTGCAGTGATAGTGAATAAGCGCAACAACAACAACAAAAGTGTTTTCTCCTATCGCCTCAAATAGTGAAGTATAGTACTCTAAAGTGTTTCTTTATAGTGAAATCAGTAATACAAAGTGCTTCCCACTAAACCTCTATCATGCTCACACCCAAATCAGAGTCAAAAGTATGCCCAATGATACTAAGTGTTTTTTATTCCATTATTTGTAATATATTGTCTAAGATACAAGCATTATTTAGTGAAAAGTGCGATCTATTCATAATTTTTTTAATGATTTTCATACTACGTGCCCTACAAAATTATACTATTTACTCACATTTTCCTCTGCTTCTCTTATATAATGACAATTTTTTCTTTCTTCTTCAATTTATGTATGATCTGTAGCATATGTAAAGAAGTTATCTTACACTTCTGCTCCATCTGTCACGCTGATGTTTTCCCTCATACTGTCCCACCAGTGCTAACTAGAGGAAGAGCTCAAACCAACATGCACAATGTGCCTGTGGCATCACAAGTGCATGACATGCACAAATTTGAACTCAAAATCAGTGTGCGGATGCTACTTATAAATTATTATACCTGTCCTGCAATGTTTTACCCCCTCCCCAAAAAAAGACGACAAATCGCCATGTAAAAGGGTCCAAGTAACAACAATAACAGAAAAACGAAAAAGAATATACAAACGAAAACCTTTAAAACGACAGTGACGTTAACCAACTCTAGGAATATAATAGGTTAATACAAAGAAATATTTTAAATAAATTTAAATAAATATATATGGTTACAAAAAAAAGATAGGTGCAAAAAAATTTTTTTCCTCTCCATATATGCAACACGTTCTGAGACATGGTTATTCGTGTAAGTTAAGATTTTTCTGCAATATTCGTTATTACTTACATGTAAGAGCGCACTTGCTCAGTAATGGTTTCGGGATTTCTGTGTGTTTAAATAATGAAATCTGAAAATACAGGAGATGAATTGCTGTGAGTGAAACAACCGACAGTGACCTTTACATATTTTCTTGTCAGAAATAATTCACCATTTTTTCCAAATATGTAGCGATTTCCGAGTATGCGGTTAGACAGGAATCTAAGAGCACAACTTAAATTACTGGGAATGTAACTAGCAGCAGTCATCTTCATAATCTTGCTTGTCACAACTATTTATCTGCGATCGAATCCTCAACAACAGTAGACAGACATGAAAGATCTCCGCCGTAATATTTTTAGACTGTAGCACCATATACGAAACATTTTCATTCATGAGATGCATGTTATAAACTTCGACGAACTGCACGAGCTCTCGAAAATGCGTTTTTTCAATTTTGTTTTTAAGACCCAAATCGTTAACGTATCGTATAGGGAAGTGGGATACTTAATCATTTGGATATCTAGGAGCGAGTTATAACCACATTCTGTTTATCTTCTTATTCTTTGAAATTCTCAGACTCAATTTTTTCGGGTGTTTTTATAGATGCATTAGTAAAATTCGGTACTACACACTATTCCTAACTCATTTTTCGAAACGTAAAATCCAAAACACGATGTCAGTGTGAATGAGAATAAGATGACAACGCGGCATTTACGACAATCTGCAGAGTGCAGTCAAATACGCTATCGTTATTATGCATGCATGGAAACATGTAGTCAGGGAAACTGTAAAAATTTCTATGCATTTCAGCCGAGAATCATGGAAATGGAAATACTGCGCCTTGCACTGTTGAGGAGGCAAGAGCGATGATGGAAGCATGTAAGCTCGATGGAATGCGGCGTCATGCGTTGTGGCAACGTAAACGCAGTTTTCGGTACTTGGAAGAATAGCGCGCCTGTGTCGTCTGCTAGCCGCTTTGTGTTCGTGGCGCTGTGCGGGCTGTAGTGCGCATGCGCGGATATTCAAATGGCTCTGAGCACTATGGGACTTAACATCTATGGTCATCAGTCCCCTAGAACTTAGAACTACTTAAACCTAACTAACCTAAGGTCATCACACAACACCCAGCCATCACGAGGCCGAGAAAATCCCTGACCCCGCCGGGAATGGAACCCGGTCGTGGGAAGCGAGAACGCTACCGCACGACCACGAGATGCGGGCACGCGGATATTCGGCCGCTTGCTTTCGATTGGCTTGCGCGATGCAAATTGACAACAGCGCTTCGGTTCCCTAGACCCGAACGGTATCACTTCCGAAATGCATACTGAGTAACGCAGGGCCTCTTAATTCGAGTACTGGACCGTTCGGTGCTCTTGAGTACCGAAACGCGGAAAGATACAGAATAGGCACCCTGGAATGAGACCAGCTGACTTGCCGTTGCAGGAACGAGAGCAACTGTTTCCCGTTCCCAGGAACTAGAAGTAGGAAGCAGCGACCGAAGTGAACTATGAAAGGCCATTCCTTAGAATTCGTTCTTCGCTCCTTTCGTTCATCTTGGTGAACTGTTCCTTTGGAACTGTTAATTCGTGATCGACCTATGTAGTAACATAAGATGGAAGTTGGAGCTTGAGTTAATTCCCTTTATTTTATTTTTTTAGTTGATTCTTATTTTTCAGAGGTTCTGTTTTATTTCTACATTAATATTACCGCTTGTCGCTGTTAACATTATTTACTACTACACACACACTGTAAAACGCTGTACGTTACCATGATTAATGAATACCTGTTTGGAGTTTCCATATAACAGTTCAAAAATTCGTAGCAATACATTGAACTGAAATGAGTAAAAAACTTTTTCTGGTTGGAGGCTTTACTACATAAGAAACTTCTCTCATATTGCTTGGAATTTCATTTCTGAAACACTGAGTTAATTATCTTTGCATTGTTGTACTTCGTTTTCCAGTAGGTATATTTAGGAAACGTTTTCTCGTTTTCATTAACACACAGAAAATTTAGTTCTCATTTATAACATTAAAAATATGTAGGACGATTATAAAACACTTTCAGATTAATTATAATGAGCATTCAAAAACATGAAAAAGTTCAAGTGTTCTAAAAGCCCTATAAGAGTGCTGTGGTCCGAAACTTGCTACTAAACACACAGAGCTACACAAGCTACATGCGTACACATCGACCATCCTCTACACTCGGTCGTGTTGAGAACAGTGGAGTTGAGGCTTCAAAAGAAACGCAAGGGAGTGTAATGCATTCCCTGACAGCTGATGAATTGCAGGGAACAAAATTCCTCAACAAATGGCACAAATGGACAGAAAGCACACACAGGTCAATACACGACTCCCCCATCTATGGCTGATGCAGTAGTATTAGAGCCATGGCTATTTGCAGCGATTAGCATAGATATAAACACTGTACCATTCCTGGCAGTATGAGCCCAGCATGCTTCTTTCCTCTTCATGACTGAAGATTTCCTCATTCCCTCTATTGTTGATTGAGGAGTCTTATTTGCAGAGCATGAACCAAACAATGAATTTTTCATATGTGTGCTCTGTAGCTCACAAAATTATGGATCCTTAGTCCAGCGAGGGTTGAACGTACATTTTCAGTTTGTTCCAGTTAGCCGTGAGTTAACATATGCATAAGACAGGATTGTGCCTAAACAATATAATGAGATGTGATCAAATCAAAAGTTTACAAAGACGGAGTGCCACTAAAAATTCTCATGACCTGTACTTCTTTCTTTCCTTCCTTCCGTCTTCTGAGCAACTTCAGTCCCACCCTCTCACCTACATTTCTGCTTGACTGGATCCACAAAGGAAGACAATAAAATCTTCCTTGCTTGCATGTAACTGAAATTAGTTTATGTTGATTAAGACGCACAGCAACATCTGAAGTGTTAGCCACCGATGACAGAAATGACATAATAAAGTAGCCCCCCTCCCCCGCATGTGTCCCACCCACCTACTCTAATGGACCCCATTTAACAACTCAACCTCTGGCCACCCGGACTGCACTCTTCCCGTTGCAGGCTTTAGCTCAATGTTAATTAAATCAACAACTGCATGCCAAAAGCCCAATGACTGCTTGTTAGTATTCTAATTAGACTTTTAAGCCTACCACTACAGATTTACAATCAATCTTATTTGTATCCTAGGTTCTAAACAAATGGGTTTGAATAGGATACAAACTCCCATAAAAGCGTGTCTTTGTGATCAAATGGTGTTAACAAACAATGCAATATTTACGAATAAATCTGAAATGATGTAAATGCAAACAACACCAAATATTTTTCACAGATCCTTGCTAGTTACATCAAATCACAAACACACAAAACCAAGGCACAGCAACAAACCAGGTTAGCACAGCAATGTTGCAGTGACAGGCATGTGACTGTTCCATAACAACAACAAAAAACCGCCACACAGCTTACCTGGGCTTGACTGGTGGGCTGCTGGCTGACCGAGGGGAGGGACTGGGGGAGGCCAAAGCACCAGTGGAGGGTGGTTGCACAGCACCAAGCTGACGATGAATGCATCAAGCCAAGCAGAGGCAAGCAAACGCCTCTGCCAGAAGTCAAATCACTTTACCATGCCTCTTCCTGGATTTTTAGGCAAAATCCAAAAATTCTATGAGTTTTCCCACAGCAAAATAATTCTCTGACTCAGCACTGTTTTCCAGGAATCTGGACACCACAACATTGTTTTTTGTCTGTCCGAAATTTGAATGTTAGCATCTGAGCTGATTAATTTTTTAGTGTATATTTGGGATAAGATTTGAGTAGGCACATCGCACCAGAAGTGCAAAAGTAAAATTTCGTTTGGTAGAGAAATGTGACACCTTCAATTTGTGATAATTTTTGTTAGCCTATATTATTTTGTAGGACAGCTATGAGGCAAAGGCCATAGGTAGTAGTGGGAACAGAATTATTTTATCACTCAGAGTGCTACACAGTAGCTTCAGGTGAAAGCACTAATAAATGCAGTATTTAAAGTAGCAAAACTGAATCTTCTATTCCTACACATATAAATTAAAGTTCCCACTGCAGGCTCTATCTGTATGTTCGGCTTATCTCAGGTACTACTGTAGGCATTTGATACGGATTTTACTAACAGACAGATTATTCATGAGGAATGTTTGTGTATATAATTTATCAATATCTTGTGCAGATTTGCTGAACTATGATGGACTACAGTCCCCCACCACTGAGAAACGATGCCACTGCCATCTAGTGGTGCACAAGATAGGCTTACGACCACCACACTGTAGTGCCAGGCTGGTGGGAGCTACTGCCAACTTCTTAAGTGACCTGTGATGTTCATCAGATTTTCAGCTGATAACAACAGATTTTTCAGTATGTAGCTTATGTTGAAGGGGTTTGAAGGGAAATGTGGGAAAAGGTCAGGCAAACATCTGTTGCTTGCACTGGACTGGCATTGCAGGCAGGCAGCCAGGAAGTGGCTGTAGCTCACGCTGAACTGGTTCTGCCGCTGCCATCATTGTCATCAGAAATTACTTGAAACACAGATGACACTCATTCTTTCATAGAACTTTCCTGGCACACACTACTTAACTGTTTATATTATATGAATGTGATGATATTCAGTTACCTGAAGCTATTCTCTGAATTTAAATTACAGAAGAACCGGACAGCTGTTTGGCTGGATACCAAAGTCTGACCATCCTATAAGCCAGATATTTGGCTGAACATTGCCATGAAGCACAATGTAACATTTGAGAGAATCCATGGAGGTAAGGTGAAGACCATCAGGCAGATATAGGCATCACAGTTCATGAGTTAATCGAACAAATGACATACTGATTGACTTACTTGCATATTTTGAGTTGCGAACTTTATCTTCTCGTTATTTGAGGCTACTACTGAACATGATTTGTTAACTGCAGGATAAATTATGAAAAATGCCATTCGGTAATATTTTGATATAAACAGTGACAACAGTAAGTTTGCTCTTTGCTGTACTGAGTACAAACTGACTGTGGTGGAGAAAAAGGAGGTATGTTCCACAGTCTTAGCATGTCTTTTCTACTTTTGCTTAGAATTGTTCTATTACATTGATCAACAAGGTAGCATTAAGTAGGTACCTATTTACCAAAAACTCTGTTTAATTAAAGTTGTTGCAAATGTCAAGACATTTTTGTGAATGTTTTTTCCATCGCTTCTATGCAGTCGCTGTGGTTATCCAATATGTAATCTTCTTGTTTAGTGTGTTTTCCCTTGACTATGCTATTTTTCTTACATTTGTCTTTTCCAAAAGCCATATTTATACCATTGCTGAATACTTCTGTTATCTTTAGTAATTGGTTGAGTTGTTGATTTTTTGCTGCCAGTAGTTTTAGATCATCCATGTACAGCAAATGTGTTATTTTGTGCGGGTACGTTCCAGTAATATTATATCCATAATTTGTATTATTTAGCATGTTGGATAGTGGGTTCAGAGCAAGGCAGAACCAGAAAAGACTTAATGAGTCTCCTTGGTATATTCCACACTTAATCTGTATTGGCTGTGATGTGATATTATTTTAATTTGTTTGTATATTAAGTGTGGTTTTCCAATTTTTCCATTACTATGTTTAGGAACTGTATTAATTTAGGATCTACTTTGTATATTTCCAATACCTGTAGTAACCATGAGTGGGGTACACTATCAAAAGCTTTTTGGTACTCAAAGTATACGTAGTGCAGCGACCTTTGTTTAGTTTTAGCTCGATATGTCACATCTGCATCTATTGTAAGTTGCTCTTTACATCCTTGTGCTCCTTTGCAGCAGCCTTTTTGTTCTTCATTTATAATTTTGTTCTGTGTTGTATGTGTCATTAATTTCTGTGTAATGACTGAAGTTAATATTTTGTATATTGTTGGTAGGCATGTTATGGGGCGATATTTTGCTGGGTTTGCTGTGTCTGCTTGATCTTTAGGTTTCAGATAAGTTATTCCTTGTGTAAGTGTATCAGGGACTGTGTATGGGTCTGCAATGTAATTGTTATATAATTTAGTTAGATGTGAATGTGTTGGGGTGAACTACTTTAGCCAGAAATTTTCTATTTTATCATTTCCAGGGGCTTTCCAATTGTGTGTAGAATTAATTGCTCGGGTGACTTCATGTTGCAAAATTATCACTTCAGGCATTTGTGGTATCATCTTGTATGAGTCTGTTTGTGCTTGTATCCACCGTGCGTGTCTGTTATGTTGTACCGGGTTTGACCATATGTTGCTCCAGAAGTGTTCCATGTCTGTTATGTTTGGTAGATTGTCTATTTTAATGTGTGTATTATCTATTGTCTGGTAAAATTTCTTTTGGTTTGTGTTGAAAGTTTGGTTTTGTTTCCTTCTATTTTCACTTTTTTTCTATCTTTTAAGTTGTTTGGCCAATGCTTGTAATTTCTGCTTCTTTTCATCTAATTGCTCTATCGCTTCTTGTTGTGAGATTTTACCTAACCTTTTTCGTTTTTTGTCTGATATTTCATTTCTTATAAATTGTGTTAGCTGTCCGAGGTCTTTTCTCAGTTTTTCTATTCTGATCTGTAGCCTGTGTTGCCATGCTGGTTTGGTTGGTTCTGATCTCTGCCTCGTGTGTATATTTAGTGTAGTGAGTGCTCCTATATAAACCAGTAGTTGTAACTCTTCCATAGTTGTTTTTTCATTTATTTTGTTGTGTATGATTGTGTTGATAGTTGTTATTGTTGTTTGGACTTGTGGGTTATTTGGTGGCCTATGCAAGAATGGTCTAATGCCTGTATTTATGTCAACTGAAATTTTTCTTCTATATCTAACATGTGTGTTACTTCATGTTCTATTTGTGCTTGTTCTGGTGGCTGTCTTAAGATTTCGTTTTCCTCTGATTGTTTAATTGATGCGTGTTGTTCCTTCTTTGTTTGCTCTGGGATGTTTGAGTCCATTACTGTATTTAATTCTGGGTATCTGGTAATAAATGTTATGTATACTTATGATATGTATCCAGTTGTGTTGGTTCCTAAGTTTGTTGCTTGGTAATAACAGAACATGAGGTGTCTGTTAACTTCATCTGACCATCTCATCCTCTGTCTTTGATTTCCTTCTAGAGTGGTTGCAGGAAGCATATCCTGCAAAACACCTCTATTTGGATTTAAATCATTTGCCATGTGGCTAGCAGTGTCGTTACCATTGTGGACGGGCATAGGGTTCAAGCGTCGTCCCCGACCATGACAGCGCTTGTCCGAGGCTTCATTAGTTCTGTCCTAAACCAACTAATCACACTAAAAGGGGGTTAGCCCTATTAGTGGTTTGTTCTTTTCGTCGCCTTTTACGACTGGTAGAACATACCGGAGGCCTATTCTTTTCCCAGGCCTCCACAGGTTTTATTATTATTATTATTATTATTGTCTACCTTAAATTCAATGTAATGTTACTTTGTTTAATGGATACATGAGTTATGAAAAATCATTTCAGAACAACATATCCATACAAATTCTGAGCAATTATTAAAGGTAGAGCCACTGCCGTGCCTACATGTTTAGTAATCTCTGCTATCAATGCCTACTAACAGAAGTACAGGAGACAATACTCAATCAACTGTGACTCATGAAACTCACTACACTTTCAGGGATTGCTTTAATGAAGTGTCAAATGAAAACAACAATACTCAGTGTGGTGATCAAACAAACAGACAAACACGACTGCAAGAAGGACCGACTATTATCTGAAGACGGTTCAAGTTGAAAGCAATTGTAACCCTTGTATTTGGTGGTCAGCCAGTGTGACGCAGCACCCAAATTTGACACAGTTTGCCAGAATTTATCTTTCAGCACACTGCAGTGGTGTATGTAGTGAACGACTTTTTTCTGAAGGTGGACTCATTTATGAACACATGCAAAAACACACATTACCTCCTACTGCAGAGAAATTGGTGTTCATTCATCATAATATGTCTCTAGTTCACAAGAGTACTAATTTATTTTTTTATTGTTAAAATGAAGAATAAATGGTGTTTTTATTTGAAGATATTGTGGCTTTATGTGCGTTTAAGAATATCTCACTCAAAACAGGCATTTTGCCTAGACCCCTAAGCACACAAGAGTATATCTTACAAGTGAATTAGTCAATTTTATGAAATGTTCATTATTTAATGAAAATTCAGTATTCACCAGACATTGACATATTATCCAATATCTTGCTAGACAGCAAAATTAGGTTGGATACCTGATACTTGCAGGATACTCATATCATCTCTAATATTTACAACTATGCATTGACCCGTAAACAAAATTACCACTATGCAGACAAGTCACACAGCTGTATATACTTAGTGCTCAACATGCAAAGTGCAGGCAGGTTGCTAGTTTCTAATAAATAGATAGCAACCATTATCAATTTTAACCATGATTCCTTAAGGATGTGACCTGGCAGTAACCTTTTAGTCTCAATCTGATATTAAATAACAAGAGAATTTAATGTTATTTTCATTATTAGACTATTTAAGATTAAATATTAAAGAAAATGAAAAGTTAGTTAATTTATTGCAAGATTGCAGTTCATAAAAAAATGAATCTTTTCTAACAGAAGAATCACTGCATTTAGACATCAGTAATAATCTCTACTTTAAAAAAGGGAGGTGCATTTTTGCAGGCTAAGTGGGTTTACTTTATAAAATATTGTTATGTACAGAAGCAATCATGTGAGGGTCTTGGTAAAAAGAGCACAGCAATTTTAATGCTCGACACAATAATACCGGTGGCATTACACAATACATCTACTTCAACAAGTGAAAACTAGCCAGCACTCTTTATTAAGAAATGGTTCAAATGGCTCTGAGCACTATGGGACTCAACTGCTGAGGTCATTAGTCCCCTAGAACTTAGAACTAGTTAAACCTAACTAACCTAAGGACATCACAAACATCCATGCCCGAGGCAGGATTCGAACCTGCGACCGTAGCAGTCTTGCGGTTCCAGACTGCAGCGCCTTTAACCGCACGGCCACTTCGGCCGGCCTTTATTAAGAACCAGCATTTAGTTCCTCTGCCTTATTTCTTAAAAAAATGGAATGGTAGTGATGTGTAACTTTCGACTAACCTTCACCTACCGAGCAAATCCACAGCACTTCACGCTCGTGGTGTGTCCGGTTAAATATGAGGATCAAAAAGTAAAATTGTGAAGACAGAACCCAACAGCAAGCCGCCCTGTTCCGGTCACGAATGTAAACACAAACTAAGCAAGTCATGAGGGTGGTGGAAAACTTACTCCGAGCAAGCTACCAGAAGTCCTAGCATATTCCACATTAATTTCCTCTTTGTTTGACTAGCCCTTGCCATAGAATACATCATGCAACTTACATATTTAGCATCGTGGAAATAACCTGCCACCTCTCCAACATAAATTTCTTCTCAAGCATTTATGATCTGGAAGATTCACATATTCACTTTTATGTCCATGTGAATTACAAGGCTTTAGTTACTGATGGAAACAGGAGTGGGGATGGGGGGACGCTCTCATTAGGAGCTAGGGTGCAACAACTTAAGACCAACACCATAAGCTCTTTCTACTTTTCTTTTTTTTTAAGAACTATCCATTTAGTTTTCTATACAAGGGCATTATATGTTTTTCAATTTTTATTGCGACAATTTGCATTTATTATGAGATTAGTGCCAATGACAAAACATATTAAACTGTAAGAATAAAGGCTGGTCAGGAAAATATACAATGTGTATCAAAAAGAATCACTATCTGGCATGTCTATGTTTCTGAAACCAATAAACATACACAATGAATTTTGTTTTTTGATGAACAGGAAGCTCAAAAAGCTTTTTTGCATACCTCTTCATAGGTGTTCAGTCGGCCCCCTTGAGATGCACAGCACATGTCAATGCATTATTCAAACTGTTCACACACTGCAGTGAGCACAGCACACTGCAGCTTCCACAGTCTCAGTTCATTCATTGTTGCTGGTAACGGAGGCACACGAACAGAGTCTTTTATAAATCCCCCACAAGGAATAATCATATACAGTCAAGTCCAGTGGTCTTGGACTCCAGTAACGTAAAGCTGAATCATTCGGTCCAGTGTGACCGATCCATTGCTCAGCAATCCTTTGATTTAAAAATTTCCACACTTCCAGATGCCAGTGCCCAGCCAAGCATATCAAGATATGTGCTTCAGGAAGAGAGAGAGAGAGAGAGAGAGAGAGAGAGAGAGAGAGTGTCATACACCTTTCCCAGTGAAACCGCACAAAACACATTAAATTTTTTGAGAGTCCCTCTCATGTTGTACAACTTCATGTAGTTGTTCTGTACCCCATATTCTCACATTATGATGGTTCATCATGACAATGGAATGTTGGCTCATCACTAATACACACTAAGTGTGGAAGAAAACTGTCATCCTCCACCTCGCCAAGAACGAAATAAAAGAATTCTACACATTGTTGTTTGTCACATTAACAAAGAGCTTGCAGTAGCTGAATTTTGTGTGGTTTCATGTGTAAACCTCGACGGAACACATGTCAGATGGACATCGGGGGCACGTTGAGCTCTATAGTGAACAGATTTCTGTGGACGCCTTGTAAAACAATGGCTTATGCGTTAGACCTCTCTGTCAGACATTTGGCTTTACACAAACAACCTGTTTCTCGGAACTGTTCATCCCATCATCTAATGCTCTGTGCTGTAGGAGGATCCACACGATACCTAGTACGAAAGTAATGCTGGACAGTTATTACTAACCCACATTGCGCAAAACGCACAACACAAAATGGTTTCTGTTGTTCCGAAACAATTTTTACTAGAACTGAAGGGGGTGCGCACTGCTCCTACCTAGCGGGAATGTTGTAGAACTCTTAGAGGCTGCCCTTTCTAACAATAAATTATTCACACAAATATCTCCAATAACACAACAATTATGATTTTTTTTTAAAATCAGATGATTGTTTTTGATACACCCTGCACTTCTCTGCAGGGTAAAAAGATAAAAAAGCCTTCAGTTGAAACCTTCCGAGGTATATACAGTCCATAATGGTGAACTTAGTTATATTATCATTGGTTTCTGCTAAACAAATTATATTCGGGTTTTCATTTTAACTGAAAGCATTGAAATACCTTGAAACTTACATGTCGGATTAAAAAGTTATATTTCCAACTTGTTTGTGTCAGTGGGGGACATCCAACAATACTGCACTCAACCCATCACCCCACCCTGTGCTTGGCTGGCAATTTTGAAATCTTCAATGGGAGCCCCATTTTTTATTGCAGATTTTGATTCTATGGCCAAATCTACATATGTTTTGTCTGAAGCATTTCCTTCATTTTGCCACAGATGGCGCTGTAATCTGAGGAATAGAAATAGGAACACAATCTTAATTTACTTAATTATAAATTTCTGCAAATGTGATATATAACTACTATGTAAGAACAAGATATAAATGAAGATAATTGAATGTGAATGTATGTTTTCCCGGCTATACAGCTTGTGAAGAGTTCTTGGGCTTCCAGCCGAGTGGCGGTGTCTTCAAACTGCGACGTTTCGACGAGTGACATACTCATCATCTACGCCAGAAGATCATGAGTATGTCACGTGTCGAAACGTCGCAGTCTGAAGAAACTGCCACCCAGCTGGAAGCCCGAGAACTCGTTCACCATAAGATAATTGACTTACTGACAACCTTGAAACTCATCTTGTAAATCTAATTAACATTATAATGAAGACTAGGTCATTTTTGTGTTGGGTACAGTGAGAACAAAAAATAAACACACAAATTCCTATAAAAATGAAAAATTTATTAACTCTTTGAAGACAGGGTAAATTAACAAATATAGATTACATAAATCACAGTATTAGCCTCCCAGCAATATAGTTCGTCTGGAAGATGCAGGAAAGAATATTTTATGCTACACATTATCTTTGCACTTGAGAGGAACTTTTGAAGCTGTAGTGCTCACACCTTCAACAAATAATAAGCCAGAAACTGAAACTTTGATATATATTATTCCTACATGATTACTGCGTAATTTTTCTCTCAAATGGCATTCCAGTCTCCTTTAACATTTGCATGCTCTGATTTTCAAGACAACACAGAATAATATTTAAATAGTAATTCTAGAAATAACTTGCTACATGAGTGAAGTTACTTCCTAGACCAAAGTAAGCTGCTTACTAATGATATTCACTGGATGTAAACAATGGGGCCCCTCCAGCAGACCTCTTTCACAAACATTTTTATTCCTGTTGGTTTAGAACAGCAACAGGATTTGTTAGGATGGGTGAGATTGTTTAGTTAAATTTTTTAGAGTTTTATAAGCTATTCTCCATCATTCTGAACCCATAGTTACTGTTTCCCTGCAGGGTAAAATTGAAGCCTTATCAAAGATCACTTCTAGATGTCCTTTCTGGTGGTTCCCCATCTCGTGCTTTTCTCTAATGGGAGCATATGCTAATAACACAAAATCTGCTTGCGCACACACACACACACACACACACACACACACACACACACACACACACACACACACAGAGAGAGAGAGAGAGAGAGAGAGAGAGAGAGAGAGAGAGAGAGAGAGAGAGAGAGAAATTAGTCTATTATTGGTTAACATATTGTACTTTCATAATACTTTTAAAAATATTCAATTCTGGTCACATAACCCATATTTAGGGACAGGAAAAATTCGAAATTAACAACAAACAAAAATTATTTTATTTCATAGTGACTGGACTGTGCAGACGTCGCCATCAAAAGCAGTTTGAAGAATTTCTTTGTCGGTCAAAATTCATCTTGCTGCAAGATCTTTGGCTTCTCAGGATAGCTGTTATGTTTCACATGTTTGTCCAACAGTACAGTAGTGTCCAAATATTCTTGGGCTTTCTCACTGCTTACTTTGATCTACTTCAAAGAAATAGTTTTCGAGGATGTAAAAAATGCCAAAGCATGCAGTTACTGCCAACGTATGAGCACGAAAGTTCGAAGCCGATGGTCTATATGCTCCTGATAAATCTACGTATTCTTTAAATATTTCAATAGCAGAATATAATGGGACAGAAAAGATACTGTATTAAAATACATGCAAAGTAGAAGCACAAAGGGAATAGACTCAACAATTCCAGTGTGTACGTAAGCAGCCAGCTTCGATAGCAGCAGCTTTGAAGTCATCAAGAAAAAGAAAAACCACTGAAAATATCTGGTTCAAAGGACAAACTGGAAAATGAAGATTTTCGGTAGAAAAATAACGAATTCATCATCGAAGATAAGCTGTGGTTACTGTTAGTTCAAAGCAAAATAATCAAATTGTATTTTTCAGCTTGCCATTGTACATTTCAAAAAGTACATTTCAAAAAGTACCAATTTTGTTAGCGCAGATTCAATTTAGGTATTTTTAAATTGAATGCTAACAGTGGGGTTCGTTTGAATATGGTGCTAATGACTTTCCTCATATCAAGAGAACGAGGGGAACTGTGGTACCTTCAATACAAAAACAACCAAAAAATGGGATAATGCAAGAACTAGCTGATGAGGATGTTTTAGTTTTAGCAGACAAGACCACTGAAAAAAGCGGTTATCATGTTTTTGCTGTGACAGTGAAGACTGTTGATACAGGGAACGAACAAAACCTTTTACAGCAAGTGAGTAAGTTCTTGAACAGCAAACTTTTACGCTGTGTGCTCATGACATATTGGATGTTTTGCAAGACTATAATATTCAATATGATGATGATAAACCTATTGTAAGTGACAATGCTATGTATATGAAAAAATGAGTCAATTCATTGAAAAACAATTATAGGAGACCATTTGCATCATTTTCAGTTTTGGGCACGCAAGTTGAATCTGTTGGCAGATGGTTTTCCAAGGAACTTTTGAAACTGAACTTAGTTATATTTAACTTAAAGAGCACATTCTCAAATACCAGGAAGAGAAAACATTTACATCTACAGTTTTTAAGGGAGGAGAAGAGGTATCCAAAGGCATTTCCTCTTCCAGTGTTGACAAGCTGAAACTCTTGGCTTTCCACAGCCACTCGTGTGGCAGTATATTTTGAAGACATGGTGGAATTCTTCCGCAGTGATGATATGCTAGAATTATCCAATGCTGTGCTGACCACACTCCCCTCCTATCCGCATCCTCCACTGAGAATGACACGGCAGACGGATGGTCCCGGTAGGCCACTCGTGGCCTGAAGATGGAGTGCTTTTAGGAACTGATTAGGGTAATTAACTTTCTAGTGATGATGCAAGTTCAATTGGAGGCCATGTTCATTAAGGTACATGCAAATGATATGATATGAATAAAGTCTTCAAATTATCCTGCCTCAAATGAATTACACTCATGTTAACACAGCTGTATAAAATAGCTTTGCTATTGTGCACGTGGGATTTTTTGTCAGTACACCAGCAAACTTGTGTAAAAGGTGAAGAGGTATATTCTTCAGGCAGAAATGACAGAAACATTTAAATGCACCAGACTGTATCTACAAAGCTGATGATGCTTGCAGTTACAGATCCATGTATGTGTCTGTTTTCGGTCCTAGGATTGTGTTTCAATCTTAGGACAGCAATCATGAACTATACTAATGCTGACATGCAAACAGTCTCTCATGCACACCTGGCATAGCAGCTCTTAACAATATAGAAATTCTAAAAGGATGCAAATCTCTTCAGGATCAAGCTGAACAGCAGCTTTCAGCAGGAGCTGTGAACATTGTCAAATGTCTGCAGGGAACTACTCTTAAATCCCACAATTTGCTGCAGTTGCACTGAAGGCAATTGGGATTCCATGTTTAAACAGAGATTTGGAACAGTTATTTTCACAAGATAATGAAGTACAAACAGACTGGTAGCACAATATCTCAGAAGAGAACTTGGAACTAATGGCAATGATTTCATATGAAAAACCATCCTTGGTGTACAGTTAATGTTAACTTTTCTTTGCAGATATCAATTGGTGTAATATAAATGTTTACCTTTCTGTACAATGATGTAATAAATTTGATCTTTAAATGTAATAAATACAATGTAGTCGAAATGTACAATTTCGATCTCAGCAAAAGACTAAATTACAATGAAATAAGACAAAATGAACGAACTCTAATATTTGTTGGGAAAATTTCTTTTTCTGTCCAAAAACTGAAAAAATTTGATGTTTAATATCTAACAAATATAATGTAACTGAGAGGTGTATTTTTATTTTAAACGCCGTACTGGAAACAATTAAATAAGACAAAAATCAAGATGAACTATGAAAAATACGTATCGAGGAAATAACATCGAAAATGGCAAAAAGTAGAACCGAAATTGTCCGTAAAATAAATCGAATTTTTCCAGTCCCCACCCATACGTACATCCAAGTCTCTTAAAGTAATGTGTATCAGTTTTCACTTGTCACAGACAAGAACCAATATTAGCTTGAATATATTAACTGGTTGGTATTGAACTTCTCAGAAGCTGATTCTCCAAACATAGCATGGAAACATTGTCACTTGCCAGGGGCAAGTACCACCATTAGCTTACATCATACTTATAGGACATCACAAAACTTAGAAGCAAGCTGCATATGCTCCAGCCTTTAGTCATATGCTCAGGTCATCTGCTTCAACTGCACATAACCCACAGGCTTTGCTAACGTAGCCTCACAGAAAGGGCACTTTGCCTCAAAACTACTTTTCCTATTTGGTAATTTTATACTGGACCAGTACCTAAAACATAGCAAAAACCAAAACAAATGAGTTGTCAAATTATAAATTGCTTAGAAGTAGAAATTCCACTTTGAGTCAAATATTTTATTACAGTCTCAGTCAATGTTCTACAATCAACACATTCTCACGTGCACATCAATCATACTGCCACTTAGACATACTACAGCCATAACATGCACACATCACTATTAGTGAAACGTACACTTCAGTTTACGACACATTCCATTAGCAAAATGAATAGCAATCTGTAAAGACCAAACCATGGTTGGCCTCTAACCACAAAGAAAGTACTCTAAGCACAAAAGAACATTTTAGAGCAACAAATTAAAAATTTTCACTTGCCTATACATAGCTTTTCTCTTTTAGTATACATGTGTACAGTGGTGCTGCAATTGTACAATTGTGTGTGTCTGGCTACAGCAGACTGAGCACAAATTCAATCACCACAAAAAAATATATAACACCAACTACAAAGCATTGCCTCATGCTATTTGTACACTGGATTTTCTTTTCAAAACTTTTCTACACTTGTGCTTGTCACATGAGGCTACAAAGTATACAAGCTAATCTACTGTGCTATCTATGAAGAGCACCTTGACATAGGTGACACAGCACTGATTACACACAAAGGATATAGATTTCAAAACAAGTCATCAGCTTGTACCTCACAACTAGTTAGAGGACTTTTCTCTTAAGCCTCAAGGGTCTAACCACAACTAAACCAAAGCATTACAGAGCTGTTGTACCTGTGATCTAATTGGTACATAGATCTTTCACTTTTAAAAGTTGAGAGTCTTAAAATTACATTTTTCATAAGAGCATGATAATTTTGTAACTGAATATGAGACACATGAACCTCACTAAATTTACTGTGCTACACCACTGTTTTAGGTCAAGCCAATTACAAAAGTAACAATCACGATTAAAAACAACACAGAAGCAGTTCTCTCATAAGGTATGTTCAAACCTTATTTTCCACTCCATTTTTTCTAGTCTCTGATCAGTCAGCTGTAGCTAATGTGATAATGTTTTGATACTGAGAACAGAACCAGGTAACTTAACCACAAATACTGACCACTGTACTGTGGATGGTAACAGTACAGGAATGGTAACAGAAGGTTCCTGCAAACTAAGGAACGTTCACAGGCTGCAGCAGCCCATTCACCGATCTGCTGCTATGAGCTGGCATGTGCTTGTAGCAATACAAGGGGTACCAAATTTGTCATAAAAGTCCGTAAATTACTCAACTGATAGTTTTTACAATACAGGTATTTCGTTGATTCCAAGCAAGTATCAATTCGTGATGTCATCGTCCAGACATGAGTTGACAGTAATCTGAATCCGTTTTAGCAGACTAACAGTTTCTTTCATGGGATAAAATTTTATTGATTATGAAATACAAGTTCTTGAAGTTTATTTAGAATAGGAAATGTTTAATTAGTAATTGCATGCCATAATTTATCTGTTTAATATAAAGGTGTTTTGATTTTTGTATGCATGTAAAAAGTGTGAATTTATGTGTGACTTTTACTCTTAGACACGTTACCACTTAGAGTACTAAAAGCGTGCGTGTACAGTTTGCTGACCTGTGTGGTGAATTTCATTTAATGATTTTGAGCCAAATAGAGAGAAATCCATTTTCATTTAGAGGTAACGTGTGATAGACACATCAACTTATTACAAAAAGTCGTTTAGCCCATCAGGGAAAACTGAAAGCTGCGCGCTCGATTTGAAACACGTTACACGCTAGCGCATGATGGGGCTTTCCATTAAATCGCATATTGCAAACATGCTTGGACTTGTTGCACGAAGTTTGAAATCACTTTTTGAGACAAATACTGATTTTTGATAAAAACGAACCAAACATTTATTCAAAATATTGAGGTTAAGTTTTAATTAGGACACATATCACCTTGTTGATCATGTTGCTTAGCAACACTGTAATGCAAATCAATTCATTCATTAGAACAATTTACGGCGTAATAAGTCCCATTACACATACAAACTGTTACACAGAATTTGCTGATTGACTGGGAGTATAAAAGTGTTCTTTTCCGGAAATGCCAATAAACCAGCAGTTTCAAAAGTTAAATTACCAACTGTTGTGTAACTTAATTGATATCGCATTTCACTGACAAACACTATTCTTAGTGATAAACAAACATTAATTGCAAGTAGATTTTGAATACTCACCAACACTGCCAAGCAGCACTTCACATCACAACCAGTAATAAATGCCAATATAACTGAATGGGTATGACTTCATTGAAACAGAGCAATCAGCTTATAATTCTAGGATAAACTGTACCAGGTGAAATTATTTCACCTTAACTGTACAGATTATTAATCGGAAATGAATTCACCCACAACAGACTGTCCCACACCACTACTAAACTTTTACCATGACTCATCAAAACATATCTCACGAAGCCGGGATCAAGAAGCAAGGAAAAAAAAGAGACATCAGTATACGCTCACGCCACAGCCATGAGCAACTGGCCGGCTTTCGGCGACTAATGAAGGGGGTAAGGGGACGGGAGGGAGGAATCTGAACAAGTTAGCTCTGCAATGAGAAACTGCTTTCACCAAGTCTATTGTATGGCCACAAATGTTAATGCTCCAGAGATTTCAAATTAAGAATGTGGGGCTGCTAGGTACAAAACATGATTTTTCTCACAACTGATGCTGCCTTATGACAAACAATGTTTTTGGGTGACGTTTAAATTGACACCAACTCGTATTTTGTGACTGTTTTATTCACATGTTAAACATAAAAACAATGTATGCCAATGATAACAACTTTGCTTTTCATTAAAGGATCAATGTTGGTACCACTTTCTGAGCACAGCTAATATGAAGACAACCTTATAAGTTGAAGACAGTCAGCCAGCTTATGTGTGCAGATTTCATTCTCTTAATGGTGGAAAAAAGTTGCTTGTACTAGTATGTAGGTCCAAATATCAACTAACTGTAGCTATAAATTTGCCACATCAAGGAAATTTATGAAGGGGAAAGCTTTTACACAAGTCTATGAGATTTATTTTATTATGAAACTTATCATACAGCTGCATGTCACAATGCAGGTCTAGAACGAACTATTCTTCACTTTAAGCACTGCGTCTTAAGTGTACATGCTTGCATCTAAGGCTTTAGTGAACCTGGTACATGGTCATTCCTCTGAAGACAGTGAAGTATTTGCATTGGCCACTTGCATTCTCCTAGGCACCTCATGGACAGGCCTGGCCTATAGGAAGGTAAGATCATTAGGGATTGAGCATGAGTAACTTTAAACAGGATATCCAGATACGGATTTGAGCCACATCATCTCTGAATCCAAGATCAGCCATAGATTAACCAGAGTAGGTTTACCTGACACACACTGGAAGAGACTTCGTACAGTAATGAGTGGCACTGCAACACACTATTCCACTTTCTGGACTATATCTTTGGTAGTTGTGGTGATTCCAGAACAGCAGTTATTGTGCATTTCTGTGTCTGAAGTATCCTCAGTTAATCAAATTTTTACAGTTATGGTGGAACAGTTTGCAAAATTCAAGAATTAACTTCATGACTCCTCACCACTCTCACTAATTATGCAACAGGCTTCAGCTCTCACTGCTTGAACTGCTGCTCCTGAAAGTTCACATCAGGATCGATCCCTTAGTTATTACAGAGTGACACCGTTCAGTTCACTCAGTGGCACACTGTCACACTGGTCTTAAAAATGATGTGGGATGGTGATAATGCTTTCTCTCTTCTCCTCCCTTCAGATCAGCAACCAACAGAAATGTAGTAACCTTTACTTCCAGGATCTTTTGCTTCTAAATGAAGAGCAGACAGTCTCTGCCTTAAATAAGATCAATACTCAAATGACTGACACACACTTGACTGACTCATGTAGCATGTCTATCTCAAATGGCAACTCTTTTGTAACGGATTAATGAATTGTCAACATTTTGACATTTGAAACTGTGCAGGGAGTAAGCAGTGAGTTCCTTAGTGCTTTTAGTGGTGTTTTAAGTTTCTCAGTAAATTACACAATTCCTGTTAATTTTATAGCTCAAGCAGCAACCCTATCTTTGAGCAATTTCACAACTCAAACTGACAGTGGAATATAGCTCAGCCTCAGGGACATTTCTAGGGTGCCTTCTATTGGAGAAATAATTACAACAGTCTCCACATACATTTAAGTTCTTTTAGCTGTGTAACAATGAAATGTGCATTTTCAAAATTTCACACAAGAATTCAAAGCACTTCCAATTCCCTCCTGATCCTTCAGACGTAAAATGGCGACAATTTAAAAAACAGTGTTTCTCAAAGAAGTGGCCTTAGTAAACACGTGAATACAAAACTAATTTCCTGCTGGTTTAAGTATTTAAGGCCAATCATTATCATTGGTATGTCCACCCCACCTAATAGCACAAAAATTGAGATCGAAAGTTCCATTTTGATCATATAATGAAAAAATCTACAGTGTGTGTTGTGCACGACCATTACACATACAATAGGATATAGAATGTGTCAGAAAGATTGTTCTTGACTGGCTATTTAGCCTTAACTGTCAGCATTTGTATCGTTTAGGAATTCAGACAGTTAAATGAAGATCCTTTATCTTAATATACTAATACACGCTACCATGCCCTCCAATGGTGGTCAAGTATGCCCAAGCTTGTGACTGTATAGTGCTGACACGCTGACGAGCCACACATTGAGAATCTTGATTCACCAATCCATAATGCAATCACTGTTAGTCTAAATACAACAAGGCACTCAAAAGTTAAAATCAAGGGTGACACTATGGGCACATATTACAATGAATGTTGGAACCATCTACATCAGTGATGAAATCTTACAAGTCTTAAAAGAATTTAAACCAACTTCACAATTCATGCTTAAAAGCAAGGGAAAGAAATAGATTTTTTACACAAAATACCAGACTTTTAGCAAAGTATAATACCACTGTAGTTTGCTATGCGCGCCAGTGCACAAGCGTGCGCACACACACACACAAAAAGACTATTTTCAAAACTAATAACATTCCACATATTTCGCAATTGTAGCTTAATATGCATTACATTCAATAATTGGTTAAGATATTCTTATTACTGGGTACTGGTCCATGAATTGTGAATATGATGTTCTGTGTTGATGTGAAATATCCTTGCTTCTTTACAGTTCTTATTCACCCGAATGTGTGTGAAGCCGCAAGCTGACTGTTCACAAACAACTTAAACTTAACCATTGATTAATGTTTTAATGAATTATTTAAGATGCATATACTATCTGCAAACTTTTTAATACGCTCTCTCACTCCTTCACTTGGATTGTCAAATGCAAAAACTCGCACCAGGTTTCGAAGGAGGAGTCAATGTACAATTTAAATGCTTTATTAGTTTGCTGGTTAAAAAATATCTTGATATTCATGCAAGTGGTTCTCTTTTCTCCAAAGGTCTCTTTAATTTTCCTGTAGGCAGTATCTATCTTACCCTAGTGATATGCACCTCTACATCCTTACATTTGTCCTCTAGCCAATCCTGCTTAGCCATTTTGCACTTCTACATCTACATACATACTCCGCAATCCACCCTACGGTGCGTGGCGGAGGGTACCTTGTACCACAACTAGCATCTTCTCTCCCTGTTCCACTCCCAAACAGAACGAGGGAAAAATGATTGCCTATATGCCTCTGTATGAGCCCTAATCTGTCTTATCTTTGTGGTCTTTCCGCAAAATACAAGTTTGCGGCAGTAAAATTGTACTGCAGTCAGCCTCAAATGCTGGTTCTCTAAATTTCCTCAGTAGTGATTCACGAAAAGAACGCCTCCTTTCCTCCAGAGACTCCCACCCGAGTTTCTGAAGCATTTCCGTAACACTCGCGTGATGATCAAACCTAGCAGTAACAAATCTACCAGCCTGTCTCTGAATTGCTTCTATGTCCTCCCTCAATCAGACCTGATAGGGATCCCAAACGCTCGGGCAGTACTCAAGAATAGGTTGTATGAGTGTTTTATAAGCGGTCTCCTTTACAGATGAAACACATCTTCCCAAAATTCTACCAATGAACCGAAGACTACTATCCGTCTTCCCCACAACTGCCATTACATGCTTGTCCCACTTCATATTGCTCTGCAATGTTACGCCCAAATATTTAATCGACGTGACTGTGTCAAGCGCTACACTACTAATGGAGTATTCCAACATTACGGGATTCTTTTTCCTATTCATCTGCATTAATTTACATTTATCTATATTTAGAGTTAGCTGCCATTCTTTACACCAATCACAAATCCTGTCCAAGTCATCTTATATCATCCTACAGTCACTCAACGACGACACCTTCCCGTACACCACAGCATCATCAGCAAACAGCCACACATTGCTATCCACCCTATCCAAAAGATCATTTATGTAGATAGAAAACAACAGCGGACCTACCACACTTCCCTGGGGCACTCCAGATGATACCTTCACCTCCGCTGAACACTCACCATCGAGGACAACGTACTGGGTTCTATTACTTAAGAAGTCTTTGAGCCACTCACATATTTGGGAACCAATCCCATATGCTCGTACCTTAGTTATGCTCGTACCTTAGTTAGGAGTCTGCAGTGGGGCACCGTGTCAAACGCTTTCCGGAAGTCAAGGAAAATGGCATGCGTCTGATACCCTTCCTCCATGGCTCGCAAGATATCATGTGAAAAAAGGGCGAGTTGCGTTTCGCAGGAGTGGTGCTTTCTAAAGCCGTGCTGATGCATGGACATCAACTTCTCTGTCTCAAGGAAATTCATTATATTCGAACTGAGAATATGTTCGAGAATCCTGCAACAAACTGATGTTAAGGATATTGGTCTGTAATTTTGAGGATCCGTCCTTCTACCCTTCTTATATACAGGTGTCACCTGCACTGTTTTCCAGTCACTCAGGACTTTACGTTGGGCAAGAGATTCACGATAAATGCAAGCTAACTAAGGAGCCAGTGCAGTAGAGTACTCTCTGTTAAACCGAATTGGAATCCCATCAGGAACTTGTCATTTATTTATTTTCAACCCATTCAGCTACTTCACAACCCCAGGGATGTCTATTACTATGTCCTCCATATGGGAATCTGTACTAGACTTGAACGGCGGTATGTTTGTACGATCCTCCTGTGTGAAAGATTTCTCAAACGCCAAATTTAAAATTTCAGCTTTCGTTTTGCTGTCTTCTGTTGCCAGGCCAGGCCAGCCTTCGACCCGCTTACCGATTTTACGTAAGACTAGAATTTCCTTGGGTTTTCAGCAAGATCTTTTGCTAAGGTATGACGGTGGTAGTGGTTGTATACTTCGTGCATTGCTCTTTTTACAGCAGCACGAATATCTACTAACTTTTGCCTGTCCTCATTCTCCCAATATTTCTTGTACCGCGAGTGCAACTGTATTTGCTTCCTGAGCATTCTCCAAATTGCGCTGTTAAACCACGGTGGGTCTTTTCCGTCCGTAACCCACTTTTACGGCACATACTTGTCCAATGCGTAATTTACAATGTGTTTAAAATTTGCCCATAATTCTTCCACGTCCATCGTACCGGAAGTAAATGAAGTCTATTCATTTACTAAGTGGGGTGCTAACAACTGCTTATCTGCTCTTTCTAAGAATACTCTCCTAGCCTTCTTGACCGACTTTTTAACTTTCGTAACCATAGTCGTAATGAAAACAACATGATTACTAATCCCTGTCTCAACACTGACACCGTTGATGAGGTCTGTCTGTTCGTGGCTACTGCCTCCAACTAATATAGCATGATCCGGGTACTTCTGTGATACAGAGTGTAGACTCCGTTTGAATGATTCTAGAACTATCACTGTGGAACCTGGTGGCCGGTAATAACACCCAAAAATTAACTTTATTTCACCTAGCCCTGTTAAAAATGTCCATATAACTTCACAATCACACTCTACTTTGACGTCAGTAGACAATATTTTTGTCAACTGCAATGAAGACACCACCTTCTACGGTGTCTAATCTGTCTTTCCGATACACGTTCCAACCCTCACTAAATATTTCAGAACTTCCTATCTCAGGGTTCAGCCAGGTTTCAGTCCCAAGAATAATTTGTGCGCCACATGCTTCCTGGAGGGCAGTAAATTCAGGAACTTTATTCCGAACACACTGAAAATTTACTGCTAATATCTTGATAGCTGAAGTATCTTTACACTGAGCGCGTCCTGATTTCCCTGCCTACACGTCGACTGCTGAGTGTTCATCAGGACATCTCGCTCTACTGCCTAGCCTAAAAATCCCTCATGTGCACGCCACAAGTACTCTGCTGCCCGAGTAGCCCCTTCCTTTGTGTAGTGCACCCCTGACCTTTCTAGGGGCGTCCTACAATTCCCCACCCAATAGTGCAAGTCTAGAAATCTGCAGCCAAGACCGTCACAGAGTCGACGAAGCCTCTGGTTGAGACCCTCCACTCTGCTCCAAACCAAAGGACCCCGATCCACTCTGGGAACGATGCTGCAAATAGAGAGCTCTGCTTGCACCCCTCGTGCGAGGCCAGCGGTCTTCACCAAATCCACCAGCTGCCTGTACGAACTGAGGATCACCTCAGAACCCAAGCAACAGGCATCATTGGTGCCGACGTGAGCAACTACTTGCATACGCCTGCACCCCGTATGCTCGATAGCCCCAGGCAAGGCCGCCTCCACTTCTTGGATGAGGCCCTCCCGGCAGACAAACCGAGTGCATGGTGGCATTCTTTCCAGCCCTGTACGCTATTTCCCTAAGGGGCTCCATCACCCGCCAACCATTGGAGCTCCCAATAACCAGCAAGCCTTTGCCCCCGTGTGCCTGCTCGAGCCCTGCTGAAGGAGCGGCCACCTGCCCACTGACAGGATGAACGGGTGAGGCCAGCCGGCCAGCCTCCACATTGACCCTCCACCTCGAGCAACGCGAATGCGTTGCAGTGCGCCACTCACCCTGAGGTGAGGGCGGCCCCAACGTGACGGGTACACTAGAAGCTGCCTCGGCGGCTGAGTCAGTGGACGCAGCAAGCGACACCTGGGGTGTCTCAAGCGACGCGCCAGACTCTCTGCCATCGCTGCACATCGAGGCATCAGCCTGAAGGCGGCTGACCATGGCCAACAGCATGCTCAGCTGCTCGCGAACCGCGGCCAGTTCCTCCTGCACCCGCACACATCCTATCCATTCTACTGCTAATATCTGGACGTATACAGTTGCAACAAATAAAACAGCAATATGCAACTGCACAGTTGCGTCACTAGTGCCAGATTGAGCTGAGATATATGAACAATTACTTATGAACCAAGCAATCAAATGACCACGACTACGCCACTATACAGATATCACAATGCGATCCTACCCCTGTCTTAGTACAAATGACAACCGCATACGCGATGTTACACTCTACCGTTATTAAAATTTGATACTACCTCCTTCTTAATTCGAAAATACGCAAAGATCCGAAAAATTTCGCCACGCAAGCACACATAGTCATTTGAATTAAACCTGTCACTCTGCAAGCAGATGAAACTGCACTGGCCTCTATCTGCTGCTAACTGACTCTACGAAATAAACAGAAAGCACTGGCTGTCCAAAACAAACAACTAACGACTCCGCGAATTTATACTTTACAGCTATCAATAAGCAATATAACTCCTCTCAAATACGAGAATACGCAAGGATTTTATCTAATTAAATATGCAAGCGCACAAACACCCGGAAAGAAATTAAGAATCAAACTACAAAACAAATATGAAAGCTAAATATGTGACTCCCTACTGCACTGATACTTCACCAGCGGCTGCTCAAGGCTCACTTCCTGTCGATCTCATTTTTGAGACGTTTGTATTCCTTACTGCCTGCTTCACTTACTGCATTTTTATATTTTCTCCTTTCATCAATTAAATTCAATATTTCTTCTGTTACCAAAGGATTTCTATTAGCCCTCGTCTTTTTACCTACTTCATCCTCAGCTACCTTCACCATTTCATCTCTCAAAGCTACCCATTCTTCTTCTACTGTATTTCTTTCAATTGTTCTGTCAATTGTTCCCTAATGCTCTCCCTGAAGCGCTCTACAACCTCTGGTTCTTTCAGTTTATCCAGGTCCCATCTCCTCAAATTCCTACCTTTTTACAGTTTCTTTAGTTTTAATATACAGTTCATAACCAATAGATTGTGGTCAGAGTCCGCATCTGCCCCTGGAAAAGTCTTACAATTTAAAACCTGGTTCCAGAATCTCTGTCTTACCATTATATAATCTATCTGAAACCTGTCAGTATCTCCAGGCTACTTCCATGTATACAACCTTCTTTTATAATTCTTGAACCAAGTGTTAGCTATGATTAAGTTATGCTCTGTGCAAAATTCTACCAGGCAGCTTCCTCTCTCATTCCTTAGCCCCATTCCATATTCACCTACTACGTTTCCTTCTCTTCCTTTACCTACTATCGAGTTCCAGTCACCCATGACTATTAAATTTTCATCTCCCTTCACTATCTGAATACTTTCTTTTATCTCATCATACATTTCTTCAATTTCTTCATCATCTGCAGAGCTAGTTGGCATATAAACTTGTACTACTGTAGTAGGTGTGGGCTTCGTTTCTATCTTGGCCACAATAACGCGTTCACTATGCTGTTTGTAGTAGCTTACCCGCACTCCTATTTTTTTATTCATTATTGAACCTACTCCTGCAAAACCACTATTTGATTTTGTATTTATAACCCTGTATTCACCTGACCAAAAGTCTTGTTCCTCCTGCCACCGAACTTCACTAATTCCCACTATATCTAACTTTAACCTATCCATTTCCCTTTTTAAATTTTCGAACTTACCTGCCCGATTAAGGGATCTGACATTCCACACTCCGATCCGTAGAACACCAGTTTTCTTTCTCCTGATATCGACGGCCTCTCGAGTAGCCCTGCCCGGAGATCCGAATGGAGGACTATTTTACCTCCAGAATATTTTACCCAAGAGGACATCGTCATCATTTAACCATACAGTAAAGCTGCATTCCCTCGGGAAAAATTATGGCTGTAGTTTCCCCTTGCTTTCAGCCATTCGCAGTACCAGCACAGCAAGGCCGTTTTGGTTAGTGTTACAAGGCCAGATCAGTCAATCATCCAGACTGTTGCCCCTGCAACTACTGAAAAGGCTGCTGCCCCTCTTCAGGAACCACACATTTGTCTGGCCTCTTAACAGATACCCCTCCGTTGGGGTTGCACCTACGGTACGGCTATCTGTATCGCTGAGGCACGCAAGCCTCCCCACCAATGGCAAGGTCCATGGTTCATGGGGACCATTAGGTTATAAAGTTTTAAATAGCTACTGCAACATGCGAGCATTCTTATCGGACCACTTTAAAAAAAAAATCTTATTTGTGATATAACTTGCTTTACAATAATTGCAGAAGTTAGTAATAGAGGTTGACTACATGTAAGAACTTACTCAACAGTTTTCTTGTTTGCTATGTGCCCACAAGGATTGAAGGCGTACTGCAAAGGTCCTCTGTCTACATAAAAGGCTGCTTCAATGCCTAGGGACAGTCTTGCTGTTGGCCCATACTGCAAAGAAAGTGCAATAACATTTCTAAATTTTAACACACATAACATCCACAAAATTGTCGTCATAATTAACACTGTAACTGAAAACATAAAACCAAAATTAAGACTATCTTCCTGTCTTGTCTTTTCCTCTATAGTTACATTATTTATACTGCTCCAAAAGTACGGTGTATATAATAGCCGCTCACTACTGCTACTACTACTACTACTACTACTACTACTATTACTACTACAACTACTATTACTATTGCACCACAGGAAAATAATGGGCACAGGCAAAGTGATGAGCATTGCATTGGAGCTAACACATCATCCAGTATTGAATTTATTCTTATTCACTGTGGTGGTAAAGTATACTGAAACACTTTCACTCTGCCAGCCATTTTTTTCTGAGTAATGTGCAGCATTTCTTCGTGTTACCCAACTGATAAAAAGGGCTTGTCTGCAAAAGAAGCCTTTCTACTGTGAATCTCACAAAGTTTTGTAAAATGTGCACAGATTACCTCCTCACAAAATGTTTTCCCCATTGGTTAAAGCAATCTGTTCTTTGAAAGAAACTATAAATGCTATCAGCTGATAATGCACAGTCTCTTAACTTCTAGTTATCAAAATGTTTGTCCACTATCAGTAAAGTTAAACTTGCAGTTATACAAGATTACATCACGAGCTATACTTAACTTATGGCTATTCAGGCTGCTCCAAAGACAGACTTCCCAAGGGGATAGCACCTTGCAGAAACACATTTCACTAACCTATCGTACTATAGTCAAGGTTTAATGCAGTTACCAAAAATCTTGAAAAGTTCTTGACCAATTTACTGCAGATTTTTGCACAATACTCAAACGTCCTGGTGGACACACGCCACCAAGTTTTTTCAATATATGCGACATTCGGAAATGTAGTCCAACAATGCTACAGAGCATCAAAGTTATAGGCACCAGCACCTGTAAGTTTACGTACACAAAGTGTGATTCTGTGATGTTACAAACTTTCTGGGATGCATCAATTTCAGGAAGAGTCCCCATACTGGTGGCGAACAGAAGTTATAAGCGAAAACTGTTCTGATACATCTGACAGAGGAATACATGTACTAGTACTGTTGTTGCTAAGATTGTTGGATAGGCAACTTTTATTGGTGGTAGTACAGGTGAATACAAGAAAAGGGGCAAAGTAGTTGTTTCATTTACTTCAAATTTTTACACAATATTCTAATAAACATTTGGACAGACATAGGCTACAACTGCAGATTTTTGAGATTTCATACAACAGAAGTTTTGCTGCATTTGAAGTGATGTAAAACTATGCCTACTAGGTACGAGACTAGACTGTACTTTATCTAGATGCTTGCACTGGCAGGAAGTGGGAGATGGCTGTGGCTAGCTGACTCTTCCTACTCCTCCTCCCCATCTGGTCCCCTACTCTGTACCAGCTCCACTACAATGCCATTTATGCCACTTCACTCAAAGTTTATTCAATTCAGCTGTTTGGTGTGTCAAATGACTTCTCTGCCTGCCGCAGTTCTGTTGTTCTTGCTCACTTCTCTCAAGTAACATTCCAAAATCAAAGTTTTCGTTTGTCGATTACAATGGATAAAATAGTTATTTCAGTAAAAGACCTAAAAAACAGAATCTAGATGAAGAAACTGAAAAATACCCGCTGGTTCAAATGGAGTCGCCATTGCCTGCTTCATCCAGTAGCACTTCATCTTCGTGTATTGAGGATGTCAAGAAAACTTTAAACAGTGTCAATACTATTGCACTTTTGAATAGAAGAGCAAGTTTTGTCAAAAATACAGTTGGCTTATTGCACACTACAAAAAATTGGGTTACAGGATTTACCAAAAATTGTATCTCTGGACAGTGAAAAAGAAGCTGGTATGAAAATATCTAAGCAATGGACTGGATGTGGTATCACTAGTTCTGTGGAAACTCAAACCCAGCAACAAACAGCACTGAGAAAAATATTTTTGATCACAAAGACAGTGCTGCACATGAAGCAGCTGTAAATTTTAGCCGAGTTCCAACAAAAAACAGTGGAAAATGAATGTTTGAAAACCATATCAGAAGAGAAAGAACTTACAGGGAGAACCTTTCGCACAGCCTTATAAGGTTGCAAAAGGGGAGCAATCTTTCAACAACCTTTTATCAGAAATCGATGTTAAAGAGCTCACTGGATTAAATATGGGCTGAATTCTAAATTCAAATAAGGCGGGTAAGAATATAAATAATCTTTTCAGTTCAGAAATAAGGAAACACATTCTACTGGCAATAGTAAAAGTGGACAATAGGTTTGTAATAACCATTGACGAATCAACTCAAATTTTACATATTAGAGTCTGCCTTGCATATTTGGAGTCTGCCTCAAATTTAATTATGGACCTATCTGAACTCTCAAGTGTGAAGTCTCTTGGTCTTTTAAAAATGCTGTGACTCAATGTCTCGAAAGCTACAAATTAGATTGAAGAATTTTAAACAGTAGACTGATTTCTGTGGCATGTGACAGAGCTGCACTGATGACTGGCCTAAAACCTGGAGTGGGGCTCTTTATAAAGACAAATTTCTGCCTGTTACTGTTTGCCATTGGCCACAGGCCATATGCTTGAACTTTGCTTAAGTGATGTAGTAAAGAAAACGAAAACTACCGATCAGTTTAAAGCATTCGTTGAAAAAAATTTATGTTCACCACACCTCCCCAAAGGCATATGGAGAATTGCACTACTTTGCAGATGATCTTGGTGTTCAACTATTGAAAATTGGAAGTGTGTTAGACAAGAAGGGTGTTGTACAGTATCAGCAGTTTGTGAGAGCTACTAGGTTCTTGCAGACCATCTTGTGGGAGCTAAAGAAGACCAAATAGATCATGCTTCGGACAGATCCAAGTATGAAGGCATACTCAGGAAACTAACACCAACATGCTTAGTTTTAAATTTTTAGACAACATAGTTGTATGGAGATAAAAAGCAATTAATTTACTTATAACCAATTATTCAAAATGACAGTCACAAACGCATCATTTATTTTGCCACCAACCAGTTTCAACCCACGATGGGGTCATCTTCAGGGCAATTTACACCATTTGGTCGCTCACTGGAGTCATCACCCTGCCTGTGCATGGTTGGTAACTATGCCTAACTAGTTACCAACTGCGCACATGCAGGGTGAAGACTCCAGCGAGCGACCAAATGGCGTAAATTGCCCCGAAGATGACACCATCGTGGGTTGAAACCGGTTGGGGGTAAAATAAATAATGCGATTGTGACTGTCATTTTCAATAACTGATGCTTAGTTTTAGATTTGGCATTGCTGCACAATGCACTTCAAGAACTTTCAAAAATTTGTGGGTAAATACAGCACCACGTAGATGTATTTCAGGCTAATAAAAGATTCAGATGTTGGTTAACATATTTATTGCTCAGAATGATATTCTGGAAATTTTCTATGAGCGGGTTGTGACATCTGTAAACAACAAATGATTGTTCTGACAACCTTTCATGAAATGATTGAACGAGAATGCTAAGCAGGGAAGATGCATATTTGGCCATTTCAGCTCATGTAGTGACACAAACACTTGGCCCGCCGATGACAATACTTTTGGGGGGAAAAGGACGTTGAGTCACTTGCAGGTCGCTTTCAACACACACACACACACACACACACACACACACACACACACACACACACACACAGAGAGAGAGAGAGAGAGAGAGAGAGAGAGAGAGAGAGAGAGAGAGAGAGAGTGGTCCATTGACAGTGACTGGGCCAAATGTCTCACAAAATATGCAGCAAAAGAAAAAACTACAAAGAACGAAACTCGTCTAGCTTGAACGGGGAAACCAGATGGCACTATGGTTGGCCCGCTACATGGAGCTGCCATAGGACAAATGGATATCAACTACGATTTATTAAATAGGAACCTCCATTTTTTATTAAATATTCGTGTAGTACATAAAGAAATATGAATGTTTTAGTTGGACCACTTTTTTCGCTTTGTGATAGATGGCACTGTAATAGCCACATACGTATAAGTACGTCGTGTCACGTAACATTCCGCCAGTGTGGACAGTATTTGCTTCGTGATACATTACCCGTGTTAAAATGGATCGTTTACCAATTGCGGAAAAGATCGATATCGTGTTAATGTACGGCTATTGTGATCAAAATGCCCAACAGGCATGAGCTATGTATGCTGCTCGGTATCCTGGACGACATCATCCAAGTGTCTGGACCGTTCGCCGGATAGTTAAGTTATTTAAGGAAACAGGAAGTGTCCAGCCACATGTGAAACATCAACCACGACCTGCAACAAATGATGATGTCCAAGTAGGTGTTTTAGCTGCTGTCGCATCTAATCCGCACATCAGCAGCAGACAAATTGCGTGAGAATCGGGAATCTCCAAAACGTCGGTGTTAAGAATGCTACATCAACATCGATTACACCCGTACCATATTTCTATGCACCAGGAATTTCATGGCAACGACTTTGAATGTCGTGTACAGTTCTGCCACTGGGCACAAGAGAAATTATGGGACGAAGACAGATTTTTTGCACGCGTTCTACTTAGCGACGAAGCGTCGTTCACCAACAGCAGTAACGTAAACTGGCATAATACGGACTATTGGGCAACGGAAAATACATGATGGCTGCAAAAAGTGGAACATCAGCGACCTTGGGGGGTTAATGTATGGCGCGGCATTGGGGGAGGAAGGATAATTTGCCCCCGTTTTATCGATGGCAATCTAAATGGTGCAATGTATGCTGATTTCCTACGTAATGTTCTACCGATGTTTCACTGCATTACAGAATGGCGATGTACTTCCAACATGACGGATGTCCGGCACATAGCTCGCGTGCGGTTGAAGCGGTATTGAATAGCATAGACTATTTCAGGACAGGTGGATTGGTCATCAAAGCACCATACCATGGCCAGCACGTTCACCGGATCCGACATCCCCAGATTTCTTTCTGTGGGAAAAGTTGCAGGATATTTGCTATCGGGATCCACCGACAATGCCTGACAACATGCGTCATCGCATTGTCTATGCATGTGTGAACATTACGGAAGGCGAACAACTCGCTGTTGAGAGGAATGTCTTTACACGTACTGCCAAATGCATTGAGGTTGACTGACATCATTTTGAGCATTTATTGCATTAATGTGGTATTTACAGGTAATCACGCTGTAACAGCATCGTTCTCAGAAATGGTAAGTTAACAAAGGTACATGTACCACATTAATAAAATGTTCAAACGTACCTATGTTCTGTATTTTAATTTAAAAAACCTACCTGTTACCAACTGTTCATCTAAAATTGTGAGCCATATGTTGGTGTCTATTATAGCGCCATCTATCAAAAAGCGAAAAAGGTGGTCCAACTAACACATTCATATTCCTTTACATACCACACCCTCGAATATGTAATAAAAAATGGGGGTTCCTATTTAAAAAAATGCAGCTGATACCCGTTTGACCTTATGGCAGCGCCATCTAGCGGGCCAACCATAGCGCCATCTGGTTTCCCCGTTCAAGCTAGACAAGTTTCGTTCTTTTTAGTTTTTTCGTTTCACGTTTATTTCGTGAGATATTTGGCCCGTACATGATGAATGGACCACCCTGTACACACACACACACACACACACACACACACACACACACACACACACACAGAGAGAGAGAGAGAGAGAGAGAGAACTGCAAGTGACTCAACGTCCTTTTCCCTCGAAAAGTATATCTGTGTGTGTGTGTGTGTGTGTGTGTGTGTGTGTGTGTGTGTGTGTGTGTTTCAAAATACTGAGAACTTTGATGGAAACTGTGAAAAGAAAACAAAGTATTCCACAAATTTGCTTCTGTTGGATATAATCATCGAGACAATTCCAGGGTCATCCAGCGAATGGGCATTTGGCAACCAGAACTGTTGGGTGGAGTAACCAAGAATAGCAGCCATGAATGTCAACTAGCACACACTAGGAAGCATAAGAAATGTTGAAGAAGAGCTGTATCAATCTTTAGCTCTTATCGCCATCATTAGCTGAAGTACCAGGAAGACTGGACTCTGCCAGCTTGGACTTAACCAGCAACCATCAAACAACATCCCAGCACCTCTTTCACAAAGTAATACACCCCACAAAAGGACTGATACTTGCGAGGACGGAGGACAACTGTGTATGCCGTGGACATGTTGTACACTACTGCAGAGAAAGTGCATGCGTGTTCCAACAACCCTTACATCACAATATGTCAACAATCACAATAGTCCAATTCCTGGCAGTCATCTGCAGATGATTTTAGTCAATCTATGGGACAAAGCCTACCTACAGAGCCTGGATGAGGTTGCTCATCAACACACTTCAGTCATTTCTCGTTGCTGTACAAAAGTACCAGACACTTGCCTAGCTAAAACTAAGTGATAAGACCATCTACAGAGGTCAGACTGCTACAGATGGAAATCATCCATTGATGACAGTTACCAAGACATCTGAAAATCTCACTGATGTCATCATGTATTGCAACAGTAACTATCAATGACAGAATACAGCCCTTCGAATTTGTCGTTTTTATTAAATGAAGTCGTAATGTTATTCTCAAATGGTACTTCTTGTAGGTATCACAAACAGCCTAGACTGCGGATGATTAACTCCAGACTGACAAACCTACTTCAACAAGCATAGTTCTGAGTGGTGGTTTGCTGCTGAAGATGTTATCGCATTTCATTTTTTCAAAAATTGATTATTTTTGTTGATACAGATGCTCAGTTAAACTGTTAAGATTTCGACTGTTGCAACAAGCTGCTCAGGCTCACAAAAGAAATCTACATGTCAATGACGAACTTAAACATTGTAGGTGATCAAGGAGAACTTCAGATCACAAACTGTCACAAGCAGCCACAATTCATCCCAAAAGGTATATGTGTAGGGACAGGTGAACCAGGTAAAGCAGCTTAATGCCAATGACTAAAATATCGTGCTCTGCTAGCACTATAGACAAGATGAGGGACAAAGCTACTACTCCATTGGCGATTAAGGCCAGGAATGACAAAGAAACATCAGAAAGTGTCAGCCTTTTGTGACAATTTTCAGATACATTCAAAACCAGAAGGGAGTAGAGACAGACCAAGCAACCCATGGTCAAATAATGTATCAATACTGTGGATCATCCACCAATTAGTGGATCACCAGTGCTCATACAGTATTGCAATCTTACCGGACTTTCTCTAGTCAGACTTTCTGTGTGCAATTCAATTCTACAAACTCACTTTTACTTTTACAGTTTACATTAAATAGTGTTTTCATCATAGAGTGATTGTAATCTTATACTTCTCTTTTCTATGATTTCCCTGCTTCTTATTTATCATTAAAAAAAACCCGCATTCTCTCTGTATTCTCTAACCATGTTCTCTGACCTACGACAAGTGAAACACACCACTGGCTTTGCTTTCTTAGAGGGACTTCTATGTCCCAATAAACTGCAACTTTCACACCTTGACTGTCTTCTTTGGCACACCATTTCCGAGACTTCTGTCAAAACAACTTATACCGCCTCATTTATGGTAATGCTTTTGCCCCTTGCACACACAGTTATCTCTCTGCACTCATCAAAATTCCATGAATGAGCACTTGTCTATTTAATTTTTCTACTAACAACAAAGATCCTGTCTGTTCTGAATCTGACATTGCATTATGAACAACCTCAAAAAATTGTACTGAAGCAAATCTACATTACTTGCCAGTCTGCAATTGATACTCCTTTTGATTGTTTACTGGTAAGCATCTTACAGGCACAAAAGACCAAACTGTGGTTACATGTAATTTTTAAACAAAAGATTTTTTAAATTCTTCCAACATGGATGGTAATTAGCACATGTAGTTTGCCCCACGCAAGACCTGAATATGGAATTTTACAAATTTTAACAGTATTGGATGGCCCGTTTCACAGAATAGTTTAAAAGTTACATCCACATTATTTATAAATTCATTTTATGTGGACTTTGTACCATTGAAAGCATGGAGAATGAGTTTAAGAGTCTTGGTTGCTGCTACACTCACAGTGACTACAGTCTCAGTTGTGACCATGATTCACTTTTTTTGTGACGAGCTGTGCAAACGCGAGTCAAGATGCGCTGCCACCAAGACTACTTCACTGTATGTCTGCTGTGCTGGGTAGGACTTCATTGTGTGCCCACTGCAGTGTCACACTGACCTCAACTATGTTGTAACATGCCGGGTTCAGTACTGAGCCGCAGCTTGCTGCCTGTAGTCCGCCCGGCCACTGCTGTGTTACTTGTACTATTAATTCTCTCAGGACAGTGACTGCTGCTCCAGCTCATCTCTCTATCACTCCTGCAACCTCCATATTATTGTTGTGACTAGTTGTCCTGGCTGCATCTTCTGTTGTCCAGCATCGAAATACAGACCTCTGCTTCTTTCTTCTGCTCATCTAGATCCATCTGTTCTCACTAGCATGCAAGAGCTGAGTCTCAAAGCTGCCATCTGGTCACAACATCGGGCTGAGTGTTTACAAAGTTCCTATGTATCCCCCCCACCCAAAAAAAACACCTGAAACGAAAATTTGCTTACTATTCCATGTCTTGACAAAGGTTATAAGAAGCATATAAGAACTTGAGGGAGTTCAGGTCAGTCTGCAGTTTCTGAGAGGACAGAAGCAAAGGAAGAAAGACAAACTTCCAGTGATGGCAAGTGACTGCGTGGATCAGTGCCTAACATTGTCAAAGGACACCTAGTAGAGGTAGTTCTTAACAACACTTTCCTCCGGCCTGAGGGTCGATACCTCCCCCTCATGAGTGGGGGCCACTATTTCAGCAGTTTTACTCCTTTCCAATCTCATTTTAACCTGTGTGAACCCATTGACATCGTGGTTCTCAGGGGCTCAGAGCATCTGCAATTCACAAGCTTCTTCCATTCCAGTTTCCCTAGTGTAAGCTGAAGGCAACCATCTACACCTACCACCTGTGTTATATCTCTGGTTTCCTCTCTGAGTGCTCTTCACTGGCATCCAACAGCCTTGAGCTAAACAACGAAAAAGGCAGTAAGTCATCAATACACAACATTATACAGGGTGTATAAGCGAACAAGGAAAAAAATTTCTGGATTTTTCCCAGATTTCCCGGTTAAAAATACACTTTCTCCCGGATGAAAACACACTTTTTCCGTGTTATTAAGTGACAGTATATTTTCCCTTGGAGCTGTAACACTTATCAATCCTTTGGATGCTTATGTTTTTATACACGGGCGTAAAATTTCCCGGCACTTTAGAAAACGAAACTCGGGGAAGCAAACCCCTTTTGGAAAGATTTTTGACGTTCAGCAACATGTACGCTGCATATTTTCGTACTACGAAAGTATAAATTCGAATTCCACCAAACACCGCATGCTACTTTCCGAACCATTGTAATCCAGATTGAGATGCGCTTTTGTAAGCCAGTCATAACTCATATCACGTGATGCCGCCAGTCGATGACAGCGGTTCTTCAGACCACACGACATGTGATGTAGTCAGCTAATAGCATCACTGTTAAGTAGCGCGTATACACAATCAGGGAAAGTTAATGTTTTAAATTAATATACATAGTGTTGCTACAAGAAAAGCAAAGCTTTCACATATAATACTGGTCTGTAAGGTTAATAAGCTGCAAGAGAAGCTAAGCTTTCACATATATTAGACAAATCTGCCAGTAAAATTTTTAGCAGAGTCCAGTGACTTGTCCTCGAAGTTTTCCAAAAATAAATTAGCTATTGCAGAGGAGAGAGAGCTTCCTGTAGCACTATATCAATTCGCTCATAATAACGACATGAATGTCTGATCTTCTGGGTTCGAAATGGCTCATCATAAAACGCTGTGTGATTTAAGAAATTCATCGTACTTTCTCGCCCACAGTTCAGCTTGTGTAGAAGAAAATTTACTTTGAAAGTAACGCTTTTCAAACCAACAGTCACAATATTTTCTTGCGACCTGTTAGAAATAGGTACGTTTCAGTAGTTGTCAGAGAGCGCCCGATACCAGGCGCCACCGCGCTTTGGCAGCTGCTGTGACACAGGAAGCCTGTATAAATGTACGTGTAAAACATTGAAAGATCTTACATTATATCATAAAAGAAACAAGCCATCGGAGGATACTCCAAGAGCATCGGAATTTTTTGAACCACACTAAAATGGCACATTCGTATGTCCAGATTCCCAATGAAGTAGGCCTCGATCTGATATTAAGCTTTTCAGTGTGGGTTTTGGGATGTAAATTTTCTTGGAGTACCTGTACTGTATTAACTCATTTTTGCTTCTTTATTATGGCATAATGCCATACGTGCTAGAAGAGGATGCAATTAAACGCAGCGAGCAGTTGAAATTAGCCAATAGTGTGGAACTAAAAACTTCGTTTCAAACACATTGACTGCCTCAGCAGAAACAGATTAATAAAAACCGAATTTCTTTAGCAAACCGACAAAAATAACTTCATTGTTCTACAAGGCGATTAATGCATGACTGTCAGAAAAGTGGAAATAAAATAAATTCTGAAACTAATAACATATTAGCCTTCCGTAATTATGTGAATGTATTTTAATTCACTTGATAGTTCCCCCGGCCACAGAAATCCGTTTTGTTTTCATTTGAAGTGAGAGCAGTAAATGAAGAGGAAATAGCAAAATCACTAAATGTACACACGGGTCACGTGGAGACTACACACTTCCCCACTATAACTCAGACTGCTCTGCGCATCAGTCCCGGATCTACGATATTTCCGAACACACCCCCGATCCCTCCCTCAAGCGTTTGAGATACGACGTAAAAAAAAGTTTTCAATAATATTTTCCTTTTGTAGTGTACATCTTTCTGGAGAGTCTGATACATAAAACATACATATTCGAGGAAATGTAAGACATGTTATTTGGTCTTAAGTGTGCCAAAGTGCAGTACCACCCCTCTTCACACAGCACTCTTCTATCGGATGTCACTGTATTTCGCTCCGTGGAATTTAAACGGTGTATATTTTGTACTGGATGCCATCAAACTATATTCAGGACAGTGGAAATTAAAATGTCCTGTGGTGCCTCTCCTAAACTCGCATTCTGTAATCGGGAGAAGAAGAACTCTTCAGAAAATTTGCGCTCTTTATTGCCTGTTAGCTAATTACCTTCTGTTTTGGGTGACATAAAATTAAATATAGGATACATAAAATCAGTAAAGAGAAGAGACAAGCAAGACAGTAGACATTTCTTCAATCCTTAGCTCCTAGCATTCTATTATCTCTAATCCTGCTACGGCTCTACATGACGTGCTTTCCTTTCTGCGAAAGAATCTGTTACCTCATCGAAGTTCGTCAAACGTTTAGCTACATGAGAAATCGAAATATCGTTTTCTAATACTGCGTAAGATGTTAATACAAGTAGTACCCAAGACTGGTATGGTTTCTCGATCTGATTACGTCTATTTCGTCACTGTCTGCTAGATAAAACAAGATAGGCCTTTCTAACACTCCAAAATTATAACACACCAAATGAACGAGACTGTTTTGGCACAAATGGTCACTTTTATAACATGACAGAATATAATTCACGAAAACCGACATAAAATGCCTATTAGGTCTACTACAAGCAAAAAGCTTTATGTTAGAAAATAGTTTCACATTTCATTCATACGCTCCAGTTTCTCGAGCATGCGATCGAAAAGTAGTAGTGCGAGATTTTTATATATATATTTGGAATCGTCATATTCTTCCCCAATTTCTGTGATGTCAGCATTTCTTCTCCTTCCTCGTTCTAACAAACAATCTTGTCATGATTAATTCTGGAACTATTCCTGCCTTTGTCAAAACTTATTCGCCGGTTAACTTCACTAACCCTGCCAGAATCACTGGTTTACTTATCCCTGATTATTCTCCAGTTAGGCGTTGTTACGTTCGTACAAACCATTTTCCGCGCTACTTCCAGAATAGAACTTAAGCGGCTGCTAGAAGGGGACTGTCCAACTGGCCCTTACTAATGTAGCGATCTGGCCAAAGATTTTCTGACAAAATTTCGTTTTCTTGGCTACACTGAGAAGATAATGTGTAATCTTTCTTACCTGTTATTCCTGTTAGTCATTTATTTCTACTCTGGCAGTCTGAATCTATGGATTTCCCTAGTAATTATAACAACGCTGATCATTCGCAAACCCAAACAACAACATAATCAGACAGCGATTGGTGTTCACTGGTTCAGCTTTACTCTGCTCAGCTCTTATAGCCCGGTCCCCTTTTGCCTGGAGGAAAGTCTTATTTCTAGATGCGACTAGGATTACCCTGATAGACATAATGTACACTATGCACGCATTCAAAAATCAACTTACGTTTCATTCAGAAATCAACTTAGAGACTGTGTTCAAAAACCTACAAGGATGCGTTTCAAAATCATATGAATAATCGATAGACCAACGTGCGCTGGATGCTAGGCGCTTTGTGAAACAAGGTTTCTTTCTCCTCAAGAATATGAATTTGACTGCCTCTGTGGAGAAGGTTAATAAAAGTCAAATTTCTTTAGCAAACAGACAAAAATAACTTCATTGTTCTGCAAAGCAATTAATGCTTGACTGTCAGAAAGGTGGAAATAAAATAAAATCTGAAACTAATGACATATTTTAGCCTTCCCTAATTATGTGAATGTATTTTAATTCACTTTATAGCTCCCGGCCACAGATATCTGTTTTGTTTTCATTTCACGTGAGAGTAAACAAAGGGAAACGGCACAATCACTAAATGTAAACACAAGTTACATGGGGACTACCCACTGTAACTCAGACTGGACTGCACATTAGCCCCGTATCTACGATCACACATCTTTCTGTAAAGTCTGAAACATAAAACATATGTGTTTGAGGAAATGTAAGACGTATTATTTGGTCTCAAGGGTGCCAAAGTGCAGTGCCACACCTCTTTGTACAGCATTCTTCTATCGCATGTCACTGTATTTCGCTCTGTGGAATTAAAACGTGTATATTTTGTAATGGATGCCATCAAACTATATCCAGGACAGTGGAAACTGAAATGTGCTGTGGTGCCTCTCCTGCTCCCAGTCAGCCTGTTTGACATCCTACTTCCTTAAAAGAAAACTCACAATTAATACTGTTTGGGATTATTTGTAATCGGGAGAACAAGAACTCTTCAGAAAATTTGCACTCTTTATTGCCTATTAGCCAATAACTTGCTGTTTTGTGCGACATAGAATTAAATATACGATACGATACATGAAACCAATAAAGACAAGAGAAAGTTCGTCAAACGTTTTGCTACATGAAAAATCAAAATGTCACTATCTAATACTGAAAAAGATGTTAATACAAATAATAACCAAGACGGGTATGGTTTCTCGATCTGATTACGTCTCTTTTGTCGCTGTCTGGTACGTAAAGCAAAATAGGCCTTTCTAATATTGCAGCAGTTTTGTAACACACACCAAATAAATGACTGTTTTGGCACAAATGGTCATTTTTATAACACGACAGAATATAATTCACGAAGTACCTATAACAAATGCCTATTAGGCCTACTACAAGCAAAAAGCTTTATGTTAGGAAATAGTTTCAAATTTCATTCATATGCAGCAGTTTATCAAGCATGATATCAGTATGACGAAATTTTTATATAAATTTGGAATCTCCTTATGCTTTCATAATTTGTGTAATGTCCCCGTTTCTTCTTTCTCGTTCTAACAAACGATCTTGTCATCACCAATTCTGTAGCTATTCCTGCCATTGTCAAAATTTGTTCGTCGATTAACTTCACTAACCCTGCCAGACTCACAGGTTTAGTTATCCCACGATTACTCCCCGGTTAGGCATTGTTGCATGTTCGTACAACACATTTTCCGCATTACTTCCAGAATAGAACTTAAGCGGCTGCTAGCTGGGGACTGTACAACTGGTCCTTGCCAGTGTAGCGATCTGGCCAAAAATTCTGTCAAAATTTCATTTTCTTGGATACACCGAGAAGATAATACGTAATCTTTCTCACCTGTTATCCCTGTTAGTTGTTTATTTCCATTCTAGTAGTCTGAATCTATGGATTTCGCTAGTAATTATAACAACACTGATCATTTGCACACCGAACGAACCACATAATCAGACAACGATTGGAATTCATCCGTACGGCTTTACTGTGCTCAGCTCGTATAGCTCCACCCCCCTTTTGTCTGTGAAAAGTTTACTTCTAAAAGTGACAAGGACAGAGACATCGAGTACACTATGCATGCATCCGAAAATCAACTAATGATTCATTCAGAAATCAATTTAAAATGTGTTCAAAAATATTCAAAAACCAACAGGCATGCGTTACAAAATCATATGAATAATCGATAGACGAACGTGCACTGGATGCTGAGCACTTTGTGAAACAAGTTTTTTTCCCTTATGAATATGAATTTGGTGCCCCTTTTCCTGGTAGCATCCAGTTGCTTGCACAGCCAACAGCCACAGTCCTGTAGCCAGAAGCAGGAGAATACACTACTCAAATGTGACTCAATTGCGCATGAGCCCCCTTGTAACTGCTAAAACGAATCTAATGTAAACAATTGTGACTTCACGCTCATCGGAGGCAATTTGTTGTTATGAAGCATAGCATAGTCTTCCTAAAGCCTTTGACACATTTTGCTGTTGGCAGACACTTGCATTAGCACTGTGCGTAGTCGTTATATATAGCGGATTTCCTTTGCAATTTAAGTTATTTTCATTTTTTTTCTGTCGTTTATGTTTCATTGTTGAAGTACTGTTCTGCAGTAGCGGGATACAGTAATATCCTTTGTTAGAGTATCGGTTCTTACCAGTCAAAATTACAAAAATTTAACAGGGAACTAAAACAATGAAAAATTCCCAGAATTCTAAAAAATTCCCGGGTTTTTTCTGGTTTTCTCCCGGATGAAAAAAATTCACAGGTTTTTCCCAGACCTCCCGGGTCGTATGCACTCTGTTATACTACCAGCTGTTCATAAAGGACTTTTGCATCAAGGCACGCCCCTTACAAGAACTACTGCAGGGAGATGCCAAATTTTCCAGAAATGAGATGCAAGAAAGCTCTCGCCTTATCTTTTAGGAAGCACTAACTTCTTCCCCATGCCTAGAACTGTGTAAGAAGAACGCCAAAACTAAAATTCACACTGACCCTACAGTTATGGGCAGGGACAGGGAAAAATCACTTCATTTTATGGGAAAATTAGGTGCTGTTATACAGCCAAACCTGGTGTTGTTTTGCTATGTTTAGTGTAATTTTTGTGGCAAATTCATTGTAAACCATAGAGGCTTTGAAGACTGAGGAACCAATCAAAGAAAGATTCCAATTAATAATTTGAATATTGTGTAAGAGGCACTCTCACTGGGGGAGGGGAGGGGAGGGGGGGGGGGAAATGGTTGTTCATCACCCCAGTTGATCTGCAGCCAGTGATCCTGAAATATTTTCATGATGCTCCAACATGTGGTCACCTTGGATTCACGAAGACTCTAAACAACAATCAAATGCAGGCTATCACTGGCCTTCTCTCAACTGATCCTTTAGGCACTAGGTTAACCACTGCAACAAACACCAGCTAAAGGAGCACATCCATAGTTAACTCCTAGGCATCTGGTACCAATTTCACCTGCAGCAGCATCATTCCACCAAAACTGGGAACTCTCATGGGGTGGTTCCCTAAGTTGGTAAATGAGAATCAATGGACAATATCTGCACCGACTGCTTCAAATGCTAGGGTGACAGCAAAGCTTTGCCAACTGTCAAAGCTCCAGAAATTGCAAGATTCCTTGCAGAAGACATTACTTTGAAGCAAACAGTGCCCCATATGATGATCACTAATCGTCGGCAAGTTTTCCAGTCATAATTAGGGTCAGAGGTAATTTCACTTTGCAACGTAACCCACATACAAAAGGTGTCACAGAATGCTTTAATAAGACATTGGCATACACACTGTCAATGTAGACTGATGTCACACAGTGAGTTTGGGATACAATACAACCCACTATGACATTGACATACAACACAGCAAAGGGAGAAACTACAGGCTTCACACCGTTGTTTCTGTTACACTGTCACCAGACCAACACAATGAATACGCTGTTCCTGTTTCAAGAGAACAGTACTCCAGAAGACTATGTGAAACAACTCATCACCATGACCAAACAAGAAAGACAGCTGGCTTGCTTACTCAATCTGGATGCCAAGGAGAACAACCAAGAGCACTATAATACCAAGAACAGGTCAGTGAAATGCAGCCTGGGATATTTGGTACAGATTTTTACACTTGTGCAGAAAGTAGGACTGTGCTACTACGGGACATACCATATTCTTCATTGCTTCATGCACATCACAGGACTTCAGGCAAGTGAAGAGGGGGGGGGGGGGGACTGAAATAGCGGGTTTTTACATCAAATGTATTAGGTTAGACAATAATAAATAAAAATCAGGAGAAATGAAGGTATGATCAGGAGGCAGGAGGAAACTGGAAAATCTGGAGTCTCCTGCCTAAAGTGGGAGACTTGGCACATACGTTAAAACCATTTTTTATCTTTTGTTTTGTGATTTTCTTTAGTAATTTAAAAAGCTTATTCAGGTCTACACGGATGGAGAAAAGCAATCTCGAATTAAAGTCCGAGAAATTAACCAACAGTCTGCAAATGTAGACATCACCAGGAACATTTTATGAATTCCACTGCATACCATCATCAATTGCATACCACATTATCCATACATCATATTTTCAAGATTCAGAACATTAATTGGCTTCCACATTACTGTGCGATTCTGCCACCGACAGAAAGACAGATTTTACAGGAACAACCCACATTGACAAAGTCACTTTTAAGGAAATTCCACTTAACGAATATATCTGTCGGTCAAGTAAAATTGTCGTTGATAATGTGTTACTGAAATCCAGTTTTAATAACCCACACTTTCAGAAAAAGTCCACTTAAAAGGAATAAATATTAAAACATTCCACAAGCTGAAAGCCAGCTATCACAAAATTTTCAACATATTTGACAGTTTGTGGCTATTTCTTTTATTTTTGAACGTGTTACATCATCTGCTGAAAGAGACTATCTCAGTAGTGCATGATCTATTCTTGCTGTCAATAAGCAAGTTGTAGTTTTCCATCAGTAATTTTGACCAAAGTGCCAATTTCTGCATGTAGTTCACGTGATCTGACATTACAGTGATCTGAAGTGTTGAATTCTACACTGTGAAGGTTTCTTGCTTAATTATGGCCAGCAAAAGAAGAGAGCTGAAGATTTAAAAGAAGCTGACAATTAGTCTTGATATCAAAGACAACTGGAGAGTTTAACTCTTTCACATAGAAGAGTAATACAATTTGGCATTCTCTTCTTAGCGCGGTGTATACTGAAAAATAAAGAGCCATTCCTGAATGCAAAATCTTGCAGCCTGTCTGCATTAAGAAAGAAAACATTCACATTCATGTTTTGTCATTTAAAGGGGGTCCACACATCATCAGTTTAACCGTGCAGTTGCCTCAAGGCAAAATCTGCACAGTTATCCGAACTGAAGGTGTGTAGATTAAATTCAGTTCTCCCCTCAGTTCTGTTGTTCCATGCAAAGGTCTGGCAGGAAAGAAAAGCAGCACAGGTAATTCTGTGGCTGCACCCGTGTTGCTTCTTCAGGGTGATTTCGCGGACGAAGAAAGAAAATTTCCCGATTTTTCCTAGATGGTCCGGTTAAAAATACAGTTTCTGCCCTAGGTGAAAAAACAGTTCTTTCGTGTTAAAGTGACAGTATACTTTCCCTCGGAACTGTTAAACTTATAGTTAAGGTTTTGTACACCATCTTACCATCTTAGAACTCTCCAGCACTTTGAAGAGGGGGGTGGATGGGGGGGGGGGGAGAAAGAAAGAAAGATATGTATACTGCATATTTTCGTATTACGATAGTATAAATTCCATTTCCACCAAAAACAGCACGTTTCTAAAGCACTGAAATCGAGATTGTGATGTGATTTGGTGAGGCTGTGTTCACAGTGGCACCAACAATGGTCGTCAGATGCTGTCGCCAAAGGTTGCTCGATAACATCAGCCAACAACTTTGTCACCCAGAATCCGATCTCATTTGTCAGTTTTTGGTGGGATCAAAGGCTTTAGGTTAGGTTAAAATCTATTTTATGTATGAAGTAGGATATATTTTAACCTCCAAGGGTGGGATGGATACCACAATGCCTCTGCACTTGGACATGATTGCTGAAGTGCGGCTTTCACTATTAAACAATGCATGTAAATATGCTTTACCTGCCTCAAAAATAACGTGGCGAGTTCTGCACACACTGTCCTAAGTTACTGGAATTAACAGACAAGTTTCATGAGTATACGAGATGAATGGAAAAACACTATGCCAAAAAAGGTAAAAATTCTTTAACTCTGTGATGCCAGAGTGCTGCAGAGTGAAAATCTCATTCTGGAAACATCCCCCAGGCTGTGGCTAAGCCATGTCTCCGCTATATCCTTTCTTTCAGGAGTGCTAGTTCTGCAAGGTTCGCAGGAGAGCTTCTGTAAAGTTTGGAAGGTAGGAGACGAGATACTGGCAGAAGTAAAGCTGTGAGTACCGGGCGGGAGTCGTGCTTCGGTAGCTCAGATGGTAGAGCACTTACCCGCGAAAGGCAAAGGTCCCGAGTTCGAGTCTCGGTCGGGCACACAGTTTTAATCTGCCATGAAGTTTCATATCAGCGCACACTCCGCTGCAGAGTGAAAATCTCATTCTGGACGTAATGGTTAATTTACATGGTGAACGTGAATGTTTCTATCGTATGATACATAGGTAAAATGTGTACACGTAAGGAAATATTATCTAGTTAATGAATGATAGATTTATCGTTTCACAGCAGCTTACTTTATTCCGAAAATGGTGAAAATTAATGCAGTATTGGCAGCATATTCAGACAGAACACTTCGCAGCTCTCTAAACACTTGGCCAGTGGATTTGAGAAAGGAAGTAACAATATTCGTAGAGGCAGTATTATTTCAAATTGACTGTTGCTTTTAGGAAAGAAAATCAGCAATATGACACTGTCTTAGTGTACTCACACAACTCGGTATAGAATGTATATAAAATTTTGTAGTACAGGTATTTGAGGTACAAGAGTGAAAATCTTAGATTTTAAATTAGTATTTAGAGCATCATAAACAACACCCAACATATTACACAAAAACTTTGAAACTGTACTTTTCTGAACGCAGTGTAAGCCTAATTATTAATCAACAGAAGTCAAATATCAAAGTATCACTTCTAGTTTTACTTGAACCAGATCTGCATCTTTAATGTGAGAATCAGGTTTTTTAATAGACCTCAAATCACACCTCTACAAGTACAGGCCTACTCGAATCTGTTTTGCTGAATGTATTTAACATTGTACAGTGCTGTGACTTACCAAACGAGAAAGCGCTGGTAGATAAACACAATAAAAAACCACACAAACACACACACAAATTTCAAGCTTTTGCAACCCACGGTTGCTTCATCAGGAAAGAGGGAAGGAGAGGGAAAGACGAAAGGATGTGGGTTTTAAGGAAGAGGGTAAGGAGTCATTCCAATCCCGGGAGCAGAAAGACTTACCTGAGGGGGAAAAAGCGACAGGTATACATTCGCGCCCCCCCCCCCCCACACACACGTGTGTGTGTGTGTGTGTGTGTGTGTGTGTGTGTCAGTTAACTTTCAATGACTGTCATTCAGTATGCGTGTGAAAGACGAACATGAAGTTTAGTGTAAGATATTCTGAACACCTAAAACACTCAAAAGTTGAAACAAATACATACACCACATTTGCAAACCACTTGATCTAACAGAATCAGTGCCCTACTGCCATAAAAACAATGCCCATATGCAGTAGTTATAATTTGTAGATAGCTGACGTCCACTTACCACAACCCAAAAAGATCCACTACAGTAACTTTGATTAAAAGATAATCCATCCATGTCACTTGAACAAATTATTTTTCCTGATTATAATCCACGCTTAAAAATTCAGATAAAGGTTTTGCCCATTTGTGCTTGCCAATAAAACAGCAATTCCAGTCCATAGATTCAGAACTGTATCCCAGTTATGATATGCTTTACACTCAAGATGCCACAAATTCTACCTCTGACTAGACTTATTTGTTTCTCACAGTTAATGTTTCATGTTGTTTCAGCCATTATGACAAAAAAAAAAAAAATTAATTTCACCAGTTGTCGTCCCGTCCAAAATATGTACATTTGGATGATCAGGTGGCTACATTGCAGGAGCACATGTAGTGGCGTACTGATTTGAAACGATTAGTAATCCTCGGCCAATGTTGATCATCAGCGGAATCTACCGACATTGATGCCACTGTGACCGCAGCCTAACCCAAGCGATCATAGCTCTTGTCGCGTTATCTTGCCATCCTTTGACAGCGGATATTCAGAGCATAGGGCACATGATGTACTCCACCAACAGCAAAATCACTGTTAAGTAGTGTGACCACACAAATAGGAAAAATTAATAGTTTAAATTAATAAACATGGTGTAGCTACAAGGGAAGCTAAGCTTTCTCATATAATATTGGTTTTTTGTGTGTGTTACACTTAAAGATACATTATGCAAATGTTCCAATAAAATTTTAATAATGACACAAATTTCTGGTTTCCTGCGCTCAAAACTCTTCGAAGTGGCTGGTCCTCAGAGTGTCAAGTTTTAAACGAGAGTCAAATGCTCTGACTTAAGAAATTCATCATACATTCTCACACTTAACATAATTCATCTTGCGTAAAAGAAAATTTACTTCAAAAGTAACGTTTTTCGAACTACCATTTGACAAGGGCTACTGCGCGTGCGCAGCTACCACAACATAGGAAGCCCCTACGTATAAAGCATTACGAGATCTTACATCACGCCACAGAAGAAACAGGGCATCAGAGAATACTCTAGGAGCACCAGAATTTTGTAAACCATACTAAAATACAAAATTTGACTTAAAGTGGACATTCGTATGTCCACATTCACAATGGAGTAGACCTGAACCTCATATTATGCTTTTCATTGTGGTTTTCGGGATGTAAATTTTCTTGGTGAAAACATGCACTTGAAATTCAGTGAATAGTTGAAACTAGCCAATAGTGTGGAATGAAACACTTGGTTTCAAATAAATAGACTGCCTCAGCGGAAAAAAGTAATAAAAGCACCATTTCTTTAGCAAGCCAACAAAAATAACTTCATTGTTCTGCAAGGGGATTAATGCTCGACTGCCAAAAACATGGAAATAAGAAAATTGAAACTAGTAACATATTTTAGCCATCCGTAATTATGCGAAAGTATCTTAATTCACTTGATAGCTCCAGGCCACAGAAATCAGTTTTATTTTCATTTCATGCAAGAAATGTAAATGGAAACAAGGGTCACAGTGGAGACTAACCCCGCCCCTCCCCACTACAACTCTGACTGCTTTGTGCACGTCGAATCTAGCAGCTTGAGCGCATCAGAAAAATCTTTCCGGGTAGCATCTGGCTGCTTGTTGCTACTGCTGATACAGCTAATATTCTCACTTCAAGTAGTCAGAAGCGAGAGCAGGTACTGTTCACGCACAACTCAAATGCGCATGCACATGAGTCCACTGGCAACTGTTCAAATGAACCTACTGCAAACATTGTGACATCATGCTCATCAGAAACGGTTTGTTGTTATGAAGTATTGCATAGTCTTCGTCCTAAAGCCTTTTGCTGTTGACAAACACTTGTGTGCACTGCGTTTTGTTGTTGTAAATGATGCTTTTCCTTTGCAATTTATGTTCTATTTGTTTCCCTCTCATTTATGTTTTATTGCTGCAGTATTATTCTCCATTAGTGGGATACAGTAAAAATTCTTTGTTAGATTATCAGTTTTTACCAGCGAGCATTACAAAATTTTAACTGAAAACAAAAACAATGAAAAATTCCCATAATTCTAAAAATTCCTGGGGTTTTTCCCAGTTTTCTCCTGGATGAAAAAATTCCAAGGTTTTTCCTGGATTTCTCGATTGTCCTGATGCGCATACACCCTGTTCTTTGATTCTTTCCTAGAAGCAGATCAAAGATTGTTTACTTCCTTCACTATATTATCTTGAGTAACTTCAGGCCCAGGAAGTTTCAGTGTTTGTAATAAAATATTGCACATAACACCCCCCCCCCTTTTAACACACACACACACACACACACACACACACACACACACACACACACACACAAACTGGATTGTCAAACACACTCTACACACCGAAGTTAAGAGACGTCCCAGAAGCCATCAATCATATGAAAAAGCATGTTTTTACATGTAGGTGATGACAGCAATAGGTTGAGGTTCTGGGGGGACAAGACAATAAGACTGCGAAAACTGTACAATTACTGGAGCGAAATGCACAGTTTGTCATTGTTAAACACTAGTCTCCAGTGCAGATGGATGGCCAGCTCAAAATGTGCATTTACCTCAAGCAATCTTACACCTTATGATTCAAACATGACATCACACACAATAAGCTGCTCAGCTAGGCAAAAATATCAGTGAGAGCCCGAAAAATCGCCTTGAATCTAGGGATTTCTTCACATAAAATAACTGGCACAATTGCTTTGGAGCAAGGCCTTAATCTTTCCAAACCAAAACTAACATTACAAAATCACAGTGAGGCAGTAGGTGTGGAAAGTACTGAAAATTAGAAGAAGAATATTATAGCACTGCTGATATTGGATATGAGCCCAGGAACATTTTCAATGTAATGGAACTGGGGTCTTTATAATTATTTCCTCAAAAACATAGGCCTATCTTGTTTAGTGGGGAAAAATATCATGGAGGGGCAGGAGGTGAGAACAAAAACAAAGAAAGAATAGTTGTACTGCTATATGTTGCCACCATTAGTAGTAGAACACTTTGAATTCCAACATGTTACAAGTACATAAAAACACTACCATGCACCTAAGATTTTATTAGCAATGTGTGTATGACTGCTGAAATTTCTTACCAGCTCAGATGCTAAGATGGATGCAACAGGAAGAAAGATCATTCTTATTAACCCTTTATTTGGTGATGCTGCTCTCAAGCAACAAATTCTTTCTTATTTTGTGGATGGCTTTCACAAATATGAGTCACTTCTTGTCACAGTTGCTGTCTATTAACACTCTCTGAACATGATTCAACACATTGTTGTTCACACTGTTGGCAGAGAGGCGCATACTAGTTGCAAAAATGAAGACTAATCCAGTGAGTTGTTATGGAAAAAGGATGTAAAGCCACTGTCATTCCTCCTCTTGAAACTTCTGCTCTCCTAGTGCAACAGTTCCAGTTCAGAACTAGATACTGTAGTGAACAATATTAATGAGGATCTGGATTACCAGCCTCAGATTTCACAAAATTATCAGTTGATAATTGTAGCAGAAACTGATTCTGAAGACGATGAAGTAACAACAGATGAAGAAATACCACATATTAGCCTGTGACGTAAGCGACACATGAGGAACCTCAACCAAGAACAGAGCTCCCTGTCCCAAGCATCCTCCCATCATCACCAACTCCAGTCCGGCCACAAACATCACCTATCCCATGAAGGTAGGCCTATCTGTGAAATGAATCATTTGATCCACAAACTAAGCAGCAATCACTGAACTGCGTTTTATGTGGGCATGACAAGCAACAAGCTGTCTATCCGCATGAATGGTCACTGATGAACTGTCGCCAAGAAACAAGTGGACCACCCTGTTGTTGAGTAAGCTGCCCACCAACATGACAGCCTTCATTTCAAAGACTGCTTCACAGCTTGTGCGGACACCAGCTTCCCTGCAATATATAGCCTATGTTCCTGTAACCCTCCTGGCCTCACCCTTCGTTAGTCATTGTCCTCACCCATCCATCCTCTTCCCTGTTCTCTTTCCAGTACTACCCAGCCCTCATTCCACCACTGCAAGCAGTCTTTTTACTTCCCTCCTTTTACACTACCGCTCCCCCCCCCCCCCCAATCAATCTCTCCCCATCCCTCCGTCTAACCTCCTAACTGCACTTAGCTGCCCTACCCTCACCCCACCTCATCCCTGCGCACTCCCCAGCAGCACTCTTCACTGTCCCCTGCCCCACCCCACCATCCCTCCCCCTCCCCACTCCAGCCTCCTCCTTATCCGCAACCAATCACCAATCCCATCATGCACTGGTGCACAGAGATTGCAGTCGGGCGCGCACACGCATTTGTGTGTGTGTGTGTGTGTGTGTGTGTGTGTGTGTGTGTGGGCGCGCGCACGGTTTTTTGATGAAGGCCATACTGGCCAAAAGCTAATCTGTGACAGTCTTTTTGTTGTGACTATATGCAGCTCAGCATCTCCACTGCAAGGAGAGTGGCAACTTTCCTTTTCATAATACTGTTACATTTCATCCCAGATTTTTCTATTGTTTGACTTATTCCATTATGTCAGTGATACACCTAAAAGGTTACATCTTTTTGTTCACTTAAAGGACAGATGGATCTACAAATTTTAAACCACTGTCTTACAAGGTGTGCCGTTAGGTACTACATAAAGTCATCAGTTTTGTCTAGCTATACAAAACTTCAAGAATTTTTTCTAAATGTTTTTATGAATGTTCAGATATCAAATTTTGTAAAACTGTTTGGTCACATTGATATGGTAAACATAGCATTACACAGGCAGTCCCTACATTTTGGAGGCGGCCAATATGATTAATTGCACTCTTATAACATTAATTAAATTTATGAGAAACAATTTTGAATCGTTCTTGGCTGAAAAAACTTTAAAATATAAAGACATGAATGCTGATTCCCCAAAATTTCCCTGTAAAAGAAAAATCTGTAAGAAATATAACTTCAACAATTCATTTGTTGATACATTCTCTAAGTGGATGATTAATACAGTAGATTTTATCATGAAAGAACTGATTTGTCCATCAACTTCTTGGAATCTTGCTTCAGCACTCAATCATTCATGTCTGTAAACCAAAATGAACAATTTATTGATGGTGGTAATGAATGCTGCAGTTGTTGTTGTTGTCACTCTGAAGATTGGTTTTATGCAGCTCTCCATGTTACTCCACCGTTCGCAAGCCTCTTCTTCTCCAAGTAACTATTGCAACATACATGTTTCTGAATCTGCTTACTGTATTCATCTCTTGACCTCCCTCTACGAGTTTTAACCCCCACCCCACACACACCCACACACACACACACACACACACACTTTCCTCCTCCAATACTAAACAGCTGATCCTATGATGTCTCAGAGTGTGTCCTACCAATTGATCCCTTCTTAGTCAAGTTGTGCCACAAACTTCTTGTCTCCCCAATTCTATCCAGTACCTCCTCATTAGTTACGTAATCTATCCATCTAATCTTCAACATTCTTCTGCAGTACCACATTTTTAAAGCTTCTATTCTCTTTTTGTTTCACTTCCATACATGCCTAAATTCCACACAAATATTTTCAGAAAAGACTTCCTAACACTTAAATCAAGGTTTGATGTTAACAAATTTCTCTTCTTTAGAAATGCTTTTCTTACCATACCAATCAACATTTTACATCCCCTCTATACTGGCCATCATCAGTTAATTTGCTGCCCAAATAACAATACTCATCTACTACTGTAAGTGCCTTGTTTACTGATCTGATTACCTCACCATCACCCGAATGAATTTGACTACATTCAATTATCCTCGTTTTGGTTTTGTTGATGTACATGTTAAATCTACTTTGCAAGACAATTTCTATTCAATTCAAGTGCTCTTTGAATTTCTTTGCCATCTTTGACAGAATTACAATGTCATCACCAAACATCAAAGTTTTTATTTCTATCCCCTGTACTTTAATTCCGACTTCACATTTTTGTTTGGTTTCCTTTACTGCTTGTTTAGTGTGCAGATTGAAAACATTGGGGATTGGCTACATCCCTGTCCCACTCCCTCCTCAACCACTGCTTCCCATTCAAGCCCCTCGACACACTATTATTGCCGTCTGTTTCCTGTAAAAGTTGTAAATAGTCTTTCGCTCCCTGTATTTTACCCCTACTATTTTCAGAATTTCAAAGAGAGTATTCCAGTCAACACTGTCAAAAGATTTCTGTTCTACAAATGCATTGAACATAGATTTGTCTTTCCCTAACCTGTCTTCCACGATAAGTCACAGGATTACTACTGCCTCACATGTTCCTACATTTCCCCAGAATCTAAACTGTTGTTCTCGAAAACCATCTTGTACCACCTTTCCGTTCTTCTGTGAAGAATTCGTATTAGTATTTTGTGACCATGAATTACTGAACTGATAGTTTGGTAATTTTCACACCTAACAGCAACTGCTTTATTTGGAATTGCAATTACTACATTCTTCTTTAAGTCTGAGTGTATTTCGCCTGCCACAAACAAACATCTTGCACAATAGACAGAAGAGTTTATTCATGGCCGACTCTCCCAATGCTATCAGTAGGTCCCACAAAATATTGTCTACTCCCAGCACCTTGTTCGACTTAGGTCTTTCAGAGTTCTGTCAAATTTTTCTCGCATTATCGTGTCTCCTGTCTCATCTTCATCTATATCCACTCAATTTCCATAATATTTTCTTCAAGTTTATCTCCCTTTCACACACCCTCTATGTACTCCGTCCACCTTTCAGGTTTACCTTCTTTGCTTGGGACTGGTTTTCCATCTGATCTCTTTATATTCATTCAGCTGCTCCTCTTTCCCCAAAGTCCTCTAATTTTCCTATCTGTGATTTGTATCTTTCCCCTATTGAAATATGCTTCTAAACCCTTACATTTGTCCTCTTGACATTCTTGCTCAGCCATTTTGCACATCTTATCAATCTCATTTTTTAAACAGTTGCATTCCTTTTGCCTGCTTCATTTGCTGCATTTTCATATTTTCTCCTTTCATCAAATAATATCTCTTGTGTTGTCCAATGATTTCTTCTAGGCCTTGGGATTTTACCTATTTGATCATCTGCTGCCTTCACTATTTCATCTCTTAAAGCTACCCATTCATATTCTACTGTATTCATTCCCCGTGCTCTAGTCAACTGAAGTGTAATGCTCCTTCGGAAGCTCTTAGCAATCTCTAGTTCTTTCAATTTATCCAGGTCCCATCTCCTTAATTTCCTACATTTTTCAGTTTCTTCAGTTTTAATCTACAGTTCAAGACCAATAAATTGTGCAAATGTTAGTGATGATTAAATTACGCTTTGTGCACAATTCTACCAGGTGGCTACAATATCAATATCAATAGTGAAATGTGTTATTTTGTAGTCTTCCCTAACAAAACACTTCAAGGCAGGTTTTGCCATTTTTTAAGTGCTCCCCACGCTCCACGGTGTGTGTATGTGTGTGTGTTTACACACTCACCAAATAAATGGATAGAGGAGGCGATGGAAGGCATGAGAGCGGAGGCGACGTGAGCGAGGCCGTGAGAGCGGAGGCGAGGCCGTGAGAGCGGAGGCGAGGCCGTGAGAGCGGAGGCGAGGCCGTGAGAGCGGAGGCGAGGCCGTGAGAGCGGAGGCGAGGCCGTGAGAGCGGAGGCGAGGCCGTGAGAGCGGAGGCGAGGCCGTGAGAGCGGAGGCGAGGCCGTGAGAGCGGAGGCGAGGCCGTGAGAGCGGAGGCGAGGCCTTGAGAGCGGAGGCGAGGCCGTGAGAGCGGAGGCGAGGCCTTGAGAGCGGAGGCGAGGCCTTGAGAGCGGAGGCGAGGCCTTGAGAGCGGAGGCGAGGCCTTGAGAGCGGAGGCGAGGCCTTGAGAGCGGAGGTGAGGCCATGAACAGTAGATCAAGATGTAATGACGGCTAGAAACTGTTTAGCTTAAAAAGCCCTTCATTAGATTTATGTAAGCATATCACACAAAAAGATAGCACGTCCCACTCCAAGATGGCACACTAGTAGCGTGTAGCACTCTCTCTAGCCCTGATAAAAGGCCTCCATGTGGCACAGAAGATGGTACACAAATTTCTTCAGATATGACACATCCAATTGAGACCAGTCATTGGTGATTAGATCTCATGAAACTACCAAATGTTGAATGCTGCAGTTATCTATTGTTCTAAATTGTCCCAGATGTCTTCCACAGAGTTAAGATTGAGAGGTTTAGTAAGCCAGCAGGATGGTATAGAGTGCCTAACTGTTCATCAGAAAACGAATGTGCCTGTGCTGTCTTGTGAACACTGCTCTGTAATTTTTTTAAAAAATGAGCTTGTCCTCCACAGTGTTCTCAGGATAGGGATGTAGAAAAAAGTGTGTACTTTCACCACCAAGAACTTCCTGGTTCATGTACACTGTAATCTGAATGGGTGGGCTAAAGACATCACAGAACCACTTTTGGCCTGAAACACCTCATTTGGCCACCGTCTCATACTACAATTTCCAGCCAGCTGCTGTCCAGATTCTGTGTAGTTTGGCCCACTGACAATTTGCAGCTTTACACAGCCTTGCAAGATAACCAAATCCAAATGGCCACTGCATGCAGTGCCCTTTGCAATGTTCACTCAGTAACCAGTTAAGATGGACCTACAGTCTCTGTCAGCACTTATTGCTGTCTTGTTTGAAACAGACAGTAATTCACGAGGTGTGACACCTGCATGCAAAAATTTGGACCATAGCTCTGATAACAAGCAGTTACACCTTCTGAATACACCACTTCTAAAAGGGCAAGTACTCCGATTGTTTGTCACTCACTCTGCCATACTGCAGTCGCTTAATACTCAAGTGAGTGATTACGAGATTTGTATTCAGAATATATGTGAGCCAACGAGTTATAGTGTGGCACTTCACTTCAAGGAGCAGTATGGAATGACAATCAAATTTCCACAATACGGATGTTATCTACATATGGATACTTATTGTCACCTCTGTCTATAATTTCGAAGCAGCTGTGGATCAAGTGACATTTGTATCAGGCAAACACTAATTTAGCATAGCACCTCTTTCGGAAAAGTCAACAAACCATTTACAGATGTTCAAAATATCCACGGGTGTGCTGCCGGTCTATAGTGTCCAACGGGCACAATATTTCGGCGATCATACATGTCGCCATCATCAGGTGAACTCACAGACTGAGCTCCTGAGATGACGCAGCCGCAATCTGTTCCACCGTGGCGCGGACGGTGGAGGGAGCGCGCCGCGGGCGGAGGGTTTTTAAATCGGCTGCCGCCGCGACCGAACCCAGTTCCCTCTGAGCAGCCATACCGTACGGATCTCCGTGCCGGCACGTTCACAGGAGCTCAGTCCGTCAGTTCACCTGATGATGGCGACATGTATGATCACCGAAATATTGTGCCCGTTGGACACTATAGACCGGCAGCACACCCGTGGATATTTTGACTATCAAATACGCCGGGAGAAACTCAAGAATCACATTTACAGATGTGATGACAGGTGTTTTCTAAAATCTTAAGGGATGGCTGCAGAACCATTTAAATCATACACAAGTTTTCCAGGTACAGAAGCTTGCCACTGTATGAAGAGCACAGAGTAGAAGACACTGAAGTTTCTACACTAAAAATACCATCAAGTGTAACAAGATGCAGCTAGCTCCTAAATTTGTTTGGTTTTCCACAAATTCAAAAGTTTCGTCCACAGGTTTACCAACTTGACATGACTTCTGGAGCGCGTGGGGTTGACGTATTATGTACTCCTATTACTAACATCATTTTCATGTAGAATAACATGTTCTCAAACAAGATTTCAAAACATGTTGAGAGGATGTCACCCACAAGTATTAGGCATCTAGTTTTCACTCTTATGTACAACACTTTGCACTGTGTGTTAGACAGGAGCAGGCCAGTGGCAAAAAACTGGTACACGTGAATGCTTAAAAACTGTACACTCATATTGTCTTAACTGTATACCATCAGTATTATGCCAAAAATTTTCACTTAAGATCAACTGCCGAGGCTGATATCTTGGAAGCATGTTTTCTCCTCCTTAAAATATGAGGTCAAGTTGGTGATGTCCCCTTGTTAGTCTGGAACCTCTTATTTTTCTGCCTGGTTTAACTGCATGAAGACTTCTCAGAATATTCTCTATTTGGCGAATGATGATATATCTTCTTAAATTTATTAAATTCCTTTCTGGATGTCCCATAATCATTTTGCTAATGTCTCATTTTGAACATCTTAGAATCTTGTGGAAGGTATCGCAGTGTGACGTGCTTCGTAACAGTGTTCACGAAACAGAAAAGTCAAGTGTCAATTCTCTTGCCACTGGTAGTCACAATAAAGGCAAAGAAAACCTTGATAAGCCATTAATAATTACACAGTTTTTCTGATACCTTCAACTCATTTTCAACTACTATTGCAGGAATGGGTTATTTCCTGTTATTGAGTGTTGACACTGAACATTTCTGAAAGAATTATGTAAGTTGAATATAGTCCCGTAAGAAACACATTAGAACATGTAACTGCTGAGAACTATGCCTCCTTTAATCTAAATTCAATTCTCAGTGAACAAATTTTATATATAAACAGAACTAAACATTTCATTTATTGCAATAAACCTTGCTTTGCTTGAGGTAGCCAACCCATCACACATTTGTCTTATTTTTAAACTCTCAGTGCCTTTTTATGTACACAACTGCTTTCCTGACGGGCCTTCATCAACTTTGGGTCGTTTTGCAACAACTCTATCAATTAAGGATAAAGATTTTTAAATTCTCATTCACAGTAATTTGTTTCCAATCCAGTTCAATAATTTATTTTAGGGCATGAGAGCATCCCTGTAAATTTCCAGGAGCCCACATACAGTACAGTCACTTCCAATTATGGAGATTGTTTGGAAAACCTTTCAGGGGTAATGCTAGAAATTTTCATCCCACAGTACAAACAGAAATCTGAGGGAAAAAATCAAATAAGCCTCTAGCTTGGACTTCCCATATAGCACCCAACTAAAATCCCAAGCCACCTGGAGACAATTATCCAGATCAACAGCTGAAGTGAGACTGTAATAACTGAATCTTCTTCTTATATTACTTCTGTCTTGCTTCAAAAGGAAATAAGAGTAGATCCTATTTTACACATGCCTACGGTGGTAATACGCTCAATGATCTGCATATCACCTTCCAACTGCTCATCTATTCATTATGAGATGCACACTTCGCATTTGAACTGTCCTTGACTAACAACCGACCATACTTTCTCCTCAGTGAGAAAGACAGTGCTGCTCTAAGAATAAACACACATCACACTGATCCTAAAAGTTTAACAAATATATAGAATTTACTTTGAGTACGACAGAAATAACATCAAATGACATCTCGTTATATGATAAGAACCTGACCAAATTTATCTGTCAACCTAACGATTTAAAAATAAACACTCATAATGATGTTATTTTATCTGTTTTGGTTACATTGCAACACACAGAATGAATGGCAACACCATATGAATCACTGCTTTTTCTAACGAATGGTAACTTATTTCGATCTGACTAGCAGATCATCTTCACATCTAGTGGCGCAAGGTGCACTAGTGGCAGGAATGTAACAAATTCCATTACTGGCAAACTATGCCTAGTACCAAGATAATGTACTAGTCAGACCAAAAACGGTCATCAATTAAAATAAAAACAAAATTAAAATAAAAAAAATAGTGATCCAGAAGAGGTTTTCATTCGCAATACCAAAAGAAATCAAAGTTTTCTAAGATATGGACCCAATTACGATAAGTGAAAAAAAAAATATTGTGTGTATGTGTGTATGTTTGTGTGTATGTTTGTGTTTGTGTGTCTATCGACCTGCCAGCGCTTTTGTTTGGTAAGTCTCATCACTTTCTTTCTTTTTAGATATATTATTATAATAACATACACATACATACACACACACCTCTAATGCACAATAAATCTGCATTTACAAACCTCTAAACAAACTGGACAAGCTGCATAATTCCTCGTGGTATCAACACAGGTCTGCACATGTCCACATTTGAAATATACGTGAGGTAAGCATTTTTTCTGTGAGTCCATACTGCCTAACGAACTCAATATCGTGGAGGAATCTGAGTCTTTGTATTGCATGCACATCCCTGTGCATTTGAATATTGACTCCTCAGAGAGTGCCTGGCGGAGGTTGTCTTTTGTCTGAAACAAAAAATTTACCGCATCACGTTAAATCAAGCAAAACAATAATATAACATCAATCTATCACAAACTTCACCAATAGCGGATTTACTATTAACACCATTTTAACAGAGTTCTTATATTGTTTTGCTTTAACTTTATTAGTTAAAACAAAAAAGCAAAGAATTGTGAACTATACAATTTTTTTTGTGGTAAGTTCCTAGGGGACCAAACTGCTAAGGTCATAGGTTCCTAGGCTTCCACACTAATTAACCTATCTTAAGCTAAGGACAACACACATACACCCATGTCCAAGGGACGACTCTAACCTCTGACTCAGAGGCAGCCTTAGACCGCATGGCTAACCCGCGCGACTCTTCCAATTGTTTCTTTTAGAACTGATCCATGTTAGACTAACATTCCTGTAAAGGACATTAAAAGTTCTCTTACTGTCAGATCAACAACATTTCTTTAAACTTGCATATGTCCTTGTCACTGCTCAATACCTGAACTTTACTCCCATTATTTGTATTGCACCAAGAATTCGACAGTATGTTATTAGGATTTTCAATATTACTTTGGTGTGCCTTGTTTCAGAAGCATGCTACCATCTAGAGGTATATATTCACTATATTGTTTTGTATTGTATTGTATAGGCCCCTTTCTTTCTAGTGGGTTGTTCATTACATCACATAATGTAATGTAATGTTACCTTCACTGTGTTGTGAATTGTAAACTATTTACAGTTTTTGCAAAGTGCAGTTTATACCTGAAAAAATGAAAATACTGGAAAATCCAGGACAGAATGTAACAAATTATGAAAAGAAAAGCTGCTACTCACCATATAGTGGACATGCTGAATTGCAGAGAGGCACAACAAAAAGTCTGCCACACAAAGCTTTCGGCCAGTATGGCCTTCATCAAAAATAGATGACACACATACACTCACTCAAACGCAACTCACACACGTGACTGCAAGTGTCAGCCAGTGCACGATGGGGTGGCTACAATGAAAATGAAAATACTAAGTCACAATTATTGTAATGGCAAGTCCTTGGTGGAATATAAGTAATGGAAGCAGTGACAGTCCACCACATAGTTCACAAGCCTCTGACCCCCCCCCCCCCTCCACCAAAAAAACAAACACACACACACACAAAATTTACAATACAGTCCTGGCACTGCTTTGAGGTGATGAGAGGGGCTGTATCATGTGCAGTGACTGAAGAGAGCAAAGAGGCAGAAGACGCAAGGAAAGAGAAGAAAAGGTGGGAGGAAACAGTGACTGGCAGCTGAGAAGAGGAGGCAGCAAGTGCATTGAAAAAGAATGTGGCACCAATGAGCTTGCTCTGGAACAGGCAGAGGAGTTGGAGAGTGGGGCATAATAAGGACGACGGGATGTGAAAGTTCTATAGAACACAGGAAGCAAGAAAGACTGCTGAAAGAAGTGTGCGAGAGTAGGAGGTGTGAAATCAACCAGCACCTACTCATTACACAATATCATCCTGAACTATAACAACTTAAATCGTGTCCTTCACTAGTGCTTCGACCACCAATCAAAGTGCCCAGAAATAAACATCCTGACACAGCCCGTACTACTCTCCCCCAAGCATATTCCACCACCCACACAATTTACAAAATACCCTGGTCCATCTGCCACAATTACACTGAACGTCTTTCCACCGGTGCTATACTCCTGTGGTAAACTCAGACTGCAGAACTGTTCTGGGCATCCATCTCACATATGCTACTCCAGTTCCTACATGCTGTTGTTAATGGTGTTGTGGTGGTCTTCAGTCCAGAGACTGGTTTGATACAGCTCTCCATGTTACTCTATCCTGTGCAAACTTCCTCATCTTCAAGTAACCTACATCCTCCTCAATATGCTTAGTGTATTCATCCTGTGGCCTCCCCCTGATTTTTATCCTCCATACTTTCCTCCCCCTCCACCACTAGACTGGTGATCCCTTGATGCCACACAACATGTTCTACCACCCGAACCCTTCTTCTAGTCAAGTTGTGCCACAAATTCCTTTTCTCCACAATTCTATTGAGTACCTCCTCACTAGTTACATTATCTACCCATCTAATTTTCAGCATACTTAAGTAGCACCACATTCCAAAAGGTTTTATTCTCTTCTTGTCTAACCTATTTATAGTCCACGTTTCACTTCCATACATGGCTGCACTCCATACAAATACTGTCAGAAGCGACTTCCTGATACTTAAATCTATACTCGATGTTAACAAATTTCTCTTCTTGAGAAACACTTTCCTTGCCATTGCCAGTCTACATTTTATATCCTCTGTACTTCGGCCATCATCAGTTATTTTACTCCCCAAATAGCAAAACTCATCTACTACTTTAAGTGTCATTTCCTAATCTACTTCCCTCAGCATCACCTGATTTAATTTGCTTTTGTTGATGTTCATCTTATATACTCCTTTCAAGACATTGTCCATTCCATTCAACTGCTCTTCCAGGTCCTTTGCTGTCTCTTGACAGAATTACGTCATCAGCAAACCTCAAATTTTTTATTTCTTCTCCACGGATTTTAATTCCTACTATAAGTTTTTCTTTTGTTTCCTTACTGCTTGCAAAATATAAGGATTGAATAACATTGGGGATAGGCTACAACGCTGTCTCACTCCTTTCTCAACCACTGCTTCCCTTTCGTGCCCCTTGACTCTTAACTGCCATCCGGTTTCTGTACAAATTGTAAATAGTCTCTCGCTCCCTGTATTTGACCCTGCCACCTTCAGAATTTGAAAGACAGTATTCCAGTCAATATTGTCAAACATTTTCTCTAAGTCTGCATATGCTATAAATGTAGGTTTGCCTTTCCTTAATCCTTAAGTACTGCTTCGTGTGTTCCAACATTTCTACGGAATACAAACTGATCTTCCCCGAGGTTGGTTACTACCACTTTTCCATTCGTCTGTAAAGAATTTGTGTTGGTATTTTGCAGCCGTGACTTACTGAACTGATACTTCGGTAATTTTCACACCTGTCAACACCTGCTTTTCTTGGGATTGGAATTATTATATTCTTCTTGAGGTCTGAGGGTATTTCGCCTGTCTCATACATCTTGCTCACCAGATGGTAGAGTTTTGTCATGGCTGGCTCTAGAAAGGCTATAAGTAGCTTTAATGGAATGTTGTCTACTCCTGGCACCGTGTTTCGACTTAAGTCTTTCAGTTTGCTGTCAAACTCTTCTCGCAGTATCATATCTCCCATTTCATCTTCATCTACATCCTCTTCCCTTCCTATAACATTGCCCTCAAGTACATCGCCCTTGTATAGACCCTCTATATACTCCTTCCACCTTTCTGCTTTCCCTTCTTTGCTTAAAACTGGGTTTCCATCTGAGCTCTTGATATTCATACAAGTGGTTCTCTTTTCTCCAAAGGTCTCTATTTTCCTGTAGGCAGTATCTATCTTACCCCTAGTGAGATAAGCCTCCACATCCTTACATTTGTCCTCTCGCCATCCCTGCTTAGCCATTTTGCACTTCCTGTCGATCTCATTTTTGAGAGGTTTGTATTCCTTCTGGCCTGCTTCATTTACTGCATTTTTATATTTTCTCCTTTCATCAATTAAATTCAATATTTCTTCTGTTACCCAAGGATTTCTACTAGCCCTCATCTTTTTACCTACTTGATCCTCTGCTGCCTTCACCACTTCATCCCTCAAAGCTATCCATTCTTCTTCTACTGTATTTCTTTCCCCCATTCTTGTAAATTGTTCCTTTATGCTTTTCCTGAAACTCTCTTCAACCTCTGGTTCTTTCAGTTTATCCAGGTCCCATCTCCTCAAATTCCCACCTTCCTGCAGTTTCTTCAGTTTTAATCTACAGTTCATAACCAATAGATTGTGGTCGGAGTCCACATCTGCCCCTGGAAATGTCTTGCAATTTAAAACCTGGTTCCTAAATCTCTGTCTTACCATTATATAATTTACCTGAAACCTTCCAGTGTCTCCAGGCCTCTGCCACGTATACAACCTACTTTCATGATTCTTAAACAAAAAGTGTCAGCTATTATTAAGTTATTCTCTGTGCAAAATTCTACCAGGTGGCTTACCCTTTCATTTCTTTCCTGCAGTCCACATTCACCTATTTTTCCTTCTCTTCCTTTTCCTACAATTAAATTTCAGTCCCCCATCTTTATTAAATTGTCATTTCCTTTACCTTTATGAATAGTTTATTATCTCATCATACATTTCTTCAATCTCTTTATCATCTACAGAGCAAGCTGGCATATAAACTTTTACTACTGTGGTAGGTGTGGGCTTTGTGTATTTTGACTACAATAATGCATTCACTATGTTGTTCACAGTAGCTCACCCACGTTTCTATTTTCTTATTCATTATTAAACCCACTCCTGCATTACCCCTATTTCATGTTTTATTTATAACCCTGTATTCACCTGATTAGAAGTCCTGTCCCTCCTGCCATCAAGCTTTGCCAATTCCCATTATATGTAACTTCAACCTATCTATTTCTCTTTTTAAATTTTCTAACCTACCTGCACAATTAAGGGATGTAACATTACACGTTCTAATCTGCAGCATGCCAGTTTTGTTTCAGTCCCTGCCAGGAGAGCTGAATACCTCTGGAATACCTACCCCAAAAGGATGCCATAATCATTTAACCATACAGCAAGGCTGCAGGAAAAATTATGGCTGTAGTTTCTCCTTGCTTCCAGCTGTTCGCAGTACCAGCTCAGCAAGGCCGTTTTGGTTAATGTTACAAGGCCAGATTGGTCAATCATCCCGACTACTGCCCCTGCAACTACTGAGCAAAGTATTATGTGAGCATGACAACCAATGCATCGTATGAGGGGCATTTGAAAAGTTCGTGCAAAAATAAAAACTACTGAAGTGTTTGGAGTAAACCTTTATTATTTTTCGACATACTCTCCTTTTAGACTTTTACACTTCGTCCAACACTGTTCTAATTTGTTGATCCCTTCCGAATAATAGGAATTGTCCAAGTCTGCAAAATAGCTATTAGTTGCTGCAATCACCTCCTCAGTTGAATAAAATCTTTGTCCCGCCAGCCATTTCTTCAAATTGGGGAAGAAATAGTTGTCCGAGGGAGCGAAGTCTGGAGAATAGGGGGCATGTGAAACTATTTGGAATCATATTTCCATTAATTTTGCGACCGCAACTGCTGAGGTGTTTGCTGGTGCACTGCTGTGAGGGAAAAGCCTTTTCTGCGGTTCCAACGCCGGCGTTTTTCTTGCAGCTTGGTTTTCAAACGGTACAACAACGATGAATAATATTCACATGTAATAGTTTTACCCTTTCCCGATAGTCGATGAGGAATCAAAAATGGTTCAAATGGCTCTGAGCACTATGGGACTCAACATCTTAGGTCATAAGTCCCCTAGAACTTAGAACTACTTAAACCTAACTAACCTAAGGACATCACACACACCCATGCCCGAGGCAGGATTCAAACCTGCGACCGTAGCAGTCGCGCGGTTCCGGACTGCGCGCCTAGAACCGCGAGACCACCGCGGCCAGCGATGAGGAATCCCAAAAGACAATCAGCATAATCTTTCCAGCCGAAGGAATGGTCTTTGCCTTTCTTGGTGCAGATTCTCCCTTGGTAACCCATCGTTTAGACTGTTGTTTGGTCTCAAGAGTACAGTAATGTATCCATGTTTCATCCACAGTGATGAAACGGTGCTTATAGTCCTGCAGATTCTTCCTGTACAGCTGCAAACCATCCTTGCAACACTTCACATTATTCTGTTTTTGGTCAAGCGTGAGCAATCGCGGAACCCATCTTGGGGATAGCTTTCTAATGTCCAAATGTTAATGCAAAATATTATGTACCCGTTCATTCGAGATGCCCACAGCACTAGCAATCTCACACACCTGAACTCTTCCCTCATCCATGACCGTATCATGGATTTTATCAATGATTTCTGGAGTTTTAACCTCCACATGGCATCCAAAACATTCAGCATCACGTGTGCCCACATAGCCACTCCGAAAATTTTGAAATCCCTTATAACTGTTCTAATCGAAAGTGCAGAGTCATCATAATGTTTATCAAGCTTCTCTTTCGTCTCCTGAGGTGTTTTGCCTTTCATAAAGTAATGTTTAATCACCACACGAAATTCTTTTTTGTCCATTTTTTGACAATCAATCGACTTCCTTGATTCACACGAATGCCAAACACAAAGAAATAGACCAATATGGCTGAAATTTGGTGTGCGTTGTTTCCAAAGCTGCTACTAACTACACATGACCTCGATACGTACTTGTGGTGCCATTTCTTGGACTTTTTCAAACGCCCCTCGTATGCCCGAATGAATGGCCACTACCTACTGACAAGAAACACAGCTGAACACAACAAGCTTGACTTTAATAGTCTTCAAAACCCATACCATATGGATACTGCAGCTTCTCTGAACTAAGTAGATGAGAAATATCCTTTCGAAACAACTTCTGACTGACAGTCCTCCCAGCCTCTAACTCCACTAGCCATGCATATCCAATCCTGCCACCATTGCCCTCCAATTTCTTTACCTGACACCCACACCTTCATTCCAGTCTGTTCTACTATCAGTTATCCCCCCAAACCTTCCTCGCACTCAACTGGTGGGATAGCGCTAACTGCATAAACATCAGAATAGACTCACATTTCAGGCGTTGCCCATTACAAACTTTATTTCATGGTAACCTGTATGTCTAGGCTCTCAGCAACATGTTTCTTGTACTGAATTGTTCTGATATCAGCCAGCAAGCAAGGTAACCATTTGTTAAACCCACTGGTTTGTTTTCACATTCATTTTGAAGGCAGTGTTTGTAACCAAAACAACAAAGACAGCAAGTTTATGTGATAATCTTAAGACAATATTGGAGGTATTGGATGGAAGTGCGAAGGATATGAGTGGTTTTAACAATGTCAACAGTAATTATAGGTCATGAAACAGAGACAGTGAAGGTGAAAATACAGAAATTGATAGTGGTGAACAAGTAAGAGTCTATAAGTAGTAGTGTCACTGATGACCAATAAGCTTCTGATTGATGGTGAAAATAGAGATATCAACTACATTTTGCAAAAACCAATTTCACTGTTGTAAATGAATTCAAAACCCCTCTTCAGCATCTCATGAGGTACTGGATATATTTGTTATTTTTTATACATGAACTGATAACTGAGATAAAAAATTACACAAGTACTCAAAGGATAGGGGGGGGGGAATGAACCACTGAAGCAGAGATCAGCCTGAAATGATTGGAAACACATTACGTTCAATGAAATAAAAGCATTCTTAGGCAGAATTCTAAATATGGACATGAACCCCCAGCCAGATATTCAGAATAACTTCAGTGAAGAATGGACATGAAAGTGTTCATTTCATAAAGATGTTTTATTTTTCTCCAAATTTTTCTGGACGTTCTATGCTTGGCCAATTTCAAATGACCTCCAGCTGATAATGTCACAAGTGGGCCACAGTGAAAAGCATAGTGTAGAACACTGACAAGTTCAGAGAACTTTACATTTCAGGAACGCAACATAATCAATGATGAGAGCACTACTGGGTTCAAGAGGCCTGTCATTTTCAGGTGTTACGATCCAAACAAGCCAGACAGAGATAGGACTGGCTTCTAAAAGCTCTGGTTGGAAATGGACAGAACGAAAATGGAAGAAATAAGGGAAGATCATCTATGTTTGATGAAGAGGAGAGACTATCAAAGCAGCCACACTTCAGTTACTCCATTGAAAAGATGTGCTGTTTGCACCAAGAGGAAGGTAAAAGTTGGCAGAAGGGAAACTGTTTACTACTGTAACACATTCCAGAAAACCAGGACTCCTACAATGCTTCAAGAAGTACCACACCTTGAGGTAATATAGTGACAAAATACATGACGTGAAAGACAAAACATGACTTGTTCAGTGTTATAATGTACTTATAGTTTCGTTACTGTTTAGTTTATAGTTATCTTTATCTTTGGCATAATATCATTATATATAATACAGGTTTTTTTAGTGCAAATATTATGAGTGCAGTGGGGATGGTGGGTGGGAGGTGGGGATTGAGTGGAAAGGGTTAGAAGTCCTTGAGCAGAAAATGCCACAAGGAAGAGAGAAATTTATCAGTTCCATTTCAATTTGCGTACATTTAGTACGCACTTTTGTGCAAGTGAACTCACATATGATAAAAGAAAAAAATTTCCAAGGCTGGAGAAAAACCATTTTGTAACATGTCACTTCAGAGGAAGCCAAAATATTTTATGACATTCATAAATCCATACATTACAACCTTAAGAGCATGAACCATAACATAACATAACATACAATTATTATGTTACAAAAACATGAATTAGAGGCATAACTAAAATGAAGAATCCTCAAAGAACAGAGGATATTTTGGCGATAATAAATTGACAAGAATTTTAAAAATCATTAGAACTCTATTTTTTGCTTCCTCGATGACTGCCATTATAGGAGCATGAAGTACCTTGTCTACATGTGTATCATTATAATTAGTGGACTTATCCATAGTAGTAAACAGTCACAGAACACTGGGCATTTTCATGCCAAGTAGTCTAATTTCGGAAAAAGTTTCCACATGACCGTAACGGATTTTGCTGTAACTTTATGTGAAGATTTGCACATGTTCGCAATAAATATTGGTCAATACTTGCAGTTATAGTGTCACTTGTTTGACCCTTAAGTGCAGCTAATAACAATCCACCCTGAGCTTTTTCGCAACTCTGAGACATATCTCTGGTAATATTTTCTTGAAAAAAGATTAGACCATCTTGTGCAACTTTTTGAACTCTCTTAAACTGAATAATAATCACATATAAAATTTTCTTCTGGATAATATGAAGCCCAGTTGGATAAAGAAAATAGATGCAAGATAAAATGTGGAGTTAAGCTTTCTGTATCTCCAGAAGCAATTGTGGTATAAACCTGAAACTTTGCATGAAATAACTTACCAACACAAGATCTTGAAATCTATAAAATTTCTTTCGCCTGCTGCTTTCCAATAGTTTACAAATTGAGGTCTAAGTTAACAATTTTTCTAATAATGCCAAAAAGCGTAATTTGTAGCCCAATTTTACAAAAAGATTTCTACAAACTCTTTTAAACCATTTTCTCCATTAGGAAGGTGATGATCTAAACCAGTTAAAAAACTATATTTGGTATTCCAGTGTGAACATACAAGGCCCTAAAAAACAATGAAAAAGTGGAGGTGCTTTCAATTATATGCCGCTGTTACTCAAGTTACATCTAACCTTAAGGGGAGGTTTCCTATCACTGGCCCAAAAAAATCATGTTCTTTGAGAATTTTCTTCTCGGGATGTGTTATAGACATCAATGTCAAATTTGGTCAAAATGTTTATTTATATTTCCTCTACAAACTGGAATTTTTTGACCACAAAAGTCGAAGAGCAAAGGCGGAAGTGTCGTCGAGACTAAACTAAATTTCGATGTAGACCTTCACATTCGGTGTGTCACAGGTCAGCTGGCTCGTCTGAAATCAAAATTGAGTTGATGTTAGTGAAGTATGTAAGATTCTTTACGAATTGTACCTCGCTTAAGTTATTTGTACCACAGGAAACAAAATAGCAGCAATTTGGAAAAAAAAAAAAAATAGTTTTTTTTTCCATCAATATTTTGACTTCCTCGGCCAAGTAAAAATATTTATAGTTGATGGATTGTAATAAAAGTGGTACAGCTCCTAGACAATTTAGTTACCTTCGTCGGAAACAAAGAATCATGCCAATCGGTTCAGTAGATTTGAAGTTACCATACCGTGCGATAAGGAAAACATCATTTCGAGAAAAACGCGTTTGAAGTTTTGACTACATATAAATGCAATATTAAGCAACGTACATACTATCTGCTATTCCAGGGCCATAAACTAGTCCTCCTCCTTCCTCATAGAGGGTGTTCTGCTCAATCTGGGCCATCCTGCACTGCTCCAGAGCCGCTCGTACAGCCAGTGACAAGCGGTTTTCGGCCGCTTGAATCTGGTGGTCGTCCGAATGCTTGGCGAACTGCATCGAATCGAGTCCCAGGGTGACGTCCATCATTGTTATGGTCTTCAGAATTGCTGAATACCCTTCAATGAAGCTGCTCACTGCTAGGAAGGTCGCAGTCTCCACAGTCTTTGCACCAGAATGCAAATGCTTGGGGGCTAACTTCCAAACACAAGCGTTCAAACTTTCGTCTGAATTTTGTGTGTTTCCTCCCGATCACCGGTACATAACTCATCCTCCGAAAGAAAAAAACTGGTGCGTGAAAAAGGCCGATTTCAGGCAGGTGCATTTTTTGTTCAACCACGAATAACGAACATTTCCGTTCCATATTCAGAAAAACTGTTTCAGGAGTGGATTCTAAACACTTATGGATACAAAACTGCAATTTTTTAAAAAATCGATTTTTTGAACCAAAAGATATTAAACCTCCCCTTAACCTAGGACCGCAGCAAAACATTTACACTACTTTTAATAAGTACACTAATGTTTCACATAAGCCACGAACTATTCAAACAGAAAATATGCTTTACTTTAGACCGGAATTAAACTTGTATGTAAACAGCATTGCACAATTAACAGACATACTAAAATTCTCTGCACAATTAATAGACGTAATCAAAATTCTCTATAACATAAATTCTTTCAAAAAAAATGTCAGGCATACTGCTATGAACTTCAACAAAATGTACACAATGAGAAAACGGTGTAAAACTTGAAGGGAGTTTATACACTACTAGCCATTAGAATTGCTACACCAAGAAGAAATGCAGATGATAAATGGGTATTCATTGGACAAATATATTATACTAGAACTGACATGTGATTACATTTTCACGCAATTTGGATGCATAGATCCCGAGAAATCAGTACCCAGAACAACCACATCTGGCCGTAAAAACGGCCTTGATACGCCTGGGCATTGAATCAAACAGAGCTTGGATGGCGTGTACAGGTACAGCTGTCCATGCAGCTTCAACACGATACCACAGTTCATCAAGAGTAGTGAATGGCGTATTGTGACGAGCCAGTTCCTCAGCCACGATTGACCAGATGTTTTCAATTTGTGAGAGATCTGGAGAATGTGCTGGCCAGGGCAGCAGTCGAACATTTTCTGTATCCAGAAAGGCCCATACAGGACCTACAGCAAGCGGTCATGCATTATCCTACTGAAATGTAGGGTTTCGCAGGGATCGAATGAAGGGTAGAGCCACGGGTCGTAACACATCTGAAATGTAACGTCCACTGTTCAAAGTGCCGTCAATGCAAACAAGAGGTGACCGAGACGTGTAACCAATGGCAACCAATACCATCACGCCAGATGATACGCCAATATGGAGATGACGAATACATGCTTCCAATGTGCGTTCACAGCGATGTCGCCAAACACGGATGCGACCATCATGATTCTGTAAACAGAACCTGGATTCATTCGAAAAAATGACGTTTTGCCATTCGTGCACCCAGGTTCTTCGTTGAGTACACCATCACAGGCACTCCTGTCTGTGATGCAGTGTGAAGGGTAACTGCAGCCATGGTCTCCGAGCTGATAGTCCATGATGCTGCAAACGTCGTCAAACTGTTCGTGCGGATGGTTGTCGTCTTACAAACATCCCCATTTGTTGACTCATGGATTGACACGTGGCTGCATGAACCGTTACAGCCATGCGGATAAGATGCCCGTCATCTCGATTGCTAGCGATACGAGGCCATTGGGATCCAGCACGGCGTTCCGTATTACCCTCCTGAACCTACCGATTCCATGTTCTGCTAACAGTCATTGGATCTCGACCAACGCGAGCAGCAATGTCACGATACGATAAACCACAATCGCAATAGACTACAATCCGACCTTTATCAAAGACGGGAACGTGATGGTACGCATTTCTCCTCCTTACAAGAGGCATCACAACAATGTTTCACCAGGTAACGCCAGTCAACTGCTGTTTTTGTATGAGAAATACGTTGGAAACTTTCCTCATGCCAGCAGGTTGTAGGTGTCGCCACCGGCGCCAACCTTGTGTGAATGCTCTGAAAAGCTAATCATTTGCAAATCACAGCATCTTCTTCCTGTCGGTTAAATTTCGCGTCTGTAGCACGTCATCTTCGTGGTGTAGTAATTTTAATGGCCGGTGGTGTACAATGTGTGTTTTAGCTGTTATGCAACAACTTTACTACCACTATGTACAGTGACTTGGTAATACACTGTTAAATTTTGAAGTTTACAGCCAGTTTGCTTCTGTAGGCACTGTAGCAGAAAAACAGCCTAAAATATGTCATTATTAGTGGTGACAAGACACCCCTTTTTCTTAAGTTTTTCAAGGTTTTTTGACTTGATCTTGTTTCCTAGTTATCAGGATGTTCAATATTGCACCACATATGCCCTGAACTTTTTTGTCACAGAGTTATAAAATTTTCACCTATATGATTTATTAGTGACCACATATACAACTTTAACAGTAATTTGCAATATCATTTCTGCAAGGAGGTTTTTCAAGTGGGTTAACAATGGCCTCATGGGCACGTAGTTCATACACTACTATGGAACAGTAATAATCAAAATAAAATATATTTTTGCTAATCAATGATTATTAATTGAAATTTGATAATCTGACATTTGCTCCGCACTTCAGGCATACCATGATGGTAACTTCCCATCTGGAGGTCATGGATCAATGGCTTTCATCAACATCGAGACTTTCCTTGCATGACCTAGGCTATTACCACGGAGTTACACATGTGTCTGGGGGTGCCAACTTATTTAGGCTAGCTGCTAGACTGCGCAAAGTGAGTTAGAGCCTACACTTTAAGTTGGCAGTACCAGGAGTTCAGTCTGGCTGCATCAGCAGTTCCAACCCAGCGCTACTATCTGGCAGTAGTGGCAGTTTCATCTCACCACTCCATGCCAACATACCCAGCCCCGTTCATAGTGGTCTTCACCAACAGTACGTCAGCAGTCATATGCCGGCAGTACCTGCCCAGTAACATGACAGGTCTTCACACCATTAGTTATCACAACTCTACGGCTTGTCGTGTAGGCATGTCACAAAAAACATCATAGGAGAGAGATTTCTGACGTATGTATTTGTCTGGATGTTCATTCAAGAACACCATCATTGAGTTTTTGTTTGGTTAATAAACAGTTATTCTTTTAAAGTGTCTTCAATCACTCCTCAGCATGGGGATACTTTATATGTAATGATGTTAGGTAGGCAAGGAACAAAAGCATAATCATGTAGGAAACTCTGTAAGGCATTTGTCATGCAAGTACAAGGGTGGTTTGAAAAGTTTGAAAATGTGCTGTCACCACGGCAAGATTAAACAAACCACGGTATGAATTGTTGCCACATCCGCCTTATTCACCTGATATGCCTCTGTCAGACTTCCATCTCTTTCCAAAACTGAAAATTTTTCTTGGTGGATGAAGATTCACTTAAAACGAAGAATTGATAGCCGGCATTGACAACTATTTTGCAGGCCTGGAGGTAACTCATTTTCGAGATGGGATCAAGGCACTGGAAGATCGTTTGACCAAGTGCATTAATCTACAAGGAGACTACATTAAAAAAAGTTTCATTGATGCAGGTACTTTTTCCCTATTCCATTCCGAGAACTTTCTAAACTACCCTCATATACACTACATTTGTGACAGGATTTGACAGTTTTGTTTTAATAGAGCGTATGTTTTCTTCTGACCTGACAAGTGAGAGTACCATGTTGAGCTAAATGTTTTCTTACAGAAACAAGTACAGTGGCCTTCATTTGTCGCTGTGGCACAGGCCGAGTTTTATCATTTTCATATTTCTGGACACTTGCCCAATGCTCAGTGGTACCTGAGTGGCACATGCGTTGTGCAGGTCACACTGTATTAGGTTGACTGTAGGTCGTTTTGAACCACTTGGGAATAAATGGGGTACCTTCACCAGGGAGTATTAAACAACTGTAGAACATGATAAAAGATTTAAGATTTAATTCATGCACGAGTGGAATATAATCATATTTTTTAGGGCCTTATATGCTCGCATTTCATTCCCACCTTCCGCAGAGCAACTGAATAACGCATGGAATCCCGTCATCTCCGAAATTTGCTCGAGACGAAGACGCCAGAAGACTTCGATAGCTGCGGCCAGCGACAATACCGACGGCAGCTGAGTACTGCAGTTCCACCAGCGAGGGCGCTGTCGCTGGGCGGGGTGGCCCTTCTGTCTCCGCAATTGCAACGCATGCGCGGCAGTACTATGAGCGCACTATATAAGCTGGAGCAGAGAACGTCTTCGTCAGTCCTCGTTCGGCTCACCTGAAGATAGCTGGCAGTTGTCCAGCCGAAATATCGTGCAATGAAGTTTACGACTACCGGCTGCAACTTTTTGAACAGTTGATTCGTCGGGAAAATTTCAAATTTCACAGCAGAGTTGTCTTTTCTCATTCTTGGTGGCAGTGCTGAAAGGCTTCAACTAATAGGGCTTTAACAGGTTCATCATGTCCTTTTTAACATTCTCCAGAGTTCCGCAGTGATGTCCATTTAAGACATTCTTCAATTTTGGGAAAATAAAAAAGTCACAAGGACTCACATCACGTGAATAGGGTGGCTAAGGAACAACAGGAATGCCTTTTAGAGTGGAAAATTCCAATGGAAGTACATATGTGACAAGGTGGTGTCATGATGCATATACTTGTCTAGAATATATGGAACTCCAGTCAAAATTTGATATACAGTAGCAGGTTGCCTATCATTCACATTGTCAAACGTTGGTATGATCTCACAAAAGCATGCACACTTTTGCCGTTCTCACCAGTTTTTGAAACTTGAGGTCTCCCTGAGCGAGGTCCATATTTAACATGTTCTCAGCCTTCCAAAAAGATTTTTACCAACAAAAAAAATTTATCTTGATAAGAAATGTTCCCCATAGGCCTGTTTCAACTTTTCAAAGGTCACACTCATGGAATGCCCAAGTCTAACATAAAACTTGATGATGTAACGTTGCTATAAATTCCTCTGTTCCATTTTTGTAACACACAACAAAAGGACAACTTCACTGATGGCACTCTAAAAAATCATGTTATAGCTGAACAGAGCTGCAACTCTGAGCATTTGGAAGGAATGAACGCAACAGTCTACAGAAGTAGAACATTACAGCATTGCCAGATTGCTCGCAGTGCTGTCAGTCTCACTAGTTTTCTCACACACCTTGTACCAGTTAGAATGTCAATAATGCAAATCAGTATATCAGGAAGTAACAGACAGAAATTTCAAAACTAGGTATAAAGAACATACAACAAGCTGTAAGTATGAAAACAGCGATTCTACCTTTGATTAACACCTGATAATACACTGACACGAACCATCCAACAATGAACAGGTCATGAAAATTATAAGAGTGAACAATTACAACAAAGAGCATTTCAGGATAACTTTCATATACAAAGAGGCCTTACAATGAATAAGAAAGCAAGTTCCTGGCAGATTAAAACTGTGTGCCCGACCGAGACTCGAACTCGGGACCTTTGCCTTTCGCGGGCAAGTGCTCTACCATCTGAGCTACCGAAGCACGACTCACGCCTGGTCCTCACAGCTTTAGTTCTGTCAGTATCTCGTCTCCTACCTTCCAACCGGGCGTGAGTCGTGCTTCGGTAGCTCAGATGGTAGAGCACTTGCCCGCGAAAGGCAAAGGTCCCAAGTTCGAGTCTCGGTTGGGCACACAGTTTTAATCTGCCAAGAAGTTTCATATCAGTGCACACTCCGCTGCAGAGTGAAAATCTCATTCTGAATAAGAAAGCAATTAATAGCCAAGTCACTATAAGAAATAACTCACTGACCATGTTAGCCACCGAAATAATAACCAACAGAGATTAGGGGAAAAAGAAACACACACACACACACACACACACACACACACACACACACACACCAAATAGCAACCCGCAAAAAACTGGCCATCTGAAGTATGCACACCAAGTAAACATATCTCCAGGTCAACACACATCGATTGACATCATCAGAAAGCCTAACACCAAATAATAATTTAACCTCCAAACAATGCACTGCAAAAGTTGTTTCCAACCTGGAAAACAAGAGAATAACCAAAGAAAACATAATATAGCAACATATTTGTAGCTACTATGTAACACATTATATACATAAAACAAGATGTATTACAAGGCCACTGAAAATACTTCACAAATAGAAGATGCAAAACACGTACGGCAAAAAACAAACTGCCTTTAATTTAATTATGAAGACATAAAAAAAAACTTCCATTAATTTTGAAGCAACTAAGAAATGAAGGACAATGGATAAAATTACAAGTTTAAAAAGAGCTTGCAGAAAACTTAATGTAAAAGTAGGCTAAAATATCCAGTTTTCGTATTTTTACAGAAGTCGTCATCTTTGCCCTCAATTTGTCTACTACTGGAAAGCAGTAGGAGAATGAAATTTTATATTCTAAGACCTTGTACTGATAAGTTATTACTGAAGGGTGCACTGTTTAAAGCTGCACTATGCAGTCAAACAAATGACTATATCTCTGCAAGTATTGAATTCGTGATCGTGAAACTTTACCCACAGTTATAGGGGAACACGTGTGAATGTTCACAGAACATTTTATCAAAATCCATGATAAGTCACACAGCATCTCTAGACTACTTGGCATGGAATAACCCCATTGTTAAGTAGTGGAAACGCGTAATACAAACAGCAAAATAGTGAAACTGCTATAAATACAAAGGCTAAAAAATTAAAGATATTCAAACTGAAAGTAGTGGGTTAGTTGGATAAAATATATGCCCAAAGTTTTCTTTCTTCTTATCTGTATAAGTTGAGGAGGTGAACAAAAATTTAGTTAACAGCTCGAAATTTGGTACATCACTACGGAAAATAGTGATAAAGCATTTCAGCCAAAACTGGACACTCTTCTGAAGAAAACTGCGTGCATTCTTATAAAATACAGCACATTAAAATGCAATAAGCATCCTCCTGATGAAGAATTAATCAATACTTCAGAGTGTAGTGTTAAACCTGGAAGTGAATTACCAGCACTTCATGAAACCACTGATGCTGTGAGGACAATGCCAAAGCATTTTATTGAAAATAGCTTCTTGCCCCTTTCTTCCACCCACTCCTGCCTCCAGTGACATATGGTCCTGTGATTCAAAAGTGAAAACAATATACATACACTCTCAATTATAGTTATAAAGATATACACACCTCACAAAGTTTCTGGGAGGTGGTGTTAGAGAAGTGCTGAATAACATTTGAAGGAGAACATCCTTGGCAATATATAGTAATGACAATGGCCACAAGGTATGCTTAGGAAGGAAGCTTATAAACTGCACATGTTAGAGGAAGATACTTCACAATAATTTGAAGTATGTCAGACTTGGAACGGAGACCAAGCATTTTATCTGAGTAAGCCTAAAAAATCTGATATCTGTAACACACTTCATATGAGTTTCTATATACAAATACAAAAAACATAAAATACAGATAATTCTTTATGCTAAATGAAATGTCAGTATCGAGTTGAGAAAGTATGGAAGTACAAGCCTATCACTTTAACAGAGTGTTCATTTACGTAACTGTAACAACATCATCAATAATATTATACAAACGTAGTTACAAAGATAAAGTGTTCAGGATAATGATGTATAACATATTAATCTTTCACACCTTTCCCGTTCTGTTGGGCTTATAGAGGGACAACCAGCTGGATTGGCCTAGTAACACCTCTTCTATCAGGGGTAGCAAGGATAACAGTTTGAGGTAGTCCATCTTTATCTGTTTGTAATTGTTTCACTCTTGCCCTCTTCCACAATTGGCAATGAAGTGTCATCTTGAAGAACTACAATATCTCCAAACAGGACCTGCTCTGATTTGCCAGTGTCCGTAACTTGATGGAAGCTCCGAAGAAGCAATAACTACTCTTTGTTCCAATGTTTGCAAAAGTCACCAAAGATCTTCTGCAACAGTTTAAACTGCCTTACAAATTTGTTCTTTTTGGTGGCTCAGTGCCCGTTTGTAAGCTGTATGTCTTCCTCCCACAAGAAAACAAGATGGGGTAAGCACTTCGTCCTCAATTTGTGTGATGGGTCTTTAACTGAGGGCAACATCTGCTTTCACAAGTACAGTTTGCAGGCCTTCATCGTCCATGTTGCAGTGATGCACTGGCCCAGTACATTGAGGCGGCATCATTTAACTTAGCCAACCATCCACTCCCACTGTCCTCTCCACTAACTTGCTTGTGACGCTATCAACTTCTGTATGGTGATACCCTGTTGCCTGACAAACTGACATGCCTTGTCAGCAGATATAGTGGTCCATATTTCTGTAATCTCTCAGTAAACTGCAAGGAAAGTTTGGGTGTTAGAACTATACACGCTATGTGGAATACCACGCCAATCTATAGCCCTTTGGAAGGCAAACAAGAAGCAATCTATTGTCGATTTGGTTGTTAGTTCTAAATGTACTGCTCTAGTTACAGCACAGGTGATTAATAGGATATAACACATTTATAGTAATGCCTGATTTTTTAGTAGAGGCCCACTGGAATCAATTCCAGAAACTTCCAACAGCTTCTGAGGTTTACCTCTATCAGCTAGTAGAGGCACTTCTATCATTTGGCCAGCAAGCTATGTGCAATGTTACAGGGCAGGCCTCTACATAGGACTATTTCGATCACACAACACATGTGTAACATCTGGAATGTTTCTCTTAGTTGCAAAAGACCCACTTGTACTCCAAGATAGTGTAGACCAGGGCTTCCCAACCTGTGGTCCGCGGACCCCTTAGGGGTCCGCCGGCTCTTTCTAGGGGGTCCGCGGCCACCTTTCACCAAATCGTGTAAAATTATTGAATAAAAATATGAAAATCAAATTCATCACTACTTTTTTTTCATGTGACAAATATGTGTGCTTTTACTTCAGGTCGTATTCCCAAGCAGCCTTTGCGGTTCCTAAGTGAGAACGTATACACAGTTTAGTGCCGGAGAATGCGGCATCTCTGATCGACTGTTTAGCAACAATACGGGGGTCGTTTGTCCGCCGGCTCACGGCTCTAGATGTGCTGAAACCTTTTACACATGCGCGGAGCGAGCTTTGTCGATCAATCACAGCACTCGCTGGCACGTATGCCGCCCCAGCCATCATTAAATGTTAAACTTGCATTGTCAGTGCACTACCTATTTCGTAAGTCGATTTTTGACCAGTTTATTACTTCTAACATAGATCGGTGGCTGAAGTCAGGATCATCAAAGAAGGGTGCAGTTTCTCCATCGCCTTCACAACAAGGGAAGTTTCCAGTTGAAATGAATGAGGAGGGAGGACGGCCAAAGGAAGACTTTACATACATTTGAACATTTTTCTTCGGATTTCACGAAAAATCACACACACACACACACACACACACACACACACACACACACACACACGACTGTTACGAAATATGCATGCTCCTTACACAACAGTAGCCAAATAGTGGAAGTGAACATACCATGAGCGGCAGCTTGTCAAGAGCGAACAGCTTAGACGTGACGTTGATTGCTCTTGGAGGAAGACAGCTCGATCATGTGAAATTTCAATTACCAAGTAATTTTAATCAGGGTGTAGTGTGTTGAACAAAGGGAGTAAATCCACTAGTAAGTGTCTGGATACAGTGGGAATCAAATTGGATCGTTAATTTCAAGTTGTTTTCATTCATCTATAAACCAAAGACTATTGATACTTCGGGTGGGGGGGGGGGGGAGGGGGGGCATTGGGAACATGGCACTTGCATTAAGAAGCTTTCAGTTCCCATGGGTTTCGCTCTGAAATTTAAAGTTACTGTGCTTTTGACTGACTAGGGGTCTGCCATGGATTTTCGACTGAAGAAGGGGTCCGCCTGCTGAAAAGGTTGGGAATCCCTGGTATGTGTACATGTCAGAAGTTTGGCGAAGTGATGAGTTTCCTTCTAGAGTAATGGAATGACACTCTTTGACAGATGCCTCAGTGTGTTGCAGGCAACCTCCTAAACATAATAAATCAACACCTACAGATGAGTTGAAGCATTTTATCTTGGATGCGCCAGTATATGGAAGACCTTTGCTTAGGGCAGTGATTTCTAAGGAGAAACATTCTTGTTGCACAGTTTTAATCCAATAAAGGTGAGCTTCTGCTATCACTTCTTGCAGTGAATTCCTTTTACATGTAAATTTTCTGATTGAATTTTCTTTTGAGCTGGAGGACGTAAGCAGTGGTTCATAATAATTTCAATAACAGCAGAATCTGTTTGCACCTGTGAGAGATTGAGGAGCCTGAATGAGTAAAGTTACTTGCTAGCTTCCAATAAAATTTTAGGCCATCAGCTGTGTGGTGACTGCACACTGTAATTAGGACGACACGGTAGCCATGATGGCCCACTCCACAGAAATTCAGCTTTTTCAATGTCTGTGGTACATGTCTTCTTGAAACAAAGCCCACAGTGTTGTCTTTGCCTGGACAGTGTCTTCACTGAGATAGTGTGACGAGCATTTGTATTTCTATCACCGTACTGCAAACAAGCATTTTCCAAGTGGCGGTATCATTCTTTATTCATCCAAGGGTTACAATGGAATCAGTCCAGGGTGCCGTTCTGCTACGGTCAGAGACTGTGACCTTGAAAAAATAGTGTTGTTGTCTGGCCCCTGTGAGTGCTGCTAACAGTTCAAGCCAATGAAGTGGTATTTTCTTCATGGGTGCTAATCTAGTTTGGGAATGTTATCACTAGAAGTGACAGATTGTGCCATATTCTCTCTCACATGCAACACAGAAAACATTAAAGTGGGAACAATTGTTCTCTGACAGTTGAATTCACCTTGTGATAGTAATATTACATACCTCAGGAACATCTGACAGCCAGGTGCTCCCTCTAACCAACAGTTTGTGAGGCAGGGGTTTGTCCCAAGCCTAGTCCAAGCAGCTAAGTGCCTTGAAAAAGAATTTTTCCTACGATGGATACTGGAGTTATTAATTCTGTAGGGTCACAAAGATCTGCTGTTGCTCAGTGAATTTATTTTTGTGGCAACATTGTAAATTTCTTTTTGTTGCATTCGTTTCTGAAGATTTTTCAGTGACTTGTCACTGACTCACTGGCATTGTGTCTTTCTGAGTACAGTGTCATCCCTAGAATCTTTACTTTCTTTCGGATCTCTCTTCCTTCCACTTTCCAAATTTCAGTATTTAATATACACCAGCTTTCTTTACTGATGAAGTGCACATCTTATGCAATGGCCTTTCTTCCAAAATTTACTAACATTCACACCAAATCAAGAGAATAAAACTACGCTAGCGAGAAACTGAACTATTGACAAAACTTATCATCAAATATTTGTTGTTGCATACGCAGTGGCAAATTTACATATAGGCCCACTAGGTTTGGGCCTACGGGAAGCACCTTAAGGAGGGAAGGGGGGAGGGGGCGGCAGTTTTTGCTCTGTACTCATTTTAACCTTTTACGTTTTAAAATAACTGTGCTTACAAACAACAAAAATTTTTTATGTTTTTAAACAACTTGCTAGTTTAAATAAGCCGTAAGAATGAAATTCGACAAAAGAAGCTTGGAAAAAAACAGTTTACTTGGTGACTGAATGGAAATTTAACGTTGGGGTTCTGTCTGGTATGATCTTCGTGATTGTTCAAAATATTTTCAAGTAAGCTGTCAGGACGGCAATCTACAATACAACGTTTGAAACATTATTATTCCGAGAATGTTGTCAGCTTCTACTTAACCCTACCATATTTTCACCGTGAAAATACCGGGACCCCTGGAAAGCTGTGTGAAATTAATCAGCAGCTTCTTACATACTGTAACATGTGTAGGCCCCAGTATGTAAAACCCGACTCTACTTAAATTTCTTGTAGAAATTATGGGGACGTATCAAGTCAACCCACCATTACTGTAATTAATGTGAAAGCTCTGTGGTCTTCAATATCTGAGTTTTGATTTAAAGACACTCGTTTAACAAAACATGTTGAGACTGGGAATGTTTTACATTTTTAAACACGTTTATACAAAAAGAACATAAGTAGAATATCTACTAATTTGTGAAACTCTTTTCACAACAGTTTAAAAATTTTATTTATTTACTTACTTAGTTACTTAAAAAACAGAGGAGAGAGAGTGAGAGAGAGAGAGAGAGAGAGAGAGAGAGAGAGAGAGAGAGAGAGAGAGAGGAGGAGGAGGAGGAGGAGAAGAAGAAACCAAATTTCATTTGTCTCATTTATTGTGTTGCAGTCGTGCGAAGTTCCCACTCTGTGCAATCTAATAGTACGTGGCATTGCAAATTCTATATTGAACTTTTTAAGTAAGCTTTTTTTTCTTTGAGAAAAGGTTAATTTTATTTTATGTTGGAACAAAAGGGGCATTTGCGTGTAGTGTTCACACGAATGACAACACACCACATCAACTGCCATCTGTCTTCTCTGCCCACAGAAGCAGCTAAAATGTTATAATAGCTAAAATGTTATAATAAGTGGTATAAGAGTCGATCCAGCACACCTCAGTGCAAGGAACTGCAAAAATTAAGTGCTTTTTAAATTAGAAAGACAGTGTCAAGAATATTCAGAACATATTCGTGACGCAGCTAAAATTCCAATGACTCGGGAAACGTTCACTGATGACAGAGAAAGTGAAATTAAATTATTCTCCAATTTCGTTTTTTCATAGCACAGTTACATCAAGTAATCCAAGTTGGTCAGTTCATCGCTCCGTGTTTAAAGGAAAAATCGTTGTGCTCGTGTGTGGTGTAGTACAATTGGAACTAGATACAGTCTTTCTTTCTTTCCTTTTACAATTTTTTTTCTTTTGTTTTGATGGTTGGTTGACAATTTTGTAAGTGCCTTAACATGAACAAGAGTGAGAAAAGAAAGTACAAAATTAAGTTGGGCGGCATTTTCCAAAATATTGAGGAAAGCCAAGAACGAAAGCCAATGTTCTAAAAACTTATGGCAGAGTAGATAAATTTTTCGCAAAAAATGTTGCTGGTTGGACTTCGAGTTCAGGTAGTACGGATGAAGAAAGTTAAAAATGAAGAAAAGCAAATTGTTCCCAATTTTGAGTTTCATGAAAAAGACATAACAAAAATTAATAACCTCTATAGTGATGATCCTACAGAATGGTGTGTGAATGAATCAACAATAGACATTCTCTTACAATGTGGGATTAATCAAAATTGTAATGGTGATTTTTCTAATTCAAGAAGTTCAACAGGTGATAAAATCAGATATTTGAACAAAATTGTATTTTACCGTAAACTTTTAAATGGTGAATCAACTTGATTTTCTAGTATACTACTGTAGCACCGATGCTGTTTCTTGTGCACCATGTAAACTGTTCGGAGGTAAGGCCGCGATTACCACTAATGTCATTGCAGATTGGAAAAATATTTCTAATATTTTGTCTCATCACGAGAACTCACTTGAACATGAAAATTCTGAGTTATCACTTAGAACAATAGATAACCGTTTTGAGTCTTATGTTGAGACAGAAAAAATGTACTGGTACAGTGTGTTGAAAAGGGTGTTTGCCGTAGTGGACTTCCCTTACATGGACATATTGAAAGATTCCATTCATTACATAACGGTCAATTTATGACGTCTCTTGAGCTTATAGCTAAGTTTGATCCTTATCTCGCAGAGCATATTGAATGATATGGAAATCCAGTTATCTTTCTTCAACAATCTGTGATGAATTAATATAGAGCTTCTCTCTTTCATATTACGATATGTGAGCGTAAATGGTGAACCTGTTGAATGTTTCCTTCTGTTTTTACCAGAAGTCCGAAAACTTAGCTGAGGCCGTACTAAAAATCCTGTCTACAAATTCCATTGATATTACTGACTGTAGAGGCCAGTCATATGACACTGCAAGCAAATATGTCGGGAACCTACACTGACTTGCAGGCACACATTGAAAAACAAAATCCAATCGTGCATTATATGCCTTGTGCAACACATTCTTTGAACTTAGTCAGTACTAGTGCTGCAAGCTGTTGTCGGAAAGCATGTTCATTTTTCAATGAAGTGCCAAACCTTTATAATTTTTCCTATGCTTCTACACAGCACTGGGATAAACTTCTTTCTTTCATGAAACCAGGAAGCAAAACAGTAAAAAGTTTATCAAAAACACGTTGGTCAGCAAGAGAGGAAGCATGTGTAAACCTGTATGAAAATAGGGAGGGCATTATCAATGCCCTCAACACATGCTGCCAGTAATATGTTTGAAAAACCACTTATGCGAAATGAGGTTTCAGCTTTATTGAATGAACTCGGCAGACTAGAAACCATATTCATAATGACAGTTTGGAAGGACATACTCCAGAGATTTAATAGTATAAACCGGAAATTGCAAAGTGTAAATATTGATACTAAAATAGTGCATGAATTATATGAGTCGCTTGTGGGGTTTACTGCATCTATTCCGTGGCATGTTCGACTATTGTGAAAATAAATCCATGGAGATTATGACTGATATAGACTAAGAATGCACCTATAAAGGATCACGAAAACACAAACTTCATGATGATGAAGAAGCAGACTCTGAAGAAGTTTTTCTGATTGGAAAGGAAAAATTTAGAGTCGAAACTTTTATCCCAGCACTCGACAGCTTGTACATCGAATTAGTGAGGAGGAAGGAAAGCTATAGAACACTGTTGGACTCCTTCACAGTTTTCAGTAACCTTACGAACAGTTCAACTGACTATACTGATGAACCTGCAGCAAAACTCCACAGTCATGTGACACAGATTTAGAGCCTTCCTCCCCTAGTGAATGTGTACATTTTGTGGAACTTTTGGAATCTTCTGAGATTAGTGATACACCAGTTGAAATGAGTAAATTTTTACAAAAAGAGAGGATATAGTCCGTGTTTATGAATGTTGACACTGGTCTTGGAACATTTCTATGTATAGCACTTACAAATTGTTCAGCAGAACGCTCATTTTCAGCTCTTAAAAGACTGAAATCTTACCTACGTTCTACATCGTCTGAGGACAGACTGAACGCCTCATCCATTCTTCATATCGAAGCCGACCTCCTAACTGATAACCATCTGAACAATGATAATATGATCAACGAGTTTTCTGCCGTCAAATCCAAACGCAAATTTTGCTGATTGATGAGTTTGTTTATTTATTCATATTAGTTTTAAATATTTAAGATTATAATGCGGTTTTTGTTATAACTTACAGCACATTCACTGGCTTTACAAACTAGGTATTACCTGTTTATTTTACAATTGCCGATGGCAGAACGCAGAACTAAACCTCGTTTACGCGGAGACGTGATCAAAGGTGCCAACAATACTAAACAATACCCGAATGACCCAGGCTACTTGGCGCTGTGCATTCAAGCCATACTGATACTGTACTATATTACAACTGATGTGTATTCTTGGTATCTGCTGAACTGTGTAGTTATCATGGAAATATACATTATCGGAGAGTACGATCAGATGAAAAAGTGTTAATAAATAACATAGTTCAGTTCTGTCGATAAATACGTAAAAGCTTTGCTAATACCTTTAGAAAGAGCTATGGTGAGAGCAGTAGTAGCTGCAGTAGGAAACTGTTCAGCCCTTACAAGGCTTAAAAGTATTGTGTACACTTATTATACAGTATCTAGCTACACAGACCTGCTTTACACGTTAACTATTAGATTATAAAACAAATTTGATTTTTCCACACTAGTCTGTAAAATTATGTAATAGCAAATCCAATGCTGTGTTTATTCGTCTGTATTTAGTTATTAGTTTGTGCACCACAATCTCTTCTTCATTTTCATTTTTTACACTTTCATTTAGATTCACGTATTAATACCTAATGTGTGTGTCTGTGTGTGTGTGTGTGTGTGTGTGTGTGTGTGTGGTGTGTGTGTGTGTGTTTTTTTTTTTTTTTAATCTACTACACATTCAAGTCATTAGATTGTAAAATGTCAGTTTAACTTCAGTTTTGAATGCATCTCTGTAAACGTACATATTAATTACTAATGTATGACACGCTCACTTCAATTTTTAGATTGTAACACAACTTTCTTATTTTAATTTTCAACGGTTTCATGTAAAATAACATATTAAAAGTGAATGTGTAACAAAAATCTGTTGTCTCCTACACGTTCTGCTATATTTTTAGGCCATAAAAGAAAAGTTATTTTCCTTGTGTCATTTCTGTTGTCTTTCGACAGAGGAATGTGTTAACACAATGCAGTTCTAAGTTTGTTTTATCCCCTACCATACACCAAATACAGATCAGGAACCATATTACTTTTTTTTGATTGAGCGCAACTAGACTGCTGACGTGTCCTTCGTAACAATGAATAGCAGGGTACGGAAACAGCTCACAGCGCTTCCACCCAAAATGGCAATTGTAAGGTGATCAAGTAATAGTTATTATTGAAAACATGTTTTTTTTGCAGGGAGGGGGGCATATAATATGGTGTGCCTAGGGGCGGAAAATTTTTAGATCTGCCACTGTGAATATGAACACAAATGGACAAGTTTCCCCCCCCCCGAGACCCCGACTGTCAGGTAAGACCATCTAACAATTGCAGCAAGATATGGCCAAAATGTTGGTGAAAAATTTGCAACAAGAACAAACTTTGATTTGTACTAACATTTTAGCAAGTAACAGAAATTATGCAAATACAAGGCTGGCCGCTACTTACCTTCAGGAGACAAAATTCCAAGAACTAACCATATACATGTGTAGATGGAGAAGAGAAACAGTTTTTTTCATTTTTAAATGTGCTTATGGTCAGTACTTTTAATTTCACCTCCTAAAGTTAAGTTCCACCTACTGTATCCCCTTGGAATTTTAGGTTTCTCTACGAATTTTCCCTTACATACGGATCACACAAATACTCATTTGCCATTAGTTGTATTGACGTAAGCATATCAGATGCATTTACTTGAATGTTAAGTTGTGACGGCAACAGATAAGGAATCTCTGGTATCTCAGCCAAATACCATGAATCCATTGTGTAACTCCTCTACTCCTATGGAAGGTACGAACTTTTTAACTTGAGGTTGTCAAAAGGTTTGAAATGTATCTTTTGTATAAATATGCACATGGGCCTACTCTGTATTTACTACTTCTCACAGCATTCCTGAATCATTAACTTTTTATTTCACCTATGAGCCATTTCCCTATCAGGTTTTCTTTTGCCCTTCTCTTTTTGCCAGTTAATCCCTTTGAGGAAGAGAGGAAACTTACCACAACTTGTCAGGTATTATCAGTATTCTTAAATTTGTATATATTTCATTTGTAAGTGCCCAATTTCCTTGACAAGGAGTCTTGCTACATTACACAGTAGTTGAGATTTTGAGTCTGATGCTTGTCTCTACCAGCATTTGTTTATAAACAGTGATGCTGCTGGTTCTCACAAAGCCATCATCAACCTATGATGCAGTATGGACAGAGGGGCATCGTTCTGAATAATGGCTTGCCACAGGATTCTACACTAGCACCCATTGTTTTTTATCTATATACTGCTGACATGCTAGACACTAAGTAATGTAAATTTGCAAAAGCAGATAACCTGACCATTGTGTGAAAATTTTAATGACCTCAACAAAATACCGAGAGCAGACCTGGAAGTACTGAACACATACTGCATCTACAGCGATACCCTGATGAAACAAGCAGCACCATAATGCAACTTATGAATAGAAATACAAATAAGAAACTACAGCTCATTATGAATGGCAACACCTCAGGCATGAGTATATGCCTGGAAATCAATCTTTAATGTATAGTTCAAATCAATCTAGAGGATACAAAACAGAAACTGAAGTCCTGCAATGCTATCCTGGATGGAACTACATGGGTGAATACCGTTCACTAGTCTGAATGGGAAATGCACATGTAGCTGAAGCAGAGGAGACAATATGGATAACATCCGGAAATATTTAGGGCCACCCAATTCCCTTGGTTCCTCATCCTAGCAATCTTAACAGTTCCTTGAAATTAGGCAGTAACAGCCAGCTACAAGAGCATAAAGAAAAATTATAGACAACTGAACTCTTTACACACTAAGAATTGATACCTGCACACAAGACTTAAATCCAGGTAACCTTTACGGAAAACTAAAAGAATGGCAAGGCTTCTACTTACAGACAGCTTGGAAGGAACTATGGGCTGTAAGTGGAAATAAGAACCAAAATTTTGTAGATGAACCCAATAAGAAAATCTTGGAGAATGTACTTGTGTGTGAGGCACATCGCAATGAGGATGAACTGAAAGACATACACAGAAATTATAAATCAAATAAAGAGCAGCCAAATAATATTTGTAATATAGTACAGAATTGTAAGAACATTCGTGAAGATCACTGTGATTCAATAGAGACCTATAAGAACACTGTAGTTCATACATTGCACTAAGCATTTTAGGTGATGACTGCCTTTTTAAATACAGAATAATTAAGCAAGTAAAGTGTGCTGTGCTTTTGCTTAAGAGTTTACAAATTACCAGAAAAAATAAAAACCTTGCAGGACCACACATTTCCTATTTTGGTTTCCGATTTGAAATTATTTAGGTCATTTTACTTTCTTGTACTGTTTCTACACACACACACACACACACACACACACACACACACACAAAATAAAAAACATTGCTTCATTCACCTCTAAGGGGGTGCTTGCCCCCAGCAATTTATAGGGGTATTTCACCAAGGCGGCATTTTTCAAGGGATTCTTTCCCCTAGTTGCGAAATCATTACATACTATCATGATATGAGCTTCTCTGATATTAATAGTATCTGCTCAGTCTGATTGCAGAAAAGCCTGAAGAATGGTCAAATAAAACTGACCTTTATCTGCTAAGAAAGCACTTGTGAACTGAATTTGGCTAGCAATACTATGTTATTTGCTAAAATACTAAGAAAAGGGATAGTGTATAGGGCAGCAAAGTTCATTTCAATACACAGTCTGCAGTTAATTAAAAACCTTACAAATTAGACAAACCTCAGTCCCACTAAGCCACAAGGTATTGTAATGTCGCCTTACAGAATATGTAAGTTCCACTTAAGTTCCACTTACAATCACTGCATTTCACATTTCCAGCAGTACTTTCTAATGCTGTAATTATATGGAAGAAGATACATTCTGAAACATGCCCTCTTCCACCTTTGTGACGACAAATACATTTTGTCATTTATGTCCAGTTACAACTGCCAATTTTCATTTTTGTTCTTTATTTCTAGGATGAGTAGTCTGCCGAAATGCCTTAACTGTGTGGATGCACAGTCCGATAACTGACCCACACTTATGTTCCTGGCAACTAATGGTTGCCCCACCTCAACAGCCGTTCATCACATTAATGTGCAGCTCATTTAATTGTGGGGCTTAGGCTTTTCTCTTAATAAGGTCCCTCTCAGAATCCAAATGATTATGTCAAGATCAGTGCTCTCCATTGACAGACACAAAATGCTGCTTTCTGAAGCATGCTCAGAGCTCGTGGTTGTCTAAGAGTAGAAGTGTTGACCAGCTTCCAGTTTGAATCGCCAGTTTCAAAATTCTCATACCCAATGTAAATGACCTGCAATAGCTGGTCTATGTAACAGGAGTACATGGTAATCAATATGCCAAAATGTATTACAATTCAAACTGGTAACAACATGTAATGCAATGCCCATCTGGACACATGGCTTTCCACAGAATGGACAATATAAAATGCCAAACTGAACAAACTCTAGAGCAAGCCCCAATGACTCACAGATTCTGAGCAAGAGCACTAGTGGCTGCTTAGGTTCTTGCTCGTGAGCAGAGTAGCTGAGGTGTGACAGAGAGTAGTGGATCGCGACAACACAAGCGAACTACCAACTGCGAAATATAGCATGGTCAGTTTTGACAGCAGTGCCATCCAACAGCAGCAATGTCTGATCTGGATGAAGAATAGCAAGAAAAATCAAGCGCATGTGCAATTCAAATGAGCTACAAAATTGCATAACGTTAGTAAAGACTTTGCGCCTTTTCATAGATGATGATTTACTAAGTGGAAACTTCATAGTTCTACATCTACATTTATCCTCTGCAAGCCACCCAACGGTGTGTGGCGGACGACACTTTACATGCCACTGTCATTACCTCCCTTTCCTGTTCCAGTCGTGTATGGTTTGCGGAAAGAACGACTGCCGGAAAGCCTCCATTCGCGCTCGAATCTCTCTAATTTTACATTCGTGATCTCCTCGGGAGGTATAAGTAGGGGGAAGCAATATATTCAATACCTCATCCAGATGGACTACATTTTCTAAGGGCTCTCCCAATGAATCTCAACCTGGTACCGGTCTTACCAACAATGAATTTTATATGATCATTCCACTTCAAATCGTTCCGTACGCATACTCCCAGATATTTTTCAGAAGTAACTGCTACCAGTGTTTGTTCCGTTATCATATAACCATACAATAAAGGATCCTTCTTTCTATGTATTCGAAATACATTACATTTCTCTATGTTAAGGATCAGTTGCCACTCCCTGCACCAAGTGCTTATCTGATGCAGATCTTCCTTCATTTCGCTGCAATTTTCTAATGCTGCAACTTCTCTGTATACTACAGCATCATCCGCGAAAAGCCGCATGGAACTTCCGACACTATCTACTAGGTCATTTACAGGGTGTTACAAAAAGGTATGGCCAAACTTTCAGGAAACATTCCTCACACACAAATAAAGAAAAGATGTTATGTGGACATGTGTCCGGAAACGCTTACTTTCCATGTTAAAGCTCATTTTATTACTTCTCTTCAAATCACATTAATCATGGAATGGAAACACACAGCAACAGAACGTACAAGCGTGACTTCAAACATTTTGTTACAGGAAATGTTCAAAATGTCCTTCGTTAGCAAGGATACATGCATCCACCCTCTGTCGCATGGAATCCCTGATGCGCTGATGCAGCCCTGGAGAATGGGGTTTTGTATCACAGCCGTCCACAATACGAGCAAGAAGAGTCTCTACATTTGGTACCGGGGTTGCGTAGACAAGAGCTTTCAAATGCCCACATAAATGAAAGTCAAGAGGGTTGAGGTCAGGAGAGCGTCGAGGCCATGGAATTGGTCTGCGTCTACCAATCCATCGGTCACCAAATCTGTTGTTGAGAAGCGTAGGAACACTTCGACTGAAATGTGCAGGAGCTCCATCGTGCATGAACCACATGTTGTGTCGTACTTGTGAAGGCACATGTTCTAGCAGCACAGGTAGAGTATCCCGTATGAAATCATGACAACGTGCTCCATTGAGCGTAGGTGGAAGAAACTAAAATGAGCTCTCACATGGAAATTAAGCGTTTCCAGACACATATCCACATAACATATTTTCCTTATTATTGTCAGGAATGTTTCCTGAAAGTTTGGCCGTACCTTTTTGTAACACCCTATATATATATTGTGAAAAGCAATGGTCCCATAAAACTCCCCTGTGGCACGCCAGAGGTTACTTTAACGTCTGTAGACATCTCTCCATTGGTAACAACATGCTGTGTTCTGTTTGCTAAAAATTCTTCAATCCAGCCACACAGCTGGTCTGATATTCCGTAGGCTTTTACTTTGTTTATCAGGCGACAGTGCCGAACTGTATCGAACGCCTTCTGGAGGTCAAGGAAAATAGCATCTACCTGGGAGCCTGTATCTAATATTTTCTGGGTCTCATGAACAAATAAAGCAAGTTGGGTCTCACACGATCACTGTTTCTGGAATCCATGTTGATTACTGCAGAGTAAATTCTGGGTTTCCAGAAACAACACGATACGCGAGCAAAAAACATGTTCTAAAATTCTACAACACATCAACGTCAGAGATATAGGTCTATAATTTTGCGCTTCTGGTCGACGACCCTTCTTTAAGACTGGGACTACCTGTGCTCTTTTCCAATCATTTGGAACCTTCTGTTCCTCTACAGACTTGCGCTACACGGCTGTTAGAAGGGGGGCAAGCTCTTTCGCGTACCCTGCGTAGAATCGAATTGGTATCTCGTCAGGTCCAGTGGACTTTCCTCTGTTGAGTGATTCCAGTTGCTTTTCTATTCCTTGGACACTTATTTCGATGTCATTTGTGCGAGGATTTAGAGAAGGAACTGCAGTGCGGTCCTCCTCTGTGAAACAGCTTTGGAAAAAGGTGTTTAGTATTTCAGCTTTACGCGTGTCATCCTCTGTTTCAATGCCGTCATCATCCCGGAGTGTCTGGATATGCTGTTTCGAGCCACTTACTGATTTAACGTAAGACCAGAACTTCCTAGGATTTTCTGTCAAGTCGGCACATAGAATTTTACTTTCGAATTCACTGAACGCTTCACGCATAGCCCTCCTTACGCTAACTTTGACATCGTTTAGCTTCTGTTTATCTGAGGGGTTTTGGCTGCGTTTAAACTTGGAGTGAAGCTCCCTTTGCTTTAGCAGTAGTCTCCTAACTTTGTTGTTGTACCACGGTGGGTTTTTCCCGTCCCTCACTTTTTCCATAAACACTCAACATTGTCAGTGTCGGAACAGAAATTTTCGTTTTGATCTGTTAGGTAGTCTGAAATCTGCCTTCTATTACTCTTGCTAAACAGATAAATCTTCCTCCCTTTTTTTATATTCCTATTTACTTACACATTCTGGGATGCTGCAACGGCCTTATGATCACTGATTCCCTGTTCTGCACTTACAGAGTCGAAAAGTTAGGGTCTGTTTGTTATCAGTAGGTCCAAGATGTTATCTCCACGAGTCAGTTCTCTGTTTAATTGCTCGAGGTAATTTTAGGATAGTCCAGCTGATTATCTGCCTCTACACTTCTACCTGAAGTTTCACATGGTGCCATTTATCAAACATGACTACATGTGTCCCACACTGGTCACGAGAGACGACATTCAGAGCCAGCTTGCATAATCTTTGTATAGATTTTGTTGCATAGTATTTCGCATTCTATGAACATGTAGATAACACAAGCACATAGCATATAAAAAGATGGAGAAAATGTATTTATTTGTCCTAAAACATATTAATTCCACTGATCTGCAGTGTGACATTAATATAAAGCCATTCTAGATTTTTCCAGGACTTCCCTGCGGATCCAGTTCTCTGTTTGAAGAAGTCTTCACCCTATTCCCTGTAACAATGCAGGGGGTAGAGTGCTCGCTCCTTGTCTGTTTGTTCTCACCATCTGCTCACTGAACAAGTTTGCCGTGAAGCCCTCCTCTACAGGCATTCTTAAAATTTGAATAAGTGTTGTCCTAGACTTAAGACTAAGGTTTGTTGAATGTTACATTTGGTCAATACACCTTTTAAGTGTTGATGGATGATCATTGAAAGTAAACACCATCAACAAAATAAAAGATTTCAAGACATAGACACACCGCATAGTAGTAAAGGTACCATGGTCAGAGAGCATGAAAAATGAAAAACTCCTAATGCATTCCTGCCAAGACAAAGATTTATCCAATATAATTAAGAAAAAGTTGGATTATTTGGGACATATAATCTGAAATGAAAAATAGCAATTCTTGCAGCCAATAATGTAGGGGGAAAATGAAAGGCAGGAGAGGAATTAGTAGATAAAGGGCAATGCGGCCATGAAATGTTAGGCAATGGGCAGGACGCATAATCCATATAAAAACCAAACATGTCACTAACTTATCCTTAAGTAATTATTCATGTACATCTATCCACTCACGGAATTAGGTTGGAGACCGTGTCTCTTGTCAATTACAATTTTTCCTGTCATACTGAAACCTTATGACGAAGGTACTAAATATTTACAGCAAACGCGCCACTTTCTGGAGCAGTATTGTAACGTTCGTGATGGCAATGTCACATACATAATAAGATAATCACATGTATCTGAAACAGTCTATCCTTGCCCTAGTACACACCTGATTAATGGTATCATCGAATATATCCATGACTCACACGATAATGTATAAGGGCACTGTTCTTGGGAGGGAGGGAGGGAGGGAGCGAGGGAGGGGTTTGACAGTTTGATAAGGATAAGGTGTCTGACAGAATGTTGCTTAGCAGAATGACTCCAATCCATATACACACCCTGCTCATTCCAAATAATAGTAATTAGCTACTTAATTTTTCGTCAGTTATGGCCTCACATTCCAGTTCTGACGAATGCCATACACTTCACTTCCCACCGCTTTCTCTCTCCCATTCTGAATATGAACTGTGCCTGTATCATACCTTCCTCTTATTAAATATATTCAGAAAAACAGGGTAGTCATATGTTACAGGGTTACATATATATCGAAATCTTGCATTGAGTATCTCTACTTACAATGGATTTCTTAAGGCCATCAGCTGACCGCCAGATCACAGTCGCTCCACACAGGTCAATAAGAGACCCATCCTGGAGTAAGTTGGTTTCATGTTGAACCTAAAATTAATCATCAATATTTCAAGACCTACATAATAAAAAATAACATACCCATGAAGAAAAGTAATACAACTTACAGGAGCACCTCTCACGTCTGAATCCCTGATTGGTCTTAATGTGTAAAGTTTCCCATTAACCGAGACTTCTCTCCAACAACCAGGTTTTGCATCTCCTCCCCAGAAGTCTCCTTGCGGATGGTTTAACAGGACTCCATTGGTGGTGAGACCATCCACAGACTCCTCCTCATGCCACTTTATTGCCTTCTCCTGTAGGTATAATAATAATTTTCTGTTTTTGAAAAAAGTGTTTGATGTAATAGACATAGCCTGCTAAGAGAAACAGATCTGCTTAATCTACTGTAATAATCAAACATATTTTAACTTCACACTACACTACACAACTTTCGGGTGATGATGAAGTTGTTTGGTGACAAATCTAGTATCACTGTTCATTATTAACACTGTCATTGTTATTTAGATTTTTTTATTTGAGTCGCAATTCTATCATTCCAATAGCATCTATTTTCCTTTCATATATCTTTTATATCTCTGCATCTGAGGTTTATTAAGGCCCAGGCAGACAGAACCCAGCCCGCCTCTGCACCCTCCAAGCGATAGGTTTGAAACACACACTACAAATACTGCATATTGTGGGTCCCACAGAGCAAGCATCTGCCTGTAGCCACAGCAATTAGCAATTTGTATTTTAAGAGAAATTTGACATTGTGCCTAGGTTTTCAACAGTACCCAATCATATGCTCAATCTTCTGCTACACCTGATAACACCCTTGCACAATGTAAACAATAAGAAGTCGCAACACCCTTATATTTTTTGTACAGTTTAAGATACTGAAACAAATTTTTCGACAAATGGTATGACACACAGATGAGATTTCCTTACATAATAAATAATAGGTGTTTTTAAAAGACATCTTGTTAACACAATGAGCTACATGTAAAATATTTAACTGCCAGGCTGGTATTTGGGCATCTAGCACTTTGTTAGTGGCATCTAATATGAAGGACAAACATACGAGAATGTGCATATCGACAGCTAGAGCATAACAGCTTTTGCATAGATAACAGTAGAAATGTAACTTTACTTACATATTATGTACCTCTATATTAAGCGATGTGCACATGAACTATAAATTTCCTATGATGTCAAAACTGATGTTAATTTAAGGAACAAAGAGCCCTGTGGATATTTAAAACATAATTAGAACAACGTGTGTGCAATTTCCATAGAATATGAAGTATGACCTATACACAACACACAGGCCATTTTGCATATATGGTACAACTGTCAAATGGAGACATTTTCTTGTTACTGGACCCTACTGTGACAGAATGTAAACATGGAGCAGGTGGATAGGCCAAAGGGTCTACATTACAGGTCTCTTGTTGAGTGTCACAGAACTTTCTCTTTTTGGTTAAAGCTGTGAGCTATACCTTCATCCTTCGATCTGACAAATTATGTCTGCAATTTTTAAAAGAAATTTTCTTGTTATATAGGTCACATTTGCAACCTGCTTTCTGTGGACAGGATTTTTGGTATTCTTTGGGTGTGTACCATGTGCTGAGGTGAACACAGTTTATCTACAAAACATGGCAGCAGACAACAATATTTCAATGTGTTGAAGACACTTGGTGCTTACTCCCTGCCACTGTCATCCCACCAGGAGATTTGCTGTGGTCCATGGGAACTCCAGGAGTTGGAGACATTGCTGTGAAGTCAATCATTGCTAGACAGCTTTTTTCAACCAATTAATCAGATAAACATACCAATTTCTCGATCCCAAGTATAACAACAGTATGTGCAGAAGAATTTTAAGAAATATGTTGAATGGCATTTCACTAGATACAAATATCTAGACAGACTGTTAGAGGAAGAGTGTCTATAATCCATTTCATAATGACTGATCTGACTTGGGTCTCTTTCTCTGTTTATGTCACATAAATATCAATGCCTTGTACCTTGCTGGAATCATGGCAATGTCTACTTTTACTTGGCAAATGAATATTACATTTTAGTTGAAAAGCAGGTTAAATATGTAGTAATATTTACGACAAAAAGGTAATATTTAAGACAAAAAGTGCTTTATTGAGCATTACTTGGCAGATGTCAACTCTTGAGTAGTCATAAGTCAGAACATAATTCAGGGAATAATTTCCTTTGCAGTTTGATGACAACCTTGTCTATTTGCAGCCAGATTTTTGTTATTTCTTGATTCATCATTTCATCGCAAAGATATCTTACCACCCTAATTCATGCGGTGGCGAAAGCACAAGTTTGAAGCTTCAATTTTTTTTGGTTACAGCTTATGTCACTACTAATGAGTGTTTCCTATGTTTATCAGTTAAATAGTTTATGATGTGGTTGTGATAGTAGCTGCAAAATATACATGGCTGTGGTGGAGAGTAGTTGTCATACCCGTGCACCACCACAGATGTGATGCACGATGCACCTATTCACCAGCAAGGAACGGCAATTTCATAATCACATTCCAATACAGCGTTGCAGCATTGGGTAGTTCTTGAGAACAGAGGGCAATTATACGTTAAGTTGCAGGTGAATGCTTGATACACAAGCAGTTCTCAATAAATGAACAGTGATCAATGGAAAATCCAAGAAGGGATGTAACAATATTTTGTTGTCCCTATCGTGACAAAGCATCTCCGCTATATGGTGAGTAGCAACTTTTCTTCTCTAATATTGCTAACTGAACAATGAGATGTACTGTACATTTTAGGAGTAAATAAAGAATCAATTAGCTTGAATAAATATATATGTGTGTGTGTGTGGGGGGGGGGGGATGCTCTCCAGTACAGTGTGACACTATTGTAAAGTATTTTTTATCTTAAAATTCTTCTCCTCCTTGCTAACCTGTTGCTGTCAAATGCCCAATGAAGTTCAATGACAATGAATTTGCAGTCTGTCACAGGCAACTACAGAAGTTGATTTTCCTTGTCCACTGAGCCCAACACACTTTCCTAAAGGTAAAATTTGTAATTTCATGTAAAAAGTAACAGCAGGTATTCCCAAACAATATCCAAGTGTCAAAACCATTGTCGAGACGTGTGCTTTCTTAACAGACATCCCGCTTCAGTATGATGTACATATTGCTACACAACATACTTTAAAGAATATTACACAAGAATAAAACGTGAGTGAATGATTAAATACCGATCAACGTCACTATAAATAAGAATTAAGTACACTGAAGCAGTAAGTAGTTTCTTTACCTTATTACTACTATTTCCTCCACCACCACCAAGAAAATATTATTCAAGAGCTGACAACAAATCAATGGCAATCATGAAAGACAACTATCAAATACAAAACACAAAACTAAATTATTAGTTGAAACCTGCAAGACTTTACAAAGAGGTCAAAACTGGCAAAAAGACAGGGAGATGGATTGTCTCCACAGATGTTCAATTGTGTTCTAGAAAAGATACTCAGGGAATGGAGAAAAGAAGAAGAAGACGAAGAAGAAATTAGAAGTATCACAATAGGAAGAAAAGGGAATAATCAGTTTGGATTGTCTGGTTTTTGCAGATCTTGCCATCTTTGCTGAATCTGTGGTAGACGAAAAACGCAGATTAATCTCATACAAGAGAGCTTCAAAAGCAGGCTTACATACGTCTTAGGAAAAAAAAAACAAAAAACAAAAAAAAAAAAACAGAATACATGATAGATGTGAAGGAGGCGCTGAAATACATGGAAACTGATTAAGATAGAATAAAAGACACTGCAAAATTTAAATATCTACATAAAATAATACAACCAAATGCTTCAGACAAAAAAGCAAACCTAGTAAGAACAATGAGAATGGAGGTAGCTTTTCAACTAACAAAAAGGCTTTTCAATTAACTAAACACCTGTATAAAAAAAATTATTTCCATAAATGCAAAACTTCGGCACTACAATACTGTCATTAAACCAGAATCCCTTCATGCATCAGAATGCCTTTTGTTAAATACAGCCAAACAATCAGGTGAAATAGAAAAGAATGAAAGGAAAATCATCAGGAAAATCTTGGGATCAAACTATCAGAATCAGAAATGAAAATTAATAAGTAATAGAGAAGTTTGTGAAAAATAGAGCAAATATCAGACAAGATGAGGAAAAGAAGAGTTGCATTCTATGGAAATTTAAGAAGGCTAGATGACAACAGGATAATAAAAAGAATTTTTAACTTCTTTGACAGAACCTGCAAAAGATCAATGATATAGATTAAAAAAGTTAAAACACATCTGAAGGAAATGGAAATAATGGGGAAAGAAATAGAAGAAAGGTTTCAAGGGCTTCCAGAAGAAAACAAAGAAAAAAACAGGTGCAATATGGACAGAAGAAAGAAGAGAAAAAACATACAGAAAGAATGAAAAATTACTCAAAAGAAAGGAGAAAAGAAAGAATATGTAACAGTCTGCAGCAAAACTAAAATTGGGATCACTTTGTTCACCTCTACAAGCAAACTGTAATTTCTCGTTCCCATTGGTTACCTGCAACTCTACTTGCACTAGCTACACGACCTGCTGCATTACCAACTGATTAGCAGTCCTGTTTTTCCATGTTGTAGTAACACTAGCAGATTCCAAGAGAATAAAGAATGACAAGAAGGAAAATAAGAGCAAATAAAAAAAAAGTCAGTACAGTAATAAAAATGATACAGAAAAATATTAGTAATAAAAAATTATGTTTAAACCAATTAGTCGACAGAAAATAATATTCAGAGTCTTTTGGTAAGATTTAGAAAAATAAAATTTCCTACATTTCATGAGATTCAAACCTATGACATTCTACAAGTCAGGTTTATATGCTAACTGTTGCACTACCCTCTTACACTGCTTAAGATGGGTTTATTTATCACTCTGGTGAGCCCTTCACAATGATTAATTGGGTTTTGGTGTGACATCGAACACTGTGATTGTGGGAAACCAGCTACAGTGCCTGGAGTTTCAACAATGATTAATTGGGTTTTGGTGTGACATTGAACACTGTGATTGTGGGAAACCAGCTACAGTGCCTGGAGTTTCAACCACAAAGTAATTCTAATCGGACTATTGATGTTAACTCATCACTTAATTCCCATATTTACCCTCTCTCTCTTCTGGGGAATGTGACGATGCAAACGTCTATCACCTGTAACAGTGGCTGAATAGATATTTTAATAGACTATGTATTTTATTTTATAAAGGGGGGTTGGCATTTACGTAGCGGTGTTGGCAATACTGTAGGTCTTTTAATTTTCCTCACATTTGGTTTTACTGGTTGGTTGCATTTAAAATTGTTAATTGTATGTTTAAATGATTGTTAATACTTGGTAGTTTTCTATGCTAAAAATTCTCCTTGGTGAAGTTGTGAAAGGTCATGTCCTTGTTGCACAGTGATCGGTTTGTGCTGCTCTATCTGAATAGATACATTATTTGATATCCTCCATTTATACATATTGTCATTCAAATTTACTTGCTATAAAGAGACTGAGAGAGACTAGGTTGTAGCCTGCTACCCTCTTGTCAGCATATAAAGAAGGTAGAATGAATTATGTTCTTGTGGTGTACATCTTTTTAAGCAGTTGTGCTAAGGTAGTCCAAGGAAGTTAAAGTAAAATTACGTGAGATAGTTTCTCCTCGGAAAGTAATCTAGTTGCATTGTGTAGCATTTTGATGAAGTATAGCTAATATAAATATCAAGCACTCTCTAAGTATCAGCAGAGACAGTACACACTTAGGCACACACTGCTTTTTATTCTGCCCATCAAATGTTTTAGGCGACTTTCATTCTTTCTCTGATCCCTCTGCACTTCTTACCTCATCAGCCATTAACCAGTACAGATATAATTACGTACCAGTGCTAGACTAGCTCACTTATTTTTTAAAAATTGGTTTGGCCTATTAAGGAACACATGAAATGACTTACATATTCTTTCTTTTCTCCTTTCTTTTGAGTAATTTTTCCATTCTTTCTGTATGTTTTTCTCTTCTTTCTTCTGTCCATATTGCACCTATCTTTTTCTTTGTTTTCTTCTGGAAGCCCTTGAAACCTTTCTTCTATTTCTTTCCCCAATATTTCCATTTCCTTCAGATGTGTTTTAACTTTTTTAATCTATATCATTGATCTTTTGCAGATTCTGTCAAAGAAGTTAAAAATTCTTTTTATTATCCTGTTGTCATCTAGCCTTCTTAAATTTCCATAGAATGCAACTCTTCTTTTCCTCATCTTGTCTGATATTTGCTCTATTTTTCACAAACTTCTCTATTACTTATTAATTTTCATTTCTGATTCTGATAGTTTGATCCCAAGATTTTCCTGATGATTTTCCTTTCATTCTTTTCTATTTCACCTGATTGTTTGGCTGTATTTAACAAAAGGCATTCTGATGCATGATGGGATTCTGGTTTAATGACAGTATTGTAGTGCCGAAGTTTTGCATTTATGGAAATAATCTGTCGTGCCTCACAGTACACAGGTTGGTGTGTGTACTTTCCAATGCCAGTGAATCCAATCTCTTAGCATTTAGTGTTCATATAAAAGCACTGTTAATGACAACACTAAAAATGACCATTCTTCACAGGATGGAGAAAGGTAGATAATTTTGAACATCCTACAAGAAATTGATTTATTCACTATGATGAAGCACTATGACAATATCCTTGATGAACAGACAGTTAGAAATAAGATGTGTATACAGAACTTATCATTATTTAATGAAATCCAGCTAGCTTTTTTGGTATTACAAAGAATGTGATGACATTGTGCATGCAAACGTTTATAATGAATACAGTTTTCCATCATAGGATAACATTTACAAATGTGGAGAGCATGTTGGAGCTTGCTAATTGCATCGCGGCATGCCTCAGTCCACCAACTGGGACACAGTGTGGTACAGAGGAAGTCTGAGGAATGGAACATTCTGCAACAGTAAGGATAACGTTTGTAAGAAATTCTACCTGGTCATCACAGCTGGGAAAATTATGTTTGTCAAAGGTTGCCAGGGAGGAGTAAGGCCTCCATTCAGTCTTTGTATGCTGCCATTTGAGTGTGCACATAGGTGGCATAGGAGTCAACAAACTGACAGCACACGGGAAATGGTTACTAGAGTATGTGTTAGACGTGAACGACAATTCGAGACAATGGGCAAGCTGGACAGTGCAGAAGGATAGGTCCAAATGGGAATAGGTGTGCATGCGGTCTGAAAGGAACGTGAGTGCTCCTGTGTCAAGGCAGAAGAGGTTACATTGATTGAGACGGTCAGCAAAGAGGGCACCTCTCAGGCAAGTTATGGAGAACACCAACGGGGAGGGTCCGCATTAAAATCACCAAGCAGCAGAAAGGGGTGAATTAGCTGCCCAATAAGCTGGACGAAGTCTGCCCTGGTGATACCATGTGATGGAGGGATGTAAACGGTACAAAGGGAAAAGGTCACGTGAAGAAGGAAATGGCGAACTGCAACAGCTTGAAGGTGGGTAGTCAGGGAGATGGGTTGACTATGAACACCATCCAATATGAGACGGAATGCAGTTCTCAGCAAGAAGGTCAAAATGGTCCGGGAAGAAATGTGAGAGCTCAAAGTGAACGTGAGGATGCAATTTTGTTTCCTGAAGGCAGAACAAGTGGGCACTGCGATTCTAAGAGCAGCCCGTAAATACTCTTTGTCGGATTGAAGATCGCAAATGTTCCATTGGAGGACAGCCATGATGAGGAAAAAGTGAAGGGGTGTCACTTCGGCAGCTGCCGAGCACCAGCCTTCGAAGACTCGCTGCTACAGGGCACAGAGACAAGAGGATCATGCTCCACGAGGTCTACAGAAGCACTGGCATTTTCCTGCAGAGTCCAGGGCAGAAAAATGGTTGGTGGTGCGCAGCGGCAACGCAGAGGTCAGCTGGGGGAGGGTATCATGTGGCAACACCGTCAAAGAGGATCTCCGAGTCAGCAAAGGAGAAGACCATTTGCTTTTGTTTGACTTTTTGGAACCTTTCCGGTTGGCAGAGGAAGACTCAGATGTTGGTTGGCTGGAGGGACTTAGGAAGTCTTCATGGAAGTATTCCTCTGGCCTTTCGATTGTGTAACTGGTGACTTTGCCCTGTGAGGCAAAAGCTTGATGGCATGTTGCATAGCTGGAGGAGGAGACAGGGACGCTACCATGAAGCTGGGCAATTTCACAAATGCGGTGATGAATTTGAGGTTGCATGTTGTGGAGTGAGATGTAGCAATAAAAGTACTGTAGGTGCCAGATGGTAGAATGCAGGGTTTCCAATTAGCCAACAACTTGCGAGTGACAGGGTAAGGCACTTTTCTCTTCACCCAGATCTCCTGGACAGACCAGTCATTGAGATACATGGGACAATTGCAGGAGGGGGCGACATCGTTTCCATTGCAGTTGATACAGTAGGGAGAAGGAGGCGAACAATTGTCTATGTGAGCATCCCTACCACATGTTACACATTTGGCTGGGTGTCAACAGGACTGAGTGTGGGTGTAATGACTGGTGGCAGGGCATCGGGTTCGGAATAAATGGTCTAACTGCGATAACATCATAGCCTGCTTTGACCTTTGACAGAAGAACCATTCTATTAGACGTGAGAAAGTATGCATCTACTTTTTCCATCACTCACTGGACCGCTACAACACCCTGATCAGAGAGGTACATTTGGATTTCTGCCTCAGTCAGACAATCAAGCAGCGCAGTATAAACAACACTACCGAAAGGATTCAGCATTCTATGGGCCTCGACACTAACAGTATAGCCATGGAAGGGTGATGCTGCAAGCAGTTATTGTGCTTGAGAATCTGAAGTAGTCTCCAAAAGTGAAGTGTCACTGCGTAAACAAGAGCAGGATTTTGCAAGGCCAGCAATTGCATCAAAACCTTTCTGAATAATAAACAGATTTACTGTAGCAAAGGACTGACCTCCCATTTCAGTACATGAAACCATGAGGAGCCGTGGTTCTGCTGGGAGGGTCTTCGAATCGTTAGCCTTATTTTGTTTACGTTTCGTAGCCATTGACTTTGAAGATGATTAGCTCACTGTGAGAAAATCTCCCACGATTGCCAGCTTCTCTGACGGTGCGCTCCTTCCAACTGGGGGCCACCTTCACAAGGATGTGCACCCGCCTTTGGTGATTGTTCACACCTCAGGTCACATCTCCCTAACACCTGACAGAGGGACCAATAAGCAATTCATGAAGATAGTAGCTCAGACAATCAACACCTCCCTGGGTCTGACCTGTACCAGAGGGTACGTGTGAACCTACCTGTCAACCCGGGGCTGGGAATTATGCATTACTCAGTCACATGTTACACGTCAAATGTGTGGGCCAACCTTCAGGAGAACACAGGAATGAAGAAGAAAAAGAGGAACCTCACATACCGAAGCATGTAACTGATAGGAGAAGGTGAACGAAGAAAGAAAAATGGAAAGACAAACAGTGGAGAGTATTCGTATACTATCAAAAAATGCAGAATACATTTTCAAAAACAGCCCAGACATGTTTCCCAAGGGAGGGGAGAAAGAACAGTAAGCTGATAGACATGCTGCATGGAAAGGAAAAGATGCTGCAAAAAATGGGGCACCACGGTAGCCAAGCAAGAAAACACAGAAGAGCGGCGAGCCCCCTGAGTAAACAATCTAGTTAGGTGAACCCATTGGGAGGACCTATACCACAATGGGAGTAAAACGAGACAGTGGTACAATACTGCCGTTAACAATATAGGATTGTGCTGAATGTACTTTTCTCGTTAAGCGGTGCATTCAATAGTCTCACGAAGGTAGGATGATGATAATATTGCTCCAAGATAGTAAGGCAGAAGGATTTACCTGGGTAGTGCAGCTCCTTGAAGTTACTTGTTTGGTCAAATGAATGAACAAGGATGTGTTTGCATGTGCTAAGCTGTCTACATAAAGCACAGGGACATTAGTATCAGGTAAGGAGCAACAAAGAGTTATAAGTTCCTTTTGACCTGTAAATCCTCAATTGTTGGTTATGTAACTGACTTCATGCACGTTAAGACTTGGACACTTACAACTTTAGCATAAAGAAGGGTAGTTCTTATATCCTGTACAAAGGGTACAAATTTAGAACATACCTCCGCATTTGATGAAATTCGCATACCCTGATTTAGTACCTAAGCATAAGCTACATTAAGTGTTCGTAACAATTATTTTGTAAGTTTTTGACAGAAGTACTGAATTACATGATTGGGTGTGTAAATGTCCTTATGGGATGAGCTTTACTTTAATGTAATTACTTTTTTCTGCCTTTCTGAGGGACTTAGTGGCTTTAAGCAACCTGGATACCAGGATTAGTACCAAAGAATCATTTACTGTCTCATGAATAACTAGCGTGAACAGCTAGTAGTTGAACATGGAATGTACTCGATAGACAATCTCACGTGCCTACAGCAAACACGTTCTTGATAATAAAATTAAGAGAGAATAAGATGGATTAAGAACATTAAAGTGAAAATAGAATTTTTCTTACCGGAAGTCTAGTTAAATCCATGACTTAAGTAAGCCCAATGAACACACACGAGTTTGAAACAAAGCTAGGATGACTCAAGATCATTCGAGACTTAGAGACTAGTTCAATGTAAAATAAGGGGTTACGAAGTAATTTTCTGGTTGGGATACTTTGTACATATCCCACATTCTGTGTGAACATGGAGTATCTGAAAAATGGGGTGGACAAAGGGCATCCAAGTACACAAAGGCAACAGACATTGTAATTGCTAATGCTGTACAGCTTTAAGTTGTAAGCAACTGTTAATTGCAATGTACACATTGTAATGTGAGTTTTATGTAATGCAAACAAGAAGAGTTCAAGAACATTGAGTAGCTGCAGGTTTTCTAACTAACTTTTCAGGCTGTCACAAGCATTGCAACAGAGGAAAAGGAGACTGAAGCCAAGATATCTGGGCAATGGTTACTTTAGTAACTGGTTTCACATCTAAGAAGGTAAAACTGGTAATCCATGGCAACCATAAACTATTCAAGAACACAGACAGTACAAACATACATCACACTGCACTTGTTACACCAGAAATATCTAGATTCATCTGAGACATGCACTCAAATACGTATTAAATACCATTCTTGGACTATTAATGCACAAGGGTAGAATATATAGAGAGAGATAAGAATTGTCACAAACAAAATAATTAGTAAGATGTATCTACTACATAAAGAGGTTGTCAACTTGGACCTGTATCTAACGCTGAACCAAATGCATGTCAAATTAGTCAATTTTACGGGAGGAAACAGAACGAACTCTAATCTGAACCTATTTCATTAAATACGGGTAAGTACTGTATACACACCTTATTTCTAACTGTCTGTTCATCAAGGATACTGTCATAGTGCTTCATCATAGCGAATAACTCAATTTCTTCTAGGATGTTCAAAATTATCTACCTTTTTCCATCCAGTGAAGGATGGTCATTTTTAGTGTTGTCATTAACAGTGATCTTATATGAACACTAAATGCTAAGAGATTGGATTCACTGGCATTAGAAAGTACACACACCAACCTGTGTACTGTGAGGCACAACAGATGTAATATCTTATTGTATAGTTCTGAATACAAATGTCGCGGCTTCTACATATCAATATGCATTTTTTTTTTTTTTTTATTTTAGCCTTCAGTAATCAAATGCCACTAACAACTGGCTCTAGGCAGAAAAACTGGCCTGGAAATTAAATATTTTACATGCAACTCATGGTGTCAACAAGTTGTCTTTTAACAAATACTTACATTGTGGAGCACCATGCAAACAAGATTTTCACATCACAGTCTGTTAGGAACTTTTTTATCTATCAAAATATACAAGCTAATACAGTTCTTTAAACACTTTATGTCTTTTTAATGTCATCCACTGGCTCGTAAAGTAGTTCTGGGGTACAACATATGTCACTAGTAACAGTGTAAATTTTCACAAAAATGGAAGAACCTAAAAATCCAACGACATGCCATGCAGGAAATTTAAATAATATATTCATTAGCTGCTTTCATCAGGCAGGAAGGGAGCGAGAATAAAACTGTGACAGTTTCACATACTGTGTGCAGTCCAAACTTTATGGAGTCATTGTCTCCAATCTCTGCTGACTTGGATTGACTATTGTAAGATTTCTTTTACAAGTATTGTGGGAACAAATTTAGTGACCACAGTATATACATCCCTTCACTACCAGGCCCTGCACAGCAAGCACCTAAATGGAAGGCACACAAATTTCCTTTGAATGTGTACTGAAAGACTGACAACCAGAGTAACATTAGTAAGCACTTCCAAATACAAACCGATCACAACCAGTTGCTGTTGTCTCATACACGGCTGCTGTTTACATCACAGATGCTCGTTCACCGAGACTTTTTCACTTCTTGGTGCAGCAGTTTAAAGCAAGTTTAACTGCAACATTGGGCTCATATTTGCAGCATCACACTAAATATTTGTCAGCCTATTGCAGATAGTCACATTTGATTTACCTTTGCCTCCCTGTACAAAAACAGGAGGGGATAACTGTGCACTTTTATTAACTATGTTCTGAATGGCTATGTTCTCAGGCTACCAACGAGCCTGTACGTCACTTGCAGCATCACTGAGCATCAATTTACAAAAGTTACTGTATTAAAATGTTTTACGAAGACCACAACTAAAGTGTCACGAACAAGATTTTATTTTGCTGTCCAGGATCAGTAACTGACAAATAAGAAGTTGTTTATTCAATGGTCATGGCCTTCCTCGTAACATAAAAATGCTTTCTTACAGAATAAGGAGAGTTCTGAATTATTTTCTAAAAGATAAACTGCACTGCTTGAAGGAATATGTTAGTACAATAGCCCCAAAAAGACATACTACAAAACTACACTGACACTCTATTGAGAAGTGAGTTGCTCACTATTCAGAATGTTTAAACTGAATGACAAATCTAGTCAAGTAACTATTTTTCATTTTACCCTATTACTGGCACATTTATAACTATAAAGGAGGAGGCATGTTGCCTGAAACTTTTTCATTGAACATTCTCACAAATGTCAAATCTTGTTAATCACAATTCTTGTACATCAAACATTTGCAACACATCAAAGGTGAGATGACCACATATCACAGGTGCTAGCTTAAGCATTCCTGTGAGTATACAACAGTAGATTATTACCAAAGACTAAACAGTTTACTCAAATTACATTTTATTAATAATATGCATACTTGATTACAACAAAGTCAGAGCTATCCAAATGACATACATTTTCTTCCCGATGTGCATTCTACAGTATCCACACTTCAGATGTCAACACCAGCGTCACCAAGTTTAATAAGGGCTAAGAAATTCGCCTGTCATTTTAATTTTTCTCTAATACACAGCGGTGCCCTCAGTTTCACAAGCACACTCAACATCACTGCACTTAGTACAAGGCGTTTTGCACTCTCAGGTTCACCAAAACAAGCTTTTCAAAGGAGGTTAAATCGTGAACCTATCCTCTTCTAAAACAATTAAATAGTTCCAAGGCTAAGAGTGTAGATATGAAAGACAAATTTTTTGGACGAAGTACTGGGGATATGTCTCAGATGTTTTAAGAAAGCCTACACAAGCCCCCATCTCTGAATATCCAATTCCCAAATTTTTAAAGTTATGCTGAAAAGAAACTTATAAATGAAACCATGCAGATCCCAACTCTTATGGGCATTTACCATAACAGCAGAGGAAAACAGAGCACTGGTAAAGCAATATTCTAGATCATTAATTTGAAAAATCCTTTTCATACAAGTGAGTCAATCAATCACCAAAACACACAAATTTGGGTACAGAATACTTGTGCTGAACAATGTTACAGTGTGACACTATTTCAAGAACTTATGACATTCAATATCCATTTGCTACAAGCAAGTTCACTCTAACACATAAACCTTTCGAGCCCTGAGGCGGGGGGAGGGGCAGAGGGAGATGCGGGGCAGAGGGAGATGCGGGGCAGAGGGAGATGCGGGGCAGAGGGAGATGCGGGGCAGAGGGAGATGCGGGGCAGAGGGAGATGCGGGGCAGAGGGAGATGCGGGGCAGAGGGAGATGCGGGGCAGAGGGAGATGCGGGGCAGAGGGAGATGCGGGGCAGAGGGAGATGCGGGGCAGAGGGAGATGCGGGGCAGAGGGAGATGCGGGGCAGAGGGAGATGCGGGGCAGAGGGAGATGCGGGGCAGAGGGAGATGCGGGGCAGAGGGAGATGCGGGGCAGAGGGAGATGCGGGGCAGAGGGAGATGCGGGGCAGAGGGAGATGCGGGGCAGAGGGAGATGCGGGGCAGAGGGAGATGCGGGGCAGAGGGAGATGCGGGGCAGAGGGAGATGCGGGGCAGAGGGAGATGCGGGGCAGAGGGAGATGCGGGGCAGAGGGAGATGCGGGGCAGAGGGAGATGCGGGGCAGAGGGAGATGCGGGGCAGAGGGAGATGCGGGGCAGAGGGAGATGCGGGGCAGAGGGAGATGCGGGGCAGAGGGAGATGCGGGGCAGAGGGAGATGCGGGGCAGAGGGAGATGCGGGGCAGAGGGAGATGCGGGGCAGAGGGAGATGCGGGGCAGAGGGAGATGCGGGGCAGAGGGAGATGCGGGGCAGAGGGAGATGCGGGGCAGAGGGAGATGCGGGGCAGAGGGAGATGCGGGGCAGAGGGAGATGCGGGGCAGAGGGAGGGAGGGGAGGGAGATGCGAGGCAGAGGGAGGGAGGGGAGGGAGATGCGAGGCAGAGGGAGGGAGGGGAGGGAGATGCGAGGCAGAGGGAGGGGAGGGAGGGAGATGCGAGGCAGAGGGAGGGGAGGGAGGGAGATGCGAGGCAGAGGGAGGGGAGGGAGATGCGAGGCAGAGGGAGGGGAGGGAGATGCGAGGCAGAGGGAGGGGAGGGAGATGCGAGGCAGAGGGAGGGGAGGGAGATGCGAGGCAGAGGGAGGGGAGGGAGATGCGAGGCTGAGGGAGGGGAGGGAGATGCGAGGCAGAGGGAGGGGAGGGAGATGCGAGGCAGAGGGAGGGGAGGGAGATGCGAGGCAGAGGGAGGGGAGGGAGATGCGAGGCAGAGGGAGGGGAGGGAGATGCGAGGCAGAGGGAGGGGAGGGAGATGCGAGGCAGAGGGAGGGGAGGGAGATGCGAGGCAGAGGGAGGGGAGGGAGATGCGAGGCAGAGGGAGGGGAGGGAGATGCGAGGCAGAGGGAGGGGAGGGAGATGCGAGGCAGAGGGAGGGGAGAGAGTGAGCAGATGGGGTAGCAATAAAGAAAGAGCTACATGTTTCACTGTAATTCCTAATCCCTACAGCAAGAGCATTACTAAAAAAAAAAACCTAACTACATGGAATCATGAAACATTATAAGAAAACATAGTCATAGTGTAGAGCTTTCTTAAAAAGGTTCCAAGAACAATGATCCAATGTCCTTGTACTTACGTGTCACTTAATAACCATAGGGACAAAATTAGACTAATCTGGGCATATACATAACAATATCTTTTCACAGGAACTTTGTGACATATCACATGATGGTGGACAATGAAAACTATTACAACATGGATGAAAAGTAAGTTCTGTCGCCCCCCCCCCCTTGTTTTTTTGTAAGGACAAATGCTAAGTTCATTCATTAACCACAACAAAATATGATAATATAATCAGTTATTTCATTCTTTCCAGCACTTTTCCCCTCTTCAAAATAATCTAAACCACATTTTTTTCACTATATGCACCTTACTGGCTTGTGAGGCCTGTTAGAATGCTTCCAATACTCTTATTCAAAAACTGTCAACTTAAAATGAATTTCTGGTCCCATAGTGTCTTTTCTGTTTTGGCCACACTGAATTAAGAAAGTTTGGCATTGTGCCTAGACTTTTCTTCTGCTTGACAGATCTACAAGAACACTTATTTACGAGAAGATTTAACTTACCATCTAAGCTAAGGGAAGCATCATTATGACAGGTAACACCTCAGCTAATTTTTACAGGAACAAGCCAAGACTTCCAGCAGGTATTACAGGCTAGATGACACAGCAACTCTGATCTCCATTCCAACAGCTAATAAAAAGCTCAGTAAGTAATGTGCACAGAGTTTACAAGCAACTATATCAGTTAAACACAGTTCATACAAATCATCAACTGCAGTAGATTCTTGTAGTAACAATCAACCCACGTAGTTAAGTAACTGTAATTGCTCTCTCTCTCTCTCTCTCTCTCCCCCCCCTCCCTCATGTGCGAGACAGAGGGAGGGAGAGAGGCGAGACAGAGGGAGGGGGAAGACACACACACACACACACACACACAAACACACACAGAGAGAGAGAGAGAGAGAGAGAGAGAGAGAAAGAGTTATTTTAATTTTTGTAAGTACCACTACTACAATATCAACAAACTAGTGGAGTATTGTATTTTACAACAAGAAATCAGTTCTGCAAAACTGTAACACATCATATATATAGTCCAAGTCCTTTATTGAGAACACTGCCGGTTTCACACCATTACGGGTAAATCCTCAGGTAACGCAATGATAGCCTTCAACCGATCATGAAGCTACGATGTGCAATAGTTCACCTGTACATCGAAAATCTCAATCCATTGTAGGCTGATGTTGACAGTAAAATTGGCGTCTGCAAAAAACCCTTGGGAATCGCATTATTTATTGTGTCAAACTCAGGATAAATGTTTGTCAGTGTGAGCTTCTAGTACAACACTACCAGTTACCAGTCTGTAGCATTGGCTTAACAAATTGTTGCCCTTTTCACATCTGTTTCATTGTCTTATGATCCCATGTCAAGTCTGTCACTTATCTAGTGGTCCCTTACGTCCAACTTTACCACTGACAACAGCTATTACAGATTAACATTTTCGCTGTAGTACCGAACTGCAGAACGTCGTAGCCTCGCAACTGAGGATGCACCCTGTAACAGTGCAAACCGGTAGTGTTCTCACTAAAAGACAACAAAACAGCTAAAGCGGCTTGAAGAGTTTTCATTCACTTCAAACCTCATTAATTTTGAAGACCTTTTTAGTAAACAAGGGTTTTGAAGGTTCTTAAATATAATTTTCACACAGTGGCTTGTATATGACAAATTTCAATCCCGTTTCCGTCAACATCACAGCACAAACAATGCTCTAATTAAAGTAACTGATGACCTGAAATATGCCATCGACAGCCGAAAGGCAACAATATTGACGCTACTAGACTTCAGCAAAGCTTTTGACACTTAACTTTGACAAATTGCTCAGAAAAATGCAACAGCTTAATTTCTCAGACAGTGCAATGAGATGGTTTGAAAGCTACTTAAAAGACAGATATCAATGTGTTGTCTGTGTAAATGAAAAATCTTCCTGGAAACGTGTTTCCTTGGGAGTGCCACAAGGATCAGTCTTAGGACCACCTCTGTTTTCTTTATATGTCAACGATATTTCATCGGTTCTGTCCTCCAGTAAATATCATTTCTATGCCGATGACCTCCAGCTCTGCATAAGCGTCGGACCTGAAGATACAAACACTGCAATCGCTCAGATGAATGATGATCTGTCTTCAGTAGCAACATGGGCTAAAAACCTGGGGCTTAAACTAAATGCAAAAAAAGACACAAGTAATTTTAATAGTCCATCAGAAATTAATAAGTTCAGATATCCGCGCTGCCTCCTATTCTGCTCGACGGTATTCCAATACCATATCAGAAAACAGTTAAGAACTTGGGTGTAACTTTAGATGAGCATCTCAACTGGGCGGAGAATACAGCCGCAGTGTGCCGGAAGCTTGTCTCTATGCTCTCAAAAAGTTTCGGAACATATTCCACAGGACTTTAAACGCCATCTCGTGCAAGCACTCATTCTACCAATCCTCCACTATTGTGATGTAATTCAATAAGGCATGAGTAGTGAAACAAAAGACGGCTAGATCTAACCATGAAAGCCTGTGTGCGTTACACCTGCAGCATTCATTCACCGATATGATCATGTTAGTGCTTCATACTCCCAACTAGAGTGGCTGTGGCCAGACAAATTGCGTGACTACCATACTTTATGTCTACTTCACCGACTCCTTGTCGCACAAGCACCCCAGTACCTTGCTTCAGAGATTAAACACCTTTCATGCCATCATAATCTAAACACGAGGTCACTCTTATTTGGTATTCTAACTGTGCCCACACACAAAACTTTTGCAAACTCCTTCTCAGTTGCCGCTGGCCTCTGGAACAAACTGCCCGTTACCTTGCGCAAAATTCAATCCCCTGCTGTTTTTAAGAAGTTGAGGCATTTCCTACGATCATCCTCATAATGTTTTCAACAAAATTAATGTACAAGAACAATCCTCTCCTCTGTCAAATATCAAAGCTAGTGCCTCCTACATTGCTCCTTTCTCTTCTTCCTCTTCATCTATCTCTACTAGCCACACAATCTTCTTTTCCTTTATATTTCCTTCTTAATTATGTTTCATTATGTCTCTATTCTTCTCCTCCCTTCACCATCAGTCTCCCTCATACTCCCTGCTGCTAGCAATCCTATCTAAAATCTGTCACCTTCATAATGTCTAATTATAACAGTACTTATCATCTATGAATTTAAACTCTATATGTATGTACTTTTTTCCAAGTGTGCCTTTGTAAGTGTTTATTTCACTTTTTGTACTAGATGTAGTTTAACATGCCTACTAAAACATATGAATGTAAAATAAGTAGAATGCCTGGTTAGATGTAAGAGAGGACCTGATGGCCCTAATCTTGCCAGGTTAAATAAAATCAATAAATAAATAGTTCTCCGCCTGTCCTGTTTTACCTGTCTGCCCAGTCTAAAATGTCCGGCATCTGTAATAGGGGGTGGCCACCCAACCACACAATGTCTGGACGTGGTTTCACGTGTTGAAGACACACACCACAGCACTCCTCCAAAATGCCAGAAGTCCTGCAGTTTCCAAAAATCTCATGCCAAGCCTCCAGCTCATCGTAATCTGCGCTCAACCAAACTCAGATAAATTGTGCACTTCCCCATTCAACACACTGACAGCATGTTCACTGACATTACATGCACCGTGCATGTGTTTGACTACCAGTCATTCCTCACCAGGTGATGCTGCTATCACATGAATGGGTTTATATTGATAGCAGGTCGGTGTCAATGTTCTGACTTGTGTGTGGATAAGGACACATACTTCTGTTTGATAATCTGACAATTTCATGAAAAAGTAATGCAACTGCTGCTCTCTCAGCAACTTAAATGGGAATATCCAAAATGTGAATATTAAAGCATTTGCCTAATTGAATTCTTTCACATGCAAAAAATTACATATTTATTTTCTCGGGTGAAATGAACAAATTAATAGCTTTTTCAATGTAAATGGATATTCTCCATGTGGCTTCAGCGGAAACACAATAGGAAAATGACATACCTACCATGTGTGGAAAGATTTGCAAGGGAAAAAATTTAAACACAAAACACTCTAATCAATACACTCGCCAATGTGACTGGGACAGAGCAACTAAAACTGGAATGGTAATAACCCATTTACATTTGTCACAGTTGGTACGGTACATTAAATTTCAGCACAGTTCACAGGACAACATACTTTTTAAGCCTAGGGATGAGAACTGGGCCCTTACCATTTAGAAAATGCAGAAAACAGTAAAGAGAGAGACAAAAGATTCTACATTTTAGTTTCACATGGCACAAAATGAATGACCTAATTCAGAAACAAAATAATACCTGAAGACCAGAGAAATAGTTTGTGGAAGTAACTACACAGAATGAGGTAATAGCACATGTCACTGTAGAAGCTAGGAATCAAGTGTGTGGGGAGCTGCCTTGCTGATACCACAACAAAAGCAGATCCACAACAAAAGCAGATCTCAAAAAAAATACATACCTAGCAACTGCCCACCACATGTTTTATTCGCTACTAGAGACTTTCTTTTGTGTGTGTTCTCAAGATCATTTAAGATTTTCGGATTTTGTTCTGTTGACTGGGAAAAAAGGTAACAAGCAGATATGTTATATGAACAAGGGAGGCATCATTATTTTTTCACTAACTAAAATTATCGTGTAATCACTTCAACACATATGATGTGAATACTTTAAGCATGGAATAGGTCACCAAATAAATACCACGCAACTCATGGTAAAGCAGGTCCATGAAAAGGAAGGATAAATACTTTAACAGAATGTAGAAGACTCAAGATGCACGGGAGTAGGAGCTAGATGAAGAAAAGCAAATTAAAATAGACAAAACATGCCACAATGAAGGGTTAGCACTAAACTGACTATTTTCATAGAAGCTAACACAGTGCAAACATTAAATTTTGTTTCCAAATGAAAGTGTGGTTAAGTCTGGGAGATAGAGGGGATACAAAACTTTCAAGGATAGTTTAGAGCCATGGTGGCCATGAATAAGTAAGACTATAAAGTGAAATGGAGTAGTAGTGTAAGCTTTCTAATGTACAGCACCGAACAACACTACTTTCCAAGCATAAAAAAAAAAAAAAAAAAAAAAAAAAAAAAAAAAAAAAAAAAAACTAAGGACATCTACTCCCCTTAGATTACAAAAAACTTTTTGAAATTTACAATATACATATTCCAAAACTCTTTATATATATATATATATATATATATATATATATATATATATATATATATATATATATACACACACACATATATATATACGTGTGTGTGCGCGCGCGCGCGTGAGAGAGAGAGAGAGAGAGAGAGAGAGATATGAAAAAAATTGGCAATAAATGCAAATGCTTACATAAAGTTTCTTCTCATGGCACTTTAGAAATGACTATCAACCAGTACAATCCAAACTAACACCACACTTCCAGGTTACCACCAACTGATAGCCACATGCAAACTGACAACTTTATTTTACATCCTTTATAGCAATTACCAAAATTTTTGCATTATCTTCTGTTCATCTAACACCTTTATCCTGCAGTAATTTATATCGGTAAGTTTCCAATAGCTCTGGCATCAATCCACAGTATTTACTAATCTGAACTTCCTTAGAAAGTCTTGGTTCTTCTAAGCTACCTGACAATTTACTCCAGCATAATTTAAAATTAATACAAATAATCATATTTTTTACGCCTATGATGCATTAATCTACAACAACGTTAACACAGCATTGCAAGGACCAAATTCTCATTCCAAGACAAATTAAAATTTGTATCAAAACTTTCAGTGTACACGGGACACACTTAGTCTGGCAACTCAGCTAAGGCCCCTCCAGCTATAAATTCAGTGGACAAGAAATACAACGCTGGGCTAGACCCAAGCTTCATCGAAGCGCGCAATCCTCCCCACCCGGCACAAAAGGTGCCTGCGAAAAGGTGGTGTCCCTTGGGGAGGAAATCCTAGCTTCTGATACGTGTGCTGATTTACATAAAAGTAACATTATATGCTGAAATAGAGAATTATCATTGTACTAATTATGAAATTTTTAAAGGTCTAGTTAAAAAAAATTTGTTTTCAGAGACAGCATCACCATTTAAAGAAAAATTACTCTCATGTGAATAGTCTGCCATACAGGGTGCATTTAATACTGCTATTCATAAAACCTGTTACATAGAAAGTTCCACCTCTACTTCTTAATAATTCTAAGAGAGGAAAAGCCTATCTCCTGGCTGGTCTGCATGTTGAGACCTACTTACTGATATACACAAGGTGGGCAAAATAATGCCAACACCTGACACATACACAATATTTACTTATTAATAAGGAATTGGGCCACAATTGGCTTTGAGAACATCTGCAACCCTTCGTGGAGTAGCTTCTCTCATTCTTGTACCAAAATATGCACCAACTGCTTCAACAATGTTGGTGCTGCAAATTTGATCCTCAGTCTGTGCTCTAACACTCCCCGTAACTTTCCAGCGATGTTGAGATCTGGCGATTGTGCTGGCCAAGGAAGATGTTTGATGATATTATGATCCTCCAAAAATGATACCTGAACCTTTTTCACTGTATGTATGGGTGCATTCTCATCTTGGAATACGGAAATGTTCGGCAGCACTAGTCCGGACTGTGAGGGTAATAATAGGACCAGCTGAATACCACGACATAGCCAACCAAATCTTAACAGAATCTCACCTATACTTGACTGTAGGAAGTAGGCAGGGTGGATTGTATGCTTCTTTTGGTGGTCTCCATAAATAAACCTAGCTGTTTGAGGGAAACAACGTGAACGATGATTCAGCGGACCAAGCCACATTCTTCTACTCATCAAATGTCCTGGTTTTATGATCATGACGCCTTTTCTTTTGCAGCATTACATTGGCTTCCATCAGTAAGGGTTTCGCAACTGCAGCCCTTCCATGAATGTTAGCCTTGTGGAGCTCCGCCCATACTGTTTTTGTCAACACAATATCATCCAAAAGCATGTTGAATTCTGCAGTCACTTCTGCTGCAGTAGTCAAAATCCTTCTGAATGCTTGTAAGTCTCTGGCAGTCAACTTCGAATTTTGTCCACTATTCCTCTTCGCCAGTGCTGTTTTACCATGTTTCGTTTACCTTGTCATTACCGTGAATATTGTCGCTTGTTTTTTATTTTGTTTTGCTTTAAGGTGCAAAAAACAACTGGAGTCATATGCGCCCAACTCAAAACTATAGAGCACAAAGACAGACAGGAGTAAAAAAACTATACATCAGTCCCAATTAACATAATAGAAGACAGCTAAAAACAGGCATGAGGAAAAAGAACTAAAAAAAGACACCATACAGAAACCGAGATCCAAAACTAAAAATTAAATGGCCTTCGCCACATTGCTTTGTCGCAGTTGACAGCCCACACGTCATTTGCTAAAATGGTGGATAAATCAGACAGCAAACCCAAGCAGGAATGTAAACGGTTCAAAATTGGGCATTCCATCACAATATGGTGGACAGTTAAAACTTATTGTGTGGACAGTTAAAACTTGGGCACAATGGGTGAGTTAGCACCACTTAGCAAATGATGATCGCTAAAAAGGCAGTGCCCAATACCCAGCCTACTTAAAATGATCTCCTCTCAGCGGGAGGACCAACAGGTGGTCGTCCAAGCTGCTGGGAGACTCCCAAAAAGCTAGAGCTTATGCCTGTGAAGGGAGGACACCAAAGGGACACCACCTCCTGACGGACAGCAGCACAGAGATCATCGGAGGGAATATAGGTACTCAAGGGCTAAGGTACGAGGACTGCAGCCTGGGCAGCAGCATCAGCAGCCTCGTTTCCTGGCAGACCGACATGACCAGGAACCCACAGAAACATCACATTGGCTCCACCAAGAGTGAGCAAGTGACAGTTTTCCTGGACCCGCCGCACTACAGGATGGGCGGTGTAAAGTGCACATAGACTTTGAAGGGTGCTGAGTGAGTCTGAGCAGAAGACACAATTGAAAAGGTTGTGTCACCGGACGGACTCCATGGCCTGATACAGGGTGAAGAGCTCAGCTGTAAATACTGAGCAGTGTGCCACAAGCTGAAATCTAAAGACACAGGTGCCAATGACGAAGGCACACCCAACCCCACAGTCAGTCCGAGAGCCATCAGTGTATACAAAGGTATTATCGCGAAGTTCCATGCAAAGGTCATGAAACTGAAGGCGATTAACGAAGGCTGGAGTAATATCCTTAGGAAGCGAACTGAGGCCAAGGTTAACATGGGCCACTTCATGAAGCCAAGGTCACGAAGGGTTCACACCCACCAGGAAAGTTGCAGGTAGTGTGATGTCACCGTTCCAAGAACTGAAAACTGACTCTAGGAGGTAACAGAGAAGTGGGATGAGCGCCATACTAATGATCGAAGGAATCATCAAAGGAGGAGGCATAGGAGGGGTGGCCATGCATGGCAGACAAACGGGACGCATACCTGCTGAGGGAAAGTCACGGTGGTAGGACAGTGGTAGTTCAGCAGCTTCAGCAAACAGACTCTCAACTGGGCTAGTGTAAAAGGCGCCCGTGGCCAGACAGATGCCACGATGGTGGATAGTGTCGAGACGGCGTAAGACGGATGGGCGTGCAGATGCATAAACACAGCACCCATAGACTAGTTTCAAACGGACAAGGGACCGGTACAAACAGAGGAGGGTGGTTTGATCGGCAACCCGGTAAGTACCATTGAGGACATGGAGGGCATTGAGGAACCACGTAAAGCGGGCTGCCATGTAAGACACATGGGAGGACCAAGAGTGGTTCCTATCAAGCATGAGCCCCAGGAATTTCAACAAAAGGTAGGGCAGCATGCCCAAGATGTAAAGATGATGGGAGAAACCATCTTGTGTCACCAGAAATTCATACAAAAGGTTTTGTCTGTGAAAATTGAAAGCCATTGTCGATGCTCCAGGAGTAAAGACGATCAAGACATTGCTGAAGACACCACTGAGTGACACAGGTCCATGAAGGACTGTAATAGATGGCAATACTGTCAACAAAAAGGGAACCGGAGATGCCTGGCGGATGGCATGCCATTAAAGGGTTAATGGCAAAAGCAAAGAGGACACCACTCAGGACGGAACCTTGAGGCACACCGTTTTCCTGGATAAAGATGTCCAACAAGACAGAACCCACACACACCTGGAAAACTCAATATTTTAAAAATTGCCTGAAGGAAACAGGACAGACTGCCACAGAAGTCCCATACGTAAAGAGTACGGAGGATACCAGTTATCCAGCAGGTGTCAGGCCTTCTTTGAATCAAAAAACACGGCCACAGTCTGGGATTTTCACAGAAAACCATTCCTGACATGGGTGGACAAAGTAACGAGATGGTCAACTGCACAATGCCACGTTCTAAATCCACACTGTGCTTTGTCAGTAAATTGCGAGACTAGCCACCATACCAGCCGGGCACGAATCATACGTCCCATCACCTTGCAAATGCAGTTGGTAAGAGAGATGAGGCAGTAGTTAGAAGGAAGATTTTTGTCCTTATCGGGCTCAGGTATGGGTATGACGGTGGCTTCACGCCAGCATCCGGGAAATGTGCACTCTGCCCAGATGCGGTTGTATGTGTTAAGCAGAAAGTGCTTGCCAGCAAGAGAAAGGTGCTGCAACATCTGAATGAGGATGGCGTCTGGCCCTGAGGCGAAGGATCGGGAGGAACTGAGAGCATGATCTAGCTCCCTCATAGTAAAGGTGACATTGAAGCACTCGTGATTCGAAGAAAAGAAGGGTATCTCCCGAGCCTCCTCTGCTTGTTTCCAGTGGAGGAAGCCAGGGTGATAGTGGGAAGAGCTCAAAACTTCCGCAAAATGGTGGCCCAAGATGTTGGAGACAGCAATAGGGCCCACGATAACATCGTCTGCTACGGTCAGCCGCAAATTGGGCAATGGATCTTGGTCCCAGAGAGCCGCCAGAGGTTGTCCCACATGACAGAGGAAAGGGTGGAACTGTTAAAAGAACTAGTGAATGAAATCCAGCTAGCTCTTTTGAACGCAACAACACTTTGCACGGATCTGTTTATAATGAATGCAGTTTTCCATTGTAAGATGACTGTTAAAAGCGCAGAGAGCAAGTCTCCGAGCGCGAATTGCGTCGCAGCATGCCTCAGTCCACCAAGGGAATGGGACACAACGTGGGAAAGAGGAAGTGCGGGAGATGGAATGTTCTGCAGCAGTAAGGATAATGTTAGTGAGATATTCTACCTGGTCATCACAACTGTGGAAATCTTGTTCTTCGAAGGTTGCCAGGGAGGAGTAAAGTTGCCAATCAGCCTTAGGAAGCTGCCATTTGAGCATGCACGTGGATGAGGTAGAGGTCAGCAAACGGATAGCACATGAGAAATGGTCGCTCAAGTAGGTGTCAGAAAGAACGAACCACGAACAATGAGCAAGCTGGGCAGTGCAAAAGGATAGGTCCAAATGGGAATAGATGTGTGAGGAGTCGGAAAGGAAAGTGGATGCTCCTGTGTGAAGGCAGAAGAGGTTAAGTTGGTTAAAAAGGTTAGCAAAAAGGGAACACCTCTGACAGGTCCTGGGAGAACACCAACGGGGATGATGCACATCAAAGACACCGAGTAGCAAAAGTGGGGGAGGTAAATGCCCAATAAGCTGAAGGAAGTCCGCTCTGGTGACATCAAATGACGGAGGGACATAAATGGTACAGAGGGAAAAAGTCAGGCATGATTTCCTCCTAGAAGGTGGTACTGTTCCTCATATGTCATGCCCTAGCACCCTCTCGTTGTTGTTGTGGTCTTCAGTCCTGAGACTGGTTTGATGCAGCTCTCCATGCTACTCTATCCTGTGCAAGATGCTTCATCTCCCAGTACCTACTGCAACCTACATCCTTCTGAATCTGCTTAGTGTATTCATCTCTTGGTCTCCCTCTACAGTTTTTACCCTCCACGCTGCCCTCCAATACTAAACTGGTGATCCCTTGATGCCACACAACATGTCCTACAAACCGATCCCTTCTTCTAGTCAAGTTGTGCCACAAACTCCTCTTCTCCCCAATTCTATTCAATACCTCCTCATTAGTAATGTGATCTACCCATCTAATCTTCAGCATTCTTCTGTAGCACCACATTTCGAAAGCTTCTATTCTCTTCTTGTCCAAACTATTTACCGTCCATGTTTCACTTCCATACATGGCTACACTCCATACAAATACTTTCAGAAACGACTTCCTAGACACTTAAACCTACACTCGATGTTAACCAATTTCTCTTCTTCAGAAATGCTTTCCTTGCCACTGCCAGTCTACTTTTAATATCCTCTCTACTTCGACCATCGTCAGTTATTTTACTCCCCAAATAGCAAAACTCCTTTACTATTTTAAGTGTCTCATTTCCTAATCTAATTCCCTCATCATCACCCGACTTAATTCGACTACATTCCATTATTCTCGTTTTGCTTTTGTTGATGTTCATCTTATATCCTCCTTTCAAGACACTGTCCATTCCGTTCAACTGCTCTTCCAAGTCCTTTGCTGTCTCTGACAGAATTACAATGTCATCGGCGAACCTTAAAGCTTTTATTTCCTCTCCATGGATTTTAATATCCGAATTTTTCTTTTGTTTCCATTACTGCTTGCTCAATATACAGATTGAACAACATCGGGGAGAGGCTACAACCCTGTCTCACTCCCTTCCCAACCACTGCTTCCCTTTGATGTCCCTCGACTCTTATAACTGCCATCTGCTTTCTATACAAATTGTAAATAGCCTTTCGCTCCCTGTATTTTACCCCTGCCACCTTCAGAATTTGAAAGAGAGTATTCCTGTCAACATTGTCAAAAGCTTTCTCTAAGTCTACAAATGCTAGGAACGTAGGTTTGCCTTTCCTTAATCTAGCTTCTAAGATAAGTCGTAGGGTCAGTATTGCCTCACGTGTTCCAATATTTCTACGGAATCCAAACAGATCTTCCCCGAGGTCAGCTTCTACCAGTTTTTCCATTCGTCTGTAAGGAATTCGTGTTAATATTTTGCAACAGTGACTTATTAAACTGATAGTTCAGTAATTTTCACATCTGTCAACACCTGCTTTCTTTGGGATTGGAATTATTATATTCTTCTTGAAGTCTGAGGGTATTTCGCCTGTCTCATACATCTTGCTCACCAGATGATAGAGTTTTGTCAGGACTGGCTCTCCCAAGGCTGTCAGTAGTTCTAACGGAATGTTGTCTACTCCCGGGGCCTTGTTTCGACTTGGGTCTTTCAGTGCTCTGTCAAACTCTTCACGCAGTATCATATCTCCCATTTCATCTTCATCTACATCCTCTTACATTTCTATAATATTGTCCTCAAGAACATCGCCCCTGTATAGACCCTCTATATACTCCTTCCACCTTTCCGCTTTCCCTTCTTTACTTAGAACTGGGTTTCCATCTGAGCTCTTGATATTCATACAAGTGGCTCTCTTTTTCTCCAAAGGTCTCTTTAATTTTCCTGTAGGCAGTATCTATCTGACCTCTAGTGAGATAAGCCTCTACATCCTTACATTTGTCCTCTAGCCATCCCTGCTTAGCCATTTTGCACTTCCTGTCGATCTCATTTTTGAGACGTTTGTATTCCTTTTTGCCTGCTTCATTTACTGCATTTTTATATTTTCTTCTTTCATCAATTAAATTCAATATTTCTTCTGTACCCAAGGATTTCTACTAGCCCTCGTCTTTTTACCTATTTGATCCTCTGCTGCCTTCACCACTCCATCCCTCAAAGCTACCCATTCTTCTTCTACTGTATTTCTTTCCCCCATTCTTGTCAATTGTTCCCTTATGCTCTCCCTGAAACTCTGTACAACCTCTGGTTCTTTCAGTTTATCCAGGTCCCATTTCCTTAAATTCCCACCTTTTTGCAGTTTCTTCAGTTTTAATCTACAGTTCATAACCAATAGATTGTGGTCAGAGTCCACATCTGCCACTGGAAATGTCTTACAATTTAAAACCTGGTTTCTAAATCTCTGTCTTACCATTATATAATCTATCTGAAACCTGTCAGTATCTCCAGGCTTCTTCCATGTATACAACCATAGTAATTGGTAATGTTGTGTCCAATTCATTTCTCTTGCTGACACACCTTATAGTGGATGTGATACAGCATTGTACACAATGATTCTTTATTTGAATCAACAGCTTGCCAACATGGTGTTTACTTACGTAAAGGCAAATGGCAATGGGTGGCGGGCAGCAAGTGTGTATCAGGAGGTACATCCCCACCAACAACAACCACAGCGTTCAATGTTTCCAACAGTGTTTCGCAGTATGTCTGAGACAGGAAATCATGAAGGATGTACCCGAAATGTTCGGACAGCAGACTTGGAGAAAAATGTGATTAACACTGTGGAAGTGACCGATGTGTCAGTACCAGGCAGTTGGCCCATCAGTACAGAGTGGGCCAGTCGACTGAATGGAACGATCTCCATGACAATTGTTACTACCCTTGTCACCTACAGTGTGTGCAGGGCTTACTAGCGACAGACTTTCCACATCGGGAGAAGTTTTGTCACTGGTTTCTTCAACAGGCAACCACAATTCTGGAACCTATGTCATCCATTGTATTCACAGATGAGGCCACCTTTACGCGGAGTCGTATCTTCAGCTTTCATAACGGTCATCTGTGGGATAGTATGCAGAACCCATATGGTATGGTGACAGCAAATTACTAGCATCAGTGCAAACAGATAATAGGTGACCATATTTTGGGACCCGTCTTCCAGGTGACTTTACCTCCCATGCTCGAAGACGTGCCACTGATGACTAAGGGTTACGCTGCTGCTACATGATGGTTCTCCAGCCCACTTCGCTGTTAACATGCAAACGCATCTCATTCGTGTCTTTCCTGGTCAATGGATCAGATGAAGTGGTCCAGTTGCACGGCTTGCTCATTCACCGGATCTCAACCCTTGCAATTTCTGGTTATGTGGTCATCTCTTAAGTATCGTGTATACAGAGCCTATTCCAGCTGTTAAGGCACTGGATCAGCATATTCGTGCTGCCTTTAACACTGTTCAGACACAGCCTGGCTGATGTAAATGTGAGAGACAGAACACGCTTTAGCACGTATATGCATGCATTGGGGCACATGGAAACCATTTTCAACACATACTGTAACTGTGGCTGCATTGTAAATCGCGTATTAGACCGAGGTCTCTTTAACAATGTATGATTCAATAAATGGTCTCTAGCATGGAAACCATGCTTTTCCAGACATAAGTTCATTACACCTTTTTTCGTTCCGTGTCCATCCTCTCATCGATCAATCCCCAAAGTTTGTACATGGTGGAAAAAATCACCCTGTATAAACCAAAGACAGTATACGTAGAAATTTGACAAGTTAAGTTTGATGTGGGTGCAAAGACGATGGGCACAAGTACGTCTGTGAGTCTCTGTTAACTGAATGTAAGACATTAATGGGTGCTCTACACCTCAATTTTTCTGGGACATCCTTATTTGCTAGTGAAACATGAAGACAGTGACACTGATCGGAAAGAGAAGAAACATACTTAAAAAGTTAGATCTTACAATCTGTTTAAGATCACTGGCTTAAGGTTAGTATTTCGGAAAGATGAATTACTAGAAAAATCATTTGCATCACTGTAAGTACTCCCCCTGACATTCAGATAATAGTATCAGTAAAACTATTTTAAAAAAAGCACTGGGAAATAGCATTCATAAATGTCACCATCTCATCACATGCCACTAAGAAGCACCAGATTTGGATGTCTGCATCTGTTGTTAGTTGACCACACTATTACTCCACCTGGGAGTGAGGGGGTACTTCAGTATGTTTATCGTGAGTTTTTATCATGGTATTTCACAAAGACATGATGATCAACTTTATGGTAAGTGCACAACTGTCTTGAATTCATTCACAGAGTGATGCACTTTGCGAAGACACCATGTGTTTTCGACAACAGCTGCAGGAGGCCAAGTGCAGTATTATTGTGGTTGGGTAGTAAATGTGTATTCCTCTGAATGGCTGTTGTCAATGAAAATTATATTTTCATTCATTTATAATGTTGTTTGGTGCTTATCTTTCATCACTCAAATGCTACCAACTGGATCCATATCCATTTACATCATCAGATCAGTAACGAGAGTAAATGACGAAGAAAATATTATGCACAATGCGGATTTAAAAGGCTACAAAGTTGCTTATTATTACTGCTGTTGTGTCAATGCCACCACTTTTTTCCGCCCAAAGCCTGGTCTGATGCCACTCCACACACTACTCTATCACGTGCAAGGTGCCTCATTTCCAAGTAACTACTGGATACCTGCTAACCTTCAAAACCCAAAATCTGGGAGATTCAGTTTTAAAAATCAGGAAATATGAATGAACGAAAACAATGACTATTTTCAGTATAATCCAAAGGCAACTAATGTGAGTTTCTCCGTATGTCATAAAGCTATGTAACAACTATAAAAACACTATTTGGGCACATTTTCTTGTTATCAACTTGTCACTTTCACTTTTAAAACCAAATTCCAGTTTTTTATTGTTACTGACACTATTTAACATTTTCTCAGTGTTTTTTTTTTTTTTTGTTTGAAACTGTTTTGAAACTTTCTCTGCCATGTGATTAACAAATGGCACATCGGCAGAAAGTACAAAACACAAACAATTAGTCAATAATGCTTCTTTTTCCTGTAATGAAAAACAAAACACTAAATCAAAATAATTTGAATATGACAAATAAGATGCATGTGAAATAACAAAAATAAAGCCTTTCAGGGACTCCTACAGCAAAATAACATTTTAACCACCCACTCTATAAATATTTATACCAATCATAAAAATGTTGAACAACAAGCAATTTCACTTAAGCACAATGACAACAGGCACAAAATGCACAGAAAACAGGAAAAATAACAATCAATATATGGATCATGTGCGACTTCCTGATTTCTGTAAACACCTATTCGTAAAAGAGACTAAAAACGTCTAATGAGTGAAGGACTCCTGACTTCTGGCTTAAAACAAATGTTGGGTTTACAAAACATATGCCTTTGGTTTGACAATGATAGGCTACAAATGGGGAGAAAACGTGAAAAATTGCGAGTCTCTCACCTAAATCTGAAGAGTTGGCAGGTATGCTGCTGCAACCCACATCCATTTGAAACTGTTAGTACACTTGTCTCTTGGTGTCCTGATATTATTTTAACCCCATACATTGCCCTCTAATACTAAACTGACAATTCCTTGATGTCTCAGAATCTGTGCAATCACCCAATCCCTTCTTTTAGTCAAGTTATGTCACAAGTTTCTTCTCGCCAATTCTATTCTGTACCTCCTCATTAGCTAAGCAATCAACCCATTTAAACTTCAACATTCCTCTGTAACACTTACAATCTAGCCCAGCAGATTTAAATGAGGAAAGCAACATTTCAAGTTTAAATGAAGATGTGCGGAAAAACGGACTAACCCTCAAATGTAGAAGCTTACAAATGGTGTATATGTGGACAAGGAAAAAAAATTCCCGGATTTCCCAGTTAAAAATACACTTTCTCCCAGGTGAAAACACATTTTCCAGTGTTAAGTGACAGTATATTTTCCCTTATCAATCCTTTGAATAGTTATGGTTTTATACTTGGGCATAGAATTTCCCAGCACTTTAGAAAACGAAACTCAGGGAAAAAGACACGCTTTGGAAATATCTTTGATGTGCAGCAACATGTACACTGCGTATTTTCATATTACAGAACTATATGTTGGAATTCCACTAAACACTGCATGTTACTCTCCGAATCATTGAAATCGAAATTGCGATGCGCTTTCATAAGCCAGTCATAGCTCATGTCACGTGATCTCGCCAGCCGATGACAGTGGATATTCAGAGCATACGACATGTGATATTCAGATCATAGGACAGGAACATCAGTAAGTAGCACGAAGACACAAACAGGGAAAGTTAATAGTTTAAATTAATATGTATAGTGTTGCTACAAGAAAAGAAAAGCTTTCACATATAGTATCAGTCACTAAGGTTAATAAGCTGCAAGAGAAGCTAAGCTTTCGCATATAATGTTGATTTTTTTTTGCGCGTGTTACACTTCAAGATACACCACACAAATGTGACAGTAAAATTTTTAATAATGACATAAATAGCTGATCTTCAGGGTTCGTGTAAAACATTGAAACATCATACATTATGTCATAAAAGAAACAAGACATTAGAGAATACTCCAAGAGCATCGGAATTTTGTGAGGCATACTAAAATTTGCACATTTAAAGTGCGTACTTAAATTGCACAGTCGTATGTCCAGATTCCCAATGAAGTAGTCCTCGACCTGATATTAAGCTTTCCAGTGTGGTTTTCGGACTGCAAATTTTCTTGGAACAACAGTACTGTATTATATTATGTTTGGTTCTATAGTATGACATAATGCCATATGTGCTAGAAGATGAAAACGTGCACTTGAAATGCAGCGAAGAGTTGAAACAAGCCGGTACTGTGAAATTAAACATTTCATTTCAAATACATTGACTGCCTCTGCGGAAAAGGTTAATAAAAGTCAAATTTCTTTGGCAAACAGGCAAAAATAACTTCATTGTTCCACAAGGCGATTAATGCTCGACTGTCAGAAAGGTGGAAACTAATGACATATTTTAGCCTTCCGTAATTATGTGAATGTATTTTAATTCACTTGACAGCTCCCGGCCACAGATATCGGTTTTGTTTTCATTTGACATGAGAGTAAATGAAGGGAAACAGCAAAAACAGTAAATGTAAACACGGGTCACGTGGAGACTACACACTTCCCCACTATAACTCGGACTGCTCTGTGAATCAGCCCTGGATTTATGATATTGCGAACCGGGCCAATACAAAAAATAAATAAATAAAATATAAAAAGATTGATTTTTCAAAAATATGTTCATCTTGTAGCGCACATCTTTCTGAAAAGTCTGAAACATAAAACGTGTGTGTTCAAGGAGACATTTGGTCTGAAGTTTGCCAAAAGTCAGTGCCACGCCTCTTCATAAAGCATTCTTCTACCGCATGTCACTGTATTTCGCTCTGTGGAAATGAAATGTGCATATTTTGTAATGGATGCCATCAAACTATATTTAGGACAGTGGAAATTGAAATGTCCTGTGGTGCCTCTCCTGCTCCCAGTTGGCCTGTTTGACAGCCTGTCCCTCTTAAAAATCTCGCATTTAATAGGCGGATGGGATTATTTGTAATCAGGAGAACAAGAACTCTTCAGAAGATTTGCACTCTTTATTGCCTATTAGCTAATAACTTACTGTTTTGCACAACATAAAATTAAACATAGGATACATACAACCAATAAATACAAGAGATAGGCAAGAAAGTACACATTTCTTAAATCTTTAGCTCCTAGCATTTTTTTCTCTCTAATCTTGCAACAGCTTTACATGGTACGCTTTTCTTTCTGCGAAAGAATCTATTACCTCATCAAAGTTCATCATACGCTTTGCTGCATGAAAAATCAAAATGTCATTACCTAATACCAAAAAAGCTGTTAACACAAATAATACCCAAGACTGATGTGGTTTCTCGATCTGATTACGTCTTTTGTCACTGTCTGCAAGGTAAAACAAAATAGGTCTTTCTAATATTGCAGCAGTTTTGTAACACACACCAAATAAATGACTGTTTTGGCACAAATGGTCATTTGTACAACACGAAAGAATATAATTCATGAAGTACCAATATCAAATGCCTATTAGGCCTACTACAAACAAAATGTTAGGAAATAGTTTCACGTTTCATTCATACGCACCAGTTTCTCAAGCATGAGATCGAAAAGTATTACGAAATTTTTATATACATTGGAATCATCTTATTCTTCCACAATTTGTGTGATGCCCCGTTTCTTCACCTTTCTCGTTCTAGCAAACAATCTTGTCATCACCAATTCTGTAGCTATTCCTACCATTTTCAAAATTTGTTTGTCGATTAAGTTCACTAACCCTGCCAGAATCACATGTTTAGTTATCCCGTGATTATTTTCTGGTTAGGCATTAATACGTGTTCGTACAACACGTTTTCCGCGTTACTTCCAGAATAGAACTTAAGCGGCTGCTAGCCAGGGACTTTACAACTGGTCCTTACTATTGTAGCGATCTGGCCAAACATTTTCTGTGACAATTTCATTTTCTTGGATACACCGAGAAGATAACACATAATCTCTCTCACCTGTTATTCCTGTTAGTCATCTATTACCATTCTAGTAGTCTGAATTTATGGATTTCGCTAGTAATTATAACACCACTGATCATTCACAAACACAATCAACCACATAATCAGAGAGCAATTGGCATTCATCCGTTCGGCTTCACTCCGCTCAGTTCGTATAGCCCCGTCCCCTTTTGTCTTCAAAAGTTTATTTCTACATGCGACTAGGATTCTTCTGACAGAGACATCACATACACTATGCACGCATTCAAAAATCAACTTATGATTCATTCAGAAATCGACTTAAAATGTGTTCAAAAACCAACAGGGAAGGGTTTCAAAATCATATGAATAACCAATAGACTGCACTGGACTCCAAGTAAAACTGTTGCAAGATCAGTACTGAGTGTCAGCAGCCATAAACATCATCTCACCTCAACTCATCACATTGCTTCACGTCACACAGAAACACCACATTTGGATGTCTGCATCTTTAAATATGCACTCCACTGAACAGTTGTTGTTACCAATGAAAATTAGATTTTCATTCATTTACAATGTTGTCTGCTACAATTCTTCATCATTTATAAATATTACCAATCAGACGAATAGCCATTTACCATATCAGAAGATCTGTAATCAGGATGAATTACGAACAAAAGATTACGCAAAATATAGATTTAAAATGCTAATAAACTTACACCCAAGAATATGTTGCAAGCCTCATTGAAGCCTGCTGCGAAGATTCGGACATCTCTGCAACTCTTTCGATCTGCTAGGACACGACATGCATACCTCGATACGGTACTTGTTGCCCTGCCAGCATGTCTACTTACATCCATGACTACAAAATCGATTGGTGGCTCAGCTGAGCGTCCAATCTGCAAAATGTTAAAACTGTTAGTACATACACTGAAATTTACAAGAAAGAATGTACGTTTTAATGAAGAAACAACTCAAAACTACATGGAGAATCACAGAAGAAAAGGTTCCCCTTTTTTTTGTGGAGATGCAGAGAAACTGTTACTGTTGTTGTTGGCCACACTGCTATGAGTGGCTTTTCCTCCACTTGCAAGTAAGCATGTGTAGTGTAGGTACTTTGTCACTGTAGTGTTCATTACAGGTGACAAAGCAGCAATACAAGTATTGCATTAAGAGTCAACAGCCATAGACTTTCAAACCTGTACATTTTTTGCTCGGAATGCCACAAGCAGAAACTGTGACCCATGTGGTGATTCCTCAAGCAATACCAATTACCAGAGCAGGAGAAAGCTGGGGTGTATGTTGTGGGACAGCAAGAGAGCAGTGAAGTATTCTACAGCCCTCTTTGCAGTGAGCCGATGACTCACAAGCCTTCATACTTGCAAACTTTCAGACAAAATACTCCAGACTGCACAGTCACATTCTCCTGGTCAACTACATAGTGCAGACACTGCAGCTACACTGCAGTGACTTGGGTGTTGTCGAGGGGAACCAGAGATCGAGAAAATCAGGGCTTGTTGGTTAAGAATGGCTCGTGGCCTGGAATCAGGGCAGCAGGCACATAGATAGGAATGTGGCACCAGTGAGCTTGCTCTAGTCAAGGGAGGGTGAGTTATGCACAAAATACCACGACGTGAAGAAGTGGGCTGGAAGGGGAGATAGAAAAGTGGAAGAGTGCAAACAGGAGGGTGAGAGTGTAGGATGAGTGAAAGAGTCATGGGTTGAGTTAAGTGGCCACTACCACACCTACCTTTGGCCAGAACACACTTACTGGTGGCTAACTCCTACACTGTGCCTATGGCTCTCTCTCCACCCCAGCCTAACATTTGCTACCATCCCTGTTTCTTTATCAACTTGTCCCAACACAACCATAGCCTAGCTGCAGAGCTAGCACAATGTTGTCAATCAGGAGAACACTGCCATGAAGAGTGTGTACACACATAGGTCTGTGTGTGTAAGTTCATTCTATTAGGTCTAATCAAAAGACTTGACCAAAAGCTAACTATGTTCTCAGTTATTTTATGTGCTTAGATTCGGCTGGTTAAATCGATTGAAAGTTTGAAGGAAGGCAAGAGCATATCACCTCCAATGCCCAGTAAAACACTATGCTGTTCAACTGAAGGTTGGTTTGATGACAGCTTTTCTCTTTACTTAACAACTCAGTATCTCAACTATTTTGGGAGTTGTTAGTGCCACTACTTCCATTATTTATACTCCACAGCAACATTATTCACTTGATATAATTCCAAATATCTTTAGTTTCCCAATTTGTACAATTCATTCAATACAAACACTACAGAGAAGAGAATAACATGATGATGGTTTACCTGAAACATGTCTGTTTCCCTGTCTCTTGCATACTGAACAAGAACAGTTTCAGAGACGGAAAACTTGTAAATCACATTATGTGATTTTGAATCCAGCGCCGCCTGAAACAATGTTTTTTTTCCCCAAAATCACAAATACTTTTACAATCTGCATAGTACTACATAATCATTATACCTACTACAGCTGCGAGTCACAAACAATGGACGTCGAGTTTAGGCTTGTTCTGCATACATACGTCACGCATTCTCTGACAGCCAATGACCTTTCAGTAGTGTTCTGAGCACCCTTTTGTGAATGTCATAGCCAATGAGAGCATTAAACATGATCATAGAGTGTCTTTAGTGAATTTTTATTCCATTTATTGCAAGTTGTCATCGCTGATAGTGGTGCTAAGTGACAAATTCTACATAAAGAGAGAATCTGCTGGATATAAATGTTTTCTTTAAATGCAAAGCGTACACACACACACACACACACACACACACACACACACACACACCAACTGGCACTTGAAACCAGCAACAATGCAATCCGCATCCATGTCTCAAACTGCCATCATTCCTGAATCGGACTAGAAACACTGCGTGAAGGTACATATAAGCAGTCACACGAATGAAGTGTGTGGTAAGGTAGAACAATCTTGTTCTACGACTGTTTTTTCAAACAGCATTATACATTTTCCTCTGACCAATGTCAATGTCTACAAAGGAAATGGTATGCCCTCAACATTGGATGGATGGATGGGTATGTTGGTGTAGCCACATGACAGCAAGGTCTTCAGAACCCACACAAAACAGTTGGGGACGAGTGTCGGTAAAACACACTAAACAGGAGTATAAAACAGCAAGGTAACTAAAGTAACAATTTATGGAAACCTATGTGTCATTCCTGCTTCCATCTTTTTATCAGCGGGTGAAAGCAGTCACGGAGCCGTTTAAAAGCTATTATGTGTTCCAGGGAAGGATGCCACTTATGTCACTGTAGAGCTCGTCGAAGTTCTTTAATGGCCTCAGCGATTTCCGGCGACCACCAAAGGACTGACTTTTGCCGGGGGCACCCTAAAGAACAAGGGATCGTGTTTTCTGCCACAGACACGATCATTCTAGTGACCCGCTCAACTACCACATTGATGGAACCATGTGGGGGGGATTCAACAGTGACAGCAGACACCCGGGGAATGGTGCTGGGGGAGTGACAGGAAGATGGGAAAGTAGTCACTACCACACAAGTCGTCATGGGCTCTCCAGTGGACAGATTGGAGATGTCCTGGGCTGTAGAGGGATAAATCAAAGGCCGAGTAAGTGCCATGAGCAACAGTGAAAAGTGTGGGGACCCTAGTATTTAAGGGGCAGAGGTCAAGTTGAGACAGGGAAGTTTCGACATCTCCACCTTGGCAAGTAAGCACGGTGCCACCCCACAAGGGGTTATGGGCCTTAAAATCTCCCAAAAGTAGGAAAGGTTTAGAGAGTTGATGAATCAGTGCAGCCAATGCATCCAGGGGTACTTCACCATCTGGATGAAGATATATGTTGCAGACAGTTATTTCCTGCTTCATCCTTATCCTGACAGCCACAACTGCAAGAGGGGTTTGAGGGGGCACAGATTCACAGCATACTGAGTTCAGAATATAGACACTATTATAGTCGCTTGGTTCTTTTAATATCCCCTGTGGCCGCGGAGGGCTGGGGTCCACATTGCCAGGAACCAGGTTTCTTGGACGGCAATGCAGAAAGCAACTATTAAGCTTAACAGTTGCCGTAGCTCAGCTAGGTGGTGGAAAAAACTGCAGCAATGACACTGAAGGATCACATTATCATGTGGCTGGGAAGGCATGAAGCACGCAAAGAGGCAAGTTATGCCTCAGGGTCACCTGCTGCCACTGATTGAGTATCTGTATCCATTCGTATTGTATATGAGGCATCAGTGAGATCCAGGTCCTCAGTGGCATTAAGACCTCCAACTCACCCACAGATGCAGAACTCGTAGGGAGTGGGGGTGTTGGGGCCAGTGGACGGTCCTTTTTCTTAGCAGACTTCTTTGTTTGCTTGCCCTCTCACTTCTCTTTAGGGGCTTGCTGGGAGGACTTCTCTGAAGTAACTTCAGGCATGGAGGAAGACCATGAAGCTCTTCATCCATTAGCTTTTGGCTCCTTTAGCCATTGGCTAATGTCCGCTGTGGCATTAGTGGAGACGTTGGGAGAGAGAGTCCCAAGGGACCCCTTCCACGCGAGAGTAGCCGCAGGAGACGGTTGCTTTCTGGCTGGTGGGAGGCAACCAATGTCCCCTACGTTTCGGGGTGGGGGAGGGGGGGGGGGGGGGCTTGCTCCCGAAGTAAGTACTTTGCGAGCAACAGAAGGAGAATTTCCCCCTACCACCAAGGGGGCACAGAGCGTCAACTGTTCGTGGCACAGAGTGTGGTACGACTGGCACTTGCGATGGTAATGTTGCTGCAACATATGTGAACGTCAACCGAACAGGGTGCAATCGCTCAAATTTACGTTTAGCCTCTTGGTAAGCCAACTGGTCCAGGGTCCTGTACTCGTATGATGTTCCACACCTTTTGGAGTACTGTGCAGTCTGGCGAACAGGGGGATTACTGCTCTCCACAGCTGATACAAGTGGGAGGAGGCGCACATGGATTATCTGGATGCAGTGAACGTCCGCAGTCTCGACACGTGTCACTTTAAATGCAGCGGGAAGCCATGTCCCCAAATTTCCAGCACTTAAAGCACTGCAAACGGGGAGGGACATACGGTTTAACGTCACAGCAGTAAACCATCACCTTGACCTTTTCAGGCAATGAATCGCCCTCAAAGGCCAAGATGAAGGCACTGGTAGCAAGCATGTTGTCATTGGGTCCACTGTAAACGTGCCGGATGAAATGAACACCCCACCATTCTAGATTGGCGCAGAGCTCGTCGTCAGACTGCAAGAGGAGGTCGCTATGGAAAATAATCCCCTGGACCATGTAGAGGCTTTTATGGGGAGTGACGGAAACAGGAATATCACCCAGCCAGTCACAAGTGAGTAATGCCCGGGATTGGGCTGGGGATGTTGTCTGAATCAAGACTGCAACGCTTCTCATCTTGGACAGCACTGTCACTTCCCCAAACTTATCCTCAAGATGTACAACAAGAAATTGAGGCTTTGTATGTAGAAAGGAATCCCCATCCATTCTGCTGGAGACTAAATACCGAGGTGAATACGGTTCTTCTTTCTGTAGTCCAACATTTCTCCCATGGTGTAGCGATGGAGGGAAACGATTTAGGGTCATATCTGTCAGCACTGCACTTGATCTTGCCCTTCTTAGAGACTGCTGGTGCCATACGGTCACTAGCAAGAAATGACCTAGTCCACTTCATTGTGGGTCATCTGCCCTCACGCCACCCACTCCGATTAGGGGCTCTTCCCATGGACGCAACCCAGCCAAAGCAAAGGCCAACTGGCATGATGGCCATTGCCGGTAGTTCTGATAACCCAGGAAGACAAGACATCTACTCCTTGGCATACGTAGGGAACTTACAGCTCAGGCATCAGCAGTGCGATCCCTGTGGTGTGTGTTGTGAGGGGGGCTACCACCAAATGGGTACATGATGGCCCCACCACAACGGTCTGGCTAATGTGCTGGATATTGGGCACAGAGAAATCCAATATTGTCATAGGGAAAAAAGAGGACAGGAGACAATGGAAGAAGATGACATACCACAGAAAGTGTCCTCACCCCAAATAGTTGAACTGCAGGTGGAGATGCCAAGACAAGAGGTTTAGGAGATCGAATGTAGAGCACTACAGACAACTGATGCACCATGTACGTCATCCTTCCCCATAGGGCCCGCACTGCTGTAGAATTTGGAAAGGATCAGGTCAAATCATAAAATGGGAACTGAACTTATAGGGCCGAAAAGTGTGAGACTCCTTTTAGTCGCCTCTTACGACAGGCATGGATACCTCGGGCCTATTCTATCCCCCGGATCTGCAGGGGGACTGTTGAATCAGCATGCTACTGAGAAAGTGACGTACATTGTTGTGCCAATGTGGTGGTGCTCCATCCTGTTGGAGAATGAAGTCATCAGACACCTCCTAAAGTTGTGAAAAAAGTCAATTCTGCAGCATCTGGAGATCACTCATTCCAGTCACTGTATTTTCCTGTGCAAGGTCAACCTGGACTCTTATCTGTGAACAAGTATCCTGTCTCTTCAAATTGGCGATACCAACGATAAATGCTTTTGGGTGAAGGCAGATCAGTGACATAACGTGAATAAAAAGCACAGTGGACACAAATCACGAACTGACTCTTTAGAAACTGTAGTACACAAAACACACACGTGTTGAGCGAACGCCATTTTACCTCTGGTTGACTGCAAACTGAGAAGACGAGGTGATTAACATCTAAGGGCAATTTTCTCAAACTCTAGGCCATGCCCATTCAAACCACACACACATTTTCTTGTCAGCACGTTCCACACTTCTGAGCCATTAGGCCCTACCATCCAAAATCAGGCCATTCATGCTGAAACCCCCCTGTAAAAATAAAATAAACGGTAACAATTTGCAGTCATCCCTTTTGATCAATAGGTAGATCGTAATCTTTTGGTAGATAATTTTTACTCATCTTTTGCAGGATCACTGTCTAGAACTGTAGTGAACAGCAGCGTAATCATCAGTGTGAATTTGTTATGCTTATAATTAATTCACACAAAGCAGGGGTGCTCGACCCATCAATCGCAATTGACTGGATGATCGCCATGGCTCTACGAGTTGATCTTTCAAAACGTTTATCCAAAATCTGTTCAAATGAGCTCTTTTTGTGAAAAACCCATTTGAAGCAGCGAGTTATTTGCACAGTATTTGTACGCAGTAAACCTGGCAACCTGTCTCCAACTCTTTCATCTCCATCAGCATTTCACTAGCTTGAATCTTTAATGCTCGTGCCAAGCAAGTCTTTCATCATGCATGGTGAGGCTACTTCTTGCCAACTGTAACTTGGCGTTGTGGTGAACAGGGAGAGCACTAAGGGTTTGGTGCGGTATGAGAGGGGGGGGGGGGGGGAGTCCACCTCCAATAGGCAACACAAACCTCAGTTATGAGCTTCCATGGACCAATAATGTGCACAACGGAGGTAATGAGCAATTGTTAATTAAATAATTTGTAAAATAAATTAATTAAATACTTCACAAAATTGCTGTCTATATCTACATGTCAAACTCCTCTTCACTCATTCTCGAAACAATTGCAATCAAAATGGCGCAAAAACACACAACACAGGGACTGCACAGCTCAATGACAATGCAGTCAACCATGGCAAATAGTGTTACTAATCAGGACTAGGGAGTCCACACGCCAAGCTATCGTTCTCATTCAGTAAAGTAGTTGTGAAACATGAGCGCGGCTAAACACAGGAAAACATACCACCTCCATGATGAGTGGGGAGAACAGTTTTTTGTATAATGCATGAAGGTAGGTGTATATGTTCAATACGTAGAACCGAAAGAGGCAAATACTGAATGCAACTTTAGAACAATAACTTCCTAACCTTAAAAGTAAATTACAATCACAATAGTCGTGTTTTGTAAAGCCTGTACAAAAGAGTCTTTCATCAAACAGAGCATCATTTTGTGTATCAGAAGTACTCATGAAACATGCAAAAGCATTTGACGATGGTAGAGTTATTAGGGGAAGCTTTCTGGCAGCTAGTTAATCCATTTCCAAATTGCAGACTAAATCAGATATAGTATCAGCCAACAGAAGCATAACTCTGTCATGGCCTGCTAATACAAGAAAACTGGCATCAATGGCACAAGATACAACAGGTCAACTGATAACAGATTTGCAGTTCCACTTGGCTTTCTCAATGCCGTTGGACCAGTCAGTAGATAGAGATGAATCACTTCAAGTTATGATTTTTGAAAGATTTACATTTTTTGATTACACGGAATTTTTACCTTGAAAGACACTACACGAAGAGAAGATTTTTACAATGTGTTCAAATCCATCATTTCTGAATATAATTTGTCAGTTCAGAAACTTGGGTCTATTACTACTGATGGAGTGCCTTGCATGGTAGTGGACATATTTTGAAAATTGGGCATCTCAGGAGTGTTGTCACAAAAAAAATTTAATTCAACATTCTCACAATCAGTACAGAGAAAAAAAGTTTAGAGTGCCGTTAAGTACCAGCTATTGCACATCACAGTTTGATGGCTGAGTGGAGATATGGTTCTAAAGAGATTTAGAGAACTTCTGTAAGCGATAAAATCTGTGTGGTCTATCTGTATAATGGAGCTATATGTTGTTCTGCACAGAAACAAAGTCATCATTCAGAGACTTCCATCTTCTGAAAAGGGTTTCAAGGTGAGAATGTGGTAGACAAGCTAGAAAATCTGGAACAGGAAATCTGAAGGCTCGGTTCAGATGCAGAGGGCATTAATGAAATGAAATGCTAATGAAGGAATGAAAGTTAATGAAATGAAATGGAAAGAAGGTAAGGATTTCTGGTTAGACGAATAAATAATAACTCCACCACAGTAGGAGTAGCATATGTTATTAGGGGGAGAGGGGGGGGATTTTGCCTGTTGATCAAAAATACAAAATGGCTTTCGTGTGGGGGAGGGAGAGGGGGAGATGGGGGTAGTGGGGGAGATGGGGGGTAGGGGGGGAGATGGGGGGTAGGGGGGGAGATGGGGGGTAGGGGGGGAGATGGGGGGTAGGGGGGAGATGGGGGGAGATGGGGGGTAGGGGGGAGATGGGGGGAGATGGGGGGTAGGGGGGAGATGGGGGGAGATGGGGGGTAGGGGGGAGATGGGGGGAGATGGGGGGTAGGGGGGAGATGGGGGTGGGGGTAGGGGGGGGAGATGGGGGGGTAGGGGGCGAGATGGGGGGTAGGTGGGGGGAGATGGGGGTAGGGTGGAGATGGGGGTAGGGGGGGAGATGGGGGGTAGGGGGGGAGATGGGGGGTAGGGGGGGAGATGGGGGGTAGGGGGGGAGATGGGGGGTAGGGGGGGAGATGGGGGGTAGGGGGGGGAGATGGGGGGTAGGGGGGAGATGGGGTGTAGGGGGGGGAGATGGGGGGTAGGGGGGGGGAGATGGGGGGTAGGGGGGGGAGATGGGGGGTAGGGGGGGAGATGGGGGGTAGGGGGGGGAGATGGGGGGGTAGGGGGGGAGATGGGGGGGGTAGGGGGGGAGATGGGGGGGTAGGGGGGGAGATGGGGGGTAGGGGGGGAGATGGGGGGTAGGGGGGGAGATGGGGGGTAGGGGGGTAGGGGGGAGATGGGGGGTGGGGGGGAGATGGGGGGGTAGGGGGGGAGATGGGGGGTAGGGGGGGAGATGGGGGGTAGGGGGGGGAGATGGGGGGTAGGGGGGGAGATGGGGGGTAGGGGGAGATGGGGGGTAGGGGGGAGATGGGGGGTAGGGGGGAGATGGGGGGTAGGGAGGGAGAGGGGGGAGATGGGCGGTAGGGGGGGAGAGGAGGGATAGGGAGTGAGAGGGAGGAGATTCTGCCTGTGGATTAAAAATACAAAATGGCTGTTGTGTAGGACTAAATTTCTTTGAATGATAGAAACACAGTAATGAAAATGAACATTTTAAAAGATGTGTCTCAACATACAGCATTCAATCGTTTCATACATTCTCGATTTGGTACACCACAATTTGTTGTTGAAACTCTTTTCTGTAAGGAACAATGGAAAGCCAAGTGAGAAAACTCAGAAAATCATGTCTGGAATAACTCCAATTATAAAATTTTCAATGATATGGCACTGAAAACATATAACTGGGTCATTCTATGCCAATTCTGATGAATTTTGTATAAACAATTGCACATGTTCCGAATAAACACTGGTAGAGTTCCATGATGATTAATTCAATATTTCCGGCGACATAGCCATTGTTTGATTTCACAGCACAGTTATCAACACTGTACACATTTCCAGCAACTTGGAGACATACTATCTCCAGCAATATTTTCTTGAAAGAAACAAAACTAAGCCGTCTTGTACAACTTGAAGCAAAGTCAGCCAAAAACACTGATGCATGGAAGGAAAAAAAAGTGAAGTTTAGCTTTTTGTTATTTCTGGAAGTAATTGTGAGACACACCTGAAACACTGCATGTAACAACTTAATGATAAAAGGTCTTAAAATTTCATATTCATTCTCCAGTTGCTTTTCTATAGTTTGAGGACAAAGTAATGATATTTCTAGAAAAGCCAAAACTGTTTTTAATTAGAAACACCTTGTTCTAAGTCACCTAAAAAGTATATCTGGTTTTGCAACTCAAGCATATAACGCCCTAAAAAAGAACAATGTGGATGTGCATCGAAAATGGGCCCATATTCCACTGGTACTCAAATTAAACATGGCATCTTTTATTATGTTCTGCAATTGTTTAGTACTTTCCGTGGAAGGTATTGAAACTCTTCATGGCTAGAAGTGGAGAAAGTCCAAATAACTCACAAAATTTAAAAAAAAAGGGGGTGTCTTGTCACAACTCACCTTGACATGTTTCAGTCTGTTTTTCTGCTGTAACTACAAAATCAAACTGGTTATAGGTTTCACAATTTAGCTGTGCACTACAAAGGCAGTGGACATCATGGTAGTAAAGTTGGTGCATAACATCTGCTGCACACATCACATAAATAGCCTATACGTTTTACACCAGTCAACATTGCGTAAATTTTTTGAAGTTCATAGCAGTCTTCCAGACATTTTTTGGAATGGATTCTTGTTATAGAGAACTTAGACTGTCTTTATTGTGTAATGCTACTGATGTGCTGGTTTAATTCTGGTTTAAGGTACAGCATGCTTTGCATTAGGATAGTTTGCTGTTAATGTGGAATATTAAAGTACTGATTAAAAATTGTATGAATGTTTTACGATCCATGGTGGCTTAACAACTCCTGGTTCCTTTTAAAGTGTGAAAATGATCATCCCTATCACCATAAGGGCCAAGTTCAACAGCAGCCAAGAGTGAGTGTCAGAGGCCAAAGCTACATATAGAAGTTTTTTTTTTTTTTTTTTTTTTTAGGATTCTACACTTATATTTACTTCAAGCTACTTAATTTTTTAGCAGGTTTCATTAATGTGCTGTAGAATATCATGAGGAAAGCTATATTCCCGGTCACATGATGTCACTGATGCGATTGTTTGAGAAGAAATTTTGATAAGATAGAACCCAAAAAGTTAACACTTTTCAAACGTGTGCCTCAAATTATTAGAGCTGCAACAAAGACAAAGCTACTCTTTTTATTGGATTCTTTATTCTATTTCATTATTAATAAAAAGAATTTTGTCTGCAGAAGACACTTGTGAAAGTGTGTCAAAAATAGTCATTTTGGCAGTTTTAGAATATCTGTCAACTTTGCTCCCAATTATTCAACTACTGGAAAGCAGATGAATAGTGAACTTTATAGTCTATGCATTGTATTGGTAAGCTATTATGTGAAAAGATTAAACTGACATACCTTCAACACCTGCGGAGTTTTTGCAATGCAAGTTCTCACGTATTTGACACCATCCCCATAATATTTTCTAATTATTTGGCAATAGCTTTTGACCCTTCCACGATTAAATGGTGGTTTAAAACCATTGTACCTACAAACAAAACACAACAATCAAACTATTTATCTTGGTAACTTAAATGTTAATACCACAATAACAGAAATTTGAGAATAGGAATAATAAAAAAAATGAGAAATTTTCTTTTTGATTTATGTGAATAACAAGCTAGGTGTCTGGTTCCTTCTGCACAGAGCATACTTTTCTGTCACCAGTGTGCTCCCACTCTGTCCCAAATCACTTATCTCCAGCCCTGGAACTACAAATAAGCACCATATTGAGCCACAGTTTCCCATTCTGACTCTCCCTAGATAAATTTACACATTCAAAGAACTATTGCTGTCATTTCTTAACTTAATACTTATAATGTTTTCTTTATGTCACTCATAATGAATGCTACAGTGGTGAAGTAACTTCACAACGCATGAACTAACACTAAAACCAACACCATATGTTCTATGTGCACCCCGAAGCACACACTAAAAGCATGGCAGCATAATATTATTAACTGGAGCATCAATTGGCGCACTGTCCCTTGACACCGCACATCGCCCCACCGTACATTTTCTCACATGCACACCACTATAGCTGTATTCAACCATTTAGCACAAATATTTTCCATTTCAATGTAGAAACTACAGTTAATCATAAACCTGTGTTTATTGTTATGTCCAGTCTCATCTTTCAGAAAAAAAAAAAGGAAATGATAATAGTAATAGCAGTACCAGAATAGAGTAATAGTAGTAGTAGTAGTAGTAGTAGTAAAACATTTGAAACATACGTACATTAATATACTACAAATTTTCGGCATACTCACCCTATTATGTAGAAGGTACCGTAAGGGATTATTTGCGGTATAAAGCCATGGGGTTCAGATACCCTGGGATGTTTTAGCAATGGTGCATAACATTCGTCACCTCTGTGAGAGGAAAATTAAATAAAATGAATACACAGATTCAGTTTATATTTTAGTTCATATTTACTCTATCTCTTATTACTAAACCAACAGAGCAGAAACTTAGCCTGAACAGGATACAGAACCCTCAGCATCTCATTCCCACTAATATCTGCAAGTTTTGGAAACTGCCTCTACTTAACATAACAGTGTTGTTTTATCATTTAAGATGTGCTCCATTGATTTTTTAGAATATTTCTCTTGGTAACTTAAATGTTAATACCACAATAACAGAAAATTGAGAATAGGAATAACAAACGAAAATGAGAAATTTTCTTATTGATTTGTGTGAATACTGGCATATAATTCCTCAAATTATTCTGTTAATTTCTTACATTTGGAACAGTATTAAGAATCACACATCTCATTATAATGGACTAGGAATATAGTCCAAACAAAAAAATCATATAATAAAAAACTATTTCCTTACAAAAATTGCATTCTGTAATAACTTAAAAACTGAACTGTCTAAACAGCAACATCTTCAAAATATGGAAAAAAAACATTAAAAACAGCTTAAACTACTGAACTATCTCTCCAAGCTGCTGGGTACCTGATTCACTGACATTACAATTCAACCATCAGTGGCCTACAATCCCACTACGTCATCCTGTAAGAATAGCATTGGATCAGCATCTGACTGTATAACAACAGTCAAATAAGCAGCTGACATTCACTTCAATAACAGCGTCAGTGAAAGAGTTCTCCACAAACTGGTCTCGGGGGGGGGGGGGGGGGGGAGGAGGAGGAGGAAAGGGGGGGGGGGGCAGAGACACAAAAGCTCCTTATCAGAAAATTACATGAGATACTATCCCCCAACACAAAAAGTCCAAATACAGTCTCTGAAGGCACAAGAAATGATAGCACAGTTTATTAATGACCAAAGTAAATTCATGAATGTTCTTAAAGACTGTACGGTAAGTTTTACTCACTACTGACCAATGATACAATAGGAAGACATCACAACTTTTCAAAAGGTGCCTGAGAAAATATTTCCACTCAAATATTTTTAAAAAGTTAAAAGGCAATACAAAGAACTCCCCCTCCCCCCTTCCCTCCCCTCCAACACCATAAACCATGGACCTTGGCGTCAGTGGGGTGGCTTGTGTGCCTCAGCAATACAGATAGCCGTACCCTAGGTGCAACCAAAAAGGAGGGTTATCTGCTGAGAGGCCAGATAAATGTGTGGTGCATGACGAGAGGTAGCAGCCTTTGCAGTAGTTGTAGGGACAACAGTCAGGATGATTGACTGATCGGGCCTTGTAACATCAACCAAAACGGCCTTGCTGTACTGGTACTGCTAATGGCTGAAAAGCAAGGGGAAACACTAGCAATAATTTCTGCTGAGGGCATGCAACTATACTTTATGGTTAAATGATGGCATTCTTTTGGGTAAGGTATTCCAGAGGTATTCAGATCTCTGGGTGGGGACAGAAATAAGACTGGCAAGCCACAGATTAGCAAGTGCAATATTACATCCCTTAATCGAACAGGTAGCTTAGAAAATTTAAAGAGGGAAATGGATAGGTTGAAGTTACATATAATGGGAATTAGTGAAGCTTGATGGCAGGAGGAACAGGACTTCCAGTCAGGTGAATACAAGATTATAAATAAAAAGTGAAATAGGGATAATGCAGGAGTGGGCTTAATAATGAATAAGAAAATAGGAATGTGGGTAAGCTACCATGAACAGCATAGTGAATGTGTTGTTTTAGTCACAGAAAGCCTACGCCTACCTCAGTAGTACAATTTTATATGGCGGCTAGCTCTACAGATGAAGAGATTGAAGAAATGTATGATGGGATAAAGGAAATTGTTCAGATAGTTAAGGGAGATGAAAATTTAATCAAGGAAAAGATGGAAACAGAGTAGGTGAATATGGGCTGCGGGAAAGGAATGAAAGAGTAAGCTGCCTTGTAGAATTTTGCACAGAGCATCAACGTAATGATCACTAACAATTTTAAATAATCATAAAAGAAGGTTGTCTATGTGGAAGAGACCTGGAGATACTGGAAGGTTCCAGATTGATTACATACTGGCTAGAAAGAGATTTAGGAACCAGATTTTAAATTGTAAGGCACTTCCTGGAGCAGATTTAGACTGATCACAATTTATTGGTAATGAACTGTTGATTCAAACTAAAGAAAATGCAAAACGGTAGGAAACCAAAGCGATGGGACCTGGATAGGTTGAAGAGCAGTTGAACATAATGGACAGGTTCTTGAAAGGTGGACAGAAGATGAACATCAACAAAAGCAACAGAAGGATAATGGAATGTAGTCTAATTAAATCAGGCGAAGCTAAAAGAATTAGATTAGGAAATGAGACACTGAAAGTAGCAGATGAGCTTTGCTATTTGGACAGTACAGCAATAGATGATGGCTGAAGTACAGAAGGTATAAAAAGCAGAGTGGCAATGGCAAGAAAAGTAATTCTGAAGAAGAGGCATTCGTTACCACTGATTTAAGTGTTAGGACGTCTTTTCTGAAAGTATTTGTCTAGAGTGTTGCCAAGTATGGAAGTGAAAAATGAGCAATAAACAGTTTACACAAAAAGAAAATACCAGCTTTCGAAATGTGGTGCTACAGAAGGATGCTGAAGATCAGATGGGTTGACCACATAACTAACAAGGAGGTACTGAACAGAATAGAGAGACACGAAATTTTTGGCACAGATTGACCAAACGAGGAGATCAGTTGATGGGACACATTCTGACACACCAAGACATCACCAATTTAGTACTGGAGGGAATCGTGGTCAGAGGGGCGAGAGTAAAAATTGTAGATAGAGATTGAGAAGGATGTAAGTTGTACTACTTATTCAGAGACAAAGAGGTTCGCACAGGATATAGTAGCATGAAGAGCTGCATCAAACCAGTCTTCTGACTGAATACTACTACTACTATAACAACAACAACAACAACATAAAGAGCTTTTTACCCCAACCACTGTGTTTCATTTTCTTTCAGAGTACCATATAATGTCGAGAACTATTTTCTCTTTCAACAGAGCTGACTCATTCACTAGTTTTTTTTTTTTTTAACAAAAACTGTTTCATCAATTTATGTTGTTCTTTATCCGGAGTGTGAGCTCTTTCTTGGTTCAGGCACTGCAAAATCTTTTTTTTTTTTTTTGCTTTCAGATATTTAGCCTCTTTTGTGGGAGATGGCTGACACAGAAAATATAGAAGTGCCACACAATGTTTGCAAAGTGTAATAAAAACATAGCAAACAAAAAAATTACAATTAAGAAGGCATAAAGCACAAAACTCACGTTCATAACATAAATGAACATTGTGAGAATAGGCTAACTTACAATGTTAGCTGACAAATTCAGACGAAGCCACCCACCCCCACTCCGTATACAGTCAATCCCAAAACTTTTCTGAGAATCCTCGGTGCTGAAGTCCCGTTCTAATGATATTTCCTTATCAAGTATCAAATTAACAGTGCCCTTCGTATTTATTAACATTAGGCTAAATTTTGCACAAATAAACTAGTAACTGCTTCATTGCATGGATTCCAGAATTTAATATTTCCTTACAGAAAACCTGTATCTGGACAAGTGTTTGAACCATCATCTTTCTGAACTGAATACAATTTCAGTGTCTTACTACAGTATCACAATGCATTGGTGGCTCTTCAGTGCAATTACCAAGCAATAAGCCAAGAGACGAAAAGAAAGTATCAGCTGAAAGATTAAGTTTTTCCTTTGACTAGTTAATGCACACTGGAAACAAGCTATTTATGCAACAACTAAAATAATTTTCATTTCTAAAACATGCACACATATGATTTCAACATGGTGCAGAGATTGACAATTTGTTTTAAATGTTCACAACTGTAAAATTTTGCACTTTGCAAAACAAAAAAACCTGGTATCTATGACTATAATATCAAAGAGACACTGTTAGAATCAGCGTACTCGTACAAATACCTGAGTGTTAACACTTTGTAGGGATATGAAATGGAATGATCACATAGTTCAGTCATGGATAAAGTAGGTGGTAGAAAAAAATGGCTCTGAGCACTATGGGACTTAACATCTGTGGTCATCAGTCCCCTAGAACTTAGAACTACTTAAACCTAACTAACCTAAGGACATCACACACATCCATGCCCGAGGCAGGATTCGAACCTGTGACCGTAGCAGTCGCGCGGTTCCGGACTGAGCGCCTAGAACCGCTACACCACCGCGGCCGGCAAGTAGGTGGTAGACTTTGGTTTACTGGTAGAAACCTGGGGAAGTGCAATCAATCCACAAAGCAGATTGTTACAAATCTGCTTGTGCGAGAGAGAAGGGCAGCAAGAATGGTCACAGGTTTCTTTAACCTGTGGGAAAGTGTCACAGAGATACTGAAGGAGCTGAACTGGAAGAATGTTGAGGACAAACTATCCCAAGAAAGTCTATTAACAATGTTTCAAGAACAGGCTTTAAATGATTACTCTAGGCATATACTACAACCTCTTACGTATTGCTTACTCAGGGATCTTGAGGATATTTGATTTGAATAATTACTGCACAACACACACACACACACACACACACACACACACACACACACACACAATCCTCCTTCCCCTGCTCCATAGTCAATGGAACAGAAAGAAACCCTGATAACTGGTTCAATGGAACATACCCTCTGCCATGCATCTCACAGTGGTTTGCAGAGTATAGATTTAGATGTACATGTAGATTGTTCAGAATGTGTCAGTTTGTTAAAAACCATTTTTTAATGTATACACTGTACTTTTATACAACCTCCCGCTGTCATTTTGATGCCACGCTCTTGGCTATCTATAGAAATTTACTCTAAGGAGTAAAGGAAAATATTAAAACAATGGTGACCTAAGTTGAGATTAGGAATGTCTGATTCTTGGTGATCTATAATATAAAAGCCATTATCAAATGATTTTCTTCTTGTCCATAAACAGTCTTATCTGCATATTTCAAGCTCAAGCAATAAAAAAAGCAAACACAATGTAGGCATAAAGAAGAGGACACAGAATGTATTAATACTCCACGTCATTATGAACAAACATTTTTAACTGCAACAAGTTGAAAACATCAGTTTGCATGTACAGAGGTGGTGGGGGAATGGGATGCAGCTGGAGAAAAAAATGGATAAGTGCATCAGCTTCCAGAAAAATTGAAACATTCAGTAAATCAAATAATATGCAGATATCAAAATAGCTTTTATCTAGACAGAGCTGATATATATATAACTGTAACATGTTTATAATACACATACACAATTTGCGCTAAATAAAGATCATACCTCCTTTTTTCAGCTACTGGTATACTCGAATGTTGAATTTTAAGTGCAGTAGTTACTGGTTCCTGAAACATACTGAGGAAACACAGATAGGTTAATGTAGAGGTCTAAAGACTCCACAGGAAAGTACACTTAGCTTCATGAACAATAGTGGCAGGAAAAGGAGTTAATGTGATGAACGAAATGTAGATCTTAGTGATTACGAGAAGATGACCTAAATACAAAACAAAATCAAAAATTTATACTTTTTAAAGAAAAAAAGAATACCTGCTAAGAAAAAAAAAAAAATCGCAATTGTTAAGGATAGTAAGCTGCTTTCAAATGACATTATTTAATGCTTTGAAGTTATATATGTAGGCTAGGAAAAATAAAAACACCATACCACTGTTTTGACTGACAATCTTAACATCACTAAACTGTTGTAAAATTTATGATAGTGGTTAGTATCTCTTCATGGTTCCTGCTAGTCTTGACAGACGAGCAACATGCGCTCCTGGGTACCTTCATGGCGAACATTGTTAACAATGGCTGAATTCATAATTTTAGATAACATTACTGAGAAGCAGGAGTCTGTCCGTTAAGTAAAATTCATAAAAAACAGTCTCGTCTGGTGTCAACACAGCTGTTCCTATCATAGTCAGCCCAACTCCAGCAGTTTGCTGACACTGGTGCTCCTGTACACATTACAAACGTTTAGTAATGGTGTGCTTGTTTTCTCACATGCAGCATATTTGTTTTATCACTTAGAATTTACGTAGTTTTGCATCTTGGGCAAAGTGGCAAGCAGTCACAGTTAGAAGACTGTTAGTTTATAAGACACTGGCTCTCTTCAGTGCTAATCTCATCTTTTCATACTGAAAACAGCACAATACGGTTGGTGCTGAGTTTGATTTTTTACACAAATATTGGGTGATTTACTCCAAGGAGCTGGTAAACACACAGACAATGGGCAGTTTAGTGAAGATGAAGATTTTCTTCATGAAGATAATCTTGGCTGTACAGATGACAGTGATACAAAGCCAGACTTTGAAGCAGCAAATGAGGAAAACAAGGAATCACACTAATCTGTGGGTGACCGTGGAGAAGGTGGACATTTCAACCAAGGAACCTAGCACCATCTTCTTACCAAGTAAGCGATGATTCTGGTACTAAAAATGATGAATTAATTCCAGATTCTGTAATAGTTTGCCAAATAAGTGGTTTATCAGGGATAGAAATGGGCAGGTTCTGTCTATAAAGCCTATAAATAGAAGATTTTGCACGGTAGCACATAATATATGAAACGTATTATACTTTTCAACCAGGTGGTGTCTGAAGTGCCAAAACTGAACACACACCAAACGACTGTTTTTGTCAGTTTGTAGATATGATAAAACCACTGTGTTATCAGTAAGTTTGCCACCAGAAAATTGATTTAGTAGCTCCTAATTATAAGGTTGCCTATAAAACCATTTTTCAGATAACAAAAGAAGAAATCAAATATCTGCTGGGGTCATCATCATTGACAGCTGTCATAAGAGACCATCATTTAGCAAAATAGGAGAGGAAATCTGACTTATGCAAGACACTGTCATTCTGTTTTCACCCAGACATGTTTCAGGACTTTTTGTCTATCTTCAGTGAGTTAGTTTGATTTCCTTCCGCAAAATTGTTGCATGATAATCTTTAAAGAAACTTGCAGTACAAAATATTTACATTTGTAAAAGGAGCAATTGTCAAAAATAAATAGATAAACACATGTCGTTTGCAAATTGCAAAACATTATTTTATTTTTCTCTTTATTATGAATTTCCAACTGAGAAGCACTATGTATCACATTGTTTAGCATACTACTTACAGTTGTTGACTTTGTGGTGTTTTTAAGTTGCTTGTGTAAAGGCAACAAGATTATTTATTGTGCGTTTCTCATTACACATTAATTTTCTACAATTTGTTCAACAAGCACAGAGCTTTCGCTACCATTACATGTTGGTGTGGCTGTGTAATGTTCATTTGTTTCATGACACGCAGACATGCGTCCAAGTGTAAATACAATATAAACAATAAGTCATCTGTAGTAAAACAGACGAAATGTACAGCCAAAATCATGTGGCTGGAGCAAGAAATTCAGTCTCTGAATTCTGAGGTTCCTTTTAGAGTATGCTGATGCATTAGCTCCATACTTGACAATAATATACAACCGTTCGCTCAACGAAAGATCCATACCCAAAGATTGGAAAGTTGCACAGGTCACACCAATATTCAAGAAAGGTAGTAGGAGTAATCCACTTAATTACAGGCCCATATCATTAATGTCGATATGCAGCATGATTCTGCTTTCCTGCTCACACTCAACATTCACAGATATAACCTAACAGCCACCCAACCAACGCTGAAACAGACATAAAAATCCTTAAAACTAGTAACAGCCTACACCAAAATTTTAACAATAGAAGAAAACTACCGCATTCAAAAATCAATAGCCCAAGGAAAGTAAGTGCTAAACAAACACATACCACTGCGCAATAAAATAAAAATAACCTATTCAAAACTCCACAACTGCTCATTATAAACAATAGAATAACACCTACCCAAAACTGCTCAGGATCAGCCTCTAAAATCAAATTCCCTTCTACCCATACTGTACACACCATTCACTCTACATGCCTATTAACAACTCCCCCCTCCCTCTTTCCCTCCCTCCCCCCCCCCCTTGGAAAAACAAACACTAAGTACAAAAAATGTAAACAATACTTCAAATCTACACGCCACATCCCAAACAAACATGAAACAAATGAACACTATGCAGCCACAACAACACGTAACAGCGGCAAAAAATCTGTCTTGGTGAACAAATCATTGAAAATTGAAGAGTTAATGACAAAAGTGCAAGAAATATGCCTGTTAATTTAACACAAACAAAATAAAAACACCATACCATCAAAAACTATAAGTAACACACCAAGAAACTATTTTTAGTTGGAATGCATAAAAAAACAGAAAAATAAAATAATGTTTTGCTGTTTGTAGATGACAAGCTGTAGATAGTGTAGTAAACCCAAAGGTATGACCAAACATATCCAATAACTTCATGTGAGGAATGTTAACAAATGCATACATTCAGTTTTGTTTCCAAATGACACAATATCATTTTGCAAATGTAAATATTTTGTACCGAAAGTTTCTTTAAAGGTTAACGTGTAATAATTTTGCACAAGAAAAATAACAAACGCACTGATCATAGCACAAAAAGTACTGAAACACACCCAGGTGAAAAAAACTATGAAAGTTTCTTAACAAGCATGGAAAAAACAAGAACTGCACATTCACAAGGTGATCATCATTTAGCAGTAAGAGAGTTGTTTGACACTAATCTTTGTGGCAGAAACATACATCTGTAACAAGTGGCAATAGGTTTGAATTTATCTTGAACTGTCTGATGATCAAGTTGCCCAAAAACCCCACACTCTTGCACCAACCAGAGAAACAGGGAATGTTCTCAGTGAAAACTGCAAAACTCATTGAAAACCAGGATCTTTTGTAACTTGTGGATGGACAGCTGATTTGATTTCATGGCAAATGCCCCCTAAGACAGAAAACCAAATAAGACGTAAAAGTTGTCGTCGTTTTGATGTATCTGCAAAAAATATGTTCAATGCAAACCCATATGTTGGGAAACCAATTAACTACCTTGGTCTGCCACAAGCAGAATATATTCTCAAAGAACTGACAAAACCCATCCATCATTCAAACAGGAAAGTGATAATGGATAAATGGTTCCAAATGTGTTCACTTAGCACCTGAACTGCAAAAATCGCCATTCAAGTTCACACATTCAGGGATACTTTATACCAACTTATAAGAGATTCCTACTGAAATTCTGAACTCCAAAGCCATACCATTAGGAACCTCAATGTTCTGTTCTGAGCATGAAAAAACATGTAAACAAAAGAAGCATAAAAGAATTTTTGTTGTTGGTAGCTAATGACAATATGGATTTGGATCAAAGCTCAAACAAGTAAACAAATGGAACGGCATTGAACACACCAGGCACCCAACATGAACAATGGCACAAAATATGCAACACTCTTGGAACTTCACCTGAATAGCAATAGCAGAACCTACAACCTCCTCAAGGGAGTATCCTTATTTTCTCCTTTGAGCAAAGGAAGTATGACGACTTTTGTGACCACAGTTCAAGAACAATTTGTTCAGAACACCGAGCTAGGTATCACTTAGACTGTAATAATTGTGTCTAATAATTTATTACTCGTACATCACATAAATCAATATTTCTTTTCCAAAAGCATTCTGAGAAGTAAAATTGATGTTATAGGTATAAAATAGGGTACTTATACATGTGTAACATAGTATTGCAAATCTAATAATTGTAATTAACTAGTGCATAACCTATCAATTATGATTTCCTTTGAATAAAATTAGTAGTAAAGGTTACAATAGTTTAGTAGGAACACAACATTTTCTCCACTTTAGTGCTCTAGGGTTAAATACGATATGGCTGGTCCAAAATATGATAATATTATACACATCTGGTATTCTTGTGCACACTACAGATAGAAGGACGAGGTCTTAAAAATGTGCGGGGGGGAGGGGGGGGGGGGGGAAGGGAAGAGAGATACATGTGTATAACTTTTATTTTTCTGTGGGACATATTTGTAGAACATTTATGGCATGAAATTCATCTTGCTGTGAACTACAAAAAAGTCTTTGGGTTTTTTTCTATTTTTAATAATAGAAAGTCAGCCAAGAATGGATGGGAAGTGTTTACAATTACTACTGAATATAAATATTTGACACTAATACAAAAATAAGGTGTACACAAAAGAGAATCAATGTTTTCTTTAAGATCAACAGGACCATTAAATGCAAAGCCGAACCCCCTTCTGATATTTCTCTCCTCAAACATAACATGAATTGCAATTTTCCCCATCATGTCGCTCTTATTAATAAGAGAAATGATGTACTCATTTAACAACCATTTCAATCTTATTCACAGACTTCACATGCATAACTTCTACATCATTTTTCCAGTACTTCTGTATGGTTCAGACATATCTGTACCTGTATGAATTCCTTTTCTCCTTGAAATTAAGCCAAGATACATGCTCTTCCACCTACAAGTGCAGAATTAAGAATCAATTATTACAATAGAATCGGATGCAGATTCCCCATTCATGCTGTTGTCACTCTTCAGCGATGTCTAATCAGAGTCAACTCATCAATTTTCTTTCTCTCTCATGTAACTGACACAGCTTAGGTCACATGCATAGCTTCTGGCTCATCTGCTTTTAGCTTGCTCCTTTGTGTTTGGAGAATTTTTGCAGTATTACTCTGAGGTTATTACCTATAAAAATGGGTTCAAATGGCTCTGAGCACTATGGGACTTAACAGCTATGGTCATCAGTCCCCTAGAACTTAGAACTACTTAAACCTAACTAACCTAAGGACATCACACAACACCCAGCCATCACGAGGCAGAGAAAATCCCTGACCCCGCTAGAACAATGGGTCTAACTATGCTTGGTCACAAATTTGTCAGTTTGTCTTTGTCGTTAATTCTCTGAAAGAATAAGTGCTCAAAATTTGCTGAAGATTCTCTGCCACAAACAGGTTGCATTTCTTCTAGCAGAATCACTGGCTTCAACCTCACATCCACCACAGCGAAGAGACATTGCATAATCTTCAGAAATAATTTGACCCTGATCAAGACCACCACCAGTGACATTGATGGAGTAATTTGATTTCTTTGTGTATTGTATCCCTGAACTTTTTCAGGATCAAGCTGATGAACATGATACTGAGATCTAACATGTGGGCAGAGTACTGTGTTACTGAAGCCTGAAATTATATTTTTACACCTCGGAGGACATGGCCATATACTTTGCAGGTAAGGCATGGAAATTCTGATTTAGAGGGTGTTCTCCAATTGCGTTTTGCCACTGAATCAACTCAGTAGCCCAAACATACTTGAATGGCTTGAAGCAACACTTATCTGAAGGGTTGCAGCTGGTCAGTTGTGTGTGGTGGAAGTTTCACAATTGCAACTTCCTCATTTTTCACTTTATTATTTACTTTGAGATCTCACTAATAAAGGTTCCCATCCAACAATAAGTAAAAAATAAGGAAAGCTCTCTTTTATAGTACCATTAATAAAATGTGACTGGTACCAGTACTTAAAAGAGTCCAGCACAGTCTATATTCTGTTGTATATTACTGTCAATAGCATCAAGAAATAGAGATGGCTTCATAATGATCTCCATATAATAGGTGTGGCTATAATGAATAATCCCGCAGACAGGGCACAATTTTCTATGTAGGCCTAACACAAAGCCAATATTTTCACAAATCTGGCAAACAAATAATGACTGATTGTTCCAAAACTATAACAGCTGGATTACTTGTGATATTTATGGTTTTCTTACGAACAGTCTCAGTATACCATTTTTTACAAAATTTTAGATGCCTCGTTTTCATGAGAACTGGAGCTACATATTTTAAAGTAAGTTTACCTTATCGGTAGGTGCATGCCATTCACGAGTAGAATATATTCAAACTACATCAGCTGAACAATAAATGCGTGGCCAGAGAATAACATAACTGGAACTTTACAAACTGTGGAGAGAAAAAAAAAATAATGCAAAAACCTTCTCAATATGTCGCGCACATAACATTTGAAATTCCTTTCCTGTATTCTTCGACATTTGCAATCGTTTGTTTACATTTATTATGGGCTCTCCGGTATTGTATTTCCAGTGTTCAGACACCAACAAACAACCATTCACAACACTTATTTAAAATGAACTCTTATCAGTATGTAACCAGAAAAAAAACAAACACTATCACTAAAGTTCACAAAGCCAAAATAAAACTTACACTCATGTACTACTAAAAAATTTATTCCATACCCAAACAAATCAAATACCGTACGGCAAACGAGTATTAATCATTGTAAATTACGAACACTATCATCTTCGTAATATATTTTCATAAAATAAAACAATAACGGAAAGCTGTTTGAGAAAACGCCCTATCGTTCCTCATTGTGCACCACAGAAGAAAACAAAGTCATATATTTTCGCCAGCACGTATTCCGTAAATCAAAGCTGTCCATGACACGTAGTACACGCAAATTCAATCCAATACAGCAGATAATACACTTACAACGATCCTCTTCTGTTCATTCTCACTATGTGTTCCCAGTTTCTACGTCTGCACTCCGCAGCTAACCGAACAGCGTCCTTGCAGCTTCGTCTCACACCGAATGCCTACGAATGTAGCCGAACTTCACAGCAAGTAGCTGCACAGTCTTTCCCGCCCTTCAGAAGTACACGTTCGTTCCTGGAATGGTTTACTCGGTGGCGCATGTGTATCTTGCGGGGTCACGTTAAATATGCAACACGTTTCAGTAAGAGTAAACCAGTTTTTGAGTGATTTGCACTAGAACACACGATGCACGTTCTTTCTTCCAAACTGAAAACTGATGTCAACATGTGCACGAAAACAGTCCGAATATTCGAGGACGATAAATAAAGTAACAGAAAAATAAAAAAACTAATATTCTTCCATATATTTAGAATCTCAAATTACAAGCTGTACTTTGAGGATTTATTGAGGTAACTGACTAGGTATTATTTTACATAGGTACTCGTGCCAAGAGAAGTAACGCATTCATGCTTTAGGAACCATGATGTAAGGTAAAATATTGTATTTCACTCTTCTGTGACTGACTCTATGCGCCTACATTCCCCTTGTCTTTGAATAACTGCGTAAGTGGTATGCAACTTCGCATAGGAGAGCTTCATCTTGTGTAGTGGGGAGAGAACAGTTACCAGCCAATCGCAGTTCTTTCTCTGGAGCCACGTGCCGTCTTTTTTTATTTTTTTGTAATACCTTTTATTGCCTTCCCTGAAGGGGATAGGGCAGACCGCTATAGAGCTTCTTCGTCCTCTTTTCGGCCGTAGTGTTACACATATTTATTCCTTTTATTTTATTTATCACAATTTAAGGGTGTGTGAAATCTTATGGGACTTAACTGCTATGGTCGTAAGTCCCTCAGCTTACACACTACTTAACCTAAATTATCCTAAGGACAAACACACACACACCCATGCCCGAAGGAGGACTCGAACCTGCGCCGGGACTAGCCGTACAGTCTATGACTGCAGCGCCTCAGACCGCTCGGCTGATCCCGCGCGGCATTTAAGGGTGTACTTTATTATAATTGAGGGCTCAGATGGAAACCCAGTTCTAAGCAAAGAAAGGAAAGCAGAAAGGTGGAAGGAGTATATAGAGGGTCTATACAAGGACGATGTTGTTGAGGACAATATATGATACTGCGTGAAGAGTTTGACAGAGCACTTAAGTCGAAACAAGGCCCCGGGAGTAGACAACATTCCATTAGAACTACTGACAGCTTGGGAGAGCCAGGTCTAACAAAACTCTACCATCTAGTGAGCAAGATGTATGAGACAGGCGAAATATCCTCAGACTTCAAGAAGAATATAATAATTCCAATCCCAAAGAGAGCAGGCGTTGACAGATGTAAAAATTACCGAACTATCAATTTAATAAGCCACGGCTACAAAATACTAGCACGAATTCTTTACAGACGAGTAGAAAAACTGCCGGCCGCGGTGGTCTAGCGGTTCTGGCGCTGCAGTCCGGAACCGCGGGACTGCTACGGTCGCAGGTTCGAATCCTGCCTCGTGCATGGGTGTGTGTGATGTCCTTAGGTTAGTTAGGTTTAAGTAGTTCTAAGTTCTAGGGGACTTATGACCTAAGATGTTGAGTCCCATAGTGCTCAGAGCCATTTGAACCATTTTTTGAGTAGAAAAACTGATAGAAGCCGACCTCCGGGAAGATCAGCTTGGATTCCGTAGAAATGTTGTAACACATGAGGCAATAGTGGCCCTACGACTTATCTCAGAAAATAGATTAAGGAAAGGCAAACCTACATTTCTAGCAATTGTAGACTTAGAGAAAGCATTTGACAATTTCACTGGAATACTCTCTTTCAAATTCTGAAGGTGGCAGGGATAAAATACAGGGGGTGAAAGGATATTTACAATTTGTACAAAAAGCAGATAGCAGTTATAAGAGTTGAGTAGCATGAAAGGGAAGCAGTGGTTGGGAAGGGAGTGAGACAGGGTTGTAGCCTCTCCCCGATGCTATTCAATCTGTATATCTAGCAAGCAGTAAAGGAAACAAACCAAAAATTCGAAGTAGGAATTAAAATCCATGGAGAAGAAATAAAAGCTTTGAGGTTCGCCAACGACATTGTAATTCTGTCAGAGACAGCAAAGGACCTGGAAGAGCAGCTGAACGGAATGGATAGTGTCTTGAAAGGAGGATATAAGATGAACATCAACAAAAGCAAAACGAGGATAATGGAATGTAGTCGAATTAAATCGGCTGATGCTGCGGGAATTAGATTAGGAAATGAGACGCTTAAAGTAGTAAATGAGTTTTGCTATTTTGGGAGCAAAATAACTGATGATGGTCGAAGTAGAGAGGATATAAAATGTAGACTGGCAATGGCAAGGAAAGCGTTTCCGAAGAAGAGAAATTTGTTAACATCGAGTGTAGATTTAAAGCGTCAGGAAGTCATTACTGAAAGTATTTGTATGGGGAGTAGCCATGTATGGAAGTGAAACGTGGACGATAACTAGTTTAGACAAGAAGAGAATAGAAGCTTTCGAAATATAGTGCTACAGAAGAATGCTGAAAATTAGATGGGTAGATCACATAACTAATGAGGAGGTATTGAATAGAATTGGAGAGAAGAGAAATTTGTGGCACAATTTGACTAGAAGAAGGGACTGGTTGGTAGGGCATATTCTGAGGCATCAAGGGATCATCAATTTAGTATTGGAGGGAAGCATGGAGAGTAAAAATCGTAGAGGGAGACGAAGAGAGGAATACACTAAACAGATTCAGAAGGACGTAGGTTGCAGTAAGTACTGGGAGATGAAGAAGCTTGCAAAGGATAGGGTAGCATGGAGAGCTGCATCATACCAGTCTCTGGACTGAAGACCACAACAACAATGTTAGGGGTATGGTTTTTGCGGTCGGTGGTGTCTTCTCGGCGCTCTTCCCTCTTCTTCTTCTCTTTCTTCATTTTCGAATTTTTTTTTCCGGTCTTCTAGCCAGTTCCTGACGTTAACGTTTGCATTTCTCCGTTGCGCTGCGTCGAGCTTGGAGAAATCGATCACGCGTATTACTTCAGAGTTTACTATGCTGTTAGCCAGTTTATGAACTCCCTGGTTTTGACTGCTCGGTTTATGAGTAGCCCTTTCTTCCGTTTGGCGTTCATTTCCGGTACCAGGGCAGTCTGGGTGGCAGCTTCAATTCTTGTCCGGGCGGTGTCCTGCGTCGCCCGCATTTCCAATTGTGGGCGCGGGCGGGAGGTCTCCTTCAGCCTCAGGCAGGCTGCCTCCATTTCGTTGTGGAGCGCCATTCGGAAGCGTTCGTTGCGTCGCCCAGTCACTGGGCGGCTTCTTCTCCTTGGTGTTCGACGGCATTGTATCGTCGCCCGAGCCCCGGCAGTCGTCCACCTCCACCGCCACTCTCACTGGCGGCGGTTTGCGCCCGCAGTCGGTTTGTCCCGCTGTCTCCTGGGTGGTGTTGAGGCCTGCAAACATCGTTCTCTTTTGCGTGTGCAGCTGCGACTGTCGTGGCTGTCTCCGCACTTCACGCACTTCGTCTGGTTCGGGCAGTATTTTGCCACATGTACTTCTTGCTGACACTTGAAGCATTGGGGCTTCGTGTCTAGCTCCGCTGGTAGAGGCGTAACCGTTACTGGGAAGCCCACGAGCTTCTTCATCTCGTAAGTTTCTGGTGCAGGCCGTTTCTGCTCACCTCTGGCCGTTTCCACAGCCAGTATGAAGAGCGGGTGGCCTTTGCTTGTTGGTCCTGTTGTGTAGTTTCACTGCCACATTCTCGTATCCCCGCAGCAGCAGGCCTTTCTTGGCGGTGTCTTCGTTGCACAGCCAGGGCAGTCCTCTCACAAAAGCCTTGACTACGCCCTTCCTCTTCTTCTTCACCTCCCTCCACGGTTCCGTGTCGGTCGTCGGTTTGCAAGTAGCGAGTTGTCGACCAGGCTGGTCACCTCTACCGCCACGACTTGTTCCAGTCTGTCGACAAACTCTGCCTAATCTTTATCCTGGTACCAGATGTAGATCGGGTGTGTCGGTGCGTCGGTTTGGCAGCATCGCTCGTTGTTTCTGGCGTCTGCGCTGGCGGGATCGTGTATCTTTCCCCCATTGTGCCCATCGTTTCGGTCTAGTACTCGAATTAGAGCCCCTGCATTATTCAGTATGCATTTCGGTAAGGATACCGTTCGGGTCTAGAGAACCGAAGCGCCGTTGTCGCATCGCGCAAGCCAATCAAAAGCAAGCATCCGCAGATCCGCGCATGCGCATTGTAGTGCGCACAGTGCCACGAATACAAAGCGGCTAGCACACGACAAAGGCGCGCTATTCTTCGAAGTACCGAAAACTGCGTTTACGTTGCTACAACGCATGACACCGCATTCCATCGAGCTGACGTGCCCGCCTTCGTTGCTCTTGCCTCCTCCTTGACAGCATCAGGCGCGGTATATCCATTTCCATGATTCTCAGCTGAAATGCATAGAAATTTTTACACTTTTGCTGACCACATGTTTCCATGCATGCATAATAACGATAGCGTACTTGACTGTATTCTGCAGATTTCGTAAATGCCACATTATGTCATCTTTTTCTCATTCACACTGACACCATGTTTTGGAAAATGAGTTGGGAACAGTGTGGAGTACCACATTGTACTAATACATCTATAAAAACACCCGAAAAATTGATTCTGAGAGTTTCAAAGACGAAGAAGATGGTTCAAATGGCTCTGAGCACTATGGGACTTAACATCTACGGTCATCAGTCCCCTACAACTTAGAACTACTTAAACCTAACTAACCTAAGGACAGCACACAACACCCAGTCATCACGAGGCAGAGAAAATCACTGACCACGCCGGGAATCGAACCCGGGAACCCGGACGTGGGAAGCTAGAACGCTACCACACGACCACGAGCTGCGGAGACTAAGAAGATAAACAGAATGTGGTTAATACTCGGTCCTAGAGATTCAAATGATTTAAGTAACCCACTTCCCTATACGATACGTCAACGATTTGGGTCTTAAAAACAAACCTGAAAAAAAAACGCATTTTCGAGAGCTCCTGCAGTACGTCGAAGTTTATAACATGCATCTCACGAATGAACATGTTTCGTATATGGTGCTACAGTCTAAAAATATTACGGCAGAGATCTTTCATCTCTATCTACTGTTATTGAGGATTCGATCGCAGATAAACAGCTGTGACAAGCAAGATTTTGAAGATGACTGCTGCAAGTTACATTCCCAGTAATTTAAGTTGTGCTGTTAGATTCGTGTCTAACCGCAATTCTGAAATCGCTACATATTCGGAGAAAATGACGAATTATTTCTGATAAGAAAAAATATAAAGATCACTGTCGGTTGTTTAACTCACAGCGATTTCATCTCCAGCAATTTCATATTTCGTTTTTTAAACATACAGAAATCACGAAATCATTACTGAGGACGTGCGCTCTTACATGTAAGTAACAACGATTACTGTAGAAAAATCGTAATTTACACGAATAAAAATGTCTCAGAACGTGTTGCATATGTGAAGCGGAAAAAAAAAATTTGCTACCCATCTGTACGCGAACCCAAGGCCTTTCCTATGGCATTCCCGCGCGCTAACTACTTGGTCACACCCACACACACCCATACACACACACACACACACACAGAGCGCTCATTTCTTGCATTATTGTGTAGAGGAACGTGGGCTGATATTGCCAAACGGTGCTGAGTAAGTCATAAATGCATGATAGTTTGGAAGGTTTCCGATATCAGGCTTCATTTCCGATATCAGGATTCACGTAATTGCTTTCCATTGTCACTTGAAAGTTGTAAACACGTTTCGATAATTACTAACTAAACCATTTGATGGAAAAAGTACACAAAGTCACTTGTAACGTCAGTTCACACTCACGTAATATACGTAAGCAGAGCCGATGTCTTGATGTTTAATGATCTTTAAACTCTTATTTGCATAAAAATAACACGTATTTTGAGAGAATATTGACCGATAACGTATTTTTTATGTAATCATTCACAGTAACAGCCTAACCTAACCATATTTCTAACTAAGGAAAATAGTCTTTTATGAACTCACTTTCCATCCGGATGCATCCTCTGGTGATTCTTTAGTAACATAATCACTAAATCCAAAGCCAAAACCGCTAAATATGTTTAAAATAACAAATTATAGGTGTACATAAACCGCAGCTCACTGATTGACAAGGCCACACCGAAATCCAAAACCTCTCGGTACAATTGTCGTAAAATCGGTGGGAGGGCTGTTCGGTTACAGGTCTCAGAAGCCTACTGAATGGGATATTTCGATAAAGAACTGAAAAAGACGTCACTATCGAGACTAACCTACTACACCGATCGGTATGAACGATACAGAATAGGCTGTCGAGGCTGCCCGACTTTCGGTCTGCAGAGTTGCGTCCTATTTGCTCGTCGGTCAGTTTTGCCGTGTTTTTCGGGTTTGTAGGCTCGGAATGTTCAGCATACTCGACATTCGCAGCTTCTTGATCTCGCGATTCGTCCTTTCACTTTCCCCTTCCCTTGTCCATAATGTTGCGTGCGTGCCTTCACGACAAGTGTCGGTTAGACCGTCAGTGAGAGAGCACTTCGATTTCCTGCTGCTAATAAGGCGAGTACACCGTTCGCTTGTTACACATTTTTACGAGCTTCAAACAGGTACAACTTATTTTCAGTTATCTGGGTAGTTACTATTTTATTTTTGTAATTTCTTGCGTGTTTGAGTGCCTACTAGACACAACCTTTTATTTTAATAACAGTGTAGTGTACAGTATCGCCGTTGCTATCGACCCTCGTATCGTACAGGCTTTTGTTTGTTTGGTTAGAACAGCTCAGTGTCGGTTAGACCGTCGGTGAGAGAGCACTTCGATTTCCTGCTGCTAATAAGGCGAGTACACCGTTCGCTTGTTACACATTTTTACGAGCTTCAAACAGGTACAACTTATTTTCAGTTATCTGGGTAGTTACTATTTTATTTTTGTAATTTCCTGCGTGTTTGAGTGCCTACTAGACACAACCTTTTATTTTAATAACAGTGTAGTGTACAGTATCGCCGTTGCTATCGACCCTCGTATCGTACAGGCTTTTGTTTGTTTGGTTAGAACAGCTCAGTGTCGGTTAGACCGTCAGTGAGAGAGCACTTCGATTTCCTGCTGCTAATAAGGCGAGTACACCGTTCGCTTGTTACACATTTTTACGAGCTTCAAACAGGTACAACTTATTTTCAGTTATCTGGGTAGTTACTATTTTATTTTTGTAATTTCTTGCGTGTTTGAGTGCCTACTAGACACAACCTTTTATTTTAATAACAGTGTAGTGTACAGTATCGCCGTTGCTATCGACCCTCGTATCGTACAGGCTTTTGTTTGTTTGGTTAGAACAGCTCAGTGTCGGTTAGACCGTCGGTGAGAGAGCACTTCGATTTCCTGCTGCTAATAAGGCGAGTACACCGTTCGCTTGTAGGGTAAACATAGTCATGTGCAGGGACTGTGGTTGTTGTGAGCGGACGCAAGGAGAATTGGCCACTCTTCGGGGGCAGGTGGAGGCTTTGTCTGTTAGGCTCATCGAGCTCGAGGCGCAGGCGTCGGCTCGTAGTGGCGTTGGGGCAACTGTGGTGAGACCTATGCCTACTTCGGTGGCCTTGGAATCGCATGGAACCCCTGATGTCGCTGCGTCTTCCGGCAGTGAGCATCTTACCGGTCAGCCATCACTCCAGGGTGAATGGCGGACAGTGGTGGGCTCGCGCGTGCCTGGCCGAAAGGCGAAGGTGGGATCTGGCCGCGTGGCAGCTGCCTTACCCCTTTCCAACAGGTACGGGGTACTTCCTAGTGGTGATGACATCGTTTCCGAGCCACCACAGGATGCCTCGCCTGTTGGGCCAGTGGCCGATTCTCCGGCAAGGTCCCGACAGTCACAGAGGGCGGGCCTATTAGTTATAGGGAGCTCCAACGTTAGGCGGGTTATGGAGCCCCTTAGGAAAATAGCGGGTAGGTCGGGGAAGAATGCCAGTGTGCACTCGGTGTGCTTGCCGGGGGGTCTCGTCCGTAATGTGGAGGAGGCCCTTCCGGCAGCTATTGAACGCACTGGGTGTGACCGGCTGCAGATAGTAGCACATGTCGGAACGAATGACGCCTGCCGCTTGGGTTCTGAGGCCATCCTTGGTTCCTTCCGGCGACTGGCTGATTTGGTGAAGACAACCAGCATCGCACGCGGAGTGCAAGCTGAGCTTAATATCTGCAGCATAGTGCCCAGAGTCGATCGCGGTCCTCTGGTTTGGAGCCGTGTGGAGGGTCTAAACCAGAGGCTCAGACGACTCTGCGACTATAATGGTTGCAAATTCATCGACCTCCGTTATTGGGTGGAGAACTGTAGGGCCCCCCTAGACAGGTCAGGCGTGCACTACACACCGGAAGCAGCTACTAGGGTAGCAGAGTACGTGTGGCGTGCACACGGGGGTTTTTTAGGTTAGAGGGACCCCCCCTTGGGCGAAACGATAAAATACCTGACGGCTTACCAGAGAGGACATTATCATCGTTGATAAAGAACGTCCGTCCTCAGAGACCAAAAACAGGAAAAGTCAACGTAATATTGGTAAACTGCAGGAGTATCCAGGGCAAGGTTCCTGAATTAGTATCTCTTATTGAAGGAAATAGTGCGCATATAGTATTAGGAACGGAAAGTTGGTTAAAACCGGAAGTGAACAGTAACGAAATCCTAGACACAGAATGGAATATATACCGCAAGGATAGGATAAACGCCAATGGTGGAGGAGTATTTATAGCAGTAAAGAATTCAATAATATCCAGTGAAGTTATTAGCGAATGCGAATGTGAAATAATCTGGGTTAAGTTAAGTATCAAAGGTGGGTCAGATATGATAGTCGGATGCTTCTATAGACCACCTGCATCAGCAACCGTAGTAGTTGAGCGCCTCAGAGAGAACCTGCAGAACGTCGTGAAGAAGTTTCGTGATCATACTATTGTAATAGGGGGAGACTTCAATCTACCAGGTATAGAATGGGATAGTCACACAATCACAACTGGAGCCAGGGACAGAGACTCTTGTGACATTATCCTGACTGCCTTGTCCGAGAATTACTTCGAGCAGATAGTTAGAGAACCAACTCGTGAAGCTAACGTTTTAGACCTCATAGCAACAAATAGACCGGAACTTTTCGACTCCGTGAATGTAGAAGAGGGTATCAGTGATCATAAGTCAGTGGTTGCATCAATGACTACAAGTGTAATAAGAAATGCCAAGAAAGGAAGGAAAATATATTTGCTTAACAAGAGTGATAGGGCACAAATCGCAGAATATCTGAGTGACCACCATCAAACGTTCATTTCTGAGGAAGAGGATGTGGAACAAAAATGGAAAAAATTCAGAAACATCGTCCAGTACGCCTTAGATAAGTTCGTACCGACTAAGGTCCAAAGCGAGGGGAAAGATCCACCGTGGTATAACAATCATGTACGAAAGGTACTACGGAAACAAAGCTTCATCATAGGTTTAAGAGTAGTCGAATCATAGCTGATAAGGAAAAGCTGAACGAAGCGAAAAAGAGCGTAAAGAGAGCAATGAGAGAAGCATTCAACGAATTCGAACATAAAACATTGGCAAACAATCTAAACAAGAACCCTAAAAAGTTTTGGTCATATGTAAAATCGGTAAGCGGATCTAAATCCCCTATTCAGTCACTCGTTGACCACGATGGCACCGAAACAGAGGACGACCGAAGAAAGGCAGAAATACTGAATTCAGTGTTCCGAAACTGTTTCACTGCGGAAAATCGTAACACGGTCCCTGACTTCAGCCGTCGCACGGACGCCAAAATGGAAAATATTGAAATAAACGATATCGGAATTGAAAAACAACTGCTATCACTTAGTAGCGGAAAAGCATCCGGACCAGACGAGATACCCTTAAGATTCTACAGTGATTATGCTAAAGAACTTGCCCCCTTTCTATCAGCAATTTATCGTAGATCGCTGGAAGAACGTAAAGTACCTAGCGACTGGAAGAAAGCGCAGGTCGTTCCCATTTTCAAGAGGGGTCATAAATCAGATGCGAATAATTATAGGCCTATTTCGCTTACGTCAATCTGTTGTAGAATAATGGAACATGTTTTGTGTTCTCGTATTATGACGTTCTTAGATAATACAAATCTCCTTCATCATAACCAACATGGATTCCGCAAACAGAGATCATGTGAAACTCAGCTCGCCCTATTTGCCCAAGAAATTCACAGTGCCGTAGACACTGGCGAGCAGATTGATGCCGTATTCCTGGACTTCAGGAAGGCATTTGATACGGTTCCGCACTTACGTTTAGTGAAAAAAATACGAGCTTACGGAATATCGGACCAGGTTTGTGATTGGATTCAGGATTTCCTAGAAGAAAGAACACAACATGTCATTCTTAACGGTTCAAAATCTGCAGATGTAGAGGTAATTTCGGGAGTACCGCAGGGAAGCGTGATAGGACCTTTATTGTTTACAATTTACATAAATGACTTAGTTGACAACATCGGTAGCTCCGTGAGGCTATTTGCAGATGACACGGTTGTCTACAAGAAAGTAGCAACATCAGAAGACTCGTACGTACTCCAGGAGGACCTGCAGAGGATTAATGCATGGTGCGACAGCTGGCAGCTTTCCCTAAACGTAGATAAATGTAATATAATGCGCATACATAGGGGCAGAAATCCATTCCAGTACGATTATGCCATAGGTGGTAAATCATTGGAAGCGGTAACGACCGTAAAATACTTAGGAGTTACTATCCGGAGCGATCTGAAGTGGAATGATCACATAAAACAAATAGTGGGAAAAGCAGGCGCCAGGTTGAGATTCATAGGAAGAATTCTAAGAAAATGTGACTCATCGACGAAAGAAGTAGCTTACAAAACACTTGTTCGTCCGATTCTTGAGTATTGCTCATCAGTATGGGACCCTTACCAGGTTGGATTAATAGAAGAGATAGACATGATCCAGCGAAAAGCAGCGCGATTCGTCATGGGGACATTTAGTCAGCGCGAGAGCGTTACGGAGATGCTGAACAAGCTCCAGTGGCGGACACTTCAAGAAAGGCGTTACGCAATACGGAGAGGTTTATTATCGAAATTACGAGAGAGCACATTCCGGGAAGAGATGGGCAACATATTACTACCGCCCACATATATCTCGCGTAATGATCACAACGAAAAGATCCGAGAAATTAGAGCAAATACGGAGACTTACAAGCAGTCGTTCTTCCCACGCACAATTCGTGAATGGAACAGGGAAGGGGGGATCAGATAGTGGTACAATAAGTACCCTCCGCCACACACCGTAAGGTGGCTCGCGGAGTATAGATGTAGATGTAGATGTAGATTTTGCCTTCGCCGTTAAAACACCAACGCGACAATTTGCTGGCGTGCGCACAACTTTGGACAATAGCACTTCACGTCCTCTCGCTGCAGCGAGCGCTCCGCACAGAGCCCAGGCGGAACTGACGTACCGTTTGTGTTACATGCTGGTATATAGCTGGGCATGCCATATTAGCTTCCCGGCCCGAACCACCCTCCACTCCTGAACTCACCGACCCCGTCCGACCTCTGGATGCCCCCACGCCTCCTGGAAACTCCCTTCATCACCCCCCCCCCCCACCACCACCACCACCACCACCACCATCACCGAGGACATCATTCGCTTTCTTACCAATGTCTGTCCATTCCAGCGGCCCCATACCCTCCAACAGATTTCCCTCGCAGCCCACTCTGTCTTCCACCTTAATACCTTCGCCACCTACTCCCATAACCAGGCCCACTTTATCTCCTCACGTCTCGACACCCTCGTCTAAGTTCCCATAATGGCGTGACAGCACCATATCTTGTTCAACATCCACTCCCTTCCCATTAACAAGAATCTCCTCATGCAAACCCTCATGACCCACCGCGTGGATGCCTTCCCCGTTAACAAAACCTTTCTCCAGCCTCACCATCACGTACGCACATCGCCCTACCTCCTTCACTGCTCCGATAAACCCGCATGTGGCGGGCAGCATTGGCCACCACCGCTAGATCCCTGTTCAGCTCCAATCCCTCCTTCCCGACCCAACAGAACACCTGATCCTTAGTATCTTCTTGCCCGGCCTTACCATTATCTGTGCCACCATCTATGTCCGCCCCTCTACCCCTATTCCCTTTGACTTCCTTTCCCACATCGACTGTACCTTCTCCTCCTACATGATTGCTGCCAACTTCAACATCCATAGTCATCCTGCCACCCAGTTACGGCGCTGAAATCGGTTCCTCGCCACACTCCAAGGTGACCTCCTTTCCCTTCCCCACCACAGCCGCTCCAAATCCAATACCACTCCCGATGTCATCCTGGCCTCCCCCAACCTCCTTGGACGCATAACATTGGACGTCCTTAACCCTGTTGGCACTGACCATCTCCCTGTCCACCTCATCGTATCAGATGGCCGTCACCCCCACCCAGATCATCGCATCGACCCTCCCCCAAAATATGTCCACTGACTATTCCCGTGCCAACTGGAATGCCTACCGGGATACCCTCACTACCCGGATCGACTGCCACCCTCTCGCCTACCACCACCCCGATGATATAGCTTGTGCCGCCTCCTTTCTCCAGCAGACCTTGTCTGAGGCCATTGAGGCTCACATCCCTACCACCGACATCCACCTGCACCACCCCACCTTACCCCCACAGGCCTTCTTCCTCCTTCATTAATCCCACCGTCTCTACCGTGAATTCCTTCACACATGGGACTGGGACACACTGCAACACCACCAGCAACTTCGAAGACATGTACGAAACTTGCACGCGGCCAAGAAACGCCGAGACTGGTGACAGACATGCACCCGCCTCAATGCTACCCTACCTATTAACTTGTCTAAGTACTGGTCATCCTTCCGCCGCCTTACTGGGTCCAAACCCTCTCCTTCATGATTACCTTTTCCTGATAACCTTAGTAATGCCAACCATTTTGCTTCATACCTTTCAAATACCCTTACCATCCCTGATGATCTCCAGTTCGACTACACCCTCTTCCCTGATGTCCTTGATCGAACTGACACCTCTGCCCCTCCACTTGCTCCTGGCTTCCAGTACTTGGACATAAATTCCACACACTGAACTCAACACCCCCATCACCACTCAAGATATCATAGCTACACTACGCACGAAACACAACACCGCTCCCGGTCATGACCGTTTTACCTACCGTCACCTCCATGAAGCTCCTGCATCCTTCACCACCCTAGCCAGACTATATAATATGGTCTTGTCTACTGGCTTCTACCCTGACCTGTAGAAAACCTCCCGGATCCTAATGTTCCTCAAACCACACAAACCACTGTCTGCTGTCTCCTCCTACCATCCCATCAGCCTTACCTCAGTCTTCAGCAAGGTCCTGGAATCCATCCTCACCCGACGCATCCACCAGCACCTCCACCACCTCCTTCCCTCTACCCAATGTGGCTTTCGACCATCCTTCTCTGCAGATGATCTTCTCACTCACCTCCTCTCCGAACAAATAAATTCCTGTCGCTCCAGCATCTTCCTCTCTCTCGACCTTGAACGTGCCTATGACCTTGTATAGCATTCCGGTCTCCTCTTCAAGCTCCAAACCTTCAACCTCCTTATTAACTACGTCTATCTGATCGCCTCCTTCCTTTCTCAACATCCTTCCTACGTCACCATCCATACCACAGATTCCTACACCTTCCACTCTTGCGCCAGTGTGCCGCAAGGTTCCATCCTCTCCCCTCTTCTCTACCTTCCTTATACAGCAGACATGCCGCCGCCTTCACCCCCCATATACTTTCTCCAATACGCCGATGACACCACCTTCCTTACCCTCGCCGCCACCCTGCTCCAAGCACCTTCTCCAATCCCATCTTTACCAGTTCACCACCTGGTGTAACCAGTGGCTGCTCAAGGTCAATCCTTCCGAAACCCAGGCAATCATTGTAGGTAAAACCACCCCTTCCTTCCGTCTCCTTGATTTTTATATCACTATCTACGGCTGTCCTATCAACCTCACCTCTACCCTCAAGTACCTTGGCAACACCCTTGACCATCGCCTTTCCTGGACCCCCATCTCCAGACAATCTAAGCCAAGACACGATTCCAACTCCGCTCCTCAAACACCTCTCCGGCCGCACATGGGGTTTGTACCCCTCCACTGTCCTCCACACTTATAAATCCTCATCTGCCCCATTCTCTGTTATGCCCATCCCACCTGGATCTCTGCCCCTCAGACCTACTACAAGTCCCTTCAAATCCTGGAACACCATACGTTCCGCCTCACTTATCGCATCCACCTCCCATCCCCCACGTGGCTCCTCTACGAATTAAGTCATTTCCCACACCTCCTCCTCTTCCTTGAATGGATACGAATCCTTTACACCTCCTGTAAACTTGATCCCCCTCACCCACTTGTCTCTCCTGTCCTTTCCCACCCCAATCTGCTGCCAGGCCTGTATTCCTGTATCCCACCCACTCTCCATCTTACCACCCTCTACATCCATGCCCAAAGTGGCTTCCGCCAACTCTCCCTCCCAGATGATGCCCTTGTCCCCTCCATCTACCCCTCCTACCAGATTTGATCCTCCTCTTCCTTATGAATTTTTCCTCCAGGGCTCCCTCTTTCCCTTCTCTCCCTCCTAACTTCCTTCCCCCTCCTCTCTCCCTCTCCTCCCCTCCCCCCGGGCTTCCACATCCAACCTTACACTCTCCCCCCCCACCCCCCCCACTCACTTCGTCTTTCCTGCGGCATCCCAGCCACCTCCCTCCTACCCTACCCTATTCTCTGTGGCAGCACCCCCTTTTTTCGTGTAATAGTGTGTGCTGTGTGTCGAAGATCATCGTCAGTGTTTTCTGTGCAGTTTTTCTCCGTTCCAGTGCAATTGTGTCTCTTCAGTGCCCTCCATCGTTCGACAGTATACTCATTGTGCCTTCGTGTACGGTTGCACTTGCTTATGCAATTCAGTGTCTTCAGTTAGAACGACTTCGTTATTATCATTATGTGTGTCACCGGTTTTCTCATATTCATAGTTTTCTGTATCTCTGACTACATGTGAACTGTCCTCTGGTTTTCTATGGCCGAAGAGCGGCGTAGATAGGCCGCTGCCGGCCTACCTTTTGTACAAGGTTTTACAATAACAATAAAGGGAAAAAAATAGCTTCCTTTGCAGACTGCAGGTGAGAGCGTGGGCCTCGGGTGAAACCGAGGCCTACGAGAAAGACAGGCCGCTGCGCATACCTCACGAAGGTAGGCCGAGCTCACTTGCTCGCTCGCTCAACTCAGCATAAAAACTGCGTTTCTACACCTGTTGACTCGTAACTGGGTGTGTATGTACAAACAAGAATTGTATCTTCTACTGGAATCCATAATTATGGAATCTTACTGTCATTAGTCCTACAATAATAGAGAGGCATCATGAAGTTCATCACAAGCGAGTTGTGTAAAACATAACTGTAAATATGACACCTGATTTGGATGGCACTAATTTCACCGAACAAGAACGAGATCTGTTGCAGTTTCCTAGTGATGAACCAGCAACTAGTGATGACTGTGAACCCCAAGAGGCACTCAAATACCTCGTGGGTTACACAGCATTTAAATGCAAGCTCACTGTCAGTTCCAAGGGTTCAATCTCAGAGAAATTTCTTCCGGATTCATATTACATCACCGGTAATCCCCGAGGGTGGACTCACTTCTTCTTCAATTGACTGGTTCAGTAAAATAAAGTAGTACGAAGTGATATTTTGCAGTTTTCATGGGCGACATGTAGCTAAGTGTGACGGAGTAATGCAAAAGTTAATTTCTAAAATAACCTTACATTTTCCCAAAACGCATGACACTGTTATTTCTCTCTGCATAAGGACAAGAACCAAAACAAAAAAACAAAAAATACTTGCCGCGAAGAAAAATCTTTGTGGACTGTGTCATCTTCCTGAGCTGCAGTGAGTAGCTATGAATGCAGTAACATGTCGTAGCTTTTAATATAAGTCTTTGAAGGTGGCTATAACATGCAAGAATTTATTTCTTAAAAACTTAAATTTAAGCGGTTTATTACTTATAAACTCAGATTTAAGCTACGCTCAATAATGTGTGTCAGCACTTAACAACGCTTAATTCATTCAGCTGGTTTTAAACTCCCGCGGAGCAACAGTATTCCAGATGACGTCACACGCGTTAGCCCATAGTAGCGCGACGTCCTCCTCCCTTCCCCGCCCGCCGGAATGTCCTACCTCATTTTTTTCTACTTGCCTTGGGTACATAGTAGGAGAGTTGGTAAAATATTGTTATTTTTCCAAAAATATCGGTATCTGTTGGCGATATTTCTTCGATATATCGATATGGAAATTGCAATATCGAGTGTTGATAACTTTATTTTATATTACATTTTTTTGCAATTTTCGGTGAATATTTGAAATCTTTTTTTTTAAATTGTAGTAAAACGTAATTTTACTTTCAGTGTATGAGTGAGTCTTACTACTTTTTGAGTTTTCATCACTTCCAGTCTCTCTCTCTGACTGTGTGAAGCAAGTATAGGCCGCACAAAGAAGTAATCCGACTGTACTGCGAGCAGGCGGTTTGAATGGAATAACAAGATTTCCGCTGTGAAGAAATAGCACACTAGTTGCGTTAAAATAGTTTTTAGCACAACTAGTGGGCTACTTCTTCACATCGGCATTCTTCGAAAACAGTTGCTGAAAATCATGAACAAAAATCTAAATGACAAGACTGGTCTTTGCGGTGGGCGGAGACGTGCGAGGGGAATTGTTGACGTAATCGGCCAACAGAAACTGCCTACCACGCAGTTTTGACACGACAACTGCTAGGTCGCTGACATTTGCAGAAATGGAAAAAATAACAGGAAAGTCAACATGTAGTGTTCCGGACAATATTTTTATAGGCTGGTACGTCAACGTTTTTTTTCGTCGATATATCGAACTGTCTTCGATATAATGATGGCTGGCTCTTAAATATCGATACATCGGATTCCCAATGTCTTTAAAAATATCCACCGTCTCAATACACAGCGCCGCGAGAAGTCCGTAGTTAGGTTAGGTTAGTGTTGTTTAACGTCCCGTCGACAACGAGGTCATTAGAGACGAAGCACAAGCTCGGGTTATGGAAGCATGGGGAAGGAAATCGGCCGTGCCCTTTCAAAGGAACCATCCCGGCATTTGCCTGAAACGATTTAGGGAAATCACGGAAAACCTAAATCAGGATGGCTGGAGACGGGATTGAACCGTCGTCCTCCCGAATGCGAGTCCAGTGTGCTAACCACTGCGCCACCTCGCTCGGTGAGAAGTCCGCAGTGAGATGAGCACGGACAGTGCGTATAGCGCTGCGCGCTTGCCCAACACCAGTAGCTATCTATGGCCTAGCGACAAACATCAGCCGTCTCATGTATACCTATACATATACATATAATAAAACTGTAACTAGCCGACGTCTGTACATCGGAGATACGTAAGAAAATTTAACGTGAGGGGCCTCCACAACACCAATTGAAGCAAAAAGAATTATTTTTAGCATTGTTGTTTGTTTGTCTGTCTGTTCGTATGTTTGTACGCTAATCAGGCAAAAGCTACTGCACGAAATTGGATGCGGTTTCCACAGCCGTATTTTTGGAGGTCTAACTTAAAATCTGGTACGTGTTCGATCTTATACGCCGCCTAGAAGATGAGTTATCTGCTTATACAGAGTGTTCTCTTTAACTGTGTCAGCACGAGGAAATCGGAATCCATAGAGATACAGGGAAATTGTTTTAGGAAGCTTTAGGTGCTTTTTTGTGAAAACAATGTTGCCGTAATCAAATTTTTGGCCAAGCGTGAGCTGTCCATTAAAATGAGCAACATTGGCAAATTTTTTTATGTGATTGACCCGGTTTCGTGGAAGCATTATTTCATTACACAGGAAGAAAAAATAAGGAGAGCAGAAATTTTATAAACCTAAACTAAATAAACCAGGTTATAAATGACAGAATCCGTAAAAAGTAGTATTTCGGAACGTTTTATAATAATAAAAATAATGATAATAATGATAAAAGGAAGAGGAATCCCGCCTCATGCAAGACACCTTTTTTTCTGTTTTGTTTCACCCACACATGTTTCAGCAGGTTTTGTGCTATCTTCAGTGGATTATTTTTTATTTTCTAACTGTAAAATTGTTGTTACATGTTAACATTTAGCGAAACTTTTAGTACATAATATTTAGCCCGGAAGTTTTAATTACTGATAATATTTACAATTGTGAATGAATAATTGTTGTAAAATATTATACATCATTTTTTTTCCTTTGGGGCTTCATCAAGGATCGTGTGTACGTGCCTCCGCTACCAGCAGACCTCCCTAAATTAAGAAACCGGATTGAAGCAGCTCTTTCTACAATCACTGAATACACACTTATCAATGTTTGGGAAGAACTCGGCTATAGACTTGATGTGTGCCGTGTGACAAATGGTGCTCATATCGAACATTTATAAGGTTCTTTGTAAAACTGAGTTGCTCTTTCATTTGACATATCATTTATAACTGTAAGTTTAATATAATAAATATTATAAAGCCTTAAAACCCTGATACTCATTTATAAATACCTTGTAAATAGTATAATGTAAGGTATGTAAACTAAGGCATACATCCACTCTTTTTACCAAATAGCTATAAATAAAACTTTGACATAATGTCATAAAGGACACATAGTGGATCAGGTCGTTAATAAATATCTCAACTGTGAACTATTAACAAATGATGTATAATATTTTACAACAATTACTCATTCACAATTGTAAATATTATGTACCAAAAGTTTCGCTAAATGTTAACATGTAACAACAATTTTACAGTTAGAAAATAAAAAATAACCCACTGAAGATAGTACAAAACGTGATGAAACGTATCTGGGTGAAACAAAACAGGAAAAAAGGCGTCTTGCATAAGGCGGAATTCCTCTTCCCATTTCATAACAAGCACGGACATAGCAAGAAGAAATGCAACACCACAAGATGATTAATAATAATAATGTTAACAGTTTAATCCCATTCTGCATGCGCATTCTTGGATTCATTGTCGAATCGGTGCAATTACTATCGTCGAAAAGTCTGTCGCGTTGACGCTGCTATCATCGCTGGTAAGTTTGTCGAGTTGACACTAAAGCCATTTTCGTACATTTCTTCAGAAGTCTTATCGATATGAGTGAAATTATACAATTTTTGTGATTTCGTATTAGCGTCTTCGTCTGTTTATCTTCTCCCATTCTTGAATACAATCTTCAGTCGGTGTAAGTATTATCGTTGATAAGTTTGTCGAGTAGTAGTAATGCCTTCCCGCAAACGGTCTAACCTTCCTTCCGTTCCTGCTCGAGCCAAAGGAGCACGATTGAGATCAACAGAAAATGAACCGGAGAGTGAAGAGCGTGTAGCACTGCAGCGTTCTAGAATTGCATCGTTTCGCTCTCATTAGAATTCTTGAGAACGCCAATCTCGTTTCCGTGCTAATTGATGCCGTAGCGCTGAGTCGCCGTTTGTAGAGAATAACATCACAATCTATGCTAACGTCGAGCGTGAACGTCGACTGAATGCAGACCCATCTCCCCACGCTGCAGCCCGAAGTGCGGATACTCAGGAAGAACAAGAGAATCGATTATCCTCTGATCGTAGGCGTTACGAAATTTCGCGGCTATTGGAGACAGATGAGCAGCACGAGCTTAGTTTGTCTGCTGCTCGGAGCCGCTACCGTAATAAACAGGAGGCAACCGTCCATCACTTGGTTGGAACAAGAAATTAGTGCAGCAAACACAATCCTGTGAGACCCGAATGATGCAGTTGGAGAAAGACAGACTGCGCCATGCTGCTGTTAGGCTGTCAGTCGGTGATGATGACGAGTCGATGGTATACGATCCGGCGAAGCTGCCGTGGCTAGAAAAGGACAATGTCGATTTAACTACGATTCAGTAATAATACAACATTGCGATTATTCTAAACTTGGCTCAATGAACGAAATATGTTCGCTTCTTAGAAGTGGCACAGAGAACCCAAGGGAATGCGTTGTTCCTCTGCCAAAGTTTGCCTAGAAAGAATACGAGAGCTACCAGAGCTACTGAAAGAGTTAATAAATGGAGAACATTTGCTATCGAACATCATCTATCGATACACTTCTGCCGGCCGGAGTGGCCAAGCGGTTCTAGGCGCTACAGTCTGGAACCGAGCGACCGCTACGGTCGCAGGTTCGAATCCTGCCTCGGGCATGGATGTGTGTGATGTCCTTAGGTTAGTTAGGTTTAAGTAGTTCTAAGTTCTAGGGGACTGATGACCACAGCAGTTGAGTCCCATAGTGCTCAGAGCCATTTGAACCATTTGATACACTTTTTGGAGAACATAAGAGCCTACAAAATCGCTTTCCAAAAGATTTCTTTTGGTGCGAATCAGATCACTGAAGGGGCGTTTATACCTATTTTTAAGGTACAGGGTCAAATGTGCCATTTGACTGTCTCTTTGTTGCCGACATGTTCCGAGGTTTTCAAAAATTTATTTTGTAGTTAATTAGCAAGACCCGGCAAATGTTAGGCAACAACATAGTCCTAATTTAAACTCAGGTTTAGTAAAATGCCGGCAAAATACGCTACACAGTGTGAACCCGTATGTCAACAGCTTTAAAGCACAACTTCAATTAGTTACAAATGACCAGCGCATTGATTACAAGTTTGTAATTAAAACTGAAAAGAAGACCAAGAGGATCTCATGCGGGTCGCTATAATGCACCAACCACAAATGAAGTCCCTGCCCTGTTAGTCGACCAGTATTGTGACAGGAGAGACGTGTCACGTATTCACGATGATCGTCTTCAGAGAATCAATGAAACACATCATGCTTATAACGCGTTACAGTGTCCTTTAATGGTTTGCCGAGGCGAAGACCGCTGTAATTTTGCTGTATATAATGTATCCTTGCACGGGTGCGCCGAATTTTAACAAAAAAGAAAAAAAAAGCTTTTGCCATGCAGTTCCATAGTTTTTTAATCACCTACGTGAGAACTAAGATATCAACTTAGACCTATTACGAGGCCTTTTTAACCAATTTTTAGTAGACGTATATGCAAAAATTGAAACTGAACTATTAGTATTCATCCGCACTCATCAGAAACAATAACCTGCGAAAAATTCCATCGGCCTTTACAGACGCTTTAGAGCACGACTATGATGCTGAAAACTTTGGTAGGATGGTGATTCTCCCTTGCACATTTACTGGTGGTCTCAGGTATATGGGAGGGCGTATTTCGGATGCGTTTTGCTACGCTAGAAAATATAACGACGAAGATTTGTTTATTACTATGAAAACCATCCAAAGAAGCCCGTGATTGAGAACAGCTTGCTTGTCATCCAGGCATCCTACGACAGGTACGAGTTGATTTCTCGAGTATTTCATTTAAAACGAAAACGTCTGATGGACCTTCTTATAAAAGAAAAGCTATTTTGAGCAGTCCGGTGCTATTACGTATTTGATAGAGTAGCAAAAGCGTGGTCTGGCTCATTCTCACAACCTCTAGTGGTTCGAAGAGAAGATTAGGTCTAACGACATTCATCTACATCTACATCTACATTTATACTCCGCAAGCCACCCAACGGTGTGTGGCGGAGGGCACTTCACGTGCCACTGTCATTACCTCCCTTTCCTGTTCCAGTCGCGTATGGTTCGCGGGAAGAACGACTGTCTGAAAGCCTCCGTGCGCGCTCTAATCTCTCTAATTTTACATTCGTGATCTCCTCGGGAGGTATAAGTAGGGGGAAGCAATATATTCGATACCTCATCCAGAAACGCACCCTCTCGAAACCTGGCGAGCAAGCTACACCGCGATGCAGAGCGCCTCTCTTGCAGAGTCTGCCACTTGAGTTTATTAAACATCTCCGTAACGCTATCACGGTTACCAAAAAACCCTGTGACGAAACGCGCCGCTCTTCTTTGGATCTTCTCTACCTCCTCCGTCAACCCGATCTGGTACGGATCCCACACTGATGAGCAATACTCAGGTATAGGTCGAACGAGTGTTTTGTAAGCCACCTCCTTTGTTGATGGACTACATTTTCTAAGCACTCTCCCAATGAATCTCAACCTGGTACCCGCCTTACCAACAATTAATTTTATATGATCATTCCACTTCAAATCGTTCCGCACGCATACTCCCAGATATTTTACAGAAGTAACTGCTACCAGTGTTTGTTCCGCTATCATATAATCATACAATAAAGGATCCTTCTTTCTGTGTATTCGCAATACATTACATTTGTCTATGTTAAGGGACAGTTGCCACTCCCTGCACCAAGTGCCTATCCGCTGCAGATCTTCCTGCATTTCGCTACAATTTTCTAACGCTGCAACTTCTCTGTATACTACAGCATCATCCGCGAAAAGCCGCATGGAACTTCCGACACTATCTACTAGGTCATTTATATATATTGTGAAAAGCAATGGTCCCATAACACTCCCCTGTGGCACGCCAGAGGTTACTTTAACGTCTGTAGACGTCTCTTCATCGGGTTATTTAGCACGGAAATACCAAATCCCAAAACAGACCACATTCTGCACAGGGTTGTCAAAACCAACATGATGCATGGACCATGTGGCTCACTACATACCAGTTCATCTTGCATGAAAGCAGGACATTGCGTGAAGAGGTTTCCGAAAAATTTAGTTAACGAAATGGTACTGACAGAAACGGGACTCCATCGCATCACCGCTGAGCACCTCAAGATGGCGGTCTCACAGCTGAAGTTAATATTCGCGGTAAGTGTTTTGCAGTAGACAATCGGTGAGTAGTACCATACTCACCATTACTTTCACGTGCATGTGAAGTTCACCCGAATGTCTAATAATGCGCTAGCGTAGCGTCAATCAAATACATTTGCAGGTACGTGAATAAGAGAAGCGACCAGGTGATATTTGATTTTCAAAATGCAGATAGTGACGATGTGACCAAACATCAGTCAGGTCGCTGTAGTAGTATCTCGGACGCTGTGTGGCAGATACTGTGTTTCCTATCCACGAACGGCACCTTACCGTTATGCACTTACATGTTCGTATAAAAAACGGCCTGAAAATGTGCAGGAACGATAGAAAATCCTCGCCGTACCGTCCTCGTAGCTATTTCAATCTCTCTCAGGAAGATAGTTCTGCTTGAGCGCTATATGTCCAGGGATTGCCATCCTACTACACTTATGACAAACACGCCGACGTGATGAACCAGTGGAAGGGTTTCCGGGTATTTATCAGGACCCCGCATTATATATAGTGTACACTATCCGCTCAAGTGACAGCGAATGCTACTACTTGCGCCTTTTACTGCACGCAGTCCGCGGAGCCATATCTTTCGCATTTCTGAGAACAGTAAACGGCGTTGAAGATTTAACGTTTCACGCAGCTTGCAGTGCGCTACCTCTGCTAGATGACGATCTCAGCGACATCTATTGGCAGATTTTATTTTTAAGGCTAGGCGCTGCAGAATCTGATTAGTGTGTTGTCAATCTCTGCCTTTCCTCGCTTCAAGATATTGTTATTTCCATTGGTGACAATCCTTTGAGTCATTACAGTATTCCAGAGCGGCAGTAAACCGCTGACGGTCCGCGAGTTGGTCGCGAGTATTATGCGGAGACAAATTATACTTCTATTGCAATGGCTGAGATCGTGAATAATAATATTGGGACCCTTTCCGATGAGCAAAAGCATGGTCAAACCTTTTTCCCTGACGCCGCTGGTGAAACAGGCAAAACCTTTTACACTCAATTAATACTGGCTGAAGTCAGAAGGCAAGGGAAGTAAGTCTACAGCTACATCTACGTGATTACTCTGCTATTCACAATAAAGTGCTGGCAGAGGGTTCGATGAACCATCTTCAAGCTGTCTCTCTACCGTTCCACTCTTCGTACGTCTTCTGGGATTGCTACTATCTTACTCCCCGGAGGGAAACCTGCGCACACTATGTTCAAGATAGTTTTGGAACCAGACGTAAATGAAACCCCGGTATTACAGTATCGCGAAATAGCGACACGGTCAAGTCCTTGCAGAGTTAGTCCAGTCGTTTAGGACGAATGCACCGTGGCACGCAAAAAAGCAGCGGCAGCAGTCAGTCGCACTCTGCAAGACATCCGGCGAAACGATCGCATTGTGGGAGGCGTCACTGTTTTATTTTGTGATGATTTCCGCCAGACTCTAGGCATTACAACTCGAGGAACTAGTGCACATGAGGTGAGCGCATGTCTCAAACGTTCCTTGTTCTTGCCTCGAGTACAGAAATCGAATTTGACGCGGAACATGAGGGCTCAGTTGGGTAACAATCACCGTGTGCAAGAATTCTTGGAGTTTTATTAAAAATCGGCGAATTGTCCAAATCGAATGGGTTAGGCACTCTGCCAGAGAACCGCTGTCTAATTGTTCCTTCAGTGGAGGAACTTATTCGTTCCGTTTATGGAGATGTATCACAAATAACATGTCATCAGAATTCTTGACTTTGTGAATGAGCAATGCTGACGTCCAAAAATGACCAAGCGGCTACTATAACCCAGAGCATTTTGGAAAAAAAAACGAGATGGTATGCCGGTACATAAAAATAATTCTGGACCGGACCGATTGCTACCACTTATCTGGTAGAGTTTCGCAACTCCCTTTTTCCATCCGAATTCCCCGCGCTCGGAAATTGAGTAATGCGATTATGCTGCTTCGGTACTTAAACCCTCTGAAACTGCGCAACGGAACTCTCCTTAAAGTAGTGTCGCTTCGTAATATTGTAGAAGCTGAAATTCTCACTGGCTGTGGAGCTGGTGAAATAGTTTTAGCATCACGTATAGACCAGTCTCCAACAATTTCCCTTTCAAATTCAAACGCGTGCAGTTTCCCATGACCATCAACAACAAAAACAGAAGCTTCAAGACGCCGGCTTCGACCACAGGACAAACTGTTTCTCACATGGACAGCTCCACATACCAGCAGCTTGCTCGCGCATCATTAGCTCAGATAATTTGTTTACAATGGCTCCTATGGGCGAACCATCCAACGGTTTATATAAAGAAATTCGTTAATTTTCGTAATTTCTTTAAATATAACGCAGGTTGTTCTCGTATCCAGGTCTATTAGTATTTCATATTGCAAATATTTGTATCTGTGCTTAATAAGGCATCAGTTCTTTAGCGTTACACCTTTCTGAAAGCTTTACCTTGAGTTTTCTCGCTTTTGTCACCGATAATAAGCTTCAAGATTTTTCAACATTCATGCGGAGATACACACGGACGAAGTCCCGGGTAAAAACTAGTCGTTAACAATTCTCTCGTCCCATTTGGGAAGCGTATTTAAAGAGAGGAGAGGATCTACAAGTGAAATTTGTTTCCTGTTGTGCTTCGATGAATACTATTTCGTGTAAATAAAGCATGTTACATCCATTTAGTTACGTGATCGTTAGAGCAATTCTGATTTCTGCTTAGAAAAAATGTTAGACTATTATTTTTTGGATTCAAATATACTTATTCTGCCCGACGCAGAGCTATTGTAAGTAAACTATTTCGTTACAGATCGATTCTATGTCTTATAAACTATATTCCTACATACTTTCATTGCTTATTGATACCATATTATTAATAATATGGCACAACTTAAGTTTACATTGCATTAGCAGTTGTTTTCATTTTAATTTCGAATCAACTAGCAACAGGCTAATCCAGATCTGCAATACAATACTGATATTTCATAATGGATTGAAGATATCGAAACGAGGTATTAGGTAAATGTCAGTACGCTAATCGGCCAGTATTTTGTTACAAGCTGAGGTAATACTTGAAAAGTTTTTTTATTCCTCAAGAACTAGAAGTAACTACAGTTTTCTTTATGCAACGATGAACTTTTCCTAAACCCATTCACTGGCTCGCGAAAGGATTGGTATGATAGCGGCGGAAATTTGTACGTTATTCAATCAAATGCCGCCTACTGCGAAGAAAAATTTGGAGTTAGGGTTGCCAAATGAAACTGCCAAGATTAGCGAACACTGCCTGGTGAAATGAACTGCTGCGGGCGAACGCAATAAAACAGTTGGAAACATTAAAAATTATATTTATTATTGCCAGTTACAGCTTGTAACAAATTTTTGTTACTTTCAATTTTTTGGTTAAAGTTGCTGCATATTACAAACTTCAAATTACAACGAATGCCTAGGACTCCTTTTACCTTATTGACACTCAATTTGTTTCTAGCGAATGACCATAAAAGATTCATGTGACTGAAGACACTTTCCACATACAGTCATACAAAAAATTATTCATACACTGTTGTTCATGTAGAGTAACTTTATTTATTGGAACTGAAGATCACAAGCAGAGATGTTAATTGATAAGTTAACAGCTTGGGGTTTCCTTCCTAATCTGTTCCTACTAATCTGTACCTGCAATAAGTAAATAAAAATTCTGTCCAGTTGGCTTCACACAGTGGGGGAAAAAGTTTTCATACGCTACTAGAAATGTAAACATAAAAATGACTATTGAACAGCTTGCAGCAAGGAACTCCTTCAGTGATACATAAGGTGCATCTCGTGCATGGCAGAAATAACTGATATTTTGGAAGAAGCCGGACAACTGAGCAGTCCTTAATATTGCAATTTAGAAAAAAGAAGTACATTAATAGCGAAAGAAGAGGCCGACCACAGGAGGTAACCCAAAGAGAACGAAATATTTTAATAAGAATGGTAAAAAAAAAGATCGCAATGGATACCTTCTGCATTGTCTGCACATGTTGTTGATCAGTTCTGGAGGGAACTCCCGAGCTGTTCAATGGCTTTTAAGTAGTGCAAGTTATTGATAGAGGATACCTAGAAGAACACGATATATCAGCAGAACAAGAAATTGTGGCATGAATTTGCTCGAGAGCATATAAACAAGAACACGAGTTTCTGGGACAAGGTGCTGTTCACAGATGAAAGTAAATTTAAGATATATTTGTAAATGATGGCAGAATTTTGGTGTGGAGAAGACCAAATACTGAGCTGGATCCCAAACACATTCAACCCACAGTAAAGAGAGATGGTGGAGGAATTATGGTACAGGGATGTATGGCTACATCTTGGGTTGGGCAACTTGTTTTTGTTGACGGTAACATGGGTAGATTTCAGTATTTAAAAAACCTGAAGTAAAATCTGCAAAAATAGTGTTGATTGCTTGGGTTTCGGCACAGATTATTTTTTTAACAAGACAATCATTCTAAGCATAAAGAGGCAGATTACTTTCTTTAACAAGATAATCATCCTAAGCATAATGAGGAAATTGTTCGTCTCTGTTGGTTTAACTGTACTCCCCATGTTCTTGAGTTACCAGCACAAAGCGCAGCACTTACTCCAACTGAATATACTTGGAGTACGCTTCAAAGAATGGTCAGAAAACAAGAAAAACGAAGTAAGACTGCTCTGAAACGATGTCTAGAGCAAGAATGGCAAAATAGTACCTCAGAGGCTACCAAAAAACTGGTTCATTCCATGCCAAAGAGGTTAACAGAATTGACACATAGAAGAGGAATGCCTACAAAGTATTAACAGTGTCATTATATTATGTACATTGTAATCTGTACGAATACTTTTTCCCTACTGTGTGAAGCCAGCTGGTACAGAATGTTTATTTACTTTTGCAGAAGGCCAATTTAGCTAATCCTTTCATATGCACAGATCAGGAATGAAACCCCGTACTGTTAGTTTACCAAATAACATCCTGGTTGTGATATTTCGTTCTAATAAATAAATTTGCTCTGCATAAGCAAATGTGTATGAATACTGTAGGTATTGCTCCATGGAACCGTCACTATCCTTTTCATAATTTCTTTATGCTGGGCGTTTCTTCTCCGTTTACACACGTTTTCCACGAAAACGAGGTAGGGGCATAGAAGCTTGCCATTGTAATTGTTCCAAAGTTTTATTTAGTATCCGGATCTCTTCGTGTAAACTGTCTTTATCACTGTCTTCCCCACTACCCATTGTAGTATCCTGACCACTCGTCTAATACAGGGCGCCTAGAAAGCTGTTTTCTCGGATCACTAGACAACAATTCAAGAAAATCATATTAATGGAGTTTATTACAGTAAGTTAAAATGACAATACTTAACTTTGCGTATTCACAAAAATGTGTCTCAAACAAATGGCGACATACAAATAATCAGGGTCCTTCGGTATATACAACTTCAATGCAAGCAAATAATTCAGTTCATAAGTCACTGCTATAACGTTTGTATGTCGGTTCGTATTCCACTGCCCACGGCTAGGTTGAGCGGCGTTTATATTCTCTTGGCCTAGATGTCGTGGTGTCGCCCCAGTTAGCCTATTGGCTGACGTCTCTCAGCCCTCTCTGCTGCAACGTTCCCGGCCGACGTCCCGGCGCTTGATGTTTCGCCGGAACACCAACCACCTTTGATGCTTGTACACATTTTTCATACGTAGGAGTTATTTTCCTGCACGCACGTAACTCAAGGAGAGTTTTAGTAGCTAAACTAGTTTTGTAAGGTAATCTCCGGCTCTTCGGTAGACTGCGAGAGCTTCGTTCTTGAATTTATTTCGCTCAAACTCATCTATAGTTCTAACATTTCTTGGTTAGCTTTCGCTCCGGAGAAACAATCCTTTTTCCGTGCTTCAGTATCCTCTTTTACTGTGACCATAATATTGTACAATTCTATATGATTTACGTATTCAGATTCCAGAACTTACATACGTTTCTGTAATAAGTTTAATAAATGATGTACAAAATAAATGTCACCGCAGCAGCAGAATGAAGAAAGACAGGCAGATAACGACAATCAAGGTCACGAATGCAACACGCGCCGGTTCGCAACAGCTCACCAAATGTTTACTGACGTGATTTCACAAATCAATAAATATATTAGTGATATGAACGGGATTCTAAAAATACCGAACCACTCATACTTCAGTACCGAACAACGGGCTGAAATACCGAACAATTCGGTTAAAAAAAAAGCGAACACCTGGCAACTCAGGATGGAAGCCCGGTTTGTCGTGATTAGCTAAACTGGGCTTCTGCTTTTGTAATACACAATAAGTCGCATCATCTGACGATCCTCGATTAAGGCATCTGCAGTTGTCTCCAAGACTGGTTTACGTTAAAATATTTTGTACCAGAACCCCGCAAAATGGGAGAACAATTGGATCTTGTGATTGTGAACAAACCTTAATTTCAGATGAAGTGACTAAAAACCATAATCATGGAGCTCTGAGATTATCACGGTTAAAGCGATTTGGAACGCCCTATCCGGACAATGTTAAATATAGTGACTTGGCGTCCCCGTACTTAAGGAATCAATGTAGCCATCGACATGAAACTTTTACAGGACGTTAAACTGTGTGTTTGAGTCTACTGAAATACAATAATTGCATTTCAGCTACTGCTTTCGGAAATACAATTTTTTAATTACACAGTTAAAATTTTGTGTACATTTTTGTATGTTATCCTAAATAAATTTAATTATACATAACATTATGTTCTTCTTTCAGTGCATTAGACTCAGGATATGTATGTTATTACTCCCTGAAAATTTGAATACTCTACTCGAAGTGGCTTCTGAGATTTAGGGAAAAATGCAATAGAACATGTAAATTTTCATGAATGGCTTCTAAAGTTTCAGAAGACTGTAACTCAACATATGCTTAATTTTTATTTTTAGTCAATCAGAAACACCCTGCACCATACTGTATATCATCCTCTTGATCTTTTTCCAAGTTTTTTCTTCTTTCTGGACGCCTTAGTGGCCAACAGTGCCGCATACTCTGCTTTATCAATGCGAACCTTGTCCATCCGTTCAAGTTATCTGATGCAGTTTCCTCCAGGATTAATTCCCATAATCTGTACCACTTTCACCCTACCAGTGCTGCCATCATTAAAAGCAATAACAGCATCACTGACCCCCACTTGAGTTTCTTCATTCCAACAAAAACATTTTTTGGTAAGTGAGTCCATATAAGATTACTGAATGACTCAGTGGGATATTGAATCCGACCATGCAGCAACTTCTTCAGTAATTCAGGATTTGCCAGGTCTCTGTATATAGGCTTTATGATATCCATGGCTGCTACTGGGATGGAATGTTTACGGCTGTATGAACTGTTTGAGTACTTGGCAGTGCGGTAATTGCACCATGAATCAGGTCCCGGAGGGCAAAGCTGGTGTACTGGCTTTTCATCAGTTGACAGTCTGTGAAAGAAGGTAGCCCATGCTGCCTGCTTCATTTTCAACAATCCTCAATATTATTTCTAATGGCCATCCTATAATACCGCTGCAGTTCATCATTCATTTTGTCTGTCAGCCTGCCTCTTATGGTTTTGCCATCAGAAAGTTTCTTGTCTTTCAAACTTTGGTTCAACTTCCTCAACCTGGTGCTCATCCTCTTCTAGACATGACCTTTATAACACAGAAATCCACAGCCTTCTATATTTACCGATTTTATTAGGTCTTGAAATAATGCACGTAAAAATTTTAACATTTTCAACTGGTGTAGATTATACTTAAAAAATAAAACAAAATACTTCCCATGTGAGTTTATAAGTGATACATACATCATTTTATTTGGAAAATATAAATTTTATAATGAGATAAAAATCCGAAAACGTGACAAAAAATTTCCGTCCTAACTCCCCTTCAGCTACGTTTTTCTCGCTGCAGGGATACGCGTGTGAGCCCACGCTCCCCGCTTGCACAATGCAAACATGCCAAACCGTTTTCCCTAGGATGTGGGTAATGCAGTGCCGCTTCGGGCTATACCCGCACCTGCGGGGAACGCTTGCGTGCTTCGTGTGCAGTCTGTCCCGCATGTCGCAGCGACTTGCCTGTTTGGAGCAATGGGGGAAATCGAACTGAGCAGCAGCGGACTACTTGGCGGCAAGTGTGGATTTGTTTCGCGCGCACGGGCAACAAAGGAGTAGGTAATTCAAATGGTTCAAATGGCTCTCAGCACTATGGGACTTAACGTCTGAGGTCATCAGTCCCCTAGAACTTAGAACTACTTAAACCTAACTAACCTAAGGACATCACACACATCCATGCCCGAAGCAGGATTCGAACCTGCGACCGTAGCGGTCGCGCGGTTCCAGACTGAAGCGCCTAGAACCGCTCGGCCACACCCGCCGGAAGTAGATAATTCTTCCAATCTAACTACTGAAACATTCACCAGAGATGTCGACTGCCCTCTTCTCTGCGTCAGACGACGAGCAGCTTATCGAGTTGGTGTCCGAACAGCATATTTTATGGAACATGGCTAACGCCGAGTTGTAAAACTAAATGCAAAAGCAGTTAATTTGGCAGAAATCGGAAGTATGAAACATGTAAGAAGAAATGTCTTTGATTGCGTCCATATATATATATATATATATATATATATATATATATATATATATATATATATATATATATATATATATATTCAGGCTTTAACCACGGTTATATGAGTTGCATGTTATTGCGATCAGTACTGTGAACAACAATTAAAGTTCGGCCCGTTGAAGTAATCAGTCAATCCACTCATCACAGTGAATCCCTCAGTCGACACTTGCTAAGGCTATCATGTTGTCCTTGGGCAGTTCACTAATTTCGAAAACTTCTGCGTTATAAGGCAGTGGCAACTGGCATTCCTCCGCATCGTCGAGCAAGTGTTTTGTTACCGAAGTGTTAAATGTTCGTTCTTCTTCACGATGTAAGAAAATTTGTCTTGACTGCTTTGCGCTTCTTGAGTACTCTTTCCAATAATTTACAGTCTTCGTTCTCTTCCCTAACTTCCATGTACTTTGGACGTGCCAAAATTAACAGTCTTAGATCGATCACTGCCCTGCACGTTTTGCCTGCACTGCACGTTTCGCCATCGCTGCCTCCGCTTCTACTGTCGTGCAGGGCTGCACCGCACCTGTAATAGCAAAATGTTTCTCGCAGCGCGTTGGAACACGCGTGGCGAATTTTACTATCTTCCAGGGGAAACTGCAGCACCCAGCGACTTCCAACAGACTGTAAAAATATCTTCAAATCTTTCCGAAACTAGTACTCGCTTTGATCCTCCACAAAAAGTATGAAGGGAAAAAGTTCCTCGCTTACTACATTTCGGATGTTGGTTTGCTAAAAATGTCATACGCGGCTTTTTAATCTATTTTTTCATTGTTACTGATTCTATTGGCCAGAAAGCTTGCACATGTTATCGACATGTACCACTGAAGCCAAATATAAAATCATGTTGTTGTACGATACATAGTTTAGCTGATACACTGATCAGCCAGAAGATTATGACCACAGACCTACTATCATTACAAACCCGTCCAGGCGATAGCAGCGCTACTTGGCAAGGAATGACTGATAGACACACGCACGGTTATGTAGTATCATTGAGTGTGCTGTCCATGAGTATAATTGGGAAGGCGCGTGATCTGAGTTTGACCGAGGGCAGACTGTGATGGCCCGGACGCTCGGCACGAACATTTTAGAAGCTGCACGACTTGCCAGGTGTTCGAGGAGCGCTGTGGTGAGTGTCTTCAACACGTGGAGAAACTAAGATGAAACATGTCGCATGTCGTAGGCTGGCCAGACTGGTAAAACAGCCGGCCGCGGTGGTCTAGCGGTTCTAGGCGCTACAGTCAGGAACCGCGCGACTGCTACGGTCGCAGGTTCGAATCCTGCCTCGGGCATGGATGTGTGTGATGTCCTTAGGTTAGTTAGGTTTAAGTAGTTCTAAGTTCTAGGGGACTGATGACCACAGATGTTGAGTCCCATAGTGCTCAGAGCCATTTGAACCATTTGAACTGGTAAAACAGGACAGGCGGCGAACTGTGGCGGAACTAACATCAGACTCGCGAATGCTGGGCAGGGTACAAATGTGTCTGAACACACACAGTGCACCGAGCACTCCTCACGATGAGCCTCCGCAGCCCACGAGCCATGCATGTGCCAATGTTAACACCGCAACGTCGGCAACTACGACTGAAGTGGGCATGAAATTACCCTGCACCAGAAATGCCTTATTAAAATTTGCGTATAAGTGTGATGCCGAGTTAAGAAGAAAATTATTAGATAATGGGCGTAAAATAGCTTTCTCGTCATTTTATCATGCTCTTTGGGCATGTATTACAGTTAAATGTTGAGCAGTCATCAAACGAACGTATTTTAATATTGCAAATCTAGGCAAGCTGTAAGAAGGCTGTTTAGGTTTTTATGTTGGTAACGTCACCTAGCGCTCTGTATGAAAATCACTGGCTGTGCTGTGTGCAGTCTGTGGCTGGTTGGCATTGTTGGAATATTTGCCATTGCAGTGTTGGGCAGTTGGATGTGAACAGCGCGTAGCGTTCCGCAGTTGGAGGTGAGCCGCCAGAAGTGGTGGATGTGGGGAGAGAAATGGCTGAATTTTGAGAGCGGACTATCTGGACGTGTGTCCATCAGAAAGAGTAAATTTGTAATATTGGATATCATGAACTGATTGGAACATTACTAAGGTAAATACATTGTTTGTTCTCTACCAAAATCTTTCATTTGCTGACTATGCCTATCAGTAGTTAGTGCCTTCAGTAGTTTGAATCTTTTATTTAGCTGGCAGTAGTGGCGCTCGCTGTATTGCAGTAGTTCGAGTAACGAAGGTTTTTGTGAGGTAAGTGATTGATGAAAGGTATAGGTTATTGTTAGTCAGGGCCATTCTTCTGTAGGGATTTTTGAAAGTCAGATTGCGTTGCGCTAAAAATATTGTGTGTCAATTTAGTGTTGATCAGAATAGGTAAAGAGCAAAATGTCTGAGTACGTTCAGTTCTGCTCAGCTATTTGAAAATCAAATAATGTAAGAGGTTTATCAGCACAGTCATTCATAAATTTTTCTAAGGGGGCATTTCAAAGCATCTACTGGACGTGGTGCAATGTCTGTATCTTCATCAAACTTTGGAGTTGTTTCACCCAGCCAGTTATAGTCGTACCTATAGTTTAATGTGAACTACCAAGCACGATGCAAATTGGCGTATTTGACATTAAACAATCTTTGTTAACGGTGAGAGAGGCGGTAAATGATAGAAGAATATCAGAACTAACTGCGTGTTCGTAGTCTGCATTATGTCCATATTTGTGAGTTAGTTTTATATTGTGTGGCTCCCTGCATATTGCAAGCTTTTCAATGTGACGTCACTTTGGTGGCGTCGGTGTCGATCTGGCTGTTTATTTTACCAAAGAACTTCCTAATTTATCCTCGTGGTGTTGAGCGGCCAGCATTCCAAATCTTTCCACTGCTGCAAATATTCCAAATGGTGGTCACCAGATTTTGAACCTGGACCTTCGTATTGTTAGCCTGCAATTTTAACTACCAGTCCACGAGAGTGGCCAACCACTGGACCATCGAATCCATAATTAGATCCATGGACTGTAGACAACTTAAAAGCGCTTTGTCGGTTTAACCTTCACTATTCACTCGCCTTCGCAACGCGTTCTTTTGCTTGATGGAAAATTGTCCTCAATCGTAAAATTTTTATAGCAAATCAAACTAATGCCGTAACAGGAGAGCGTAGTCAAAAATGCTACCTATGTGCTCTTCGAACAACAATAAATGTCAGGCAGCACTCGCGTATCCTGTCGGCAACAAAACAACACGAAGGGAGCTCCATACGCTGGGTATCACAGGGCGAGCTGCAATTCACACTGCACAGGTCTGTGAAGCAAATGCCCATAACAGGGGAATATAGTGTCGAAGCCTTAAAATCTCGACCATGGAGCAATGAAAGGATTTCATTTGGTCGCAACTGTTCCCAACTTCTGGCCTAGTTTACGTCCCAAGAGTGAAACATGGGCGCTCGGTGATGATTTGGGCGACCACGTCGTAATATTCCATGAGCACCATGGTTGCTGTGCAAAGCCGCATTACTGGCAAAGATTATGTGCCCATTTTGGATAATCACGTCCGTTCCATATTACAATGTTTGTTACCCAATTGTGATGCTGTGTTCCAAGACGACAGGGTCCACGTTCGCACTGCTCGCATCGTGTAGGACTTGTTTTGTAAGCACGAAGATGAACCGTCTCATCTCACCTGATCATCACAGTTCGAATGGCTCTGAGCACTATGGGACTTAACTTCTCAGGTCATCAGTCCCCTAGAACTTAGAACTACTTAAACCTAACTAACCTAAGAACATCACACACATCCATGGCCGAGGCAGGATTCGAACCTGCGACCGTAGCGGTCCCGCGGTTCCAGACTGTAGCGCCTAGAACCGCACGGCCACACCGGCCGGCTATTTCGTGGTTCCATATTTTTGAACACCCCCTGTACATCAGAAAATAAGAATTTAGCACGAGGCTAAAATGAAGCGGTGTTCACTTGATACTCCGTGGGAAGAAAGAAATTTTAGTGTCCAGCTCTCCGTTGACGAATAGGTCATAAGAGACGGAGTACAAACTAGGACTGAAGAACAAAATCAACCTTGTCCTTTCAAAAAGGACCAACCCTTCACTTGCGTTAAGGGGTTTACGGAAATTGGCGAAAAACGTTAATCTGTACGGTCGGACGGGGTTTTAACCCGATTCTCCCAGCCAGCTAGTCCTTAACCACTGTGACACCTCATTCTGTCAAAACAACATCAAAAAATAAAAAAATTCATTCTGGGAACAAAACAGTAATTCTGTTGCAGTTGATTGCTAAAAATTAGACTGTTATGGTGTACACTGACGACGCTTAGCAACAAAGTGAAACACTTTCGGTACAACGAAATAGACTGCAGTCGGAAAAGAAGTTTTCAGCGCCTTTCTAATTTCTTATTTTTCGCATTAAGAAATACAGGGTGTCCCACTCAATCAGGCCCCCACAACCGCATTAGTGGTCGACTGTGAAGAGCGGACAAATTGAACAGCTGGCCGGCGGCCATTAGAGTGGTAAACTGACGCGCGGAGTTCGAATGTTTATACATTGCTTTTGGTTATAAAATGCCTTCCCTTGAGTTAGGTCACAAACCTAATGCCTCATTTAAATACGTTTCTACAATATACTTTTTAATTTATGAACAAAAATGGCTCTGAGCACTATGGGACTCAACATCTTAGGTCATAAGTCCCCTAGAACTTAGAACTACTTAAACCTAACTAACCTAAGGACATCACACACACCCATGCCCGAGGCAGGATTCGAACCTGCGACCGTAGCAGTCGCGCGGTTCCGGACTGAATTTATGAACAAACAGCAACTGTTTATGAATTTATCTTACTTACTACATGGAATCTGCCATAGCTAAAAGTTATGTATTGGACCCCTAGCATTCTTCGTAGTTCATTTACGACAGATGTACGCAAAATGTATCAAAATACTCGAAGATTTGCCCACTATATTAATAGATATTTTCTGACTCTACCTTGCTTTAGATTTTATGACGAGAAGTGCGTTATATATGGCATCGTGCTTTGGCAACTCACGACCAAATTATCAAGTTTCAACCTAACCTAGACCATGAAAACACTACCGATCAGCCAACTCTCTTCAAAATGATCAGAACATATAAAATCGTATTCTGTCGGTCGGAAATCTTGCCTCCTGACAGCGTGTAACCATTTATGTAACAGCTGTGGTTTTGAGAAAGGAAACCTGCAAATAGATGCACAGACATTATGCTAATACCGTGTTACAAAACATTTATTGAGCAAGTGCACTGACATACAAAACAACTTAAAATATTCACATACCTGTGAAATGTAATATTCGTTCCTTTCTCGAATTTATGTGTACAATTAATCGTTGCACAACTCTTCACCATTGTACTTCTTTTGATTGGAATGTACAGACAGTAGAATTACGAGTAACAAATAATCTATGTACGCCCAACAAATATACAACGTTGAATCAGGGTCTTCATAAACAAAAATACTACACAACACACTACAACCACTGTAATGGCGTCCAACCGAAGGTTCAAATTATCCCGCGACTGCAGCGCCATCAGTGAGTCTAGTTATTTTTTACAAGGTCTTTGCACTCAATCCTCCCTGGTTTCAAGGACCCAGGAGAGAAAAACCACAATAGATACGACAGTGAAAAATGCCCCACATTGCAGAGCATCTCAAAGAATTTATATTCCCGTGTCAGAAGTGCCAAGTATCGTCGCCAGAGTGCAGCATGGTCGTAGGAAGTGAAAATGGCGACTCCATAGCAGCGGGCGCAAGCAATGATGTGGTTTGCAGAAACAAAATCGCCGATTAATGTGCAAAGAAATTATCGTTGTATGTATGAACGTGATCCACCTGATGCGAAAACAATTAATGAAGGGTATAGGAAGTTTCTGGTAACAAGAAGTGTTCTGAAACATTCTGGCGGTGCGCGTTAAGGAGTTTCAGAAGAGTCAGTAGAGGACATGAGACAAATGTTTCTCAAAAGCCCACATACGTCGTGGTGAACTACACGATGCTATGTTGATCGAGGTACATCTAGTTGCCTACATGCTTGACGAATTGACTTACGTGGGCCTCTGAGAAAAGGTTGTCTGATCACTGTCTCTTCTTAAACTCCTTGATGTGCACTGCCAGGATGTTTCAGAACACTTCCTGTTGCCAGAAACTTCCTGTACCATTCCTTAATTGTTTTCACATTGGCTGGATCGCATTCATACACACGACGACAATTTCTTTGCACAATAATCGGCGATTTTGTTTCTGCAAACCACACTACTGCTTGCGCACGCTGCTGTGGAGTCGCCATTTTCACTTCATGCGAGTATGCTGCACTCTGGCGACGATACTTGGCACTTCTGAAGCTGGAATATAAATTCTTTGAGATGCTCTACAATGTGGTGCATTTTTCATTGTCGTATCTAATGTGGTTTTTCTCTCCTGGGTCCTTGAAATCAGGTAGGTTTGAGTGGGACACCTTGTACAGTGGAGTTACGTGGGAAGACAACTTCACCGTATAGATTATGTTCATTCTACTTTCAACCAGTCCAGTGCTTAGTGGATAATCAGCGTGCACTTTGGTGTAGTGAATAGGGATGGTTTTGTGCTGGAGACGCTACTTACCACCTGTAGATTGCAGAAGGGTTTCCAAATGATGACGGTAATTTTCATGCCAATCTGAACTTTTTTGCCAGTAAATACGTTCCTTGCGACACGTGTGACCGGGCATGTTGACCTCGAGGTGTTTCGATCCACATAAATGCCAATAACTCTCAATATGAAGTCCCCATGATGAAAATCATCTCGCAACACAGCAAGCACTCTCTCCGAATCTAATGCCGCCAACGTAAATTTGCTCTACATTCCACCGAAGGAACACTCCGTGCACTTCCACAGCTTACAAGGAACTAAGACACCCAGTCTAGCAGGATTTGTTGGCAGTTGAGTACTTCTGAACCGGTCCCAACAGGCTGGGACCAATCATATCACACTTCTATCGGCGTCGTCATAGTACTGAAGTTTCCCCGTCCCCATCGTATCACGGCGATGTAAGCGGAATGAATTCTGCAACTATTCGGTATGACTCTATCGTTTAACTTTTGACCTCGATATGATCCACATCGGCGCAAGCTTTCACCTGCAATATTATTGTTACTGCGAATGTTGTTACGGTCTTCAGTCCAAAGACTGGTTTGTTACAGATGTCCACACTAATCTACCCTGTGTTTCTTCGTTCCTACCACACGTCACAGGTAATTGAATTTTGTTTACATAATCAATCCTTTGTCTCCCTCTACAATTTTCTACCCCTTACATGACCATATTGACGATTCCTTTATGCATCGGGATGTGTCCTATCAACAGATGCCTTTTTTTTTTTCCAGTCAAGTTGTGCCACAAACCACTACTTTACTCAGCTGGCTTCAATACATTCTCAATTAGTTATTCGATCCACCCATTTAAACTTCAACATTCTTCTGAATACTACATGTATAAAGCTTCTACTCTCTTCGTATATGAACTCCTGAACGTCCCCATTTCACATCCATACAAGGCTACGTCCAGAGAAAACACTCAGAAAACACTTCCTAAAACTTAATATTCGAAGTTAACAATTTTCAATCTTTCAGTAAAGTTTTTCTTGGTGTTGCGAGTCTGCACTTCATATGCTCTCTCCTTCGGGCACCGCCAGTTATTTCGCTTTCTAAGTAGCAAAACTCTACTACTACTTTCAGCGTCTCATTTTCTAATCTAATTCCCTTAACATCACCTGTTTTATTTCGAATACATTCCATTTCCATTGTTTTATTTTTGTCGGTATTGCCGGCCGGGGTGGCCGAGCGGTTGTAGCCGCTACAGTCTGGAACCGCGCGACCGCTACGGTCGCACGTTTGAATCCTGCCTCGGGCATGGATGTGTGTGATGTCCTTAGGTTAGTTAGGTTTAAGTGGTTCTAAGTTCTAGGGGACTGATGACCTCAGATGTTAAGTCCCATAGTGCTCAGAGCCATTTGAACCATTTTTTGTCGGCATAACCGCTTTTCCAGATACTATCCATTTTGTTTAACTGATCTTCCTAGTCCTTTGCCTTCTCTGACGTAATAACCATGTCTTCGGCAAATCTCAACGTTTTCATTTCTTCTCTTTCGACTTTTATTTCTTCTCCCTTCTCCTTTATTTTCTTTACTGCTTGCTCAGTGCACAATCGAATAATATCAGGGGATAGGTTACTATCCTGTCCCACTCCCTTTTCAACCGCTTTTTCACGTACTTCGACTCATCTAACTGCAGTCAAGTTTCTGTAGAAGTTATACAAGGAGATCAGAATCAGTCTGAAAAGATGGAGATGTTGTTAGTTATTCTTACAGCATAGACGATAGCGCTCGAGTTGTATCCTAACTACCGTCCCATGTTCAATTGTTTGTATCGCTTGTTTTTACGACACCAAACGAAGAACAAGTCTGAGGCACTGTCTCTGGCTGCTCGCTTGAATTTGCTGCGCGACGGCACGATCGGTTAACCTAAACGCTAATTAACTTGCGAGACGGCGCAACGAATCGAATTTTTTTCTCAACAATTGTCTCTCGGCACAACCTACCCTGCAACGCCTTACAACAGAGCTTCCCAACCTTTTCAGCTGGCGGACCCCTTCTTCAGTCGAAAATCCATGGCGGACCCCTAGTGAGTCAAGAGAGTAACTTTAAATTTTAGAGCGAAACCCATGGGAACTGAAAGCTTCTTAATGCAAATTCCATGTTGCCAATGAAGCTCCCCCCCCCCCCCTCCCCAAAGTATCAATAGCCTTTGGTTTAGAGATGAATGAAAACAACTTGAAGGTCAAAAATCGACTTATGAAGTAGGTAGTGTACTGACAAAACAAGTTTAACATTTAATGATGCCCGGGGCCGCATACGTACCAGCGAACACTGTGATCGGTCGACAAAGCTCGCTGCGCGCATGCGTAAAAGGTTTCAGCGCATCTACCGCCGTGAGCCGGGGTACAAACGACCCCCGTATTGTTGCGAAACAGTCGATCAGAGAAGCCGCATTTTTCGGCACTACACTATGTATGCGTTCTCACTTACGGAACAGCAAAGGCAGCTTGGGAATGCGACCTGAAGTGAAAGTACACCTGTATTTCAAACGAAAAAAAAATAGTGATGAATTTGATTTTCACATTTTTATTCAATAATTTTACTCATTATTTTACACGATTTGGTGAAGGGTGACCGCGGACCCCCTAGAAAGAGCCGGCGGACCCCGCGGACGACACGTAGGGAAGCGCTGCCTTACAAGCTTTTTAGGCCGTTTCTGACCACCCTGTAGATACCCTTTCGCTCCAGGTATTTTACCTCTACTACCTTTAGAATTTCAAAACGTGTATTCCAGTCAACACTGTCAAAAACTCTCTCCTTCTACAAATACTATAAACGTAGGTCTGCCTTTCTTCAGTCAAAGATAAGTTTGTAGAGTCAATACTGTTTTATTTCTCGGTAACTGGTTTGTATCTTGAAACGACATTATGAGATGAACATTAACTAAATTAATGCAAGGGCAATGGAGTGTAGTCAAATTAAATCAGGTGATGCTGATGGTATCAAATCAGGAAATGAGGCGCTGAAGGTAGAAGAAAAGTTTTGCTATTTTAGCCGCAAGATACACTGACGAACAAAAGTTATGGGGTACCTGCCAACAGGGTGTCAGACCTCCTTGCCGGCCAGTGTGGCCGAGCGGTTCTAGGCGCTTCAGTCTGGAGCCGCACGACCGCTACGGTCGCAGGATCGAATCCTGCCTCGGGCATGGATGTGTGTGATGTCCTTTGGTTAGTTAAGTTTAAGTAGTTCTAAGTTGTAGGGAACTGATGACCTCAGATGTAACTCCCCTATAGAAATACTGAACCATTCTGCATCTATAGTGGTCCACAATTATAAAAATGTTGCCGGTGCAGCATTTTGTGCACGAATTGATCTCTCGATTATGTCTCATGTTCCATGAGATTCACGTCGGGCGATCTGGGTGGCCAAATCATTCGCTCTAATTTTCTAGAACACCAAACAAATTTTGTATAGTTGTTGCCCGGTGACATAGCGCATTGTCATCCATAAAACTTACGTAACTGTTTGGAACACGAATTCCATGAATGGCCACAAATAGTACAGGAACACAACCATTTCCAGTCAATGATCGGTTCAGCTGGACCACAGGACCCAGTCCATTCCATGTAAACACAGCTCACACCAGTATGGAGCCACCACCAATTGGCTCAGTGCCTTGTTGACAACCTGGATCCATGGCTTCGTGGGGCCTGCGCCACACGCGAACCCTGTTCTTACCAACTGAAATCGGGAATCATCTGACCAGGCCACGGTTTCCCAGTCGTCTAGGATCCAACCGAAATCGTAACGAGCCCTGGAGAGGCGCTGCAGGTGACGTCGTTCTGTCAGCAAAGGCACTCCAGTCGGCCGTCTGCTGCCACAGTTCATCAACGCCAAATTTCGCCGCACTGTCCTAATGGATACATTCGTTGTGCGTCCCGGATTGATTTCTACGGTTACTTCACGCAGTGTTGCATGTCTGTTAGTACTGACAACCCTACACAAACGCACTTCTCTCGATCGTTAAGCGAAGGCTGTAGGCCAGTGCGTTGTCCGCGGTGAGAGGTAATGCCTGGAATTTGGTATTCTCGACACAGTGGATCTCGGGACGTAGAATCCCCTAACGATTTCCGAAATGGAATGCCCCGTGCCTCTAGCTCCAACTACCGTTCAGCGTTTAAAGAGAGCTAATTCCCAGCGTGCAACCACAATAACGTCGGACATCTTTTCACATGAGTCACCTGAGTACAAATGACAGCTCCGCCAAAGAGCAGTCCTCCTATACCTTGTGTACTGTACGTGGTACTACCGCCATCTGTATATGTGCATGTCGCTATCCCATGACCTGTGTCACCTCAGTGTATATATTAGCAAAATATATGGCGATAGAAGTAAAGATGTATAAATAACGGACAGGGATAACAAGGAAAAAATTTCTGAAAAAAGTCTGAAGTGTTAAGAATTACTTACTTCGAAGAGTTTACTGGAGGGCAGCCTTTTATATAACTGAAACATGGACGGCAGACAGTGCAGACAATAAGAGAACACAAACGTTTGAAATGTGCTGCTATATAAGAATGTCGAATACTAGATGGCTGTACAGACTGAATCTCCTAAGCCTGCATCGCAAATATTGCGGAAATGGAAAGGGCTATTGGTGTGTAGGTTTCACGAATGGATTGTTGGTATAATATTTTGGGGTAACTCTTCAAGTCAAACAGAAGTTTTCAGAGTCCAAAAGCTTGTAATACGTATTATTTGTGGAGTAAATTCACGGACGTCCTGTAGAAACCTCTTCAAAGAACTGGGTATACTAACTACTGCCTCACAGTATATTTACTCATTAATGAAATTTGTCCAAAATAATATATCTCTTTTTCCAACAAACAGCTCAGTTCATACATACAATACCAGGAACAAAAATGATCTGCACAAGGACTTAAAAGCACTTACTTTAGTTCAAAAAGGGGTCCTCTGCTCAGGAACACTCATCTTCAATAATTTGCCAGTAAACATAAAAAATTTAGTTACAAATAAAGATCAGTTTAAAAGGAGCCTGAAAGACTTACTAGTGGCCAACTCCTTCTACTCCATTGACGAATTTTTTAATAGAAACAAATGATGTATTGTATATATTCATACTATTAGTATTGTTATTTCAGCTTTAAAAAAAATAAAGTGAGTAAATAAAAAATTTGACATGTTCCACATCCACGAGGATCTCCTCAGCACGGATCTATGGAACGAAAACTAATCTAATCTAATCTAGTAACGGGCTCGTGTTTCTAGTCAATCGGTAGACTGTAATGATGCTTAGAAAAAACACCTTTTGTGCAAACATATTTTTTTTAATGGAAAAATGCCCGTTGACTTTAGCAAACTAAAAGTGAGGTAAATTAGGATCACAGAGCTGTCTGCTGCAGGATTATAGTGCGAGTCGTTTACAAGGTACCATATTTTGAAAACTTCCCACACCCACGCTTTTACAATACCTGTGGTACCACACACTAAAGGACAAGTGCATAAATTAATTATGTGGATTCTGACCAGTAACGAGGTAACTGGCCATCACAAGTTGTGTTCGAAACGACCACCGGGAGCGGCAATTTACGCTTCCAGTCTGGTAAGGAACGACTACTGCAGACGTGCTAACATTTCAGCGGAGATGTCCCAGCAGGCTGCAGTAGTATGTGTTGCATATGATCGGGTGTAGCAAGGATGTCCTTGTAGACAGCATCTTACAGTTCTGTCTCCAGGAAAAAGCCTACAGGCGTCAAATTCGGGGAAGGGGCCGGCCATGGTACAGATCCTCTGCGTCCAGTCCAACGATTTGGAAACAATTCGTAAAGACATGCTATAGTATTTCGTGAACTAAGGGTTGGACAGCTGTCATGTTCACAGCACAGGTTCCTCCTAGTCTGCAGGAAAAAATGGCTCTGAGCACTATGCGACTTAACTGCTGTGGTCATCAGCCCCCTAGAACTTAGAACTACTTAAACCTAACTAACCTAAGGATGGTGGTGGTGGTGGTTAGTGTTTAACGTCCCGTCGACAACGAGGTCATTAGAGACGGAGCGCAAGCTCGGGTTAGGGAAGGATTGGGAAGGAAATCGGCCGTGCCCTTTCAAAGGAACCATCCCGGCATTTGCCTGAAAAGATTTAGGGAAATCACGGAAAACCTAAATCAGGATGGCCGGAGACGGGATTGAACCGTCGTCCTCCCGAATGCGAGTCCAGTGTGCTAACCACTGCGCCACCTCGCTCGGTGGTTAACCTAAGGACATCACACACATTCATGCCCGAGGCAGGATTCGAACCTGCGACCGTAGCGGTCGCGCGGCTCCAGACTGTATCGCCTAGAACCGCTCGGCCACTCTGGCCGGCCTAGTCTGCAGAGGAACGCCTTCGATTATCCGTGGAAGATGGTCAGTTAGCAGGCTGCGATACTTGTGAGCGTTCAGCGTTCCGTCTATGAAAACGGGCCTAGGAGCTGATGGTTTCCTATCCCACACTACACGTTTACAATCCATGGACGCTGACGTTCCACCTGACGAAGCCAACGAGGGTCGTCAACAAACCAATAGAACATGTTTCGGCGATTTACCTGGCTATGATTGGTAAATGTGGCTTTATCACTAAACAGAAATTTACACGATTTTCATATGTGTTTCCATACAGCTCTTGATGGACAGAGATGTGATAGGGATGGAACATGCGTCGATGGACAATTCGTAGGACACTTGCCTGACTCATGCCTCTTCCTCGTGCGATTGTGCGGGAGCTAACATGCGGATCAACTACAACAGAAGCAAGAACATGAATTTCCTCTTTTTTCTGTCGTCACTTGTCTTCTTGTGTTACGTTGTCTCGGCGTTATTCTACTGCTTTCACGTAACTGGTTGAAGAGATTCATAAATAAATGCCGAATGGTTGACGTCTAATGGGATATCTTGCTACATACGCCATACACGAACGAACTGTATTCTTCCTATACTCTCCATATACCATGAGCATGTCTGCTTTTTCTGCATATCTCAATGTCATCGTCCACTCGCGACCTACTCTCGGACTGTCCACACACTGACTAGCAGGTCGCAATGCACTCTAGTAACACACAAGCACTCTGTAAGAAACGTAACAGCATCGTACCTAGCAACTACACGGATTGAATGGCATAAACAAGTGCCGGTGTGGAAACTTTTAGAAATACGGTATCTCCTAAACGACTCGCAATGGACTCCAACACATACCACTGACATTCTAATTAACCCTACTTTTAGTCTGTTAATGTCAATAGGCAATGTTCCATTAAAGAAGTGTATTTTTGCACAAAAATACACTTTTTAAGTATTACTACCATCCGTTTACTGTGTAACAATACGAGGTCCTGACTACCAGACGATAATGTGAAAAAGGCACACCAACAGCACTTTCCATTACCGCGAGAACTGCAGCGCAAGTTTTACGTGATTCACCCTGTCTAGGATAAGTACTCAAGAGGTACCAAATCGAATTCAGAAAAAATGACCTTTACGGCACAGTTTTACCAAAGGAAGGGATCGGCTGATGGGACATATACTTGGGCATCATGGGATTTTCAGTTTGATAATGGAGGCAAGTGCGTGGGGTAAACATTGCAGAAGGAGACAGGAGCTTGACTACAACGTTTGTACAGTCAGCAGTTTAAAATGGATGTAGGTAGGTTGGTTGGGTGATGTGGATGAGGGGACCTCACAGCGAAGTCATCGGTCTCATCGGTTTAGATAAGTATGGGGAAGGAAATCGGTCATGCCCTTTAAGACGAACCATCCTGGCATTTGCCCGAAGCGATTTAGGGAAATCACGGAGCCTAAATTACAACGGCCGGACATGGGTTTGAATCGCCGTCGTCCCGAATGCGAGTCCAGCGTGGATGTAGGTTGCAGCAGTTACGCAGAGGATAGACTAGCGAGGGAAGCTGCATCAAACACGCCTTAGAACTGAAGACCACATCGAATTCGTAAAATCAGAAAAAAATTTTGGTGAGTAAGTTTAGGAATACGTTAACTTTAGTTCCTTGAGACTATTCGTATGCATGAAGACGGATAGGCCTCGTAGCTGCGCGGTCATCGCGGCGGAATGCTAACCGAATGGGCCTGTGTTCGATTCCCGACAGCTTCGGAAATTTTCTCCCTTTGGGGAGCCGGGGTGTTACATTGTCCTTACGTTCATAGCCTCATACTTGACGTTACGTTGTTAAGACGGCTGCATGAGCACGACCCAAAAGTCACTTACAAAAAACGGATCAGAGAAACCCTAACTTGCCACAGGGCAGTTGAGATAAAAGACATACACTTACAACAAGCTGCGACATCGCCGCGAAAAAACAGTGACCCGTATATGTAATAAGTTTCCGTTAATTTACGTCTATGGTCACAAACTTTTTGTTAAGAGGTTACCGGTTTCGGTCTTTAATGACCATTGTCAGATCTGTTTCATGTGATGTTATTTATATGTATTTGACGATGCTGGTGCTGATTCCGCATTTAACATTTGACAATGCCACTATGGCTGCAGCACATTAGGACTTCGTTTTTATGAAACAGATCTGATGATGGTCATTAAAGACCGAAACCGGTAATCTGTTAACAAAAAGTTTGTGACCATAGGGAAACTTAATACACTTATAAGCCATAACATTATGACAGCCTACCTAATAAGCAGTATGTCCAGTTTTGGCAGTGATAAAAACGGCGACGCGTCGTGGCATGGAAGCAATGAGGCGCTGGTAGATCGCTGAAGGAAGTTGCACACAGCAGTCACCTAATATCCTTAAATTCCGTAGACGAGGCGATGATCTCTGACGCCGCGTTCAATCGCATCCCAGATGCGTTAGATCGGATTCAGATATGGAGAGTTGGGGGGGCCAGCACATCAACTGGTACTCGCCACTGTGTTCCTGAACCACTCCATCACACTCCTGGCCTTGTGATACAGCGCATTATCTTTTTGAAAAATGTCACTGCCTTCGGGAAACATGATCGTGGTGAAGGAGTGTAAGTGATCTGCAACTAGTTTACGGTACTCCTTGACCGTTATGGTGCCTTTCCCGAGTTCCACTGGGGCCCATGGATGCCCACGTGAATTTTTCCCAGGGTATAAGGGAGTTGTCGCCAGTTTGTCTCTTTCTTACAGTAAAGGTGTCAAGGAGCCGTTCTCCTGGAAGGTGACCGATTCGCACCTCCCCTTCAGCATGATGAAGAAGGTATCGTAATTCATCAGACCATTCAACGCTCTGCCACTGTGCCAACGCCCAGTGGCGATGGTCACGTGCCCATTTCAGTCGTAGTTACCGATGTCATGGTGTCAACACAGGCACATGCATGGGTCGTCGGCTGCGGAGGCCCATCGTTATGAGTGTTCGGTGCACTGTGTGTGCAGACACACTTGTATTTTGCCCAGCATTCTAGTCTGATGTTAGTTCTGCAACAGTGTACCGTCTGTCCTGTTTTACCAGTCTGCCCAGCCTGCACATCTGACATCTGTAATAATGGGTGGTCGCCCAACCCCATCACGTCTGGACATGGTTTCGCCTTGGTTTCGCTACGCATTGAAGACGACTCACCACAGTATTCCTTGTACACGCGGTTAAGTCGTTCAGTCTGCGAAATTCTCGTGCCAAGCCTCCGGGTCATCTCAGTCTACCGTCAATCAAACTCTGATAGATCGCGCACCTTTCCCATTCTACAAACGGACAGCACGCTCACTGGTACTGCATGCACCGTGCGTGTGTCTGACTAGCAGTCATTCCTCGCCAGGTGACGCTGCTATCGTCTGAGCGGGTTTATATCGATTGTAGGACGGTGGTCATATGTTATGGCAGATCAATGTAACCGGGACCACTTATTCAGCTTTAACAAAAATTAATTCGCGTTATGTTGTGAAGTCTGCTCAGAAATCTGTATTTCTTCCTTCAGTCCGATTAAAATAGCTTGATAATTGAGGCTCGACGCGTTGCAGCTGGTTTCCTACAATCCGAGCGCTCAACGTCTCGCCCGAATCGTTCGCCGTTGCCAATCTGCCACAACAATAATGGTCAGTTCAATTCATTCTTTGTCTGGCATTCTTTCTTGATGTGTTTGGATACCGAATTATGGGTGTAGCAATTTTATTTTGTATTTCATCACACATGATAACCACACCAAAAACAAAACGTGCGCGCGCGCGCGCGCACGCACACACACACACACACACACACACACACACAACGACGCTAACGAAATACATTCGTTTCATACACAGCACTAACTGCACACTACTGGATGCTTCCACACAAGCAATGATTCAGCGTGACATATGCAGTTAACATAAACACGGAGATCGGTTTACATTACATAAGTTTCGCACAACACTGCGTGAAGCCGAATTTTTGAAGGCTGCAACTCATCATCGCGACTGGGGCACCACAGCCATAAGTATAGCTGCATCATTCATGCTCAGGCTTAGCGTGCTGGTTAGCGTATAAACATTCCGTTTGAAGGTCGCGGGATTACATCTGATCAGATGTCCCGGACTTTATTTATTTCTAAATTGATCATTAGACAATCTTGTAGGTGAAGCTATCACAGCTATCTTGCCGGCCACTGGTGGTCGAGCGGTTCTAGACGCTTCAGTCTGGAACCGCGCCACCGCTACGGTCGCACATTCGAATCCTGCCTCGGGCATGGATGTGTGTGATGTCCTTAGGTTAGTTAGGTTTAAGTAGTTCTAAGTTCCAGTGGACTGATGACCTCGGATGTTAAGTCCCATGGTGCTCAGAGCCAATATTCATCTTGGATACCAATAACCGCCTCAGCTGTATTTAGTCCTTTATTACTCTATCAATACCGGTTTCGTGTCACTGAAGATGTGGCTTTTAGTACCATGAAACCGATAGTGATCCAGTAAATAAGGGCTCAATACAGCCGAAGCGGCTATTAGTACCCAAGACTAATCAACAGACCATATGTACTATTTTTATTCAGGTAATTGGTTCAAATGTAACATTTTTTATTTCCCATCTTTTTACGTTCGAAATCTGCTTGTGTCGCCTATAACCTGCAACGAGGACAGCTCATGTGTTGGTAACGCGGCTGGTCGTGTAGCTAGTGCGAGCAGTCTCACGTAACCAATTGATATCGAGAAATTACAGTTTGCTTTTACCGCTGGAACTGATTTTTTTCTGTCTTGAGTTTTCTCGAAGACTGTAGCCGTAATCGCCGTGAACGAAGCAATCGCTTAAAAATCAGCTGTCGACAAGGAATCTCGCATATCCGACGTACCTCGCGGTGGCCACTTCCAGCATTACTCCATGTTATTTATTAACAGCATTTCTGAAGTAACCCGCCGTCTTGTGTGTGTGTGTGGCCTATAATAGAGCGGAAGCCGGCAGCGGATGTGGCTACACTGTAGCGGCAAGTGACAAACGTCAGCTATCAATTTTAATCGGGCTATAAAAAATCCTGGCGGTAGCGGAACAGGCCTATTCAGCATCATTATCTGCATCTCGTTATTGACTTTCAAATGCAGCTTTCCAAACATGGAAAAACGATAGCAGTATTGCATAAGCAACCAACGAACTATTTCCCAAAAGGCCGTTACATCAGTTTTTGAGCACATGTCCTTGTTGCGGAAGAGGCGAAGTCCAGAGATTAATCGTATCGCTGATTTTGTTTTTAAAAGCTTCCTTGAACTATTGTTTTCATCTCGCAGTGGACGATAACACTGACCCTGTCAGCTAATTGGCATGCCATTGTGGCTAACAAGGCCGAAGGTCCTTTCAAAGGAAAAATAATGCAGTGACTGTATTAATTAATTCACACGCTGGGTAAACTTTTAAGATGTTCGGTGCACCACTAATCTATGTTCACTCAAGCTAAACGACAATCGCTTTCAATGTAATTTTAATAAATTCCCATACTGCTGAGGTTTCAATCAATATTGGTGCAGAATACCACGAACAGTTACCATTTCCTCCATATTTTCTACTTATATTTTAAGTTTCGACAACTTGTTTTTCAGTCCGGAGTTCAGCTATTCTGTTGTTAATGATATTTTCGTATTCTCTCCTGACCTCAGTTTTAAAAAAGTACAGTGTGTCGCCCGTTCTGTTATTTGACACCCTCTCTTGCAACGGAATATATGCTTTCCTCAAAAGACTATAACTTATGCCCTTTTTTCTGAAATTTTTTAATTGCAGTACTTATATTTTCGGTTTGATTTGCACGCTGAATTTTTAAAATCATTTGCAGGCCTAAAAACAATATTTTTTAAAATAAAACTACTTAAATCATTTTTGAAGTATTATTTGATGATCTACAAAATATTATAAATACTATTTCTAATTCTGTCGGAGTTACATTCAGAAATATCCTTTATTTGCGGTGACCAGTTTCCGCGTGCTGTCTGTATGACAAGGGCATGCGGCCGCGTCTCCTGTACCCGGTTCCGTATAGATCGGAGGAGCGATCACTATGGTACCAGTTGTTTTGGACCCATCCACTATATTAGAACATGGCAGTTCTTAATCTACGATATACCTTGTTTTAGCGGTGTTTTGTTTTGACAGACAGCTAATGTTGGGTACAAAGATTCCGAGCTTTTCCGCTCTAGTGTTTTAATCATTTGTTCACCTGACGATATGGCTTTTAGTGCTACGAAACCGTTTGTGATCTAGTGATAAAGGATTAAATACAGCTGAAGTGGTTCGATTATTGATACCCAAGACGAATGCTCATAGTTGAGGTTGCTCAACTGGAGCAAGTAACAAGACTGTTAAGCTGTCAGGCGTACTGGAACTAACGCACGCAGCTTTTTCACACGTCACTGCCGAACGCTGGCGGGATATAGAACGGCTTGTCATAAAAAAAGAAGAGAAAATGCTGCGCCTGGTTGGTTTCGTGGATTCTGTTGTCGATAGGCTCGTTATCAACGTAGCAGGTGATACTTCCAGAATTGAAATGTTTTCCTCCGATTCGGATAAGGAAGGAGCTAAGAGATTACCAGAAGACTGACTGTAAGTAATACCTTCAATTAAAAAATATTCAAATGTGTGTGAAATCTTATGGGACTTAAACTGCTAACGTCATCAGTCCCGCCGGCAGGAGTGGCCGTGCGATTCTAGGCGCTGCAGTCTGGAGCCGAGCGACCGCTACGGTCGCAGGTTCGAATACTGCCTCGGGCATGGCTGTGTGTGATGTCCTTAGGTTAGTTAGGTTTAATTAGTTCTAAGTTCTGGGGGACTGATGACCTCAGGTGGTAAGTCCCATGCCGGCCGAAGTGGCCGTGCGGTTAAAGGCGCTGCAGTCTAGAACCGCAAGACCGCTACGGTCGCAGGTTCGAATCCTGCCTCAGGCATGGATGTTTGTGATGTCCTTAGGTTAGTTAGGTTTAACTAGTTCTAAGTTCTAGGGGACTAATAACCTCAGCAGTTGAGTCCCATAGTGCTCAGAGCCATTTGAACCATTTGTTAAGTCCCATAGTGCTCAGAGCCATTTGAACCATTTCATCAGTCCCTAAGCTTACACACTACTTAACCTAAACTATCCTAAGGACAAACACACACAACACCCATGCCCGAGGGAGGACTCGAACCTCCGCCGGGACCAGCCGCACAGTCCATGACTGCAGCGCCCAAGACCGCTCGGCTATTCCCGCGCAATACCTTCAGTGGCTTCAGTATTTAACTATACGGTGAAATCATTCAACACTCTCTACGTTACACACAGCTGATGCAGAAAAATTACCCTGTGGTTAAGTCAGGAATTTTCATCATTCTTATTTTTAACTACAATAATGGTATGTTAGCTAAAAACGATAACGTGTTGCGATTTTCGTCTAGTCGTCTAAGGAGAGTATTGTAGGAGATTTGCAGTGTATTATTTCATTCTGCTTAAAAATTATATGCCATTCAAAGCTGTATTGCTCCTCTGCACGTCTCTTTGTATGTGTGAACTGCAGCTGGCCACGTCACTGCAGGCTACCATACCAACTGACCGGCCAGTGCTGTCGAAGTTAAATGCGCCGATAAACTTGTCCCCTGGTTAAGTCCCCTAAGTCGATGTGCGAGTAACGCACAGCACAAAACGTACCCTTATTATCGTATTTGACAGTACTCGAGACAGCTTGGCTGCAGTCCCAGCAAATGCGGAAGAAGAGATAGTGCAATATTTACATCATGTTTATTCTTATGGTGAAGGGATTATAGATGCAATGCGCCTGACGACCCACAAGAGACGCCCGGTATAGGTTTTTGAATACATCATGAGATAATTATTATGTTCAAAACCAATGTAAATATACTAAGTGAACCATGGATGAATGTGTGTGTGTATGTATGTGTGTGTGTTTGTGTGTGTGTTTGCGTGTAATTGGATATACCATTTAATTTGTAAACATATTATGTACAGGGATTCCACAAAAATATGGAAACACCGCGAGATATGCATTCTTGAACATAAAAGCAGATGCTAGCCAACAAGCAGGTTGCGCGTTTTTATTTGAGCACGAATGGCACCTGCGCAATGACTTGCAAGCCTCAGTCGTCGTCAGCCTAGTTGTTCTGTGTAATTGTGAGTGAGCCTAAATGGTTCAAATGGCTCTGAGCACTATGGGACTTAGCTGCTGAGGTCATCAGTCCCCTAGAACTTAGAACGACTTAAACCTAACTAACCTAAGAACATTACACACGTCCATGCCCGAGGCAGGATTCGAACCTGCGACCGTAGCGGTCGTGGGGCTCCAGACTGTAGCGCCTAGAACCGCTCGGTCACTCCGGCCGGGAGAGCCTAGTTGTTCTGTGTAGTTGTGAGTGCATTACGTCGGAGCTCAGTGTATTCGAACGCGGACGAACTGCTAGAGCTCGTATGGTGAGTGCCACCGTAAGCACGGTAGGCGAAGTGCTTGGTGTTTCGAGAGGCACCGTATCGAAGATTCATGCCGCATACATGGAAAGCAGATGAACGTCATCCGCTAACTCACAAAGCGGACGAGTGTGTGTATATTCAGTGAACGGAACAGATGATCACTGAAGAGGCTTGTGTCGAAAAAAGGACGACGACAGTTGCATTAAGTCCCTGCAGAAATGAATGTCGCACGCGCGAACACTGTCAGCACCAAAACAACACGAAGGCAGGGCCATAAGCAGGCAACTGCAAGGAGAACTGGAAACAAGAACCACTCATCAGTGGTGCAAACGCCCGTAACAGGAAAATGTGCTGCCGGATCCATAAAATCTGGACTACGGAGCAATGAAAGAATGAATTTTATCGGATGAGTCTTGTTACACACATTTTCCAACTTCTGAGTGTCCCAAGACTGAAACATGGTGGGGACTCTGCGATGATTTGGGGAGCCATATCGAGGGCCCCTTCGTTCACATGCAAGGTCACATTACTGCCAAGGATTATGTGACTATTTTCGATGAACAGGTCCATCCCATGGTTACAATGTTTGTTCCCCTATTGTTATGCTGTGTTCCAAGTCAATGGTGGCCCCGTTTCACACAGCTTGCTTGGTCCAGGATTGGTTTCATGAACACGAGGATGAATTATCGCATCTCCCATGGCCACAACAGTCACCAGATGTCAATGTTATTGAGTCTTTGTGCTCTATTTTGGTGAGAAGGATGCGTGATCGCTGTCCAGCTCATCATCGTTACTCGAACTTGACACTGTTTTGTGGGAAGAATAGTATAAGGTTTCCTTGATAATTATCCATTCCGAGACGGCTGGAAGCGGTTTACAGTGCCAACGAGTTTTCTACACCGTATCAAACATGGTGATGTGTTGTGTTTTGGATGTTTCCGTACTTTTGTCCAACCTCTGTGTCTGAGGCTGTGTGGAATATGTCCGAAAGCCACAAATAATTTTTTTTAAAAAAAAGAGTGTCAGTAATTACAGAAATAAACTTTACAGTTGAGAGTAATATGCTCGCAGATGCCAATAACAACTTAGTTACGAACAAATTATAATATGCACATTTGGTGGGTGCAGAAGTATGTCAGGAAACTCGTTAACACAAAAGGGACCAAACGCTCTGTTCGAAGTTCCTCTGAAAGATAGGCACAGCGTGTCTCGCCAGCCACTTAAAACGACAAATGCCAGGCTGTGAAAACGGGAGGAATTTTTTTGTTGCCAGTCGAGTGTGGACGACGTGCCCGCCCCGTGCTGCAGGGGCCAGACACACATCGCGTGACCCGATCCGAAGCTACGCCTGGCCTTACTACCTGCCTGCTACTTCCGGTTCTGGGAACGGCGCATCCTTGCCTACGCTACAGTCGCGCACTGCTCACATATCGCCCGCATGGTCCGGCGTTGATGAAACAAAACCACTGAATCTCTGTTAATGGTGCGTTAAAGCTGCATCGTCGCTGCTATCCCTGCTGTGCGCTATACAGACCACACACACACACACACACACACAAAATGGTTCTGAGCACTATGGGACTCAACTGCTGTGGTCATAAGTCCCCTAGAACTTAGAACTACTTAAACCTAACTAACCTAAGGACAGCACACAACACCCAGCCATCACGAGGCAGAGAAAATCCCTGACCCCGCCGGGAATCGAACCCGGGAACCCGGGCGTGGGAAGCGAGAACGCTACCGCACGACCACGAGATGCGGGCACACACACACACACACACACACACACACACACACACACACACACATATATATATATATATATATATATATATATATATATATATATATATTCAGGTACTCTACGCGAGGCGCTTAGTGGGCGCCGGTGCACTCACCACATAGTAGGGTGGATTCGGCGACTGTCCTCTAGGGTTTAAGAACACAAACTGGAGCAACTACACTACCAGAAACAAATTAGTACACCTGGAAAGACGGTGTCCATTTTGATCGGATGACAGCTTACGCCACTTGTGTGACAGCAGATGTACTGATAATGATTCCGACGTCGTCCGAGAGCTGATAGCGTAGCGGCATAGCTAACACAGCGCCATCTTAGTCTGTCCTTTAGTAGGGAATGCTCAGAACCAGAAGGCTCAATGTGGCGGAAACGTGTAAAGCAAGCAGACAACCATGCCACAGAGGTGCACTCGTGTTTCCTACAACCAACAGAGAGGGTTTGAAACGGGTCGTATTTCGGCTTTCCGAATGTCGGGATGGCGACACAAACAAATTGGACGAGCTGAAGAGGACTTGTGAACCGTTGCGAGCCTGTTATTAGCAGTGGAACTAAGGGCACGCAACAAAAAAAAAAAAAAAAAAAAAAAAAAAAGTTCAAATGGATCTGACAAGGGAACCTCCCCATCGCACCCCCCTCAGATTCAGTTATAAGTTGGCACAGTGGATAGGCCTTGAAAAACTGAACACAGATCAATCGAGAAAACAGGAAGAAGTTGTGTGGAACTGTGAAAAAATAAGCAAAATATACAAACGGAGCAGTCCATGGGCAACTACTTAAACCTAACTAACCTAAGGACATCACACACATCCATGCCTGAGGCAGGAATCTAACCTGCGACCGTAGCAGTCGCGCGGTTCCAGACTGAAGCCCCTAGAACCGCTCGGCCACCACGGCCGGCCATGCAGTTGGCTTCCGTTGCGCGCACGCCGACGGATGTTTCGATGCCTTACCGGTGGCATTTTTCCCAAAGAAATAAACCACAAACCGAAATGACTGAATGTTTGCAACATGCCAAATTGGCAAGAAATGACACCTGCGACGTACAAAAGATATGTTCAGCCGTGCGGAAATTTATGTCGTTATGAAAACATGTCACAGCAGATCTGTCAAACAGACCATCACATTTCTTTCACTGAGATTTTCATACAAATATACCATCCAAGTTTCCGACCTTTCCAGCGGATTTTCAAAATAAATTTTTTATTGATAAAAAGCCCGTCCTAACAATTAATAGCACAAAAACCAGCCAAATCGGTCGAAACCTTACAACTGATAATCTTTCATACATGCGGCAACTGATTTTTATTTACATAGATGTAACTGTTATATTTATGGTGACATTAAAAAAATGTGTTAAAATTTAACCACGTCTGTACTGTCACACTACTTCGCCTTCCGGTGAAACAAAGTAATCAGTTAATTAATCTCGCACTTCCTTGGCTGTGGTGGCCCATAATATATGTTTAGGGGTTCCAATGGTACATTTGTTTTGGCCTATCCGCCTTTCGCGCCATTCTCGTTTTCAACACTGGCAATTTCATAATGGTTCTAAACACATAAAACTTAGCAAGTTTGAGAAGAGTTTCCTGCAACTGGCAAGCTCCCAATTAACTTGTGAAAGCTGCTACTGCAAGCTGACGAAACTTACGGAAGTAATCATGCTGGGAGTGTTTCCACGTCAAACAACTTGCAGAAGTTTATTTGTTAGTCGGCACCGACACATGCCCTTAGGCCCTAGCGCGCGGTCAACTGGGGAAGCTTCCAGTCCTTTTGTCCGAGCACAGGTTTTCTGCTCTGCCTCTGTCCTACCGCACCAGTTGTCTGCGTTCTCTCTGTGTCTTGTGTTTCGTCACGTAGCGCTCTGTGACGGCTAAGCTTCCAGCAGGTGGGTGCATGTCTCCAGCCATATATCAGTTTGGTTTTGCCTATACAGGATGGCTTTAATTAAACTTTCATTACTTCAGGGGTGCCCCTTGAAAAACGAGTGCTCGTAGGAGTATGAAACTTTGTGGAAACATTTGTAAGAGTATGCGGAAGAGTAACAACGAATAAACCACTGAATGGAACATATTTTGTGTGTTATGTTTACGTTCCATGTTACAAAAGTTGTTCAGTGTGGCGACCATCTGTGTGAAACGGCACTAGAGATTGCTCTACTGCAGCCCGAAACATCTCAGGTGGGATGTTGGCTACCTCACTTACGATGTTCCTCCTTTTTTTCCCAATTTATTGCCTATCGGGAGGTGCCCACGCAGCCAGCTAAACAGTGGATGTCAGTTATGACGATACGAACGTAAGGACCATAAAACAACATCCAGTCCCCGACTGGAGAAAATCTCTGACTTGGCCGGAAATCGAAGCCCGGCCTTTTCGCTAGGCAATCCGCGGCGCTGACCACGAAGCTACCGAAGCGAACGACGTGCTCATCTTCAGCTTCCAACGTGTGTTGGTGCTCCGTACTTCAGTCCTTCAGCTAACTGTTCCGTCCTTCAGGTCGTATAGCCAGAAATCAGACGGCTTCAAGTTTAATCTTGGTAGCCGCGCAATTTGGAACGGTTCGCCAATGATTCGGTTTTCTCCAAATGTGTTATGGAGTAACCGAGTGACCTCACCGTCAGTATGAGGTGGAGCTCCATCATGCAACAAAATGGTTGAGTCTGAAGTGCCTGTCTCCCTAAACCAGGGATCATAGGTTGCCGAGGCAGATCACAGAAACGTGTGCCGTCGAGAACGGATGTCCACGGTCCTTGGAGGTCTGAGCCCCGTACAAGTTCGGCGCCTTGTGGCGAAACATGAAACTAACAAACACTATCAACAGCGCAAATTCTGCAGCGCACAGTCTGAGCATCATTCCTATAACGTTGGGTACCCACAGGGAAAATAATTATCCGTCTTCTCTGCCTCAAGAAGCGAAAGTTTAATTATAACCGCACTGTCCAATATAGGATACCTCACTCAATTAGTTCACGATAGCCCGCCACTTTACGATACCAGTCGTCCGGACTGTATGAGAAATAAGGTGTAAGTAGTAAGTAGTATGGAAGAATACAGAGGAATTACATTACAAAAATTATTACTTATCCATACAAGGTGTAACTAAATTCCCTATGCAGGGTTAGCTATTTTACTGTCTCTGAGGCTATCTTCCTTACACCGAAAGAAAGTCTACTAAATAGCCGATTGTTCATCTTCGACACTTTTATAGCATTTTCAAGTGTTCTTCTATCAAAAAAAATGATTTAAAAGTCGGTGTTAGGCAGCTTTTTGACAAAGTCGGAACTGGAATTTTGTATGGCTCCATAGAAGTCCCCCTACAAACTATCGTTTGGGCGCCTTTGAGGAGATATTGTGGACCAAAAAAAGACAAAAATTCCCTGCAAACTTGGACTCGAAATTGCTTAAGCTTGAGAGCTATGAGCACTTGTTTGTCTTTCATACTGTGAAATACATCCTTTCTACAGAACAAGTGCTAATAGCTCTTAAAGTATACATATTACAGGCCATTTTCACTAGACGTTTTTGGTTCGAATGATCGTTTCTGTCATAACCGTGAATGCTGACCATTCCTCCTGGGACACCATGCATTTACTGTCGCTCGAATATGGGCAAGAACTGATGTTTACCTTCAGATAACAAAATCTTAACAATCTTTGAAACTGTTGTAGAATGGACAAAATATTGACATGAAGTCTTTTAGTGAGAGCCGCAGGCAGCATAATCTCCAAGAAATTATGTTTTCCTTCAGTAACTCTGTCTGACGACAGACTTGTACTACAAATGGGATTATTTTTTATACTGCGCTACTGCAGGAATAATCATACCGCACTTGTAATACTTTGCTGGCAGTTTCAAATGGATATTACGCATCAACATGTCCCCAATGAAGTATATCAACGCCTGTTTGCAACTTGGGTCTCCATTTAATTATCATTTTATTACGTATCACTGATATAAAAAAAATTGCAGTGCGCTTTGGTGGATGACGTGTGTTGTGAACATGGGCGCCCGCAGAAATTTTTCCAGAGATGGGATCTCACCCCCCCCCTCCCCCTCCTTCCGGTTTAGACTCTACAACTGCCATTTTTCATATGAATGGTTTTTTCAGTTTCGAGATACGTCATGCCATAAGGACTATCAGTTTCGAGATACGTCGTGGCTTAAGAATTAAAGTCTATACGTGATATTAAAAACTTATTATATTCCAGAGAATTGGTGGTTATCCATTCAATACACGAATAAAAACTCTGTACTACAGATTCCTTGGGAGAGGATGAGTGAGGAGCAAGTCCTCGTTCCTACAACACCCCCTCCACCACCCTCTCCATTGCGGATGCCTTTGATCGTGGAAGATTGAAGTACTCAGGTTTCATATTCTTTACAATTTTATAGTTAATGAAGACAATATTCTTGCGACACCGCTTGGTGGATAAACTCTATATTTGACGACGCAAACACAAAAACGGACATTCCAATACCTTTACTTATATTTTTATCCGGTTTTCGGCTTACCAGGCTGCCGTCACTAAACAGCCACTGTTAATCATTTCTAGGATTAGATCTAAGATTGAAAATAATCTTGATGAAGTACATGAAATCTCTATATCGGAATTTAAGGCTGTTCATTTCCGGTTTAGTAGCTTAAAACATGGTGGCAGAAACACTGTAACAGGATTAAGGGTGCGAAGCGGCCGAGCGGTTCTAGGCGCTACAGTCTGGAACCGCGCGACCGCTACGGTCGCAGGTTCGAAGCCTGCCTCGGGGCATGGATGTGTTTCATGTCCTTAGGTTAGTTAGGTGTAAGTAGTTCTAAGTTGTAGGTGACTGATGACCTCAGAAGTTAAGTCCTATAGTGCTCAGAGCCATTTGAACCATTTGATTAAGGGTGATTAGCATTAACGTCACGAAGTCGTTAGTGACAGACACGCAGAGTTCAAGGCAAAAGATGGGGAAGGAAAACAAACGTGTACTTTTGAAAGGAACCGGAATTTATTTTACGCACAGGGCCATACATGGTGTTATAGCCTCCCCCCCCCCCCCCTTCCCCCAAACCCTCAATGATCTGGCTAAGCGCGTTCCCACGCTACACTACCGTACAGCTTCACACAAATCTAATTCGTAAGAATCATGTGCATACGCGAGACGAATACGTAGACACGATCTATCTGTTAAGGGCTTAAGATTTGTGCCGGCTGAAGACCGGACTGTGAAGCAAGCTAAAGTCTCTGCAACCAGTAATTTTTCTGCTCTCAAGTTCCGATTGATGGGATCTGCCGCGTAAATAAACAACAAGACTTAGAGAATAAGCTTTCTGTGGCTGATTTATAATATTATGTGAGTTGTAAGTTGTTGTACACAGTTATTCTTTGTTCATCGAAGTTGGATTCCCATATAAACAAACGTTTGTTCTGCAACTGGTCATCGGCAGTATTGCCCAAGCATCTGGTGGACGAAGGCCTTACTTGTATGTAACGCATTTTGTTGTTTACTCTAGAGTAAATGAAACTCTGACACATGCTGAGTGTCCTTTGCCAATAACGTTGCTAAACGTTTATTCCACGTGGTTCTTTACTCAGTCTCATTGGACAGCTGGTTCTGCTGCCTTTTATTTTTATTAAACCTACACACAAAATTAAAATTGGTTAAACATGTTTTGAAGATATAGCACAATCAATTAGTTTTTGAAGAGGAGAAGGAGACGGTGGCGGGGGGGGGGGGGGGGGGGGGGAGCCTTGGCAGTTCTGCCAGGAGCACAAGATCTTCTCGGTAGGGTTCTGCTTATGCGATTTAGAAAAACCACGGAAAACCTTCAGACTTGCATCTGAATCACTGTAACTTGCACTGTGCTAACCATTGTGGCATCTCGCTCAGTGCAGACAACTGAGGAAATCACCGTTAAAAAAAAATAATAATAACTGAAGTTCATAAATGAATGAGCGGCAGGTGGCTAATATTCTAAGCACTTCAACTAAACGAGCAGTTTGTATTTGTTGCAATGAAACTCGTCAGTGCCGTGAGTGCAAGTTGTCGGCCATAAACGTATGCCGAGGAACATTTCCAAGCGGATGCTGACTGATCCGCCTCACATTTTCCGCCGATTCATACGAAGGATGCCCTAGACTGATAAATCCCATGCAAAGTTAATGCCTTCTGAGAATCGCAAAGTGTAATCCTGATAGCTGCTTCGAACAATGGCCTAACCATAGCAGACACCTGCTATTCATTATTTTGACAATTTGAGACTAAGGTTACTTCGAATACTACAAAGATTGTGTCACTAACACAGCATTGTAACACAAAATATCGTAAACCTTATCAATTGAGTTTTCTATTGCTTCCTCATTCAGTCTATTTTCGTATTCACTTCCAATTGGTTTCTCCCTATTGCCCTAATTTCAAACTTCGACATGGTAGGTAGAAAAGTCCGAAGAGGTAATCTTCTACTTAGAATAATGTTTTACACTCTTAATAACAATTTATTGTCCTAGATTGCGTTTACTTCTAACGCTGCGACGTTACGGTTTATCGAACCATATTCAGATCTGTTGAGATATGAAAAATAAAATAACTATTCATCATAGAGGGTAGGGTGTCCCAGGAGGAATAGTCAATATTCTGATATATGACATGAACTATGATTCAAAGGCAAAATGTCTAGTAAATATGGGCTCTGAAATGTATACCTTTAAGAGCTATGAGCACTTGTTCAGTAGAAAATTGTTTCACGGTATCGAAGATTAAGAAGTGCTCTTTAGCTCTTGGGGTATACATTTTAGAGCCCATGTTTACAAGACTTGTTTGTTTCGAATATCGTTCCTGTCATATTCGTGAATATTGACCATTCTTCCTGCAACGCATTGCATAACCATCGGTACCCATCGTTGCTGCTAAAACAAAAATCTATACGAAGTGTACCGAACCTACGTGCGTCAGCTACTGGAGTAACCGTGAACTTCTATAAGAAATACGCATTCTAGTCACACTGTTGTCGTACGAAGGAACGTGCTTATTGCTTGTGGAAATATATGCATATTAATCGGGCAATAAAATCTATATTACAAATACTAACTGCGTATTTTCTTAAAAAATGATAATATGTCGATTGTAGATAGGTTCTAATAATACCAACGTTCGCGATAGGGTGAAAAAAAGGGAAGTTTATTTGGCCAAATTTATAATATTTTGAAGACTACGTTGCGAAATAAATTTAAAATAAAACGTTACTGATTCTTTCTCACACTTGTCTCTCTTTGTATAATACTAATTATGCAATCCTTCCAAGTGAAGCTATGCTTCAAGAGACCGAAATCCGATTGGAACAAAATGTTAAAGCTTTCGATGTTGTTATCGCTCGAACCTCTTGGTTGTTGCATTCTGTATAAAGTTCTCTTCTATATATACTTATTCTGAATATATTGTATTACGGAAATAAAATTTTGCAAAAATCGACATACTATCTTTTTTTGGCGAAATTTCGAAATCAGTGGCTGTACAATAAATTTCATTGTCCTCCTAGTATGCACTGTATAAGATTTCGAATGTTGAGAAACAGTCTTTACATCATTCTTGAACAGCGTCTCACTAACGTCATTCATACGATTCGTTTCATTCGATTAGAACAATACAGTAGCTAGCTACTCACGTGAACTCTGCCGTTTCAATCGACGCTGACCAACAACACACCTGCAACAGCACACTGTAGCGAGGAACTTCTGCGGATGATGCTGGAAAAAATACAGACTGCGATGGGGTCGTAGCACATTGGCTGCTGGGACAGGCCCCGCCTCTCCTACCCAGGGCAGCCATCTTGTACCTTCCATAAAAGAAAGACTATGTAACGGGTTAATGTGTGGAGAAGTGACACGAAAGTTGAAGGCGAGCAAATTTTTCCGAATAATAATAATAATAACTACTACGTACAACACAAATTTCCCAAACGCTACGGCGCACGATATTGTTACGTCGATAAGGTTGGCTACGAGCGCAATCATTCCGTAGCGACCCGAAGCCAGCCGACTTTCGCCGATGAGAAAAGGGGTTCAGCAAAGTGTGCGTTCAGTATATAGTGCTAAACTAGTACAGGAACCAAATTTCTTCTAGTGTGAGTTTAAAACAGGATAGGCAGAATGGGAAAATTTAGGAAGAAGTGCTCGGAAATCTTAGCCCAATATGTCGACAACAGCGGCCAGAACGACATGCAAGAGTTTTCTTGCGGGGAATGCAATACAAGCGAGCTTGTTCGTTTGTTGGCAGCACTGCATACGCACAGTGGCGCGCTCCCCTCACACTCTTATTCGATGCAAAGGATCCGCCCACATACCTGAAGCCTGAGACCGGCCGGGGATCTCCCTTCTTCTGTCAACGGCTGAGTGCTGTGCTATCGGCTCTGGAACGGACGTGCCTTTCGATAAAATGATGTGGTCTGGTGACGCAGCTCCAACGTAATCGTTCACGTAAAAAATAAGGGGCAGACGAGACGATACACAGATACATCTGTCACAATAGACTAACACAGCTTCCCCAAATGGAAATCCTCGTCGGCACAAGGAACTGCACCGATAATAATAAACCGCAACATCCGTTAACCGATGCTCATTACAGCGGCACTAACGTGAAAATCGAGCAGAAAAACTACTCCGAAATTTTTAATTTCAGTGTGTCGTAATAGGCTCTGCTAATATTCACTGACGAAAATGGAAAATGTTACACCATCAAGTACCAGCCCGATATTCAAATACTTTGTGCAGATATTAATCGCATAACGGGTATCACATTTTTAAACTTTCTTTCCATTGGAACTTCGACATCATGATGAACTGCGTCCCCTCAAGGCACGAGTACTGTCTTGTATTCGCAGTTGCGTGTCATCCTCAGGAACTTTTCCCATGTCTGAAAGACATACTGTGTCAAGCTGATGAGGATGGCTGGCCTGAGGCTCGTATGAAAGTTCGTTTTTTCCCACGGTGAACTGCAGTATTGGATCTTGCATTATTCTGCTGGAATATCGCATTCTGGACCTCTGTCGTAAAAGGTATTCTACGCCTACTGGAGAGCATTCAGCTATTTCATGTGACTTTTCACTAAGTTGTTTATGGAAAAATTGGCGTCAGTCTGGTATGCTCATCGCTGAACACCACCGACTGGCACTAAATGTCCTATTTCACTTTACCTCGGCAGTTTGTACACTGACAAGCCAAAACATTATGACCATTGCCCCGTGGCATTGCGCGCACGTGATGCGTTACAAAAGTATGTAAGCGGAGCAGATACGGACGGGGGATCGCCTTAGCGAAGATATGGGGTGCAGAACGGGAAATCCAGTGGGGTCAAAGGGCAGATTATTATTATGCAATACCTGTGAACGAGTATCTTGAAAACGGAGAAGCTGGTAGAATTTTCACGTGCTACTGTTGTGAGTGTCTACGGAAAGAGGTAGAAGGACAGTGAAACTACCACTAGGCGCTAAATGGTTGGACGTCCACCTCTTCGAAGAACGTGGGGTCGGTGGCTTGTCTGCTCTGTAAAGTAGGACAGGTGGTAATCAGTGGCATCTCTGCCGAAAGAGCACAATGCTGGTGCACGCACAAGTGTTTCAGAGCTCACTGTTCATCGTACACTGTCGAACTTAGAGCTCCGCAGCAGACAAAACGTACATGTTTACATGTTGACCCAACGACATCGTCAAGTGCTGCACTAGGTGGATGGTCGTTTCCACAAACGCCGTCACTGAGAGGAACGGCGGCTCGAAACGTGCAGTGCGCTACGAACGCAGGCCAGTGGGAGCAGTATTATGCTATGGGAGAAGTTCTCATGCACTTGGACAGGATATGTGGTAGTAATCAAAGAATGCTTACAGATGCGAACCATCTCCATCCCTTCGTGCTTGATATCCTCCCTGACGGCAATATCTTTCGGCAGTATAACTGTTCGTGTCTCGGAGCCAGAACCGTGCTACAGTTTTTTGAGGAGCATTATAGTGAATTCATGATGATGTCTCGGCGACCAAATCCACCTGACGTAAATCCTATGGAACCCATCTGGTTTGCTATCGGGCACAATCACCGCGTCCGCAAATGGGCGGCTTGTTGTTTACCTGACGTCTGCATAGACATCTAATACCACACACCTCCACAAACGTACCGACAAACTGTCGGATCTCTGATGCACAGAATCAATAATGCATTTCGTTCAAAATACGGACAAACAAGCTGTTAAACTGGTGGTCATAATGTTTTGGCTCATCAGTTCAAAATGGCTCTGAGCACTATGGGACTTAACTTCTCAGGTCATCAGTCCCCTAGAACTTAGAACTACTTAAACCTAACTAACCTAAGAACATCACACACATCCACGCCCGAGGAAGGATTCGAGCCTGCGACCTTAGCGGTCGCGCGGTTCCAGACTGTAACGCCTAGAACCGCTCGGCCACCACGGCCGGCAGGCTCATCAGTGTAAGTCTGTGTTGTCTGTGGCAAGGTATCAGCGGTAAATGACGCTAAATAGACTGCCTACACTACGCTTTTGCTTCCTCTGCTAGAGTATTGCTGTGCTGTTTGGGATCCAGCGCGAAACAGGGGCGAGAGTGTCACGGATATGATAAGCGAGTTGGGTGGCAGTCAATAAGACAAAGGCCTTTTTCATTGATGCGTGATCCTTTCACGAAATGTCAATCACCTTCTCCTCTGAGTGGGTATTTTTCTTTCTTTTTTCCGACAACCTACATAGGGAGAAATGAGGGTCGTAATAAAATAAGAGAAACCAGAGCTCTTACTGAAAGACTTAAGTGTTAGAGAAATAGTCTGAAGTTAGTTCGAAGGACCTTCGGTCAGGCACTGCGGTCTGAATTGCTGAGTCGTTTACATCTACATATATACTCTGCTAGCCATCAAGCGGTGTGTGGCGGAGGGCACAATTCGCGCGAAAGTCACCCCCTCCCTCCCCCCCCCCCCCCCCTTTGTACCACTCGCGGATCGTGCGAGGGAAAAACGACTGTCTGAACGCCTCAGTACGAGCTCTAATTTCCCTTATCTTTGAATGGTGATCATTGCGCGATTTGTAAGTTTGTGGTAATAATATATGCTCTACATCCTCGGTGAAGATCGGATTTCGGAATTTAGTGAACAGCCCCTTCCGTTTAGCGCGCCGTCTATCTGCAAGTGTGTCCCACTTCAAACATTCTATGAGATTTGTAACGCTCTCGCGATTGCTAAATGTACCAGTCACGAATCTTGCCGCTCTTCTTTGGACCTCCTCAATCTCTTGAATCAGACCCAACTGGTAAGGGCCCGATACAGACGAACAATACTCCAAGACTGGACGAACTAACGTATTGTAACCTATTTCCTTAGTTGAAAGACTCCATCACTTCAGGATTCTACCAATAAACCACAATCTAGAGTTTGCCTTACCCGTTACTTGTGTTATCTGATCATTCCATTTGAGATCATTTCGAATAGTCACACCCAGATACTTGACTGATGTTACCGCTTCCAAAGACTGGGCATTTTGTGCCCGTACATTAATGGGGATTTTCGCCTTGTTATACGCTGTAGGTTACACTTACTAACATTGAGAGATGGCTAAATGGTTCAAATGGCTCTGAGCACTATGGGACTTAACATCTGTGGTCATCAGTCCCCTAGAACTTAGAACTACTTAAACCTAACTAACCTAAGGACATCACACACATCCATGCCCGAGGCAGGATTCGAACCTGCGACCGTAGCAGTCGCGCGGTTCCGGACTGAGCGCCTAGAACCGCTAGACCACCGCGGCCGGCCATTGAGAGATAACTGCCAGTCAATTCACCACGCATTTATTTTCTGCAAATCCTCATTGATTTGTTCACAACTTTCGTGTGATACTACTTTACTGTAGCCTACAGCATCATCGGCAAACAGTCTAATGCCGCTGTCAAATTACGCTGCCCTGGGGCACACCTGAAGTTACTCTTGTTTCTGTTGAAGTCACCCCGTTCAGGACGACATACTGCTTCCTGTCTGTTAGAAAGCTTTCTATCCAACCGTATATGTCATCGGATAGACCGTAAGCGCGCACTTCTTGGAGCAAGCGACAGCGCGGAACTGAGTCTAACGCCTTTCGAAAGTCGAGAAATATGGCATCAACCTGGGAGCCGGTATCGAGAGCCTGTCGTATATCATGCACAAAGTCTCGCATGACCGCTGTTTCCTAAAACCGTGCTGGTTTCTGCAGATGAGCTTCTCAGAGTCTAGAAAGGTCATTATGCCTGAACACAAAATATGTTCCGTGATTCGACAAGTCGATGTCAGTGAAATTGGCCGGTAATTATGAGCATCCGGTTTTCTACCCTTTTTATAGATTGCTATGACCTGGGCCTTCTTCCAGTCCCGTGGAACTTTCCTCTGTTCCAGTGATCACTGATAGATGATGGATAAGAATGGTGCTATATTTGTAGCATTGTCGACATATAACCTTACGGGGGTACAGTCTGGGCCAGATGCCCTCCTGGCGTCTAAGGATCTTAACTGTTTTACAACTCCAGATACACTAAACACTATGTCAGGCATCCTTGCGTTTGGCGAAATGTCATATAGATGAAAAGCTATATCTCGACCCTGTTTCTGGTAATCTAGTACTTCAGGTTCGCGATGACACTCCGCATGTGTCCTTTGCCCAGATTTCATCCGTTGTCATCAGGCTATTAGTCTGCGTAAGTCGAACATTTCTATGATTTTCTCGTAATGTAACACTTCTGAAATGATTTTCTCGCAGCATCTAGTACCCTAAGTCCATCCAATGTTGCCGCTACACTATAGCCAACTGTGTGAAACCTGAGTTTATGTTAAAGTAACTTACGGTAACTTGAAAATGATCCGTCGGAATGTTGGCGGCTGTCGAGGTCGTTACGCGGCTGTATTCCCGTAAGGTATTTCTCCATCCAGTTCTCTGTGTGCAGGGCCGGTTTGTGGCCGAGCGAATACACCGATCAGCCAGAACATTATGACCACCGACCTGCTATCGGCGATACCAGGGTCACCTGGCGAAGAATGACTGCTAATCAGACGCACGCACGGTGCGTATAGTATTGGAATGGGGAAGGCGCGAGGTCTATCTGAGTTTGACCGAAGACAGATGGTGATGGCGCGGAGGCCCGGCACTAGCGCTTAGGTAACTCCACGACTTATCGGGTATTCGAGGAGTGCTGTGGTGAGTGTCTTGAAAATCTGCTGAAACCGAGGTGAAAGCACAGCGAGACGTCGTAGGGTTGGGCGGCCACCCCTCATTACAAATGTCGGAAGTCGTAGACTGGTAAAACATAAAGGTGGCGAAGTGTGGCGGGGAGAATACAAGTGTGTCTGAACACACAGTGAACCGAACACTCCTAACGATGGGCCTCCGAAGCCGACGACCCATGCATCTGCCAACGTTAACACCATGAAATCGGCAACTGCGACTCAAATGGGCACGTGGTCGTCGACACTCGATTTTGGCGCAGAGGCAGAGCCTTACACAGTCTGAGTCCGGATACCTTCTGAAGTGTTGGCAGAAGAGCCAACACCGTGTTGCTAGAGGAGGCCGAAATGCACGCGTTTAATTACACGCAGACTGGCGTGAGGTCTGGAACAGGACAATGTCTTGAGAATTACAAATAAAGTACGTAGATGATGTAATACTTAACTTTAAACCATAATTGGTGTACATCGCTCTTGACGGTACAGATTTTATAATAAGCTCAATATAACTGGTAATGGCGCCTTGCTAGGTCGTAGCAAATGACGTAGCTGAAGGCTATGCTAACTATCGTCTCGGCAAATGAGAGCGTGATTGTCAGTGAACCATTCCTATGAACGTCGGCTGTACAACTGGGGCGAGTGCTAGTAAGTCTCTCTAGACCTGCCAGGTGGTGGCGCTCGGTCTGCAATCACTGACAGTGGCGAAACGCGGGTCCGACATATACTAATGGACCGAGGCCGATTTAAAGGCTACCACCTAGCAAGTGTGGTGTCTGGCGGTGACACCACACCTTCTCCATCATGCCGACGAGAGGGCGCGAATCCGTCGTCTTCCAAGGTAACAGTTCTTTGAAATGTACCGCGGGACGGAGACAAGTTGACGGCTGCTCCATTGTGCTCTGGGGAACATTCGAGTGGGAATCCATGGGTGCAGTGGAGCCCGTGCAAAGCACCACGACGGCCAAGCAGTGTCCTACGCTGGTTGCAGACCACGTACACAGTTTCGTGACGATCATGTTTCCCGACGGCAGTGGCATTTTTCAAAAAGGTAATGCGCCATGTCACAAGGCCAGAAGTGTGATAGTGTGGGTCGACGAACACAGTGATGAGTTCCTATTAATATGCTGGTCCCCTAACTCGCAAGATCTCAACCCGACCGAAGGCCCTCCTCCCGGGAAGTTAAGGGAACTAGGTGACTTAAGTGTGCAGATGCGATGCTAACTTCCTCCAGCGACTTACCAAGACCTCGTTGCTTCCGCGCCACAGTTCCTCGACGATGTTGTCCGTGCCAAAGGTGGACATGCCGCCTATTATGTACGTGGTCATAATGTTCTGCCCGATCGGTGTATGTCTCACCATTATGTAATGTATTTGAAACCTTCCAACATCTCCAGGTCTCTTTCAAGTACACAGCTTTGTTCATGATTCTTAATTCAAATATAAACAAAGATTAAATAGGGCTCGGTACAAAATTACACCAGACGGCTTCCCTTCCTATCCATTTCCTACTATCGAATATCAGTTTCCCTCACAACTCACTTTTTCTCTTTATTGACTATTAGAACAGTTTGTTTTATCTAATGAACCACTGTTTGGATCTCTTCGTCCTCTGTGGAGTTAGTAGGCACGTAAACCTGTACTATTGTACTTGGTGTTGGCTTCATGTCTATTTTGACTATTGTAATGCGTTCACTACCCTGTTTATGGTGGCTTATGGACATTTCTGTTTTATTATTTATTATCAGTTCTGTTCCAACATTACCACTATTTGAGTTTATATTGATAATCCTGCACTAATCTGAAAAGAAGTTCAGTTCTTCCTGCCACTGCACTTCGTTAATCACATTACGTCTGTCTTCACACAATTAACTCGTCTTTTTAAATTCTCTAAGCTACCTCTCTGACTATAAACCGCCAGTTTTGTTCATTCTGATGATGACATGGTCTCGAGTAGTCCCCGTCCGGAGATAAAAATGGGGGATTGCCGGCCGGTCTGGCCGAGCGGTTCTAGGCGCTTCGCCGGCCGGTGTGGCCGAGCCGTTCTAGGCGCTTCAGTCTGGAACCCCGCGCGACCGCTACGGTCGGAGGTTCGAATCCTGCCTCGGGCATGGATGTGTGTGATGTCCTTAGGTTAGTTAGGTTTAAGTAGCTCTAAGTTCTAGGGGACTGATGACATCAGATGTTTAGTCCCATAGTGCTTAGAGCCATTTGAACCATTTTTGAATCTAGGCGCTTCAGTCTGGAACCCCGCGACCGCTACGGTCGCAGGTTCGAATCGTGCCTCGGGCATGGATGTGTGTGATGTCCTTAGGTTAGTTAGGTTTAAGTAGTTCTAAGTCTAGGGGACTGATGGCCTCAGATGTTAAGTTGCATAGTGTTCAGAGCCATTTGAACCATTTGAAAAATGGGGGATTATTTTACATCAGGAATATTTTACCCAGGAGAATGCCATCATTATTAAATCATACTGTTGTGCTTCATGCCCTTAGGAAGGAAATATAACTATTGTAATTTACATTTCTTTCAGCCATTAGCGCCGGCCGGAGTGGCCGTGCGGTTCTGGGCGCTACAGTCTGGAACCGAGCGACCGCTACGGTCGCAGGTTCGAATCCTGCCTCGGGCATGGATGTGTGTGATGTCCTTAGGTTAGTTAGGTTTAATTAGTTCTAAGTTCTAGGCGACTAATGACCTCAGAAGTTGAGTCGCATAGTGCTCAGAGCCATTTGAACCATCAGCCATTAGCAGTGCCAAAATCTGAGGGTCATTTTGACCAGGTCTCTCAAGCATCCAGACTGTTTCCACTGCAGCTGCTGCAAAGACTGTTGCCTCTTAACAAACCGTAGGTCTGTCTCGCCTCTGCAGTGATATCCTTCCGATATGGTTGCACATACTGTACGGCTATTTGTATCGTGAAGAACGCACGCACCAGTGCACCTCGGCAAGGTCTATGATGGGAGATGGATTCACAGGGGAGGGGGTTGGGGGGGTGGGGAGAGTGGAGGATGACATTTAGTCAGACCAAATGTGTGTGTGTGTGTGTGTGTGAATTCCTAAGGGACCAAACTGTTGAGGTCATCGGTCCCTAGATTTACACACTACGTAAACTAACTTATGCTGAGAACAACGCCCGCACCCATGCCCGAGGAAGGATTCGAACCTCCGGCGGGACGGACAGCGTAATCCCTGACAAGGCGCCTCAAACCGTGCTGCCACTGAGCGCGGCACAGACCAAATGCACAAGTTCGGTGTTGGTGACGTGTCATTGTCTTGGAGAGAGAATAAAAATAAAATAAAAGAAGCCTTTCACTCTAACCATGAAAGTTAGCTGCAATTTCTACAGCAATATCACTAGAGAGAAGTACTACCAAGTAATGTAGCGGCTTCAACCGCAAAGCAGAAAACAATACTTTTCTCTCTCTTCCATTTTGAAACTCCCCTGAGATTTCATATATAAGAAAGAGAAGGTGGTAGAGCTGCTTGCTTCTCTGTGGCTTCTACCGACACTGTGGCTTTCACCGACAACATAGTCGCCAGCAGGATCCGGCTGGTCGACAACGTAAACAGCATTATCTGTGTGTGTTCGTGAGGGGCGTGAGACAACTGCCGTTACCCATGCGGTTCCTTTACTCACTGAAAAACAGAATGAGAATTCAAAATCTCTACAGCTTAACTTCACGAAAAGGTGTTTGACTACGCGACACATGACGTAACTTAGATAAAGGACCTAAATAAGGACTGCGACAGGCAGAAGCAAGTCGCCCTGCAGCGAATGACTCCATACCAGCTCAAACTCTGGGGAAGAACACAAAGACAAATTGCGGCTAAATACGAAGCATTTTCGCGTCTTGCGGCTATGCGAATGCCTTCGAATGGACAACATGTAAGATGACACATATCGCCACGTTGCATCTTCACTCAAGTACCCGCCCAGGGAGCGAAACGTGGTTTTCCTGGTACCGCACAGAGTCAGAATACCTACTGATTTGGCCAAGCGTACTACACATGTCGCCTACGTCAAACTGGGATCGTACTTTCAGTCGTTTGTTTATATATTACGCTTGGACCGAAACCTTAATACTGCAAGTATTTGCCCTTTTTTTACACATTTAAGTAACAGTAATGGTGAGTTATTGTTGCTGCTAGGGATGTAAATCGAAATACGTCAAAGGAAGAATTGTTACTTTTCTAAAATGTTTAGTTATAGTCATCATACTGTTAAGAAGCACGTTACGCGTTGAAAAATTACGAAACAGATTGTAATAAACAGTTGATTCCACAGGGTTAATTTATGTAAATCCATGGACACAGCCGGCCGGAGTGGTCGAGCGGTTCTAGGCGCTACAGTCTGGAACCGCGCGATCGCTACGGTCGCAGGTTCGAATCCTGCCTCGGGCATGAATGTGTGTGATGTCCTTAGGTTAGTTAGGTTTAAGTAGTTTTAAGTTCTAGCGGACTGATGACCTCAGAAGTTAAGTCCCATGGTGCTCAGAGCCATTTGAACCACGGACACATATTAGGTTGGTGCATAAGTTCGTAGTGGTTTTCCATAAATTTAATATAGACGACAGATACACGTGACAGAGACTTTAGTTATCAATAATATATTTTCCTTCACTATTTACGTCATGTGACAACGCTGTGATAGGTTTTCGATTCCGCGACTGTAGAAATTACGTGTTTTTGAAGCAAAGAACCCATCGAGCCATGTTCGGAGCGCATTTTCAACCGGGAAGGAAGTTCCTTGACGATTGTTCTACAGATAGCGGGAAAGGTGAAAATCTGAGGGCGCAAGACCAGGTGAATACGGTGGGCGCGGAATGACTTCCCAAGCCAGTTTTTGAGTTTTTCGTCAGTCTAGCAGAATGCGGGTGGGCGTTATCGTGGGGTAGCATCACTTCCCGCAGTCTTCCTGGTCTCGGCTCTTGGATTACGTCTGCAAAACGTCGCAGTTGTTGACAGTAGACCTCGGCGGAAGCAGTCCGTAGTACACCACACCGCTGTTGTTCGACACAATCACAGTTCATCACATCTGCCAGTTCTCGAGTACACTTGACGTGCATCATCGTGGATTAATATTTTTAAACTCGGAAGGTCTTCCTGAACCTGGAGAGTCACTAATGTCAAAACTACGCTCCTTAAAACGATGCAACCAGTTTCTTGTCGTTCTCTGGCCAGTGACATTGTCCCCACACAAGGCGCAAATGTTTCTGGCTGCCTCCGCTGATGTCACCCCTCTACTGAACTCAAACGGAAGAATATGTCGGAAATGTTCTGATTTCTCCGCTTGACACTTCATTTTCTAGAGTCCACAGCTCCACTTACTATCTGCAAATGACAAACTGAAAATACAAAACTCAAATAGTAACAGTGAACTACAAATAAAACATGACAGTCGATAAATAAACCCATAGCAACTGGTATACCAACATACAAAGCAAAAATGCTACAGACTTATGCAGCAACCTAAAATTTCGTAAAGTGCTGACAAAAAAAGTTAAGCACCCAGAAGGGGAGGAGTAAACGAAAGGAAGCGTCTCGGTTTGAGGAGGGTATGTGACGTTATTGCAGTGCTCACAAATCGACTCAAATTTACAAAGAACTAGGCATATGAGACCAGTTATCAGCACCTCTATGGCCTGGATGCATGAGCTGATTCGTTTGGGAAGGTTTTCGGAAAGCTACGGTATCCCCCCTGAGACAAGTTGGCCACAGCTGTTGTAACTGGTCATCGATATTCTGCACGCTGGCAATGGGACGGAGCTGACGCCCAAACTGGTCCTACATTTGCTCTATCTGCTAACTGTGCGAGCACCTCAACATCACGCAGACAGTTCATAGAGACATGTGCCACGTGTGGACGAGCATTGTCCTCCTGAAAAATGCTGCCACGATACTGTCACACTAGAAGTAATACAGCAGGATGTCCGTGACATGCCGTTGTGCCGTCAGAGTTCCTCAGTCACTACCAGCCGTGATGATGCCCGATGGCTCTCCACGCCATGACTCCACGAGTAAGCCGGCTGTGCCTCTCCAAAACACTGGAAGAATGGGGCCTTTCCCCAGTTGCCGAGGTCCAGCAGTCGACAGTCATCTGGGATACTGCAGAATCGCGATTCATTGCTGAACACAGTGCGACATCATCCATCAGTCCATGTTTCCTGGTCAGGATACCACTCCAGGCACAACCGTTAGTGTTGTGGTGTTAATGGGAGGCTACGCATGAGATTGCAATTACCGTTGCGGCTGCAGAATGTTGCAGGAAGTCAGTTTCTTGTTCGCGGGTAGCAGGTGAAGATGTGAAAGTGTTACGAAGTGCTTGATGCACAACACGGTGACGCTCCCATGTGGCAGTGGAGCTTTGTCGACCGCATTTTTGACAATGAGCAAGCCTGCCCTCACGTTCTCCTGCAGTAAAACACCGGGCCACAGTCACATTCGAATACCCCACAAATCTAGATACTGCACGTGACTCACAATGATACCACTTTTAAGCTCTGTCTCCAGCTGATAACGCCGTGTCTGATGTAATACTTACCAGCAGATCTTGAGGACTGTCTACTTGCCAGTATTTTGTTGCAAATAGAGAATGCTGCTAAGTACCGCTAACAAAGAGTACGTATGAACTTCCCCTCACAGTTCTGATGCTTATTGACAGGATCTGTAGGCTGTAGGTCACGACTAGGATTTTAATATACAAACATCAAAAAAAGTTTTGCATCAACCCGCTTTCCAAAACTGCTGAAGACGTTGAATGTGGATATTGTATCACAGACGCAGTCCCTTTGACTGTTCATAGATGTCACTAAACCCGCCCAAATATGTAAAATTCCATGCATGAGCAGCGCCTATAAGACGGAGGAGTCCGACAGCCGATCAGTTCCACCAGTAAGGAGCTACATGGCTCGTGTTGTCTGTAGTTCAACCATGCCTGGACGGTCAATACCGCAGTTCGATCGCGTCCGCATTGTTACTTTGTGCCAGGAACGGCTGTCAACAAGGGAAGTGTCCAGGCGTCTCGAAGTGTACCAAAGCGATGTTGTTCGTTCCTGGGGAAGATACAGAGAGAGAGGAACTGTCGACGACATGGCTCGCTCAGGCCGCCCAAGGACTGCTACTGCACAATATGACCGCCACCTACGGATTATGGCTCGGAGGAACCCTGACAGCAATGTCACAGTGTTGAATAATGCTTTTCGTGCAACCACAGGACATCGTGTTACGACTCAAACTGTGCGCAATAGGCTGCATGATGCGCAACTTCACTCCCGACGTCCATTGCAGGGTCCATCTTTGCAACCGAGACACCATGCAGCGCGATACAGATGGGCCCAACAACCTGCCGAATCAACCGGTCAGGTGTGACATCAAGTTCTCTTCACCGATGAGTGTCGCATATGCCTTCAACCAGACAGTCGTCGGAGACGTGTTTGGAGGGAACCCGGTCAGGCTTCACACCTGAAACACGCTGTCCAGCGACTGCAGAAAGGTGGAGGTTCCCTGCTATTTTGGGGTGGCATTATGTGGGGCCGACGTACGCCGCTGGTAGTCATGGAAGGCGCCGTAATGGCTGTACGATACGCGAACGCCATCCTCCGACCGGTAGTGTAACCATATCGGCAGCATATTGGCGAAGCATTCGTCTTCATGGACGACAATTCGCGTCCCCATCGTACAAATCTTGTGAATGACTTCCTTCAGGACAACGACATCGCTCGACTAGAATGGCCAGCATATTCTCTAGACATGAACCCTACCGAACATGCCTACGAGAGAATGAAAAGGGCTGTTTATGGACGATGTGACCAACCAACCACTCTGAGTGATCTACGCCGAATCGCCCTCGAGGAGTGGGACACTCTGTACCAACAGCGCCTTGATGAACTTGTGGATAGTATGCCACGACGAGTACAGGCATGCATCAATGCAAGAGGACGTGCTACTGGGTATTTGAGGTACCAAATTGTACAGCAATCTGGACCATCACCTCTGAAGGTCTCGCTGTATGGTGGTACAACATCCAATACGGGGTTTTCATGAGCAATAAAAAGGGCGGAAGTGATGTTTATGTTAATCTCTATTCCAATTTTCTGTACAGGTTCCAGAACTCTCGGAACCGAGGTGATGCAAAACTTTTTTTTATGTGTGTATATAAACAGGAAGACGCAACTCTGGACTTATTTCGAGAAAATCGAGTTAAATTTTACGCATTCTTGTATACTTTCTAAGGTCGCTTCCATTCAAGGTGTGCACATTCGAGCGAGTAAGATCTTAGTCTTATAAGCGCCAGATCGCGGGATCGAGTCTCCCTGCCGGTAGTCTTTTTATGTTTATGAACGTTAACCAAGTTTCTTTTGCTACAGACCTATCGAATAAACCATGCGCGGTGTTCGTAACTTGTTTTGCATATCGCAAAATTTATTGTTTTCGATGGCTGTACGATAAGTGTCATCCTGATTCGTGCGGTGCTTCATAGGTTATATCCACTGAGGTGACAAAAGTCAAGAGATACCTCGTAATATCGTGTCAGACCTCCTTTTGCCCAGCGTAGTGCAGAAATTCGACGTGGCATGGATTCAACAAGTCGTTTTATGTCCCCTGCAGAAATACAGAGCCATGCTGCGTCTATAGCCGTCCGTAAGTGCCGGTGCAGGAGTTTGTGCATAGAACTGACCTCTCGATAAAGTTCCATAAATGTTCGATGGGAATCATGTCGAGCGATCGGGGTGGCTAAATCATTCGCTCGAATTGTCCAGAATATTCTTCATCCAATCGCGAACAGTTGTGGCCCGATAACATGGCGCATCCATAAAAATACAATCGTTGTTTGGGAACATGAAGTCCACGAATGGCTCCAAATGGTCACCAAGTAGCCGAACATAACTATTTACAGTCACTGATCGGTTCAGTTGGACCAGAGGACCCGGTTCATTCCATGTAAACACAGCCCACAGCGTTATGTATCCACTACCAGCTTACACGTTGCCTTGTTGACAACTTGGATCCATGGCTTCGCGGGGTCTGCGCTACTCTCGAACCCCACAATCAGCTTTTTTTTTATCAACTGAAATCGCGACTCATCTCACCACACCAGGGTTTTCCAGTAGTCTAGGGTCCAACCGATATGGTTACGGGCCCAGAAGATATGCTGCAGGCGATGTCGTGCTGTTAGCAAAGGCACTCGCGTCGGTCGTCTGTTGCCATAGCCCATTAACGCCAGATTTCACCGTACTGTCCTAACGGATACGCTCGTCGTACGTCCCAACATTATTAAATTCGCTAACGATTTCCGAAATGGAATATCCCCTTACGTCTAGCTCCAACTACCATTCCGCGTCCAGAGTCCATTAATTCCAATTGCGCGGCCATAATCACTTCGGAAACCTTTTCACATGAATCACCTACAGGGTGTTTCAAAAATGACCGGTATATTTGAAACGGCAATAAAAACTAAATGAGCAGCGATAGAAATACACCGTTTGTTGCAATATGCTTGGGACAACAGTACATTTTCAGGCAGACAAACTTTCGAAATTACAGTAGTTACAATTTTCAACAACAGATGGCGCTGCGGTCTGGGAAACTCTATAGTACGATATTTTCCACATATCCACCATGCGTAGCAATAATATGGCGTAGTCTCTGAATGAAATTACCCGAAACCTTGGACAACGTGTCTGGCGGAATGGCTTCACATGCAGATGAGATGTACTGCTTCAGCTGTTCAATTGTTTCTGGATTCTGGCGGTACACCTGGTCTTTCAAGTGTCCCCACAGAAAGAAGTCACAGGGGTTCATGTCTGGCGAATAGGGAGGCCAATCCACGCCGCCCCCTGTATGTTTCGGATAGCCCAAAGCAATCACACGATCATCGAAATATTCATTCAGGAAATTAAAGACGTCGGCCGTGCGATGTGGCCGGGCACCATCTTGCATAAACCACGAGGTGTTCGCAGTGTCGTCTAAGGCAGTTTGTACCGCCACAAATTCACGAAGAATGTCCAGATAGCGTGATGCAGTAATCGTTTCGGATCGGAAAAATGGGCCAATGATTCCTTTGGAAGAAATGGCGGCCCAGACCAGTACTTTTTGAGAATGCAGGGACGATGGGACTGCAACATGGGGCTTTTCGGTTTCCCCATATGCGCCAGTTCTGTTTATTGACGAAGCCGTCCAGGTAAAAATAAGCTTCGTCAGTAAACCAAATGCTGCCCACATGCATATCGCCGTCATCAATCCTGTGCGCTATATCGTTAGCGAATGTCTCTCGTGCAGCAATGGTAGCGGCGCTGAGGGGTTGCCGCGTTTGAATTTTGTATGGATAGAGGTGTAAACTCTGGCGCATGAGACGATACGTGGACGTTGGCGTCATTTGGACCGCAGCTGCAACACGGCGAACGGAAACCCGAGGCCGCTGTTGGATCACCTGCTGCACTAGCTGCGCGTTGCCCTCTGTGGTTGCCGTACGCGGTCGCCCTACCTTTCCAGCACGTTCATCCGTCACGTTCCCAGTCCGTTGAAATTTGTCAAACAGATCCTTTATTGTATCGCTTTTCCGTCCTTTGGTTACATTAAACCTCCGTTGAAAACTTCGTCTTGTTGCAACAACACTGTGTTCTAGGCGGTGGAATTACAACACCAGAAAAATCCTCTGTTCTAAGGAATAAACCATGTTGTCTACAGCACACTTGCACGTTGTGAACAGCACACGCTTACAGCAGAAAGACGACGTACAGAATGGCGCACCCACAGACTGCGTTGTCTTCTATATCTTTCACATCACTTGCAGCACCATCTGTTGTTGAAAATTGTAACTACTGTAATTTCGAAAGTTTGTCCGCCTGAAAATGTACTGTTGTCCCAAGCATATTGCAACAAACGGTGTATTTCTATCGCTGCTCGTTTAGTTTTTATTGCCGTTTCAAATATACCGGTCATTTTTGAAACACTCTGTAAGTAAAAATGATAGCTCCGACAATGCAGTGCCCTTTTATATCTTGTGTATGCGATAATACCACCATCTGTGTGTATGCATATAGCTATCTCATAACTTTTGTCACTACGGTGTATTATACTGATCAGAAACGTAGATATAATAATGTAAATAAAGTGATTATACTGATTTGAAGGTTCTCGTGTATCCTTTTCTTATTGGAAATCTCCTTAAGAAAAAATAATTTTCTCCTTTTTTCCGGATGAAAATTTATGAAAATAATAAATGAATCATTGAATGATTGATAATCTGCACACTCAAAACAAATCTGTTGTAAAAATTACGTGGGGATGAAAAACAAATTAGCGGCGGCGTGATTCGATTCAGAGACCTCGCAGTTGTGAAACTAAGCGCTTACTCGCTTGGTTGCGGAGTGGTTGAAAAAGTAGCTACGCTACGAAGTATACACTCACGCCTAAAAAGTTTTCAAGCTCCATTTTCATACGGTCCCCTTGTGAGACAGAAGTCCCAACGTTTCACTTAAACAACAAGATGGGGAACAAAGTGTTCACTGTCCACCTTGAAGGAATATTACTCAGACATAACAGAAACCCAAGATATCCTGGCGTCACGCTTGATAGAAAGCTCAGTTAGAAACATCTACAAAAAATGAGAACGCGAAATAACAACCTAAAGAAACACTGTGGCACATTACGCGAACCATGTGCACCAACACTCCTTACTTCTACACTGAAATTTGTTTAGCCTGTTGCTGAATATTGCTCACCAGCCTGGATGAGTAGTGCTCATACAAAACGTGTTGATACACTGCTCAACCATACCATGCGTCTTGTAACCGGTACCATCAGACGCACACCAACTTCCTGGTTACCCATATGTCTTAGCCAGAACTATCTCCATCTCTGCGGCGGTACGGAGTACAAAAAACTACAGAAAAATCCTAACCTCTCTCTTCACGTATACTTTCCAAGCATCAGCAAAGGTGGGCCTCGCCTTCGTCACCCACCCCTGGAAACCGCAAGGCGGCAAGAATGTTAGTTGGCAACGGCTTTAATACAGATGACTTCTGGAGACACACACTGGAGATAAATGCTTTGACAGAACACATTAAGATGCGATGCATATCGATCAAGCCACCTGTCTTTGAATTGCCACGCAAGATCTTGTTGGTTCTTAATCGAGTAGAAACCAACAATGGAAGGTGTGCCGACTCTTCACATAGGTGGAAGAAAATAACTTCACCAAGTTGTGACTGTGGCGCTGAAAAGCAGACTGATCGCCAGTAATTCAAGAAGACAGCTTGCCGTGGCGACCCAACAGACTTTCTGGCGATGACGACGGGATCAATTCGTGGCCTTTGAGATTTCTGTAATGTTATTTGTCTGTGATGTAGCCACACGCTAAATAAATGAATGCTGTCTCTCACGAGTTCACGGCATCTCCGTGTCTTTCACGGTGATCACTCAACATATCACGCCCCTTGGATACTCTATAAGGCCAGGCAACAACACTAAACACGAACAACACTAATGCACACTGGCGGCCGTTCTTCCTCTGCCAGAGAACAGCAACCCCAATCATTCACATAGCTGCCTATGACACCCGACCTTGTCTCCTTGGAGCTCCCCCTGTTTTTGTCAGGCAGTATACTTCTGTCAATGTTCATCTGTGGGTATGATTTATACGTGACAGTCTGATTCATTTCCTCCGGATTACGCAGGTCTCCAAGCTCTTATGATTGTTTTAAAGTGGTCATAATAGGAAACTGTACAAATAGTGCTTGTGACGTGCGAAATGATGATATGTGATTGATATTTTAGTTTCACTAAGATTGAACGAAGTTGAAAAAGATTGTACCAGAAAGTAAAAACAAAAGAATATTTAAAGTGATAAATCGCCACTCTGCTTCATCTTATATTTCAGAGTTTTTCGGGATACTTTCAGTTTGGCTCTGGATACCTTTGCTGCTAATCTGTAACACTTATATGTTCTGGCCTTCTTCAAGCTGATACAGAACTGATACGTTGTCTGTTGGATGGGCAAGATACGAGTGAGTTTAATTTACTCACATTTTCTTCTAGGAGGAAGGGGGTTATCGGCTCCCCAACCCACCGCCCTCCCTTGCCTCTCTCTGAGAACGCCCTAGGTAGCTGTAATTATTTACATTTTCCATTTCATTCTGTACCCGGATCCATTAGTCTCACTCCATACGTCACAAGTCGTTACGGAAGCAATATAAAATTTGCCAGAGGAACCCTAAGTCTACATTTACTTCACGTGATTACTCTGCTATTCACAGTAAAGTGGCTGGCAGAGGGTTCAATGAACCACCTTCAGTCTCTCTACCGTTCCACTCTCGAACGGCGCGTGGGAAAAAAACGAGCACTTAAAATTTTCTGTGTGAGCCCTGATTTATTTTATCGTGATGATCATTTCTCCCTATGTAGGTGAGTGCCAACAGAATGTTTTCGCAATCGGAGGAGAAAACTGGAGACTGAAATTTCTACTCTTCCATTTACTTTTCTTCTTTCGCATCCAGTGATTCGTCTTCAGCCACCCTAGAGAAAAAAAATTCATCAAATCATTTACGACGCCACTATTAATTTGTACTCATAGGAATCCGCAAGGGAGACCAAGACGGGGCAGTTGGCTTCTGTAAGTGTAGCTGTAATTAAAAAATTGTCGCGCATTTCTAGCCATGATTTTCTGCGATCCTCTTAAATGGCAGATTTAGCATTATCAACCGCGTTGCGAAACACTGTAGGTTTTTAACCTTAAGTTTTGTTTCTCCAATTTGAGGAGTATTATTTTGGCATATCCCCCCCCCCCCCTCCCGTCATTTTTACAGCTATGCAAGAGGATTTTCTCAGTCGTCTTAACTGTTTTTGTTCAAACTCGAATTTTCAATTACAGCTTAATATTACTGCTATATGAATAAAGATATTTCTCGAAGGATGTAATTTGACACTCTTGAATCAAAATAGTGGCATTAGTATTCAAATTGTTAATATAGAAACATATCCTTAGCATAGACTAATGAAATATACCACTATTTCGATATAAAAGAAATAAACTTAAAAAACTGAATAGATAACTATCAGTCGAATAAAATGCAATAAATTTTGTGTAGTTTCTTTGATATTTGCTTCTTGGGGCCCTACAAGTTCCCAAAGTGCTTCTTGGAACCTTAGACGTTCTCAAGGTCACCGAATAAGGAACATCAGAAACTGCAGTTTTAGAATTTTGTCTCGCTTTTGAATCCTGCGGACACAATGCTTATAACTGTACTACAAAATTGTCGAGGCCTCCGTGGTTTCTTGTTGCTTGTAGCATTTGCCTTTAGATGTGTCTGTTATACATTATTTTTGTCTTGATTTTCAGTAAAAAAAGGTAAAACATTTCAGTGATTACTTTCTTTACAGGTACTGTGAATGCTCCCATAGTGTGAGGATCCAATCTGCAAACTAGCAAATGCAAACTATCTACAGGTAACTAGTTCGAAGTAGGGGAAACGAAAACTGTACAATCAGGGTAACTTTTTACCAGTCATGGTATCTTCTGTTTCAAACGGCTGCTACTCCACGTACTTGCATTATTTTGTGCTAAAAGTAACAGTTATATTACTTCTATGATTTCTTGTTAGTATTTCATTTGCCTTTCAAACTTCCTACAATCTCTTAGGCTTGGGATAACCCCTAATTGCGTTGGCTGTGAAGAGAGTGACTGGTGACAGTGACTAAGTTGAACAAAGCAAGTAAAACTCCACTACTGAATTAACATTGTTTCTTTTTGTTTCTTATTAAAACCTGATTCCTTCTGGCATGATGTAAATATACCCACAGCATTGCATACAGGAATTTTTGTTTTTGTTTTGTAAGACTGATCTAAGGTTATCCTAACTGACAGTGTAGCTTTGTACCAGCATCAAAAGTTCAAATGGCTCTAAGCACTGTGGGACTTAACAGCTGAGGTCATCAGTCCCCTAAACGTAGAACTACTTAAACGTAACTAACCTAAGGACATCACACGTATCCATGCCCGAGGCAGGATTCGAACCTGCGACCGTAGCAACCGCGTGGCTCCGGACTGAAGCGCCTAGATCCGCTCGACCATCGCGGCTGGCTCATTAAAAGTGAAATTTTAATCTAATAGGACATGGTTAATACAAATTTTAACTTTTCCAAACACTCAGTTACTACAGATGTAAAATGTCTGTTGCGATGTGTAATTTATTTTTGTGTCCAGTATTTTCAAAAAGTGATTAAAAGTGATACAAAGTTACCCAAATTGACTGTAAGGCATCTGCAGCTGGCGAAACTCACCGTCAGTTGTATGTTGTCCCGCTAGACGCCACGTATCAGCAGGACACTGCGTTCCTCGTACTGTTTTCCTCGTTTCTCCAGATCAGAATAACAAAGTGATTGACAGCTACTTGTTTACAAAAGAGATACCACAGCAACAACCAATCAGAGCAAGAGCTTGGTCTCGCCTTCTCTTTTGTTCGCTGTTGCCATGTCGCTCCGCGTAAGACAATTAGAGCTGATAACATACACTACTGGCCATTAAAATTGCTACACTAAGAAGAAATGCAGATGATAAACGGGTATTCATTGGACAAATATATTATACTAGAACTGAAATGTGATTACATTTTCACGCAATTTGGGTGCATAGATCCTGAGAAATCAGTACCCAGAACAACCACCTCTGGTCGTAATAACGGCCTTGATACGCCTGAGCATTGAGTCAAACAGAGCTCGGATGGCGTGTACAGGTACAGCTGCCCATGCAGCTTCAACACGATACCACAGTTCATCAAGAGTAGTGACTGGCGTATTGTGACGGACCAGTTGCTGAGCCACCATTGAGCGGACGTTTTCAATTGGTGAGAGATCTGGAGAATGTGCTGGCCAGGGCAGCAGTCGAACATTTTCTGTATCCAGAAAGAAGGCCCGTACAGGACCTGCAAATTGTGGTCGTGCAGTATCCTGCTGAAATGTAGGGTTTCGCAGGGATCGAATGAAGGGTAGAGCCACGGGTCGTAACACATCTGAAATGTAACGTCCACTGTTCAAAGTGCCGTCAATGCGAACAAGAGGTGACCGAGACGTGTAACCAATGGCACCCCATACCATCACGCCAGGTGATACGCCAGTATGGCAATGACGAATACACGCTTCCAATTTGCGTTCACCGCGATGTCGCCAAACACGGATGCGACCATCATGATGCTGTAAACAAAACCTGTATTCATCCGAAAAGCCGGCCGCGGTGGTCTAGCGGTTCTAGGCGCTCAGTCCGGAACCGCGCGACTGCTACGGTCGCAGGTTCGAATCCTGACTCGGGCATGGATGTATGTGATGTCCTTAGGTTAGTTAGGTTTAACTAGTTCTAAGTTCTAGGGGACTAATGACCTCAGAAGTTGAGTCCCATAGTGCTCAGAGCCATTTGAACCATCCGAAAAAATGACGTTTTGCAATTCGTGCACCCAGGTTCGTCGTTGAGTACTCCATCGCAGGCGCTCCTATCTGTGATGCAGTGTTAAGAGTAACCGCAGCCATGGTCTCCGAGCTGATAGTCCATGCTGCTGGAAACGTCGTCGAACTGTTCGTGCAGATGGTTGTTGTCTTGCAAACGTCTCCATCTGTCGACTCAGGGACCGAGACGTGGCTGCACGATCCGTTACAGCCATGCGGATAAGGTGCCTGTCATCTCGACTGCTAGTGATACGAGGCCGTTGAGATCCAGCACGGCGTTTCGTATTACCCTCCTGAACCCACCGATTCCATATTCTGCTAACAGTCATTGGATCTTGACCAACGCGAGCAGCAATGTCGCGATACGATAAACCGCAATCGCGATAGGCTACAATCCGACCTTTATCAAAGTCGGAAACGTGATGGTACGCATTTCTCCTCCTTACGCGAGGCGTCATAACAACCTTTCACCAGGCAACGCCGGTCAACTGCTGTTTGTGTATGAGAAATCGGTTGGAAACTTTCATCATGTCAGCCGGCCGCGGTGGTCTAGCGGTTCTAGGCACTCAGTCCGGAACCGCGGGACTGCTACGGTCGCAGGTTCGAATCCTGCCTCGGGCATGGATGTGTGTGATGTCCTTAGGTTAGTTAGGTTTAAGTAGTTCTAAGTTCTAGGGGACTGATGACCTCAGAAGTTAAGTCCCATAGTGCTCAGAGCCATTTTTCATCATGTCAGCACGTTGTAGGTGTCACCACCGGCGCCAGCCTTGTGTGAATGCACTGAAAATCTAATCATTTGCATATCACAGCATCTTCTTCCTGTCGGTTAAATTTCGCGTCTGTAGCACGTCATCTTCGTGGTGTAGCAATTTTAATGGCCAGTAGTGTAACTGTTGCTATTTGCTTACGTCATGTGATTTTCTTTCTTTTTTACAATACGGAGAAGACTGTCGGCAACTAATAGCTAGACGGAGCAGCAACCTGATAAGGCTATTACGATCCCGCAAGCCGAACTCAGTGCTGCGGATTAACCGAAAACGTTCGAAAGAATTCAGTGTTGAACTGGGCAGCTGTTGCTGCCGCAGACGTATTGGGCGTCTAACATTTCTAACCGAAAACATTACCACTTTCCGTGTCTAAGTGCCATTCACTCCGTTACTCTGATCCAGGCACAGAACGCACATTAATACATAGCGCTCCTGCTGAGCCACCCACGCGCAGAGGCGGCCGGCGCCTCTCGCAGTCAGACGACGCACGCAGCTGGCACGTCCGTCCGAATGGCCGGCAGACAGGCTTGTGCCTGCCGCCTGCTCCTAAAGCGGAACCGCTAGCGTTCCCAGGCCGGGCAGCGCGCCGCAGGTCGGCGGAGGTGGAGGTCACCAGCCGAGTGGGTTCCACGGCCTGAAGCCAGGTTTGCACAGGCATCTGTTACTTGCACGTGCTTTCCCCCGCCACCACTCGCGCAAATCAACATACATGTGGGTACACCCTACTTGCACACTGTCATGCCGACGTATGCTTACTTACGCCGCATTTCCGCAGACATGAATTTCTTACACGTGCATCTCCCCACCACTCCGCTTACATGCACGTTAGGGATTGCACACATCGAAGCTAGAAACGCTACTTTTCGAGATGGCGGCAAGTGGAACTATTCGTACGGAAGTTTAGCAGCTTTTAGCCGAAGAGCGTATGCACTGGAGAGTCAAAGAAACTTGTACTCCTGCCTGGTGTAGCACGCAGAAGTGCCGCACTCGACTAATGTCTGAGTAGTGCTGCAGGGAACTGACACCATGAATTCTGCAAAAAAATGGTTCAAATGGCTCTGAGAACTATGGGACTTAACTTCTGAGGTCATCAGTCCCCTAGAACTTAGAACTACTTAAACCTAACTAACCTAAGGACATCTACACACATCCATGCCCGAGGCAGGATTCGAACCTGCGACCGTAGCGGTCGCGCGGTTCCAGACTGTAGCGCCTAGAACCGCTCGGCCACTCCGGCCGGCGAATTCTGCAGGGCTGACCACAAATCCGTAAGAGTACGAGTGGGTGGAGATCTCTCCTAAACAGTACGTTGCAAGGCATCCCAGATATGCTCAATAATGTTCATGTTTGGGGAGATTGGTGTCCAGCAGATGTGTTTCAACTCAAAAGAGTGTTCCTGGAGCCATCCTGTAGCAATTTCGAACGTGTGGGGTGTCGCATTGTCCTGCTGGAACTGCCCAAGTTCGTCGGAATGCACAATGGCTGCCAGTAATCAGCCAGGATGCTTACGTACGTGTCACCTATAGAGATGGGTCGTTCGCGAACTAACGGGTCCAAAGGAACGGTTCACCAAGATGAACAGAACGAGCGAGGAACGAATTATAAGGAACGGTCTTTCATAGTTCACTTCGGTCGCAGCTTTCTACTTGTAGTTCCCGGGAACGGGAAACGATCGAGTCTCGTTCCCTCGTTCCACGGCACGTCGGCGGGTCTCGTTCCAGCCTCGGTCCCGTTCCCGCCTGTCTCGGTCTCGCTCGGCCGGACTCGTCCTTCTTCGAATGGCTACTCGTCGCAGTTCCACTGCCGACTGCTCCTAGTCAGTTCAGTATCGAGTTGTCGCTCGTTTCGTTCGCTTCGCACGCCCATTCTAGATCTGTTTCAAACCTTTTTTGAACTCTGAACTTCTTGTTCTTTTCCTATTCTATTCAGCGTCCACGACCGGTAATTAAAACGTGTTTTATAATTACTTAAATTACATTAAAAATTACGTGGTATGTAATACATCTTTTCAAGTAAAAAAACGACATATCAGCTTACTTCACTATTTCGATAAACAGCAGAAGAAATACTCGTAAAAAGGCAAGACTTTTTGTTATTACACATGCAAAGCAAGTCGGCACGGCACAAACGAGTGGCCATTTTCAGTCTTTTTTTGGACCAAGGTAAGAGAACATTTTCATTGTTATGGAACGCAGACCGACAACCGAATGAAGCCCGCGCTCCATAATCGAGTGTCCGGTCTCACATTTTGTAAAGAGAATATGATAACTTCTACAATATTATTTCAGTGATATAGAGTGGCGCACGAAAAATCGGCCCCGAGTACTTGACTGCTCATTCTCGCCCACCAATCGTCATCTATTGTTCGAAGTTGTTGTTTGCATTAGCTTATTTGTTATTTCTTCACTGCCTAATTATTACATGTTTATCTGTTCTGCTCATAGTGGTCAACAAATCGTACGTAATTGGCGAGCAGTCTGTACTCGGGGCCGGTTTTTCGTGCGCGACCTTGTACTATTTCACTGCGATCAGCCACATAACGCTACAGTTGGCTAAACGAGACGTTTTGCAGAATCACGAAAATTACATGTGTGTGAGAATTCTGTTATGAATAAAAACTCTGAGGCAAGTGCCCCCTCTTGGCGCCTTCCATCTTCAGTCACCCATGCAACCAATTTTCAGTTTTTCATAAGAACCATATACCAAGCAGAAATGAACGGTGAACGACTAAAAATGAACGGTTCCCAAAAAAGAGCGATCACCAGTGAACTAGTTCCCAAGGACAAATGTGTTTGCCCCTCTCTGCTCACGTATCAAAGGGTAGTATCAGGGGTCCCATTCACTCCAACTGCACACGGCCCACTCCATTACAGAGCCTCAACCAGCCTGAACAGTCCCCTGCTGACATTCAGGGTCGATGGATTCATACGGTGGTTTCCATACCCGTACACATCCATCCGCTCGATACAATTTGAAACGAGACTCGTCCGACCAGGCAACATGTTTTCGGTCATCAACAGTCCAATGTCGGTGTTGACTGGCCCTGGCGAGGCGTGAAGCTTCCTGTCATGCAGTCATGAAGGGTATTCGAGTGGGCCTTCGGCTCCATAAGCCCATAGCTATGATGTTTCGTTGAATAGTTCGCACGGTGACACTTGTTGATGGCCCACCATTGAAATCTGCCGCGATGTGCGGAAGGCTTTCACTTCTGTTACGTTGAATGATTCTCTTTAGCCGTCGTTGGTCCCGTTCTTGCAGGATCTTTACCTGGCCGCAGCTATGCCGGAGATTTGATATTTTACCGGATTTCTGATTTCTGATATTCACGGTATACTCGTGAAATACACTCCTGGAAATGGAAAAAAGAACACATTGACACCGGTGTGTCAGACCCACCATACTTGCTCCGGACACTGCGAGAGGGCTGTACAAGCAATGATCACACGCACGGCACAGCGGACACACCAGGAACCGCGGTGTTGGCCGTCGAATGGCGCTAGCTGCGCAGCATTTGTGCACCGCCGCCGTCAGTGTCAGCCAGTTTGCCGTGGCATACGGAGCTCCATCGCAGTCTTTAACACTGGTAGCATGCCGCGACAGCGTGGACGTGAACCGTATGTGCAGTTGACGGACTTTGAGCGAGGGCGTATAGTCGGCATGCGGGAGGCCGGGTGGACGTACCGCCGAATTGCTCAACACGTGGGGCGTGAGGTCTCCACAGTACATCGATGTTGTCGCCAGTGGTCGGCGGAAGGTGCACGTGCCCGTTGACCTGGGACCGGACCGCAGCGACGCACGGATGCACGCCAAGACCGTAGGATCCTACGCAGTGCCGTAGGGGACCGCACCGCCACTTCCCAGCAAATTAGGGACACTGTTGCTCCTGGGGTATCGGCGAGGACCATTCGCAACCGTCTCCATGAAGCTGGGCTACGGTTCCGCACACCGTTAGGCCGTCTTCCGCTCACGCCCCAACATCGTGCAGCCCGCCTCCAGTGGTGTCGCGACAGGCGTGAATGGAGGGACGAATGGAGACGTGTAGTCTTCAGCGATGAGAGTCGCTTCTGCCTTGGTGCCAATGATGGTCGTATGCGTGTTTGGCGCAGTGAAGGTGAGCGCCACAATCAGGACTGCATACGACCGAGGCACACAGGGCCAACACCCGGCATCATGGTGTGGGGAGCGATCTCCTACACTGGCCGTACACCACTGGTGATCGTCGAGGGGACACTGAATAGTGCACGGTACATCCAAACCGTCATCGAACCCATCGTTCTACCATTCCTAGACCGGCAAGGGAACTTGCTGTTCCAACAGGACAATGCACGTCCGCATGTATCCCGTGCCACCCAACGTGCTCTAGAAGGTGTAAGTCAACTACCCTGGCCAGCAAGATCTCCGGATCTGTCCCCCATTGAGCATGTTTGGGACTGGATGAAGCGTCGTCTCACGCGGTCTGCACGTCCAGCACGAACGCTGGTCCAACTGAGGCGCCAGGTGGAAATGGCATGGCAAGCCGTTCCACAGGACTACATTCAGCATCTCTACGATCGTCTCCATGGGAGAATAGCAGCCTGCATTGCTGCGAAAGGTGGATATACACTGTACTAGTGCCGACATTGTGCATGCTCTGTTGCCTGTGTCTATGTGCCTGTGGTTCTGTCAGTGTGATCATGTGATGTATCTGACCCCAGGAATGTGTCAATAAAGTTTCCCCTTCCTGGGACAATGAATTCACGGTGTTCTTATTTCAATTTCCAGGAGTGTAGTTGTACGGGAAAATCCCCACTTCATCGCTACCTCGGAGGTGCTGTTTCCCATCGCTCGTGCGCCGACTATAACACCATGCTCAAACTCACTTAAATCTTTATAAGCTGCGATTGTAGCAGCAGTAACCGATCCAACAACTGCACCAGACACTTGTCTTACATATGCGTTGCCGACCGCAACGGTGTGTTCTGCCTGTTTACTTAATACACTAATTTCTTTGGCGCTTCAGTGAAGTAACGTTGATGAACAAAAAGTGCACACAGAAATGTTGAGTATGGAAACGGACGTCTTGTAGAAATCTTTTGGGAACATCCAATACGCTAGGAAGGGAGTTATCTGCCGAGGATGACGATTCGTTCGAAAATCATTTTCGAATGAGTAATATCAATTTTGAAACCTTTTTGAGTTATATTCCTGGATTTGTACAAAAGTCTAATACACGTATGTAAGATGCCGTTCCAGCTTGCAATAAATTACAAGTAACACTGAAATATCTGCAATTGGAATCACAGCAATATAGGTATTGCATTGCGAAGGGCACTATTTTTAAACTTTTTATGTTATCTACAATACACCGAAGGTACATAAGAATGTAAGTCTTTTGTCTCAACAGTGCAGCTATGTTTTTATATTCAAGGTTGATCAAGGTTCTGACAGGTCATGGCGTTCTAAATAGACGTTTGTTTTATCGGTGCAGTACTTAATTTTGTAACCAAACTTGTTACTACTGTACAGAACAATCATCACTCAGTGACGATGCCAAAACAAACATTATTATACTTCCATAGGACTTTAAAGAAGGTCGAGAATAGTTTTAAATCTCTGAAGTCACAAAGAAATTTCCATTTCACCGTGATTCACTCTCAATGACAAGCAAAAAATTGTCATCGTCATACTTTAAAAAAATCTTCACAGTATTGACTGTTCTGCAGTAATACGAACTTCAGCAAGATCATACTTTTTTATTCATTTCGTCACTTCGAACGATATTCTGTTACTCTATGACGAACAAGTGATTAGAAAGAGTTGCTGAGTGCTAAAAAGCGGTTCCGGTTTCACTGTTAAAGGAAATTTGCCTGTTTAAAAAGTATTCATTTGCTTAGTTGAAGACTAAGGCTATTGTTCTGGCATGACGTTAACTTTTCACGTAAATAAACACAAAACGATTTTAGATCTGTCCTGTCCAACGAACGGAAGTAGAATGGGAACAGATCCGCATATAGGCAGTAGCTGAAGTTCGTAGCCGACGGTGGGGGAAGTAAAATCGTCCAAGAAAGTAGAACGGCTATAAATTTTCGTAATTTACGCGTAAGTTGGTATGACAGTGTACAAGTTGGGTGTTTCCAGGTGTCAGTTGACTTATGGGAGTGGTGGTGAGGGTATGCACATGTAAAAAATTCAAGCCTGTGGAAACCCGGCTTTTCGCAAGTTAAAGGCGTTCAAAGGGGCCCTCAACACGTTCGTTCAATAATAGTGTCAAGTCGTCAGTATATGAACGTCTGACATGGCCGTATTGATGTATTATCGATACTTAAGAGCAGTACTGATGGGCCTCAAAATATTCTAGTGTTCTTTAGGTTTGGTTACATCAGAAAGCGCGCGTTCCACGACCGTGCTAATGACACACAAGACAGGAGGAAGGGCAGCATCGGTCATAAATTATAAATCTGTTTCTCGCAGATTGATTTCAGCCGCTACTGTGAAGCTATCTTTAGTACAGACGAGGGGTCATCACGACTTGGATGTAACTGCACTCACGGTAAGCAAACAGTAGCTGATAGCGATCTGCCATAAACAGATTAAAAATTTACAACCGATATCTTTCTTCCTCGTATCTTGATTCTCAGTATTGTCAATACAGGGTAATTCAAAAAGAAAAAAAAAAACAGGTTTCAGTTGTTTGTTGCAGACAAACTATAAAATACAGAAAAACATTGCGCTTGTCATTGAATAGAGGAAGGTTCAAAGTTGTTTGTTTGTAACAGCAATCTGTGTGTTGGAATTTGCCGGCCGCGGTGGTCTCGCGGTTCTAGGCGCGCAGTCCGGAACCGCGCGACTGCTACGGTCGCAGGTTCGAATCCTGCCTCGGGCATGGATGTGTGTGATGTCGTTAGGTTAGTTAGGTTTAACTAGTTCTAAGTTCTAGGGGACTGATGACCTAAGATGTTAAGTCCCATAGTGCTCAGAACCATTTGAACCATTTTTTTTTTTTGTGTTGGAATTTGCGCGAAATCAATCAATCGTTCAAGTGCAACGTGCTTTCCGCTGTCGATTCAGCAACAAGTCGCCTCTGCACAAGTAGATTTATGACTTGCATACAAAATTCTTGGAAGACGGCTGCACACGCACAGAAAAGAGCACTGGTCGGCCACGCACTCTAATGAAAATGTCGAGAGTATCGGAGATGCGGTAACACGGAGCCCTCGCAAGTCCACAAGACAGGCAGGGCAGGAACTTCAACTTCTTCAAACAGCTGTGTGGTGTGTTTTGAAACGACGCCTGCATATGAACACCTACAGTTTGCTGTTACTGCAGCAATTGCGTCACGGTGACCACAACAGATGGTACGAATTTTGCATTTCATTTCTCCAGGATATGGCACAGGACACTTTCCGAACGACTCATCTTCTCAGACGAATCGACGTTCCATCTATCGGGTAAAGTAAAGCGTCGTAATAAAAAAAAAATTTGGGGATCACATAATCCTGGCGTCGTCGTCAAACTTGAAAGAAACTCACCGATGTGAATGTGTGTGGTGCAGTTTCTATTCTCAAAGTTTATGATTCTTTCTTTTTTGCAGAGGAAACTGTGACTGTAATGTCACGTCCAAACATGCTGCAAAATTGGCTGTTTCCTCAACTTCACGAAGATTTCAGTGGTTTTATTTTTATGTACGACGGTGCCCCATACCACTTTCACCTTGAAATGCGGCGTCCTCGTAACACCACCACACCACAGTGTTGGATTTGAAGACGTGGACAACAAGATTTGTTCATGACTTTTGGCCTCCCAGGTCACCAGACTTCACACCTTGCGATTTTTTTCTGTGGTGGTACACAAAAGACAGTCTTTGTCCCAGCTATGACAGCTACTCTTCAATAGGTGGGAAATCGAATTGTTGAAACTGTCGATTCAATAAACAAGGACTTGCTGATTCGGTGTGGAATGAAATGGACTGCCATTTCGATCTTTCTCGAGCAATGCATGGTGCTCATTTTGAGTATATGGTATAGCGTCTGTGCGAACATTAAACTGTGTTTCTGCCATTCACAGTTTGTCTGTGTTCCTTCTTTTTGAATCATCCTGTAAAGAGCGTGTGAGATCGAGAATTGGCGGTTTGTCAATATTCGCCATCCAGATGTTGACAAAGCTTCATGACCCTATCACACAGCGGTAAGCGTGCACTGCTTATGTGTTTAGTTCGTCACTTGAGTATAACATCTCTCAGATTTAGTTTCTCAAGTAGTCTTCTAACACAAAACAGTTTTAATAAGACTATGCAATGGTGGTAGTCGTATTTACCACTTTGCGCTGGTCAACGGAGGGTTCACTGTGGCATTACTTTTTTTATTAATTTGAAAACATAGTAGGCGTGGGCATATATATACGACGACTGCGAAATACATGAGCACGTTATCACAAAACGTAAATAATATTTTACGTTAATTACCTAAATATAACATTGCGGGATAGATATAATTATAAATTTCAATAACAGTTTTGCTAATGGTGTTTGCTGATATTACAGCACTGAACTTTAAGCATTCGAATGACCTGATTGTCGCCATAAATCTCAAAGTTGCTCCTAATCTCTCGTCGGCGGCGATTTAGTCTCCTGTTAACATATTTTGCTTCTCCATTTCATGTCCCATCAACATTAATAATTTGTCGTAAGTTGCAGGGTTCATACGAAAATAGTTTGTGAAGTCTTTCGGTTCCGTGGTTACGATTTTAGTCAGTAAATTAACATACAACAAGTCGCTTTTTTCAGCTATTCTCGGATCCATTTCTTCCTCAGTGTTCTTTTCTGCTGTTTAGCTGAATCAGTCGTCACACACGCTTACTTTTGGGAAAAATTGGAAATTTGTGGTAAGGCCTTATGGGACCAAACCGCTCAGGTCATCGGTCCCTAAGCTTACACACTACTTAATCTAACTTAAACTAAATTAAGCTAAGGACGACACACACGCCCATGCCCGAGGGAGAACTCGAACCTCCGACGGGGGGAGCCACGCGGACCGTGACAAGACGCCTGAGACCGCGGCTTTACTTTTGGGTGTTCAACATCTTAATCTTGTATAAACTCGCGTTGCCAACTGACAACGTTATGGATGGTGTGAGAATCGCTTCGGTGTACTGAATGATTGAAAAACTGGGGCTGTCAAAAAGTACGGAACGTGTGCAGGGCTCTTTACTTTCTTTCAAGCTATCGCTTCCCCCACCATCGCGTACGTCCTTCATTAACCGCCGATAGGTGGATCTGCTCTCGTTCTGCTCAGTTTCGTTCGACAGAACGTACCCATATTCGCTTGTTTATGTACGAGCAAAAGTTACCGACATGCCAAAATAATGGATTTGGATTCAACTAAGTAAATAAATTCTTTGTAAAGTAGCAAAATGTTCTTGAACAATGCGATAGGGCAGTCTATCATTCAGCAGCTCCTTATAATCACTTAAATTTGCAATGGAGCAACCCAACACTGAAGGGACGAAATGGGTTAAAAAGTGTTGTAACTGAGAGTGTGAAGTTGCTGACGCTCACATTATGCAAAACAGACGATACTGTAAAGGTATTTTTTATTTCAGTATTATGATAGAAATTTTTTGCTTTAGTCTTTGAGTGTAAATAATAGGGGGAAATAGAAATCTGTTTGCGCCTTTAGAGATTTAAAACTACTTTTGACCTGATTAAAATCCTATGTAAAAATAACAATGATAGAAATGGCGCCATCATTGAGTAATGACTGTTCTGTACAATAGAACAAGTCTTGTTACGAAGTTAAGAACCGTACCAGTAAAACAAACGAACGTAAATTTACAGCACCTGTCACCTATCAGAACCTTGATTAATTCTAAAAATAAAAATAAAGCTACACTGTTGAGACAGTGTACTGTGGTAACATAAAAATGAAATTGTGCTCTTCGGAATGCAATACGTATATTGTAGTGACTGCAGCTGCCGGATGTTTCAATGTTACTTGCATTTATTGAGAACTGGAACGGCATTTCGCGTACGTGTATTAGACTTGTTGTACTGAGCCAGAAATATGGCTCAAAAAGTTTTCAAAATTGATTGTACTCATGTGAAAATGTTTTTTGAACGGAACGACTTCGTCGGCAGACAACTCCCTTATTAACGTATTGGATGTCCTCGAACGATTCTTGTGAAATGCCAATTTCCATACCCAAGGTCTCTTGGTTCGTTTTTTCTTTGTCGAGCCACTATAAAGCTCTTCGGCTAAAAGTTGCGCAACTGCAGTACGAACAATTTCACTTGCCGCTGTCTTGAAAGTTGAGGAAGAAGCATTTCCAACTTCGACATGTAGAAACACTAACTTGCATGTAAAACGGTAGAGGTGGAGGGATGCACGCGTAAGAAATTCACGCCTGTCGAATCAAGGCTTACAGTGTCCTCACACGTTCCATAATATTCTGAAATCGTCCATCTAGTGACCGTCGAGGCCTCGCACTGACGTAGTACCGGTTTCAGAAATATTTTCGAGCCCCAAAAACATTCTCAGCACTGCAATATGTACCGACTGTGTGAAGTCGAGTATTAGCGGTTCGACAACGTCCGCCATTCGGTTGTTGACAGAGCTTGACGAACCAGTCCCAAACTGCCAAAATAGCACCACTTGAACAGCGATAAAAATAATTACATGGAGCAAATATTTCGTATGTCAGCGTAATGAAAGCGCCACACGCCTATCAGTGGCAGAGACGAGCTGGAGGCTGCCTGAGAGATCATTTGCAGAGTGGGTATCACATGCGTATCAAATTAATCAGTGTCTACTCCCACGGTATCTCTTTCTCTTAACTTTTTCAATCGGTTTGTCAATCTAGCCGACTTTTTATTTGGATCTCCCACTCCCTCTCTCTGTATCTCTGTAGGCGCGTGTGTGTGGGTGACGGTGTGGGTGTGCTTGCATGTTTGGAATGCAAGACGTAAACAATGAGTTAAGCGCTAACAACACTCGCAAATACGCAGTGTGACTGAAAAACAGTGGAAAACTCCAACAGTTCAAAACATCTGTGACGAGGCAACAATGCAAATCACCTTTTACGATACTTTTGCAATAAAAGTGAATCGCAACATTAGTATAGGTTTTCACGTCCAGTGTTTTAAGTATTTGTTGTCGTGACGCCAATAATCCAACGTTAACTTGTTATTTCTTGCGCATAAGAAGCGTATGGTGTCATTCATTGTCTCGTGGGTGCGCGCTATCCGCAGACACTTTGTTCTATGAGTTCCATGCGTGCCTGCTTGAGGGCAGCAGTAGTCGGATGGCGCTGTCAGCCAAGGTACTTGTTGTCGATTCATACTATACGCCACTATACGTAATTCGGAAACATTCCACATTATATTTCAGATGGCCAAGATCACACCAATCGTCGAAAGAATGGAGTGCCAGTAATTCACTTGAAGATTGTTTCGATTTTGTCAGAACAGTGATAGTCTGACATCGCAGTCCGATTATCTGCTAATGTCTGCTGTTAAGCTATTATCGCTGTACTTTGTCGTGTTATATTAGTGGATTTTACACCTTTGTGGTTTCTTTATCTTCAGTTTATTGCTTGTTTTGTTTACGCGACACAGGTTACACGAGGAACTAATATTTTACCATCTCTGTCGTTCCACAATGCACTTATAGTGTGTTAATACATATTACTGGAAAATGGTGTTCAAGTGACATGACGGAAAGGCTTTCAATTCCTGACTTCAACATTCTTCCACTACGGAGAGAAGCTCACATAGCGATATTGAAATTCACAAAGAATAAAATGAAGCGGTAAGCTATCGTTTATGGATCTGATGCTAGGCAAAAGGATGTTTGTGTATCTTGTGCAGTTTTTCGTGATAAGATGTGAATACATAGTGTAACATTAGTTTGGAATTAGCTGTGTCAGTAAGAATTGCACTGTCAAATAAGCTACAGATATCTGGTGTGGTGTTTACTTTTACTAATTTAGTTTTTTATGCTGATTTAAAATCTGAAAACCGTTTTGCCCCATTACGTTCTGTTTTGAAAATATCGACAAAAATTAATTTTTATGGAACATAGTTCAACTTGTTTTTACCCGTACGTTTTTAATAGTATTTTCATTCATTGCCTTACAATATTTTACTCGTCTGCGAAAACAGTTGTATTTGCTATATCGCATTGCTAATCCTTTTTTATGTTCCATTTAAGACGATATTATAGCGTCCAGAGGTCGCATAAATTCACCAGATCTGAAACTTCCTGGCAGATTAAAACTGTGTGCCTGACCGAGACTCGAACTCGGGACCTTTGCCTTTCGCGGGCAAGTGCTCTACCATCTGAGCTACCGAAGCACGACTCACGCCCGGTACTCACAGCTTTACTTCTGCCAGTATCTCGTCTCCTACCTTCCAAACTTTACAGAAGCTCTCCTGCGAACCTTGCAGAACTAGCACTCCTGAAAGAAAGGATATAGCGGAGACATGGCTTAGCCACAGCCTGGGGGATGTTTCCAGAATGAGATACTGGCAGAAGTAAAGCTGTGAGTACCGGGCGTGAGTCGTGCTTCGGTAGCTCAGATGGTAGAGCACTTGCCCGCGAAAGGCAAAGGTCCCGAGTTCGAGTCTCGGTCGGGCACACAGTTTTAATCTGCCAGGAAGTTTCATATCAACGCACACTTCGCTGCAGAGTGAAAATCTCATTCTGGAAATCACCAGATCTGTTTCGCTATGTGTGCGGGTATCAAACAAGTAAATCTCATCAGATGACTTCTACACCGTTTCCGATGAAATCATATGAACTATACTCCGATGCAAAGGTGGATATTGGTAAGTCTCAAAGGTGGATATTGGTAAGTCGTGGGCACCAAGTTCATCTGATTGACACGTGCACGCAACTTGTGCGTTTGGGTAAGGAAGGTGAAGAATAACAGCCATCTGACATTCGGAGTTTCTGTGACACTTCGTGAGTCAAGCAACCACACTACAGACTTATTTCTGTTTGGCAAATGTCCCCGGATTTTCATACAAAACTAGTGCATCTGTGAAGTATTCCTGTTCCACATGGTCCTGCCGCTTGTCCAATGCCAATAGCACCTACGGAATATACAGCTAATGGAGAAATGCAAGAAGAAAGTTGTCTTTCATCTTCCAGCAACATGTCCATCCTGACTACCAGTCTGGAAAAGGTATCCATTTAATGAACAATGCTGACCTCTTGACCTCGTAGGGACCTGGCACTAACAAAAGGTCAATCTGAACTGCCTGGTTCACGCCTTAAAGAATTTCATTTGCTCGCATCGGGGATAACTCCATCTTTTCGCCACAGACTCAGAAACATGTGAAATTATTCGCAATGAGTGACACTATTTGCTACTGTACTGATGTTCAAGGTGTCGTGTTAAGCCACCAGGTGGAACACAACACTGAAACATGGCGACTGTTTATCGATTCATCTAAAACAAATTTGAAAGCAGCATTATTACACAATCAAAACAAATACGTATCATAACCGGTTGGATATACTACCCTTCTTAAAGAGGCACAAGAAACTATGCCGCTACTTCTCGAAAACGCTGTCACAAGTACGAATGGCGTATCTGTAGTGATTTAAAAATTATTAACATTCTCTTGGGAACGCAGGTTGGGTACACCAAGTACAACTGTTATATCTGCAAGTGGGGCAGTAGTGATAGGAAGAACCATTACATAAAGGAAAACTGGCCTGTCAGAAACAGAATACAGACAGGAAACGATGTTCTTCGTGTGCTGTTGATTGAACGTAACACAGTTGTCAGGCCACCGCTTCACATCACGCTGGACAACATGAAGAATTTCGTGAAGACACACACTCAAGGACACCGATGTTTTTGTGAAGGAGTGTATCAGTGCATTCAGACAGCTGAGTGTCAACGTGTCCGACAAAATTCATCTGCTCGACTCACATCATAACTTCATTCCAGAAAACCTAGGTTCAGTCAGCGAAGCAAACGGTGAACGTTTTCACCAGGAACATCTCGGTGATGGAGTCACGATATCAGGGTCGATGCAGTGCAGCAATGTCGGCTGACCTCTGGTAGACACTTTAGTATGACATGCTAAATGCGCAAGTCTACAACCGAGAAATTCAAACCAAACACACCTATGATTAACGAAATATTTTCAGTATGTACGCCGGCCGGTGTGGCCGTGCGGTTCTAGGCGCTTCAGTCTGGAACCGCGTGACCGCTACGGTCGCAGGTTCGAACCCTGCCTCGGGCATGGATGTGTTTGATGTCCTTAGGTTCGTTAGGTTTAAGTAGTTCTTAGTTCTAAGTTCTAGGGGACTGATGACCATAGATATTAAGTCCCATAGTGCTCAGAGCCATTTGAACCATTCGGTATGTATGGATTTTATGTGTGTATTATATCTTGAGCTATTAAAAATAGTTATAGGTATTGTATACAGTACAGGGTGGAGCAAATAAAAGTGGCCCAGAAAACAGGGTTCTAGGGCACAAAGAAACACAGCAGAGGAAAGTAAATACAGTACTAACCTGTCTACAGCAGATGTTGAAAGTGACTAACATTCATCTCTTGGCACTCTTGGGCCCTGGTCAACAAGTTGCTGAAGGCGGATCGAAGCTGGACTGCTGGAATTGCTGCAATCTCATCCGATATGTTCTGCTGCACTTCTTGAAGACTGTGAGGGTTGCTGTTCCCCACACAAAGTTATCGCACACTGACATATCAGGTGACCTTGGTGGCCAGCTAGAGCCGCGACCAGACTGATCTCTGTTAACAACTCTGCCAGAAGTGAAGAGTGTGTAAATGTGTTCAAAGGTTCGTCCGGCTGTACGGGCGGTTGTTCCATCTTGCTGGAAGCAGCTGTAGATCTTTTCCTCCTCCGTTAATGCTGCAACAGATGGTTTCGAAATGCTGGCAATGTGATGCGCCGAAGTCAGCGTCTGGTGAAAGAAGCCGGGACCAATAATGCGGCGTGCAGACACTGCACACCAAACTCCAACTTTCTGATCACGCGATGGTGTTTCATGGAAGCTATGCGGGGTTTCTGCTGCCCGCAACCTGTGATTCTGTGACCTGACATAATCATTCAGGTGAAACTAGGGTTCATCAGATGTGAAGAACAGTTTCATGTCCAAGTCATTCATTGTTACTGGGTAACAATTTTTGAACTATATAAAATAAAATTGTCATAACTTCTGAACGGTTCGCTTTAGGACGTTCAAACTGCACGGTTGGCAGGGGGCAAGATGGGGATTAGTATGCGCATGCGCCATTTGCACGTGAAAATGTCACGATACAGCGTGCCTGAGCGAATGGCGCTAGTTAAGACCTACTATGCGAGCAATAACAGCCCAATCGCGGTTTAAAGATCGTTTGCGATAGAGTTCAAGCTGAAGACAACTGATCCAAGTGTGCTAACAATCAAGAATTTGATTCGCAAGTTTGGCGTTCGTGATGACATTGTTGGCAATGCCAATCATCCAAAAGGAGCGAAAACGCCTGAAAACATCGGGAAGACAAGCGCTGCGTTTCAAACTGGCCCCGGGAAATCGATCAGACGAGCTGCACAACAGGCGGCAATAATCGGGGACACTGCGACAAATTGTTGTTAAGACCTGCATCTCTTCCAGTATAAAATTCAAATCCATCGGCCATTCAACCCCACGGCCATGGAAAAGCGGTTGTACTTCGTCAACACTATTGTCCACTGAATTGACGAACAGGACTTTGATGTGAATATGTTTAGCGACAAAGCCCAGTTTCATTTGGACAGATTCATTAATAAGCAAAACTGGCGTATTTGGGGGACAGAACACGCATTTCACGATCGACAAGTCTCTTCTCCCTCAATGGGTGACTGTGTAGTGTGCAATGTCCAGTCACGGAATAATCAGTGTGATATTCCTTAATGGCACGGTGACTACCGAACAGTACGTGAAAGTTTTGGAAGATGGGTTCATCGCCATTATCGAAAGTGACCCTGATTTCGACAAGATGTGGTTCATGTCAGAACGCGCTCGACCTCACCGAAGCAGGAGTGTTTGATGTCTTCAAGAAGCACTTTGGGGACCACATTCTGGCTCTATGGACCCAGAGGCCACTGGCATGGACATCGATTGGCCGCAGTATTTTCCGGATCTGAACACATGCGACTCCTTTTTGTGGGGCTATATTAATGATAAGTTGCACAGCAATAACCCCGAAACCATTGCTGAGCTGATAACAGCCATTCATGAGGTCAGCGATAGCATCGATGTTCCCACTCTTGAGCTGATCATGCAGAATTTCGCTATTCGTCTGAGGCACATCATCGCCAATGATGGCAGGCATATCGAACAAATAACCTAAATGTGAATATCTGTAGTGACGTTTATATGTTGAATGAAGTGCCTGAACGCCGTAGTTTGTAACTAATTTACGTTTTTTTCCATATAGGTCAGTAATTGTCTCCCTGTATCTCTGTGAACAGCCAGTCACAAAACTGGAGGTGCTGAGGAGCATCTGCTGGTTTTAGTGCATGAACGACACGCACTCGGTAGGAATGCATGTGCAGTTCCAGGTGGAGTATTTGTAGGCATGATCGACGTGTTATGCCAGTCTCTTACGACAGGTGTCGGATTCATTTGGTAGGACTCTGAAGCATTTTCTGGTGAACTTCAACCACATTTTCTGGTGTGGGGGCACATTTCGGAATGTTTCTTGACTTGTGCGAAACAGATCCTGTGTGATGCCATTTTTAAGCGTTGGATGGCACTCTTTGCTGGTACTTTGACACCATTAAACTTCTCAGCTATCAACTAACCACACCGTTTCCACGACTTGGTTGTCACGTAACTTTCCACAACCAACACCCGCTGCTCCACAGTTAGTACCATCGTCCCCTTCGCGCTGCTCCACTCACACTGACACAGGCCGCAATACGCTCTGAACCGGTGTTCTTCACGTGGCGGGCGTAAGCGTGGTGTGCGCTTCACAGGGTGTAGACATTTACGTCCAATTGGATCCACTCATCCGGGCCACTTTTATTTTTCCACTCTTTGTATGTGTAATGTTACTCAATCTCACTATTTTCTTGGCTAATGCCATGATCATTACTACTCCATTTAACAATAATTGTTGTAGTAAAATGAAAATGGTTGAAGGAATAGATTTAAAAAACGGTGGATGATAGAAACAAATTGTTTGCATATTCAGCATGTTTCATTTGTCTTAGAACAAGTGTTGGATATCAAGATGTCCGACTATTTTTAAAATTTGTTTTTCAGCTTTATAAGCCAGGATATTTGTTACCTGTCAGCTACATTTTATTGTTGTATTAACCTGACTTGTCTAATATCACTGTAAAATTATCTGTGGATGAATAAGGACCCATGGCTTTTAGCTGTTCGAATATTTAATAATACAGTGAGCACCCTTCAACGTAGTGGACGCAGGAGAGAATTGAGATTCCACAAATCCTGCCGTCACAGATATGAAAACAAAAACCTATATATAAAGTTCGGCGAGAAAACGTTAGTGTTGTTAATATACATTGCGCACAGCTGCTTGAACCGTTGGCAAACTTAAGATATTCCGAGCTCCTAACTGCTGTTTGGACTTAACGCAGAGTAGCACTCGCAAAGTCGGGTTTTAAACTGGCATTCCGAATGCAGTACTTGTCCGACTGTCACTTCTCATCGCCACGGCTGTCAGTGTGTGGCTCGACATTTCCATTTCAACAGCAGTGTGCGCACATTCGTCTCACACCCGTACGTAGCAAAGCGTGCCGTGCTTCCGCACGCTTCAATCGTTTTTCTCAGTAGACCGGCACTGAGGGTGGCACCATCATCTTGTTTTCAATGTCACCCACATACCTTTTTCTCCGTTTTGTTTAATCAACGAGGCCAGTTTGAAAAACATTTATTTCGGTTTCCAAAGATGTTTGCGTATCGCTGCTCATATATCTTTCGTTTTTTGGATGCGAACATTTCAAGTTCTCTTTTTCTATGGCTGCCAATGAGTGGATTAACTTTACCTCGTGGGACCCTTTAGTTCCTGATTTTCTGTTAAACATGCTTCCACCCTGTTCGTCTTGTTCTGTCATTTCTCTCAGATTAAAATCAATATTCGTGTCTATACAGAATTCCTGTGAACACACAACACTACCTCTGGATACTTTTTAATTTAGAGCTAAGAACGGCAAGTTAAACAACTACAACTAATGGGTACAGTAACAGTTGTTCAAGTTGTAAACTTTTTTATTTAAAAATATATAAAAACTCGCATATAAACTGCGTGGAGGCGGAAACCACGAACATATTCAGAGCCCTCTTCAACCCCATGCTGTGACACCCAGAGGCCTTGACTGAAGGACGCAAAAATTTCAAACCATAATAAATTCTCAATGTCAGAGATTATGCGCAGTTCTAGAATCTTCGTCATCATATCCATATCGTCTTGCACCTGATCTGTGAAAAATTTGATTTCAGTCTCATGTACCTTTATGGTGAAAATTTTACAATAATTATAGTGAAACTTCCTGGCAGATTAAAACTGTGTGCCCGACCGAGACTCGAACTCGGGACCTTTGCCTTTTGCGGGCAAGTGCTCTACCATCTTTTTTTTTTTTGTAGCGGTCTTGCGGTTCCAGACTGCAGCGCCTTTTTTTATTTTATTTTTCTCTCTCTTTTTTTTAGTGCTCTACTAATTTGTTTTTTTAAAGAAAACAAATAAAAATCTCTTGGGTATGAAAATAAAAGACGACGTTCTTCATAAAATAACACAATATCCTTTGAAAACGTAAAACATAAAAGGTAGCTATATTTCCGCAACGGCCTTCTTGTGTATTTTTATGTTTTTTTTTTAACATAAATGAGTATACAGTCTCACCATCAGCAGCATTTTTTTTTTTTTGAGCACAAGAGAAAGAAAACAAATAGGCTGCAGATAGAGAGCTATGTGTGAAATGGATAAACATGTGTAAGGAGAAAAACAAATTTTGAAGAGGAGGCGAAAAGAGAAGTGAAATAAAATAGGAATATTTTCCGCGCCATGCTCCACTTTGGCGCGCCAGCAGAACAAAATGCATTCTATCATTGACCATTGAAGGGGAACGTGGGATCGTCCAGTCTTGGCTGGCACGGTTCGTTGAGATTCCAGCTTTGTGGCGGGTTGGTGAAAATGCTCTGTAAATAGTTCGCGAAAGTGGCCCGATAGTGTCGATGCCGGCGAAGGGTGTGGTGATGTACTTGGAGGCGTGTCCAAAAGTCCGCCGGATCGACGATGTCGTCCCGGAAGAGGTAGTTGACAGCCATGCCACTGATCCATGTGATGGCGTGCCACTTAGCCGATGGAAAGTAGGTCGTGTCGGGATATAGCATCATTGTGGGAGAAACGTGATGTGGTGGTACTCGGAGGTAGAAAGCCACAATCTTCTGTACGAGGGTCCAGACAGCTGCTGCTGGCCCACACTCAAAACGATGTAAATCTGTATCTTCGACATTGCACTTGAGGCACAGGGGTGAGTCAACCAGTGCGATGCGATGCATTTTCTGTCTTGTAGTATACTTGCCGTTGACGAGAAGATACCACATAGAGGTGGTATCAGTTGTGTGATATGGTTGGTGGATCGTTTTCCAAACTGTAGGCCATGAAACCTGGGGGTGACGTGTTTCGACGGGGTTGCGGGGTGGAGACTTTCGGAGAAGGCGGTAGATGTCGCGGGTGGTCGTCTTCCTGGTCCTGGGGAGCTCGGTGCATATGTAGCTGTACTCCAAAAAGAAACGGCCAATATGTGACATCGGAGGTGGGATGTGTGCCAAAGACGTCGGTGGTCGTCGCGAAACAGGTGCGAGCTCGGTGGTCAACATTCCAGTAAAACTAGCATTTTGGCTTTTCCATAACCGGAGCATAGTATTGGTGTAAAGTGCCGTAGTCCTGGCTCTCACATTAACCAGATCGAGGCCACCATCCCGCTTCGGTAAGGTGAGAGCTTCATACTGGACTTTGAAGATGTGTCCAGAACAAATGAAATAGCCGAATGCCGCCTGTAACCTGGCCGCCATTGTCGCAGTGATGGGTAGAATCTGCGCTATATGGGGTATCCGAGCTGCCAGATGGGTATTGACGAAGGTGACTCTCTGGCACATATTCAGCGGGCGTAGTATGTGGTTTTGTATGTTGGCCCGGATGCGTTGCAGCAGCGCCCGAAAATTGATCGCCGAGGTGCGGCGAATGTCTCGCATGTACACCAATCCGAGACAACGAAGGGTGTCCACCAGTTGAAATGGAACTACGCTGTCTGCGGGAAGGCCGCGGCCGATCTTCATGGCGCATGATTTTGCCACGTTCATAGCGCTCCCTGCCCCTGCACTGTAACGGGTAATCCACTGCATCGCAGCTTGTACGTCAGCCGCTGAACGTACGACGAGGGCCAAGTCGTCCGCGTAAGCTCGGCAGCGGAACATATGATCCCGGAGTGGAATACCTGTCAAACGTCGCCGTAATCCGCAAATGAGTGGTTCCATCGCAATGGCATAAAGTACCGTCGACAAAGGGCAACCCTGCCGTACTGAACGTTCAATCCGTATAGGTTCTGTAAGTCTGCCGTTGACGAGAAGTCTGGACGTTGCTCCACGAAGGAGCCGCATAATCACTTGCGTGAACGTCGGGGGAATTGCCATTCGGTCCATCACTGCGTTGAGGAATGCATGATTGACGCGGTCAAACGCTTGTGTGAAGTCGATGGAGATTAAAGCGCCTGGCAGTCGCGAGTGTGTTGCCACAGCGATCACATCTCGATACTCACTGAGGGCTGTCTGTATATTACGATCGCCGCCTAAGGATGTTTGTTCGTGGGAAACAATGTCCCGTAAGACACGTTTGAGTCGCACTGCTAGAAGGCGTGTGAAAATCTTGAAGACCAAATTGAGTAACGTGATCGGCCGATAACTGTCGAGTCGTGTTCCTCCTGCGGGTTTCGGGACTGGTACAAGGAAGCCTTCCATGAACATTGGTGGCGGGTTCGCCGCGCCGGACAAAAGTTCCCAGTACATGTCCCTCCATCGTGGCATCATCATATCTTGGAAGGTTCTGTAAAATTCTAGAGGTAAACCATCCGGGCCGGGAGATCGATTCAGAGACCCCTTGACCACAGCGCCTTGGACGTCGTCGGTGGTCACTTCAGCAGTCAGAAGGGTTGCAGCTGCTGCGTTGAGAGTACCAAGTGTCTCCTGGGTAACCTCAGCAATGGCCTCTGCACCGGCAGGTACTTCTTGATAGAAAAGTCTATAGTGCGTTGTGAATGCATCCGCAATGGTAGCTTGCGAAGTCAGCCGTCGTCCATCAGGTAAGTCTAAAGTTGTCATTAAAGCCTGTCGACGTCGACGAACGTTTTGAACAATATGATGCATAGAAGGTTCTTCACCGTTAATCCTGTCTTGGCTACGGGCTCGGACAATGGCTCCCTCTAGACGGCATCTGGTCAAGGATAAAATCTTTGCCTTGCTGCGTTGAGCTTCTTTGAGGCGATCCGGGGATGGAGGATGATCCATGAGTTCACGTAGAGCGCTATAATAGAAATCAGTTGTATGGTGATTCCACCTGGCTTTGGCTCTGCCATAGTGTGTCAATGTGCGTCGGATGGCCGGTTTGGCGCACAGCAACCACCACTGCAGTGTGGTCTCGTAACGCATAATGCGTTGAACACAGGTGTGCCACGTGTCGGAGACCTGTTGTCGACATTCAGGGTCCTGCAGTAGCGCGACATTGAGTTTCCAAGGTCCTGCACTGCGCCATATAGATTGTCGACGTAGGTTCATGGTACAGATGAAGATGTCGTGATCCGAAAAGGCAGACGGCCAAAGTTCCGCGTCGAGGAGAACTGATTTCAGAGCGTCAGAGATGTATATTCTATCGAGTCGGCTGGCGGAGTGGCTCGTGATGTGTGTACACCCCGGGCGGTCGCCGTGTACCACTCGCCAAGTATCGAGGAGACGAAGGCGGCGGACGAGGAAGCGAAGTTCCGGACATGTGGTGAAATGGGGGTATTGGTCTGTGCGCTCGAGAACACAGTTGAAATCTCCACCTACGATGAGATGATCGTATCGACCGAGGAATAAAGGCGTGATATCTTCTGCGTAGAACTGGGATCGATCCCTCCGTTTGTCAGTGCCCGATGGGGCGTAGAGATTGATGATTTTGAGTCCTTCAACTGTAATGGCCACCCCTCGCGCTGTTGGGAGGTATGCGACATCGGAAACTGCAATTCCTTCTCGGAGGAGGATGGCTGCGCCTGTGTGTTCCATAGCTGCAGGGGCGGCGTACGTCTCATATCCATAACACCCAGTCCAAGTCGCTGTCCTCAGTTCTTGTAATAGGGTGATGTCGATGTCCGCTGCTCTTAGCGTGTCACGGAGCAGTTGAAGTTTAGCGTGGGAGCCGATATTATTAGTATTGATAGTAGCTATTCGGTACGCCTGATGGGAGATCCGTGGTGCCGATAGGTTCGTAGCTGGTGAAGATTGTTGTGGTGGATGCTGGAAGTCCATAGAAGTCGCAGGAGTCGCCGTAGAAACTTCCCCCGTTTTAGTTTTGGTCTAACGGAGAAACAGATCTCATTTCCGCATCAGATGGAGGTGGGAAATCCGTGTCATCCGCCCATGAAAGGTGTCCGATAGGTTTGACATCGGCGAGAGGTGGCAGCTCTGGCCGAGTCGGCTCAATGGCGTCGGTGACAACAGGCGTGCTATGTTCCATGTCTTCTGGGCGCGGGGCTTGCGCACGATCTCTGTTGGACGGTTCACCGTCTTGTGGATGACGCGTCTCCGTGGCAGAGGAGAAAGTGTTATCGTGTTCTCCGTCGGAGTGATGTGGCATCTCTTCGTCCTGCGGAGGGGGCTCAATGGTCGAGTCTGATGTCTTACGGCGTTTTTTTCGTCGTTTGGGCGACTTCTGCTTTCGGCAATGAGTTTCGGTGTCGGAGGAAGGAAGAGATTCACGTCGTTCCGGTACAAAAGCCGCGGGTGCTATGATGCGGTCTTCATTCTCCAGAACACTCTCATTGGTATCCTTGTGATCTTCTAGCGGGGGTGTGTCCGGCTGTTGGACATGTTCACGGGCGGCATCGCCGGTGTCAAGGTGCTGGGACGCCTCCGGGTGTATCGGACCAGAGAGACGCTCATGAACGGCGCCTTGTGAAGGATGGACGTGCAGTGTCGCCGCATAGGTGACTGGAAGGGTGGTCGTGGTTCTGTCGGTGTTCGTATCGTCGGGCCTTAGTTGTGTGATGCGGCGTTGCAGGCATTCATTACGGACGTGGCCTTCTTTGCCACAACCGGAACATGTTCGAGGTTGTCCGTCGTAAATGACCACCGCACGGCAGCCGCCGATAGAAATGTACGATGGAACGTGCCGTTTGAGATCGATTCTGACTTGTCTCACACCATTAAGCACCGGATACGTCGTAAACTGTGCCCAAGTCTCGGCTACGTGGCTCTGGACTTTTCCGAACGGGCTTAGCGCCGCGATGACTTCATCTTCATTCACCTCGAAAGGCAGTTCGAATACACGGATCGTCCGAAGGCCAAGTCCTGCATGGTCGACATCCACAGGCCCTACGTTTCCGTCGGAGTGCCGAAATTTGAGTCCATGTCGCGTCCTTTGAATGATCTCGTTGCAGGCAGCGTCGGAAGTCATCTTAACATAAACGACGCTGCTAATGATCGATAGGTGTATGCCGATGAGTTCGTCACGCGGGATCTTCACGTCTTCGCGTAGGAAGCGTTCGACGGCCAGTGCTTTGGGTCGTGCGTATTCGTTTGAGAAGGTGAACTTAAGAGTGTTCTTCCTGTAAGAGTTGGCCATTACAGCTTGTTCGACTGAGAAGCGCTGTGACGAGGAAGTAAACAAAACACTCCGCGCGCGCAGCGGCGTGGACGTCCGAGCGCGGTGCGCACTGCTGCCCTGCCGAACGCAGACTGTCCATCTGAGCTACCGAAGCACGACTCACGCCCGGTACTCACAGCTTTACTTCTGCCAGTATCTCGTCTCCTACCTTCCAAACTTTACAGAAGCTCTCCTGCGAACCTTGCAGAACTAGCACTCCTGAAAAGAAAGGATATAGCGGAGACATGGCTTAGCCACAGCCTGGGGGATGTTTCCAGAACTGTTTTTCTTTCAGGAGTGCTAGTTCTGCAAGGTTCGCAGGAGAGCTTCTGTAAAGTTTGGAAGGTAGGAGACGAGATACTGGCAGAAGTAAAGCTGTGAGTACCGGCCGTGAGTCGTGCTTCGGTAGCTCAGATGGTCAGTTCCGCTTGGGACGCGACAGCGACCGGACGTGTCGGTACTTTCGCGTAGTCGTAGCGCCGCAAGCCGTGTTTATAATAATTCTTGGACTGTGACCTGTGATATTCTCAGTGCTTCTTCACTACCGTCGTACACAAGCTTCTTAATTTACTCACAGCGGTCCCGACCGCGCATATAGTGCAGTTATGGCTCCCAGTGTACCACGTAAGAATACCCTGTGTTTTGCATTTGAGAAATCTTCCAGGAATGTGCAACCGAGTTCTCTAGAAATCCATGACTGGATAGTAGATATTATTGGCATCACATCTGATCAGGTCCACACAGCATATTATGACATGGCGGAATACTGTTTCTTTGTGAAGTTTTTAGACCAGATACAACTGGAGAAAATTTTGGTGAATACTGGTGGGAAAGCAGAGTTCCGACATCGTGATCAGTCGGTGAGTACAGTTTCAATAACTAACGCTGACATTGAGTATAAACAAGTGCGAGTGTTCAATTGGCCACCTGAGGTTGAGAATTGTTTTCTTAGAGATGTCCTCGCCAAATACGGTGACATCCTACAGATCAGAAACGAAAAATGGTCGAGCCGTCACAAACTCCAATGTTATAGTGGGGTTCGCTCAGTTGACATGACTGTTAAAGTCAATATCCCATCCTATATATTGGTTTGCGGTTATAAGGCTCATGTCATTTACGAGGGGCAAGTAGGCACTTGTTTTATCAGTAACACGAGTGGACATTTACGAGAGGATTGCCCACGGCGAGTTGTCGTACTTCGAAACAATCTGCAACAACGACAGAAATTAACATTGGCTGATGTCCTAACTCAAAATCGGATGCCTTCTGTGACTGACTCCCAACCGAGTGCATCTGTGTCAGAGGACAACGATCTCGGTAACAGCACCTTCCTACCCTTGCCTCAAAAACCCGTGGCCGGTCACCCCTTGGCCACCGGTGTTGCATTATCTGTCGGTAACAAACGACGACGTACTATAAGTGACGGTAGTGGTTCCGGCGAACAAGTAGTAAAAAATCAAACCGATGACGCGAAGCCACGGGCCTCCACACAGGACACGCATGTGTCGGATGGCTCAGTTACGACCCGCCAAATTCCCATTCAACCGCCCGACGCAGAAACTGTCAATGCGAGTGCAGCCGAGTGTTTATAGCAATCCGTACCGATGCCGCTTGCCGACTCGCCGCGGGTGGCCAACACACAAGAGGCGGCAGTCAGTCAACTGCAACTCGTAAACACGACGGATGAAGCACGCGGTGTAGAGCATAACATAAACAGCCGCCACCTCGAAACTGCTTCCAAACAAGACGAGGACCCGGACAGCTGCATACAAACAGCCAGTGCGGCTCCAAACAAACACAGTGAGCCCACTGAAGCCGTGTCTTCGGACTTGCCGTCACCCGTTCCGAAGCAAGGACTTTCACATACTGCTTACAGCCATGACTCGCCGACTCCGCCGTCTTCAATGACACTTCGGACGCCTTTGCGACGGCAAAATAAAGTTAAACCAAAGGACTCCGCGACTGGAAGTAACTCAAAAAGTAAAGTCAGCGCAAAAACTGGCACAAAACCTGCGGATGTAGGTTCGAAGTCCGACGGTGAGATGGACTGGGCTTCCTACGCTTCCCATCACCCACAAGTCTCGGGCGATCACGAGTCAAGCTTATAAGTTTTTGTCCCTGAACATTAATAGAGTTAGGACAGATATAAAATTAGCAATGCTACGGCAGTTTATCTATGAGTCCGAAGCTGATATAGTTCTGTTACAGGAAGTGTCTATCTTAAGTTTTCATGTATCAGGATTTGCAACAATCGTAAACACCGTGGCGGACGGGGGTACAGGTACGGCCATTCTATCACGAGACGGAATCCCAATGAGCAATATCGAAATGTTGGACTCCGGTACAGGCATAGCTTGCCAAATTTTTGACGCCACCCTCGTCAATATCTATGCTCCATCTGGAACAACCTTAAAATCAGAAAGAGCTAACTTCTTTAAACAAGACATCATATACTTGCTACGCCGCAACCCAACCCAGTTGATAATTAGTGGTGATTTCAACTGTGTGATTCACAGGAAAGACCAATCGCCAAACTTTAATTACTGTAGGGAACTACATGATCTGGTGCGTCACCTGCAGCTGAAGGATGCGTGGGAACTAAAATTTCCTACCCTGGTAAAGTACACGTACCTGACCACCACCGCATGTAGCCGTCTAGACCGTTTGTACATCTCTGAGAACATCTGCCAACATGTTCTGGACGCCGATGTCATTCCGGCTAGCTTCTCCGACCACTGCGCCCTCTGTGTCACAATAAATCTGGACAAACAGCATACTAAATGGCATAGGATTCCGTGGAGCCTAAATGTTTCTATTCTCGCCGATGCCTTGCTACAAGATGTCATCTCCACGACATGGGCGGATTGTCTCTAGCAATGCTGCAGATATCCGAGCAAGATAGCCTGGTGGAATGCTGTGGTCAAACGGAAAATGCGATTATCTTTAAGAAACTACAGTTGGCAACGGGCGCAAGATGTCAAACGCACGATTGATTTTTACCAAACAGTTCTGCGAGAGTTGTATGCGACTACGACACCAACCAACACACAGCTGACGACCATCAAACAAATAAAGGCGAAGCTTATAGGCATAAAGCGAACGCAGCTTGAAGGACTGAAGATCAGATCTAAAGCAAAATCGCTTCAAGAGGACGAACTTGCATCGCTGTATCACCTCATAAAACATCGTGCCCATCGCAAGCGAGCTTTTATCGGGGAGCTGGACAAGATGATGGACTCCGTTTGACCCGACAGAGTGATAGTCTTACTGCAGTTTATCGGTACTTCACGGATCTGTACTCACAATGCGATACATATGGTGATGACGGCGGCGATATCGTGAGTGCTCTGCCCACCGTAGTCACGTCTGCGGAGAACTCGGCGGTCGTACACGATTTTGCTCCAGATGAAGTCCTTGAACTGATTTCTGGCTCGCCATCAAATAAATCCCCTGGCCCTTATGGTTTGCCACGGGAATTTTATGTGCGCTTCTGGCCCATAATCGGACACGCATTTACAGATGTTCTCAATGAAGTGATGCGAGGGAGTGACGTGCCGGCCGAAATGAAGGAAGGCCGAATAGTATTGATTCCAAAAAGCAAACACCGAAAAACCTTAGATAACTTCCGACCCATTACTTTACTCAATTTTGATTATAAAACCTTCGCCAGAGCACTCAACAGCAGATTGTCCCCGTTAATGAAGCAAGTGATTCACAACTATCAATCATGCATCCCTGGTCGCACTATTATGACGCCCCTTTCGGAATATAGAGATGTAATAGCCATAGCGTCAGTCACTAACGTGAATCTCGCATTGCTGTTTATTGACTTTTGCAAGGCTTTTGATCGCGTCCGCCACGAGTACCTCCTACAGCTACTGCAGCGGTGTGGTTTTGAGCAACGGGTTATAAATGTCGTGCAACATTTCGTCACGGGCATTACAACCAGAATCAGCGTAAATGGACAGCTTACTCAACCCATCGAGGTCCAAAGAGGAGTGCCGCAGGGGAGCCCTCTCTCCATGATGTTATTTGTTTTATCGCTCGAGCCGCTCTTACGCTCTATTCATGACAAACTTGCAGGCCTTTCGATCGCCGGGACGTCCTTCGTGGTTCGTGCTTACGCCGACGACGTCGGAGTGTTATTGCGCAACGACGGAGACGTATCAACCCTCAAGACCGCGGTAGACGAGTACTGTCGTGCTTCCGGTGCTAAAATCAACGCCGGTAAATGCACCTTTGTCAACATTCGAGGATTCGACGCAGTTATTATACCTTGGGCGAAGCGTGTCGAAAACCACACCACTCTGGGGATGATTATCGACAAATGCCCGCTAAAAATGAATGCAAAAAATTGGAAGCAGGTCACCAATAAAATGCAAGGTGCCATCTATGAAAACAATTGGCGGTCCGTTAACATTCTCCAACGTATACGACTCCTCAGCAGTTATATATTCAGTAAAGCGTACTATATGGCCCAACTATTTCCAGTCCCCAAGATGCAGGCCAAACACGTGATGAAACTCTAATAGATTTATCTGGCAAGGGCATCTGTTCAAAGTGAAATACACCACGCTGACGTCTTCCAGACAGGCCGGCGGACTAAACATGCCTGACATTAACCGAAAGTGTACTGCGTTATATATTAAACGCATCACCCATTTGTTGGACAAGGAACCTCTCAGCGTAACCAGTTGGCTCTTCCGGACCTTACAGCCCACCGATACGCATCCACCCATTGATGTAGGTAAAACACATTACAAACTACGACATGTCAAGCAGTTTTTTCTTGAAGTAAGCTATATTGATGGACATTATTGCACGCAGGATTTACCGACGACGCACCTGTTATTAAAAAGATGGACATCTCCAATAGTCCGGAATCCCATTGAACTTAAATACCCGAGTGTTCATTGGAAGGCAGTTTGGGACAACATAAGTTTAACCGTCCACACTGCTGAAGTGGCGTCCACATGGTATAAAGTGGTAAACGATGTTATACCCACTAATGAAAGGTTGCATAGAATCGGTTTAAGTGACAGTGATAAATGCGTCCGCTGTGGCTTGGTCGACACCTTACGCCATCGCTTCACTTGTGGCGGTCATCTCATTAACTGGAAATGGGTGCAGCAGAGGCTGGGCCTGATTACCCGCAGCAGCCCAGCCAGCCACTGCACCGACATCCTGCTCTGGCCGGACGCGAAACATTTTCCCGCTACCAAGAACAACACCGTGATGTGGATGTTAGGACAGTTTGTGACATATATCATCATCCACAATAGTGAAGATAATCTCATTAGTTTCGAGGCTTACATGAGAACGGCACGCTGGAAGATGAAACGTTACCCAAATTTCAGGAAGATGTTTGCTAACATGTTAGACATAATTTTTGAAAAACAAGGCGTAGGGTAATTCTCGATGCCGGTAAGGACACAAATCACATGCAAGACTATGTAGCGAACATAATACACAACGAGTAAGGGGTTATACCAGTTCCTAGGACTACTCCCGACTTCTTAATGGTGTTATTAACTTCATTATGACTTTTCATTAATTTATGTTCCTGTGCATCTCTTGTTATCCGTTTGTGTGCTCCAAATGACTTTGAGTTTGGACGGTTATGAATCAAATGACAGAACTGTCATTCCAGTTAAGACAATCAATTTATATATGTTTGCGTTTCGGATCTATGTCTCTGTCTGGACTGAAGAGGCTATTGTCAGTTTACTATTTATGTTCTATTTTGTAAGCTTACAAATGGCACTATATTGAAATGTGTTCTTCAGTGTATTGTAGGATACAATTTGTGTTGAATCAGTTCCAGCACTTCGATATTTTGTTTTTGTGCTTATGTAGATATATGGTTGTTTTAATAAAGGAAAAAAGATAAAAAAAAAGATGGTAGAGCACTTGTCCGCGAAAGGCAAAGGTCCCGACGAGTTCGAGTCTCGGTCGGGCACACAGTTTTAATCTGCCAGCAAGTTTCATATCAGCGCACACTCCGCTGCAGAGTGAAAATCTCATTCTGGAATAATTATAGTATTTTGTTTCGTGTCATTATTAGTGCATAGTTTATAGTAATTAAATTAAGAGCCATTATAGTTCGTAGGTAATGAGGTCTTGTTTACCACTCAGCTAATGTTTAACTGATATACTACCAGCCTCCAGTTCTCTTTATAGTTGTGCCAATATCATTTAATTGTCATACGTTATATCTCAAACTCCTCCATAACTTCTACTGTTGTTCTGAAACGCTTTCTGTCTTTACAATGAGAGGGATCTGTGATGTTATTTCAGTGATTACCGCATATATTTCCAAGGAACTTCGCGGTACCCACTTATCAGTGCGACGTTGCACACCCTCTTGCCCAGATGGATGCACTGATTCCGTTGGAAAGGATATCATAAAACCTTTGTATCCTCTCCTGCGTCAATCACGAACCACCGTGACCTAGAGACGTACTCGATGGATTCCCACACCACAAGGCCAGAAAGGACACCGTTGTGTCCCTTCAAACCGCTGGAAGAGTAGGACCTCTCCGCAGGTCGCTGTCGAACTCCCTGACGACAGTCATCCAGGATAGTGTATAATCGCAATTTATCGCTGACCACAATGCGACGTCGTTCGTCAGCGGTCCATGTTTCCCAGTCACGACACCACTCCAAATACAATAACTTGTATTGTGGTGTTAATAGCAGCCTGGTCATGGAACGGTAGTTCCCTAATCCCGCTGCTGGTAGCCTACGACTAATGACACAGAATATTGCAGGGAGTACTACTTGCTCTTCGATGGCAGGTGTAGATCTGGAGGGGTTGCGATGTGCTTAGTGCACAGTGTGGAAACCCTCCTTTGTGGTCAGACATGGTCGACTGGAGCCTTGACGATGAGTATGCCTGCCCTCTCGACCCACCCAGTCTACTATCAGGTCACTGTCACGTCTGGGTGGCCCACAAGTCTGGATATTGCACGATACGACCAGCCATACAAATAGGAGATCCACAAGTGTCAGGTGCTTATAATGCAGTCTCTCACGGGTACGTGTCACCTACGTTTCCTTCACACTGATCAGGCAACATGTGACGCTCTTCAAATGGTTCAAATGGCTCTGAGCACTATGGGACTTAACTTCTGAGGTCATCAGTCCTCTCGAACTTAGAACTACTTAAACCTAACTAACCTAAGGACATCACAAACATCCGTGCCCGAGGCAGGATTCGAACCTGCGACCGTAGCGGTTGCGAGGTTCCAGACTGTAGCGCCTCGAACCGCTCGTCCACTCCGGCCGGCTGTGACGCTCTTCACGCCCTTTATATATCGTACCAGGCCTGGTAACGACACTAAACGCGAACAACACTAATGCACTCTGGTGGCCGTTTTATCTGTCATAGGGAACTGAAACTCCCATCATTTACCATTTGTTTCGCTCTGTTCAAAATTTTATCACATTACGTGTACAAAGTTACACTGGCGTCGACAATGTCTTGTGAGTGCTTTAGTTTTTTTTTTTTTTTTTTTGTTTTTTTTTTTTTTTTTTTTGTCGCGCAATGTATGTTCCACAGACGTGTTACTTCTGCTTCTGTAAGAGCTTTTCGTAGTCGTGCTTCTGATGCTCTTTAACTCTGTGGGAACTAATGCACGCTTGGGCAGTGATTCTCGACTTAACAATTAGAGAGAAGTTCGAATTCTGATTTCGGGGGTTGCCAGAGTTTGACCCGCAAACGAAGAAGAAGAAGCAGTGCATTGTTTTGCCTTTTTTTCTGCTAAGGACCACAACAGCTTGACGACAATTATATGGGTACAATACACCTAAAAAGTCGAATTAAACAAGGCGATGCCGATGGAATTTGATGAGAAACTGAGACACTAAAAACAGTTGACTTTCGTTTTTTCGGCAACAAAGTAAGTGACGAAGGCCGAATACACAGGATATAAATTGCGTACTACTAATAGCAAGAAAAGCATTTTTGCAATGCAGACACTTTTCAACGCCAAATATAACTTCAAATGTTAGGGAATCTTTTGAGAGACATTTGTTTGGAGTGCAGCCTTGTACGGAAGTGAACTGTGGACTAACCGTTTAGACACGAAGAGATTTGAAGCATTTGAAATGTGCCACCCGCCATTCACTGTGTTTTGTCATAAAACAGGGGAAACAGCCGATACCTACACAGGAAGCCTGTCATTATAATAGTGGTCATCATAAAACTGTGTGCAATAATATAGTGGGCCATGTCCATCGAGTTTTGCAAGTGATGGTCAGCGATTTGGAGTTTCCCATTTAGAGCAATTCTGTAGACAGTAAATTTAAGCAAAATACATGACTGTGTTACATATTTGTAAATATAAGTTATAAGCTAAAATTTACGTGTGATGGATGGGAATTTAAGCATATCGCTTCATACTGAAATGATCTTTATTTAGGGATTTATTAGGAAAGAGAATTGCGCCCCATTAAGGAATGGAGGTGTAGAAAATTTTTTATGAACATTGTAATTTGTATTTTCGTATTAAAAACAGTTCTTGTCAAGTTTGTCATAAATTTAAAGTTATTTACCAGACTCCAAATGAAAAACAAAGGGTAATATTGCGAAGTGCACATGAGTTATATCAGCGGAAGGCAGAGGCAGCAAGATAGAACCTCAGCAACGCCGAGCATTCCAAGAAACTTCCATACATAGGCATTTTATATCATGGCTCGTACCTGAATCTAACGTCAGAATATACAGTTAATAAAGAAGGTGAAAGAGACGTTGCCGAATATGAAAATGAGTAAACCAGCACTTCCAGTGTAGGTAACGAAAAAAATGCTATACTTTCGTAAATATTTCGATATGGTGTCTACATAAAGTATCTGCTTGAAAATTCTCGCAGTTGTGGTCGTACTTTCTGTTCCGGTAATCTGTCGCTACGATGATGATGTAGTTAAGTGGGAACTATAATATTCAGGCCGTGTTCCGCAGTACTGGGTCCACCAAAAAGCGGTGAGAAACAGTTCTGTATTGATAGACTGGTTCTCAGTTCTCTTGTTACAGAGTGTGAATTTTTGTGAAACCTCAGAAAGGTTCATGAAGTACTTAATTAACATGCAGTGTTCTAAGTAGTGCTTAACATTACAGTGACGTGGCAACTGCTCACGTCATTTGTTGTTCTAGTGTAAACTGAACAGTTACGAACACAGAAGTACGGATAACTAAAGGTTGTAAGTGATATATCTTATGTGTTTCTGTGTACGGTTAGCTACTTGTAGTCATCCCTTTATGTTACATGAATTTGTTGTATACTTGTTTCGCTCTGTTGAAAATTTTGGAAACTTATTCTGAGTTGTACGAAGCGGCAGACTGGGTGGCTTCTTTGATACTGAGTGACTCTCGCCTAAGTTGAACAATTTGTTGTTAACTTCATTTACTCCGTTGCGAGTTGCCTCACATTTAATTACGTAATTTCTGATCGTTAACCATTTTCTGTTTCCTGCAAGCTTGAGTCTTGATCTTATCTTTAAGCATTAAGATTAGGCCTGTGGAGCAGACATTTGTTATAGGTTGTATAAGTCGTTGTGAGCTACTATCAGAGTGGGTTTGTTAGCTTTGAGCCAAGTGTGGAAATTTAAATCTGGTACAGCTGAACAGCACATTCTTGTGTTATTACTAGTTCAGGCTTTTATCAAAACTTGTAAAATCTAGAATTTTTACATAACTAACGTTACAGATAACGAATATTGTCTTTATAGAGACGTATTTAAGGTCGGAGTGAACTTCAGCTAGTATTGATGGTTCATTAGCCTTCCATGCCGTAGCCTGAAGTTCCACAATGTGCTTCTCCACATTAAATTGTTTTTGGTTTACTTGCTTAAAACTTAACTTATTATAGAGCAGTTCGTCAAAGTTTTACCCTGTAAAGAAAATAATTTGAATGCTCAGGTCAATGGTTTCGAATAGTCTTTGGTAATTTTCTGCAAGTGTTTAAAGCTGTCATCTTATCAATTTTTATAATTTCTTTATTGTTTTTTGAAACTGTAATAAAATCTTTATCAAACTGAAGCATTTAATTTTGGCCCGGCACCTCACCACTCCCTGCCCGGTCCCTACCACCACACTATCGGTTGTACAATAAAATGTTCTTCCGCTCTAGCTCATTTCTACGAAACCTGCCTGCAAACAAAACCACGCGTCGCAACGAACACGCTTAAAGTTAAAAAGTAAAAGTTATTTCCAAAAAAAACTTCTAGTGGGAAATACATGTAATTTTGAATCCTCCTCACCAACCCCTAGATCTCAGTGGAAGCTGGACTAGAGTTCCCTATCCCAAAGTGATGCATTCACACTTCCCCATAATCCTTGTAAGACTGTGCAATCATCACGGAGAACTTCTGTATGAGCCAGGCCGAACGGGACGTCACTGTAGTGATCCAAAAGTTCCACCATTACATTGGAAAGATTTTACAGGGTTTCAAGCACAGCAGTCACCTGTTAGCGATTTCTTAAGTGGCAGCGTTAGGAAGCCACTACGCTGAGCGACTGCTTTGATGGGCTTGAGAAAGTATCTTAGAGGAACAGCAGGGGTCTAAAACCTTCTGTAGGGACACGTCATCAGACAGCATTGTGAGTCATCGCAGGAATCTTCCGTTGCTGTCCAACTATACGGGTCAGATCAGCTGAAAGGCGATAGGACTCGATTTTCACGATCTGTTTGTTTCTCAGAAGCCATTCATCACATGGATGAACGCGAGACGGCACATGGAGTGGTGCAAACAACGCCGTCATTTATCTGCTTGGTAGTGGTACGATGAGTCACAACGAAGGATGAAATGTACAGATGGGTGTATGCGAATCTGGCGTATGCCTGGCGGACGGTACTCACTCGTATTAAGTGTATTGTTGCGACAGCCAGTTATGGTGTAAGGTGTATTACGGCCTGGATTGTTTTCTTTACATGTAAGTCTCTCTTGCAGGTGGTATTTTTTAATAACTGTACATTTCCATTCTTCGTTCACTTTATTGCTCACAGTTTGTAAACTTCTGTAAATGTGTAATTTTGTGTGCTACACTTCTCGCGAAAATGGAAAAAGAAATTCTGCTTTTGTGATTACGTGGAGCTATTTTTGTACTCATCACTGCCCTCTTGCGGCTAAAATTGGCTTCTTGATTATTGCGTTGTAGACAGTCTGTTAGTCTGGCACGACAGCTTTGTTTGTTGCGTACTGTCCGTATACATCTCATCGCCAAGATGTTCATGACATATTTTTTTGCTGTTTAATTTCGACGATATTTTTAGTTTCATATTCTTGTACATTCTTTGCTACATTTTCTGTACTGAGCGGGGAGGCGCAGTGGTTAGCACACTGGCCTCGTATTCGGGAGGACGATGAATTCAAACCGGAGTCCGGCCATCCTGATTTAGGTTTTCGATGATTTCCCTAAATGTCTTTAGGCAAATGCCGGGATGGTTCTGAAAGGGCAACGCCGACTTCCTTCCCCATCCTTCCCTAATCCGATGGGGCCGAAGACCTCGCTGTTTGGTCACCTTCCCCAAATCAACCAACTAAATAATGTTTTCTGTTATTTGCAAGGTTTTTCTGGTTTTCAGACAATCTGATGATGGGTCCTACCTGAAACGCGTCGAAAAAGTAATTGGTTTATCAGCTGATGGCCCAATTATGCTGTACTCATATTGATTTGCAATATGGTCGCATTCTTCCTGATTGACTTTATGTGGAAATTACAATTTTCTTTGGTTAAGTTACTATGTTAATTGCGCGTAAGATAGGTCATTAGCTCGATTTGTATGGAAAGTAAGTAGAACAAATCAATTTGCAGGTTGCGTATAGCTGAAGGAAAGATATATGGAAGGAAGATCAGGGGCTAGCGTCCCGTCGATGCGACGTTTCCAGAGATGGAGTACCAACCACGATTGGAAGGTGCGTTTAGAGTGCCTAATTCTTTGAAGAGCCGCCTGCAAGATTACCTTAACTGACCCCTGTGTACTGTTCTTACCGTTTGCTTTTGTTCAGTCAATATTTTCTTCTAACTGATGACTTACGCCAGGAAAACTACGCCAAATGGCATTACAACTAATTAATAGAAACATGCAAAATATGTTATGTTGTTCATTTATTTGTTTCCGAAACTAACCATTAAGTGAGGAGCGAATTTGAATCAGTTACATGTTTGAGAAGCTCAATAATATCTTCGTTCTAGTTGAAATTATAATGAAATTATCCTCCAGCTGCAAGAACGATCAACTACTTTATTCCATTATGGATGCCCCTTCTTGATGTGCCCCTAAGATGTTGGGTATAATTTCTCCGGGATGTATAGGAAAATGACTTTCAAGGAATTTAACGTGGTTGTGGATACAAGCCTCTTATGATAATTTGGTCTTATTATACTTTTCTGTGTACAGCAATTCATGTAGCAGTTACAAATACTATAAGTAAACAACTGTTACGTTTCCTGCGCCGATGACACGCTTTAGGGAAATAAAACAATATAAGGAAAGGAGAGGAAATATTTTTTGGCCACGTTACGTGTGTCTGTGTAAGTGGATGTACAGCGGAGATTTCGCCAAATTTAGAAACGTCGCAACGCGACTCAAAAGGGAGCAAAGTGAATCAGTACTATCAGAAGTTGTTCAATAAGATTCTTGGAATGGACACGTTGTGTGGGCATCTATCTGAGAAGCAGCCAAGAGACTGAAGGTAGTATGACTCTCGGCGCTTTCACAACGTGGAGCAAGCGAGAACCCCGACGTGAAACAGGGACGTGGGGCTGGTCACGCTTCGTCACGCGTGTTCCTGTCTCGACTCGCTGTGGGAGGCACGCGCAGGGAAGCCAGGCCTAGCCGGAAGTGCTGGGGTAAGCTTCCGGCTGCTCTGCCTCTGCGTCACAAGCCGCCATCAACGGAACAGCTGATAACGTTTCTCCGAAAAGCAGCGTCATCGGCGGGCCCTCTTTTATATCATTCAAGGTCTGTCTCGGGCCTCATTCATAGATGTAGAAATGACAGGGTAAAGGAGACGATGTCTCTCTGCGTTCCTATGCAGGAAAACTTCTCGTTAGCCAGGCGTGTAACCAGAGCTGCCGTCAAGCGGAGTACTGTGTTACGCTGTTCCAATACACGTCGGCTGAGTACAATAATGCGACTACGTAGTACACACTTAACGTCGCTTTGCAGCATTCAAGAATCTGAGTAGAAAATAAGTGTTTTCCCAGTACAGGGTGTACATAAAGTCCGGGAACACTTTCAATTATTTATTGCACTAGAACAAAACATTGTACAGATATCACACATATTTCGTTTTGAAGAAAAACCCTGAAAGTTTTTTCGTGTTTACCGCCACAGTGTAGTTTGGTAATTTGCCGATAGCGCTAGTCGCAAACATGGCGAGTTCAGATGCGGTGTGAGTTTTCTGTGTGTTGTAGCTCGACAAAATCAAGTGTTCTACTGCTGTTTAACGGATGTTTCGAACCAAGTACGGTAAGAAGACACCAACAAGGAAGACCATTTACCACTGGCACAACAAATTCGTTACGACAGTTTGCTCGTGCCCGACAAAGAGAAGCGGACATCCCAACGTGAGTGAAGTGAATGTGGAGCGCGTACGAGAGACATTCATAAGGAGTCTAAAGAAATCGGTGCGTCGTGCATCCCGTGAACTCGAAATGGCTTCAGTGAGAGTGTGGAAAGTCCTGCAACAGAAGAAGTTTGTGGGTACGTGATCACGGAGCTGCCGCATCGATGGATCGGCCGTGCTACAGAAGGGGACAGCTTTTTCATGAAATGGCCTCCCCTATCACCAGATCTCACTCCTTGTGACTTTTTTCTGTGGGAACGCATTAAAGATCTGGTGTATGTACTGCCTCTACCACGTGATGTAGCAGAGCTCCGTGCGAGAATACGGGAAGCGACTGCCGCAGCCGACGATGCCATGCTGGGACGGGTATGGCACGAATTCGGTTACCGTATTGACGTCTACCAGGTCACTCATGGTTCGCATATCCAATGTTTGTAAAAAATATTTCAGAGTTTCTGTTCAAAATGCAATATGTATGACATCTGCATAATGTTTAATTCTTGTGCAATGAATAATTGAAAGCGTTCACGGGATTATAGTTTTTAACATTAAAAAATCATTTTTGTGGTACAGGACTGTTGTACTAGTGGGAAATGGTTGATTATGTCTAATCGCCAGTTGTAAAAAATCTGTATATGGATTAAATATAATTTGCATTCCCTATCGTTTAGTCGTCACAGTCACTATCTAAACCATTTATTTTATTTTAAATGGCTTCAGGCAATGTATCATATAACTAAGAACAATATCCAGAAAACATATTTAAACTGAAGTCTATTTTTAAAAAAATAATATCAGTTTACTTTGTTATTAGGAGTATAAAGTCATTGAACATTGTATCACCCACAGTTAAACTTTTAGCACAAGCTACTCAAGCTGAAGAAGCTACGTAATAAAGTCTTACATTAGCATTAAATATCCGTTTTACAAAGTCTAATGAACTTCCAAATACATTTACCGACCTGATTGTTCAAAGAACTTGGGAACTAAGCGGAATGAGACGTAATCTATCTACTATATACAGAATAGTTGTAGTTTAAAGCTGTTACCAAAAAATCTCGAAAAGTTCTCGACCGATTTACTTCAGATTTTTACATTATACTCTAATAAACGTTCGGAGAGACACAGGCTACACATTTTTAAATGTATGGTATACTAATTGATGTATATACTTCTATATAAAAGAGAAAGATTTTTAAATTTTCAGTTCCCTTATTAAAAGGGTACCGTTACCGCTTTCGATCGTTATGATTCATCTTCAGACGGTTTTCATGCTTTCATTACGTTTCTTCTACAGATTAATTGTCCTAAGATATAAATAATACATAATTATAAGTACGCCACACAGATGGTTGCGTTACAGATTTTCATTGGATGTGACGTACGTAAAACGTCGCTTTGGAGTGTTTGTTTTCATTACATTCGTCCAACAGATGTGAATACATCCCCACTGCATTCTTATCGTTGCACACGTAAATTTATCTCGCTGAACACGTTAGGTTTGTCACACGCGAGCACGCAGAAGTACCGCTCTCGACTAATGTCTGAAGTAGTGCTGGAGGGAACTGACACCATGAATTCTGCAAAAAAATGGTTCAGATGGCTCTGAGCACTATGGGACTTAACTTCTAAGGTCATCAGTCCTCTAGAACTTAGAACTACTTAAACCTAACTAACCTAAGGACATCACACACATCCATGCCCGAGGCAGGATTCGAACCTGCGACCGTAGCGGTCGCGGGGTTCCAGACTGAAGCGCCTAGAACCACTCGGCCACATCAGCCGGCAGTTGTAGAATCATCACCCTCTTACGAGTCGCCTATTCAAGAGAACATTCGACACTGCATTATGTGACTAATCCAACTGCGTTATACTCCGCAAGGCATAGCACGGTGCGTGACGGAGTGTACCCTGTACCACTAATAGTCATTTCCTCTTCTGTTCCACTCGCAAACAGAGCGAGGTAGAAAACGACTGTCTAATGGCTCCGTAAGAGCCCTGATTTCTCGCATCTTACCTTCGTGGTCCATAGGCGGAATTTATATTGGCGACAGTAGAATCGTTCTGCTGTCAGCTTCAAATGCCGGTTCTCTACACTTTCTCAACAGTGTTCCTCGAAAAGAACGTCGCCTTTGTTTCGATTCTGATCCGTGCATGAATCTGAGTAAGGCAGTACATGCGTGTGATCTTTTGCATTGTTTGTGGTGTGCTTTTCTTCAGGCATGTCTCTATTTCTTGTGACGCCCGAGAACCTTCTGTTTCTCAATGTACATACATAAACCCTCTCTTGTTACTGAAATTACGACAGCCAAAATTGTATACGTATAACTTTCCTTTACAATACGCAACATAAGTTGTTAGCTTTACGTATAAGTATTTACGAGCAATTTTTAAAAGCGGGGGGAAAGGGGCGTTCATGTAAGGAGGGCAAATGGTATGCTTCGATTAAATGCGAAGAAGCAAACGCTATGAAAATACATGTAAGAGAAATGGAGTTAGTTACACGGAACTCCGAAAGCTGTAACGAAATATTCAGTTGCCGTCGAAAATATTATCACCTACTGGTGCAAGAATTAATGAATGGAATTAAACATTTTAGCCACTGAAAATATACATGTCTGTGAGATACTTACAACCAAACCAGAGGTTTGCCAAATTAAGTATTCCTTGACGCTTCCCGGTGTGTCTTTGAACCTAACCCTTCTTTTAGTCAAGATATGCCATAAGTTTCTTTTCCCCCGGTTTCACTTCAGCAACTTCTGTTATTTATCAGATCTGAACTTCAATATGCCTGTACCCAGCGAAGTGGCGCAGTCGGTAGCATAGTGGGCTCGCATTCCGGAGAACGATGGCTCAAATACCCGCTCGGCCATCCAGGTTCTCCGTGATTTTCCTAAATCGCCCATAGCGAATGCTGGGACGGTCCCTTTGAAAGGGCATAGCTGATGCGAGCTTGTGCTGTATCCCTAGTAACCTAGTTGTTGATGAGATGTTGAAATGCGCTCCTTCTGTGAAATCACATTTTATTGAACAGTACCGAGAATATGGGCACGCGACTCTGGTTTACACGGTCTCCGGTACGTTTCTCCAGCCTTCTACCAATAAATCGAACACTACCATTCGAAACGCCAACCACAAGTGACCTAGTTCTTTCGTGCAATTTCATGGTAATTGCTTTCAGCAAGATTACTTGCAGCGACTGACATGTAAATTATAAGGTGTACAACTTTGTTTCCTCCGTTTGCAGATAGGTAGCGGCAACGGTAAGTAGCGGTCGAAAGAAACAGATCGCAGAAGTCAGGCAGTTAGGTTGGACTTCGGTCAACATAACCTCATTCAAACATCAGTCGATTTGTGTCTGCTTCATAAAGTTGTTCTTGATTGAAAATGTCAGTTTACGAGCCTAATTCTCGTCATTTGCGGTAGGTGTTGCTGTTTAGTTTCAATATGAAGAAAACAGCGGCTGAGTCTCATCGAATGCTTTTTTTTTCTGAGCACTATGGGACTTAACTTCTAAGGTCATCAGTCCCCTAGAACTTAGAACTACTTAAACCTAACTAACCTATGGACATCACACACATCCATGCCCGAGGCAGGATTCGAACCTGCGACCGCAGCGGTCGCGCGGTTCCAGACTGTAGCGCCTAGAACCGCTCGGCCACCCCGGCCGGCTCATCGAATGCTCTCAAGTACGTATGGTAAGGAAGCTATTAGTGAAAGAACGTGTCGTGAGTGGTTTCAACGCTTCAAAAACGGTGGTTTTAACGTCGTAGACCGGCATAGTGGTGGAAGAGAGAATGTTTTCGAAGATGCAGAATTGGAGACATTGCCGAGTGAAGACTCGCGTCAAACTCAAGAAGAATTGGCACAATTAGGGGGAGTGGCACAGAAAGCCATTTCAAAACGTCTCAAGGCTACGGGCGAGATTCAGAGAAAAGGAACTTGGGTCCCGTGTGAGCTGAAACCAAGAGACGTTGAACGGCGTTTGTGTGTTTGTGAACAGTTGCTTCAGAGACAAAAACAGAAGGCATTTCTGCATTGCATTGTGGCCGGGGACGAAAAATGTCTTCATTACGATAAACCTAAACGCTTCCACGTCGACGGCCAAACCGAATATTAGCGGCTCCAAGATCATGCTCTGCGTTTGGTGGAATCAGCTCGGCGTCGTGTACTATGAGGTTTTAAAACTAAGTGAAACAATCACAGGTGCTCGTTACCGAACGCAGTTAATGCGTTTGAGCAGAGCATTAAAACACAAACGGCCGCAATACAGCGAGTGGTACGATAAAGTGATTTTGCAGCACGACAACGCTCGACCCCACGTTGCAAAAGAGGTCAAAACATACTTGAAAACGTTAAGTCCTACTCCACCCACAATATTCTCCAGACATTGCTCCCGCTGACTGTCACCTGTTTAGATCAACGGCGCATGGCCTGGCTGGCCAACACTTCCGATCTCATGAAGAAGTCACAAATTGGATCGATTCGTGGGTCGCTTCAAAAGATGAACAATTTCTTCGACGTAGGATTCGTACACTGCCTGATAGATGGGAGGAAGTAGTAGCCAGCGAAGGAAAATACTTTGAATGATATATCTGTAACCGATTTGTTTCATTATAGCCTCAAATGTTGGGGAAAAACGGCGGAAGCAAAGTTGTACACCTTTTAATTACTTTTTCTTTGAAGGTAACAATCACCTGTTCCCAGGGCATATCACTGTCGGCAATGAGCATTTTTTTTTTTCGAAATATAAAGCTGAAATATAGTTTTTTAATCTGTGTCTACACAGTGTCAACTGTATTACTATTGAAAGCAACTAATTATGAAGAGAAGTCGAGAATGTTGCACCGATATAAGTTAATTGGTGCAAGCCCCGACACAAGTGTCACCATCAGGTAAAACCAACGTTGCTATTCTTCTGCCAAGGTCTGGTGCTTGTGGCTAGAGTGCGTCGCTAATTCCATGGGGCCGCCTCAGCTACCTTGTTTTATGGGCAAGAAGCGCCGTGATAACAGGTAAAATGATAAAGACTGAGATACGTCACGACTTTGCTGTGGGTGACGAAGGCTCTCCACAGCATATATCTGATCAGCGTCCAGCCGGCGCGTTCTGCATGTCATAGTTGTGCAACGTGACGACATCACGTCTGTTGATCACAGCCGGTGGCCGGGATGTCAGATGACTGTTACAAGCGGTTCAAATGGACAGTGTCGCCACGCACGATGTTCTCATGTTGTGCAACATTAATCGTCCACGCGCTGCGACTGTTAAAATTCTCTATGTACAGCCACGTCCACCACCACAAGTCAGCGCAATGGGGTGTGGCGGATCTAACTGGTACCAGTTTTTATGGGCCACTTCTCCTTCCGCTCACAGATCCTACATCATCATCTACAAGACAATTTGCCATGTATGACAGAAGTTATTTGTGGTACGGGTATCATTTCATCCTATTCCGGGCCCATTCACGAGTGAGGTGTCGGAAGAATAGACTATTGGTAAACCTCCTTTGGAGCTCCAAATTTCCCTCATTTTTCTGGCTTTCATAATTCGAAGAGAACAATATGTTCCTTACTCCTCTTGGAACTACGCTCTCGGGAAAAACAATACAGTTGTTCCTCTTGTAACGTCCGCTACTGTTGTTTGTTGAGTATCTCAGCAAAACTCTTATATTAGATTAGATTCAGTTTTCGTTCCACAGACGCAAAAATGAGATGATTCTCGTGGGTGTGGAGCAAGTAAAAAAAAAAAAAATAAAACATTTTAATAAAATACTCACTAACCTGATCATTTGTAAGGAGATTGTCAAAACATGTGAATACACTAAAGTAAACAGGAACTGCTAATATTTACGGAATTAGTACACCGTCAGAATGAAACATAGTTATGCACTTTTAATAAATATATCATACACGAAATACTTAATCTCGACTGTTGTGACCAAACACTGTCATGTCTAGATCTCGAAAGAGCGAAATGGACCGAACCAGTTAGTATGCAGAGAACGTCACTTGTACTCGATGGGTGGCACGTTTGTATGCGGATATTGTCATCCTCTCTGAAATTTTTAATTCTTTCCATCTCCCGTTCAGTCAATCGCATGCAGCGACTTCTTTATCACAGTAACGGACCGCACAGTACGGGATTAGCCGCGAGCGTTGAAATACCACCTTGGAATGATTCTGGAGTGTATGATAGGAATTTTCTAATACTTACTTACTTGACTTAGTTCCTGTCGTTCCCTCTGGAACATAGGGCCGTGACGAAATTCCTCTACCCGGTACGATTTCTAGCAAGCCTCTTCACCTCACTCCAGGTTTTCCCAACCTCTACAGCTTCTATCTCGATCGTCCTCTTCCACGTCCGTTTGGGACGACCCCGTTTTCTAACTTCTTGAGGGTTCCAGTCCAATACCACCCTTTCAACAGCTCCATATGGTTTCCTCAATGTATGCCCAATCCAGTTCCATTTTCTTTCCTTGATTTGTGTATTGAGTGGTTGCTTAATAGTCTCCCTCCAAAAATGTTCATTTGTCATTATAATTGGCCGTCTCACATTTACAATTCGCCGGAGACAGCGGTTGATAAAAACTTGGAGCTGGTTTTTGATGTGGTTAGTCACCTTCCAAGTTTCGCAACCATACAACAGAACAGCCTTCACATTGCTATTGAAATGCCGGAGTTTGGTCATCTTTGAGATGTTCCTATTTCTCCAGACGCACCATTTGCTTTACGGATGCGATTACGGGCGTCCTCCTCAGCGCCTCCTGTAGTCGTGACTATACTTCCGAGATAGAGGAAGGATTGGACCTGTTCTACGTTCTCTCCATTAATGGCCAGCCTATTCGTGATGGTCGGATTTATCCGCATTTCTTTGGTTTTGCGAACATTTATCTTGAGGCCTGCAACTTCCGCCTCTCTCGGTAACCTGGCCAGTTTCTCTTTGATGTCTCGATATCGTTGTGCCATTAAGCAGATGTCGTCTGCCAAATCTAGATCTTCGATCCTATGCCCCATCCCCCATTGCACACTTCTCCTCCGTCCCCCCATCACTGTTTTCATCACATACTCCAACACCAAAAGAAATAGTGTTGGTGAAAGAATACGCCCTTGCCGTACTCCCGAATCAACTTGGAAAGGCTCTGTTAGATCTCCATTATGTAGTACTTGGCATTTATAGTCTTCATACTTTTCCTTGATGATGTGAAGCAGAGGCGTATCAGCTGTCTCATTCTGTCTTCCTCAGCAGAGTCGAAAGCCTTTTCAAAGTCAATGAAGGTAATGTAGAAGGTGTGTTGCCACTCCGCACTTTGTTCCAGAATAATTCTGAGAGTACTGATAAGGTCCACACAGCTTCGATGTTTTCTAATACGGAACAATATTCCATCTCTGCTGCAATTACCCAAGTTTTAGAGAGCACCTGCATCAATTGCAATGGACAGTCACCACTATTCGAGCACTCGTCTGGACGCCAGATATATTAAAAGATTCCTCAGCTGAGCGTACGGTACCTAAACTCTACTGTCAGCGCCAAGAGAATGAACGACGATAACACTAAAGACCGCCCGCAGCTCGTGGTCGTGCGGTAGCGTTTTCGCTTCCCACGCCCGGGTTCCCGGGTTCGATTCCCGGCGGGGTCAGGGATTTTCTCTGCCTCGTGATGGCTGGGTGTTGTGTGCTGTCCTTAGGTTAGTTAGGTTTAAGTAGTTCTAAGTTCTAGGGGACTGATGACCATAGATGTTAAGTCCCATAGTGCTCAGAGCCATTTGAACCATTTGAACACTAAAGACCACAACAAGATCTTTTGTTCACTAGGAATATTTTAGCATGGCCTGCAGATTACTAATACATTCATATGGACTTTCGACGAAAGCGGGCCGGTAAAGGTAATAATGTGCAGATGTTCTGGACGCAGAACAAAAAATCAAGGATCCTCTGAAGACGCTTAGGGTGTAGTGGAAAAATCGAAAATTTTCACTTGCCACAGATGATTGTTTATTAAAAGATAATCACAAGAATGACTGTAAAGTACGAGCGAAAAACTGAAGGACGCTGTGCTCCTGCCTAAAGTTTAATAATATTTATTTTCAGCTTACTGCACAATCTTCGGTTCCTTCATTGATAGAAGCATAAGCTCGTATTTTGTCGAGACCACAGGTAATACTAATTCAGCCAGCGTCAAAATGCTCCTATCGTGAGCACAGAAAAGGCGAATATGCTTCTGTTTACTTAAGACACTGACTGAGAAGTGGCGTACCAGCTGTCTCATTCTGTCTTCCTCAGCATCTTTGAACATTTTCCCGAAACATTTTGGCATTACAAACAAAATCATTATACAAAGTACGGACAAATGGCAGACCCATAACAGTTTCTTGGGGGAAAACAGTGTGTTTTCCTTCTCCTTGCACCCAGACAGGGTGCCTCTGTCTGCAGTAGAACAAACCTAAGATACAAAAAGACGCGTTAAACGTCGCTCACAATATAAATGTCTACGATAAACGAAAATTCCGACAGCAGACGTGATTAAAATATGTCAATGTTAAAACTTTATACATTAAAGCTTAAAGGTAATATCTAAATACTTGCCACACACAGCTTATTGACAGTTTTCCAAAATACCCGGCAATGTGATACACTTAATGTCGTATAACACTAAAGTAGAACCAGTTTATGCAGTACATCGTGCTTTTAGTTCCTAAAGGATTGCTTTACTAGGAATGCCATTATAAATTTATTCAAGAACTATTAAAAGCCTTAAAAAACAAATTGTAGGTTTTATAATCTGCCCAAATCATTTGTTTGTACACATTATGACATAATATTAAAATCTAAACAAATAATATGAATAATAATTAGCAAAAAAATTTTACTCATTAAGTGAAAAATTAGCAGAAGCAAAGAAAGTTTTAGTATGTGAGAAAAATTCACGACTGGAGTTCCACTGGATTTAATTTTGGATAAACTCATACTTTTATGTATATGAGTGACCTACTTAACGTAATCAAACAGAGTTGATACTTTTTGTAGACTACTTGATGCTAGAATGAAATTGTAATACTGTTATTCAAAGAAATATTCGCTGATCTCTGCAAATGATCTTCCCCTGAATATTCAAAAAACTGCACAGAATTCACAAGAAACAGAACAGTGCCGTTAACTGGTGAACATATGAACAGGAGTTCGTGAATAGGACACTACATACCAAATTTTAGGATATACATATTGATGAAAATTTGATCTGGAAGAAAAGACATCCACTCTAGCGAGTTGCAAAAAGAAGCAAATCAACGTCCCAACTTCTTTTGTACGTACCAGCCATTAACGGATCATATTATAGATCTGCAGAGTAACTATCAGTATTAAAGAACTGGATGCCCGAAAGCTTGGAGTGGTGTTACCAAGTTACCTTGTAGGTGTGTCTTCAGTCAGTTTAGGAAGTCAACCATACTTTCACAATATGTGTATAAATCGACTAAGGAAAGTCGTTACAAATAGTCCATTACAAATTCAGCTGAATAGTGATCTCCACAGCTGCAACACTACGAGAAAAGTTGACCTTTATTACTATTACTAAAAATTATCAGCCCTCGCAGATCAACCGTTACGCAACATAACATATGTGACAGGTAACAACAGGTGTGACAGGTGCATTTACAGCGTGCCCCTGCGCCCGCGCCCAGTCGCCGTGCGACTGTGATTGCCCCACACGCAAGTAGAGGCACGCGTGTAGGTTGCTTGCCTCTTGCTCAACAAGTGCGTGCAAGTTCTGTAATTCCATTCACACCTGTGTTCACACTGGACGCCTCTGCTTCCGTATGGGGCAAGATATACAGTCGCACGGCGCAAGGCGCACAGGTGTAAACGCACCTTAAGTCTACCTTCAAATCGTTTCGAATTTTTAATTATGAACTAGTAGTAAGTTAAATATAAAAGACAAAAATGGTTTACTTCAGATGTTAAATTTAAGTATGTTTCACTAATAACGTGAGTAATATGGGACATTAATTGCGCATTTTTATTAAATTTAAGCCACTGTACTATTTCGGAATCGGCAAATAGCCAGCGTGTGCCCATACACACTAGCTATCCAGGTATCCGTATCCCAGACTTGTTCCATAACATATCGATACGTATCATGTAAGTGATATTTAGAAAAACAATTGAATAACTGGCCTAAATCAGTGACAGGCGTGGCAATGTAAGAGAGAGCAGCTGAACTACAACTCCGTTTGCCAAGCTTTGCTATACAGAAGAGAGACACGTCTGACGTTCAGCTGCAGCTAAAAGCTGGAGCGTTTTTGAACAATATGAATTGACTGATAGGTAACAAAGTAAATTCTAAGTCTAATCTCAAATCGTTTCTTATTGATGGTTCATTCTGTTACTTAGACGAAATTTTAATTGTCAACTACGAGTAGTAGCAAGTTCAGTACGAAAGTCAAAGCTGTTTACCTTACATGTTAAGTTTAGGAATGTTTCTCTAGAAACATGAGAAATTTATGATACAGTAATAAGAATTTTTTTAAATTACGAGTGAATTTAAACCTCTTGTAGGCCTACTAATCTTGTACGGTGTGAGCAGGTTTGTTCCACACCAATTTGATAACATCTTAAGATTTGGAACAGGGAATTACACTTCTCTTGTACATCTGGAACTTTACAGCTTATAAATATTGAAAATACGCCATGTTATTACTTATGTATGTTAACGTTAATACGCCCAGTTGAGCGTAAAATTCAGACCAGCCAAGTTTCATCTTTATTACGCTTTGACGTTGAAGGGAGACGCGTCTGACAACAATCAAAGGAAAATTAATCAGTTACGTGCGGTGGGTTTTGTAACCACGCCACTGTAAAAAGTAATTGCGAAAGTCAACCACGCATACGAAGAACCTTAAATCACTGAAAGTAAAATCTTCTAGATTGTTAGGGTGTGTCATATTTTACCGTCAAGTGGCAACGGCCACGAAGGCCAGCAGACTCAAATACAACCCTAAGTCAGTCGCAAATGTTGGCAGCTACTCTGTGTGACCGTCCTCTCAGTACATTACTGTTACTACTCTACGTTTACTCACGATGCAGACGTTGTAGGACACGGAGGAGATCCTGATGAATCCATCGTCACGGTAGACACAACAGCGGACGCCTGGAGCGAGCGACTGTGCGTGTGTTTACGGAAGAGGCCTCCCTCACGTAGCTGTGCCCCTCCCCCGCCCCCACCCTCCGGCAATCCATCCCCACTCTACCACCAAGCACGTCATGAGTCAGCTGTGCTGATGGCTTAGCCAGGGGTTGCCACACGGCAGCACGCAGCCAATCAGAGTCGGCTCCGTCTAAATGCTACGCCACGTGGGTGAGCGCCTGTCAGCTCCTGTCTGACACGTGCAGTATGACTAGATGTGACTCACTCACTCCAGGTGCAAAGGACTTCCAGAGTGTAGTTACACAATGTGTCGTCTTTTTCCCTTTTACCTGAGTACCATGGAATTGTAACCGGTTACTACGTTTATGTGCGACACAACAAGCGTAAGACGAAAATCGAGTTTCGGAAACCGATTTTATTTTACATGTTAGGCTTGACTCGATTTTGCTAGCGCGGTCAGATATCGTTCTTTCGAGCATCAGTTGTTACGAACGAATGGTGTTAATTAATCAGCTCTTTCGGATTATCTTCTCCTTTTTGACTGTTTCCGTGTCTTCTGCTCGGTCGGCACTGTTATATCGCCAGAAACAACGTTAGTGTTGGTTGGTGGCCAGATGGCTTTCCAGACGCTATCATTTCCTCTGCATTTGAAAGTAAATCTATGTTAAAGTGTGAGAATTGTGTTGTGTGTGTGAAATCTTATGGGACTTAACTGCTAAGGTCATCAGTCCCTAAGCTTACACACTACTTAAGCTAAATTACCCTAAGGACAAACACACACACCCATGCCCGAGGGAGGACTCGAACCTCCGCCGTGATCAGCCGCACAGTCCATGACTGCAGCGCCTTAAACCGCTCGGCTAATTCCGCGCGGCAAAGTATGAGAAATGTTTACGTCGCTTGTATCTGAGGCGGCACATGTGTACCAGCCTGTATTTGCCTAAATAGATGTGGGAAAACCGCCTAAAAACGACAACCAGGCTAGGCGACTCACCAGCGCTCATTGTCAATCCACAAGGTGTATTCGATCCCGGTGCAGGTTCTCCTCGCATTAGCCCGGAAGCGACACTTCAACGCGCTCGGATATCCGGACGGGCTTTAATAGAGATAATAAACGGAGAAAATACGAGTCTAATGCTGAGGGAGTTACGAACGTTAGAAATCAAGACGCTGCTGTCAGGCTAGGCGCAAATTTAGACGCGTATAGCACGTGCTGGCTAGGCGCAAATTGAGACGCGTATAGCACGTGTGACGTGACACGACACTACAGCGCAACACGCACGTGCCGCACGAGTCGCGCGGGTCCAGCGCATATTGCGACGCGTACACCATACATCGCACGCGCTGACTGGCGACGCTCTGCGCTGACAGCACCGAAGCGCGCACAACCTGTTCGATTTCTCAAACGATTTTACCGAAACTATTTGCTGAAAATATTTGATTTCTGTCTTACTTGTAGCGTTATATGTCAGCTTCGTGGCGAAGTGCCCATCATCTCGCTAATGACCATTCTTATTGTGATGCACACATTTTAGTAAGACACTACACAAAACTCAAAAAGTTTGCAACGAAAATTAGGGGTCGCTATGATTTTGCGTTTGGTGCCTATTACACCATGCGTATGAAATTTAGCTAATATATTGAATTTTTGCCGGCCGGGGTGACCGAGCGGTTCTAGGCGCTACAGTCTGGAACCGCGTGACCGCTGCTACGATCGCAGGTTCGAATCCTGCCTCGGGCATGGATGTGTGTGATGTCCTTAGGTTAGTTAGGTTTAAGTAGTTCTAAGTTCTAGGGGACTCATGACCTCAGAAGTTAAGTCCCATAGTGCTCAGAGCCATTTGATCCATTGTTGTTAAATTTTTGTTTACACTTGGGAGGAGGTCTCTATCTGCCTCCGATCTCGAGAAAATTGATCCCACGTAACGCGCTCACTTCCGATCTCACGCCCGCGAGAATGAAATACTCGCAACATCTCTCATATCTCCTAAACCGCTCGAGACATCGAAACGAAAGTTTGGCGAATGTTACATATAAGGAGAAGAGTGTTTTACCAATTCTTAAATACACGGAACTCTCTTATCTATGGCGATATACCAGTATTTATACTTCCCTTTTTATTTATTTCACTCCAGTGACTGTAATTTTGTAAGATTTATCGACAGCTAGCGAAACAAGAGCTTCCTAGTATGAAAATAACCATGAAATTTCTTGTTTTATGTTACTGCAAACCGACACTATGAGGTTTCTCGTAAGCTGTTGAGCTCTGTGATTGCCAATTACTTGGTTAATGAGACACTCCGTTTCGGAATTCTTTCGCAATAGCTTCTGTGAGATGAATTTGGCAAATTACACTGTGACAAAGGACATACAATTAAACCAGTCACCAAGAGAAATGTGGCCGTTACTCACAAACGGTGATGCTTCTTCGAATGAGAAAAGGTTAACAACTCACACAAAAATAGATTGCCAATTCTGTTGGAATTTTGGTGGAATCCCCATAACCCATCGTATTTTTAACACTGAGCGACTGGAATTGAAACTTACCAAAGGATTTTATTCCATGTCTTGGCCTGAGCAGTATTAAAATAATGACGAGCGTTCCTTCAGGCGGAATGATAGGCACAAGCCAGATACTGGTTACTCACCTACGGCTTGCCAAACTGACAATGTGTGATCGCTAATAAAATAGTTGTTATTGAGAAAAATAAACAATTGATCTATCGCACAATACAATGGTCAATGTATTGTCAGCAGCGGACGATAATGCGCGCGACAGGAATGCACAAGCTAACCTGCCTTGTGAGTTGGAGTTCGAAAAACATAGTCATGGAAGTAGATCTGCCTTTGTAAAGCAGTAAATTTCAACAAATTAAATATATCTAATCATAACACTCTCTTAGGATATTCCTACTTTCGTAATAATACCGACCATGTCTTCATTTGTGTAGCCTGTTGTATAATTAGTTTATTAATGCTGATATGTGCATGCAACAATTGAAATGCTTTTTCTCATCACGGCGAACCAATTAAAATATTGTTATTTGTGACTGCTTTTCGACTATTTCTAGCTTGCAGTGGAAATGTGATGTTCACATGCATGTAGTACAGTGTGTCGTATTACATTATTACATCCATATCCAAGTAATCACAGTGAGACTTCTACACTTCAGATACTGGACGTTTTTTACTAGGAGCACAAAGGGATCACACCTATGGAGATTATCCCTTTCTAAATTTTTGTTACAGGTCGTACAGACACGCCAGCATACTAGGCAGCGAGAAGATAGTCTTGTTTTACTTTCCTGCCTTGCTTCTTAATCACATGATTTTATAATATTCCTTACTTCCTTATTCACTACCGTCTGTCCCTTCTTGAGATCTGAAAACATCGCGGAGGCATATCATCCAATTCCAGCGACCAATGGCTCATCAGTTACTGAAGTATGCATTTTCCTTGACAGAAGAAAAACAAAACAAACCATAACTATAGAGATATAAATAACAGAAAAGTATAATGTACTAACGAAGAAAGCTGGAGCGTTTAAATGGCGAGAAACGAAAAACTACCCAAAGGCAATAAAATTTAGTGCACAGTAAGGCAAAATTTATCGTATGGACAATACTACCTTTACTCATATGCGCAGTTTCGATGTGAGCATATGGCCGGGATACTTTTCCGCTCCCCGCCTCACATTTCCCACGGTGCTAGCGAGACACGGGCGACGCGCGGCACGAGAAACTGTGCCACAACCACAACGCCGCGCGACCTGGCGCAGGCGCGCGTCGCGTCCCAGGCGCGTCGCGTCGCAATTTGTGCGGTCCCATTTGAACCTGTGATGTTACAAAAATGCGCGCTGCGCTGCGTCAGTGCCACGCCTAGCCGTCAGTGCCACGCGTGTGTGACGAATCTGATGCCCTCCTGCACACAGAGCAACTGAAAATCAACTCGTTGCCGACGTGCATCGGTAACAGGACGGCAGCGAGTCACTTACCGTGTAGATAAATAGGGCAGCGAAGGCGGCTCGACTGCGCAGTGACTGCCCAGTCAATCGCTTGCAACGCGTTGCCAACCAGCTGCCTGCGACCAGGCGTTCGCGTTGCCAAGCGATCTGAGTTGTGTCGTGTCCTCGAACACAGGTCTGTATTGGTTCAATCTGAAGACGAACGAGCAGGTTGTGAACATTAGGATGTGTGTGACGTCCTTAGGTTAGTTAGGTTTAAGTAGTTCTAAGTTCTGGGGGACTGATGACCTCAGATGTTAAGTCCCATAGTGCTCAGAGCCATTTTTGTGAACATTAGCTTCGTACAGGAAGTCGAAAAAGTCCCATTTTATACAACTACAAGCTACTGCAGGAGAGATTTGACGGATGAATTGGTGTATGAAGTGGGAAAAGAATTTCACACTACATTTTTAATGTATTGTACACTTGTTATTTTTTAATAAAATTACCAGTATGTCAATGGAAGCAAATGTACAAAAAATTATAAGTCATACTGAAAGTATTCTTTTGTGTGACTAACTTTGTCATTCTGTAAAATTGCATTGTCAAGTGGAAAAGAACAGTAAAAACCACAAATCTTGGATATGTGTAAATACAATTGTGTTACACATATAAATGATGTAACGAGCCCAAACCACCATCACAACATTTCCGTGTGTATAAATCACGAGATATTTGGGTTTCCAAAATAAAAGTGAGATGTGTTATGATGAAAGAAATCAGCTGCACCAGATAGCTGTTTCGTTGTTCTATAAAAACTTATGAATTTCGAATCTGTCTGTTACAGTCCTAGGCTGCTACGTACAGCCCGCAGTTTATGTTTTTTGGATATACGGATGAATCCAGAATTTTCTTCGTTTTCTTATTTGTGTGCGATAATAATAGAAAACCACATTTTCCTCTGAGCTTGAATCAGTGCTCGACCTGCAGCATGCAACACAAAAGATGTTCGGGTCCGACAAACAATACTCGCTCTCCTCCACTCTCGCACACGGCAACTGCCGTTTCTGAGTTGCCGCGTATGCGGAACTGCGTTGCCCGTCAGTCGACGACCAGTTGCCGATGTAGATCGCCTACACGTTGCGTTCCTTTTCAGTGTGCGGATAGTCCGAGAACGGTGGCAATGGAGTCGCTTCCTAATCGCCGACTCGTTCTCTCTCGCCAAAGGAAGTAGAAATCGTGACTTAATACAGAAGTTGAAAGCACGATCTCGCTTTTGTGAAGTAACACGACAGGCCGAAATAACCGATTGTCGGGATCAGATGGCCATTAACGAAGCTGGTTTTTTGAGACTGTGGAGGGTGTAAGACGAAAACTAATTGATGCTGTTCTCCATTAGAGGGATAGTGATGCCACAGTTCATGCTTCGGACGAAAACCATACAATGCAAACAAAATGTTGTGTTCTCGTTTATTCTACCTCCATCATGAGAAAACATAATGTCCTCCGCCAAACGAAAACTGGGTACAGAGCAACATCACTCTTACGTCGCTGCGGCCCTAAAGCGCGCCATTTGCGTATTCTTTTTGCCATGGCAAGTTACATGTTTGGGCTAATAGCGCGCCGGCCGGAGTGGCCGAGCGGTTCTAGGGGCTACAGTCTGGAACAGCGCGACCGCTACGGTCGCAGGTTCGAATCCTGCCTCGGGCATGGAAGTGTGTGATGTCCTTAGGTTAGTTAGGTTTAAGTAGTTCTAAGTTCTAGGGGAGTGATGACCACAGAAGTTAAGTCCCATAGTGCTCAGAGCCATTTGCTAATAGCGCGTTGTGTAGTTTATCATTTATTTCTGCCACTTTTGCGAAGACTGTTGTGAATTCATTTTAACAGTTAATGACTATTTAAACCATAAACTTCATTTCGATATCTTGTTTTTTTCCTTACTGTCGCCATAGGCACAGTAACGTGTCGAAACTGTCTAAATGCCGGCCGCTGGCGGCCGAGCGGTTCTGGCGCTACAGTCTGGAACCGCGCGACTGCTACGGTCGCAGGTTCGAATCCTGCCTCGGGCATGGATGTGTGTGTTGTCCTTAGGTTAGTTAGGTTTAAGTAGTTCTAAGTTCTAGGGGACTTATGACCTCAGCAGTTGAGTCCCATAGTGGTCAGAGCCAAACTGTCTAAGTCAACGTAATTGTCAGATATTCTCAGGATACAGATTAAAATATTTATATTAATATTCGAAAAAGTTTTATACATATACATATACATAGACACAAACACACACGCATATATATATACCTGGCGAACTTAATTCCGCCTCTGAAAATCTTTGTGAGTTATAGCTGACCCGCAAACGTTGTTTTGCCATATAAATTATCTCTAGTCTATAAGAATAATGTATACGAGTAACAAAATATATACGTGTAACACAATAGCCGTTGTTGGCGGGGGCTTGTGACATAAACAATAATAATGGCCGAAAACTGTCTAGGGAGTGAGAAAAGGCTTAGGGGGAGGTCCGGCTGTATCGGCCACTATTACTTCTAGCGTTTATACGGTAGATCACGCGGATTTAAAAATTGCAGCCGATACACTGTTCTTCTATGAGCATACAAACATAGCGACAACTTCGTGTCGAAACGTGTTCACCAGCATTATGAATAGGGCCAAGCGCACACGCATCGATTTTTATCGTACGTAAAAATATAGTACGATTAATTTCTTTAGAAGAATAAAGGAGAGCATAGGAACTTCTTTGTTCCACTAAAACAATTTGATTGTACTATATATTTCCGTACGATAAAAATCGGTCCGCAGCTCGTGGTCGTGCGGTAGCGTTCTCGCTTCCCACGCCCGGGTTCCCGGGTTCGATTCCCGGCGGGGTCAGGGATTTTCTCTGCCTCGTGATGACTGGGTGTTGTGTGCTGTCCTTAGGTTAGTTAGGTTTAAGTAGTTCTAAGTTCTAGGGGACTGATGACCATAGATGTTAAGTCCCATAGTGCTCAGAGCCATTTTGACAAAAATCGATGCGTGTGCGCTAGGCCTAAATGTCGGTTTGGCGAATGACGCGTGCTACCTTGTTAAACTTCTCGGTCTAGTTACGTCGATTCAAAGAGGGATATTCGAGTCATTGCTTTTGGTACGTCTTCTTCAACTACCTATCTATCGAATAGTGAAAGACTATCAGCGGTAGACACCTGGCGGGGATAACTGATAAAGTGATAATTGATCATTTACCTACCGGGGTTGAAAATTGTTAAATTACTAAAATCGCTATTAAAAATGTGGGTTGGTTGTAGACGGGTGAAAATTTAGGGTTGCGTGTATTTTGTAATGCCACATCATAAAACAATAAAAATAAAAAGTTCTGTACAAAAATTAAGAAAAACATTTGGGGTGGAACACCCTTATCACTTAGGGGTATGAAAAATAGATTACGACCGATTCTCAGACGTACCGAATATACATGTAAAATTTCATCAGAATCAATCGAGCCATTTCGGAGGAGTATGGCAACTAACACTGTGACACGAGAATTTTATATATAAGGCTATAACCAGAACGATAATCACTCCTAACTGAACAGCTTGTGTTGGTATTAATAGTCATCGTCTACATATAAACAGAAAGACATTGACTGCCAACTGATCAGCTTGTATTGGTGTTAATATTCATCAATAGAATTTGGATTTTAGGTAAAAACCTGTTTTGTTCCTCATTAAATAAAGATTAATAAAAGTTTTACATATACGAATTACGCCGAGAACCTAAAAATACCTAATTTCAGGTTAGTACCTGACTGTACCTAAAGTTTAAAAATCCAATTAAATAAAATTTTTTATGGCTTACATTCTCTCGTGGTCTTCCCAGCTAAGAATTACGCAAATATTTTATCGAAAATTGTAATTTTATAGAACCTAAAATCCCTAATTTCATATTAGAACCTAATTTAACCTCATTTTTAAAAATCCTAAAAGTACCTAATTTCATGTTAGAACTTTGTAACACCGGAAATGCATATCCTCCTATTTCCATCTATTGTACTATAAATTTTTTCCTTATTTTGTTACCTGAAGATATGACATTTCTGTGTCTTTATATATTGTAATTGTTTTACTCAAATGGTTCAAATGGCTCTGAGCACTATGGGACTCAACTGCTGAGGTCATTAGTCCCCTAGAACTTAGAACTAGTTAAACCTAACTAACCTAAGGACATCACAAACATCCATGCCCGAGGCAGGATTCGAACCTGCGACCGTAGCGGTCTTGCGGTTCCAGACTGCAGCGCCTTTAACCGCACGGCCACTTCGGCCGGCTGTTTTACTATATATATATATATATATATATATATATATATATATATATATATATAGTGGGGAGGTGGGTGGGTTTTTTCTATGGCTGTGTGCGCCGCCTTAGAGGCGGGTGACCTTGAAGGGGACTTAGCCGCTGAGCGAGGCTGCTGGGAGACGCGGCCCCTAGTATTACTAGGGCCGCGTCGGGCAAAAACTCCGTTGCAGTGAATGGGTTGCGCAACATCCGGCCGGTGATAAGCAGCGCTGGGGTCTGGGCGCGCTTCCTGTTTCTGCGTCAGTCGACTGCAGGCAGCAGCACGCAGCACACAGCCATGCCGTACCGCCGTAGGAGATACTATAGGAGGAGCAGAATGCCTGTTTACAAGACTGTTTTAAGTTTTGACGAAACACCAATCGTGTTAACTTTCCTTCTATTCCTTGTATACAAGGGTCGGAACCCCTGCAACCCACAGAAGAGAAAGATGCTTCAGTAGCTGCTTTGTTTATAGATAATGAATTTGAAAGGAGATAAGGAAAAACATAATACATAAGGAATTACAAACTTTATTAAGAATGATAATATACAGTTACATCTCCTTGTACATCAATGTATTTGGATAAAGTTCCACTTATTTTACACCACAAATTAACTCTTTCATTCGTGTTAACTTTCCTTCTATTCCTTGTATACAAACAGAATGGCTTATCCGTTGTGACAACACAAGTACCATATATATATATATATCGATGTGCCGGCCGGTGTGGCCGTGCGGTTAAAGGCGCTTCAGTCTGGAACCGCGTGACTGCTACGGTCGCAGGTTCGAATCCTGCCTCGGGCATGGATGTGTGTGATGTCCTTAGGTTAGTTAGGTTTACTTAGTTCTAAGTTCTAGGCGACTGATGACCTCAGAAGTTAAGTCGCATAATGCTCAGAGCCATTTGAACCATATGTCGATGTATAATTGGTTTGTTTTGTAAATATTATTTGTATTTTTACGCTGGGTCTTGCCTAGGGAAAACTATGCTATCGAACGAATACATCGATAGGTCGTGTGGAGAACCAAAGTGTTTAGGATCTTTGGTAGTGTTAACTCTGTCGCGTGGAACGCGGGCAGGGGGAGTCTGGCTGGGGTAGGGCGGTGGAGCAGGTGTGTTGTGTGACGCTCCCGCGAGTTGCCGCGCTTTCGGGGTTTGGCAGCATGTAATTGCGCTCGACTTGCTATGATAGTTTCTGATACGGCGTCGCGGACGGGAACCATTAGCTGGCGCACATCAAGAGCCCGTTTCGCCTGGTGACCGTGTCGAGAAGGAGGCGCGCCAACATCCAGCTTCTGCAACAGCGACGGCCGACAATTAGTGACTTTCGCCACCTCCTCCATCGACGGCTTCAAACCTTCAATCAACCAAGGAAGACTGGAAGCACGTAAAGTTTTAGAACTGTATGGCAGATCTCAGCTTTTCAAACTGTTGCATCCCAAAAATACAGCAACTTAGCATGAACCTTTGTTGCTCATTGTCCCAATTGCATTACCAAGTAGGGTCCCTTCCTTTTCTGGAATGAACCCGAGTGCCGTTGAAATTCATACGCCAGCATTAAAGTAATATCATTCCATTTCACTGCTTTAATTTCAGAGTTCAGTTAAAGTATTCATAGCTGGCTACAATATTTAGATTACACAAGCAGAAATTAAGAGTGCGAGTTTTGTTACCACATTTTAGCATACCTGTGACTGCAGCTAAGCTTGGTACGTACTAAATTTTACTATTGTTAATTGTTCAGAATCATTTAATTCAGGTTCAAAGTTAAATCTCTTATTTCTAAATTGCATAGATTCAAGTAGCTTTTGAAATGATTGTTGAGGTACTCCAAGACTAACCTTATTTTATGGAATTTCGTAGTGCTTCAGAAACAAAGTTCACTATTAATTTCAGTCACTAAATTAACTTTCAATTTTCCGGTTTTATTAATTCTTTTGCTAAATTAAGTCAGAGTATAGCTAAATTTATTACTTCTGACAAACTTTCAGTTTTCACACAACACGTGTCAACCTTCAGTTGCCACACTTTTAGTGCTAATTATATGTGCAATAACCTTTCTTTTTCAGTCATTATAGTAGTTGTCCATAGGACTGGCGACCGTAATTTTCCCCAAATCTTAAATATCTAATTAACGCCAATTAATTGTTAACGTGACGACCGCACATTTACTTTCTTTATTAATTTTACCCTTTTCTCAAAATTAATTTCCACCAATTTCATTTGAATTTTTCCTTTCATTTAGATGTAACCCTTTCCTCCCTCTTTATCGACAGATTAACTTCGGTGACGATTGCTTTTCCCAAATTTCCATTAGGTACACGCGGTTTAATTTTTCACTGTCATTAAGGTCGATAAGTGAGGGGGAGGTTACACGTGGCGACTTGGTGACAAGACAATCTTCAGATTTGAGGTTGTTCTGGACACGAATTTTGTATTGTGCAACTCTCGTAACAAAGTACTGGGTACGACCAGGCCGTTACGTCAGCGAGAATAAGTAGTGCGAGTAATCCTAATTATATTTGAGATTTGGCATTTATATTGAAAATTATTAAAATGAGTGAAGGCAACAATTACCAAAATTTTGTAGACTTGGATACGGAACAATCGGTCGAACAGTGGGAAACGCGCACCTGACTATAAATAATTTTTGAAAATCCTATCAAATAAAATGTGCATGACTAAAACTACTCTTCTGGTCCTCCCGGCTACTTAGAAAACAGTAAGTGAATGGTAACTGGTTTGTTTGCATACGTGAACGCCAATCGTGTGTCAGACGACGACAGCATACGCCAGGCTGTTCCAGCCCGCCCTGCTGCACAGAGCGTTGTCGCTCGCCGTGACCGGCGCCTTCCTGCACTGTCAGAACAGGCTGTTAAAAAGACCTGCACTGCCTTCATTCATAATCAGTCGGTCAGCGTGGTGCTTGGATGTGGTGAAATATTTCACAGCGACAGTGTATTTGTGGAAAATCAAGCATGCCCAAAGTAGCCAGCTTCAAATCATCTCTGATTTGTCAGTGGTTACAAGAATTTCCTGATTTCTCTACAGACGGAAGAGTTATTCACTGCTATGTGTGCAACAAGGACGTAAGTAAAACGTTAACCTTTTATCTGCTACGCCCACTCAGAGAACAGTGATGCCCTGTTTTTCCCGAGTTAACTTGGACCAGACACATGCTGTAACCTAACCCTAGTGTGACTGTTTAAATAAATGAGAATGTAGGCTGACGTTAGTGTTCTAACAACATTTATTTTTTCAAAAAACAGGCATAAATTATGCTAAACAAGTTATTGACTGAATACCATAAACAACTAACACGTGATTTAAGACTACACTGGACAAGTATCATGGGTGGCAGAGACAGTTTAACTAGTGGAGTGGGTCAAGTACTTTGGCCCTAAAAATGTGGATAATGCTCTCTGAATTGATCTGACGCTGAGCAGACTTTGACTGATCAAATCTACTGAAGTTTCTCTACATAGATGCAGCCGAGAGAAAGTTTCGATTGAGATCTGTACGCCCTGACAATGCTCGAGCGGCAGTACGTTACCCTGTTTGCTTCGTGCAGTGATGTAACTGGCGAGATGTGTGCGGCGGAGGTGAGACATGGGGGTGATACCTGTGAATCGATCGCAGCCACGAAAGAAATGCAAAAATCTCACGGTGTAGCGATCAGGCAGACGGATCGCAGGTTACTCTCTACCAGAGCTCTGAAATCACAGTAGATTTCAGCGTGTGACACGCCTGTTCGCTGGTCGTACTGTGGACCAATTTGGCTCTCTTATACGACAAAGTGCAACAGGATACCAAACGTCAAGACTGCTAAACAAAACTCGAATAAGTGTGCCCTCGGCAAACGGGCAGTCCCAGGCATTTGAAGTCACACTGTCGGTACAATAACAACTTCACTACAGGCTCTCCAGTCTACTCGCAAGTGAAGTCTGTCTCAGGACAGGTCCCAAGTACCAACCACACATGCCACAGCTTCGACCAGATGTCTCAGCAGGCCAAAGTCCTGCACCCGAGTGCTTCGCACCTCTCCAGAAAAAAAACATCCGTTTCCGCACAAAGTGCACGAACGACACCGCCTTCACCATGTCTTGAGCCAATCACAGGGCTCTAGAGGCGCTAAATCTCCCCTCCCACACAACAGCACAAACTCATGTCGAGCCAGGGCAAGAGTTAAGGAAACCTGCGTCTCTGGAAAAAAAAAGAACCCGCCAATTACTGGCTTTTTTAAGTTTTCGCAGAGGGGGAGAGAGAATTTTCTCCGAAGTGTGTCGCTTCGTACGGCAACAAGTGAACAGATACAGTCTTAAATATCTTTATCTAAATCGCCTGTGCCTTGGAGCTTGTTAGTCCTCGCTATGAGCTGTAATAAAGATTCTATCTCTACTCGTTTCTCAGACGCCGGATTTTTCTTATACAACTGAGGCAGCTGGGGGAAGTGGTTCACAGGCCTATTTGCACTTTCAGCGAACATAAAAACTTGTGAATTTTTATTACGTGTGGCTCTGCTCACAGTGCCTGGTTTATGACTCCACTTTGTAGACGTGTTCCTTCAGACCGTCGCCCACAGCCCGGGCTTCGGCTGGCGCCTCAGCAGATATCGCGGCATTGTTCTGATGGAGACCTGTCTAGATAAGGGGCTGCCCTGTCTGCCCTGTACGACTGTGGGCATGTCTGGCAAGATTAACTAAGGGATGAGCTCGCCGCCACTTGCTTTCAACTCCCAACATGCCGTTTCTTCAAGCTAAGAATCATAAAAATACCTCATTCTTTTAGTGCCCTACCAGGCTCCATCAATGTCTCCTCAGGCTGCTAACTTTCTAGAGTCTCGCTCAAGGTGCATCAAGTTGTAATAAAATCTTTAATAATTTTCCGTATGCGAAAAATAGGCGAGAGAGTAACTTGTACTCTCTCAATGCTAAAGCAAAAATATTGTTTCTAAACCCTTAATGCAAGTTAAATTTGATAAACAGATCTCGTACGTAAATTCTTTCACAAAGTATTTCTCATTTCGTTATGTTTTTAGGTACATTCTGAACAGATATCGCATTTAAGTGAGCATGTTGCAGGGATTAAACACCAGGCAAATATAAAAAATAAATCAAACTTGAAACAAACGTTTGTAACTAAACCAAATGCAACAAGCAAAAACGAATTCCATCTTGACCTGTGTCGAGCCATTGTTGCAGCAAATACACCATTCAATACAGTTAAAAAGTTTTCTAGAGAAATATTGTCACTGCAGCATTTCATCAGAATCCACACTGAGAAAGAACTATTTAGATACTTTATATGAAACTATATTGAGCAGGATAAGGGAAGATTAGACAATACTGTGGATCTCTGTCAATGTGACAACTGACAGAGAAGGTCGATATGTGGCTAATTTAATTGTTGGAAAGTTAGTTCCTGACACTCACTCTGTACATCATCAGACCTGCAGCAAGGTGCTAAAAACACTAAGCAGAAAACAATTGCTCTCTTTGTTAATAAAGCCCTCAAATTACTTTTCCCCAAGAGTCTAGATGAAAATAAAGTGCTTGTAATCTACTATGATGCAGCCGCATACATGATTGCTGCTGTTAAATTGTTGGCAGTATTTTACCTAGCCTTTCTCAATATCAATTGTCTTGCCCATGTCATAAATCGTGTAGCTGAGACGATACGTCTCGAATTTCCACATGTAAATAAGCTAGTTTCAACCATCAAAAAGGTTTTTATTAAAGCACCTACAACAATCCAGTTATTCCGAGAGGACTTTCCCAACGTACCACTTCCACCAGAACCCATACTTACTCGCTGGGAAACGCGACTAGAGGCCATGGAATATTACAGCGAATTTTAGAAGACATTAAGAACATTATTCTTAAATTACCGGAGGTGGCAGTGAGCATTACTTACGATAAAGATCTTCTAAGGGACCCAACAAATTCCAACGACATTGCATACATAAAATCTCATTATGCATTTTTGGTCTCTATTATTCAAGCTCTAGACTGTTCAGGGAAACCAATCTACACGTAACTGCGATTGATAGAAGAGGTGACAGAAAAAATCAACTTGACCCCATTTTCTATTGGTATGAAAGTTAGTGAGAAACTGAAGGCAATGCTATAAAGAAAAACCAGTACTGACCACCCTCTCCATAGAGGCTGACATCTTATCAGGTAAATCAACAGAACATGAGTGTGCGGTCCCATTGCGCCTAATACCGTCATTGAAATATGCTGCGGTGACCCCTGTTGACGTGGGACGCTCATTTTCGGCATATAAGATGCTATTAACAGACGAGATGTAGTTTCTCAACCAAAAATCTCGAGGAAGTGTTAGTTATTTACTGTGACTGTAATTATGGACATGGACAATAATTAATGAGGATTTTTGTCAATCTATTTATCTTTCTAGACAGTGAAATGCCAGATTTTGGTCACCTATTTTCTGATTTTTATGAACTATTTTTGTAACTGATAGAACCTATTTTAGATACCTAATTTAAGATTTTGAGAACCTAAAAGTCCGAACTCTAATCATCAAGCCCAACGGTTGTGTGTATTCCGATAATGTTGTGAGTCTTCGGCTATACTTGCGTAGTCGTTTCCTCGCTCCCCTCTGTATGCTGGTACAGTTCCCTCGAACCCGACAACAGTCTCAAATGACAGGTATTCGGTCAAACGGCCACGGCGGAGACTCAACTCATCCGAAGACGGCGAGTTCGGAGATAACGACATAACATCTGCTGATGAGTTTAAAGCGGGTATGCAGAATTTATTTCTGATCTGTAGTAGTCAGCGCTTTCGAATTGTGAACTGAATTAAATGAGTAGAACGACGGGGATGACCAAGCATGGTGCCAGTGAAACCTTTCAGGTATGCTGAACTTACGATGTAACAAACGTATAGTAACGAGTGAGAATTTGTGCCGCACAGGAACTCCAATCATGATTTCCTATAACGTGGCCAGCTTTGGCTTTAACGATTAGCTGGTCTGAACACACTTATAGTTCTGTTACAAATTTTCGTTGATTTTCCATGTATGTTTTCCGAATACTATTTTTCGCCGAGGCGGTACTGGGAATAGCATCGTTAGGGAACAGTGTCAATGAAAGGTTACACTGAATTGATAAAAGTCATGGGATACTTCCTAATATGGTGTCTGACCCCTTTTGCCTGGTGTAGTGCAGCTGCTCGACGTGCATGGACTGAACAAGTCGTTGGAAGTCCCCTGGAGAAGTATTGAGCCATGTTGCGGCTATAGTCGTCCACAATTGCAGAAGTGTTACCGGTGCAAGATTTTGTGTACGAAACTAACACCCTCGATTATGTCCCATTTTGCGCGATGGGACTCACGTAGGGAAATCTGGGTGACCAGGCCAAGTCATTCGCGTGACTTCTCCAGGATGTTCTTCAAACAAATGTTGAACAATTTTGGGCCAGTGACATGGTGCATTGTCATCTATAAAAATTCCATAGTTGTCTGAGAGTATGAAGTCAGTGAATTGCTGTAAACAGTCTCCAAGTAGCCGAACGTATTAATTTACAGTCAATGATCGGTTCATTTGGACCAGAGGACCGAGTCCATTCCATGTAAAAACAGCCCACACCATTATGGAGCTGCCTTCAGCTTGCACAGTGCCTTGTTGACAACCTAGGTCCATGGCTTCGTTGTATCTGCGCCACACCATCCGTCCTTACCAACTGAAATCGGGACTCATCTGACCAGGCCACTGTTTTCCAGTCGTCTAAGGTCCAAACGGTACAGTCAGGAGCCCAGTAGAGGCGCTGTCTGGCTGTCAACAAAGGCACTTGCTTCGCTCGTCTGCTGTCGTAGACCATTAACACCAACTTTCGCCGCACAGTAGTGGTTTTCCGCGGTTATTTCATGCAGTGTTGCTTGTTTGTTAGCACTGACAACTTTACGCAAGTGCCGCTGTTCTCGGTCGTTGAGTGGTGAGAGGTAATGCCTCAGATCAGGTATTCTGGGCACACTCTTCATACTGTGGATCTCGCAATACTGAATGCCCTAATGTGTGGCGTAGGCTGCGCCAGCACACCGGTCGGCAAAGATGAAGCGCGAAGATCGATTAAAGCTTGCGTCACGTAAAACGGCACTTACGCGCATAGAGGCGGAGCAGTGAAGGGATGAGATCTGCGCATTTGCGGCAGCATAGAGCGGGCGAAGTCCACGTTGCCGAACTGCGAATGAGGAGATTAGTGTTTAACGTCCCGTCGACAGCGAGGTCGTTAGAGACGGAGCAGAAGCTCGGATTAGGGAAGGATGGGGAAGGAAAGCGGCCGTGCTCTTTCAAAGGAACCATCCCGGCATTTTCCTGAAGTGATCTAGGGAAATCGCGGAAATCCTAAATCGTAATGGCCGGATGCGGGATTGAACCGTCGTCCTCCCGAATGCGAGTCCAGTGTGCTAACCACTGCGCCACCTCGTTCGGTGCCGAACTGCGTTGCTGCCGACAAGTCAGGCTCATTTGCCTGCGGTACATCGTATTATGCGTTCAAATCTATGAGGGGAATAATAAATATTAAAACCAATTTTGATCAGTCGTCATGAGAGAAATATGAACTCACGTCTTGACGACGTTGCGTCCACTGCTCCACAGATTTACTCTGCGTGAAGTCGAGAGGCGAGAACAGCTGACACAGCTTTATGAAGACGTGAAGTACTATTTTTCTCAAAATGACAGTTGTCTAACGACAAGATCATTGAAACTGCTTGCAATAATTATCATTTATTGCGATTTGAGCTGTATTGTAAGTAAAAATTTAATACGCAACAAAATTAACTTATAGCTCAAACCGAAATCATTATATTTGCTTGACAACTGCTTCTACTCAATAGAATTATTAAAAATGTGTATAAGGTGTGTGTGTTGATGTGTTTGACTGTAGTTCAGTGTAATCGCTGCGCATAAAGAAGAATTAGTGGTAGAAAAAGTAATGAAAGACTATCGTAAAAATGGTCAGTAAGTTGTCATATTTTTCGCGGTTAACGGGCATCGTGAGTGTAAACTAACTCGTTCGACATTACGGTGAGAGACCGCATTTATAATCCATTGAACAAGCAAACAATTAACATTCATCTTCGAATAACTCCAGGGAATGATGACCGACAACATCGAAAACCACAGATATCTCGACATGCAACAGTTACTTTCATTTTAGGGCCTTATCCAGTGGAAATATCGGACTTTTTGATGAATTTATCCAGCTGCCTTCTTGCATGTTATTAGATCATACAACCTGGTGGGTGAAGCGTAGCTTCTCCGTCGGCAATTTGTTGAACATTATAGTCTGCATAATTCAAAGGATACGAAGTTCTAATCAAAAAGGCTAGGTTATGTACGCAGCTGATATGTTGAGAAACACGTTTTTTAAACCACGAATCTTTAAAACTAAGAAATATTATTACATTGTTCCAACGTCTACATCGCAACACCACCGTCACTTCTATTTGAATCTGCTTCCGAACAATCTGATTGTACATTTGCGATGCTAGGTTCAAGGCTTGGATCATCATCGCTTCCTTGTCAAATTATACTTTCTGAAGCTTTTCAGCATGCCGCACGGACTGTGCCCACGCTACAGTTGGGATGTTGCCTATTGCCTGATGCACAAGCGATTCAGTGAACGTTATCCTGAACTTTTTTTCTCCCACTAGCCTTATATTTTGCCCAAAGTAATAATAGGGCTACACTGACAGTGACACGTGGGTAAACGCAAAACTGTGTCACCCCATTCACGTGCAAGGTTGTACGTTCTGTCACATGACTCGTATAAATTAACGAGCTGCAGGAGATCGGCACGAGTCTGGTTTATACTGTCCTTAATATTTTTATTTTTAAGCCAGGGAAAAGTATCCGCTTTTTTGGTGTTTATACTTGGTGTTTTCTCGGTAACAGTTGAATTATAACTGGCAATAATGACTTCGAAGAAAGGTATGACAAGAATTGTGAACCACGTCACGAAACTGAGAGCGTTCATTTCCAAATGGTAGTCACTGCTGTTTTCTTACACGTAAATACAAGTTTACTCTCAGGAACAAAACCAGAAGAAGAATCAGCATGCAGAATAATTATCCGAGAACCTATTCCTATGAGAACTTTAAAACCGCCAATACCAACACTCATTTTCCAGGAGATCTTCCTGGAATGATTCTAACTGATCCACGTTTCATCAAGGTAATACACTGCTGAACTACCTCTTTCTCTAGTATCGTGAATCTTTATATGAGATGTAATTCGTGCTGCACTTATGTCGCTTCTTTGAACTAAAAACTCTCTCCTTAACATATCAGGAACCAACGTCTTTTAAAATTCTTTACACTGACGAGGTACTTATCATTGAAGGTAATTTTCCCCTGCATAGCTGCAACACGTTTTTGTGATGTCGGGCATTCATCATTCACATGGATCACTTTAAAACATCTTTGTTAAAACCATTCATTTGTGTTGCAGGTTCCTTGTGATTTCAATGCTTTCCAGGCGACACGAAACCAGCTTTTTCTACGGTTCCTACAGCTCTGACACTTTCGTTTACAATTCTCTTTACAGCTCTCTTGCCGACACCACATGGTATTGGAGTCCGTTCTTGTGTCTTCAAATGTCAACAGTAGGAGACCTGCTTTAAAATTCACGTTTGAAAAAGTTATAAGTGCGGTAAATAATCCCCCTCTCCTACTTGTGAAGCACTTTACATTTATTGCCGTCACCTGGCTTTTTTTAATCGCACTTAAACATTTACAGATGCATACCTATACTGCTAGAAGAAAAACAAAGAATACAAAAAAATGACAGTTGAATGAATAATTCGGTACAGCAACAGTGCAGCACGTAGGAGCGAGATTCTCGCTGTCTAGCTGTAACTCACTGCTTGCTGCTCGGATAGAGAATGAATATTATTGGCTGCCAGTGGCTAGTGGAGGGGGATGTGCAGAACAGCTGAATATTGGGCCGCCTTCCAACCTGACATGGACTATAGTAGGCATGGGATGGTTCAAATGGCTCTGAGCACTATGGGACTTAACATCTGTGGTCATCAGTCCCCTAGAACTTAGACCTACTTAAACCTAACTAACCTAAGGACATCACACACATCCATGCCAGGGGCAGGATTCGAACCTGCGACCGTAGCGGTCACGCGGTTCCAGACTGAAGCGCCTAGAACCGCACGGCCAAACTGGCCAGCGGCATGGGATGAAATGACACTATCACGAGAGAGGCCAGACACACCCACAAGGAACAAGCCGCCAACGCCCTCTTGACAGCATGCCGCTGACCGGAGGGCCTCACTCGCTCAGTCATCCAGTTTGGCATTAATAAATGAGCGGATGGCATTGGTGGCCGGGAGACCCCTCGCGGGGCGCTTCTTTAACGCCACTACGGCGATTTGCGAGTGAATGAGGATGAAATGATGATGAAAGAAACGCAACACCCAGTCATCTCGAGGCAGAGAGAATTCCTGACCCCGCCGGGAATCGAACCCGGGAGTCCGTGCGCGGGAAGCGAGAACACAAGACCATGAGCCACGGACAGTTTGGAATTTTTCAATTTACTCGTAGAGCGCGTTTAGTTCGTCACAGGATACGACAGTACATCGCACCAGATTAGTGACTATGGTGGGACTAGTTTTATTGACATTACATCAGTCTTCAAGAAGACTATTACTGATGACCATTTGCCACAAAACATGGACTCTATTCCAGTTAATTAACAGCTTCCTGTTAATGTAAATAAAGAACCGTATTAATCCAAGTGTGCGTTTGTGTTGTAGATAGAGGATACTTCTCCCTTGCTTCCTTGAAGTACAAGACTCTACAGTGGCAAATGAGGATAATTCAGTGTGTAGTGGGACGCGAAATTGAAGCGTCACCCATCCACCAGTATCAGCCCAGTTTGCAGGTGAATATAAGTTTAATTTAGTTTTTGTTTATGTATTTTTTGTAATATTTGAAATGGCTGTGAATTATCTAAAGTTTTGTATTTATTTTTTATGTTTCATGTACGGAGAGGGCGACGCAACGAACGGAGACAGCATCTTCACTGCCGGGACCAGAGAGAAAATTGCTGGCCACTATACGTCGCGGGTCGACAGCCAAAGAGCAACAGAAGATCCTGAAACCGAGTTGTTGCGTCGTGCTTCTAAAATTGAAAAAGAATAAGAATTTGTAATGTTTGTACAACAATGACGTCATAGAAAGTTAATCATGTTGTAAATGTTCAGTTTTGTCTTGTCAAGGCTCAGGTTCACGTCTATATGTAGGAAGATGCTACTAAAGTTTAAATACGTGTTCCGAGAATTTCTTTATGAAGAATTATGTTACGTAATTTATTTGACAAGATTAGTAATTTTTGAATCTCGAAAGTTTATTCAATGTGGTTCTAATATTTATTAAATCAGATCACATGCATTAATATAATTTCTGAGAAGAAACAAACGACGTCTAAATCGAAAAAGTTTGCACAAACCAATTGGCCTGAGTGACGTAATTCTGCGCATACGACTCAAATGATGATGTTTTAATTACAGTTTCGTTCAAGAACCATTTAGAGACAATTTAAAAGGAATTTAAATAATTTTTGAAGTGTGTTGTAACTGACGTAGGTGACGAAGTCTGCACATGGTCATATGTCAAAAGAAAATCATTTTTACAAAAACTATACGTCGTTACACTACAAGTGGCGCCGAAGTTAATCGACTTGGTCGAAGATTTTGCTTGCTTCTCTTGTGTTTTAGCTTGGAGGGGAGTTCTTGTTCAAGTATTTCTATTTGCTAATTTGTTGTTGTTCAAAAAATGGCTCTGAGCACTATGGGACTTAACATCAATGGTCATCAGTCCCGTAGAACTTAGAACTACTTAAACCTAACTAACCTAAGGACATCACACAACACCCAGTATTTGATGTTGTGTTCTTGCTTGTATTCCAGGAGGGGAGCCGCAGAACTAATCAAATTTCTCTTTTCAGATGCTTTGCTTGCTTCTTGATATAACGTGTTTGTGTGAACCATGAATTCCTCGCCCCATCCATCCCTTTCCTCCTCACCTCAGCTGCAGACGGCCAATATGATCAGTTTCAGAACCAACAAATCACTGCCTTACTAACGACGGTACGTGAACTACTGGCCGCAAAAGTTGCATCGGCCGCACAAGCTCACCCGACCAACCTACCAGCCCAACAGGTGCCACCGACAGGTGTACCAACACACACAATTGCCCATCACGTAACGCAACTTGTTATACGTGTGGACAAAACGGACATGTCTAGCAATATGGAAACAGAGGAGGAATGCACTGAATACCTGACTTAGTTCCAAGCACATTGTCAAGGTCATCGTGTTCAAGAACTACAGTACTTAGGTCATGTGATAAACAGTCATGGTGTGCAACCCCTCCAATCTCATTTGCTTGCAATCCGTGACCCGGTTCCTCACAATGCGTCTGAACTGCAGTCAGGACTAGGCAAGATGACACACTACATTCGATTCATACTGAATGCCGCTCAGATCGCGGCATCGCTTGCGTCGTAAAAATCTAATAAATACTGTACTTATCCACTCCCATACCTATTCCCACCTCGCTCATACCACACCTATACACCATCCACTCTACCTGTTTTTTTTACAAACACACAATCTCTCCCCCCCCCTCACTCTCTCTCTCTCCCCTCCCCTTCCCCCTCCCATCCCTCCCTCCCTCCTCTCTCCCCTTCCCCCCCTCCCCTCCTCATATGTATACTATCCTGTTTACTGAGCAATGAGAAACATACCAAACATAACTTCGCTACCAGAAATATTGTCCTAAACACTTCGTTGTAGATTTTGTAAATAGCATAAGTTAATTTTGCAATGTAAAAACATAATAATAATTTTTATAAAGAAAGTAATGCAATAAATATATATTTTATTACGAATGCCACACAACACGAAAAATGAGCAAAGAAAATTCTCTGCCTCCACAAAACACTTTGGTGACAACAGCCACACTCTTTGGTTTGTTTATATTTTGTAAAGTATGTGGGAGTCACCATCGGTGGAAAAGTGCCTGTTTCACTTGATATTTAACGATACTGTTAAGCACACATTATGTTTTCCAGAGCAGTGCTTGCCACAAGAATAAAAACAGTGAGTAAAACCATCAAATTAATGTTACAGTCTTAATATTCTTTTCACATACAGTGCTTACTTTTTCGTCTCTGTGTTTGCCACAGATGCACGACCGCCACAATACTCCAAACTAAATTGTATCATCTGATGATGAATCGCCAGGCGATTCCAAAACGGTGATGAATAAATAAAAAATTGGAGAAAAAACGGCGATTGGTTGCAGTAATTCCTGAAACCTATAACAAGACAGTCGCAGTGTTCCAAATCCAGAATGGATAAAAGTTTTATTCCACTCTTTATTGTTTTGAAGAAGCCATTCAGTTGTTTTTGGAGATAGTTTTCAGCTCCTTTTGAGTGTGGACAACAAAACGGTTCAAATGGCTCTGAGCACTATGGGACTTAACATCTGAGGTCATCAGTCCCATACAACTTAGAACTACTGAAACCTAACTAACCTAAGGACATTACACACATCATGCCCGAGGCAGGATTCGAACCTGCGACCGTAGCAGTCGCGCGGTTCCGGACTGAAGCGCCTAGAACCGCTTGGCCACCGCGGCCGGCTGTGGACAACACCTTTAAATATTGTCTATCCTCGTCAAGCATTTGACAACAGTTTTTCATCTTTGTCGCAAAACGTTGCTCCAAATATTTAACATGCCTGTCTGATTTCTTCTTATTGTGTTGTACACCCTGTAACGTTTCTCGACGATTGCAGATTATTTAATCAAGAGTAGAATCTAAAATACAGACACAATGCTAAGTAATATTAATAACTGCTCTCTACCATGAAAAATAGGAACTATTACAACTATTTTCTCCAAATCCCGCCGGAGTGCTGCACTGTAGAGGGCAAATACTACTAGTTTCCACGGTACCAACACTTTTCCATATTTTTAACATAACCTCCATTGGAAGTCTTAGTTACACAAATGATAAATATTTAATGAGGCACTAAAGTAAGAATCAAGTGTACTGAAATCCCTCTTCAAGAAACTTGCATCTAAAAATTGTACATCATGGTACTCCAGCTAATGCAGTTGTCTTACCTTCGGCACCTTATCGCACTGTTTTCTAGTGTGGGAACATACAAAGAGAAAAAAAGAGAAAATGTTTTGCTAGATGCTGAACAAGTGGTCGAAGCGGGTGACCTTCATTTCCAGAGGGCCCGTGTCCTTTAGAAAGCTTTCGAGATCGGTATCTCCTAGAAAGTTTTCGCTTAAGAATGGGCAGAGTGTGCCTGCCGATAAGGTTTCTCCAGGACCCGGGTACCACACAATGGTCAGGTATCTCAAGCTTCCTGTTCCCTCTACGTGAGTCAAGCACCAGACGCCAATTCTTTCCCTGCTTCCTAAACCAGAGGAGGGTTTGGGGCGGTTCTTTTGGTGCACTGTGCTCTTCGCTGACACAGCACACGGAAACCGTCTTAGACTGTACTCACTACATGGAATGGAATATCTACAAGTGCCGATAGAAGAAAGGAAGAACTCATCTTCACAGTCACTGTTGTATTGCACTTGAAAGTAAATATGCGTTTCTACGGTCCTCCCGATTGCGATTGGATTTAATTGAAATTTAATTAATTAGTATATCAAATTGACTCTAATTTCCATATCAAAATGTGGCTAGTTTGCATAAAAAGCACGATATCACCTGTAGCGGCTCTCCACATCGGTTGGACCCTAGACGATTGGAAAACCGTGGCCAGTTCAGATGAGTCCCGGCTTCAGTTAGTAAGAGGTGATGGTAGGGTTCGAGTGTGGCGCAGACCCCACGAAGCCATGGATCAAAGTTGTCAACAAGACACTGTGCAAGCTAGAGGTGGCTCCATAATGATGTGGTCTGTGTTTACCTGGAATGGATTGGATCCTTTGGTCCGACTCAAGGATCATTGACTGGAAATGGTTCTGTTTGGCTACCTGGAGACCATTTACAGCCACGCACGGTCTTCAGGTTCCCAAACAACGATAGAATTTCTGTGGATGACCATGCGGCATTTCACCAGGCCATAATTGTGCACGGGACTTCCAAGAACTTGTTGACACCAGGCCACGTCGAGTTGCTGTACTACGCCGGGCAAAAGGAGGTCCAATACGATATTAGGAGGTATACCATGACTTTTGTCACCTCAGTATATGTACCTGCCCCTTACAAATTTACTCACTTATTTTGAAAATTTGTTGCTTTGGGACCTGTGACACCCCGTACAGTTCTTCGTGCTTATTTAGATAATTTGTTGTTTTGTGACGTACGTGTGACTAAAATGCGTGTGCTATTACTGTCATATGCTTACAGCATGTGCTTACTATATCTTAATATATCGCTGTCCCTACAGCAGCTGCAGCCCCCACAATAGCCCTCCCCACTGCCTACAGATTCGTTGGCAACAATCGTTAAGAAGACTACACGTTTCTTTTTTGGTCCACGCACAATTATCGATCGCAGGAGCATGTTGCATGTCTTGTACAAGGTGGCGATTCCGCCCCTCACCCCTTACATCTGTCAGTCACAAAGTAATTTTAATCGGAGTATAACCTACATGGGATTTGTAAGTACATATTCCAGAAACGATAAAAGAAAACTATGGTGAAATAATTTTGGAGATTAAACGGGACAAAAAACTTTGTTTCTGCAAGAAGACACATCCTCTTTAATTCATTCTTATCAAAATCAATTAATGCTTGCGAAACTGTTTCATAGCACCCCCTAGATAGTATCTGTTGCGGAAAAAAATAGCGAAGTAATTACTGGGGGTGTGTTATTGTACCTTAAAATTTTCGAGATTTGAAATCACTAGAAAACTCCTGAATGATAAAACAGAGAAACTTATGCACAGAATTATCGAATTTTTTGACGTCAGGCACTGATTGTGTGTAGGCTCGTACGTGAACGTTAGGGCTATGCCACTCGCATAAAAGAAGTAGAGTGGAGAGGAGGTAATACCCTGCCTTTGTCAGTGCGGTTGATGCTATGTCTTTAACCCTCGCAGTATCAATACCAAGGAGAGGGAGTACTTTATGCCCACGTTATGAAAATATCGTTTTCCGCTCATGTACATTATATTTTAAAATTTCGAAAAAGTTGTTTTTATTTTTAATGAAATATTCTACCACATTCCAGAATTGTTTTAAATTCTTCAGTAAGACGTAACCCGAAAATTGATGTGTTAATAGTGGATATAACTTTTCACAACAAATTTCATATTAATTTTTTCACGTTCAGGGCTCTTTTATACAACACTAGCTTAGCGCCCTCCGTATCGCTCGCGTAGACTGTATGGGCTTCACAGTTTTTTTTTTTTTTTTTTTTATTTTTCTTTAATCGAATTTTTATGTTTCTCACAAATTGCAACACATTCTAAACTTTCCATGCTAACTAAGGCCATAAAAGCATGGTCTTTTACGAATGTGCCGGCCGGGGTGGCCGAGCGATTCTAGGCGCTACAGTCTGGAACCGCGCGACTGCTACGGTCGCAGGTTCGAATCCTGCCTCGAGCATGGATGTATGTGATGTCCTTAGGTTACTTAGGTTTAAGTAGTTCTAAGTTCTAGGGGACTGATGACCTCAGAAGTTAAGTCCCATAGTGCTCAGAGCCATTTGAACCATTTTTTTCCGAATGTACTTCTGATCAAAAGGCGGTTCTGGTAGCTGGAGTCCAAGGTTTTCTTTAATCATGCCTTTTGAGTTTCTATGACGATATTTCCATAGAAACTTTCATCCCCTGGTATGTATTTCTTTATATCTAGAACTGAAATAACAATTTTCATAGATTTAGCTTTAAAATTTTTTAACATAATGAAATATTTTACTAAAAGTTTTCACCCAATGGCCTTGTCGCTTTGGTAACACTGGAACCCGTCAGATTACCGAAGACAAGTGCTGTCGGGCTTGGCTAGCACTTGGGTGAGTCACCCTCCATGTCTGCAAAGTGCTGTCGGCAAGTGGGATACACTCAGCCCTGGCGAGGCCAATTGATGAGATATTTGATTGACAAATAGCGGCACCGGTCACGACAATGGCCGAGAGAGTGAAGTGCTGACTACATGCCCCTCTGTATCCGCATCTGGTGACGCCTATGGCTGAGGATGACATGGCGGCCGGTCGTACTGTTAAGCATGTAAGGCCTGTTCGACCGGTGTTTGTTTTTATTTCAACCAGTTGGGGGTTGAATTTCCAAACAACCCTGAAACATGTATTATTTTATTTCTAACTAAGAAATCAAATACCAATTTCCATAACTGTAGCTTTAAAAATGTTTTAGTAGTTCTTTAACACTGATTTATTTTTAAAAATTCACCCATTTTTTTACCCGAACTTCCTCCGATGGGGGACTCCCGGCCCACAATGCCGTACGCTCATTTCCATGTCCAGGAACCAGGTTTTAAATTGTAAGGCATTTCCGGGGGCAGATATGGCTCTGTCCCCAATCTATTGGTTATGAGCTGTAGATTATAACTGAAGAAACTGCAAAAAGGCGGGAATATACTGAAAGAAGCAGAGGTTGTAAAGAGTTTCGGAGAGAGCATTAGGGAACGATTGATAAGAACGGGGGAAAGAAATACAGTTGAAGAAGAATGAGTAGCTTTGAGAGATTAAATAGTGAAGGCAGCAGAGGATCAAGTAGCTACAAAGACGAGGGCTAGTAGAAATCCTTGGGTGACAGAAGAGATATTGAATTTAATTGACGAAAGGAGAAAATATAAAAATGCAGTAAATGAAGCAGGCGAAAAGGAATACAAACATTTCAAAAATGAGATCCACAGGTAGTGCTAAATGGCTAAGCAGGGATGGCTAGAGGACAAGTATAAGGATATAGAGGTATATATTACTAGGGGTAAGATAGATACTGCCTACAGGAACATTAAAGAGATCTTTGGAGAAAAGAGAACCACTTGTATGAATATCAAGAGCTCAGATGGAAAATCAGTTCTAAGCAAAGAAGGGAAAGCAGAAATGTGGAAGGAGTGTACAGAGAGTCTATACAAGGGCGATGTACTTGAGGGCAATATTATGGAAATGGAAGAGGACGTAGATGAAGATTAAATGGGAAATGTGATACTGCGTGAAGAATCTGACAGAGCACTGAAAGACCTAAGTTGATACAAGGCACCGGGAGTAGACAACATTCCATTAGAACTGCTGACAGCCTTGGGAGAGCCAGCCATGACAAAACTCTACTATCTGGTGAGCACGATGTATGAGACAGGTGAAATACGCTCAGACTTCAAGAAGAACATAATAATTTCAATCGCAAAGAAAGCAGGTGTTAACAGATGTGAAAATAGCTGACATGTTGTTGTTGTTGTTGTGGTCTTCAGTCCTGAGACTGGTTTGATGCAGCTCTCCATGCTACTCTATCCTGTGCAAGCTTCTTCATCTCCCAGTACCTACTGCAACCTACATCCTTCTGAATCTGCTTAGTGTATTGATCTCTTGGTCTCCCTCTACGATTTTTACCCTCCACGCTGCCCTCCAATGCTAAATTTGTGATCCCTTGATGCCTCAAAACATGTCCTACCAACCGATCCCTTCTTCTAGTCAAGTTGTGCCACAAACTTCTCTTCTCTCCAATCCTATTCAATACCTCCTCATTAGTTACGTGATCTACCCACCTTATCTTCAGCATTCTTCTGTAGCACCACATTTCGAAAGCTTCTATTCTCTTCTTGTCCAAACTAGTTATCGTCCATGTCTCACTTCCATACATGGCTACACTCCATACAAATACTTTCAGAAACGACTTCCTGACACCTAAATCTATACTCGATGTTAACAAATTTCTCTTCTTGAGAAACGCTTTCCTTGCCATTGCCAGTCTACATTTTATATCCTCTCTACTTCGACCATCATCGGTTATTTTACTCCCTAAATAGCAAAACTCCTTTACTACTTTAAGTGTCTCATTTCCTAATCTAATTCCCTCAGCATCACCCGACTTAATTTGACTACATTCCATTATCCTCGTTTTGCTTTTGTTGATGTTCATCTTATATCCTCCTTTCAAGACACTGTCCATTCCGTTCAACTGCTCTTCCAAGTCCTTTGCTGTCTCTGACAGAATTACAATGTCATCAGCGAACCTCAAAGTTTTTACTTCTTCTCCATGAATTTTAATACCTACTCCGAATTTTTCTTTTGTTTCCTTTACTGCTTGCTCAATATACAGATTGAATAACATCGGGGAGAGGCTACAACCCTGTCTCACTCCTTTCCCAACCACTGCTTCCCTTTCATGCCCCTCGACTCTTATAACTGCCATCTGGTTTCTGTACAAATTGTAAATAGCCTTTCGCTCCCTGTATTTTACCCCTGCCACCTTCAGCATTTGAAAGAGAGTATTCCAGTCAACATTGTCAAAAGCTTTCTCTAAGTCTACAAATGCTAGAAACGTAGGTTTGCCTTTTCTTAATCTTTCTTCCAAGATAAGTCGTAAGGTCAGTATTGCCTCACGTGTTCCAACATTCCTACGGAATCCAAACTGATCTTCCCCGAGGTCAGCTTCTACCAGTTTTTCCATTCGTCTGTAAAGAATTCGCGTTAGTATTTTGCAGCTGTGACTTATTAAACTGATAGTTCGGTAATTTTCACATCTGTCAACACCTGCTTTCTTTGGGATTGGAATTATTATATTCTTCTTGAAGTCTGTGGGTATTTCGCCTGTCTCATACATCTTGCTCACCAGATGGTAGAGTTTTGTCATGACTGGCTCTCCCGAGGCCATCAGTAGTTCTAGTGGAATGTTGTCTACTCCCGGGGCCTTGTTTCGACTCAGGTCTTTCAGTGCTCTGTCAAACTCTTCACGCAGGATCTTATCTCCCATTTCGTCTTCATCTACATCCTCTTCCATTTCCACAATATTGTCCTCAAGTACATCTCCCTTGTATAAACCCTCTATATACTCCTTCCACCTTTCTACCTTTCCTTCTTTGCTTAGAACTGGGTTTCCATCTGAGCTCTTGATATTCATACAAGTGGTTCTCTTCTCTCCAAAGGTCTCTTTAATTTTCCTGTAGGCAGTATCTATCTTACCCCTAGTGAGACAAGCCTCTATATCCTTACATTTGTCCTCTAGCCATCCCTGCTTAGCCATTTTGCACTTCCTGTCGATCTCATTTTTGAGACGTTTGTATTCCTTTTTGCCTGCTTCATTTACTGCATTTTTATATTTTCTCCTTTCATCAATTAAATTCAATATTTCTTCTGTTACCCAAGGATTTCTATTAGCCCTCGTCTTTTTACCTACTTGATCGTCTGCTGCCTTCACCACTTCATCCCTCAGAGCTACCCATTCTTCTTCTACTGTATTTCTTTCCCCCATTCCTGTCAATTGTTCCCTTATGCTCTCCCTGAAACTCTCTACAACCTCTGGTTCTTTCAGTTTATCCAGGTCCCATCTCCTTAAATTCCCACCTTTTTGCAGTTTCTTCAGTTTCAATCTGCAGTTCATAACCAATAGATTGTGGTCAGAATCCACATCTGCCCCAGGAAATGTCTTACAATTTAAAACCTGGTTCCTAAATCTCTGTCTTACCATTATATAATCTATCTGAAACCTGTCAGTATCTCCTGGCTTCTTCCATGTATACAGCCTCCTTTCATGATTCTTGAACCAAGTGTTAGCTATGATTAAGTTATGCTCTGTGCAAAATTCTACAAGGCGGCTTCCTCTTTCATTCCTTCCCCCCAATCCATATTCACCTACTATGTTTCCTTCTCTCCCTTTTCCTACTGACGAATTCCAGTCACCCATGACTATTAAATTTTCGTCTCCCTTCACTACCTGAATAGTTTCTTTTATCTCGTCATACATTTCATCTATTTCTTCATCATCTGCAGAGCTAGTTGGCATATAAACTTGTACTACTGTAGTAGGCATGGGCTTTGTGTCTATCTTGGCCACAATAATGCGTTCACTATGCTGTTTGTAGTAGCTAACCCGCACTCCTATTTTTTTATTCATTATTAAACCTACTCCTGCATTACCCCTATTTGATTTTGTATTTATAACCCTGTAATCACCTGACCAAAAGTCTTGTTCCTCCTGCCACCGAACTTCACTAATTCCCACTATATCTAACTTTAACCTATCCATTTCCCTTTTTAAATTTTCTAACCTACCTGCCCGATTAAGTGATCTGACATTCCACGCTCCGATCCGTAGAACGCCAGTTTTCTTTCTCCTGACATATCAGTTTAATAAGTCACGGCTGCAAAATACTAACACGAATTCCTTACAGACGAATGGAAAAACTGGTAGAAGCCGACCTCGGGGAAGATCAGTGTGGATTCCGTAGAAATGTTGGAACACTTGAGACAATACTGACCCTATGAGTTTTCTTAGAAGATGGATTAAGGAAAGGCAAACCTACGTTTCTAGCACTTGTAGATTTAGAGAAAGCTTTTGAAAATGCTGACTGGAATACTCTCTTTCAAATTCTGAAGGTAGCAAGGGTCGAATACAGGGAGCGAAAGGCTATTTCCAATTTGTGCAGAAAGCAGATGGCAGATGGCAGTTATAAGAGTCGAGGGGTATGAAAGGGAAGCGGTGGTTGGGAAGGGAGTGAGACAGGGTTGTAGCCTCTCTCCGATGTTATTCAATCTGTATATTGAGCAAGCAGTAAAGGAAACAAAAGAAAAGTCAGAGTAGCCATTAAAATCCATGGAGAAGAAATAAAAACTTTGAGGTTCCCCGAGGATTAGGAAATGAGACACTTAAAGTAGTAAAGGAGTTTTGCTATTTGGGGAGCAAAATAACTGATGATCGTCGACGTAGAGAGGATATAAAATGTAGACTGGCAATGGCAAGGAAAGCCTTTCTGAAGAAGAAAAAATTGTTAACATCGAGTATAGATTTAAATGTCAGGAAGCCGTTTCTGAAAGTATTTGTATGGAGTGTAGCCATGTATGGAAGTGAAACATGGACGATAAATAGTTTAGACAAGAAGAGAATAGAAGCTTTCGAAATGTGGTGCTACAGAAGAATGCTGAACATTATATGGGTAGATCACGTAACTAATGAGGAGGTACTGAATAGAAATGAGGAAAAGAGGAATCCAACTTACACGTCAGTACCTATTTAAAATGTGTGTTGTTAATGACAGTCAGGAAAAATTAACTTAATTTTTTTCTTCTAAACTTTTTGTGGTGAGCATAAAGATGCCCCTCTTCGGTATTACGAGTTATGGAAAATATGTTGGTGTTGCTAGGTTTAATGTGGACTGCACATTGTAGAAAGGTCCTGATCAATCTTACTTTCCTAGCCTCTGAAAAGTGCCATCTCCATTTCCATTCCCATCTGTTATCAATGACGGGCTAGCAGGGCCAGGGCGCGTTCCGTTGGAGTGGTGGAGGGGGTGGCAAGTGTGCTGTGTGCTGTTGAGACACGAGCTGCGGTCCTCAGTCTCTGCGCCACCACCGCCGGCGTCTGGACGCTACTGATGGGGAGGGGCTGGGTCTAAGCGATGGGGTCTTAGCTCCTCAGTTGCCGTGTGGTAAGCAGGTCACCCCACAGGCTGCCACAGAACACTCAAGGCTGGGTTCGTAGAACTGGAAACCACTGTCTTAATTTGAAAGACATCGAAGAATACCGTAGACCCCTTCTAATGGGGACTACGCTGTCAACGAGTATGCTTCCCTCGGTGAAAGCATAAATCTTGCTTGTGTATTGTACAAAATCGACGCGCTCCTCGCGTCCTTAACAGTGCTGGTGTTGAACATACTGCAGCAAGATTGCCGCTGCAGTCACCTCAGCCATATTGGCTACCGCAAAGAAATCCTCTTTAACTCTCAATGATTGAATGCTTCCGCGGAACCACGGTCTGGCCTCCGCATACAGGCTGGAGATATCCTGCAGTTCCTCCACCAAGTAGGCTGTGGATGTTAATGACTGAGACTCACCTCGAGCCCGGTTGTGGTGCTACACTGCCTGCTCACCGCTTTCGCTAACAACTGGAGCCAATGAAGGTTATACCGTATCATATGGCCTGGGAAACATCTGACTCGATCCTACTTGCAACTGCGGATCAAGCAGTCACTTTGAACGATGGTTAACCGAAAGTAACCATAGCGATGTAGGTGAGCATGAAGGGCAGTACTACAGTCTTAACAACAGGAAGAGCCCGTATTCGACTTTCGAATAACGATATATTCTGCATTCAAGGTTTACAAAGCAACAGAAAACGAATTTTAAGCACTGAAATCGGCAGGAAAGAGGGCACCAATGGTCAATACCAACTTCGCATGTCATCAACCATCAGTTAAAATACAGGGTGTGTCAAAAAGAATGACTTGATTTAAAAAATCCATATTTATTGATGAGAACCTACTACAAACAAGGGATGAATTGCAAAATACTTACAATATCCCAAAGGTTTAGCTATGCTAGTATAAATGCTCTCATGCCCACCAGCAGCAGCACGAACAACATCTAGACGATACGTAAATTTGTTATAAAATTTACGCAATGTGTCTGTTTTAACAGAAATTATTGCGGCTGTTATTCTTATCTTCACTTCTTCTGTGTCACGAGGTAAAAGTGAGATGGACAGTCTTTCCGTTACATATCCCCAGAAGAAAAAAATCAAGTAGGGCCACGTCTGGCGATGTTGGAGGCCAAGAATGCAGTGTAGTGTCTTGGGGTCCTGTGCGTCCTACCCAGCACTGAGGTATCTTCAGCTGCTGCAGAACAGACTTTTTTCACAACTTCAGGACTCCGATGACTTTTTTCTCAACTTCAGGACTCCGATGATTCTTAGAGGATGGAGCACCACCACAGTGGAACAACAACGTACGTCATTTTCTCAATGACACTCTGCCTCAACGCTGGATAAGGCTGTCGGAACCCGGAGACATTGCCCTGCATTCTTGGTCTCCAAGATCGCCACACATGGCCCCATGCAATTTTTTGTTGTGGGGATGTTTGTAGCACCTTTGTATCAATAAATATGGAGTTCTGAAATCAGGTCATTCTTTCTGTAACACCCTGTCAGAGTTGAAAAATGTAATCTACGAAGTTCCTATAACGCAGAAACAAGCGAGGGAAAGAGAGAGAGAGAGAGATGCTAACAATGAGGAGCAACAGTGGAGCGCGATTGAGGACAAGTTCTGAGGGAACTCTCCACATCTTTTAGGTTGCCATTACCTGGCTGCTGCTAACCAACAAATTCCTTCCAGAAATGTCTGCCTACGCTCACTGGCGTCCTTCTTGAAACCAAGGAGCCTCTGTTTAGTAAAAGTATCTTTGTACTGTAGAAGAACGATCGAGCAACATCAGCGGTGTTCTTGACTACAGCCCGGTCACTTCTAGTTCCGAAATGAAGCGGTCTGCAACACAGCAGGTAGGAAAACAGGCAACACCTGGCCCATACCACGTGTAGGGGGTATAGCTGCTTTCTACTGATACTCCAAAAGCAATCCATATACTGTGTACGTCATTCGTAGCAGATATGGCTGCGTCTGACTTCACTGCGATATGCACATGAATGTTTGCATAAATTAATTTTCATTCATCACTATTCTTATTATACCTCGATTAAGCTCTGTCTGAATGTGCCGTTACGATTATTATTATTGTTCTATTCAACGAAATATTATTTGTTTCATTGATATAGGTGTTTGGTGAAAGATTTAAAAAAAGAAATGACGAGACGGGAACGCAGTGGGCGCAAATACTCCGGCGTCTTAGCCAGTTCCGCTAACGCCGCTACTCTTGCTAAAGGGAACAGCCTCGTAAAAGACTAAAACTCACTTTCTCGGAACAGCTTAAGTGCATCGTACTACAGCAGCATTTGTGACAGCTAAGTATTTAGTACCACAAACGATCGAAAGATGAGCAAAGTAGGTGCCACGATGGGTGTTGCGTCCCCTGTTAGATGCGACTGCGGAGAAGAAACACGTATGTCGCAAATGGCAACTGAAAAATGCATGCAAGAGCCATCCCTTCGACTGCCTGCGCCTCGATATCGAGACGACAATTGAAGAGTGGGTTGGGAGGATAGCCCCCCCCCCCCCCCCACTATGTAGACGATGATGCGTCGTGGAAGACCACAAAGTTCCTTCTGCGTCATACAGAGAAAATCCTGCCGCTCTAAGCGGGCGGCGATGTGGTCTTTGAGCCGGATGCCAAGGTTAAAGCACTGGCGGAGGCGTTCGCAAGGAATTCCACGCATATCGACGACCGATTGGATGCTGGCTACAATCGGCATGTTACCGAGTGCATCCCAATATTCCTGGCAGTGCAGGATGAGGGAGAAGGAGTCATCGGTCCAGTTATAACAGAGTTCAGGCGCGTCTGATGACGCTGAATACCAGAAAGGCAAGTGATATTGATCCGTTAACGATTCTGATGACGCCACGTCATGTTACTGAGCATCTGGTAGGTGCTTTTGATAGCATCATCCGCACCGGAATCTTTCCGATGGCGCGCGAGTACGCTGCGGTAGTGGCTGTACCCAAACTTTGTAAAGATCTTCGCTCGCCGATTAGCTGCCGAAGTAGCTTGCTGCCTGCACTGTCAAATGCCTTGTCTGTACCACAAGCACATCCTCCTCCATTGCTTCAGAAAAGGACATACCACTGCCAGTCAACATCTTTGGTTCTTGGAAAAAGCAATGGAATATTTCGGGATAGCGCTGTCTGAGGCGTCGCGTGGTTTCTACTCCGTGTGGCACAAGACAAACTCTTTGTGCAGGACCTACCAGCGCCACACATGCGTCTCCTGAAATATCCCGTGTCAGGGCACAAATGGATTGCCGTCAGAGAGTTTCATCCTAACAAGAGTGCCTCAAGATCCTGTGCTCGATACCCTACTGTACACACTGCACATTTCGGAGTTGCCATCGTTTACACCACGCATGCAGCTTTGGCAGTATGCCGATGACATAACTGTCTTTACATGCAGCACTCAGCTCAAGCAGTGCAAACTGTGATGAACCTAATGTCATGGACGATAAACAGAGATAGGCCTTCAATCCAATGAAGAGTCAAGCACTCATCGTAGTGAGACCCAAAGTTCACAAGGACTTAGCCACCTGGGTGGAGATATGTAGCAGAGTACAACAGCAGACTACCTAGGTGCTACTCTCCACAAGCGTTTAACATGGCGCCAAGTCGTCGAAGAGCTGAGAGGGAAAGCGATGGAAAGACTGTGCCAGCTCTACTCCCTGCTAACAAGGGAACCTCCCCATCGCACCCCCCTCAGATTTAGTTATAAGTTGGCACAGTGGATAGCCCTTGTAAAGCTGAACACACATCGATCGAGAAAACAGGAAGAAGTTGTGTGGAACTATGAAAAAATAAGCAAAATATACAAACTGGGTCGTCCATGTGTAATATAGGCAATATTAAGGGGAGTGTGAGACGATGAGCGCCGTGGTCCCGTGGTTAGTGTGAACAGCTGCGGAAGGGGAGGTCTTTGGTTCAAATCTGCCCTCGACCGAAAATTTTAACTTTTTATTTTCAGTTTATGTGACAAACTCTTATGTTTTCATCACTTTTTTTGGAGTGATTATTACATCCACAAGAAAACCTAAATCGGGCAAGGTAGAAGAATCTTTTTACCCATTCGCCAAGTGTACTAGTTAGGTGGGTCGACAACATATTCCTGTCATGTGACGCACATGCTGTCACCAGTGTCGTATAGAATATATCAGACGTGTTTTCCTGTGGAGGAATCGGTTGACCTATGACCTTGCGATCAAATGTTTTCGGTTCCCATTGGAAAGGCACGTCCTTTCGTCAACTAATCGCACGGTTTTGCGTTGCGGTCGCAAAACACAGACACTAAACTTATTACAGTGAACAGAGACGTCAATGAACGAACGGGACAGATCATAACGTTGCGAAAATAAAGAAAGCAAAATTTTCAGTTGAGGGCATATTTGAACTAAAGACCTCTCGTTCCGCAGCTGTTCACGCTAACCACGGCGCTCCTCGGCTCACGTTGCCCTTAATATTGCCTATCTTACACATGGACGACCCATTTGTATATTTTGCTTATTTTTTCATAGTTCCACACAACTTCTTCCTGTTTTCTCGATTGATCTGTGTTCAGTTTTTCAAGGCCTATCCACTGTGCCAACGTATAACTAAATCTGAGGGGGGTGCGATGGGGAGGTTCCCTTGTAAGTATGACATTCACACTGCTACTGTGGAGTTGTTGGTTGGTTGGTTTTTGGGGGAAGAGACCAAACAGCGAGGTCATCGGTCTCATCGGATTAGGGAAGGAAGTCGGCCGTGCCCTTTCACAGGAACCATCCCGGCATTTGCCTGGAGCGATTTAGGGAAATCACGGAAAACCTAAATCAGGATGGCCGGACGCGGGATTGAACCGTCGTCCTCCCGAATGCGAGTCCAGTGTGCTAACCACTGCGCCACCTCGCTCGGTGTGGAGTTGTTCTGTACAAGTAGTAGTAGTAGCTTTATTCATCCGTAGATCTTTTTTTTACAAGTATATGGGACATGTCAAAATATTTACAAGTTTAGACCAATTTAAAATAAGCTAATTGTAGAGGAAAGGTGCCTATTATGCGATACTTCCTTAATATGAGACACCCCAACTGTGCTCGTGTTAGGGGCTGCACTCTGGCGGAGAGTTTCTTAAACATGTCTACTGCGTGCCAGACGGCGACACAGCGAGTAGGACGCCATAGTTGAGCCGGACACAGTACGTAGAAGTTGATACAAAATTTCTTGTGGTTGGAGTTTTTGCGACATCTGTGTTAAGACAATATTTCAGCTTAAAGGTGAGTGGATATTACTGCACTCTTTTATTGGTTGTATTTGTGACGCTATTAGCTACAATAATTGACAATTAGGTTCATTTTCCAACGAACGTTGTTAGCAAGTGCGTGATTCTTTGTGTAACATGGCGAAATTCCTAATATGCGATAGTATGGGGCATATTATGATATCTATCGCATATTGGGGGGACTCGTTCTCTCACGATTTGTTATATGTAATTTACGCAATACTATCATGACATAACAATATTTTATCATTTATTGTAAAATTTTGGCAAGTGAAATACTGCCTTGCAATGGAAGAGCGATTTTATGCTCTTAAATGTAAGGACATACGAAGCATGGCCTTCCAGTTAGCTGTCAGGAATAGGCTGAAGAATCCCTTCAATTCAGAAAAGGCTTCAGCAGGAAACAAATGGCTCCGAGCTTTCCTTAACAGACATCCCATTTTATCAATGAGAACTCCTCAGGGTCTTGCAGCAGCAAGAGTGAAAGCTTTAACTCCAGAAAATGTGGGGAGATTTTTTGATATTTACGAATCTGTGCTATCTGAAGTCAACCATAACCAGCATCGAGTTTTCAATGTTGACGAAACTGGGGTGACGTCTGTGCAGCACAAACACAGCAAGGTTATTGCTATGAAAGGGAAGAGACAAGTTGCTGCCTTGACTTCAGCAGAAAGGGGAAATTTCATCACAGTTGTAACGTGTATGAACGCAGCTGACACTTGTGTTCCACCGCTAATAGGCTTCCCAAGGAAGAATATGAAGCAGGAATTGATGCACAGTGCACCTGCAGGATCAATATCAGCTTGTCATCGAAGTGACTGGATACAAAGTCACATTTTTACTCAGTGGTTTGATCATTTTTTGAGTTGTGTCAAGCCATCTTCAAATGACCCTGTCATTTTGATTCTTGATGGTCATTATTCCCACACAAAGAATCTCGATGTGTTAAACAAAGCACGCGAAAACAATGTTCATATTGTATGCTTGCCACCTCATTCGACGCATAAAATGGAGCCACTTGACGTCAGATTTATGGGGCCTTTGAAAACCTACTATGTCCAAGAGATGGAAACGTGGTTGGCAAGTAACCCAGGTCGTGTTATCATCTCATTATTAACAGCCAGGTTATTTGGGGCAGCTTACAACCGAGCAGCAGCAATGGAAGCATCTGTGAATGCCTTCAGAAAAACAGGTCTCATCCCATGCAACACTAACATTTTCACAGAACATGAATTTTCAATTCATCACCATGCTGCCGCTCTTCAAGAAAGAGATGCCAAAAACGAAAATGAAACTACTGATGGTGATGGTCAAGCTGTCAGCCCGGCAGACATCAGACCTCTCCCACACATCGCAAACCCACCTGGAGATAGTCAAATATAACTTCAACTCCTTATGTGAAGCAATTTCAAGAATCTAAACAGAAGAAATCAGACGTTGAAGCAAAGAAAGCAGCCAGAAAGTTATTTGGGGAGAAGAGTGGAAAATCTTCAAATCGTAGACCTAAAGCAGAAGAATCGTCTAGTGACTCGGCATCCGATGTCCATCTTGAGGACAGTGGGGATTCAGACAGCAGTGATGATGACACGGAGTGTCTGTTCTGTACTGGGCGCTTTTCTGAAGACAAACATGGGGAGAAATGGGCACAGTGCATGAAATGTTATCGCTGGGCTCATGAAGATTGCGGTGTCACAGAAGACAATTTTGTTTGCGCCGGATGTCGTAAATATAAACCTAAGTAGTGTGAAGTGAGTGAAGGATAACAGAAATGAATGAACATGTAAAATTGTATATTCATATGTCATTATTCTGTAATAAAATAATTAAAGCAAAATATTGTTACTGTCTCATATTAGGAAACCTTGATCTCATTTCTACGAAATGCCTTGTTTGTGAAGATTTAATAACTGCTCTGAAAGATTGTTTATTATTGCAAATACGATAATTGTATGATAAAATTAAATAATGCAAGATATTATTACCATCATAAAAAATACAATAGCACTTACTTTTAGGTCTTTCAAATGGGTTTACAAAAGTGTATCTCATATTAGGCACCTTTCCTCTATACACATTTACGGATTTCTAGTTGGAGACAATCATTAGATTTACTTCTGGGTACAATACTTTTTTTTACAAATAACTTTTTAAATAATGTAATACCTCACTGTTCACTCATATCTCACCATCAGTCACTGCACACACTACTGTACATGCTACTGCGTCCAGTTTTAGAGTATTCTGCTGCTGTACGGGGAAACGCAGCCAATACGCGAATCAGTTGTCTACACAGGGTGCAAAATAGAGCTGTCAGATGAACAACGTAGCTCTTGCTACAACCGACACATCCACTACCTGGGCCCCGCATAATAATGTGACTTATTTCGTGTGTTTGAGATGTGTGTTGGATATACGAGGGGCTGAAAAATATCCCCCAGGGCTAAGTTTACTTTAAGATCGAGACAAGGGTTTACTCCTTAACAAGATCGAGAGGAAGACAGAAAAAAATAACTTTCACAGGTTGAAGAGGGATGTGATGTTATTGCAGTGATAACTATACCGAGTCAAATTTAAAAAGAACTTGGCAGTATGAGCTCACTTATCAGTCTGACGTTGCACCCCTTCTGGCCGCGATGCACGCACTTACTTCGATCGGATGTCCAAGCTGGTCTCACATATATTCTGTCGATGACAGATCTCCGGATCTTGCTTCACACAGATAGTCTATCTTCACAAGTGCTATGTGTTAACAAGCACTGAACTTTTGAAAATTGTCACCACGATACTGTCACATGAGAGGTAACACATGAGGACGTTGGATGTCCACAACATACCATTGTGTCGTTAGAGCTCGTTCAATCACTAGCAACTATGACCTGAATTCGTATTCCACGGCTCTACACAGCATGACAGCAGGAGTAACACTGATGTGCACTTCCAGAACATGGGAAGAATGGGATATCTCCCCAGTTCGCCGCTTTACTCGCCGATTGTGGTCATTCAGAGAGTTGAATCTCACTGTTGCGAGGCTGCGTATGAGTATCTGTGGTGGAAAGTGTGCTGATTGGGTGACGTTCATGACGTCATAAGGAAGACATATGAGTCTGTAACTGGTCTTCTGATGCAAGTGACGTAACACACATCTGTCGGCCAAAGCTTTGTAAATAGTTAGTAGACTTACCAATACTCAGTATAGGGCTGTACGAAACTTTGGCTATGTGCAACTGAAATGTATTAAGAAACAAGGTTCGACTGTAATAAAACTTGAATGTGGTGGGGGTAGGGTTGTTTGGGGGAGGAGACCAGACAGCGAGGTCATCGGCCTCATCGGATTAGGGAAGGACGGGGAAGGAAGTCGGCCGTGCCCTTTCAAAGGAACCATCCCGGCATTTGCCTGGGGCGATATAGGGAAACCACGGAAAACCTAAATCAGGATGGCCAGACGCGGGATTGAACCGTCGTGCTCCCGAATGCGAATCCAATGTGCTAGCCACTGCGGCACCTCGCTCGGTTGAAAGTCCATTTGTGTCCGTAGAGTAGTAATAGTTTTGACTCGAAGGTAGTAGTCTGAGGCCAATGAAAGTAACTACGAACTATTAGTCATACTACAGTCTCATTTGTCACATGTATCATAGCCTAGGTTATCAGCTGAATCAGAAAACGTATCTCCATTTCCTCGCAGTTCAGAGTCTATTAAGGATATTTTATTTTTGGGAAACGCGTGTTTATGATCATGACATAGATGTTAAGGTGCGCATTCTTTAGAATCGAATCAATGACTGAAATATCGTCAATACATGGTCATCTAATCGTAAAAATTGGTCTAACGCTCTTATGCTTTACTTATACACTCTGTCTCCGTATTTATGGACACATTTATTAGTTTTCATCATTAACTATACAGGGTGTTACAAAGAGGTACGGGCAAACTTTCAGGAAACATTCCTCACACACAAAGAAAGAAAATATGTTATGTGGACATGTGTCCGGAAATGCTTACTTTCCATGTCAGAGCTCATTTTATTACTTCTCTTCAAATCACATTAATTATGGAATGGAAACACACAGCAACAGAACGTACAAGCGTGACTTCAGACACTTTGTTACAGGAAATGTTCAAAATGTCCTCCGTTAGCGAGGATACATGCATCCACCCTCCGTCGCACGGAATCCCTGATGCGCTGATGCAGCCCTGGAGAATGGCGTATTGTATCACAGCCGTCCACAATACGAGCACGAAGACTCTCTACATTTGGTTCCGGGGTTGCGTAGACAAGAGCTTTCAAATGCCCCCATAAATGAAAGTCAAGAGGGTTGAGATCAGGAGAGCGTGGATGCCATGGAATTGGTCCGCCTCTACCAATCCATCAGTCACCGAATCTGTTGTTTAGAAGCGTACGAACACTTCGACTGAAATGTGCAGGAGCTCCATCGTGCTTGAACCACATGTTGTGTCGCACTTGTAAAGGCACATCTTCTAGTAGCACGGGTAGAGTATCCCGTATGAAATCATGATTTCGTGCTCCATTGAGTGTAGGTGGAAGAACATACTGACGAAACTAAAATCAGCTCTAACATGGAAATTAAGCGTTTCCGGACACATGTCCACATAACATCTTTTCTTTATTTGTGTGTGAGGAATGTTTCCTGAAAGTTTGGCCGTACCTTTTTGTAACACCCTGTATAAATGCAACTAAATGAGCCTTTCGATACTACTTTTCCAGCTCACATAGAAAGTATCACCTTTCAGCCTGACCTAGGATCTGGGGTATGCCACCTCAATTGAGATATTATATTCACGTTTGCTGGCTCTGATGACATACAACCACATTGTACTCGTAGCAATATCATTCTTCATTTTTTAATCAAATGTAATCACAAAGGCGAAGTAACTCATTCCAAAGAGTTATGCAGATTACGTCGAATACTGCAGAACATACTTTTATTACGTTGATAAGAAAATCCGAGAATCTATTCGGAATGTGAAAATGGAAAAGAAGTAAGAGGATATTGTGGAACACAAACCTGTGTCTTTACACTGCAGGACTCACCGTCTGTAACCACAGCACAACTATGTATGTAAGCAGTTGTCAACAATATTGCCTCTCATGTTACGATATACATCGGTAACTGACATATAATTATAAGAAATCGTAGCAAGGTGATGTGTTTGTGATAAAGCTTCAATGTGCTGTTACCTTGAAATGGGATAGTTCCGTTACACGCAAGTTATAATACAAAAACAACGAAATATGATGAAAACAATCATACAAAAACAACGAAATATGGTGCAAGCAATATGGCGTCTCGAAAGTTGTCAAGTGCCATGATCACATTGAGTGACACATCAGTAAGATGAACGTGTCACGAAGCACAGATATTTATACATAACCTTACAACAGCGAGAAGTAACTCACACAGAGTAGTGTAGAACTACGATTCATCGCTGACTGGTATCCTCAGTGGGATACCATTCATCAATACGGGACAGTACCTAATGTTTACCGCTAGTGTAGTTGCTCTTCCAAACAGCATCCCATACGAGCAAACTAGTTGCGTCTTTGCCTGTGTTACTCGTTCTTTACGTACTTGGCAATGCATGGCTCTGTTTAGAAAGAGTAGCTCAATGTAGTCGTAGGGTCGAACCGCGCACGTCTGGTTCCATGCCCTGCGGCTAATTCAGTGCAAGTAATAACCTTTAGCTGTGATCCTGTAGTCAGGTAGTCTATACATTGGCTGGAATAGCGAGTTAATAAAATACACAGATGTATGAAATAAAATTTTAATTAATAATTTAATAACAAGGATTCTATTGCAACATCTGAAATTGGTGTAGATGACAGAGAATTATGCTGAATAATGTTCATGGTAGAATGGTAGAAGCCGACCTCGGGGAAGATCAGTTTGGATTCCGTAGAAATATTCGAACACGTGAGGCAATACTGACCCTACGACTTATCTTAGAAGAAAGATTAAGGAAAGGCAAACCTACGTTTCTAGCGTTTGTAGACTCGGAGAAAGCATTTGACAATGTTGACTGGAATACTCTCTTTCAAATTCTGAAGGTGGCAGGGGTAAAATACAGGGAGCAAAAGGCTATTTACAATTTGTACAGAAAACAGATGGCAGTTATAAGAGTCGAGGGACATGAAAGGGAAGCAGTGGTTGGGAAGGGAGTGAGACAGGGTTGTAGCCTCTCCCCGATTCTATTCAATCTGTATATTGAGCAAGCAGTAAAGGAAACGAAAGAAAAGTTGGGAGTAGGTATTAAAATCCATGGAGAAGAAATAAAAACTTTGAGGTTCGCCGATGACATTGTAATTCTGTCAGATACAGCAAAGGATTTGGAAGAGCAGTTGAATGGAATGGACAGTATCTTGAAAGGAGGATATAAGATGAACATCAACAAAAGCAAAACGAGGATAATGGAATGTAGTCGAAAAAGTCAGGTGATGCTGCGGGAATTAGATTAGGAAATGGGACACTTAAAGCAGTAAAGGAGTTTTGCTATTTGGAGAGCAAAATAACTGATGATGGTCGAAGTAGAGAGGATATAAAATGTAGACTGGCAATGGCAAGGAAAGCGTTTCTGATGAAGAGAAATTTGTTAACATCGAGTATAGATTTAAGTGTCAGGAAGTCGTTTCTGAAAGTATTTATATGGAGTGTAGCCATGTATGGAAGTGAAACATGGACGATAAATGGTTTGGACAAGAAGAGAATAGAAGGTTTCGAAATGTGGTGCTACAGAAGAATGCTGAAGATTAGATGGGTAGATCACATAACTAATGAGGAGGTATTAAATAGAATGTGAGAGAAGAGAAATTTGTGGCACAACTTGACTAGAAGAAGGGACCGGTTGGTAGGACATGTTCTGAGGCATCAAGGGATCACAAATTTAGCATTGGAGGGCAGCGTGGAGGGTAAAAATCGTAGAGGGAGACCAAGAGATGAATACACTAAGCAAATTCAGAAGGATGTAGGTTGCAGTAAGTACTGGGAGATGAAGAAGCTTGCACAGGATAGAGTAGCATGTAGAGCTGCATCAAACCAGTCTCAGGACTGAAGACCACAACAACAACAACAATGTTCATTCAAGAAAAGACGTCTCAAGTAATCTGGAAGTGATCCTGCGAAATTCAAATATAATACAGACAGAAAATACCCTTATCAAATACAGTGGAGTTATGATTTAAGTCTTACGAGAATGGTAATGTCTGGGTAAACAAAATAGTCATAGAAGATGAACGAAAACGAAGTTCATTTCATAATCACAATGTTTATTAACTGAAAACAGTTCAGAGTTCAACCCGGTGATTCACAATTTAACACATGTGATACAAAGAATAGTAACTCATTCGCTGTCCATTCTCAGTTCCGTAAATCAAGAGGCAAAAATTAGAGTCCTGCATTGGAGCACATTCAGACCTCTCGAAATATAAAGTATATAGAGAAATTAAAGCGTGGTAGCGGCCATTCACCACCCAGTATCTATCACTCACTCAATCAAAAACCACATGATACCACAGGCAGGTCTGCCTTCTTCAAGAACGAATATCGAAGTGCCCCCTTCAAGATCTAACTGAAAAGTATCCTCAAAAGTTTAAATCTCATAGCGGCTATTCACCGCCCAGAATCTATCATCTACACGTCTGAATCACACAAGTTATCACGGACAGGTCTGTCTTCTCCCAGCAAAAACATTGAAGTGTCCAGAATCGCTCCCTTGAGCCCTTCAGTCGACAAATTCCACGCTCCACTTGACTCTTGTAGTGTTCCTATATTGTCTGTTTTTTCACTGGCTGAACTATGCCTACACAAACCAAAACATGTTTCATGGACACTTAATTGAAACTATTTGAACAGCATTACCACCAATTACTCCAATTTTCATTGCACTTTTTTTCCCCATCAAAAATACATCGTCCTTAAGTTCTACAGACAGGATTTGACTCATCTTGACCACTTCCCAGAGTAAATTAATATATTACAACAATATTTAAATAAAGAAATATTGTACTTATTCAGTCACATATTCGATCACACTCGTATGATTAACAATAATTACAAATAAGGAGTTGTTCGTAAATAAATAAGCTAGTATTCTAGTGTAGGTGAGCTCACCTTAAATGACAACGAATTGTCGTCAAATATTGTTTAAATAATTATTTATACCTTCTTGACTGAAGCGTCTTTTGGTTCCCTTTTCAATAGAGCTGTCTGCTAACATATGCGATTGACCACTTCTAAATTAGCACAGTTTTTTTAATGGCACTTACAATCAACATTTAAATAAAGTTAGTGTCAAAATAGTAAACCGTTCATGAAATAAAAACACCAGTATGATAATATATGAGATACTAATGCTGTGCTCATTTGCTGTTGAATCTGGAGAATACAAAGTTCTGACAAAAATTTGCATAATAAAAAGGTATAAAAAACGTAATAAATCAAGAAGCAAAATAGATACAGATGTGTAGCTTTCAGAGGTGATAGCTATAGTGCAATGGTATCATGTGAGATATCGTACATTGATATCGCATGTGGCGTTTAAAATTTATTAATTCAGAAGTTTTTATGAAAATGTTTCTTTGCTGTGATATATTAACTTTTGTCATTTTAAAGATATTGAAATGTAAAATATTTGATTGTAAACTATACACATCAAAAAAAGTGTTGCATCACTTCGGTTCCGAGAGTTCCGGAACCTGTACAGAAAATTGGAATAGAGATCAACGTAAACATCATTTCCGCCCTTTTTATTACTCCTCAAAACCACACATTGCATGTTGTACCACCATACAGCGAGACATTCAAAGGTGGTGATCCAGATTGCTGCACACACAGGTACCTCTAATACCCAGCAGCATGCCTGTATTCGTCGTGGAGTGCACATGTGGGTTTTTTAGGTTAGAGAATTCCCTCCCTAGACCCGACAAGACGGCTCCTGAGACGCGGCAAGGTAGGAGTAGGCAAAATGCAACAGGTAATAACAATATTAATCTGGTAATAGTAAACTGCAGGAGTGTCTGTAGAAAGGTCCCAGAACTGCTCTCATTAATAAACGGTCACAATGCCCACATAGTACAAGGGACAGAAAGTTGGCTGAAACCAGATGTAAACAGTAATGAAATTCTAAACTCAGATTGGAATGTATACCGCAGAGACAGGCTGGACAGTGAAGGGGGAGGCGTGTTTATAGAGATAAGAAGTGCAATAGTATCGAAGGAAATTGACGGAGATCCGAAATCTGAAACCAGATGTAAACAGTAATGAAATTCTAAACTCAGATTGGAATGTATACCGCAGAGACAGACTGGACAGTGAAGGGGGAGGCGTGTTTATAGAGATAAGAAGTGCAATAGTATCGAAGGAAATTGACGGAGATCCGAAATCTGAAATAATTTGGGTGAAGGTCACGGTTAAAGCAGGCTCAGACATGGTAATTGGATGTCTCTATAGGCCCCCTGGGTCAGCAGCTGTTGTGGCTGAGCACCTGAAGGATAATTTCGAAAATATTTCGAGTAGATTTCCCCACCATGTTATAGTTCTGGATGGAGATTTTAATTTGCCAGATATAGACTGGGAGACTCAAACGTTCATAACGGGTGGCAGGGACAAAGAATCTAGTGAATTTTTTTTAAGTGCTTTATCTGAAAACTACCTTGAGCAGTTAAACAGAGACCCGACTCGTGGCGATAACATATTAGACCTTCTGGTGACAAACAGACCCGAACTCTTTGAAACAGTTAATGCAGAACAGGGAATCAGCGATCATAAAGCGGTTACTGCATCGATGATTTCAGCCGTAAACAGAAATATTAAAAACAGTAGGAAGATTTTTCTGTTTAGCAAAAGTGACAAAAAGCAGATTTCAGATTACCTGATGGCTCAACACAAAAGTTTTGTCCCAAGTACAGGTAGTGTTGAGGATCAGTGGACAAAGTTCAAAACCATCGTACAATATGTGTTAGATGAGTGTGTGCCAAACAAGATCGTAAGAGATGGAAAAGAGCCACCGTGGTACAACAACCGAGTTAGAAAACTGCTGCGGAAGCAAAGGGAACTTCACAGCAAACATAAACATAGCCAAAGCCTTGCAGACAAACAAAAATTACGCGAAGCGAAATGTAGTATGAGGAGGGCTATGCGAGAGGCGTTCAATGAATTCGAAACTAAAGTTCTATGTACTGACTTGGCAGAAAATCCTAAGAAATTTTGGTCTTATGTCAAAGCGGTAGTTGGATCAAAACAAAATGTCCAGACACTCTGTGACCAAAATGGTACCGAAACAGAGGATGACAGACTAAAGGCCGAAATACTAAATGCCTTTTTCCAAAGCTGTTTCACAGAGGAAGACTGCACTGTAGTTCCTTCTCTAGATTGTCGCACAGATGACAAAATGGTAGGTATCTAAATAGACGACAGAGGGATAGAGAAACAATTAAAATCGCTCAAAAGAGGAAAGGCCGCTGGACCTGATGGAATACCAGTTCGATTTTACACAGAGTACGCGAAGGAACTTGCCCCCCTTCTTGCAGCGGTGTACCATAGGTCTCTAGAAGAGCGTAGCGTTCCAAAGGATTGGAAAAGGCCACAGGTCATCCCCGTTTTCAGGAAGGGATGTCGAACAGATATGCAGAACTTTTCTGGAGACTAGCAATCTACTCTGTAGGAATCAGCATGGGTTTCGTGAAAGACGATCGTGTTAAACCCAGCTCGCGCTATTCGCCCACGAGACTCAGAGGGCCATGGACACGGGTTCCCAGGTAGATGCCGTGTTTCTTGACTTCCGGAAGGCGTTCGATACAGTTCCCCACAGTCATTTAATGAACAAAGTAAGAGCATATGGACTATCGGACCAATTGTGTGATTGGATTGAAGAGTTACTAGATAACAGAACGCAGCATGTCATTCTCAATGGAGAGAAGTCTTCCGAAGTAAGAGTGATTTCAGGTGTGCCGCAGGGTAGTCGTAGGACCGTTGCTATTCACAATATATATAAATGACCTTGTGGATGACATCGGAATTTCACTGAGGCTTTTTGCAGATGATGCTGTGGTATATCGAGAGGTTGTGACAATGGAAAATTGTACTGAAATGCAGGAGGATCTGCAGCGAATCGACGCATGGTGCAGGGAATGGCAATTGAATCTCAATGTAGACAAGTGTAATGTGCTGCGAATACATAGAAAGAAAGGTCCCTTATCATTTAGCTACAATATAGCAGGTCAGTAACTGGAAGCAGTTAATTCCATAAATTATCTGGAAGTACGCATTAGGAGTGATTTAAAATGGAATGATCATATAAAGTTGATCGTCGGTAAAGCAGATGCCAGACTGAGATTCATTCGAAGAATCCTAAGAAAATGCGATCCGAAAACAAAGTAAGTAGCTTACAATACGCTTGTTCGCCCACTGCTTGAATACTGCTCAGCAGTGTGGGATCCGTACCAGATAGGGTTGACAGAAGAGATAGAGAAGATCCAACGGAGAGCAGCGCGCTTCGTTACAGGATCATTTAGTAATCGCGAAAGCTTTACGGATATGATAGATAAACTCCAGTGGAAGACTCTGCAGGAGAGACGTTCAGTAGCTCGGTACGGGCTTTTGTTGAAGTTTCGAGAACATACCTTCACCGAGGAGTCAAGCAGTATATTGCTCCCTCCTACGTATATCTCGCGAAGAGACCAAGAGGATAAAATCAGAGAGATTAGAGCCCACCCAGAGGCATACCGACAATCCTTCTTTCAACGAACAACACGAGACTGGAATAGAAGGGAGAACCGATAGAGGTACTCAAGGTACCCTCCGCCACACACCGTCAGGTGGCTTGCGGAGTATGGATGTAGATGTAGATCTATCCATAAGTTCATCAAGGCACTATTGGTCCAGATTGTCCCACTCCTCAATGGCGATTTGACGTAGATCCTTCAGAGTGGTTGGTGGGTCACGTCGTCCGTAAACAGCCCTTTTCAGTCTATCACAGGTATGTTCGATAGAGTTCATGTCTGGACAACATGCTGGCCAGTCTAGTCGAGCGATGTCGTTATCCGGAAGAAAGTCATTCACAAGGTGTGCACGACGGGAGCGCGAATTGTCGTCCATGAAGATGAATGCCTCGCCAGTATGCTGCCCATATGGTTGTACTATAGGTCGGGGGATGGCATTCACGTATTGTACAGCCGTTGCGGCGCCTTCCATGACCACCAGCGGCGTACGTCGGCCCCACGTAACGCTACCCCAAAACATCAGGGAACCTCCACCTTGCTGCGCTCGCTGGACATTGTGTCTAAGGCATTGAGCCTGACTGGGTTCCCTCTAAACACGTCTCCGATGATTGTCTCGTTGAAGGAATATGCGACACTCATCGGTGAAGAGAACGTGATGCTGATCCTGAGCGGTCCATTCGACATGTTGTTGGGCCAAACTGTACCGCGCTGCATGGTGTCGTGGTTGCAAAGAGGGACCTCGCCATGCACGTCAGGAGTGAACTTGCTCATCGTGCAGCCTATTGAGCACATTTTTGAGTCAACACGACGTCCTGTGGCTGCACGAAAAGCATTATTCAACATTTTTGCATTGCTGTCAGGGTTCCTCCGAGCTATTATTCATAGGTGGAGGTCATCCATTGCAGTAGTAGCCCTTTGGTGGCCTCAGCGAGGCATGTCATCGACAGTACCTGTCTCTCTCTATCTCCTCCATGTCCGAACAGCATCGTTTTGGTTCACTCCGAGACTCCTGGACACTTCCCTTGTTGAAAGCACTTCCTGGCACACAGTAACAATGCGGACGCAATCGAACCGCGGTATTGACTATCTAAGGCACGGTTGAACCACAGGCAACACGAGCCTTGTACCTCCTTCCTGGTGGAATGACTGGAACTGATTGACTGTCGGACCCCCTCCGTCTAATAGGCGCTGCTCATGCATGGTTGTTTACATATTTGGGCGGGTTTAGTGACATCTGTGAACAGTCAAAGGGACTGTGTCTGTGATACAATATCCACAGTCAGCGTCTATCTTAGGGAGTTCTGGGAACCGGGGTGATGCAAACCTTTTTTAGATGCGTGTATTATAGACTATCAAAGAGCTGTAAGAAGCCATATTTCAGCTTGTTTGATACTCCGCCATTTCTTGAAGCATTGTCTCCTGCACAAAGGCTATGTGATAGTCAGCCGTCCAAATTTACAGATTTGGGATTTACCTATTTCCAGTGACGCTGTTCGTCTCTACACCTAGTTGGTAGGAACTGGCCAACTAGCCGGGCTGGCTGTGGCACGCCCTGTGCCCTGGACCCACCAGTGTTCAGCTGTGCAACAAATTCATCTTACCGGGAGACCGATTAGCTCGCCTAAATACGAGTCACATTACAAACAGCGCATGCTTCCCAGTCGCGGTACCACTCTACACACAGCCATTTGTGTTGTGGTGTTAATGGAAACCTATGCTTAGGATGATAATTCCCTAGTCCGGTTCCTGCCAGTCTCGGACCAGTGGTTCGGGATAACACAGAACGTTGCAGCGAGTCAATTATTTATTCCTGAATGGCAGGTGCAGATATGGAGTTACAATGTGCTTGGTGCACAACATTGTGATCCTCCCTTGTGATGGTCAGGTGTGGTAAACCAGAACCTTGACATGACGACAAGTATGCCTGTCCTCAAGTTCCCATGGACACTACATCAGGCCACCGTCATATCCTAAGCCCCACAAAAGCCGACGTTGCACAATTTGACCACCCGGCCAAATGGTGATTCAGAATGAGACTCTGTTCAAAATGTGCCTGCCAGGTGCTGTTAACGCTGTCTCACACGAGTACGCAGCATCTCTGCGTCCTTCACAGTGATCACTGGTAAATCACTTAATACCAACAACACTAATGCACTCTCGTGGCTGGTATACATCTCACAAAGAACTGCAGTTACAACCATTTACTTACTTGCCGATGATGTGAACGTGTACGAAGTTATGGTGTTTCGCTTCTTTGTCAGACCGTGTATTTCTGAGGTTCTATGTAGAAGCTAAGGAAAGAACGAAGGAAAGATAAGGATTAGGTCCTGTCGACGTCGAGGTCATTGGGGCACAAGCTCAGGCTGAGGGATGGATGGAGAAGGAAACCGGTTGTGTCCTTTTTAGAGGAACCATACTGGCATTTTCAGTAAGTGATTTAGAAAAACCGAAGCAGACGTAACTCTGGATGGCTGTAAAGTATTTCGACGACCGTCGTTCCGAATGTGAGTGCAGTGTGCTGACTACTGCGCCATTCGCTCGGCTATGTAGAGCCTGGTTCAAATGGTTCAAATGGCTCTGAGCACTATGGGACTCAACTTCTGAGGTCATTAGTCCCCTAGAAATCAGAACTACGTAAACCGAACTAACCTAAGGACATCACACACATCCATGCCCGAGGCAGGATTCGAACCTGCGACCGTAGCGGTCGCGCGGTTCCAGACTGTAGCGCCTAGAACCGCTCGACCACACCGGCCGGCCTATGTAGAGCCTGTCCTCGGAGTTTATGATATGACGCTGTACCATTTACAAGCACATCGATCTTTAATTAGTATTTAGAAGACACTGCTTTAAAATATCGTATTATAATAGAAAACGGGAAAAGCATTCTGTACTATTTTAGTAACAATGACGACAAAAACTAGCCACAAACACAGGACATAAAAATTGGTACAGCACTGCTTAGCGGTCCGCACACCCCTTCCCCCCACCCCCTACCCTACTAGATCTCACGGAAAGGGAAAAAATAGTGCACTCAGGTGATTTCTTTTAAGAAAACTATTTAAAAGTCGATATTACGCAGGTTTTTAACAGGGTCAGAGCTAGAACTTTTTCGTGGCTACTTACAAGTCGCCATTCGTCTTCCAAAATGATAAAAATAGTCTTCCCCCCCCCCCCCCCCCCCTAAACTATCTTATGGGAGCCCAGCGTGCGGAACTTGCCCCATCTGGGGTCTATATGGTAGTTCCACATTGTCGTCGTCGGACATTAATTGTGTTACAGACTGGCACCATTCCTAGTATGGGAATATTTTACGAAGGGCGGTACCAATGAATTACAAAGCTCCATTTTCTTTAACAGGTTAAAAATGGGAGGGGTCACGACAAACATGCGACATCATATCAGGAGAAAACTCGTAACTTAGAATTTTTTATAATAAAAATTGAAAGTAGCTGATCTGTTGCCTCTGTCTACAAAACTCTACATAGTATGACTCTATCTGCTTATAGCCCTTACAAAACGATAAGTTAACACGAAAATAGAGTTCTTCAATCTCATATTTCACCCTTTAGCATTAACTATTCCTGTCGCCCAAATAGTGCTATGATCCTCAACATGATTTTTGAGCAGACTTTCAAAAAATTAGAATCAGTAGGAGAATACTGGTGACATTTTGTGATATTCAGTCAGTTATCGCTTTTCGAGAAAAGCAGCGAATGATGGATAGACTAAGTTTTATTTTTATCTGCCTACTTAATTTAGTATGTTAATTCTATGTAACTTGAAATTGAGGGAGTCTATTTATACGTTTATTACAGGAAACAACAGGAATAAAAACCCGAAAATAGGCTTTTTTCAGAAATGGGTTTTTTGAGCGGTTTTAACACACTGGTTAAACTGGCATTGAAAATACCAATATAATCGAAAACCGGTTGTTTCAGCGATAACCGCCGTCGCTATTACATACCGCAGCTTTGAGAAATACTTTATGTAGAAAAATTAAAATGATTACTATGGAGATGCACTTGTAAAACGTAAAGACTGAAAAAGAGAACAAATGTACACGTAGCTTATTCTATAATCTATACATGCACTAATAACCACTGAGGTGACAAAAGTCATGAGATAGAGATATTCACATGTACAAATGGCGGTAGTATCGCGTGAACAAGGTATAAATGGGCAGTGCATTGGCAGAGCTGTCATTTGTACTGATGTGAGTCCTGTGAAAAGGTGCTCAACGTGATTATGACCGCACGTCGGGGATTAACAGACTTTGAACTCGGATTGGTAGATGGAGCGAGAAGCATGGGACATTTCATTTCAGAAATCGTTAGGGAATTCAGTATTCCTAGATCCACAGTGTCAAGAGTGTGCCGCGAATACCAAACTTCAGTCAGTACCTCTCACCTCGGTCAACACAGCAGTTGACGGCCTTCACTTAACGACCGAGAGCAGCAGCGTTTGCGTAGAGTTGTCAGTGATAACAGACAAGCAACACTGTGTGAAATAACTGCAGAAATCAATGTGGGGCGTACGGCGAACGAATCCTTTAGGACACTGCGATGAAATCTGGGCGTTAATGGCCCATGGCAGCAGACGACCGACGCGAATGCCTTCGCTAACAGCAAAACCTTGGCTGCAGCGCCTCTACTCGGCTCGTGACCTTATCGGTTGGACCCTAGACGACAGAAAATCATACTGTGCTCAGATGAGTCCCAATTTCAGTTGGTAAGAGCTGATTGTAGGGGTCGAGTGTAGCGCAGACCCGACGAAGCCAGCGGCCCAAGTTGTCATCGTGCAAGCTGATGATCGCTCCATAATAGTGTCACCTGTGTTTACATGGAATTTACTGCATCCTCTGGTCCAACTGAACCGATAATTGACTGGAAATGTCTATGTTCGGCTACTTGAAAATCATTTACAGCCATTCACGGACTTCATTTTTCCCAAAGAACAATGGAATTTTTATGGGTGATAATGCGTCATGTCACCGGGCCACAATTGTTGGCGACTGGTTTGAAGAACATTCTGGACAATTCGAGTGAATGATTTGGCTACCCAGATCGCCCGACATAAGTCTTATTGAACATTTATGGGACATAATTCACAGGTCAGTTCGTGCACAAAATCATGCACTCGCAACACGTCCGCAATTATGGGCAGCTATAGAGGCAGCATGGCTCAATATTTCTGCAGAGGACTTCCAACGACTTATTAAGTGTATGCCATGTCGAGTTGTTGCATTACGCCAGGCAAAAAGAGGTCTTAAACGTTATTAGTAGGTATCCCATGACATTTGTCACCTTATTGTACAGGTTGTAACAGGTACAAGTGCAGATATTTCTTTTGGTGACTAAGGACTGTGTACTGAACAACATTACATCAGTATCTTCGTCATTTGCAGTCTAATAATTATAGCTGTTGCAAGTTTTATGTTTCTAGGTTGGTTAGTACCTCCAAGCATGTGTGGCAAGAGCAAGCCATTAATGCTTACTTTGCCCTGCGCATCAGGTTAGTTGCTGAACTATGGATACATGGACACAAAATGGTCAGTTTATACCAAAAGATGTAGTCCACTTAGTGGTGCAGTTACGATCATATTTTCAATGAATCAGTGAACCTGCCAAGAGTGCTGTGAGCCGAATCAGTGCACGAGCCAATAGCGTAAAGAGCAAAGTGATTCCTGAGTCGTCTTGCACTGAGTCAGGTGCAGTGACTGCTGGGATCCAAATCAGTGACTGAACCAAGAGTGCAGAGACTCGTTAGTCGCCTGTGATGTGCTCCATGGTGAGTGGTGGTTGGTAAAGGAGCCAAGTGCAACTGCTCCATGCATCAGAATCTCTCACGGTGAAGCGTCGAATGCAAAAGCAAAATAAAAGGCGAGAAAGTATGCAGTATTACAAGGGAGTAGCTTTTCTTTGTTTTCTATACTTTTCATGACTGAAAAAAGCTGTTCATGACAGTAAATTATATAAACACATACGTAACAGATTGCATATGCGATTTTTTGCGCCTAGCTTTGTCACAGTGACGAATTTAGCATGGTGGGTGGGTCACCGTTACAGCAGACTCCTCTAGAATTTTCGTTCTGCTCCCTGACGCCACTGGAGAGAGATTTTCCGGATCTGTAGAGCTACCACTCCTGCTTTCTAAGACACTGATTGCTCGCTCCGTGTAAGGGTCTATCTCTTTGAATCAGTTCAGGAGTCTATCACCAATATCTACTTTTTGGCACAAAACCCTTTGCGCTACCTAGTAATGAATGTTTTAAGCATTTTCTCCATGATTTGGCACTTGGAACGAGTCTAGACACACGCAACAGAGGGCTGAGAACACAACAGCACTGAAAATACATTTTAGGAAAAAAGACATTTGGAAGGTTTGACATTTCCGCTCTTCATGTGTTTATGGCCTGTGTTGCAGTCTCAGTTACGACCTACCTGGCTGGCTGTTGAAGCTCACTCACCATGCCGCCTTCCCAATCTCTGCCTATAGGGTCCCAGACTTCCTTAAGCTAGGTATCACACAACTGGCCTACTCTCTCACATCGCGCCATTGCAGTGCGTACTGTCACAAGTTCTGAAGGTGTCTTCCACGACAGGAGACGAAAGGTTGAGCAGAAGAATGTGCCTTAGGCCACAGTTAGAATCCCAGAAACCACGCGTTATTAAGGAGATGCACATTGGCGTCGTGAAGTGGACCTTCAACGCCCTCGTAACATGAGCATGTGATGCGGTCGAATATGTCACAGAACTAATTTTAACGAATGGCTCACTTAACTACAGCAAAGCATTCAACTTCCTAATGCGCTGTCTTCCGCCAGTGTTTGAGGACTTCCCTCTATAGGCTGAGAGGTAAATGTGAACATAATGATGGCTGACTACACCACAGTGTAGAATGTAATACAGCCTGAAATGTTTTCGCTGTGCTAATTTGAACGAAGAGGACTTGTTAGTTGGCCAGTTCATTCCACCGATCTTATACCGCTTGACCTTTTTTTGTGAAGTAAGCTAATTAATGTTGTTTCTGAGGACGTATCGACAGTCCTGAATAATTTGCCACCCCAGCTTAGAGTAGTCTTACGAGATGGCTACTGTTATTACCTCTTTATTCTGGGCTGGGTCGACAATACGAGATTCCTCCTGCTGATGATGTATATTAATCCTAAGAAGGCGATATAACAGTCTTAAGTAAATGAAGTAATACCTCTAGGCAGCTTTTGACTTAATTTAATGGCCAACACATCGTGATCTACACGTAACAGTGAATTTTTTATCACACTGCAACGCAGAACTTTGTTCTAATGTCAATCGTTTGGCAATAATATTGGAGTTCAATACCAAACTTTACTCATGAGAGGTCTGTTACGTTCTTACAACTGCATCAAGGATTTGGATGGGTTGTTGCATAAGGGATAAGCTGCTTTTAAACATTCCAGATGAATGACTTATTCAAGAAACGCATGTGATTTAATTAAATACGTTAAGAAATCACATTTGATAATATCACACATTGGTGTGGTCCACAATGTACGTAAAAATTAAATTTGTGGGTATAGCTGCACTGAATAGGCAGGAAGAAAGACTGGGATATGTTCACAAAAAACATTTGCTTTAGGGTAGGAATTTCATAATCACACACTTGTTCACTCATTAGGGGATATAAAAGGAAGTAATTCATTCTCACACGCTGGTTCACTCATTAAGGGATATAAAAAAAGTAATACTCCCCCACCGATAACTACTATGAGCTCCACTGTATACTCAACGGATAAGCCTTAGCTCTATTTACAGAAAGAGCCAACATGGGGAAAATCCATTAAATTACACAAATCTAAAATTAAGAAAAATAATCCAACCCTGAAAATATCCATTAAATTCCGCGATTTTAGAACTGTTCAGTGATTAGCAAAGGAGTGAATTTTGATGTAACCTGAGTGCAACATAGTTGGACACATTGGTATGCATAGAAAGAAAAAAAAGAAAGGTAACCTTAAATTCAAAAAACTTCACTGGTGATTTCTACCACCGATACAGTGGCATCCAAACCAAAAAGAGCTATCAATTTTCAAGTCCGTGAAATCTAAGAGGAATATAAAATTCAGTTCCACACTTCGTACTAAAGCGCTCTGTAAATTTACTTTACACAGCGGAAGCAATTTCATCTTGCTAACTGCACTGGAGAATAAAGTTTGTTTATACTAAACACCACGTGCATTGGAGAATAAAGTTTGTTTGTACTAAACACCACGTGGTATTCAGCACACTAATAGACAAAGTAAGTAATTTCAGAAAATAAACAATTTTTTCAGCCTTCAGTTGCAATGTAATTTTTACTCGTTTACCTAGGTTTCGATTCCAGTAATGGAATCTTCTTCAGAACCTATAAATTAAACCATATACGGACATATATTACTCACTGAAATGCATCATCAGTCTAATGATTGAATAATAAAGAAATCGTGATACAAAAAATTAAATTATTTTATTTTGAGAGCCAAACACTGGCCATGTCACAGATTAAAAATTAAAACAATAAAGACGCATAATCATAACATTATGTCTGTCAAAATTAAAACCATTAAGGCGAACGTAGACGAAGCTACGCCGGCCAGAAATAAGGACCACATGTGAGCGGCACGGAAACTAGGCGTCGCGAGCAGTTCCGCGGCAAAAATTACCTTGCAACTGAAGGCTGAAAAAATTGTTTATTTTCTATACATATACGGTTGCTGACGCGCTGCATTATGTTAAAGATTTGTAAGTAATTTCACCTTACTAACTGCATTGGAAAATAAAGTTTCTTTGTACTAAACACCACGAGGTATTTAGCACACTAATAGACGAAGTGCTAAGTCTCAAAAACACAAGATAAAAGGTAAATTCACAAAACATTGAAATAAAGATTGTAAATCATGAACATCACACACTAAGTAAACTCCAATACCGCCATCCACAGACTGTCTGGAGATGTGTCCGTCCTTTCCAGGCCCAGAGGCAAAGTGCTGGGCGACCGGAAACCATCCCTCGCCTGCCTGTAGTGGGGGTAGCCACAAGAGATGACTACGGACCCACTTGCCAACCTAAACGCGACTACCTGTTCAGAACCTGCCCTGATGGTCAAGTTAAACCGCCCTGCCTTTCTGCATAAGCTACCACTATTGGCAAAATACCACTAGCAGACAACGGATACTGGCTACCCTTAGGAAATTCGTATTTACATATCTCAGTTACACGTACTGGATTAAGTAATAGAAAAAGGGCGCAAGCAGGACACAGGTGTTTCAGTATCAATGTAAGTAGCGAGAATTAAACGAGTCAATTCCTTCCGAGAGGCATGCTACTTCACAAACAGATAGCGAGTGGTAATGCAAAACAGGAAAGACGTGTGCATTAGCAGAAATATGTATGACGTGAATCTGACGCATCTGTCTCAGTCTCTACAGGTAACCCTTTTTCTTGAGTCATCAGTCATCTAACTGGTTTTATGCGAGACGCCACAAATTTCTCACTTGTGCCAACCGTATCATCTCAGAGTAGCTCTTGCACCCTACGTCCTCAATTATTTGCTAGGTATATTCCAGTCTTTGTCTTCCTGTACAGGTTTTACCCGCTACAGCTCCTTCTATCTAGTTCCACAGAAGTTATTCCCTCATGTCTTAACAGATGTCCTACCATCCTGTCCCTTCTTCATGACAGTGTTTTCCGTACATTCCGATCCTCGCCGATTCTGCGGAGAATCTCCTCATTCCTTACCCTGTCAGTCCACCTGATTTTCAACATTCCCCTGTAGCACCACATCTCAAATGTTTCGATGCTCCTTTGTTCCAGTTTCCCCATAGTCCATGTGGCATTAATATACAATTCTTCCTAAAATTAAGGTCTATGTTTGATACTAGTAGATTTATCTTGCCCAGGAATGCCTTTTTTGCCAGTTCTAGTCTGCTTTTTATGCCGTCCTTGTCCTGTTCGTCATGGGTTATTTTGCTGCCTAGGTAGCAAAAGTTCTTAACTTCATGTACTTCGTGATCACCAATTCTGATGTTAAGTTTCTCACTGTTCTCATTTCTACTACTTCTCATTACTCTAGTATTTGTTCGATTTACTCTCAAGCCATATTCTGTAGACTGCTCATTCCAATCAACAGGTCCTGCAATTGTTCTTCATTTTCAATGAGGATAGCAATACCATTAGCGAATCTTCACAGTGATATCCTTTCACCATGAATCTTAATTCCACTGTCTTTTGTTTCCGCTATTACTTCTTCGCGGTATAGATTGAACAGCAGGGGCTAAAGACTACATCTCTGTCTTACACCCTCTTTAATCCGTGCACTTCTTTCTTTTTCTTGCACTCTTATTGTTTCCTCTTGTTTCTTGTACATGTTGTATATTACCCGAATACCTTGGACTAACATTCGAACGGCAACTAACGTGGAAACCTCACCTACTAACCATCCAACAGAAAGCCCACAGTAGACTAAAACTACTAACTGGCCAGACATAAGGCCTTCACCCCTCCATTGTCCGTCACACATACAAATCTCTGATCCGCCCCATCCTTTGCTATACAAATGTTACCTGGATATCAGCCCCATCGAGATCCTCGAATACCATGCTTTCCGCCTAGCTTTCCGCATCTGCTTACCTTCGTCCACTAGAGTAATTTACTAACTCATCAAATTCCCACCTCTCCTCACTCACGTTAAATAGCTCTGAGGAACCTACACCATCCGCGAACTCGACTCCGACAATACAAATGTGTCCCCTCTCCTTTCCAATCCTAGTGTGGTGCAGCGCCTCTACCTACACATCCAACCAACCAACCAATTCTCCAACTGCACACCCTCTACGTCCAGTTTCAATCATTTCCGTCTCCCAGACCACGAACTCTACCCGAACATATGTCCATCCTACCAAATGTGAATCCACCCCCTCTATTCACCCCCTTCCCCCCCCCTCCCGCCCAAGGGCACCCTCCTCATCCTCTCCCCACACCATACCTCCTCCTGTTCCCGTTTCCTGTCGCTCCTCACCCACTTTCCCTTTCAAATTTACAGATCCCAAAACCGGCTACCCCTCTTCTTGTGTCCCACAGCCGCCCCTAACTCATCACCACCTCTTACCAGTTCTCAGTACTGATCACCAGCACTCACTTACCTCCTTCCACCCACCTTTCTTTTCATCAATAATCTACCACGTCAGAGCAACTCCCTTTTCCAGTTTTGATGAAAGTGTACAGTGCTCTGTTTTTAATGGTCAGTGTCTCTTCTGTCGTGTTCAGTGTTTCCAAGTGTTTTTTCAAATGTTTTAACTGTGCTGTCTGTCCACATTTTCATCACTCTTTTAAACTATTCATCAAGACAACATTATTTCTTACGTTCTGCCATTATCATCACCTTTTAAAAAATTTAAATTCATAGTAACTATGTCTCCTCCTTTTGTGTTCAGCATCTAAGTTAGTGAATAATGTCTACTGGCTGTAGAGCGGGGTTGATTGTAGCGCTGCCAGATCCCCGCTCCCCGCCCACATGGGACGTGGGGGGATGAAATAACATCAGAGAGAAAAAGAAACAGGGAGGGTCATTTACTTCCCCAGCTCCGACAGATCAACAGTCGCCTCAAGTCTCCGTTACGGACCCGGCCAGCCACTGTCGCTGTCCAGCAAAGTGCCGTGCCGCTTCGTCCTGAGCTATGTCCGACGCTGCGTTTCCGCCAGCCGCTTCGCAGTATTCATTGTGACTGCCCACGGGCCCATCGCTTCGTGGGATCGTGTCGCTTGGCACCTTGTTACTCACCAGTTGACTGCCCACGAGCTTCCAGCCTCGTACGACCGTTCGCCATAGCTCCTGCTGTGCATTAGGAGACTGCCTACGAGTTCCCGGCCTCTTCGGACTGTGTCGTTATTAGTTCTAGGACACCAAAGTTTTTTTTTGTAACATTGATGGCGAAGGGTGGCTCAGTGAACACACTAGTATTAAAATAGTCTACTGACAAAAAAATTACAGCCTTCAGATGTTGTTAGTAGCTGTAAATATTTGGCTGAGTCAATAAAAAAAAGCGTATTACAATACAAAATGCAAATGTTTTGATATATTAGGCTGAGTCCTCAGCTTCAAAGCAGGCGACGCATGTCACATTTCTTTCTGAATATCTGTTACATATGTGGTTATGAGACTGCCCACAATACCGTTTCGGTTTACTTAAATCTTTATGCTGCTCCCTTTTTTGTTTTAGCTTCTTTTACAGAAACATAATCGACTTTTCCTTGCAGGAAGCTGATCCACATGTCCATTCTTGGAATTTTCTTTTCCGTTTACTGAACAGTTTGGTTAGATAATCCTATTATATTAGTACTTATTTCTGCTACCAGCGCTTTCATTAGTTCCAATCAGCTTGCAGAAGAAATAGTTTTTTGTGGTTCTTCTCATTCCATCTTGGATGTTGCTGGATGAATATTGTGGTTGCTCTGATAGCACAGATATCGATGAGAGAGTACTACTGATAGAAGTCATCTCTTTGTTCCCCTCTTGCAGGTGTTCATACGAGCCATTTGATCAATACTATCAATTTCACCTTTAGTGAAATTATAATAGGTATTTATGTGGGTTTTATTCTTCTCTCCTCTTTCAGTGCCTTCATTCTGGTGCATTGTTGGTAACATTAGATACATTTTACATTGTTTTGCTTTTAAAATGTAGGACACCGAAGTAACAGGTGGCCTATCTCTTACTGGGTCTGTGAACAAGAACATTAATGAATATAGGTCTCGATTTGATGTGTTCTTCATTATCTATGGAATACGATTCTTGTTGACTAGAGAGTTTCTACTGTAGTAACTTTGTACTTTCCACAGGCAGTGGCACACGTTTAACGACAGCCGCGGAATCTCGTTATTCCTAGGACAAAATATGTACTATACCTGCATTGGGTTCCATATTAATGACGTATCTGTCTACTGCATCTAATGTCGTGCTTATAAGGATACCATACTTGCCTGGTTTCTCCTTCATAAATATTTCGAAGGGGCATCATGTAATAAACAAGCTGTCTCATTAATACTGGGGGCATTCCTGGTTTATACAGTAGTGAGAACCTATTGTTCACTTTGTTGAGAACTACCCAGACTGTTGTGAACTTGTCTGCTTCCTTCCTTTGCTGGTGGGTAGTTTTGTCTAAAGATTCAAATACGTTCCTTGGAACATTCTCTTGCTATAATGACCTTGTAAACAGGCCTATCCTCTAGGTCTGAGGAGAGATCGCGTACTCTGGCAGAATTATCCTTATTTCCACCCAGTATCAGGGTTTCTATAAAGGTACATAATTATTCCTCTTTAGTAGGAGAAACATTAGGCTAACTTCTACTCCATCTAAATGTTTTACTATAACATCCATGATGTCAGGTGTAAAAAGTAACATCAAAGCTTCTCCAGGAGAACAGAAAACACCAGCTGGAGTTACTCCTGTCTGTTCCCTTACTATATTTGCAGGAGACGTCCTAGGTATTGTGGGATGTGCTGTTACATACCTTCTTCCAGACTTGACCACAGTGACATGTTGAAGGTCACTAACTGAAGCTACATTATCTTCGCCGTCTCTAACCTCCACATCACTCTCCCGATCTCAATCATGTTCCATAACACTATCCTCATCTCAATTTCACTCCCTGAGTTAGAATCTTCATCTAAAATTCCATTAAGAACTGTTTCTAAAGATGGGTTCACGTATTCTTTTTAGATATTTCTGCGTATCGACACTAAAGTTTCGTACAGTATTCAAGAGCCAATAACTCAAAGGGGAAACGTTGTATGAGATTTACTTGGGCCAAGACAAGGAACATAAGTAGTTGTGGGTTCAACAAACCCCACTCCCCGCCACTTAGGCGTCCTAGGGTTAATCTTCCCTGCTCCTCAAGACATTATTCTCAGAAGCTGTATTTAGTTTCGTTCTTGTAATACGTTGTTGTTAATGCAAAATGTGTGTCTCTCTTCAACAAGTCTCACTCCTCAGCAAGAGGATACATCAAGCAGAGCAGGTCGGACAGAAGAGTCAGTGATCTGGAAAGTGGACTAAACATTGCGTGTCACCTGAGTGTAGAATTGTACCCAGATCGACTGCTGGTGACGTGATGGTGAAGTGGGAATGCGACAGAACAACCGCAACTAAACGAGACCAGGGGGACCTCGTGTACTGGCAGGTGGGGACCGCCGAACATTGCGGAGGGTGGTTGCAAAACATCTCATGAAATCAGTAGAAGGGATCACTCGTGAATTCCAGAGTGCTACTAACAGTGCGGCAAGCACAATGACCACGTGTAGGGAGTTAAAAAGACTGGCGTTTAGTGATAGGGCAGTTTCTCATCAGCCACACATTTCTGTCGTCAATGCCAAGCGACGAATGAGGTGGTGTAAAAAGCGACATCAGTGGACAATGGATGACTGTAAACGAGTGTTTGGAGTGATGAATCTTGCTATACCCTGTGGCAATACAATGGAAGTGTTTGGGTTTGTTGAAAGACTGGAGAACGTGTCTACCATGACGCGTAATGCAGCAGTGAAGCACGGAGGAGATGTTGGTAAGGTAGGGGAATGTCTTTCGTGGCTTAAGAAGACGCTAACTGCAGAAGGATATGTATACATTTTGCAGCATTGTGGGCTGCATACAATAAGGGAACAGTTCGGAGACAGTGACTGTTTACCAGATGTAGAAGTATGAAACAGGAATTTTGTTGCAATAATTACACATCTGTTATTTGAAACTGATGAACAGTATTTTATTCAAAATAAACTCCATTGCTGTTTGTACATTTGACCCACCTCTCCGGCAGGCTATGAACGCCACGCCAGAAAATCAGTTCTTTGGAAGCGAATCAGTCAGCGAGCATTTTCGTACATTTTCACACGAATTGAAGCGTTGTTCAGCGACAGCGTGTCAAAAATGGTTCAAATGGCTCTGAGCACTATGGGACTCAACATCTTAGGTCATAAGTCCCCTAGAACTTAGAACTACTTAAACCTAACTAACCTAAGGACATCACACACACCCATGCCCGAGGCAGGATTCGAACCTGCGACCGTAGCAGTCCCGCGGTTCCGGACTGCAGCGCCAGAACCGCTAGACCAGACAGCGTGTCCCAGTGATACAAACAGATGATAATCGGACGGAGACAATTTTGGAGAATAAGCCGCATGCACTAGTACTTCCCAGTTGAACGACGCGATCGCTTCCCTGACCCGTTTTGCTGTGTGTGATGGGGCGTTATCTTGGAACAATATGGCTTTGTGTTGCATTTTTCCATATTCCCGTCGTTTTTCACGTAATGCTCGATTTAAATCGATCATTTGCTGTTGGTAGCGATCAGTGTTAACGGTTTCACCAGGTTTTAGCAGTTCATAATAGATGTCCCCCCCCCATGAACCATGGACCTTGCCGTTGGTGGGGAGGCTTGCGTGCCTCAACGATACAGATAGCCGTACCGTAGGTGCAACCACAACGGAGGGGTATCTGTTGAAAGGCCAGACAAAAGTGTGGTTCTTGAAGAGGGGCTGCAGCCTTTTCAGTAGTTGCAGGGGCAACAGTCTGGATGATTGACTGATCTGGCCTTGTAACATTAACCAAAACGGCCTTGCTGTTTTGGTACTGCGAACGGCTGAAAGCAAGGGGAAACTACAGCCGTAATTTTTCCCGAGGGCATGCAATTTACTGTATGGTTAAATGATGATGGCGTCCTCTTGGGTAAAATATTCCGGAGGTAAAATAGTCCCCCATTCGGATCTCCGGGCGGGGACTACTCAAGAGGACATCATTATCAGGAGAAACAAAACTGGCATTCTACGGATCGGAGCGTGGAATGTCAGATCCCTTAATCGGGCAGGTAGGTTAGAAAATTTAAAAAGGGAAATGGATAGGTTAAAGTTAGATATAGTGGGAATTAGTGAAGTTCGGTGGCAGGAGGAACAAGACTTTTGGTCAGGTGAATACAGGGTTATAAACTCAAAATCAAATAGGGGTAATGCAGGAGTAGGTTTAATAATGAATAAAAAAATAAGAGTACGGGTGAGCTACTACAAACAGCATAGTGAACGCATTATTGTGGCCAAGATAGACACGAAACCCACGCCTACTACAGTAATACAAGTTTATATGCCAACTAGCTCTGCAGATGACGAAGAAATTGATGAAATGTATGATGAGATAAAAGAAATTATTTAGATAGTGACGGAAGATGAAAATTTAATAGTCATGGATGACTGGAATTCGATAGTAGGAAAAGGAAGAGAAGGAAACATAGTAGGTGAATATGGATTGGGGATAAGAAATGAAAGAGGAAGCCGTCTGGTAGAATTTTGCACAGAGCATAACTTAATCATAGCTAACACTTGGTTCAAGAATCATAAAAGAAGGTTGTGTACCTGGAAGAATCCTGGAGATACTAAAAGGTATCAGATAGATTATATAATGGTAAGACAGAGATTTAGGAACCAGGTTTTAAATTGTAAGACATTTCCAGGGGCAGATGTGGATTCTGACCACAATCTATTGGTTATGAACTGCAGATTGAAACTGAAGAAACTGCAAAAAGGTGTGAATTTAAGGAGATGGGACCTGGATAAACTGAAAGAACCAGAGGTTGTAGAAAGTTTCAGGGAGAGCATAAGGGAACAATTGACAGGAATGGGGGAAAGAAATACAGTAGAAGAAGAATGGGTAGCTCTGAGGAATGAAACAGTGAAGACAGCAGAGGATCAAGTAGGTAAAAAGACGAGGGCTAGTAGAAATCCTTGGGTAATAGAAGAGATACTGAATTTAATTGATGAAAGGAGAAAATACAAAAATGCAGCAAGGCAAAAGGAATACAAACGTCTCAAAAATGAGATCGACAGAAAGTGCAAAATGGCTAAGCAGGGATGGCTAGAGGACAAATGTAAGGATGTAGAGGCTTATCTCATGAGGGGTAAGATAGATACTGCCTACAGTAAAATTAAAGAGACCTTTGGAGAAAAGAGAACCACTTGCATGAATATCAAGAGCTCAGATGGAAACCCAATTCTAAGCAAAGAAGGGAAGGCAGAAAGGTGGAAGGAGTATATAGAGGGTCTCTACAGGGGCGATGTTCTTGAGGACAATATTATGGAAATGGGAGAGGCTGTAGATGAAGATGAAATGGGAGATACGATACTGCGTGAAGAGTTTGACAGAGCACTGAAAGACCTGAGTCGAAACAAGGCCCCGGGAGTAGACAACATTCCATTAGAACAGGGCTTCACAACATATGTGCTCGCGGAGCAAGCTGTGAGCAGCAAGGCGCGAGCACGGAGCAGCGCGAGCACGCTACCCCCACTACCAGACCAGAGCGGAGAGTGGGGAGAGTCACGTGGGGTACACAAAAGCTGCCGCCAGTCAATGTAAATCCGCGGCCACCTGCAGGGATATCACTCACGAATTATTACTGCGACAAATGAAACAAATAAAGGAGAATGTAGAGGTGCCACATAATTTTATTAGCTTAGTGTATGCCTCTACCATCTGTAGACACTGAAACTAAAGAATTCCACGACAATCCTATATTTTCAACACTTTCTTCAACACTACTTAAAATATCACCTCCGGTTGTAGTGTTCTTCATGGCTACTACATCGAGGAGCTCCTCCTTCACCTGAAGATCTCTGTTAACACCTCTAATAAATATGGCAAGCTGCGCTGTTCCAGTGATATCAACACTTTTGTCCAGAGCTAGAGAATACGCCATAAAATCTTAACAGATATTTGCAAGCTGGCTCTGGACGTCGTCTGCCATGTCCTGTATGCGACGCATAATGGTCATGTTAGATAATGGCACAATCCGAAACTGTTCAACTTGAGATGGACACAAATGTTCCGCTGCAACTACCAAACATTCTTTTATTAAATCGCCATCAGTTAAGGGGCGCAGGGATTTTGCTAAAAGCAAAGCAATTTTGTAACCCACTCTGAGAGCTGCCTCAGTTGATTTTTCTTTGTCGTCCAGATCTTCTTCGGATAGCTTCCTTTTAAGTTTAATAACTTCCTGTGCACGATCTGGTCAATCACATTTTCCACGTCCGTAGTCTTTCGCGTGGTACGACATATAATGTCTCTGCAAATTAAATTTCGTAAAAGAATTCAGCGTTTTGTGACATACTAAACATTTTGCAACACCATCTTTTTCAGTAAACAGATACAATTTACCCAATGGGGGTTGAACTGCGAAAGCATGCTTGGGGTTACACAACGGCGACTTCACATGATTCTTAACCAGCGAAGTGACTGTTAAGAGCTGATCGCAGTACTTTAAACGTTACACAGTCGGCGCGAATTCAATAGGCACGCTGCGGCCCTATTCAAACGTGGGCGCGCATTTCCCCTCCCTCCCCTACCACCGTACTCCGCGACCTTGCAGCTGCTCGCGAGCACGTCCCTGAGCAGACGCGAGTACTCGCGCTCAAAACCGGCCAGTTGTTAAGCCCTGCATTAGAACTACTGACAGCCTTGGGAGAGCCAGTCCTGACAAAACTCTACCACCTGGTGAGCAAGATGTATGACACAGGCGAAATTCCCTCAGACTTCAAGAAGAATATAATAATTCCAATCACAAAGAAAGCAGGTGTTGACAGATGTGAAAATTACCGAACTATCAGTTTAATAAGTCACAGCTGCAAAATACTAACGCGAATTCTTTACAGACAAATGGAAAAACTGGTAGAAGCCGACCTCGGGGAAGATCAGTTTGGATCCCATAGAAATGTTGGAACACGTGAGGCAATACTGACCCTACGACTTATCTTAGAAGAAAGCGTTTGCAGACTCAGAGAAAGCATTTGACAATGTTGACTGGAATACTCTCTTTCAAATTCTGAAGGTGGCAGGGGTAAAATACAGGGAGCAAAAGGCTATTTACAATTTGTACAGAAAACAGATGGCAGTTATAAGAGTCGAGGGACATGAAAGGGAAGCAGTGGTTGGGAAGGGAGTGAGACAGGGTTGTAGCCTCTCCCCGATTCTATTCAATCTGTATATTGAGCAAGCAGTAAAGGAAACAAAAGAAAAGTTAGGAGTATGTATTAAAATCCATGGAGAAGAAATAAAAACTTTGAGGTTCGCCGATGACATTGTAATTCTGTCAGAGACAGTAAAGGACTTGGAAGAGCAGTTGAACGGAATGGACAAGTATCTTGAAAGGAGGATATAAGATGAACATCAACAAAAGCAAAACGAGGATAATGGAATGTAGTCGAATTAAGTCGGGTGATGCTGCGTGAATTAGATTAGGAAATGGGACACTTAAAGCAGTAAAGGAGTTTTGCTATTTGGGGAGCAAAATAACTGATGATGGTCGAAGCAGTGAGGATATAAAATGTAGACTGGCAATGGCAAGGAAAGCGTTTCTGAAGAAGAGAAATTTGTTAACATCGAGTATAGATTTAAGTGTCAGGAAGTCATTCCTGAAAGTATTTGTATGGAGTGTAGCCATGTATGGAAGTGAAACATGAACGATAAATAGTTTGGACAAGAAGAGAATAGAAGCTTTCGAAATGTGGTGCTACAGAAGAATGCTGAAGATAAGGTGGGTAGATCACGTAACTAATGAGGAGGTATTGAATAGAATTGGGGAGAAGAGGAGTTTGTGGCACAACTTGAATAGAAGAGGGGATCGGTTGGTAGGACATGTTCTGAGGCATCAAGGGATCACCAATTTAGTACTGGAGGGCAGTGTGGAGGGTAAAAATCGTAGAGGGAGACCAAGATATGAAAACATTGAGCAGATTCAGAAGGATGTAGGTTGCAGTAGGTGCTGGGAGATGAAGAGGCTTGCACAGGATAGAGTAGCATGGAGAGCTGCATCAAACCAGTCTCAGGACTGAAGACCACAACAACAACAACAAGAGATGACATCCTTCTGATCCCACCAAACACAATTGTATTCTTAGCAAATCGATTTGGTCTTGCAGTGTATGTCGATGGTTTTACTGGATTCGCCAATGGTTTACGACGCTTAGTGTTCCGGCGTAACGAAAAACGCCGGCACGAAGATGAAGAACGCAGGAGCAGAGAAGGCTGTGAGACGACGTCAGCCAATAGCACCACGACAGGAGCGGCCTCTATAAGAAGAAAATTAAGCACCGCTCCTGCCAACCTTTGGCCGGCCAGGTAGAAGAGGGACACTGGCGGACCCGGACTAAAAAACACATTGTATATAACGAAAGACATATGTTATTTGCATGGCGCCCATCGCTTGCGACACGTTCTTGTAAATCGAAGTTAGGTATTGCCAATTTACTTTATTGTAATGAAAACCACTGATGTGATTAGCTTGAACTGTTGTACAGCTATCCGAGAAAGCAGCATCCTTTAGGCGCCCTAGAAGAGACTAGTGGGCAAGACCCCACACTCAGGCTTCTCGAAATATATTCATTTTTCATCACCTGTCACTATTCGATGGAGAAACGACTTTCTTTTCTACCTGGCGAGCAGCATTTCACAAGTGGTCTTTTGATTTGCTTGCTGTCTTTCATTCAGTTCATGCAGAACCCATTTTCTCACTTTCTACACATTTCCTATAGCTTTCAATCGGAGAGAAGCGGCTTTCCGCGTTACTTTCAATTGTTCCTGTTCAGTTTGAGTATAGTCTTCATCCAATAAGGCATGAAATTCGTCGTATTCGAACTTTTTCGGTGGTTTCCCGCGCTCGTCGTTTCTCACATTAAAATCACAACTTTTGAATTTCTTGAACCACTCGAAACACTGTGTATTCGCAATAGCATGTTCGCTAAAATCTTCGACAAGCATTCGACGGGATTCTGCAGCAGTTTCATTCAAATGATAACAGAAAACCAATGCTGTCCGCCAATCGTAGTTCGCAGGCACAAAACTCGACATGTTAACGCGATGGAAACAGATACCGATGTATGGAACTAGGATTGCTGTGTGTTGACATTCGTCATCAGCCGTTACAGGAAACAGATGGCGCTGCAGACGAGGTCTCACGGGCTCTACACTGACGTCTAGCACCATCTATAGCGAAACTCCGGTTTCATACTTCTACACCTCGTAAATCAGCGTGACAATGCATCCTGTCATGAAGCAGCATCTTTGTGGCAACGATGTCTGAAAAATAACAATCCTGAAATTGCCTTGCGTGCCTGAGTCTGTACATGAACCCATTGGAACACCTTTAGGACGAGTTAAAAGGTCGACTTCACTCCACACCCCAGCGTACAACATCACTACCTTTTGCTCTTGAGGAAACATGGACTGCCATTTCTTCACAGACATTTAGACATGCAATTGGAAGAGTCTCCAGCAGAGTTCAAGCCATCATAAAAGCGAAAGATGGCCATTAATAGGTTTCGTGCAACTTTGGATCAGATAGTGTATCTTTGCTTTGTACTCAATATGGAGCTATTAAATTCTTATGCTTTTCCAATAAAATTCTTGAATCTTCTAGCAGGCAAGAGTTTACGGCAGTTTTTTTATGGTATCGGTTATGGTTCGGAGTCGACAACAGCCGTCTGGCAACAAATTGTCGTCAACGTCCTTAAAAGATGTCGTCACGTAGAAACTCAGTCTGCTGCATCTTCCCAGATAACGCAACTAGATTGTTGCGTTATCTGGTAAGATGCAGCTCTCAACATAGGACTAGAAACAGACTGCGACTTGAAACAAATTTCTCATTATGTAAGTAGTAAACATTAAGACGTATCTCTGAGGACGAAAATGTGGAGCCTGGGTGTAGTTGTGAAGGAAGGGAAAAACTCGCCGTGGCTCAATGACTTTGTCAGAAAGTGGCTACATAAACAAAGACAACCTCATCACATACTTAAAGAGAGTCAAAGCTTGCCGACAGATAAAATTCTTTATTAATTACAACAACAAATAACTGGGAACACAGTGACAACCATCTCGCTCGTGTTCTTCGTGATGGGTGATCATTTCTACGGCAGCATAGTATAGCATTGTTCGCATTCATAATGTATTGAATTATATCACCCAACGAATATTCCAAGCAACAGAAAACGTAGAAACTGGTTTACCAATAAGCATCAGTTATTCACACGGCACACCGAGACTACAAAAATGAAATTGTGTGGCACCTTTACGATAATCATTTGGACGGTGGGCTAAAATAAAGCACAAATTTAAGATTGAGAGACGTTATTTAAATACGGTAGGTAATTTTAAAAGTAGTTTTGGAAAACTGAGAATTTTCAGACATTGAAGACGATAAATGTTACGGTGACATTAACGAATCAAATTCCAAGCAGTAGTTTCGGAAAATCGTATGTGTGTGCTTTGTATAGGAGGAGATGCCGGATGCTTCGCATGGCTGTGGTGTTGCAATATTCAGCGCAGCTACCGCAGACGTTTTGCAAATAATGGCCACTTGTCACTGCAGTTGGGAGAACCAGCTTACGACATATTCTTCAGAAAAAGAAATGGTTTTAAAATGTACATCTCAGTTGTTACTGTGGTCTTCCGTGTGATGACTGACTTGATGCAACTCTCCACGATTGCCTGCCTCGTCTTCACCTCTGCACAACTCCACTCACTTGAACCTATTTACTGTATCCATACCTCGGTCTCCCACTACAAATTTTTACCCCTAACACGTTACTCATTTAGTAAATTAGCTATTAATTCTTCCTATAAGAAAGTCCCTTGTTTTTGTCAAGTTGTTTCGTAACTTTGATTTCACCCCATTTAAATTGACTAAATCTTCCTTAGCCATCCGGTCTACACATATAACCTTCAGCATTCTTCTTGTAGCCTTGCTTTTCAAAAGCTTGTATTCACTTCTTATGTGTACTTTTCGTCGTCCACGTTTCGCTACTCTCCAGGCAAGTACTCCCAGAAAATATTTCCCAAGATTTATTTTTTTATTAACCTATTTCTATTTTTTCAGGAAATCTTTTCTTGCTGCTACCAGTCTGCATTTTTATATCTGCTTTGTGAGTAATTTCGCAGCTCAGATAGGAAAACTCGTACACTTCTTTAGCGTCCTATTTAGTAACAAAGTTTGCCCTGTATCAGCCGACTCAATTCGACTACATTCCATTACCATTATTTATATTTATTGATGTTGAACTTATAAATGCTATTCAAGACACCATCCACTCTGATCTTCTGATCTTCCAAGACGTTTATAGTCTCTGAGAGAGCTAGATGTCATAGACAAATGTTAAAGTTTTTGTGTCTTATTCTTGAACATTAATTCTTCTTTAGAATTCGTCCTCGGTTTACCTTTACTGCTCTCTCGATAAACGTCAGGCAAAGCATATAACTCGTCTCACCCCCTTCACATCTATGGCCTCCCTTTCAGTGCGACTCTTTAAATATATCACGTGAGTAGTTATGCACGATACTGTAAGAGGATGAAACTATTCCTAGTAGGCACTGTTTAGGCAGAACGAAAAGATAAACCGACGGAGTTATCCTGGTGTCCTGACAGTCACACGTTTTGTCGAAAAGCGCCCAAGCGAAGTAGCGATCTAGTTGCTCAAATAGTCTTTAAGTTCTTGTGTATAGGATGGAACTTGACGTGTGCGGTGAGAGATGACTATTGGGGTTTGACACCCCGTGGACTAATAGGCGCAGCTCCATGGTTCGATTCTGGGTGGGGTCTGGAGATCACAGTTGTCTACTGTCACATGCAAGCAATCGTCCCTACAAATATAAATTGCCGTTGCTTCAATATTTAAAATGTCACCGATACCGACTATTTTAATAGTAGTTACAATAAAACTTATAAATGTTTCAAAACAAGAATAATAAATTGTTTAATTTGTATGAAATATATAACATATTTTAGTATTATAATTACTTTACGTCACTTTAGATTAACGTCCAGGAAATTTTGAGTTGAAGAAATACATTTGAGAAGAGGATGCCCGAAAATTAGAGAGGTACGTCGTCATGCAATTAATTTCACAGCTGCGCTATCTGATCAAAAGTATCTGGGCACCTATTAGTGGACATTAACATGAGATATGTCCATATTTCGCCCCTCTGACGGCTTTAACTCTGCTTGAGACACTTTCAAAGAAGTGTCTGAAAGTCTGTGGGCGAATGGCAGTCCGCTCTTCCTAAAGAGCCGAAAGCAGACAAGGCAATGATGGACACAACTCGCGGCAGTCCACTCTAGTTCAGGAATGTTATCGTTCACAAACCCGTCTATCGGACTGCCGCATAAACTGAAGCGCCAAAGAAACTGGTATAGGCATGCATATTCAAATACAGAGATACGTAAACAGGCAGAATACGGCGTCACGGTCGGCAACGACTATACAAGACAAGTGTCTGGCGCAGTTGTTAGATCGGTTACTACCTCCTACAGTGACAGCTTATCAAGATTTAAGTGAGTGTGCACGTGGTTCAAATGGCTCTGAGCACTATGGGACTCAACTGCTGCGGTCATTAGTCCCCTAGAACTTAGAACTAGTTAAACCTAACTAACCTAAGGACATCACACACATCCATGCCCGAGGCAGGATTCGAACCTGCGACCGTAGCAGTCGCGCGGTTCCGGACTGCGCGCCTAGAACCGCTAGACCACCACGGCCGGCTGTGCACGTGGTATTATATTCGGCGCACGAGCGATGAAGTGGGGACTATCGCATACGACCATTTCACGAATGTACCGTGAATATCAGATATCCGGTAAAACATCAGATCTCCGACATCGCTGCGGCCGGGAAAAATCGTGCAAGAACGGGACCAAGGATGACTAAAGAGACTCGTTCAACGTGACGGAAGTGCAACCCTTCCGCAAATTGCTGCAGATCTCAACACTGGACCATCAACAAGTGTCAGCGTACGAACCACTCAACGAAATATCAGCGATATTGGCTTTCGGAGGCGAAGGCCCGCTCGGGTACATTGATGACTGCACGACACGAAGCTTTATGCCTCACCTGGGCCCGTCAAGACCGAAAATGGACTATTCATAACTGGAAACGTGTTGCCTGGTCTGACGAGTCTCGCTTCAAATGGTATCGAGCGGATGGACGTGTACACATATGGAACAGCCTCATGAATCCATGGACCCTGCATGTCAGCAGGGGACTGTTTTAGTTGGTAGAGGCTCTGTAATGGTGTGGGGCGTGAGCAGTTGGAGTTGTAACGCCGGAAATGCATATCCTCGTATTTCCATCTATTGTACTATAATTTTTTTCCTTATGTTGTTACCTGAATATATGACGTTTCTGTGTCTCTGTATATTGTAATTGTTTTACTATTTGTATACATATGTATTTATGTCGATTTATAATTGGTTTGTTTTGTGAATGTTATTTGTATTTATACGCTGGGTCTGGCCTAGGGAAAACTATGCTATCGAACGAATACATCGATAGGTCGTGTGGAGAACCAAAGTGTTTAGGATCTTTGGTAGTGTTAACTCTGTCGCGTGGAACGCGGGCAGGGGGAGTCTGGCTGGGGTAGGGCGGTGGAGCAGGTGTGTTGTGTGACGCTCCCGCGAGTTGCCGCGCTTTCGGGGTTTGGCAGCATGTAATTGCGCTCGACTTGCTATGATAGTTTCTGATACGGCGTCGCGGACGGGAACCATTAGCTGGCGCACATCAAGAGCCCGTTTCGCCTGGTGACCGTGTCGAGAAGGAGGCGCGCCAACATCCAGCTTCTGCAACAGCGACGGCCGACAATGAGTGACTGTCGCCACCTCCTCGATCGACGGCTTCAAACCTTCAATCAACCAACAAGGAAGACTGGAAGCACGTAAAGTTTTAGAACTGTCTGGCAGACCTCAGTTTTTCAAACTGTTAAAATTGTTGCATCACAAAATTACAGCAACTTAGCACGAACCTTTGTTGCTCATTGTCCCAATTACATTGCCAAGCAGGGTCCCTTCCTTTTCCGAAATGAACCCGAGTGTCATTGAAATTCAAACGCCAGCATTAAAGTAATATAATTCGATCTCACTGCTTTAATTTCAAAGTTCAGTTCAGGCATTCATAGCTGGCTACAATATTTAGATTACACAAGCACAAATTAAGAGTGCGAGTTTTGTTACCGTATTTTAGCTTACCTGTGACTGCAGCTCTGCTTGGTACGTACTAAATTTTACTATTGTTAATTGTTCAGAATCATTTAATTCAAGCTCAAAGTTAAATCTCTTATTTCTAAATTGCGTAGATTCAAGTAGCTTTTGAAATGATTGTTGAGGTAGTCCAAGACTAACCGTATTTTACTGAATTTCGATGTGCTTCAGAAAGAAAGCTCACTATTAACTTCAGTCACTAAATTAACTTTCGATTTTCCGGTTTTATTAATTCTTTTGCTAAATTAAGTCAGAGTGTAGCGAAATTTATTACTTCTGACAAGCTTTCAGTTTTCACACTACACGTGTCAACCTTCAGTTGCCACGCTTCTAGTGCTAATTATATGTGTAATAACCTTTCTTTTTCAGTTACTATAGTAATTGTCCTTAGGACTGGCGACCGTAATTTCCCCCAAATCTCAAATATCTAATTACCGCTAGTTAATTGTTAACGTAACGGCCGCACATTTACTTTCTTTATTAACTTTACTCCTTTTCAAAATTAATTTCCACCAGTTTCATTAGCATTTTTCCTTTCATTTAGATGTAATCCTTTCCTCTCTCTTTACCGACAGATTAACTTCGGTGACGATTGCTTTTCCCAAATTTCCATTAGGTACACGCGGTTTAATTTTTCGTCATTAAGGTCGATAAGTGAGGGGGAGGTTACAGAGTGATACGCCTAGATACGACTCTGACAGGTGACACGTACGTAAGCATCCTGTCTGATCACTTGCATCCATTCATGTCCATTGCGCATTCCAGCGAACTTGGTCAATTCCAGTAGGACAATGCGACATTCCACACGTCCATAATTGCTACAGAGTGGCTTCAAGAACACTATTCTGTGCTTAAACACTTTCGCTCGCTACCAAACTCCACAGACATGAACATTGAGCTAATCTGGGATGCCTTGCAACGTGCTGTTCAGAAGAGATCTCCACCCCCTCGTACTCTTACAGATTTATGGACAGCCCTGCAGGATTCATGGGGTCAGTTCCTTCCAGCACTACTTCACACCTTCAGACATTAGTCGAGTCCATGCCACGTCGTGTTGCGGTACTTCTGCGTCCTCGCGGGGGTCCTACACAATATTAGACAGGTATACCAGGTTCTTTGGCTCTTCAGAGTAATTTTTTTTTTTTTTGCTACCACCCTCCGTTTAGCTGTTCCTCCCCTTGACGACTTCATAGTCACATCAAGAGCATCGACTTGGGCAGGTTTAGAAGGAAGGCTTGAAACGATCCTGATGGATTTGCTGCTCAGGTGACATCAACTGACTGGTCCACGTTCGAAGTCAGTGAGCTCTCATGACTGATCCATTTTACTGCTTCTCTACTGACAACACAATATCTGCCACCTCTTTTTATACTGGCAGCTCCGCCTCACGTGACATCTAGTGGTCAGTTCCTCTTTACATAGTGGTGTCCGGATATTTTTTGATCACATAGTGAGGTAGTGAATAATGGCACACACCATTATAAATATTTCAGTAAGCTGTGAATACTTCTCTGCAGACAATGGCCATCCAAGCATGTGACTGAAGAGAATGCTTTTTCCTTCCATTCTTCAGGCATGAGTTCGCAACATCAGTCCTTCTGTTATTGTTTCCTTAGTCGGGGGCCTTTCCATTTCTGTCTGCCTTACTCAACGTCCTGTGGTTGTCCGGTACAACCAGCGGAATCATTAATAGTGTCTGGTTTGTTGTTAACAGCTTGCGAATGTGCGCCTTTTCCCTGTTGGAATGGTATATGCAGCAGGTCAGGCCGCAAAACCTTCCAGTCCTCGGGGAAACAACTGAAAAGCGTCTAGAATTCCTTGCCATTTTTGGGAGTATTCATACCAATGCCATGTTATTCTCTTAAAGTTAGCTGAAGAAATTGGAAAAGAATTTATGTAAAGGCATAAGCGTTTAGCAAAATGTTGGACAAGGTGCAACAGGATATCTGACACGGCCTGGTGGAAGGGAAGTCAAAGCACAGGAAATGTATGTCTGAATAGCTGGAGGTCGATCCGAACGTTGCACTTACCGAATGGCGAGTCCAGTGCCTTGACCACTGCGCGACCTTGATCCATATAAACGTCAGAGGACAAATTTTCCACAGCCTATTTTAGGACAAGTGTTGCGGTGTGAGCGTTATTTTCGTAGTATCCTGTAGCGCCATTAGTGGGTGTATTGACGTCGGTTTTGGCCCCTTACGCAATGATGATATGGCGTGTGAAGCCATGCAGGGGTTGTGCAAAAATACGGAAACAACGCGAGAAATGCATGCTTGGACATTAAAACATACGCTAGTCAAGCCTGCCAGTTGCGCTGTTATATCTGACCACGAACGTCACTATGCAATATCCTTAATACATTGCAAGTGTCAGTTGTGATCATAACAGTGTTCTGTGTAGGACCTAAGTGACGTCCAACGTGGGCTAATTGTTTGTGCTCGTATGTTGCGTGCTTCCGTAACCAAGATAGCCGAAGTGTTTGGTATTTCAAGAGGTGCCTTATCGACGATTTATACCGAATAAAGGGAAAGCGGAAAAACATCATCTACAAGTCACAACGCCGACGAAAATGGGGAAAAACCGTGACCTTGTCACTGGAATGGACTACGACGAAAAAAAACGAGGACGATAGCTGCAAAAATCATTGCTGAACTGAATATCGCACTCGCGAACGCTGTCAGCACCAAAGTAACAGGATAGGATCTCCATAAAGGTACTGCAGTGTGAGCTGGGAATAGAAAACCACATATTAAATGCCCGTAACAGAAAAACGTGGTGCCGAAGCTATAAGGTGGGCTATAGAGCAATGGAGGCAAGTTATTTGTACATCTGCATGGATACTCCGCAAATCACACTGGGGGGGGGGGGGGGGGATGAATCTTGTTTCACATTGATTCCGGCTTGTGGCAGAGTTTACGTCTTGCATACGCCAAGCCTAAGATGCCGAGAGCTTGCTGCGAAGAGCGAAACATGGCTGGCGGTTGGTGACGATTGGGCAGGCACGCCATGGTATTCCATGGGAACCACTGTTACTCTCCAAAGTCGCATTACTGCCAAGGATTAAGTGACAATGTTGGCTGATCATGTCTGTTCCCCAGTGATGATGCTATGTCCCAAGCCGACAGGGCTTCTGTTCACACAGCTCGCATCGCCCAGGACCTGTTTCTTGAGCACGAGGATGAATTTCCGCATCTCCCCTGCCACCATGATCACCAAATCTCAATATTATTGAGCCTTTGTCAGCTACTTAGAACAGAAAGGTGCGTGATCGCTACCGACCTCGCTCATCGTTACTTCAACTCGCCAGTATTGTGCAGGAATACTGGTATACAATTCCCTTGAAAATCATTCAGGGTCTGTATTTATCCTTTCCAAGACGACTGGAGCTGTGTTTAAGATCAACGATTTTTCTCCAACGTGTTGTGTTTTTGGTGTATCAATATTTTTGTTCACCACCCTGTACCTGCGCTGACAACGATAGAGCAGAACACTAGCAATATTTATTTTCTTTCTATTGATTTTTTTGGAATGTCTGTAGTTTATCGAGACAGAACGATCTGTAGCGTAGACCGAACTCTAGGACGGGCTGAAAGGTGATAATACTGTTTTGAGTTGGCAAAGATGTAACAACACTGTGCAAAAGAATTAAAGGGTCAGTTGTTGAAACCCCGTCCCTTTCGGCCAGTGCGACGCAAAAGAGCGAAATTTGGCTCAAAGGTGCCTAAAACTTTTCTCTGTAATGGTACAGTAGCGTGTCGCCCTGTGACGTCACCATTGGGCTCGGCGACGCTGCAAACAATATGTTGAAAAACAGGTCAGAGTTCAAAATTTTATGTAAGCTGTAAGGTGGGTTAATGGCGTTACGTTGTCACCAAACTTCAAAACAATTACGCTTAACGCCACCTGGACGTATCACACAATGGGAAGATCGTCACACACACCGTTACCCACATCTCACTCTTTCTCTTGACAGCACTGTGATGGTCATAACAGCGACGCCTAGCGTTGAAAGCACGCTGTTTTCTTATGGGTGGCCAGGGAAACATTCCAGACCAAACATCGCTCCAAATCGAGATGAAAAGGCCTCGGGAGATGACATAATGGACGAGGATGAAACCACCCCTTTTCTTGGGGCGTTCACTTACACTCATTTTGCGGTCGAAAGCAACAGGATGCTGTGCGATGTGCAACACAACGACTTTCTTGACAACCTTTTCCACTACTAACAGCCTCAACCCTTCGCTCAGGACATATGGGGCTGCAATCCCATTGAACATGATCAGCCTCTTTGGCGTGTACTGCAACTGCAATTTTTTTTCTGGTAACAGGGTGGAACCACGAGGGATTGCTCAGAATCATTCGATGAAATTTGAATGTGAACTGAAGCAGCAAAGGGTGTTCACACTCTTTCAGGCCTCCTGTTTCGCGCCCTCCTGTGGTGTGACCACAGCGGAGGTGCAACATTGACAGATGAGTGAATAAAAAGGCGAAGTGTCTCGCTATAGAACTCTCAGTTCGGCAATACCCTCAGCACCACTTTGTCGAGCACTTTACGGATGTGTCTGCACGGAGACAACCCTTGACAGCCGGCCGGAGTGGCCGTGCGGTTCTGGGCGCTACAGTCTGGAATCGAGCGACCGCTACGGTCGCAAGTTCGAATCCTGCCTCGGGTATGGATGTGTGTGATGTCCTTAGGTTATTTAGGTTTAATTAGTTCTAAGTTCTAGGCGACTGATGACCTCAGAAGTTAAGTCGCATAGTGCTCAGAGCCATTTGAACCACAACCCTTGACGGGTTCCTAGGCGCCTGCAGACAGGCAGCCTCTTCGACACCTCTCAAATTCCACATGCCTGCAAGCAGGTACTAGACAGCAGTGCAGTCCCGGGAAGCGTTTTGGGGATTGTCTGCTTGGAGGTGCCTAGGAGTCAGTGAAGGCTTGTCTCTATCGAGGTACATTTTTAAAGTGCTCAACAAAAGTGCGCACGTGGCGCTTAGGGTATTGCTGAATTGGGGGGGGGGGGGTCTTCAAGGGACCCATTTCCATTTTATTTGGAGTAATGAATCACACTATAATCTGTGCGCATCCAATGGGAGGATTTCGGTTTGCCCAATGCCTGCGGAATGCTACCTGCCAGCAAGTGTAGAGCCAACAGTGAAGTATCGGGGACATGGTAATATTGCGTGGCTTTGTTTTTCGACGTTAGGGTGTAATCACCGTATTACGCTCAAGAAAACGCTAAAAACAAAAGGATATGAACACATTTTACAGCATTGTGAACTGCGTAGAGCAGAAGATCAGTTCATAGAAGAGGACTATTTGTAGCAGCTTGACATGCACCCTGCCATAAAGCAGCATCTGTGAAGCAATGGTTTGTGGACAGTAACATCCCTGAAATGGACTGGCCTTCCAAGAGTCCCAACGTGAACTGACTGAAACACCTTTGGCATGAGTGAGAATGTCGATTTCACTTCACACCTTAGTGTCCAACTTCACTACCTTCTCTGATTTCTGTTCCTGAGGAAGCCTGGGCTGCCATTACTCCACAGGCATTCGGACGCCTCACTGAAAGTGTCCACAGCAAATTTGAAAACTTTATAAAGGCGAAGGGTGGACACACCTCATGTAAATGTCCACTAATAGGTGTCTGGATACTTTTGATCAGGTAGTGCATTTATCTATACATTCATCTGCGTATTGCAGTGAAATCATACGATAGCTGCTTTAAATAATGTACACTGATCTTTTTGTGGTATTAGTAGAAAATGGCTGCGTCTGTTATCGTGTATTTGGAATGACCTAGGGTTACCTGGTTTGTTACTTTCTGTGTTGCTGATCGTTTCAATTCGATGTCTGGAGGGACTAAGTTGTTTGTGAACTGTTTATAACTACTTAGGACGCCCTCTCTTTGCTCTACACCGAAAAAGATACGTTACTGTGTTTTTGAAATGGAGCCACTACCACGACCTTTAACGTCGTTAGAAGAACTATTTGATATATTATAGTTTGTTTCTTCTTAAGGCCCATTCTTTTTAGTTATTAATGAAATGAGTTTTTGACCTTACCGCTGTGACTATCAAAGTTTAAATGCGCGTATGAGGAAGTGACATTGGTAAAATTTGCTTGTTGGAAATCTGTACTATGTTTACCATGCTCTTATTGTAGATAACATCCCAAAGAATGTCAGCCTACCAATGTCAGCTGTGAATTATACGCGCAATGACTTCACAAACTTTGTAATGTGTACATGAATCTAAACGAGTTTATGTTCTACGTCTAATAACGTAACACTCGTTCCATCCTTTCATGGTCATTTCTTTATTTACAGCAGCAATTTTACAAATGATATCCGAAGACAGATGCCGTAATCATTGGTTACAGCATCACATACACTCCTGGAAATTGAAATAAGAACACCGTGAATTCATTGTCCCAGGAAGGGGAAACTTTATTGACACATTCCTGGGGTCAGATACATCACATGATCACACTGACAGAACCACAGGCACATAGACACAGGCAACAGAGCATGCACAATGTCGGCACTAGTACAGTGTATATCCACCTTTCGCAGCAATGCAGGCTGCTATTCTCCCATGGAGACGATCGTAGAGATGCTGGATGTAGCCCTGTGGAACGGCTTGCCATGCCATTTCCACCTGGCGCCTCAGTTGGACCAGCGTTCGTGCTGGACGTGCAGACCGCGTGAGACGACGCTTCATCCAGTCCCAAACATGCTCAATGGGGGACAGATCCGGAGATCTTGCTGGCCAGGGTAGTTGACTTACACCTTCTAGAGCACGTTGGGTGGCACGGGATACATGCGGGCGTGCATTGTCCTGTTGGAACAGCAAGTTCCCTTGCCGGTCTAGGAATGGTAGAACGATGGGTTCGATGACGGTTTGGATGTACCGTGCACTATTCAGTGTCCCCTCGACGATCACCAGTGGTGTACGGCCAGTGTAGGAGATCGCTCCCCACACCATGATGCCGGGTGTTGGCCCTGTGTGCCTCGGTCGTATGCAGTCCTGATTGTGGCGCTCACCTGCACGGCGCCAAACACGCATACGACCATCATTGGCACCAAGGCAGAAGCGACTCTCATCGCTGAAGACGACACGTCTCCATTCGTCCCTCCATTCACGCCTGTCGCGACACCACTGGAGGCGGGCTGCACGATGTTGGGGCGTGAGCGGAAGACGGCCTAACGGTGTGCGGGACCGTAGCCCAGCTTCATGGAGACGGTTGCGAATGGTCCTCGCCGATACCCCAGGAGCAACAGTGTCCCTAATTTGCTGGGAAGTGGCGGTGCGGTCCCCTACGGCACTGCGTAGGATCCTACGGTCTTGGCGTGCATCCGTGCGTCGCTGCGGTCCGGTCCCAGGTCGACGGGCACGTGCACCTTCCGCCGACCACTGGCGACAACATCGATGTACTGTGGAGACCTCACGCACCACGTGTTGAGCAATTCGGCGGTACGTCCACCCGGCCTCCCGCATGCCCACTATACGCCCTCGCTCAAAGTCCGTCAACTGCACATACGGTTCACGTCCACGCTGTCGCGGCATGCTACCAGTGTTAAAGACTGCGATGGAGCTCCGTATGCCACGGCAAACTGGCTGACACTGACGGCGGCGGTGCACAAATGCTGCGCAGCTAGCGCCATTCGACGGCCAACACCGCGGTTCCTGGTGTGTCCGCTGTGCCGTGCGTGTGATCATTGATTGTACAGCCCTCTCGCAGTGTCCGGAGCAAGTATGGTGGGTCTGACACACCGGTGTCAATGTGTTCTTTTTTCCATTTCCAGGAGTGTACTTATAACTTCAGTCAGGATGAGGGATCAGAAACGACGCCTCTGTATGGAAGAAAACGTTATATTTCTTATCATGCAGAAAATATGGTAATGCTGCCTCACAAGAAACAGCATAGTTCCAAGTACGCTGTGGTCTTACTTGTAAGTTCAAGTAATGTTATATGATAGTAATTACAGCTTGAGTTAGGTATATTAACAATGGGAAAATAACAGTCCTAATAAAAAAGGAGTGATGTAACAAGAAGAACAAGGCAATACATTTTTACATTACAGAGATGTCACTGAAGATTTGAATATATCTGCAAGGTGTAAAAGTAAAACTATACTCATATGCAGTATTAGCAGATAGTTGCACAAGATAGTTCCACCATCACTCTGGAGAGATTTTTTTTGGTACCATCAAATTAAAGCATACTTTCAAGACAAAGAGAGAAACTAGATTAAAGTGAAACGTTAGCCGGATAATTCAGAGCTTTCGTAGCTTCAGTATGGTTGTAAGTCGTTGGAAGCACCATTATGTTATAGGTCGTATGTAGATGTAAATGTGTTATTAAGACGCAATAGATGATTGTATATCAGTTTGGCATAATCAGTGCAAGTGGTGTGGACCATGATTTTGTTTTTAGTGGCGTGTGCTCTGTTTGCAGGTGGCATATCGTGGAGTGCGTGAAGGATGTTGTTGACCCCCAGTCTTGACTGAAACCAAAGAGAACGCTGCGACGTGTGAGGTGAAGGCGCCTATCAGTCTGACGAGTCACTGCTGGGAATATTCGCCTACTCTCCAACCAACGAGGAAGGCGCGTATAAAGCCTGCAAAATTCCAACGAGAAAAAGGATAGTGGATTCTCGAACCTACGTAATAACATCATAAGAGGAGATTGTGGCTTGGAACTTCCCGTACATGGAGGGTGTGAAACAAAAGCTAGGTGCGAAGAAAGAAAATTGCTGCTCCATTTAGGAATACAGAGAAAGATGATCGTTGAAGGTAAAAAGGACAGCCATCTCTGAAAGATACATTTCCAGACGTTCCAACCCCAGGTGACAGCTGCAACATGTGATTGACCATCCCCATTCCCAGTGCTCCTGCTAGCACGTCATCTCTTTCCCTAGCCGTGGGCTTCACACAAATGTGTCATCCAATACAGAACAATAAGACTTGTGGGTTGGCTTCCACCTCCGCTAACTCAAATATTTCAAAATGTCCAGAATGAGATTTTCACTCTGCAGCGGCCTGTGCGCTGATATGAAACTTCCTGGCAGATCAAACCTGTATGTCGGACCGAGACTCGAACTCGGGACCTTTGCCTTTCAAGGGCAAGTGCTCTACCGTCTGAGATACCCAAGCACGACTCACGCCGCCTCCTCAGAACTTTACTTCTGCCAGTACCTCGTCTCCTACCTACCAGACTTCACAGAAGCTCTCCTGCGAACCTTGCAGAACTGTGTAGTTTGGAAGTTAAGATACGAGGTACTGGCAGAAATAAAACTGTGAGGACGAGGCGTGAGTTGTGCTTGGGTAACTCAGACGGCGGCGGTGCGGTAGCTCAGCGTGTTCGGTCAGAGAGCTGGTGTAATAAAAAAGAGTGGAAGGATCAACAAACGAACTTTAACGGTAGTCATGTGACGTCCGCAACGATCAAACACAACGATCGCCAACGAAAATAAAAAAAAAAGACGGTAGAGAATTTGCCCGCGAAAGGCAACGGTCCCGAGGTCCAAGTCTCGGTCCGGCACACAGTTTTGATCTGCCAGGAAGTATCATTTCAAAATGTTTTTACCGCATGAAGGTTGCAATCCGTGATTGGTGTTGGGAGAGGCACAACAGAGGATGTGGACCGATTGACTTTTAGGAACTTTACTCTGCGTATTGCTACTTGGTAATCGCTCTAGCTGTATGACCGATTTAAAAAAAAACTCAAACGTCTTCTCCGAATGACTGCAGGTTCCGCACACACAATACGTAAAAATGAACATCGTAAATTTTTAATGAAATCACACGAATGGCGGATCGGAGCCACATTGACATTTCTCATCTTTCCTGCTAGAAATGCTGAAAGACAGAAACCGCAACACAGTAAATATTCATATAAACATGTGATCTGGTGGATTAATAAGAAAGAAACACATAAATGACTCAAAATAAGCTCGTATATTATGAAATAATTTACAGTTACAGCATACGATGCTTCCACTGCAGCAGCTGAAAGCAGGAAGACAAGGGCAAACAACTAGGCCTTTCCTAGCTGCTCTCTAAAATTTTTGAAGGCTGTGCCATCTTTTATAACTCAAACACTTAGCACTTACATAAAAAATCGTTCATATATATATCGGAAAATAAATTTTTTAGCGAGGGGTATTACAGACTGTGTACTAATGATTGCTAGGGTTTAGGACATACTCCTTCCACTCCGTATTTTCATTTATTTTGCCCATGGTTATGATCTGCGTACGGCTGTATTTGGTTTAGAAAGCATATAGCCGTATTTGACTTTATTTATTGAAATCTTGTTTATTATTTATAGGCCTGGACCTGTTTTGCTTCAGGAACCTTCAAAATCACAAAACTGCAATCCTTCATAAATGTTAAATTTAAATAATTTTATTTACTAATGCTAATCTGTGATTTTAGTAGATGCCCTACAGCTACGCATTTCATTTCTTTGTTGCAACTGTTTGAAAAGTTTAATGGGATGATGTTACCTGTGACGTTACCTACCGGTTTCCTGCTGCAGATCTGCTCTTCTAAACAGCATCCCATACGAGCAAACCTGTTGCGTTTTTACCTGTGTGTACTCTTGCTTTAGGTACTGGAACTATGTGTGGCTCTGTTTAAAAATAATAGCTCGATGTAGTCATATGATCAAGCTGCTTTCATGCCCTGTAACTAGTTCGATGCAAATAATAACTTGTACCTGTGACCCTGCAGTCAAATAGTCTGTGCATTGGCTAGAATTTCGAGTTAAAAAATACACAGAAACACAAAATAAAAGTTTGTGAATAATTTAATAACAAAGGTTCTATTGCAACTTCTGTAATTGATGTGGAAGACAGAAAATTATGTTGAACAACGTTTATTCACTGAAGGACATCTCAAATAAATGGGAAATGGGCCTATGGCATTCATATACAGTACAGACAGAAAATACCCTTATCAAACGCACTAAAGTTACGTTCGCGGCGTTACGAGAAAGGAAGCAAAATCCCCAGACTAAGTTGTAATCAAAGATACGTGAAAAATAAGTCCATTTCGTAATCACAATATTCACCTGCTCAAAACAGTTCAGAGTTCAACATGATGATTTACAAATTTTCACACACAATACAAAGAATAGTAACTCACATTTTTCTATCCTCAGTTCCGTAATATAAGCGGGAAACGTTGGAGTCCTATTCTGGAGCACATCCAGATTTCTCGAAATACAAAGTCCCTTCAGAAGTGTAAGTATAGTAGCAGCTATTCGTTGCCCTGAAGTAAACACCTCCACGATTGAGCACCACTCATTTTGCATTCCTTCCAGAAGTTGCGCAAAGGCGGCAAGTGTCGCTCCCTTGAGCTACACATGTGAAAACTTCCAGCCTTCACATAACTCCCATAGTGTTCCACAGCTGTCTGCTTTTTCATTGGCTGAAGGCCATCCCCACGGAAATCCATCTTTCTTATGTTCTATGACATCATCTGACTCAACTTGATCACTTCCGAGACTAAATTAAAGTAATATATTACAACAATAGTTAAAGGAAGAAATGCTATAAACGTTCAGTCACAACCAGGCCATTCACAATAAATATAAATGGAGGTTTGACCATAAATAAATAATCCCGTATTCTTGTGCAACTGCACTCATGATAAATGACAACAGATTATTTTTAAATATTGTTAAAAAAATTATTTTTTGGCATTCTTTTGCAAAGGTGGTGTCAGATAACATATGTGATTGAGCACTTCTTAAATTACCATGATTTTGTGAACTTTCCATTAAATAAATACATGAGCGTGACAAAATGTGACGTGCTCCCTATGTATACACTTACTGTTTAATTTTGGAGGGTGTTATGTTCTGACGAACATTTGCGTAATGAAAAGATATCAAAAACATAATAAATAGAGAAATAAAATAGATACAGATACGTAGCCCTCAGAGATGATAGTGCAGCGCTATAATCTGAAATAACATATGCTGAAATCACGTGAAGTATTTCAAAGCTGTCAATTCAGAGGTCCATTGTCATAATGTTTATTCAGTGTGAAATCTCAACTTCTGTAGTTTTAAAGATATTGAAATACTGTTGTGTTATTGCACGTGCCTCATTTTTCTGGGATCGCAGATGTATCCAGATTTGCTTTAATACATGTCTGTAAATTATTACAGATTCTTGAAGAGCTGTAAGATGCCAGCTTTCAGCTTGTCTGACACTCCACCATTTCTTGCAGGATCGTCTGTCCTCTTAGGTGTCAAAATTCTCTGTACCGGGATTTACCTATTTTCGACTAACTGACTCGAACCCAGCCAAGCAACGTAATTCAGCTCTCCTCAGTACCAGTCCTAGGTGGACGAATTACTCACACACATACTTGTAACGTTACAAACTGAAAATATAATTTAAAAAAAAATCTTTACAGCCATAGTTTTTGAGATACAGATCTGAATGTTTGTCTGTGCAATGACAAAGAGCTCTGTTTTCATGGAGAAATATAATGAAAACCCGAAATTAGTATTTTGCATTGAAATATAATTTTGTATTACACATTTTTAAAAGAAAATCATAACTGAACTTCTGGTTATGCAATCAATTTCGAAATTTTTAGCCTCTGATCCTAAGAGGCTTCTAAGATCATTGAATTACAATAGCTAATGTTTGGTTAAATTTTATTATTTATGAAATTTTGGAGCTGGTATATCTAAAATTAAAAACCTTTTCTAATATGCAACTATAAATCAAAATTCGGTTAATGGGTACCGTATTTTCTTGCTTCCAAATATCGGGACATATGTTGTGAAAAGTCTCTGAAAATTTCCTTGGAATTAGTTCTTATAATTTTTTAGAAAATGCCTCTAGTAAACCGAAAATTGTAAAACTGAGAAAATGTGAACATGTAACAGGCTAACCTGGATTTTAAAATCAGTTTTCTTACTAATGCTCCTCATATTCTAGGTATATCTTCTTTCTCTCTCTTTCCTGCATGTCTTGTGGCTGAAATCAGTGGTCTGTCAGTTTCGTTGACCCTGCTCTGATCGATGTTGTAAATCACTTTTGCAGTAAATGCACCTTTATTCACAACAACTCCCTTCAACACTTCGTTTCTGCCATTGCTTCCCTCATTCAACGATGAAACTGAATCATAGACACAAATTTTCAGTATATTAAATGCGAAAAATGTTTATGGGCATCTGATCCAAGTTAAATTATTAAAGCTTTTATTCACAATCTGTATTTTCCCATGAAGAATTTTATTCAGTAAATCACGGTTTGGCAATAAAATTGAATGTGGGGTTACTGGCGTTCATAACAGGTTGTGGTAGCGGGTGCTTATGTGTATATGTTTCTTTGCTCGTGTCGCTATTGCACCAATCATCTTTTGGGTACAGACTATGCGTTGGCGTTTAGTTGCTGGATAACATATGAAAATAAACTGCCTCCATAGCACGCCAGATTGCTTCTAAATTACTGTTTTTTTTTCCTTTTCCCTAGAACAGCTGAATGGAATCTGTTTCTTTAAGTGTAAGCCTGCTGCCACTGTTATGATGACGACAAACGAGTCGTCGCCAATGTTGACTGGTGGCCAATGCTAAGTAGAAACATATAAATCACAGCAGGTTTGTCAGTAACGTCGATAAGGTGCTGGCTGCATGGTCTGGATCTGCAACGACTAAAATAATTGCAAGTCGTTGGTAAAAAATGATATATATTGTACTTAACTGGTTGTGCAGGATTCTTCTTGGCTGCATACATAGAAACAGATAGCTTTTGAGGCCTCACTTAGGCCATACGTTACCAAGCGCCTTGTTAGAGGTTGCTTACTAGCAGCTGAAGGCTACGCTACTTTACTACTTTACGTCCCGAGCTAGAGTGGACGAGAGCTCGCTATAAACTGGATACAAGCCGCGGAGCGTCGCTGTCGCGACTCGAGGGATCAACGATTCTAACAAGGACCGCGGTCGATAACTGCAACCCCTAACAAGTGTGCTATCGAACGTTGATACCACACCCACCTCCTAGTGGTTATCTATCCTCAAGCAGTTCCCCTTTCTTCGGATTTACCAAGCGACTATGCCTACCACCAAGTCTCTTCCGGATGTGGTCGACAAAAAAAAAAAAAAAAAAAAAGTTCAAATGTGTGTGAAATCTTATGAGACTTAACTGCTAAGGTGATCAGTCCCTAAGCTTACACACCACTTAACCTAAATTATCCTAGGGACAAACACACACACCCATGCCCGAGGGAGGACTCGAACCTCCGCCGGGACCGATGTGGTCGACATTTTCCAACTTATTGCTTTATGGTCTTTGGTCTGCTACAGCATTAAAAGGAGAATAATCTCCATCACCTCGGATCTGGAGAACCTTCTAACAACTGCAGTGGTCTACATGCCCTACTTAAGCCACTATAACTTTTTGAAAATGCTACTACACCATTTTCTAGCCATAGTTTCTCATTGTGTCAGCTTTTGATTTTGTTCCACGTAGATGATGGTGTGAGAGATAATTTCTGTGTCCAAAATTTTGCTTGACGCAATGCCACTTACACACTGCTGGAAATTGAAATAAGAACACCGTGAATTCATTGTCCCAGGAAGGGGAAACTTTATTGACACATTCCTGGGGTCAGATACATCACATGATCACACTGACAGAACCACAGGCACATAGACACAGGCAACAGAGCATGCACAATGTCGGCACTAGTACAGTGTATATCCACCTTTCGCAGCAATGCAGGCTGCTATTCTCCCATGGAGACGATCGTAGAGATGCTGGATGTAGTCCTATGGAACGGCTTGCCATGCCATTTCCACCTGGCGCCTCAGTTGGACCAGCGTTCGTGCTGGACGTGCAGACCGCGTGAGACGACGCTTCATCCAGTCCCAAACATGCTCAATGGGGGACAGATCCGGAGATCTTGCTGGCCAGGGTAGTTGACTTACACCTTCTAGAGCACGTTGGGTGGCACGGGATACATGCGGACGTGCATTGTCCTGTTGGAACAGCAAGTTCCCTTGCCGGTCTAGGAATGGTAGAACGATGGGTTCGATGACGGTTTGGATGTACCGTGCACTATTCAGTGTCCCCTCGACGATCACCAGTGGTGTACGGCCAGTGTAGGAGATCGCTCCCCACACCATGATGCAGGGTGTTGGCCCTGTGTGCCTCGGTCGTATGCAGTCCTGATTGTGGCGCTCACCTGCACGGCGCCAAACACGCATACGACCATCATTGGCACCAAGGCAGAAGCGACTCTCATCGCTGAAGACGACACGTCTCCATTCGTCCCTCCATTCACGCCTGTCGCGACACCACTGGAGGCGGGCTGCACGATGTTGGGGCGTGAGCAGAAGACGGCCTAACGGTGTGCGGGACCGTAGCCCAGCTTCATGGAGACGGTTGCGAATGGTCCTCGCCGATACCCCAGGAGCAACAGTGTCCCTAATTTGCTGGGAAGTGGCGGTGCGGTCCCCTACGGCACTGCGTAGGATCCTACGGTCTTGGCGTGCATCCGTGCGTCACTGCGGTCCGGTCCCAGGTCGACGGGCACGTGCACCTTCCGCCGACCACTGGCGACAACATCGATGTACTGTGGAGACCTCATGCCCCACGTGTTGAGCAATTCGGCGGCACGTCCACCCGGCCTCCCGCATGCCCACTATACGCCCCCGCTCAAAGTCCGTCAACTGCACATACGGTTCACGTCCACGCTGTCGCGGCATGCTACCAGTGTTAAAGACTGCGATGGAGCTCCGTATGCCACGGCAAACTGGCTGACACTGACGGCGGCGGTGCACAAATGCTGCGCAGCTAGCGCCATTCGACGGCCAACACCGCGGTTCCTGGTGTGTCCGCTGTGCCGTGCGTGTGATCATTGCTTGTACAGCCCTCTCGCAGTGTCCGGAGCAAGTATGGTGGGTCTGACACACCGGTGTCAATGTGTTCTTTTTTCCATTTCCAGGAGTGTAGATGCAAAGAGGTGTGTGCCCCCCTCTTCATCCAGGTCCCATCAACAGATTCACTGTCTTGATATCTTCTCCAGCATCTATTTCTTTCCGATTTATTTCCACCAATTCTTCTACTGCTTTCTTCATTCAAACTTTGTCAGTAAGACATATGGCTCCTGAAATTAAAATATTTATTTTGTTCAGGAAAATACACAATAAATTGACTCCTTCCCCGCTCTGTGAAAGTCGTCCCGGAGCATATGCTAATCTTAAATTAATGTGATAGGTACCGGTTTCACCTTTTTGGAGAAGGCAAAACAATTACGGCAACATGAACAACAGTTTAATTTGAAACCTCTGGCTACTTCCAGTCTCCTTTGTTTTACGAGACTCATGCTTTCCACATTTTTACAGATGCTGCACGCACGTGAAGGCTATGGAGCATCTATCCTAATGCTTGGTACTGAAGCACAAAGTTTATCTTCTTTATTTTTAGCTGTTTCTTCTTCTTTCATGGTAAACTGATTTCCATGCAACCTATGTTTTCGAAACACAAGTGTGTGTATGGAGCGATTTGGTGGAACGACAAAATAAAATTAAATGCGAGTAAGGCAGATGCCGTACTGAGATTCATTGAAAGAATCCTCAGGAGATGTAGTAGATCAATAAAGGAAGCAGCTTACAAAACACTCGCTCGAACAATACTTGAATATTGCGATGCTTGATTTTTTGGGGAAGTGGAAAAGGACAGCTGTCTGCCATTTCTGGATGTCTTGTTCATTCTGAAAGTGGATGGATCGCTGGGGCATTCCATTTACCGTAAGACCACACATACATACCTGCATTTGCAGGCGCCTAATCACAAACTATGTGCATCCTTCAAACGTTGGTGCACCGGACGCATGTTGTGTCTGATGGATACAGCCTTTCAAAGGAGTCGGAACACCTACAATCAATGTTCAAAGATAATGGACGTTCTCCACATCAGATTAGTGCAGCTTCGAGGAGGAAGAAACGTGCCCACCCCTAACGTCAAGAGGAGAAAGAGCGGTTCAAATCCAACGCGTTCGTCAAATATGTCGCCGATATTTCGTCGAAATTGTGCAGAATCTTGAGGAAACATCATGCCAAAGTACTCTACCTACAAAGACTTGTGTTTTTCGCGATTCGGCAAAGGTTGTTCTGGGATTGCGGAAGTCTGGAATCTACAGCACAAAATGAATGAATGATGCGTTCAACATGATTGCCACACTCGCCTTTCACAGCTCAGAAAGTCAGTCATAGCCTGTATCTCCACAGGACATTCCGTGGACTATTCTGCCACAGAAATCTTGGCCTCGACGAGATCGTCCTGGGATTCAGTTATTAAGGAATCCGTGGGAATACGTTTGGCGCAAGATCTTATTAATCGTGATGGCAGCTTTCAACTGGATAAGCTATCTCCAGTGCAAAACACTCACCTTAAGGCGCTGAGAAGTCGTCAGCCGAATTACCGTGGGAAGAAGAAGACCTTATCCAGCTGCAATCCCGAAACTACATGTAATACTTGAATATTGGTTGTCAGTATGGGACCCGTAGCAGTTAGGACTGGCGGAGAAAACAGAGCAGATCCAGAGAAGGGCAGCACGTTTCGTTACAGGGTCGTTTAGTAAGCGTAAGTGCTCAGCCTCTTAGGCGTTCTGCATCACGGTGTGGTCTACTGTCAAAGTTCCGAGAGGGTACGTTGCTTCTACGTATATCTCACGAAAAACCATTAAGATAAATATAGAGAGAATCGAGTCCACACAGCGGCTTACAAGCAATCTTCCTTCTCGCGAACTATACATGACGTAGACAGGAAAAGAGGGATGTGATACCGGCGCACAAAGTAGCCTCCGCTACACAACTTGAGGTGGCTTACGGCGTATAGATGTACATGTAGATGTGGAACACAGTTTTGCCACCTTCCATTACGTATTTGTGTCCTCTTTCACATAAATGTTTCGATAAGGTCTTTATGACGTACTAATCTGTATTCGTAATGTCAAAACATAAATACACAGTATTTAGCTGACACGTAGCGACATACAGGAAAGTCTTCAGCCAAATATATAGTTACCAGTCAAAGATATCGTAAGAAAAGTGACCTTACATTGAAATAAATTTCGCGGAAGGAAACAATTTCCTAAATGCCTAAAGAGATGTGTGGTCACAATTGCAGAGTTAAACATTTTTAGATATTTAAGGCATTTACAATGCTGCTAGTAAAATAAAATTTATACACAACGTGAATCACACTCTGTAGAGTAGGGAAAAATATTTTTCAAAAAATCAATTTTTGACCACCGTAACTGCGAACAAGTAAGCAATTAGATTTTCAGACGACCACCAAAAATAGGCCAAAATTAAGAAGAAAGGTACATAGGAGTGAAGGAAGATTAGTGTTAGTTGGTTAATGACGTGGCTCATAGATCATCTGAACGGTTATTTATCGAAATGATGTGGAACGAGTCTGTTTACATGATATGTATGTATCACTATCATTAGCGTTGACTTTAATGAACGTATATTTTTAGCCCTATTCATGCATTAGACTTGAAAGCAAGATTTTTTAATAGCGGCTAACATTTTTTAAGTAGAAATTCGCCAATGGCATAGAAGGAGTTGTTCAGGGGAAATGATTTTAATTAGAATTAAAATTTGTTTTGCCACGTGTCAGACATTTTATGTCACTTTGTAAATTATCAAAAATTTTTGTTGCTGCATATTGAACTCATTTCTCGGCCACTTACAGCTTCAACAATGTTTAGTAAAGGTCATTTTACGGCCTAGTGTTTTAAGTATGGACATCAATGTTCTTCTCAAATTGTTATCAATTATTTATAACGAATTCGTTAAGAAATATATGTATTGTGACGACGCAGTTAAAATGCCTAGCCCCTTGAAGAGGTACCTGCATGACGTCCGGGTGAGTGAACATCACGTATTATCTTGTTGTACGCTTTTGTGCAATCAATACTTTCTTCCTAAGTGATGTTCTAAGTAGCCTGTTTAGGTTTTTATGTTGGTAACACCACGTAGCGCTCTATATGAAAATCAGTGACTGTGGTGTGTGCAGTCTGTGGCTGGTTGGCATTGTTGGAATATTCGCTATTGCAGTGTTGGGCAGTTGGATGTGAACAGCGCGCAGCGTTGCGCAGTTGGAAGTGAGCCGCCAGCAAAGGTGGATGTGGGAAGAGAGAGGGCAGAGTTTTGAGAGCGGACGACCTGGACGTGTGTCCGTTAGAAAAACGAAATTTGTAAGACTGGATGCCATGATCTGATATATATATATATATATATATATATATATATATATATATATATATAATGACTTTTGAACACTATTAAGGTAAATACATTGTTTGTTCTCTATCAAAATCTTTCATTTGCTGACTATGCCTATCAGTAGTTAGTGCCTTCAGTAGTTTGAATCTTTTATTTAGCTGGCAGTATTGGCGCTCGCTGTATTGCAGTAGTTTGAGTAACGAAGATTTTTGTGAGGTAAGTGATTCATGAAAGGTGTAGGTTATTGTTAGTCACGGCCATTCTTTTGTAGGGATTGTTGAAAGTTAGATTGCGTTGAGTGAAAAATATTGTGTGTCAGTTTAGTGATGATCAGAATAAGTAAAGAGAGCAACGTTCAGTTTTGCTCAGCTGTTTGAAAATGAGATAACGTAAGAGGTTTACCAGCACAGTAATTCATTAATTTTTCCAAGGGGAGGTTTCAATGTGTTACCCCAGAAAACTATTCCGTAAGACATTACTGAGAGGAAATATGCAAAATATGTGAAAAGTTTCAATCGCTTGTTTCCAAGATTGGCAAGTATACGAACTGCAAAAGTAGCTGAACTTAATTATTTGAGAAGCTCAGTAATATGCTACTTCGAGCCAAAGATTTCATCTATAATTAGACGCAAAAATTTAGAGCTTTCTGTCCTATTTACTGCTCACCTGCTACTTAAATTGTTGTTGTTCCTCTTTTTGTTATAAGAATAGAATATAGTGTGTTTTTTACAAAATTTAGGGAGCGCCATTTTGTATGAATCTCTTTATAATTCATTGGAAGACGCCATATAGCATTTGTTCTGTTTAAGGTACCATCGACGATGAGGTGTAGATGATACACACTGTGAAACAGGGTGAATTTTTTTGAAAACACACGCACACACACACGCGCACACACACATGTTTAGCGACCAGGCCACGGAGGAGGGTGCGAATAGGTGCGTAGCGTACCGGCACGCGCGACCGGCCTCGCCCACTATGGCCTCTGGCACGGGCCATTACGCACCGCTAAGGCGACGGCCACGTGCCCACGTCAGCGGGCGCAGACAGCGGACGCGCGCGTCCCCATTTTAGTAATTTATTGCCGGGGGCTGCCAGCGCTAAACGCCGCCCTAACTGCCGATGAGTTGGCCGCCGGTGGCCCAGCCAGCGGCGCGATCGGCCGAGATTCCGGGTCGTCCGATACGGGCGCGAGCCGCCTGGCGCCCTCCCAGCACCCACTGCTCGCTGGCGCCGGTTCGTGCCTCGGCACGGCCCCACGTGAGAAAGTGAACCGCATCCCGTTACTGCTACAGGCGTCCCAATCGTCGTGCAGCTTCCACGTCGACCTTAGGCACGTGAAATAACTCGGCATAAGATTCAGCTCTTTGGTTATACACTGGTGTGCTAAACTTCACGAAGAAAGTAATTTTCTCATTATTTACCACTACCCAGCAGCATAGCTCGACGATACTTACAAGGGAACCTCCCCATCGCACCGCCCTCAGATTTCAGGTGGCACAGTGGATAGACCTTGAAAAACTGAACACAGATCAATCGAGAAAATCGGAAGAAGTTGTGTGGAACTATGAAAAAAATAAGCAAAATATACAAACTGAGTAGTCCATATGCAACATAGGCAACATCAAGGACAATATGAGCTTAGGAGCGCCGTGGTCCCGTGGTTAGTGTGAGCAACTGTAAAACGAGAGGTCCTTGGTTCAAGTCTTCCCTTGAGTGAAAATTAAATTTTATTTACTTTATTTTCGCAAAGTTATGATCTGTCCGTTCGTTCATTGACGTCTCTGTTCACTATAATAAGTTTAGTGTCTGTGTTTTGTGACCGCACCGCAAAACCGTGCGATTAGTAGACGAAATGGGAACCGAAAACATTTGATCGTAAGGTCATAGGTCAAACGATTCCTCCACAGGAAAACACGTCTGATATATTCTATACGACACTGGTGACGGCATGTGCTTCACATGACAGGAATATGTTGTCGACCCACCTAACTTGTACACTTGGCGAACGGGTAAAAAGATTCTTCTACCTTGCTCGATTTAGGCTTTCTTGAAGATGTGATAATCACTCCCAGAAAGTGATGAAAAGATTACGGACGGACAGATAATAATTGTCTCAAAATAAAAAATTAAACTTTCAACTTGAGGGAAGACTTGAACCAACGACCTCTCGTTCCGCAGCTACTCACGCTAACCATGGGACCACGGCGCTCCTCAGCGCATACTTCCATTGATGTTGCTTATCTTGCGCATGGACTACTCAGTTAGTATATTTTGCTTATTTTTTTCATGGATCCACACAACTTCTTCCTGTTTTCTCGCTTAATCTGTGTTCCGTTTTTCAAGGCCTATCCACTGTGCCAACTTATAACTAAATCTGAGGGAGGTGCGATAGGGAGGTTCCCTTGGTAGACCATAAGTAGAAAGAACTGCTACATTATAGACGGTAACTAAAATAAATACGCAACGAAACGAACAGAAATGACACACAGACCAGTGGTCGTCAAACTGCGGCCCGAATCAAGTATTCGTGTGGCCCGCGATTCTCAGCCGTATTTTATAATTGCTGTATGGTGTGGCAGGTGGCAGTTGACGCTAAATAACGAAAAGTGTGAGGTGATCCACATGAGTTCCAAAAGATATCCGTTGTAATTCGATTACTCGATAAATAGTACAATTTTCAAGGCTGTCAATTCAACTAAGTACCTGGGTGTTAAAATTACGAACAACTTCAGTTGGAAAGACCACATAGATAATATTGTGGGGAAGGCGAGCCAAAGGTTGCGTTTCATTGGCAGGACACTTAGAAGATGCAACAAGTCCACTAAAGAGACAGCTTACACTACACTCGTTCGTCCTCTGTTGGAATATTGCTGCGCGATGTGGTATCCTTACCAGGTGGGATTGACGGAGGATATCGAAAGGGTGCAAAAAAGGGCAGCTCGTTTTGTATTATCACGTAATAGGGGAGAGAGTGTGGCAGATATGATACGCGAGTTGGGATGGAAGTCATTAAAGCAAAGACGTTTTTCATCGCGGCGAGATCTATTTACGAAATTTCAGTCACCAACTTTCTCTTCCGAATGCGAAAATATTTTGTTGAGCCCAACCTACATAGGTAGGAATGATCATCAAAGTAAAATAAGAGAAATCAGAGCTCGAACAGAAAGGTTTAGGTGTTCGTTTTTCCCGCGCGCTGTTCGGGAGTGGAATGGTAGAGAGATAGTATGATTGTGGTTCGATGAACCCTCTGCCAAGCACTTTAATGTGAATTGCAGAGTAATCATGTAGATGTAGATGTAGATGCATCTGACAACTAACAGCCCAATCCAAAACGCCAACTAACGTTCAGAGCTGTAGTTTCCCTGCTTACGCCTGCCGGGGTGGCCGAGCGGTTCTAGGCGCTCCAGTCTGGAACCGCGCGACCGCTACGGTCGCAGGTTCGAATCCTGCCACGGGCATGGATGTGTGTGATGTCCTTAGGTTAGTTAGGATTGAGTAGTTCTAAGTTCTAGGGGACTGATGACCTCAGTCCCATAGTGCTCAGAGCCATTTTTCACTGCTTAGTAACAAAAAATTACTTACACATCCAGTTACGATTTCAAGGTATGTTCAATTTTAATCGATGTTGATGAATTCGTCCATGACCAAAGTAAAGCTGTCCGCTTAACTCAGGTGTATAGGGGTCAAGTAGCGCAGCCAGTACCGATAAGTCACGTGTGCGAGCGTCTCTAGCGATCAACTGCCACGGTATGAATTTTGAGACGGAAGTAACTGGATCTGTGAATGCGTGTTACTGAGACGGTCGTCTTCAAATGTGGTACTTACATGCAGCGAAGAACATTACAATAAAGATCTTATAATACAGTGCAATGAGTAGAAGAAAATTGACATTCAAATCATATGTCATAGTGTCTCATATTGAATAATGTTTTGAAACATAAGTACAGTTACTTTTATTAACCAATTAACCATCGTTCACACAGACAACACAAAACTTAGGCAACGCTGTGCTACGACTCTGGGGTCGCTGAGAGTGCAACAATCTGAAATACAGAACAGCTGACACGAAGTGGTCTGAATGTCCAAATGTTCAAATGTGTGTGAAATCTTATGGGACTTAACTGCTAAGGTCATCAGTCCCTAAGCTTACACACTACTTAAACTAAATTATCCTAAGGACAAACGCACACACCCATGCCCGAGGGAGGACTCGAACCTCCGCCGGGACCAGCCGCACAGTCCATGACTGCAGCGCCTTAGACCGGGTCTGAATGGTACCGATTTTTAACGATCACTACATGGGGGACAGCTGCCAACTTACCGCGCCCTTACCACAACTAGTCTACAGGACGCTTGCAAGTTACCGATTTGTATACACTCCTGGAAATTGAAATAAGAACACCGTGAATTCATTGTCCCAGGAAGGGGAAACTTTATTGACACATTCCTGGGGTCAGATACATCACATGATCACACTGACAGAACCACAGGCACATAGACACAGGCAACAGAGCATGCACAATGTCGTCACTAGTACAGTGTATATCCACCTTTCGCAGCAATGCAGGCTGCTATTCTCCCATGGAGACGATCGTAGAGATGCTGGATGTAGTCCTGTGGAACGGCTTGCCATGCCATTTCCACCTGGCGCCTCAGTTGGACCAGCGTTCGTGCTGTACGTGCAGACCGCGTGAGACGACGCTTCATCCAGTCCCAAACATGCTCAATGGGGGACAGATCCGGAGATCTTGCTGGCCAGGGTAGTTGACTTACAACTTCTAGAGCACGTTGGGTGGCACGGGATACATGCGGACGTGCATTGTCCTGTTGGAACAGCAAGTTCCCTTGCCGGTCTAGGAATGGTAGAACGATGGGTTCGATGACGGTTTGGATGTACCGTGCACTATTCAGTGTCCCCTCGACGATCACCAGTGGTGTACGGCCAGTGTAGGAGATCGCTCCCCACACCATGATGCCGGGTGTTGGCCCTGTGTGCCTCGGTCGTATGCAGCCTTGATTGTGGCGCTTACCTGCACGGCGCCAAACACGCATACGACCATCATTGGCACCAAGGCAGAAGCGACTCTCATCGCTGAAGACGACACGTCTCCATTCGTCCCTCCATTCACGCCTGTCGCGACACCACTGGAGGCGGGCTGCACGATGTTGGGGCGTGAGCGGAAGACGGCCTAACGGTGTGCGGGACCGTAGCCCAGCTTCATGGAGACGGTTGCGAATGGTCCTCGCCGATACCCCAGGAGCAACAGTGTCCCTAATTTGCTGGGAAGTGGCGGTGCGGTCCCCTACGGCACTGCGTAGGATCCTACGGTCTTGGCGTGCATCCGTGCGTCGCTGCGGTCCGGTCCCAGGTCGACGGGCACGTGCACCTTCCGCCGACCACTGGCGACAACATCGATGTACTGTGGAGACCTCACGCCCCACGTGTTGAGCAATTCGGCGGTACGTCCACCCGGCCTCCCGCATGCCCACTATACGCCCTCGCTCAAAGTCCGTCAACTGCACATACGGTTCACGTCCACGCTGTCGCGGCATGCTACCAGTGTTAAAGACTGCGATGGAGCTCCGTATGCCACGGCAAACTGGCTGACACTGACGGCGGCGGTGCACAAATGCTGCGCAGCTAGCGCCATTCGACGGCCAACACCGCGGTTCCTGGTGTGTCCGCTGTGCCGTGTGTGTGATCATTGCTTGTACAGCCCTCTCGCAGTGTCCGGAGCAAGTATGGTGGGTCTGACACACCGGTGTCAATGTGTTCTTTTTTCCATTTCCAGGAGTGTAGTTTACCAATTAATAATAAGATTGGTACATATGCGGCCCCAGGTGTTGTCCCTCAATGTTAATACTGCCTCTAGAGCAAAAAGCTTTCACGATCACTGACCTCGACAATAATCACACTGAAATCACCGCGATTTATGATAGTACTCTGGACACTGCAAAAAAGGCGCAACACACCACGGACGGCAGTTAGCAACGAGCTCCCACGCTGACCACAAGACTGTTAATCAGTTCTTATTGTAGGATGTCCATTCCTCCACGAGAGCGGTGACAACTGCAGGATGGTCATTGTGTAAGTAAGCTGTTTATGTTTTTATGTTGGTAACGCCACGTAGCGCTCTGTATGAAAATCACTGACTGTGCTGTGTGAAGTCAGTGGCTGGTTGGCATTGTTGGAATATTCGCCATTGTAGTGTTGGGCAATTGGATGTGAACAGTGTGTAGCGTTGCGCAGTTGGAGGTGAGCCGCCAGCAGTGGTGGATGTGGGGAGTGAGATGGCGGAGTTTTGAAAGCGGATGATCTGGACGTGTGTCCGTCAGAGGCAGTAAATTTGTAACACTGGATGTCATGAACTGATATATATTTTGACTTTTGAGCACTATTAAGGTAAATACATTGTTTGTTCTTTATCAAAATCTCTCATTTGCTAACTATGCCTATCAGTAGTTAGTGCCTTCAGTAGTTGGAATCTTTAATTTAGCTGGCAGTATTGGCGCTCGCTATATTGCAGTAGTTCGAGTAACGAAGACTTTTGTGAGGTAAGTGATTCGTGAAAGGTATAGGTTATTGTCAGTCAGGGCCATTCTTTTGTAGGGATTATTGAAAGTCAGATTGCGTTGCGCTAAAAACAATGTGTGTCAGTTTAGTGTTGATCAGAATAAGTAAAGAGCGAAATGTCTGTGTACGTTCAGTTCTGCTCAGCTGTCTGAAAATCAAATAACGTAAGGGGTTCACCAGCACAGTAATTCATTAATTTTCTAAGGGGATGTTTCATTTGGTGCTCCTCGAAATGCTGCTGTACGTCTCCCTAATGCATCTCACATCTGCTCACTGCGATTTAAGTCGGTGGAATCGATTGACCGCATATCCTATCGTTCCAAGAACTGCTCGATACTGTCCACAATTTCATCCATAAAAATAAAGTCAGGACCGAATGCACACCTGAAAACACGCACATGCGGAAAGAGTACAGTGTCACAATAACGTTGACCGGTGACCGCGCCGCGTTCAAAGATTTGGAGGTCAGCGCGTCCACGAAACCTTATGCTTCCCCACACGGTAACACCTGGCCCACAAAACGATGGCGAGATGTGTGAACACGTAATGCCTCCAGGAATGTTGTCGAACATGATTGTTTTCGTGGTCCACGTGTTATAGTGTGCGAAGGCATGGGCGTACTGACTTCCAAATGTTTGAACTTAGGATACTCACAGGCCGACGTTACTGTAACACTGCACTCATCCCCTAGGTGTGTCTTTCCCTGGGCGCATTCGACCATGTCATAGTTTTTCGGGATGACACTGCGCGACCGCATGGAACAGCATAGGTGGAGAAGCTCTGGAAACAAGTGGATATTCGACGAATAAACTGACCTGCCCGTTCCCCCGAATTAAATCGCATCGAGCACGTGCAGCACGCAGTGGGGAGGAGCATTGCAGTACGTCCGCATGCACCTATGACCATCCATCCAGTAATTGTCAACCGCGCTGTTGGAAGAATGGAACGCACTACTGCAGCAACTCATTACCAGCCTTGTACTCAGAGTGTGAGCACGTTGCAAAGCATGCGTTGTCATGTGCGTTGATCTACACTCCTGGAAATGGAAAAAAGAACACATTGACACCGGTGTGTCAGACCCACCATACTTGCTCCGGACACTGCGAGAGGGCTGTACAAGCAATGATCACACGCACGGCACAGCGGACACACCAGGAACTGCGGTGTTGGCCGTCGAATGGCGCTAGCTGCGCAGCATTTGTGCACCGCCGCCGTCAGTGTCAGCCAGTTTGCCGTGGCATACGGAGCTCCATCGCAGTCTTTAACACTGGTAGCATGCCGCGACAGCGTGGACGTGAATCGTATGTGCAGTTGACGGACTTTGAGCGAGGGTGTATAGTGGGCATGCGGGAGGCCGGGTGGACGTACCGCCGAATTGCTCAACACGTGGGGCGTGAGGTCTCCACAGTACATCGATGTTGTCGCCAGTGGTCGGCGGAAGGTGCACGTGCCCGTCGACCTGGGACCGGACCGCAGCGACGCACGGATGCACGCCAAGACCGTAGGATCCTACGCAGTGCCGTAGGGGACCGCACCGCCACTTTCCAGCAAACTAGGGACACTGTTGCTCCTGGGGTATCGGCGAGGACCATTCGCAACCGTCTCCATGAAGCTGGGCTACGGTCTCGCACACCGTTAGGCCGTCTTCCGCTCACGCCCCAACATCGTGCAGCCCGCCTCCAGTGGTGTCGCGACAGGCGTGAATGGAGGGACGAATGGAGACGTGTCGTCTTCAGCGATGAGAGTCGCTTCTGCCTTGGTGCCAATGATGGTCGTATGCGTGTTTGGCGCCGTGCAGGAGAGCGCCACAATTAGGACTGCATACGACCGAGGCACACAGGGCCAACACCCGGCATCATGGTGCGGGGAGCGATCTCCTACACTGGCCGTACACCACTGGTGATCGTCGAGGGGACACTGAATAGTGCACGGTACATCCAAACCGTCATCGAACCCATCGTTCTACCATTCCTAGACCAGCAAGGGAACTTGCTGTTCCAACAGGACAATGCACGTCCGCATGTATCCCGTGCCACCCAACGTGCTCTAGAAGGTGTAAGTCAACTACCCTGGCCAGCAAGATCTCCGGATCTGTCCCCCATTGAGCATGTTTGGGACTGGATGAAGCGTCGTCTCACGCGGTCTGCACGTCCAGCACGAACGCTGGTCCAACTGAGGCGCCAGGTGGAAATGGCATGGCAAGCCGTTCCACAGGACTACATCCAGCATCTCTACGATCGTCTCCATGGGAGAATAGCAGCCTGCATTGCTGCGAAAGGTGGATATACACTGTACTAGTGACGACATTGTGCATGCTCTGTTGCCTGTGTCTATGTGCCTGTGGTTCTGTCAGTGTGATCATGTGATGTATCTGACCCCAGGAATGTGTCAATAAAGTTTCCCCTTCCTGGGACAATGAATTCACGGTGTTCTTATTTCAATTTCCAGGAGTGTACGTACGCTGTTTAGAACCTTCTGTAACGTCCAGGGGACCATCACAAATCGCGGTGACTTCAGTGTAGTAATTGTCTTAGAACAAAACTATCATTTCTGTTCGTCTCATTGTGTATTTCTTTCAGTTACCTTCTGTACTGTACTGGAGCAGTTCTTTGTATGTATAGTTCAAGTTCCATCGACCTATGCTATTTGACAGTCACAAGCCATGCGTAAGTTACTTTTGTCTCTGACCTTCGCACAATTAATTACGAGCCTAAAGTCGCTGTGGAAGCTGAGCGATAACTGAGATAGCAGTAACGCAATTCCGTTCAATTTCGTGAAACAAAAGAAAATCTACATATACTGATAAATACTGAATGAAGCTCGTTGGCTGGCGATGTGATGAGTTTTAAGTTGTCCTGCTTGTGAGATGGAGTAAGGGAAAACTGGTTCTGTACCGTTCATCGAAGACAACCTTCTTCAAAATGGTTCAAATGGCTCTGAACACTATGGGACTTAACTCCTGAGGTCATCAGTCCCCTAGAACTTAGAACTACTTAAACCTAACTAACCTAAGGACATCACACGCATCCATGCCCGAGGCAGGATTCGAAACTGCGACCGTAGCAGCAGCGCGGCTCCGGACTGAAGCGCCTAGAACCGCTCGGCCACAGCGGTCGGCCAACCTTTTTCACAGAGCCATAAAAGTAACAACTCTACATGGAAAACACACTGACGTCCTAAAAGATGCCGTTAGGATCTCCACTTCAAGCCCTACAATATGAACCGAGAAAAGAAGCACGCATTAACTGCGCGATACCTATGAGAGACCAGCAGACAATGATGGCGAATGTGCTAACAGCGACACTGCAGCTTACCACACCGCAGCGCCCCGCTCACCTTCTTCAGCCGACACCAGCACATTGACCAGACTATATTGGAATTTGCTTTGAGTCTTTCGTACACACCTTCCAGCGCTCGCCGCGAGGCACACTCCAATCTGATTGGGCCGTGGAATTGAAAACTCAAGGAGTACCTTCCGACCACTCTACCTAGCTTGGCGATAGTTCAGTGCAGAATGTATCTTCACGGTGTACCAGTGAGTTAAAAACAGGCGAAAGAAATTCAGTAGTGAAAGCTGCAAGTGTTCAAAATCAAATGTGTGTGAAATCTTATGGGACTTAACTGCTAAGGTCATCAGTCCCTAACCTTACACACTACTTAACCTAAATTATCCTAAGGACAAACACACACACCCATGCCCGAGGGAGGACTCGAACCTCCGCCGGGACCAGCCGCACAGACTATGACTGCAGCGCCTTAGACCAAGCTGCAAGTGTGCCTGACAACTTTGAACTTCCTTATAAGTTATATCATCATGCAGTTTCCCTAATAATGTGTCTCTCAATTTTGTCTGCATCATACTTCAGCCTACTTCATAAGATGCCCAAACACTGTGTCCGCGCCGGCCGGTGTGGCCGAGTGGTTCTAGGCGCTTCAGTCTGGAACCGCGTGGCCACTACGGTCGCAGGTTCGAATCCTGCCTCGGGCATGGATGTGTGTGATGTCCTTAGGTCAGTTAGGTTTAAGTAGTTCTAAGTTCTAGGGGACTGATGACCACAGCAGTTTAGTCCCATAGTGCTCAGAGACCATTAGAAGTATTTAAACCTAACTAACCTAAGGACATCACACACATCCATGCCCGAGGCAGGATTCGAACCTGCGACCGTAGAAGTCACGCGGTTCCGGACTGACGCACGGTCACAGCACGGTTCTTGGTTCTCTCGATATTCGCCATTTTGTTTACACTATGGTATACATCGCATCCTAACCGCAAAAGTAACGAAGCTGGAGCAGCGAAAGGGTCGCCATAAGACTAGGTGGTATTTGTGTGAGACATTACGGCAGGGGCGGGCAGGAATCCTGCACATGTGCGGTGCACTTGCACGCGTGCAGTTAACAGGTGTTCCGCGTGCACACAGGGGCAAGCTGGCCACCCGCTTATCTCCCATCCCCACCATACCTTCTGTCCGCTCCTTCCTCTGTAATGCGTTTTGTTTCCTAGCTTGCTTTATTGAGTGAATCAATAAGGTTAGTAGGAGTGCTTGAAAGAAATCATGGTTTGAAAGACGATACGTTTTATTTAATTATCACAGGTGGAGTTTACAATACGTTTAATATCTGGAACAAAATTTCTACGTACAGACAAACACAAACAGTTACGTAAATTTTCATCACTGACGTTTGCTCTTAACCGAGACTTATTAATTCAGCAAATGGTTTTCCAGCTCTCGCTATATTAAGCGCAGTCTTATAACTTGCACATACCGCTGGGATATTATTGTTGTCGTCCTGAAAACTTGAAAACAGTGCTCCATAAAATGTTAGATCAGTTAGATGAGAGACATGACGAGAGAAAGTCGCAGATCTCTCGTGACAACAGCAACTACGACAAATTCAAATGGCTCTGAGCACCATGGGACTTAACTGCTGTGGTCATCAGTCCCCTACAACTTAGAACTACTTAAACCTAAATAACCTAAGGACATCACACACATCCATGCCCGAGGCAGGATTCGAACCTGCGACCGTAGCGGTCGCGCGGTTCCAGACTGTAGTGCCTAGAACCGCTCGGCCACTCCGGCCGGCCAACTACGACAGATTCATCTGGTATCGTCAGATCGGTCTTCTTAAGCTCAGTCAATTCCCCATCCGCTCAGAATCCGACAATAAATTGTACTCGTCCTTGTGAAATTTATTATAATGGCCTTCAATACTAAACTTCCGTTGACCAGCGAGAATACTGCCACATATTAAACATTTCGAATTTTCACGTTTTTGCACAAAGAAAAAATGATTCTCCCATTACTTTTTAAAAGATAGCAAATCTCCACTTCTCCGTTTCTTGAAATACAACGTTCACTACATAGTGGTCGCTTCGCATCAACGTCCGCAGCTTAGCCTGGCACTACACTGCCGCAACCTGCCGGCTGTCGCCACAGCCCCGGTCGACGCCTGCACGCGAGCAGCACACGTGCAGCGCTGTGCGCTCATGAGCCGCGTGCAACGTTTGCCCGCCCCTGCATTACGGTAACTACCTCGGGCTAGAAACATTTCCCCATATGAATAACAATATCACATGAACATTTATCGTAGCACACCGTTAAACAAAGGAAATCTCTGCAAGAAGCGGACAAATCAAGCTGGATCCACAGGATGTTCACGATCCAGGTAAGTAGTCACCGCCGCACTGTTGCATCACAACAGTCATGGCTCCTTCCAAGGCGTGCAGTGGATGTTTTCATGCGATATGACCCATGTCAGCGAGCCCCGTCGCCGAGATGCGCTTCAGAACACCAAGGCGATACAGGCGTGCTCCATCCGTTCGCAACTCAAGTCCATATCAGGTGCACAACTCCCACTAGAAGCGCCCCAGAGCTCACGCCGTCTCAACGAACGCCATACAATCTAGTTTTTCTCTGCTGGTCGCTCACCAAAGCGAGCATTACTGTCAAGGGAAACTCTATATCGCACCCCCTCAGATTTAGTGGTAAGATGGCCCAGTGGACAATCCAAAAACAGAACAAAGGTCAAGCATGAAAACAGGAAGAAGGTGTACCGCACGGTCACCGCGGCCGGCTAAGTACTTTCAAGTTCTAGGGTACTGATGACCTCAGATGTTAAGTCCCATAGTGCTCAGAGCCATTTGAGCCACTGTGTCAGCACTGTAGAAGAAGTCGCACTGGTGTCTTTTTCTTTCTGGTTTCGCGAAACAGAACCATAACACTTACCCAGAATTCTCTCCTCATAACGTGCTGTAACTGTTACACCAACTTATTTAACCCTTGGATGCATAACAGGCGTCTTCTACACCCGGCAACGTCTGATTTTCTCACTAAATTGCCTTAAAATTTGTTTGCTTTAACTAATATACAGAGCAATCATAAGAAATACAATTGACTTTCTTCGTAAAAAAAGACTTTATTATTGCAAGTCAAATTAACTATCTTATTTTATCAATTTTATGATGCTACACATGAAGTGCATGACAGGGGTCTTTTAGATCCCTTAGCGAACCAGACACTTCTCCAACAGTTTATTTATCTTTCACGCTAATGGCGCGTTAAACACGGTAGAATACCGATAACAGTGATCAGTGTGTCACAAATGTACTCTTTGGTGAGAGGTCAGAAAGGTTATAAACGCTAAAACCGAATACTAAATTGATAGTGAACGTATTTCTTAATGCCAGAATACTTCCAGGTGAACATGTTTTGTTTCATAAACAAAATAAGTACGTAAGACACCACAATATCTGTAAGAGACAAAAGAACATATTAAGTGACCGAAACTTCAAATCAACTGAATGGCTTGAAAATGAAGTTCTCTCGTATCACGAAGACAGCAGAGATTCAGCCACTGATGATTGCCTGATAACGAACCCACACCTTCTAGCATCCCAAATGAAGTAAGCAGTGAAGAGTCAGATGATACACACTACAGAATTGCTGATCTCCTTATTGGTCATGATGGAACTCAGTAGAATAGACCACTGCTACCAATAAGCAGTATACGAGCACATAACGTCATGAAAATGCCAAATTGTAAGACGTGTTGTAACACACCAAAAAGAAAAATCCAGGCGAAATGAAGCTTCTAAGTTCAAAGATGTTTTATAATCATCATTTTGGTGATAGTTGTACGTTGCATGACCAAAAGGGACAAAAGCATAATATCGATAACTTTTTGCACCACAGCAACACTGTAGATGAAAGACGTACACGAAATTGAGAGAAATTTTATTCTGTAGTGAATTTAAATCAGTAATTGATTCTGTTCACCAGAAGACACCGTACAAATACTTGAAGAGTGAGCCAAGAAGGCGGTACTTTGTGTTACAGGCAGACAAATGGGATATTATAGCAATAAATATCTTGTGCTTGTCTTCACAGCAACATCCCAACGCAGATCTAATTTTTCTCATATGTAGAGGAGAATCAACAATCCATGGCTCTGAAATGAAGCTCTACAAGCCACTGTACATTGTGGAATTACCTTCGAACAGACGAAGATTGCAGAATCTAGAAGATCACGAAAAGAAGATGTTTCATGTGTGTCGATTAGACAGAAAAACTGGAGATTCATTCTGCACATAGACAAAAAATACATGGAATGAACATTCTGGAATTCTTTGTGAAGAGTGTTATTTTTAATAAGATAATCTCCTGGTGTTGATCAGTAAAATTAAGAGTTAGTTATTAACATAAGAAAATTTCAACGTAGTCTATAATATTACAATTCATATTATACTAAAATAAAAGTCGCCTTATCATAAATACTTTCTTATTCTTCAAAATTTGATATTTCTTAAAATACCGACATTTAGTACTTGTTTTAAGGAAGGTGCCTAATAGACCCTTCTCATGCATTTTTGTTAGTCTAGATACTCGTGCAGTCAAGTGTTAAACACCATAGCAGGTGAGATGCCGCATAGACCTCTCACAGAAATGAATGGAACAAATAAACGGGAGTGAACTATGTTACAACAAAGGAATTCGGACTCAAAACTTCCAAAACGGAACGCAAAGGTCATAACATGTGGTACTTGTGTTGAACAAATAGGATGTATGTACGTCTGGAGGTCCCTTAGTTACACCTCGCTGTTGCAAACGGACATTACACCACGAAACAGGTCTCGCGGTTAAGGCGCTCAGTCCGGAACCGCGCGACTGCTACGGTCGCAGGTTCGAATCCTGCCTCGGGCATGGATGTGTGTGATGTCCTTAGGTTAGTTAGGTTTAAGTAGTTCTAAGTTCTAGGGGACTGATGACCACAGAAGTTAAGTCCCATAGTGCTCAGAGCCATTTTTTTGAACCACGAAACAGACACAAATTCGAATGGAACGAGCTGACACATCAGTGACCGGACGGACAATTCATAATTTTTTGAAAAAAAGGGCTACAGGAAAGATTTGAACACGGATCTTCCCCTTCGCAGTCCAACACCGTCATCGCAGAACGCCGTGGCTACTCAAATTTGCTCGATATTGCACGTCTTGAGCTTGGACCGTTCACTGTTTCTGTTTGCTTCTTTTTCACAGTTCAGTACACCTTTGTTCTCATTTTGGATTGTCCACTGGGCCGTCTTACCACTAAATCTGAGGGGGTCCGATATACAGTTTCCCTTGTCAGTAATGCTCGCTTTGGTAAGCGACCAGCAGAGAGAAACAAGGCTGGATGGCGTTCGTTGAGATGGCGTGAGCTCTGGTGCGCTTCTAGTGGGAGTTGTGCACCTGATATGGACTTGAGTAGCGAGCGGATGGAGCACGTCTATATCGCCGTGGTATTTTGAAGCGCGTCGCAGCGAGGGGGTTCGCAGACTTGGGACATAGCGCATGAAAACATCCACCGCACGCTTTGGAAGGAGCCATGGCTGTTGTGATGCGGCAGTGCGACGGTGACTACTTACCTCGATAGTGAACACCCTGTGGATCCGGCTTGATTTGTCCGCTTCTTGCGGAGATGTCATTTCTTTAACGGTGTGATACGATAAATTTTCTTGTGAATTGTTATTCTTATGGAGAAATGTTTCTAGCCCGAGACAGTTACCGTAATGATGTCTCACACAAACACCACCTACTCTTATGGCGACCCTTTGTGGATACGTAAGTCAAATGTCGCGGCTCCAGCTTCGTTAGTTTTGCGGTTAGGATGCGATGTATACCATAGCGTAAACAAAATGGCGAATATCGATAGAACCAAGAAGCGTACTGTGACTGAAATCTTCATTTTCAGGAAATGGCCCCCAAGGAAATTGCGGGTGGAGAACTGGATGTCCGACTTAAAACGTGGAACCACATTTGGAGTCCCCCATCGGCGTATTCATGACATTGTTGTGGATCTTTAGGGAATGCGGAAAGTTTCATCTCGGTTGGTCCCGAAAGACTTGAATGCAGATCGGAAACGGGAGCGTGTGCAGTGTTGTGAAGAAATCGTCCGCCAATTTCAGGCGGATGAAGACGGCTTTAGCCGGCCGCTGTGACCGAGCGGTTCTAGGCGCTTCACTCTGGAACCGCGCGACCGCTACGGTCGCAGGTTCGAATCCTGCCTCGGGCATGGATGTGTGTGATGTCCTTAGGTTAGTTAGGTTTAAGTAGTTCTACGTTCTAGGGGACTGATGACCTCAGATGTTAAGTCCCATAGTGCTCAGAGCCATTTGAACCATTTTTTTGAAGACGGCTTTATTGCAAGGCATGTGACAATGGACGAAACATGGCTCCACCACTTTGATCCTGAGACAAAACGACACTCACAACAATCGAAACGTCCTTCATCCCCTAACCCAAAAAAATTCCGTGTGCAAAAATCAGATGGTAAGATGATGACATCGGTCATCTGGGATGCAGAAGGGGTAATTATTGCGGATTACCTGCAAAAGGGCGTAACTACCATTGCATCATGCTATTGCACCTTCCTGCGCCGTTTTAGAGAAGAGATAAAGACAAAACGTCGCGGAAAATTGGGGCGCCGAGTGGTTTTGCATCAGGACAACGCACCGGCGCACAAAGACCTCGCAACAGCGGAAACTCTGCGTGACTGCGGGTTCGAATTGTTACGTCATCCGCCATATTCTCCAGATTAGGCTCCATCAGTCTTTTTTCGTTTCTCATATCTAAAGAAAGACCTTATCGTCCGGGGGCTGTGATAAAATTTGTCTTGATACTTGTGGAGTAATTAAAGTGTGCTGAGCGTGGGCAATTTTGATGACTGAGATTGTCGCAGTGCTTAAATAACTACCTAACTGTATAAGACACTGGTTAGAGCCGCTGATACATTTAAACGGATATTTTGAGTCGGTTCCTTAATCAGCGCGGTAGCTGCTAAATTCAAACTACTTAAATTTTGTAGATTTGTTTTGAGGCTGTGCTTATATTTCTTTCACGTGTTCCAGGTAGCTTAATAATTGTGCACGTAAATCCTATAGCTTATGCTGAAGGTTAATGAGCGCTGTGTATTCCGTGGTTTAGTGGTGTCTTGTTGCTGCTACGTGTAATTATTCCGTCACCTGTTGCCAGTAGCTACTCCTGCTGGTTCTGGGCGTGATGACTGAGTCTGTTACTAGTGTAATTCTTGAGACAACGTGCAGCCTTAATGATGTTTCAAATTTAATCCTTTAAATGGCTCAGAAAGTAATTAATTTAATAGAATGTTGTGTAACCTTTTAACTGGTTTTTAACTCTGTTAGTTTCTTGCAATTTTACTTTGGTTACTAGTAAATTTTGTCACTCTAAGAATTCCTTGGCTTGTAGCCACATTCTGGAGTGTAAAGTGAATTGAGCGTTTCAAGGTTTAAATGTGAAGCTGCGATTGAGTCCGTTGTGGACGTGATTAATTGAAGGTATAATTCAGATCCTGTTTATCCTCTGGGAAATTTTGCCTGTAATAAATGTGTTTTAAAGTTGTTGTTGTTGTGGTCATCAGTCCTGAGACTGGTCTGATGCAGCTCTCCATGCTAATCTATCCTGTGCAAGCTTCTTCATCTCCCAGTACCTACTGCAACCTACATCCTTCTGTATCTGTTTAGTTTATTCATCTCTTGGTCTCCCTCTAAGATTTTTACCCTCCACGCTGCCCTCCAATACTAAATTGGTGATCCCTTGACGCCTCAAAACATGTCCTACCAACCGATCCCTCCTTCTAGTCAAGTTGGGCCACAAACTTCTCTTCTCCCCAATGCTATTCAGTACCTCCTCATTAGTTATATGATCTACCCATCTAATCTTCAGTATTCTTCTGTAGCACCACATTTCGAAAGCTTCTATTCTCTTCTTGTCCAAACTAGTTATCGTCCATGTTTCACTTCCATACATAGCTACACTCCATACAAATACTTGCAGAAATGACTTCCTGACACTTAAATCTGTATTCGATGTTAACAAATTTCTCTTCTTCAGAAACGCTTTCCTTGCCATTGCCAGTGTACATTTTATATCCTCTTTACTTCGACCATCATCAGTTATTTTGCTCCCTAAATAGCAAAACTCCTTTACTACTTTAAGTGTCTCATTTCCTAATCTAATCCCCTCAGGATCACCCAACTTAATTCGACTACATTCCATTATTCTCGTTTTGCTTTTGTTGATGTTCATCTTATATCCTCCTTTCAAGGCACTATCCATTCCGTTAAACTGCTCTTCTAAGTCCTTTGCAGTCTCTGACAGAATTACAATGTCATCAACGAACCTCAAAGTTTTTATTTCTTCTCCATGGATTATAATACCTACTCGGAATTTTTGTTTTGTTTCCTTCACTGCCTGCTCATTATACAGATTGAGTAACATCGAGGAGAGGCTACAACCCTGTCTCACTCCCTTCCCAACCACTACTTCCCTTTCGTGCCCCTCGACTCTTATAACTGCCATCTGCTTTCTGTACAAATTGTAAATAGCCTTTCGCTCCCTGTATTTTACCACTGCCACCTTCAGAATTTGAAACAGAGTATTCCAGTCAACATTGTCAAAAGCTTTCTCTAAGTCTACAAATGCTAGAAACGTAGGTTTGCCTTTCCTTAATCTAGCTTCTACGATAAGTGGTTCAAATGGCTCTGAGCACTATGGGACTCAACTGCTGAGGTCATTAGTCCCCTAGAACTTAGAACTAGTTAAACCTAACTAACCTAAGGACATCACACACATCCATGCCCGAGGCAGGATTCGAACCTGCGACCGTAGTGGTCTCGCGGCTCCAGACTGCAGCGCCAGAACCTCTCGGCCACTTCGGCCGGCCTACGATAAGTCGTAGGGTCAGTATTGCCTCACGTGTTCCAATATTTCTACGGAATCCAAACTGATCTTCCCCGAGGTCGGCTTCTACCAGTTTTTCCATTCGTCTGTAAAGAATTCGCGTTAGTATTTTGCAGCCGTGACTTATTGAATTGATTGTTCGGTAATTTTCACATTTGTCAGCACCTGCTTTCTTTGGGATTGGAATTATTATATTCATCTTGAAGTCGGAGGGTATTTCGCCTGTCTCATACATTTTGCTCACCAGATGGTAGAGTTTTGTCGTGACTGGCTCTCCCAAGGCCGACTGTAGTTCTAATGGAATGATGTCTACTCCTGGGGCCTTGTTTCGACTCAGGTCTTTCAGTGCTCTGTCAAACTCTTCACGCAGTATCGTATCTCCCATTTCATCTTCATCTACATCCTCTTCCATTTCCATAATATTGTCCTCTAGTATATCGCCCTTGTATAGACACTCTATACACTCCTTCCACCTTTCCGCTTTCCCTTCTTTGCTTAGAACTGGGTTTCCATCTGGGCTCTTGATATTCATGCAAGTGGTTCTCTTTTCTCGAAAGGTCTCTTTAATTTTCCTGTAGGCAGTATCTATCTAACCCCTAGTGAGATAAGCCTCTACATCCTTACATTTGTCCTCTAGCCATCCCTGCTTAGCCATTTTGCACTTCCTGTTGATCTCATTTTTGAGACATTTGTGTTCCTTTTTGCCTGCTTCATTTACTGCTTTTTTATATTTTATCGTTTCATCGATTAAATTCAATATTTCTTCTGTTACCCAAGGATTTCTACTAGCCGTCGTCTTTTTACCTACTTGATCCTCTTCTTCTACTGTATTTCTTTCCCCCATCCTATCAATTGTTCCCTTATGCTCTCCCTGAAACTCTGTACAACCTCTGGTTTAGTCAGTTTATCCAGGTCCCATCTCCTTAAATTCCCACCTTTTTGTAGTTTCTTCAGTTTTAATCGACAGTTCATAACCAACAGATTGTGGTCAGAGTCCACATCTGCCCCTGCAAATGTCTTACAATTTAAAACTTGGTTCCTAAATCTCTGTCTTACCATTATATAATTTATCTGAAACCTGTCAGTATCTCCAGGCTTCTTCCATGTATACAACCTTCTTTTATGATTCTTGAACCAAGTGTTAGCTATGATTAAGTTGTGCTCTGTGCAAAATTCTACCAGGCGGCTTCCTCTTTCATTTCTTAGCCCCAATCCATATTCACCTACTACGTTTCCTTCTCTCCCTTTTCTTACTACCGAATTCCAGTCGCCGGCCGCGGTGGTCTAGCGGTTCTAGGCGCGCAGTCCGGAACCGCGCGACTGCTACGGTCGCAGGTTCGAATCCTGCCTCGGGCATGGATGTGTGTGATGTCCTTAGGTTAGTTAGGTTTAAGTAGTTCTAAGTTCTAGGGGACTGATGACCACAGATGTAAGTCCCATAGTGCTCAGAGCCATTTTGAATTCCAGTCACCCATGACTATTAAATTTTCGTCTCCCTTCACTATCTGAATAATTTCTTTTATTTCATAGTACATTTCTTCAATTTCTTCGTCATCTGCAGAGCTAGTTGGCATATAAGCTTGTACTACTGTAGTAGGCGTGGGCTTCGTGTCTATCTTGGCCGCAATAAGGTGTTCACTATGCTGTCTGTTGTAGCTTACCCGCACTCCCATTCTTTTATTCATTATTAAACCGACTCCTGCATTACCCCTAATTGATTTTGTATTTATAACCCTGTATTCGCCTGACCAAAAGTCTTGTTCCTCCTGCCACGAACTTCACTAATTCCTACTATATCTAACTTTAACCTATCCATTTCCCTTTTTAAATTTTCTAACCTACCTGCTTGATTAAGGGATCTGACATTCCACACTCCGATCCGTAGAACGCCAGTTTTCTTTCTCCTGATAACGATGGCCTCTTGAGTAGTCCCTGCCCGGAGATCCGAATGGGGGACTATTTTACCTCCGGAATATTTTACCCAAGAGGACGCCATCATCATTTAACCATGCAGTAAAGCTGCATCCCCTCGGGAAAAATTACGGCTGTAGTTTCCCCTTGCTTTCAGCCGTTCGCAGTACCAGCACAGCAAGGCCGTTTTGGTTAGTGTTACAAGGCCAGATCAGTCAATCATCCAGACTGTTGCGCCTGCAACTACTGAAAAGGCTGCTGCCCCTCTTGAGGAACGACACATTTGTCTGGCCTCTCAACAGATACCCCTCCGTTGTGGTTGCACCTACGGTAAGGCTATCTGTATCACTGAGGCACGCAAGCCTCCCCACTAACAGCAAGGGCCATGGTTCTTGGGTTTTAAAGTATTATCTGTTTATTAGGTGTTCCAGCTCCTTACCACTCCACCACCTAGCTCTTAGCTACCGCAGCCATTATGGAATCCCCTGCCCGCAACTTGTCTGGCAGGTAGAAGAGCCAAGGGCTCTGAAGTGGTGTTTTACTTTATAACGACTACTGCTGATGAGCATTGGAGATGGCCAAACAACAACTGTAATTGTAAAATTTTTACAGTCGGAGTGATAATGATTTAATTTTCTGTTTAACGCAACATGACCGAAAAACTGAGAAATCTTGGTAACATCCAGTGCCTGTGAACGTATCTCGACTCAATCATTTTCAGATATCTTCAGGAAGAAAAGTCACAGCAGCACTACTGCGCATTTTCCAGCAGATTACTTTTTCGGTTTCTCTCTATTTGTAGAGTCTTGTGCCGTAAAGAAGTAAGGGAGAGGATGTTGAAATAGGTGGTCGGTTTCCTCTTTCTATAAAACAAATGCACACTTGGATTAACACAGTTCTTTATTTACTTGTACTGAATACTTAACTTGAATAGAGCCCATGTGGTACAAGCTTATCAGTAATAGTCCTTTTGCAGACAATATCGGTAATCTTGCTATTACAAACTTTAGTCACTAATCTGGTCGCTACGCACTGTTTTAGCGTCAGATAAACTACAACCGCTCTGCGATCGAACTGACAGACGCCAAACTGGAGTGTGAGTCAGTGAGACCCTACAGTCAGCGGCGGCGGCCTAAATAGATGTTGTCGAAAGGGCGTTGGCGGCATGTTGCATGTTGGTGTGTCTCTGGCCTCTCTCGTGATAGTCGCTCTTGATCCGGCGCCTAGTATCGATCTTCGTGCTACATCTTCGCCGCCGCAAATCTTGTACTTTCCTTCATACGCTCCCGCAGATTGGAGCACGACTTTTACAGCAGAAATCGCGACAGATACTAAATTAACTGTAACATTTTTAGGATTACATTCTGGTATGTTATCGATCACATTGCAGGAAAAACTCTTTCATTTTGTATGACAACACTGCAAAGACCACCTGATATGCATTTGTTTCATTCTGTAAACTTCCAAAGTCTACATGAACAGTATATATTTGAGAAAATCGCTTGCTACAACATTTAAAGACCCCAACTATAAAAAGTCTTGGTTGCTCTTTGAAGCCTTCCTTCCGGTTTTTCTATTATTAACTGTGGATCTGCCTCCAAAGCCGTTGCTATTTAAAAAAAGAAATACCTTCTACCATCATTCATAGTTAGTGCCTCTGCTTGAAGATAAACTTGTTGACTAGAATCTTGATCTTTCTTATTTACGTGCTATTTGGCCCTGTGGTGGTATAACATCCTCTTTGTTGGTTATGTAGCAATTCAGTAACAAAATCGTACCCTCAATGTCACATGATTGTCCAAGTCATCCAACTTTTCAGAATATATTTTAGGTATGGAAATCTGCTCCTCTTGCTGCCTCTTACATACTTTTAAGCGACCATCATCTGTACCTCCACAATGATGATCGGTTAAACTAAGGATCTTACAATCTTTGATTCTAACCATACCTCTGTTCTGAACAGCACCAAATTACAGTCCTGTCTACTATGGTTCTCTTTATGGTATATGTGCAACTCTAATAGCGGTCTCAAGGTTTATTGTGAATGGTTGTTGACATATCGAACCTATAGTCACACAAACGCACGTGTCTCGTGAACTGAACAGTACGAAAGTTAAATTTCTACCAAAGGTGACTGTTCAGGCAGTCGTCAACTGGAACTGATGAGAACTTTCAAGCTGCAGGTAGGCCTAGACTCATGGGAAGCGTTTTTGACTGACAAAGACTGTCGGAGAGCCTGTAAGCCGTGACTTAAACCGTCATCACACAGGACGAGTTAGCTTTGTGTTGATGTGACGCTGTATGAGTTTTGTGACGTCACTTCCTGATTTTTGTCGTTGAGCAGCTATTTTATCACGTGAAGCACAAATGAAGTTCTGCGATATTTCGGCTACGCGCCTCGTTAACTAGAACCAATAAGGTGCAACAACGCTCTTTGCGTCACAAGCAGAACTTGCGAGACGTCATACTGTATTTGTTGTGTTCAGCTGAAGCCCATATTTTGTGTGCTTTATGTTATAACTTACACCCTATGAGGATATGCTAAGCATCAGCCCATTGAATCTCCCGTGATCGCGTTGCTATTGGTACGATCTGTTGTAATAAAATGTCGTCATATTGGTGGTTCGAGAAATTTCGTACTTACTTATTTGCGTGTTACAACTCGCGTGTTATGAAAGTACACCGCCTTAAGGCAACGACACATTGAAGATTCATCAAAAACGCGTCGTGGTTGGTAGGACCTGTTGTAATTAATTGACAGTTAATAACATATCGCGGCTAAAGCCTTAAGAATACCATAACGTAAAATATGAAATTACTCATTTAAGAACTTGAGTGTAGTATAGTTGGAAGAGGCGTCACGTTGCGAAACAGAAGATGGTGGGTTAGGGTCCTGCTTTATAAGAGTTTTTTTCGCCTCCACTTCTTCTAAACGAGTTGCTATCAAATCTTCGAATAAGCACTAGTGTAACGATTGAATTCATGACATCCAGAGATTTATGGCTCTATATGACATTTTTGTTTATATGGGGAGATGCATATGAGGCCCGAAGGTGGCATAGTTAAACTGGTAATCTTCAAAATAAAATAAAGTAACATCCTAAGTTACACGGCTGTTGGTGAATTTCATTGGCATTGACAATTACTTAACCAGCTGATGTCTCCAGTCCATGATGGCCCAACAGAGAACAAAGAAAAAGTGTTATTTAAAATGTGTGCAATAATTTCGAGAATATATCAATAAAGTGAAAACTGATACATGTTCATTGTTTTGAATGGAACTGATACAACAAGATCAAACCCGTGAACTCCTGCAACTTCAAATATTTTGTCAATATTCTAAAGGAAAACGAGACAGAAGATCCCTAGGCGTCAACCACGAGAAACAATGAAGAAGAATTTTACCAGCTAAGTATCAATTATTTTGATCAATCAACATTTCTGAACTTTCCACCCTGTTTGCTCAGTGTGCTGTTATGAAGGACGAAGCATATGTCCTGAAAATCAACAGAGAAAGAATTTAAACAATTAATTTGAATCGTTAGTTATAGGGTGGTGGTCAGAACATGAAGATATAATTCCAGTCCAGAACAAGAATTAATTATTTCTAGAATTGTTTGATTGGTTCCAGTGTTAAACTTCAACTGAAAGTCAAGTCTTCTGCATCTACTTAAATTTTTTTTTTGTGCGGGTGCACGGTCTCAATGTGTTTTGCGAATGAAAACATGGCCCGAGTGGGCTGTAATCTGTGCATTATCTGTAATTAGACAGTTTCAGGCATGGGTCATTTTCAAGCACATATTTTAAACTTCACGCTTCAATTCACATTTTACATCGTTTACTTCTCCACATGTACCAGCGATGTAGTAAAACTGGACACGAAGAGTGAACCTTAAAATGTGACACTGAAAATACCCACTTTTGAAATTGGCTAACTGCACTGACAATAAACAGATTACAGCCTATTTGGTCCACATTTTCATTCTCTTCTACATGTACATCTATACTCTTCAAACTAATGTGAAGTACATGGCAGAGGGAACGTCCCATAGTACTTGTCACACTGACGGAAAAAAAAATCAGAGCACCAAGAAGGAATTGTGCGACGTAAACGAAAGTTGGTACACGTGTTTGTAAAACTGAAAGATTTCGCACGAGTCGCGTAAGAGTGGCGTTAGTAGTGCCATTCTAAACATGAAAATCAGGTTTGCTTGAAATACTCACTGTAACTGTCGTAATCGTGAGCGCTAGTTACCTTTGAGATTGGACATGGAGATTTGACATTAGTCAAGTATGCCTTTAAGGCGGCTCTGTCACGGATTGCGCGGCCCCTCCGGCCGGAGTTTAGAGCCCTCCCTCGAGCAAGGTGTGTGTGTGTTATTCTTAACGTTAGTTTAAGTTAGCTTAACTAGTGTTTCAGTCTAGGGACCGATGACCTCAGCAGTTTGGTCCCTTAGGAACACATTTCAATTTTTTTTTTTACAACACAACACATGCACGTTTGCATCCTTGCATCCAACATTCTGACGGTCACACCAGTTATTAATGTACCAGCATTTCACATTTGCAATGGCTTATCTCGCGCTTATATCAAACTGTGATCTTGTAATGTTTATAACTGAAATGTGTCACCTAGACAAGTACAGGGTGATTCAAAAGGAATACCACAACTTTAGGAATTTAAAACTCTGCAACGACAAAAGGCAGAGCTAAGCACTATCTGTCGGCGAATTAAGGGAGCTATAAAGTTTCATTTAGTTGTACATTTGTTCGCTTGAGGCGCTGTTGACTAGGCGTCAGCGTCAGTTGATGCTAAGATGGCGACTGCTCAACAGAAAGCTTTTTGTGTCATTGAGTACGGCAGAAGTGAATCGACGACAGTTGTTCAGCGTGCATTTCGAACGAAGTATGGTGTCAAACCTCCTGATAGGTGGTGTATTAAACGTTGGTATAAACAGTTTACAGAGAATGGGTGTTTGTGCAAAGGGAAAAGTTCTGGACGGCCGAGAACGAGTGATGAAAATGTAGCACGCATCCAGCAAGCATTTGCTCGCAGCCCAGGAAAATCGACTCGCAGAGCTAGCAGAGAGCTGCAAATTCCACAATCAACTGTATGGAGAGTCCTACGAAAAAGGTTAGTTATGAAACCTGAACGTCAACTACCCGAGGCGATGGATCGGCCGCCAGGCAGCCCGTGACAGAGCATTTCATCACTGGCCTCCAAGAAGCCCTGATCTTACCCCCTGCGATATTTTCTTATGGGGGTATGTTAAGGATATGGTGTTTCGGCCACCTCTCCCAGCCACCATTGATGATTTGAAACGAGAAATAACAGCAGCTATCCAAACTGTTACGCCTGATATGCTACAGAGAGTGTGGAACGAGTTGGAGTATCGGGTTGATATTGCTCGTGTGTCTGGAGGGGGCCATATTGAACATCTCTGAACTTGTTTTTGAGTGAAAAAAAAAAACCTTTTTAAATAGTCTTTGTAATGATGTATAACAGAAGGTTATATTATGTTTCTTTCATTAAATACACATTTTTAAAGTTGTGGTATTCTTTTTGAATCACCCTGTATATTCCCGAAATTTCATTATATCAATTATATTTTCGTGTTGCAATTTTTTCCGTCTGTGTTTGGGCTTCTTTTCCTTCCACTCACGTATGGAAAGCGGGAAGAATGACTGATCAAATGCCTCTGTGCGCTTTGTATTATATTGGTCTAATCTTGACCTTGCTTGCCTAAGGGAGCGATATGTAAGAGGTCGTAATATAGTTGTAGATTAAAGTTGGTTCTAGAAACTTCCTAAGCAGGTTTTCATGAGATGGTTCGCGGCTATCTTTAAGCGTCTGCCAAAGCAGTTCTATCAGCATTTCTGTGACACTCTCCCATGAATCGAACAAACCTGTGAGCATTCGTGCTGCTCTTCTCTGTATCTGGTCAATATTCCTTCGTACTCCTGTTTGGTATGGGTCGCACATACTTGAGCAATATTCTAGGGTGCGTCGCACTAGTGTCTATTACGCAGTCTCCTTTGTAGACTGACTGCATTTCCTCAGTATTCTACCAATGAACCGAAATCTGCCACCTGATTTACCTGCGGCATGATCGTTCCATTTCATATCCTTTCAAATTTTTACGGTCAGGTATTTGTGTGAGTTGACCGGTTCCAACTGTGACTCATACACTTTTTCGTTTTGTGTGGCGCACAATTTTACATTTCTGAACATGTGAAGCAAGTTGCCAAACGTTACACCACTTTGAAATCTTATGAAAATCCTACTGAATATTTGCGCAGCTTCTTGCACACAGTACTTCCTTATAGATAACTTCAGCAATAGCGAAAAATGTGAGGCTGCTATTAAAAACATCCGTATCGTCATTAATATACAACATGAACAGCAAGATTCCCAACACACCTCCCAAGGGGTGCACCCCAAGTTACTTCTACATCTGTCGATGACTCTTCATCCAAATAACTTGGTTGAAGACGTGTCTATTTGTAAGACTCTGGTTAAGGTTATCCTGTAGTTTCGTGTGTTAAGCCAACTGGTGTTCGTTTGCCGTAATATGACAGAAATTGAAGTCTATCAGTTGTGCGAGTGCTCAAACTGCAGCTACCCTCCTGCTAGGCAGGCAGGATTAGAAGTCCGGGCCTATTATTGTAGTGATGTTCGTTCGATAAGGCGTGGTCACACTGATCAGGCGTAGCGTCTCTGTAGCGTAACTCCATATGTGCATGGATGTAGGGCGCATGTCCTTTGCTTAGTTGATATCGCAAATGTTTGAGGTGGCAGGACTGTGCTTAAAATTCTCGTTGCCTATCACAGTTAGATAGGAGGGAGTTCCGAAAAGTAATCAAAAATGGTTCAAATGGCTCTGAGCACTATGCGACTTAACGTCTGAGGTCATCAGTCGCCTAGAACTTAGAACTAATTAAACCTAACTAACCTAAGGACATCACACACACATCCATGCCCGAGGCAGGATTCGAACCTGCGACCGTAGCGGTCGCTCGGTTCCAGACTGTAGCGCCCAGAACCGCACGGCCACTCCGGCCGGCCGAAAAGTAATGCCGCCGTATTTTTTATGTAAAAAAATCTTAAAGGTTTTTAAGTAAAACAAACTTTATTAATATTATACATCTTTACTCTTCATATCTAGATATCTATTCCTCGACGTAGTCACCCTGGCGGGCAGTTTGTTAATAGCGTCACTGTAGAACGTTTAACTTCGTTGACGGAGCCACAGCCTCGTCTTCGCTTGCACCACTTCATCACTCTCAAAGTAAAGTCCATGAAGGTGTTCTTCAGGTTTTGGAAACAGATGTAAATCGGATGGGACCTGGTCGGGACTATATGGAGGATGGTCGATGACAGTGAATTCAGGACGTCGGATAGTTGCAGATGTCGCGGCGCTCGTACGTGGTGTGGCATTATCATGCTGCAGGAGAGGGTGGACGAACGTATTCTGCGGTTAGAAACTCGATTACAGCACGCTGTTCCTCACGCATCGACATAGTTACGTTACACACTGCCATGTTACACAGTACAATTCGAAGCCCTCTAGCGGCAGAGGGTTGCAACTTACGTCACTGAAGCGGGAAAGTGGACAGAGCAATATGCATGACATGTAACACCTCAACCAATATCCATACATGTAACACCTGAACCAAAATTGAGAACAGTATAAAAAATTCGAGGCATTACTTTTCAGCACACACTCATACTTTAACTTCTGGTGGTAAACATACTACGTGTATTTTACAGCGAATGCCTTGCAAGATAATTAGGGAGATTATTTTCCTCTTAGCTGTGTGCTGGACAGCTTTACACTGCAGTGGTATGTTCGAGCATTTTTGGTGCGTACATGAGGTCATCGCTGTCTCGCTGTGGATGTCGGTCTTCTACAAGAAATGTTCAGACATAGACCAGTTTTGAAGTTGGATTACGCCGTTTAAACCTTTTGTTTTCGCCTGCGGTCCAACCTGGAACTTTGAGTGTGTGAAGCGCACGTGACAACCACATTTTTTCAGAGAATATAATGCATCGATTTGGATAATATTCACTTAAGTTAATTGGACGTAACGATCGGAAGAAACATAAAATTAAAGAACACGAGGTGTTCATCATTGTTGAATAGATCTGGGCGCAGTTTGCTGTCCTCGATTAAAATGTATCGTATTTCGTTCTGATCAGACAGTGTTTTCCACGTTGCCAAAATTTCTATTGAAATGTCGTCTGGTATATTATTCACCTTCGTTCTAAAATTTGTGTTCCTCGGTTGCATGGAAATCTCTTAAAATCACTTAATTAACTAACATGCCATGGAACCAATAATAGCATTATTCTTTTGATTTGGAAAGTACATCACATCTGATACAACCAGTTCCACCGTAATGACGTACCTTCTATCATTTCTTCTTAGGAATGCTATTTGTTTGTTAATACTGTCCCATACAGTGCTGTAATCTCTGCCTGTACATCGATATACGAATATTAGCGTATCCATTAAATCACATTTGATGCACAATTTGTTATAGCGAAGTCCAATTAAATGCACTCTATCATTTACCAGTATATTGATCCCATGTACCAAGTAGAGCTGGGTACGGAAGCGGGCATGCTACAGAAGTTCGCCGCTAATATTGTTAGCTGTTACGATCAGCATCTTCCTGTCGTTTACACACCGTGTCTTGTATTTCTGTACATTTAAAGAGCTTGGCTTTTCAATATGCCAAACAGAAATGCTGCCCTTACATGAAATTAGCCGCACATCGAAAATGTTATCAATGTGGTACGTTGTCTAAAGCCCAGCGAAAATCGTGTGTGGAAAGAGAGTGCTGTGTTTCGTATGATAGTCTAATTATTTGATATGGCCGAATTTGGAGATAAGCGATCTATTCAGAAAAACCCTTAATAATCGAGATCGCAAATATTATTTTTATAAAAAATACAAAAATACAGTGATTAGTGTACAACTGCCAAATGGCGGAACACATTATAATTTGTGTAAGTAGGGTCGTTTGTTACACATTCCAATGGAACAACGATGTAGATTATCTCAGAGAAAAAGACATCATATGTAATGCAGACTGACAGAACCAGGCAATTCACGTATGTGGATACTGAGATCATGCTTGCCACATCACGTTACTATAAAGCAACTTCATAAGTAGTAGCGGTTATTGGTTCTGTAGAACGAGTCTTCTACCTGCCGCAGCACGCGCCCTTCCTTGTCTAGCGAGGCCTGTGCCCTGAGCGATGCGTGATGGTTATGTTCACATATGCAGATCACGATGATCTCTCCATTGGCAAAAGATACCGGACTAGACCTCATTCAGATCTCCTGGAGGTGATTGCTAAGGGGGAGGTGACCATGACAAAAATTCTAAATAACCAACAAAACGATAACGTTCTACGAGACGGGGCATGCAGTGCCAGAATTGTGGACGTGGTAGGGAACATAGAAAATCTGAAAAGGGAAATGCTAAGGCTGAAACTAGAAATAGTGGGGGCCAGAAAAGCAGTAGGGTTCGTTATAAATAGGAAGACAGTGTGAACAGTTCTGTGATAGGGTTGTTCTCATCAGAACGACAGCAGACCAACATCGACAACGATAGTTCAGGTATACATGCCGACATCGCAGGCTGAAGATGAAGAGATAGAGAAAGTATATAAGGGTATGGATCGGGTAATTAAATATATAAAGGGAGATAAAATTCTAATAGTTACGGGGGACTAGAATGGCGTTGTAGGGGAAGGAGTAGAAAAAAGGGTTACAGGAGAATATGGTTTTGGTAATAGGAATGAGAGAGAAGAAAGACTAATTGAGTTCTGCAAAAAATTTCAGCTGGTAATAGCGAATACTCTGTTCAAAAATCACAATAGCAGGAGGGATCCTTGGAAAAGGCCGGCAGATATGGAAGATGTCAGAGGCTTCATCACGGTAAGGTAGAGATTCCGAAATCAGATATTGGACTGTAAGGCGTACCCAGCAGGAGATATAGACTCACACAATGTAATAGTGATGAAGATTAGGCTGAAGTTTAAGAGACTAGTCAGCAAGAAGCAGTGCGCGAAGAAGGAATGAAGGGATGTGCTTGAAATTCTCTGAGGCTATAGATAGTGCGACAACGAATAGCTCAATAGGTAGTTGAGTTTAAGAGGAATGGACATCTCTGAAAAGGACAGTTACTGAAGCTGGAGAGAAAGACACAGGTACAAAGAAGGAAACTCGACAACAGGAGGTAACTGGATAACAGAAGAAACATTTCAGTTTATCGATAAAAGAAAAAAAGCACAAAATGTTAAGGGAAATTTTGGAATGTAGAAATACAAGTCACTTAGGAATGAAATAAATAGGAAGTGCAGGAAAGCTAAGGCGAAATGTCTGCATGAAAAATGTAAAGAAGTGGAAAAAGAAGGACTGACTAAACATATAGAGAAGTCAAAACAACCTTTCGTGAAGTTAAGAGCAAGGATGGTAACCTTAAGAGTGCAATGGAAATTCCACTATTAAATGCAGAGCAGAGAGCGAATATGTGGAAAGTGTACACTGAAGGCCTCTGTGAGGGGGAAGACTTGTCTGATAACGTGATAGAAGGAGAAACAGGAGTAGGTATAGAAGAGATAGGGGATCCAGTGTTAGAATTAGAATTTAAGAGAAACTTAAGATTGAATAAGGCACAAGGGATAGATAACATTCCATCAGAATTTGTAAAATAATTGGGGAAAGTTGCAACTAAACGACTATTCACGCTGGTGTGTAGACTGTATAAGTATGACGATTTACCATCTCACTTTCGGGAAAACGTCGTCCATACAATCCTGAAGATTGCAAGAGCCGACAAGTGCGAGAACTATCGCACAATCAGTTTAACAGGTGACGCATCCAAGTTGCTGACAAGAACAATAAACAGAAGAATGGAAAATAAAACTAAGAATTTGTTACATGACTTCAGTTTCACTTTAGAAAAGGTAATGGGACCAGAGTGACAATTCTGAATATGCGGCTGATAATGGAAGCAAGAGTAAAGGAAAATCAAGACATGTTCACAGGATCTGTCGACCTGGAAAAAGTATTCGACAGTGTAAAATGGTCAAGATATTGGTCATTCTGAGAGAAATACGGGTACGTTAAGGGAAAGACAGGTAATATACAGTATGTACAAGAGCCAAGAGGGGACAGTAAGAGTGGAAGACCAAGAACAAAGTGCTCGCATTGAAAATGGTGTAAGACAGGGATGTGGTCTTCCATCTCTACTGATCAATCTATACACCGAAGAAGCAATGATGGAAATAAAAGTAAGTTTCAAGAGTGAACTAAAATTCAAGGTGAAAGGATGTCAGTGATAAGATTCGCTGATGACACTGCTATCAGCAGTAAAAAAGGAGGCTTCTAGTATCAAACATAGCCCTTAATTTGAGGAAAAATTTCTGAGAGTGTAAGTTTCGAGCACAGCACTGTATGGTAGTGAAACATGGACTGTGGGAAAACAGGAAAAGAAGAGAATCGAAGCATTTCAGATTTGGTGCTATAGAAGAATGTTGAAAATTAGATGGACTGATAAGGTAAGGGAATGAGGAGGATATCTGTTAACATATGTGTTAACACATAAGGGAGTACCTTGCATGATACTAGAGAGAGCTGTAGAGATCAAAAACTGAAGAGCAACATAGAGATTGGGATACATCCAGAAAATGATTGAGGACCTAGACTGCAATTGCTACTCTGAGATGAAGAGGTTGTCACAGGAGCGGAATTCGTGGCAAAAAAAGGAAAAATGCTTTCCACATAGTTCTAGTTTGTAGTGTGGAACAGTAATCTCATTCTACAGAGTCCGCAACAGCCACTGCTTATGACGTTACTTTAGAGTAACGTAATGTGACAAGTATGATCTCAGTGTGCATATATTAAAATTGTTTGATTGTGTCAGTCTGGATTACACATGATTCTCAGTTACTCTGGGTTAATTAACATGATTAATCCATTGGATATTATAACAAACGATCCTACTCGCACAAATTATGGTGATGTGTTCTGCGTTTGCACACTGATGGATGTATTTCGTAATGACCCGAAGATGGCTTGTAGGTAATCCGAAAGTAGCAATCAATAAAGTTATTTTTGCGAGCTTGAGTATTAAGGGTTTTTATGGAACGACAGCTTCCTATTATAGTGTTTGCTGGACACGTGCTGATGCTTTCAAGTAATTTCTTTTTCTCGAGGGATGTCATTAAGTGTAACAGCTGAATTCAAGTGGCTGTAAAGAGTGTAGTGTCGTTTTTGTGTAATCGAGAACAGCAACAGAAGAAGTGAAGGTTGACCCATCGTCGGAGTAGAAGTGAATGTCACGCAGTAGAATTGTTTGTCACATTCTGATGTGGGTATTACCAGCTAAATTGTCACAAGTTCTCTCGCAATCAGATAATGCGTTCGGAAGTTAATTCCAGACATTATCACACAATCTGTTGACAGACATACATGCTGCTGTTTGACGAGCAGATACTGGTGATGAAAACTCGCTCACCATCGGTACCCGGACCAGCCACCTCACGATCTGTTGCGACAGCAGAAGCGTGCGTTGGAGTACCTTCTCGGCTTTGAAGAGAGGTCGACTCTGAGTAATTCATTTTCGCTGCACAGCGATTCTTTCAAGGCCTTCAGAGAACTCTCGTTAAAAAATTTCACTGCACAGTATTGTTAGCTGTGCTACTATTTCTCCCATCATAGAGGGCTACAGTGGAGAAAGCAGTTCTACTTTAGGGAACTCGGGTTCAGCGAAAGCACACAGACAGGCACCGCAAGTGCCACAGACGCTCAGATATGCGCACACCGCTGCTACGAGAAACTACCGCTCATTGATAGTACAGTTGTGCAAGGGAACGGGAGAAAAAGGAAAGAGGCAGCAGTCGATCCTTTCATACCACCCAGGCAAGGCTTTGCAGCAGAAAAATAAAACTGATGGGACAATCATCAAATGCATCCTTTATTAGTACGTCAAATAGCTGGTTCGAGTAGGCAACATGGTTTGTGGGAGCGTAATGCAGAATCTTCTAGTTTTAGAGAGACGTCTAAAAAATGAATAGACGTCTAAGAAATGAAACTGGCCGAAAGTGCAACGTGACAAAGCAGGAATGGATGGAAGCGAAATGAAAAACTGAAGAAATTTCCATGACTAGGGGAAAGATAAATGTCGCGTATAGTGAAAGTGAAAAAAACTTTTAGAGAAAAGAGAAGCGCCGAATGCTCATGTGGAAAGCAAGTAATGATTGGAGCAGGACAGGCTGCAGAATGGAAGGACTGTATGAACGGTCTATTCAAAGGAAAACCTACGTCAGTACTGTGCAAGCCACCTGACGTGTCTGACAGAGGGTGCCTGTGGTACCACTGATATCCCCTGCAAACTCGGCGCGGTGGCTGATGGGTGCGACTGTAAAGGTATTTCACATTTACGGTCACACACCCTCCTCCCTCCTCCCCCCGTCGCCCCTCCCCCACAGCCACCACGACGAGTGCTAACTTAGTTCGCACAGACAGTAACTGATTCCTCCTTTCCCTGTTCTACTCGGGAATGACGCCTGGCAAGAGCAATTGTTCAGCTGTAATTTCTCGAATTTTGTCGATGTGGTCATTTCGCGAGACGTATGTAGGAAGAAGCAACACGTTGTCTCATTCTTCCCGGAACTTACTCTCTCGGTATTTCAACAGAAAACCTCTCCGTGATGCACAATGCCTCTCTTGTAGCGTTTCCCATTGGGATTTGTTAAATATCTCTGTAACGCTCCCGTGACGAAACGCGTCGCTCTTCGTTGGATCTTCCCTATCTCTTCTATAAATCCTACCTGGTAAGGATTTCAGACTGATAACAAATACTCAAGAATCGGTCGAACAAGTATTTGTAATATATTTATTTCGTCGATGAGTTGCATTCCCTTACGATACTTCCCACGAATCTCACAAGGGGAGGCCGCCAATTGTGAAATTCAGATTCGATTCATACTGCGCATAATAAAAGCTCATGGCCAGAGGTGTAATGTGGCAAAGCACCAAGATGCACTTCTCAGCCGTTGTCGAGAAAATCGACAGTTAAAAGAAACCGCTGCGGTGAAATACTCTCTACGATTAATAATATTCTACAGCGTCGTACCGCAGCGGTAAGCGCTCGGGTTCGTAATCCGGAGGTCGCCGGATCGAATCTCGCGCCATGCAACCTTTTTTCTAGTACTTGTTTTTTGTAATTCAAATGTGTGTATACACACACACACACACACACACACACACACACACACACATATATATATATATATATATATATATATATATAAATTCCCGGCAATCTGTTGCAACAATTATGCATATAATAAGTTGTTGAAAGTCGTTTGTCGTGGAAAAACTGGCGACTTCGAACATCATTATGTTTTCCGCAAACAAAGTTGTATTTCATAAATGTTATTAATTGTCCTCATAATGTTAACCACGTATAGTTAACGGAAGACGTAGAAACGATATTCCGAAACGAATACGTATAACGTAAGTCAAACGTTCGAATTAGAATAGAGACCCCACGTACACAAATTTGCTGTGGCAGGTATGAAATATAAACTTCGTTACTTGCTCGTTACACTTGAAGGCCAGATGTTGAAAGGGCCGAAACGAGCCGCCGCATAACAGCGTAGTTGCCTGCTAACTTCGAAAGAAGGTAGATGCGGTCCCTAGCGCAACTTATAACATCGTCGAAAATCAGTGCGGACGTGAGAGCTTTGGTACACCCTGTTAAACAAACGGAAAAATGGAGGTGGTACAATTGGAGAGCGATCCGCCTTCACCAACATGCATAAGCAATTCATTAATATATATAAATTACAAAAAACTAATAATAAAAAAAATTGCGTAGTGCGAGATTCGATCCGGCGACCTTTGGACTACTAACCCGAGCGCTTGCCTCTGCGCCACGACGCTGTAGAAAATTATTAGTCGTAGAGACTATTTCACCGCAGCGGTTTCTTTTAACTGTCGATTTTCTCGACAACGGCTGAGAAGTGCATCTTGGTGCTTTGCCACATTACACCTCTGGCCATGAGCTTTTATTATGCGCAGTATGAATCGAATCTGAATTTCACAATTGGCGGCCTCCCCTTGTCAGTCTGGCGTCTGATTTTGCTAGTATTTGTTTAATGTGGTGATTCCACTTAAGGTCGGTCAGGATGGTTACTCGTAGGTATTTTCTGGCAGACACTGTTTCCAACAATTTTTCATCAATGGTATAAAGGTGTACAGTAGTCGATTTTGCTCCTTTTTAAGCGCAGTACGTTACATTTATTTACGTTCAGGATCAACTTCCAGTCCCTAAACCATTGATCAATCCTCTGGAGGTCCTTTTGCAAATCGATACAGCCTTCTGGGGTTGCTGCCTTCTTGTAGACAACAGTATCATCTGCGAGTAGCCTTCTGGAGCTTCCGACACCTTTTACTAGATCGTATGTACACTGGTCAGCCAGAAGATTATGACCACCGACATGCTATCGGTATAAACTCGTCCAGGCGATAGCAGCGTCGCCTGGCGAGAAATGACTGCTAGTCAGTCACACGCTCAGTGCATGTAGTATCACTAAGCTTGCTATCCGTGTGTAGAATGGGGGAGTCGCGTGATCTATCCGAGTTTGACCTGGAGCAGATTGTGATGGCCAGGAGGCTCGGCTCGAGCATTTCGGAAACAGCACACCATGTCTGGTTTTCGATGTCTGCTATGGTGAGTGTCTTAAACACGTGGCGAAACCTCGTCCAGACGTCGTGGGGTTGGGCGGCCATCCCTCGTTACAGATGTCGAACGCTGTAGGCTGGGCAGACTGGTAAAGCAGGACAGGCGCGAACTGTGGCGGAACTAACATTAGTCTTTAATGTTAGGTAGAGTACAAGTGTGAACACACAGTGCACCGAACACCTCTAACGATGCCTCTGCAGCCGGCGACCCATATAAGTGCCAATGTTAACAGCAAGAAATCGGCAGCTACAACTGAAATGGGCAGGTGACTATCTGCTCTGGATGTTGGCGCAGTGTCAGAGCATTGCATGGTCTCATAAATCCTAATACCTTCTTCATCTTGCCGATGAGAGGGCGCGAACCCGCCGTTTTCTAGGGGAACAGTGTAGTGTTGGCAGAAGAGCCAACACCGTGTTGCTAGATGAGGCCGAAATGCACGCGTTTAATTACACGCAGACTGGCGTGAGGTCTGGAACAATTAAAGGAGTTGAGTCTAATAAGAAAAGAACGTAGTTCTTGGAATACTTAACTTTAATCCATATTTGGAGTACATCGCTCTTGACTGTACATGCTTCAATATAAATATCAATTGAATACGGTGCCTTGCTAGGTCGTAGCAAATGACGTAGCTGAAGGCTATGCTATCGCCTCGACAAATGAGAGCGTAATTTGTCAGTGAACCACTGCTATGAACGTCGGCTGTACAACTGGGGCGAGTGCTAGTAAGTCTCTCTAGACTTGCCGTGTGGCGGCGCTCGGTCTGCAATCACTGACAGTGGCGACACGCGGGTCCGACGTATACTAATGGACCGCGGCCGATTTAAAGGCTACCACCTAGCAAGTGTGGTGTCTGGCGGTGACACCACAAACAGCTCCTTGACACCTATATCTACATGGATACTCTGCAAATTACATTTAAGTGCCTGGCACAGGGTTCACCGAACCACCTTCACAATTCTCTATTACTCCAACTTCGTATAGCGCGCGGAAAGAACGAACACCTATATCTTTCCGTACGAGCTCTGATTTCCCTTATTTTATCGTGGTGATCGTTTCTCCCAATGTAGGTCGGTGTCAACAAAATATTTTCGCATTCGGTGGAGAAAGTTGGTGCTTGGAATTTCGTGAGAAGATTCCGTCGCAACGAAAAACGCCTTTCTTTTAATGATGTGCAGCCCAAATCCTATATCATTTCAGTGACACCCTCTCCCATATATCTCGATAATAAAAGACGTGCTGCCCTTCTTTGAACTTCTTCGATGTACTCCGTCAGTCCTATCTGGTAAGGATCCCACACCGCGCGGCAGTATTCTAAAAGAGGACGGACAAGCGTAGTGTATGTAGACAGTCTCCTTAGTAGACCTGTTACATTTTTCTAAGTGTCCTGCCAATAAAACGCAGTCCTTTGTTAGCCTTCCCCCCCACAACATTTTCTATCTGTTCCTTCCAATTGAGGTTGTTCATAGTTGTAGTTCTTAGGTGTTTAGTTGAATTTACGGCCTTTAGATTTTCTGATTTATCGTATAACCTGTACGGCGGGTCGGAGACAAACTGGCGGCGGTTCCGTTAAGCTCTGGGAAACATTCACATGGGTATTCATGGGTGCAGTGGAGCTCGTGCAAGGCACCATGACGGCCAAGGAGTATCGTACGCTGGTTGCAGATAACGTACACACTTTCATGACGATCACGTTTCCCGACGGCAGTGCATTATTCAAAAATATCTGTATGGTGCGAGAAGTGGCAATTGGCACTAAACAAAGAAAAGCGCGAAACCACATCCACATGGGTACTAAAAGAAATCCGCTAAATTTTGGGTATAAGATAAAGAGCACAAAACTAAGGGCTGTCAATTCGGCTAAATACCTAGGAATTACAAGTACGAACAACTTAAATTGGAAAGACCACATAGATAATAGTGTGGGGAAGGCGAAACAAAGACTGCGCTTTGTTGGGAGAATACTCAGAAGATGCGACAAACCCACTAAAGAGACAACCTACATTACACTTGTCCGTCCTCTGCTGGAATATTGCTGCGCGTTGTGCGATCCTTACCAGGTAGGATTGACGGAGGACATCGAAAAAGTGCAAAGAAGGGCAGCTCGTTTCGTGTTATCGCACAATAGCGGTGAGAGTGTCATTGATATGATACCCGAGTTGGTGTGGCAGTCACTGAAACAAAGGCTGTTTTCTTTGTGGCGAGATCTATTTACGAAATTTCAATCATCAACTTTCTCTTCCGAATGCGAAAATATTTTGTTGACACCCACCTACGTAGGGAGAAACGATCATCATAATAAAATAAAAGAAATCAGAGCTCGAACGGAAAGATTCAGGTGTTCCTTTTTCCCACGCGCCGTTCGAGAGTGGAATGGTAGAGAAGTAGTATGAAAATGGTTCGATGAACCCTCTGCCAGGCACTTAAGTGTGAATCGCAGAGTAACCATGTAGATGTAGATGTAGATGTAGGTGAAGACAGTGCGCCATGTCACAGTGTGATGGAGTGAACGGAAGAACACAGTGAGGAGTTCTAATTGATGTGCTGGTACCCAAATCGCCAGATCTGAACCCGATCGAACACATCTGGGATGTGACTGAGCATGGCGTCAGAGATTATAGCCCCCCCTCCTCGGAATTTACGGGAATTAGGTGACTTGTGTGTACCAATGACGAGCCAACACCTTCCAGCGAACTACCAAGGTTCAAATGGCTCTGAGCACTATGCGACTTAACTTCTGAGGTCATCAGTCGCCTAGAATTTAGAACTAATTAAACCTAACTAATCTAAGGACATCACACACATCCATGCCCGAGGCGGGATTCAAACCTGTGACCGTAGCGGTCGCTCGGCTCCAGACTGTAGCGCCTAGAACCGCTCGGCCACTCCGGACGGATAACTACCAAGGCCTCAATGCTTCCACGTCATGACGCTTCGCCGCTGTTATCCGTGTCAAAGATGGACATACCGACTATTAGATAGGTGGTCATAATGTTATGGCTGATCGGTGTATATATTGTAAATAGTAACGGTCCTATGGCACTTCCTTGGGGTAACCCCGAAATTACCTTTATAGTTGTCGATTTTGTTCCGTTAAGAGCGACGTGTTGAGTTCTACCCACAAGCTATCTACAACGCTGATCCGATACTCTGGGAATTTGTACCTTTTTCATTAAAAGACCATGTGCGATGGTGTCGAATGTCTTCCTGAAGTCAAGGAATACAGCATCAATCCGAACGCCTGTTGCCTACATCATCGCTTCATCGATTCGAGCAGCGGAATGTGTTTCACCAAATTAAAGAAGAACTAGGAAAAAGAGTAGAAGGAATTGAATGCCCTGCCCCTATTCCGCACAATAATATATCCAGCGCTGCTGCATTCTTAACTCTCGGCATTGAAATAATCGTCTAAAAATATTATTTTTCAGTATATTCAGTAATGACAGAGAAGCTGAAAAAGTTCTGCTTACACGTTGACAGCAATCGTCAGATTCTCTTAGCTCACTCAAAAACAAGATGCCCGCAGTTGTGAGAGTTCTTAAGCTTTGGATTCAGTTAAAACAATTTTTTGATGGCAAAGACAGGCCACCCAAAACAGATTCAAAATTTTTTCAGTGGTCCGATCAGTGATATTTCCTTCATGTGTCTGCAGTGAAACTTGGCTCTGTTTGAATATATATATATATCAAAAGCATGGAGAAGAATAAGGTTCTATAATTGAAATAAGAAAGATATTAATCGACACTCAAAGATGTCTGAGTGAAGAAAGACTGCTAGTTTTACTGGCATGCAAACGAATATGGACTGGAACATATTAAAGAATGTGAACCATAACCAAGAAATATTTAATCTGATTTCGAAATTTTAGGAAGAGAAAAGGCTTTCTATGCTATAGCATTTGATTACTTAGAGAACTAGGTTATTTCTTTTAATAAATATCAACTATTTGATTGGATGACGCCATCTGAAACCCCAGATTGGGTGAAAATTGGAAACACTATTATGTACCTGACCGAAATGGTATGAAAATTTCAGGCGTCAGTTGCTTACTGCAATGCATGTATCTGAAAGGCTTTTTAGAAAGTGAAAGTCACTCGAAAGAATGGAAGTCTAAACACTCCGAGGAAGAAAGGTGGATTCATTTTCTTAAGGAAAACGAAAATCCTGAACGCAAATGCCAACTGCTAAAATTATGCGGGTATTGGTTCTCTAATCGCACACAACGCCACTGTTGAAAGAGTGTTTTCGCTGATGTCAGCCCAGTGGACTGATGAAAGAAATCGATTGCTGCCAGGGACTATGGAATCAATCTTACAGTTGCAGTTTAACTACAGGCTGACTTGCATAGAGTTTTACAATACGTAGAAGGAAAAAAAAAAGAAACTTGCTGGAAAGGTGAAATCTTCCGAAAAATATGGTGTACCAACTACTTCCGTTGCAATAAGCTCCATGTAATTGTGTTCTAAATGAAACCGAAGGCTTTCTATTTTTGGCGATTTCCAGCGGTTGAGTACTGGAGTGAAGCGCGCGAAAAAGATGGAGGGGATGTGCGGCATACCTGTCCCTGTAGCCAGTATTTTGCTGCTCCCAGGTTTCGTCTGTTTCTACTGTGTAAATACAGTAAGATTCACGAATAAGCCCTTTGTGGTTGATTAATAATACTACAAGAATTGCCGCGCGGGATTAGCCGAGCGGTCTGAGGCGCTGCAGTCATGGACTGTGCGGCTGGTCCCGGCGGAGGTTCAAGTCCTCCCTCGGGCGTCGGTGTGTGTGTTTGTCCTTAGGATAATTTAGGTTAAGTAGTGTGTAAGCTTACGGACTGATGACCTTAGCAGTTAAGTCCCATAAGATTTCACACACATTTGAACTATAAGAATTGTTAAGCGGCGTGCTTATAGATAGCTTTTTTTTTGTTTATCCGAGTTCAAATAAAAAAAGCACTAAAACACAGTGTAATATGAAATTACAACGTAATATTAATGACAGAGAGAATTTCTGTGTTCGGCAGCCAGAACGCCACCGTAATTTGCTGCAACCAAGTCTTGCATGTCACAGGGTTCTCTAACTGCAAACGGACGAGTGTCCTGTCCAGAGGCAGAATCCTGCCTAGCCCTACATTCACAAAATTCGTCATCAGTGATACCCAAATTCTTCAAATTAATCTTACACGTTATCACTCGTGTTATCAATCTATTGAGGGTCTTCTAGGTGATGGTAGCCTGATGGTAGCCTTTATTTTGCCGTTCATATTCCTCCAGGAGATTTCATTCTCGACAGCTCAGGTCGGCGGACTTCTGCTGAAACAGAAATTGGCGCTGTTGTAAGGAAGAAGCTTTCCTTGGATTTCAGACGTGATGGATAAGCATGAGTTCCAAACAACGAATTTTTTGCCTATGTTTCTTACTTTATCTTTTGAATTTCTGCTGCCACCAGTCTTCTTACATCTGGAGGTGCAACTCACACGAGTAGAAAGATTCTAATGACTGAGGTTGGTCTCAGGCACTCTGCGACTGTGCATCCCTCTTACAAACAGCGACAAATACTTGATTGGCATGTCCAGAGTTCCTCGAGACTGGTGTGGCGTACTCTACAGCGGAGAGACATAGACAGCCGCTATTCGTGATCTGAAACTTGGCATCTCACCAGCGGGTGGTGCAAGGGCTGGGAGAATGGGTGGTTGTTGTTGCTGCGGGAAGTAGGGTACGGGGGTTAACAAGCTCTGCCTCATGTACTATAAGTAGGTAACACAAACTTGAGTTTCGAGGTCGGCCGATGTGGCCGAGCGGTTCTAGGCGCTTCAGTCCGGAACCGCGCTGCTGCTACGGTCGCAGGTTCGAATCCTGCCTCGGTCATGGATGTGTGTGATGTCCTTAGGTTAGTTGGGTTTAAGTAGTTCTAAGTATAGGGGACTGATGACCTCAGACGTTAAGTCCCGTAGTGCTTAGAGCCATTTGAACCATTTTTTGGAGTTTCGAGCTTCCGCAAGCTCCTGATAACCGATTTTCTTTTCCGAACTGGGGTAGAAGGTAACCCTCGCAATGGGCCAACAACTGCATCATGATTCGTTTTCTAAAAAGGCACATTGAAAACAGCGCTTCGAAACAGAGATAGCAACAGCAAAGCTCAACTATAAAGCAGACGACAATGCAGCCAATACCGGCTAACAGTGCGCGTCACGGTTGGTAACAAATATCTCTAAGCCATTACGGCACGAAGTCTCCCGACTGTTACCGATCAGAACTGTTGGGTCCGTGTGCCCAGACGTAGTTCCCAGATAGTATACTGTGTTCATTTACGTTGAACCTTTGTATAAACAAAGGTATACCGTGTAATCGGTCATCGGCAGCACTGGTCAAGACAACCGAAAGTAGGCCCTATGTGTTAGATATTTTGTTGTTATTCTCGTGCGAATGAAACTCTGACACACGCTAAAATATACAGAGACTTAATGTTCTTAGTTAGTCACTTTGCTGAACTAGTATTCTACGTAATTCTTGAATCATATCTCACCTGACAGTCGGTTTTGCTGCACTTAATTTTTATTAAAGTTACTTATAAAATTAAAATTTGTTAAATACGCTTTGAAAAACTGCGTAAGATACACCATCTGATCAAAAGTAACCTGATACGTGTTAGTGGACTTTAATATGGGCTGTGTCCGCCCTTCGCCTTTATGGCGGTCTGAACTCTCTTAAGGACAGTATCAGTGAGGAGTCAAGAATGTCCGTGGAGGAATGGCGGCCCGTTCTTCCTCGAGAGTCGAAACCAGAGCAGGTCATGATATTGGGTGCTGGGGTCTGGAGTGATGTCTACGTTCTAACTCAACCCAGAGACATTCCACCAGTTTTTCGTCGGGACTCTGAACAGACCAGTCTACGAGGATCGTCCACAATGTAAGTTGTGTTTCTATTTCTATCCGCGGCAGCGCTACGATCGCAGTTCCGAGGATGGGCGGTAATTACTCTGATTCAAGGAGAAGACATGTACGCCATTTTCAGATCGCTGCTGCCGACGTGTGCTTTGTAGTGCTTCTTTATAATGTCAGCGGTAATTGAAAATGCCGCCGCGTGTAAAATCAGATCTGTGATTCGTTTCGTAAATGCAAAGAAATTTAAACCAAAGGAAAACCTGCGAGGCAAACCTGCGAGGTTTACGGACAAAATACTATGAGTAATTCAGCTGTGATCAAGTGCACAATGAAGAACGAAGTGGACGACCGTCTGTGATTACTGATGAACTGGTTCACCCAATTCAAGAGAAGATTAAGCACAGACTAATGTCTGAAGTAGAGTTGGTGGAAACTGACACTATGAATCCTGCAGGGCTGTCCATAAATCCGTAAGAACGAAGGGTGCAGATCTCTTCCGAACAGCACGTTGCAAGGCAACCCAGATATGGTCAATAATGTTCATGCCTGGGGAGTTTCGTGGCCAGCGGGAGTGTTTAAACTCAGAAAAGTGTTCCTGGAGCCACTCTGTAGCAATTCTGGATGTGTGGGGTGTCGCATTATGCTGCTGGAATTGCCCAAGTCCGTCGGAATGTACAATGGACATGAATGGATGCCTGTGATCACACAGGATCGTTACGTACGTATCACCTGTCAGAGTCGTATCTAGACGTCTCAGGGGTCCTACATCACTCCATCTGCACACGCCCCACACCATTACAGAGCCACCACCAGCTTGAACAGTACCCTGCTGACATTCAGGGTCCATGGACTCATCAGCTTGTCTCCATACCCGCACACATCCATCCGCTCGATACAATTTCAAACGAGACTCTTCCGACCAGGCAACGTGATTCCAGTCATCAACAGTCCAATGTCGGTGTTGACGGGCCCAGGCGAGGCGTAAAACTTCGTGTGCTGTCATCAAGGGTACACGAGCGTGCCTTCGGCTCCCAAAGCCCACATCGATGATTTTTCCTTGAATGTTTCCCACGCTGACTCTTGTCGATGACCCAGCATTGAAATCTGCAGCGATTTGAAGAAGGTCTGCACATTTGTCACATTGAACGATTCTCTTCTGTCGTTGTTGATTCCGTTTTTGCAGGACCTTTTCCCGGCCGCAGCGATGTCTGAGATTTGATGTTTTACCGGATTGCTGATATTCACGGTACACTCGTGAAATGGTCGCACGAGAAAATCCCCACTTCATCACTAGGTCGGAGAAGCTGTGTCCCATTGCTCTTGCGCGGACAATAACACCACGATCAAACTCACTTAAAACTTGATAACTTGCCATTGTAGCAGCAGTAACCGATATGAAAACTGCACCAGACACTTGTCTTCGTTGCCGACGGCAGCGCCGTATTCTGCCTGTTTAAATACCTCTGTATTTGAGTTGGCGTGCCTATACCAGTTTCTTTGGCGCTTCGGTGTGTAACAGATAAGGAACATTCATGTAGTAAACTTCCATTGAAATGTGTAAATAGCCCTCCCGGTTGGCCGTGCGGTCTAAGGGACGGCTTTCCGGGCGGGAAGGAGCGCCTGGTCCACGGCACGAATCCGCCCGGCGGATTTGTGTCGAGGTCCGGTGAACCGGCTAGTCTGTGGATGGTTTTTAGACGGTTTTCCATCTGCCTCGGCGAATGCGGGCTGGTTCCTCTTATTCCGCCTCAGTTACAATATGTCGGCGATTGCTGCGCAAACAAGTTCTCCACGTACGCGTACACCACCATTACTCTACCACGCAAACAGAGGGGTTACACTCGTCTGGTGTGAGACGTTCCCTGGGGGGGGCTCCACCGGGGGCCGAACCGCACAATAACCCTGGGTTCGGTGTGGGGCGGCGGAGGGGTGAAGTGGACTGCGGTAGTCGTCGTGGGGTTGTGGACCACTGAGGCTGCGGCGGGCACGGAGCCTCTCCGTCGTTTCTGGGTCCCCGGTTAACATACAATACAATACGATGTATAAATAAACGACAGAAGCAAAATACAATAGAAAATTGGAAACCATAATAGGGTTTCGAACCCAGAACACATAAAGTGACATGCTACGACGCTAGTCATTACTCCACGAACTCGGTTGAGCTGATTGCCTCCTTAAACGCTTTTAAATTACGTCAAAAAGTGTGAGAGTCGTTTTCCCAGAAACGGTCGATTACCTGCTAGCGCCAAGACACGTGTTCGCTAATTTTGGCTCCTCTTCCATTGAGTGAAGTTCCTGGGAAATCGGGTTATGGCACTTGCCGTGTTCTGCTCGTCAGGTGACATCCAAAGACTAGCCTGTAGATTCGTTCAGATGTTATTGCTTCTCTACTGACAACACGGTACTCTCTGCCTCGTTTTACCCTAGTGGGTTCACCTCTTGTGACGTGTAGTGGTCAATCCCGCATTACGTAGGGGTGTCCGGATACTTTTGATCAGATAGTGCAGTTTTTCGTGTGTCTGTGGTGTGTGTGTGTGTGTGTGTGTGTGTGTGTGTGAGTGAGGGGGCGCAGAGTCCGCTCGCCACGGTCCCTCGGTGTCGCTGGCAGCGTGCAGCGCCTGCCGGAGGTGTCGCTGCTCCGGAAACCCAGTTGCGGGGCCGGCTGGCCGCGGCTCGGCTCAGTGGCGGCTCACCGCGCCGCGCCCCGGCCGCAGCCTTGGCCGTGATTTATGGGTCGCGTGCCTCTAGTCGCGACGCGTCGCGACGCGCTTTCACTCAGCCTCGATTTCCTGCTTCCGTTTCGCATAAAGCTCTCCACACTGGTCTTCTTGCTCGTCAACGGCCTAACCGTACTGTTCGGCTTACAGCCGACAGATTTCCTTTGGTTCGTGGGAAAACTGCCCCTACCGAGGTCGTTTTGTGCAAACGGCAAGGTTATATTGTACGCTAAGACAACGATCATTCGGCACTCCGTAATACGACAGATCAGTTAATCCGGCGTGGATCAGTAATTTACCCTTACTTTTAACTATGCGTGGATGGCAGTACGCCGGCAGGTGTGGCCGAGCGGTTCTAGGCACTACAGTCTGGAACCGCGCGACCGCTACGGTTGCAGGTTCGAATCCTGCCTCGGGCATGGATGTGTGTGATGTCCTTAGGTTAGTTAGGTTTCAGTAGTTCTAAGTTGTAGGGGCCTGATGACCTCAGAAGTTCAGTCCCATAGTGCTCAGAGCCATTTGAACCATTTGATGGCAGTACAGTCGGAAGCTTCCGAGAAATATTGGTGTAAGTAGGCTGTTTAGGTTTTTTTTGGTAACGCCACCTCTGTATGAAAATCACTGGCTGTGCTGTGTGCAGTCTGTGGCTGCTTTGCATTGTTGTAATACTCAACCATTGTAGTGTTAGGCAGCTGGCTGTGAACAGCGCGTAGCGTTGCGCAGTTGGAGGTGAGCCGCCAGCAGTGGTGGATGTGGGGAGAGAGATGGCGGAGTTTTGAAATTTGTCATGAACTGCTATATTTATATATGATGATATCAAGGTAAATACATTGTTTGTTCTCTATTAATATCTTTCATTTGCTAACTATCCCTATCAGTAGTTAGTGCCTTCAGTAGTTTGAATCTTTTATTTAGCTGGCAGTAGTGGCGCTCGCTGTATTGCAGTAGCTTGAGTAGCGAAGATTTTTGTGAGGTAAGTGATTTGTGAAAGGTATAGTTTAATGTTAGTCAGGGCCATTCTTTTGTAGGGAATTTTGAAAGTCAGATTGCGTTGCGCTAAAAAATATTGTGTACCAGGTTAAGCACAGTCTTGTATAAATGTTTAAAAGGGGACGTTTCATATGGCGACCCTGCCAGGATACCTCACTGGAATCTTCTGATTTTTTTTCTTGTAGTTTGTGTAATTAGTGTAGTTTTTGTTTATTGCCAGTGCGTAATTATAGAGAGAATTTCCATTGTAGTTGTAGTTTTTCATTGTTGTACAGTAAAACAGTTGTGGCATGCATGTAGATTTGCACCAAGTATTTCGCAGCTGCAATTAACTAGATATTATTTTCAGTGCTATGTTAATGTGTTCCCCTATTTTTGCTCTTCAAATTGTGTTTTTCTGTGTTGTCGTGTGAAATGTTGTGACAATAATGGCGTGTGAAAAACGTAACACTAGGCTCCAAAGTAAACTGAGAAATGACAGTGAAAATGAAAGCAGTGTGTTAGCGCCACCGTGTAATGAATTAACTAATATTCAAAGTAGTAATTTGGTAACTGTGCATAGGGAAATGGAGCGGGCGGCAAACAATGGCGTGGACAGTGAAACAATTAGTGAAGAGGGAAGCATTATCGATCGATCGGTCGGCAACAGCTCGCCTCAGGAATCCGAAATGACAGGACACAATTTTGCAAATACTGTAGATTCAGGTTTTGGGTCCTCACCGTTTTCTCAAATAAGTCAAGACACATTTTCTGCTTGTCAAAATGTGAATGTTGCCGGTGCAACTTCACTGCCGAAAAGCACTGAGGAACGTGTTTCAGACACCAGTGCATTGTTATTACAGTTAATGCAACAAATGGGACAAAGGCTACAAAAGTTAGACACAACGCTTGAACAAAATCAGAAACAAATGGAACAAAATCAGAGTCCAACACAGCAAAAGCTACAAAAGTTAGACACAATGGAACAAAATCTTCAAAAGTTAGACACAGTGGAACAAAATCTTCAAAAGTTAGACACAATGGAACAACACCAGAGACAAACACACCAACAGTTAGACGCAATGGAACAAAATCTTCACACCACACTTGAACAAACACGTGAAGATTTAACTACTGAGTTACATAAAATCGAATCGAAATGTCAAAAAGTCTGTAACGACGTAAAAACACAAATTTGTGAGCATTTTCAACCTATTTTTTCGCGGCATGAAAATGCATTACAGAATCACGAAGCAGCCATAAAAGAACTGCAAACTATTGTTCATGAAAATCATGAGACCTTGCAAGCTAAATTTGACTCAGTTGCATCTACCTATTCGGTTACGCAACTTGCAAAATCTCAGGAAAACTTAAAGGACACAGTAGATACTCTGAAACTTGGTTCAGAAAAACACACTGAGGAAATAAGTACACTATCGGAGAAAGTAGCCGAACTTTCGGATCAGTTCACTAATTTATCTACGAAGGTAGATGATAATCTGAATGACACAAAACCGGTAGTCTTTAATGACACAGAAGAGAGCGAACAAATTAGGAAACTGAAACAAAATCTGAATCAACACCAAAGAGAAATCCGGGAAGTACAAGATCAGCTGACACAGGTAATACAAGAATTACGTATTTCAGAGGACACTCGCGCCCCAATACGGGATGAGGGACTTAGAAATACGGAAAAGCCGCAAAATAATAACACAAGGCATTTCGGAAGTTATGAAAGAAATTGGCAATGTGCACCGAATTTTGAGATGGAACGGCCGACACGACCTAACAATGACCGATATGCGACTCGCCGACATGATGATTTTGACTATAAGCTGTTCATTACTACACGTAAATTCAAAACATTTAAGAATTCTGGCAACGACATTCATCCACAAGCATGGCTCCATCAATTCTCTCATTGTTTTCCTCCCAACTGGTCATTAGAACACAGATTAGAATTTATGTGTGGCTACTTAGAGAATGAACCAGATGTAAGAATGCGATCGGTCATTCACGATTGTCACAGTGAAGGAGAATTTTACCATGCTTTCCTCTCAGCATATTGGTCTCAAGCCACACAAGACTGAGTAAAACATGGCATCATAATGATGAAACATTTCGAACAATCTGAATTCTCCAGTCTTGTCAAATATTTTGAAGACATGTTGCATAAGAATCAGTATCTTTCAAACCCATACAGTCCCTCAGAACTCATCCGCATTTGCTTAATCAAATTACCAGAACATTTACGACATATTATTTTGGCAGGACGTTGCAAAGACGACATTGAAGCTTTTCAGGGACTGTTACAAGAACTGGAAATTGACACTGACAATCGCGGAATGCAGGAGCACAACAATTACAGATCACATCTGTCGCAATTCCGCGATGAAAGAAATAATAACTGGACACGACAAGGCTATTCTCACAACACATATCGTGACCAAAACAGACACCACCCGTATGACAACCGTTGGCAGAGTAGTAATAATTACAGGGAAAGATCACCTCTCCGTGGTAGTGACTATCACAGAGACAATCAGAGAAACAGACAATTTGGGAACCAAAATAATTATTATCAAGGGAGACAGAATAACTTTAGACGCAACGGTCCAGCGCGCAGTTACGATTCAGGGAGAAATTCTCCACCACGTGACGGACAAGGACGAAACTATGGAATCTACCGACATGACGACAGACGATATATTCGTAACGACAGACCTGAATTGCATCAGAACTGGCGGGATTCAAACAGGGCAGAGCCTTCTCGTCAGAGTGAATTTGTAGAAGTTAGGTCTCCTAATCCCAATAACGGCGCGCGCCAACAAAGAGACAGACAATGACTCGCACAGCAGGCAGCCGCGTGCGCCCGCTGGCTCCGAGAAAAATAACATAAGACGCTAGCCTTGAGAAAAATTTTAGCATTCTTTACCGACGTATACCGCATGATAATTACGTTCAAGTTGAAACTCTGAGTACTGTGAAGAGCAAAGGTTTACACCACATTTCACATGTAATACCGTTTATTGAAAGATAATCTGCTTTATAACTTAGTCTTTGCCATAAAATTTTTCACTTCACGTTACCAGTATGCTTTGTCAGACTTAGAATCTGTTAATATGCAACAATGTTTGAAGTTAAATATCCAGTCAAGAACCAAGAGAACTTATTTAAACAGAAATTACGAATGCATTGTTATTGTGAACAGACGACACAGTGTTATTGTGTGTGTGCATTCTTGCTTCTTTGTCGCACGATTACGTAACGACTATAAGGCTCATATACTTAGAACATTTACTAGTACTGCTAATAAAAATTTTAATGCAACATTTTGGTTTACTTGAAAATACATTCTGGATTTAAAGTACTTTCTGTGAGATACCAGATGACACAGTGGTTAGTTTATGTGACAGCTACACGATTTTTATCACGACGCTACTAATGAGTGACAGTTTACAATGTTGCTTTTGCGGTGTATCTGTTTTATATCTGCACAATTTTTCTGAATTCTTCTGGAAAGTAAAACATGTTTTAGTATTTAACTTTTGTGGTATAGCTACAATGAGACAGCCTTTTCCGTGGCACAACAATACGTCACAGCACAGTACTTTCTTCATCACAACAATAAGCGTAATAACTAGGATATCTATACGCAAAGCATTTCACTTTTGTTTATCATGAGGTAAGTACATTGACTTCTGCAGAACTTAGCTTTCAGAGGACGATAACTACGAGACTTCCACAGAGATTATCTTACAACATGACGCACAGTTTAGCGCTACAGGACACGTATTTGAGTGATTAATTTTGTACTTATGCCATTTATTTTTCAATATTTTTGAATTACAAAGAAAGTTTTCCATGATACATTTCATTCCATTGCTGTAATCTGTAACACCTGAGGGTATAATTACATTAATCCTCAGGGGGGTACACGATTACTTTGTGTACCATGTGTGTGGCAACCACAAGGAACCCTAGCTAATATGGTATTTGCTTATACAACTTTACACATCGGTACCATATTTCTCTAACACACAAATTACACAGCTATCTGATCATGTAACTGATAAACATTTTTTTTTACTACATTAGTGACAGATCTTTACGTAATTACACAGTTGAATAACTTCACACGTATGAAATTGCATTTTGTCAGTACTTTGTGAACTGTTCATATTTTTTTGGAACCATTGTGATACTATGAGAACTTTGAATGATGTATTTGGTATGGGATCATGATTTTTGAAGTGCGTTTGAGGCGGATGACACTTTTGACATGAGCAGAGAATTTTTTTAGGTTTTGAAATTATTGGAGGAAGCTACGACGATTTTGAGAGTTGACTGAGGTATTATGATGTTATTTTTACGACGACGATGTGTATTATGCTGTTGAGGTATGTTTATGATGAACAATTTGATGCTATATGGGGAATTTGATTATGCTATGTATTTATTACGATGAAATAGTGAAGTGTCGTCGCAAGATTGACGTGTCGACGAATATGTATATGTGTAATAAGGTAAGGAGTAATGAAAAGTGATTAGGGACTCTGACTTGTGGAAAAGTTTGTTGGAAACCAATAATTGTACTTCAAGGTTATGAAATGTGTGTAAATGTGTGACTGTATCACAATGCTGACGAATATTTTTTTTGGACACTTATATTTATAGGATTTTGTTTCTACAGATTTGCAACGCTAATTCTTGACCTGTGAAATATTTTTATATAAGACTGCCACTGTAGCGGAAACTGCTGTCGTAAATATTTCCGTAAGAAAGTTAAGTGACCACCTGCACGTAATACGTCGTGGGCACCCAGATGGGCGACAGCCGCCCGAGAAAAAAAGCCATTAGCGTGTGCCTTCCAGCGGCACAGGTAGAAAAAAAAAGAGAGACCATTATCCTCGCTATTGACGTTCCTTTGTAGAGAGCATCGCAAAAACGACACGGTCGAACTTGAAAACATATGTTGACACTGTGGAGCTCTTAATTTATGATATTTACAGAAATGCCTAATGAAATGACGTGAAATATTTTTACATCTGCACACCTGATTATGACAAGCGTCTTTCTACGAGAGTTGAGAGAATGTCTACTAACTTATGAAATGTCACATGACTATTGAATGATATTTTTATGCTTTGGTTTGCGTAATTGCTTATTTCATTTGATATCTAGTTTCTAGCTGCACTGCAGCATTGGTTAAAATAAAATTTTATAGATGTACTAAAATAAATATTTTCTGTCTACAGATCGAGTAAATAATAATTTTTTTTAAAAAAAATGAGGGAGCACAAAAAGACATTTACCTTCACAGGAACTGCAATCATAGTTTTCTTTTCAAGTACTTGTTAATTTCTTTTGTAGAATAAATTGTGATGCATCACTCTAGTGTTAAGATGTGACATAGGTATTAGACATGGCCATTTTTAGTGTAATACTTTTTCTGCTTGAACTTTGTCATGTTTAGGTATAAGTTATGCTGTTTGCCAGGCATAGTGCTACTGAATTTTAATTTGTGTTACTCTGCTAAGCCAGATTTATTTTTCTTGTTTGCTGCACATTGCCTTATATTAGTCGTAATATTGCAATTGCTTCGCTAATTTCTAAAATGCTGCTTCCTTTGCAAATCTGCACTTTTTTGTCATTGCTGTTTGCGTTAATTGTTTTATGTGCTGCTGCATTGCCTCGTCCCTTAGTTTAGCATCTGAGCTCAGTAGATTTAAGTTAGCTTAAGAGGGGGTAGACTATATAAGAAACTAGTTGTGATGAATGGAAAGAAATGCATTGAAGGTATATGAAAACGTTTTGGGCCAAAATGAGTATTGTACAATGATCCGTAATTATTTTGAAAGAAATATGAACAGAGTAGAGAAAGCAGGTATTGATAGGACTTTTTGGAAATAATGAGGAACGAAGGGAGATCTCCGAGAAGTAAAGAAAGTTTTGTTTGCAAAATACTGCAGTAAAAGAAAACCTGTCCTTTCCTTGTGTTATCCCACTATGTGTTTGTGTACCCATGTGTATTTGTTTTCTTCCTGTCTCTGTGTACTGTTTCATAGATTTTTTTTCTCTTCTAATACTAAGCTAAATTCACTTTGATGAGGAATACTGTTATCCTCAAATATAATTTGCATTAATAATATGTTATTTTCTTTGTAAAGATGTTTAGACATTATTTATTCTGTTTTGTTTTAATGCTCATGTGTGAAGTTGATGTTTCAAAATTTATTCTGATCTTTATGTATGTACTTATGTCATTATTTTTGTAACACTGATGTATATGTTATTTCTATTCTTTTGTAAAGCCCATATTACTACAAATGTTATCTGTATTATTATGTTTTTAATGATGTATTTTGTAACTTTGTAATTGTATTCTCATGTTATAAAATTGTAATTGACACCAGTTTATCAAACTAAGTAACTTGTAAGCATTCATTTCACTGCACACATTTCTGTTGGTCATAGTATATGGACAATATGTGAGAAGTAGGGACTGTTAGTGTTTGCACATGTGTTAATAATTCAGCAAGGGACTGGATAACAGCATTGCTGGTTCTAAGGACAATTCCAAAAACTTTGTGAGTGCACAAGTGGTGGTTTATGGACTTGCTATGTTGTCCGCAAGACTCTTCAATGGTGATTGTGCACCTGCATAGTCACAACAGATGGCTGCTGGCCATCTCTACAAGGACTACAGTGGGTCTACATCTGATGATCCATCAATACCATTATTTCTACAGGGACTGCAGTGGGTCTGCGCCTCTGGTGGCCCACCAATACCGTAATCTCTACCAGGACTGCAGTGGGTCTGCTCTGTGATGACCTACCTACCAATCTTCTTCAAAACGTCGAATGACTCTGCTGTGGGTTTGCTCTGTTGTGGCCCATTACCTGTCAGCATGTCAAGAGTCAGCACTGTCTTTCCGTTGGAAGGACAACACTACTTCTTCAAGACTGCATGGAAATCCACTACTTCTGTGTGCAATTTCTTTTACTAATGAGAATTTGTGAAAAAAAACTATAATTACTATTATGATGAATGATCAAGACTATCTTTATGGACTGTGAGAAAATTTTAGCTTTTGACCAACATTGTATCAATAAGTGTGTGCATTTGATTTCTTTGTTATTGTAATTGTGAAAAAATTTTTTAACAAATATGTATTGGCCAGTGCCCAAAAAATTTGTAAAATTTTTTGTGGGTAGCATGTGGGCTATGTAAGTAGGCTGTTTAGGTTTTTTTTGGTAACGCCATCTCTGTATGAAAATCACTGGCTGTGCTGTGTGCAGTCTGTGGCTGCTTTGCATTGTTGTAATACTCAACCATTGTAGTGTTAGGCAGCTGGCTGTGAACAGCGCGTAGCGTTGCGCAGTTGGAGGTGAGCCGCCAGCGGTGGTGGATGTGGGGAGAGAGATGGCGGAGTTTTGAAATTTGTCATGAACTGCTATATTTATATATGATGATATCAAGGTAAATACATTGTTTGTTCTCTATTAATATCTTTCATTTGCTAACTATCCCTATCAGTAGTTAGTGCCTTCAGTAGTTTGAATCTTTTATTTAGCTGGCAGTAGTGGCGCTCGCTGTATTGCAGTAGCTTGAGTAGCGAAGATTTTTGTGAGGTAAGTGATTTGTGAAAGGTATAGTTTAATGTTAGTCAGGGCCATTCTTTTGTAGGGAATTTTGAAAGTCAGATTGCGTTGCGCTAAAAAATATTGTGTACCAGGTTAAGCACAGTCTTGTATAAATGTTTAAAAGGGGACGTTTCATATTGGAATCGCTCGCAACTACGCCTCTTCAGTAACAATTATTTTCTGACTCGGTGGGCTATTGTATTCTCGTCAAGATAAACCAGTTGGATTATCAGCTTTATGCTAACATCAAACGATTCTTCGTTCACTAGACCTAAATTTATGAGACTTAAAGCTGAGTTAGTGCTGTGTTATTTCATTTAATAATTCTTTAATGAAATCATTGTGCCGTATCAATATTCAAATACTTGTACGACTGTCAAACACTGCATTACAGTAAAAATTCCATACATACGAAGTGCGACAATAAAGTAATGAGACTGATTTTCTTTGCAAGATGTGTCAACCCTGTAGGCTTGTGTAGGCACAATATCTTTGACCTTGGTCTATAAGCTGCTTCTAGTCCAAGCGGCACATCGATGCAACTGCTCACTCGTGAGTTGTGCTATTTTTTGTGTCTATCGTCACAGAAATGACACCGCATAATATTGCGAAACGGTATACCATTTCTTTTCGCGTTAAATTGGGTGAAAACGCGACGACAACTTACTATAAGCTTCAGAAGGCTTTTGGAGAGGAGGTTATGTCAAGAGCTCAAGTTTTTCGTAGGCATAAAATGTTTAGTGAAGGCAGAACGAATGTTGAAGATGAAGACCGCAGTGGACGACCATCAACCTCACGGACAGATGTCAACTTGGCCAGGGTGCGTAAACTCGTACGATCTGATCGAAGATTATCCGTGAAAATGATTGCAGAAGAACTGAACATCAATTGAGAAACGGTTCGTCTAATAATAACTGAAGATCTTGGTATGAGAAAGATTTGTGCAAAAATGGTCCCCAAAAATCTCACACCACAACAGCGAGAAACACGGAAAAATGTGGCAGCCGATCTGTTAGAGCAAACGGAAATCAATCCAGAATTGTTCAGCCATGTTATCACTGGTGATGAAAGTTGTTTTTTTTCAGTACGATTCAGAGACAAAACGCCAAAGTTCGCAATGGTGCTCAAAGGGATCACCCAGACCAAAAAAGCTCGCATGTCAAAGTCAAAAGTGAAATGCATGCTCGTGCGCTTCTTTGATTCCAAGGGAATTGTTCATTAAGAGTGGGTGCCTCCTGGACAAACAGTTAACCAATATTACTACAAAGAAATTTTAGAAAGACTTCGTAAAAGAGTTCTTTGTGTACGTGACAACATTGCTGATAATTGGATGCTGCATCACTATAATGCGCCATCCCATACTGCTCTGTCAGTACAGCAATTTTTAACCTCAGAACAAATTTCATTACTACCACAGCCACCTTATTCACCAGATATCGCTCCGTGCGACATTTTTCTATTTCCAAGAGTCAAAACGGCGGTCAAGGGACACCATTTTCAAACAACACAAGATGCCCAAAAATCTGTGACGAGGGTCTTGGAGGATATTACAGAAGATGAGTTCCAGAAATGTTACCATCAATGGCAGGAGCGCTGGAGAAAGTGTGTGCAATCAGAAGGGAACTACTTTTAAGGAGACAACACTAAATTGACTAAAAAGGTAAGTAACATTTTTTTTTCACGTTAGTCTCATTACTTTATTGTCGCACCTCGTAGACTGAAGATGCTTTTCAAACAGAGCAATAGTGCGCCTAAAGCAGCAAAACACAAACGTGTGACATTGATAAACCACCAAAACCTGAAGAGAGAAACTCGGAGAAAGGTGAGAACCGAAACAATTTTATGAGTGAATTTAAAATTACATCTCCAACTATATACGATACCGAAAGAACGAAAACAGCAGCTAGAAAATTTCACAGAGAGTAGCCAACAATACAACACTTCTGAAATGATGAATCTACTCATCATACAAAATAAATTTCGTCCAAAAAGAGTTCCATCCAAGAAACGAGTTAGTATTTCTGCAACGCTCCAGAGGGCCCAGAAGAAAATTTCAGCTAGCTCATCAATAGTAGATACCAGTCCGACATATTGGTTCAAATGGCTCTGAGCACTATGGGACTTAACATCTGAGGTCATAAGTCCCCTAGAACTTAGAACTACTTAAACCTAACCAACCTAAGGACATCACACACATCCATGCCCGAGGCAGGATTCAAACCTACGACCGTAGCGGTCGCGCGGTTCCAGACTGAAGCACCTAGAACCGCTCGGTCACAGCGGCCGGCCAGTCCGACATATTCCACGTCCTCGAGAACGTCCTATATCTGTACATTTCCTGAAGACAGTTATTCCAGTTACACAGCACCAAATTTTTCGTTACAGTTTTTATTAATTAGCTTGTTCTTGATTTTTTCAGGCCAGTGGTTATTATTTTATTTCCTATCTGGCGAACGAAATATTATTTATGCATTTTGAACTTTTCTAAAACTTTGAGACAAACTTATTTAATAGAGCAGTACAGCAGTAAGAAAAGAAACATCTAAATTAATCCGACAGACTGAAAGAAACTACGAAAATGCTCAAATTATTTCCAAAAGAAAAACACAAGAAACTTTTATAAAACATTCAAAACAAAACCAACCGGTTACCAACCTCAAAGTGTTTACTTCAAAAATAAAGATGGAAGTTTGGCTCTTAACAACCAGGAAAATTATGACGTACTTGCTAATTATTCTGAAAAACTATTAAACTATTCAGAACCAGCGAATAAATTCCAACCACAGCAAACTAATAACACCAACCCTAACGCTAAAGAACCTGACGAAATCGAAGTAACTAAAAAAAATAAGAGATTTAAAAACAATAAAGCATCTGGAGAAGACGGTATAATTGCAGAACTACTAAAATCAGCTGACCGTAACACTATAAAAGAGATCACTCAATTAATAGGACGTATCTGGCAAACTAAAAAAAATACCTTAGGAGTGGAAAGCTGCCTTAATTCATCTATTGCCTCTTCCTGAGAAAAAGGCTCCTTAATTGTCTGACATACAGAAGGACAACAAAGCGATGTATAAGGGCTCCGTTTTTACAGATTTAGGTACGTAAGCCTTAAAAGTAAGCAAACTGTTGGACCTGAGTTTTTGCCAGCGGATACAAACTGCAGTTCTGCCTTGAGACTGACAGGGTTACCACCTGACGAAATATCGGCGACTGTTGCCGACGTCACCCGGTTGAATTCCTATAAGTTATCTGAAGTAAAATGCTTACTGTTCAAATGTGTGTGAAAAAAAAGTTTAAATATGTGTGAAATCTTATGGGACTTAACTGCTAAGGTCATCAGTCCCTAAGCTTACACACTACTTAACCTAAATTATCCTAAGGACAAACACACACACCCACGCTCGAGGGAGGACTCGAACCTCCGCCGGGACCAGCCGCACAGTCCATGACTGCAGCGCCTGAGACCGCTCAGCTAATCCCGCGCGGCTGAAAAAAAAGAAAGATATTAATTGTTCAACCTACATAAAAACTACACAATGATCGAAGAATTATCCAACTGATACCTAAAAAGACAACCTATTGACTGGATTTTTTTTTCATTCGGTTGCTCCAACAAATCGGTTTCACTCAACAGAATGAATGAAGAAATCGAGCGATCTGCAAAACTACACACGAATGAGTCGACTGATTTCGATTACCGACTGAATCGAATGTTTTCATTCGGTTGTTCCAATCACTAATTTTAGGGTTATTTTGCGCAAGCATTCTGGTTGCTGAAGCTGCTGGAGGCTTAATCGAGTTTCAGTAATGCGAAGTTATGCAAGCACACCAACGTGCACATTCCCGTGTGCGTGCAGTGGCTGTGCAGGGTTGTGCAAACAAACGTCAGTTGTAACGTACTTTTCGTAGCAGAACTACACTTTGTGATCAAAAGTATCCGGACACCCCCAAAAAATACGCTTTTCATATTAGGTGCATTGTGCCACCTATTGCCAGGTACTCCATATCAGCGACCTCAGTAGTCATTAGACATGGTACGAGAGTAGGATGGGACGCTCCGCGGAACTCAAAGACTTCGAACGTGGTCAGGTGATTGGGTGTCACTTGTGTCATACGTCTGAACGCGACATTTCCACACTCCTAAACATCCCTAGGTCCACTGTTTCCGATGTGATAGTGAAATGGAAACGTGAAGGGACACGTACAGCACAAACGCATACAGGCCGACCTCGTCTGTTGACTGACAGACAGTTGAAGAGGGTCGTAATTTCTAATAGGCAGACGTCTATCCAGACCATCACACAGGGATTCCAGACTGCTACAGGATCCACTGCATGTTGTATGACAGATAGGCGGGAAGTGAGAAAACTTGGATTTCATGGTCGAGTGGATGCTCGTAAGCCACACATCACGCCGGTAAATGCCAAACGACGCCTCGCTTGGTGTAAGGAACGTAAACATTAGACGATTGAACAGTGGAAAAACGTTGTGTGGAATGACGAATCACGGTACACAATGTGGCTATCCGTTACCTTGAAACTATTCACAGAACTTCTTTTTCTTTTGCTTTTGTACAGCAGCTACGTGGGTTGGCATGCTTAGGAACTTACGTGGCACGGTTAATTTTAAGGGGTCTTCGGATGCCCTTCCGATCGCCATTCCCTTACCCCAGTGGGAGGAATATGTTTGCTCGAACCGTCTGCGTGTAATGTTATCCACGCAAAAGCGTGCGACCGTTTTTTTACATCTTTGCGAATCGTGTAACTGAGGAGGGACTTGGGTACCAGCACGGTATTCACTTAGTCGTTGTTGGAAATCGCATAAAAACCTCATCGACGGTGGCTGACACCTCGGCCCCCGTCGTTAAACTAACGGGCGGATTAAATCCGGGGCCGACACACCTGCTCCAGTCACTCAAACGACACGTTTACGTGCGCGGCTATATTTTGTCGTTCTGTGTATTCAGCTAACTGATGTTCATATCCTAATGCAGACTGATCTTTGACATGGGCAAAGAAGATAGATGATCCGCAAATCTTCATCTCAAAATGATTTCCGAACCAATCTTTGATTATCTTAACATAGCGTAAACAGTCTCTTGACTGATGAGTATTACTAATTTTTCTGCTTTGCTTTCTCATTATAATCTCCCCGAATTCTTTATATATACTCCTACATTTTTCTTTCCGAAGCTATTTTATCATCTGGAGATGAAGCCTAATCATGCCAGGGCTATTTTCGCTGGATAATTTTTTTAATTGTGCTGTGATTATTTTCCGCGTATCTACAACTACATCTAGATGTAGATGTGCTGTGATTATTTTCCGTATATCTACATCTACATGTATATGTAGACATGTGGAGAATAATCACAACACAATTAAGAAAATTATCCTCTATGTTTAAGCAACAAATGCGACCTGACGTGGTTTTCAACAGTGCAGGGGTTTCTGTAGCGACCCACGCCGTTGCGTAGCAACAGTCTGAGACGAGGCGACGGCGAGCAAAATTAATGTGTCCGTCACCAGTCAGCAAAATCCTAAGGAAACAGTGAAATGCAGTAAGAACACGGAGCAATGATAGCAGTAAAGAGGTAAGTCTCCAGAAACATATGAGTTTCCCCAATCCGTGGCATACAAAACACAGGCGTCAAACCAATTGCATCTTTCGGTGGATGAGGTTGTAAATTCTCCCAGACTTGTATATTTAATGAATATGTAGATCTTCGACACTGCCATTATAGTCAGGGTAATGTGATTTTGCAAACGACTCATCCAGACTGTTTATCAAGATTTATCTGAGGTCGTTTATATTGGAGGAACATGTATTTTATAAATCTCGTAATTACAGGAAAATCGGAGTATTACAAATTATACATTCTCCTATGAAGTTTCCATACCAAGTGTTATCTGTATTCGCTCGTATAAACACTGTTCGACACATCAAGTGTATCATCAGAGTGTCCTGTAATACGTGTTTTCCATGCACATATCATAAGAAATAACACATTTTTATAAGAATGTCTAATGATTACAGACAAATTCAATCGTTAAACTGTGTTGTTTGTCCGAAAACTGATTTGCCTTTTAAATCGTAGATGTCTCATTAACGAAATGAATTCCGATTTGAAATTGTTGTTTCTACGTACTAATAATAGGATAAGTGGATCAGCGTTCGTCTTTGTGTCAGTGCATTTCGTTGGCTCCGCGTCTCTCTTCTACTGAATCGGTAGTGGTTGCTGGTATTCGAGCTGCTATTATGTTAATTCTTCTCGTTGCCGACTTTGTAATCAAATGATACTGTCGCAGTAGCCCTGACAGTAGTCTTTGTTGTTTTATGTTGCGTATCATTGCGGTATAAAATAATTTGTAGCTGTATTATTTGTACACGAGCTCTTACGCTACTGATTATCCCTTGATGTGATACAAGTGCGAATCATTTACTCTGAGGAGGCTCTCGGAGCAGTGGGTGATGAAAGTAACTGTTTCTAAAGAGTGTGTTAGACTTCGGATTATTACTCACTTGTTTGCGGTCGCTGCCAGTTTTAGCTATCAGGACTACACTGCCGGAGAAAATCAGTACACTCTTTGAGAGGTTTCCAGTTCACTCAAGATTTATTGTTGCCACAGTGCATATGGAGTACACGAAATGATTATGTTGAGAGATCAGTAACACAAGTGGTTGTGAGGTACCATGTAACCCATGCAGAAAGACCCACGGATGGATATGATGATGATGATGTTTGGTTTGTGGGGCGCTCAACTGCGCTGTCATCAGCGCCCGTACGAAGTCCCAATTTGTACACAGTCCAGTTGTTTTCACAGTCCAATCGAACTACTGTCACGAATGATAATGATGATGAAATGATGAGGACAACACAAACACCCAGTCCCCGGGCAGAGAAAATTCCCAACCCGCTCAGGGATCGAGCCCGAGACCCCGTGATCCAGAGGCAGTAACGCTAGCGACTAGACCACGAGCTGCGGACACGGACGGAAATGCAGGCGCTGACTCTGGCATCTATACAATAGTACAGATGGCAAATACTGTCCAGGGACAGGTTATGCCGCCCCTGCTCCACCTGTTCAAGTAGTTCTGTAAGAGTTGGTCGACGAGTCGCTCGAGTGACTTCTCGTCCCATCACATCCCACACGTGCACCATTGGAGGCAAATACAGAGTTCGTGCTGGCGAGGGAAGTTGCTGCACGTCTTGCAGAGTACGTTGAGCTTTTACGGGCAGTGTGTGGACGAGGATTATCCTGTTGGAAAAACACCTCACCTTCCTATAGCAAGGACGGCAAAAGTACAGGTCTAACAACATTCTGACCGCACTGAGCGCTGTTTAGCGTCCCCTCCAGAAACACCAAAGCTGAACGAGAGTTGTAGCTTATCGCAACCAAGACCATAAAGCATGGGTGGGGCCCAAAACCGACTATGATTATTTTAATACAACGAAAAAAAGCAACACAGAAGCAGTGAAGGGTCCAAGGAGAAGAAGTGTAATATAGAGCAGTTTGCAAAAACAATGGCGTCATGGTTAAGTGGTTACAGTGTTGGTCTACCGAGCGAGCGAGCCGTGTTGAAACCTTTCTCGTGACTTTTGTTGTGTTGGCAGGAGAGCCAACACCGTGTTACGAGAGGAGGCCGAAATGCACGCGTTTTAGCTCACGCAGGCTGGCGTGAGGAGGGAAGAACTATACTGACGTGAGGTCTGGAACATGACAAGGAATGAGAGTTCAGAAAGCGGACATAATGAGTTTGATACTTAACTTTAATCCATTAATGATGAACATCGCTCTTGACGATACATGAGTCACAATATTATCTGTTCAGAAGACATATAGTAACTGAATATGGCGCCTTGCTAGGTCTTAGCAAATGACGTAGCTGAAGGCTATGCTAAACTGTCGTCTCGGCAAATGAGAGCGTATGTAGTCAGTGAACCATAGCTAGCAAAGTCGACTGTACAACTGGGCGAGTGCTAGGGAGTCTCTCTAGACTAGACCTGCCGTGTGGCGGCTCTCGGTCTGTAATCACTGATAGTGGCGACACGCGGGTCCGACGTATACTAACGGACCGCGGCCGATTTAAAGGCTACCACCTAGCAAGTGTGGTGTCTGGCGGTGACACCACAACTTTTTCTTTTTCTTTCTTTTTTCTTTTTTTGTTCACTTTATTCAAATTTGTGTCTGTGTCGTGGTGTAAAGTTCTTTTGCAACAGCGAGGTGTGAGGTAGGGACCTATAATGACAGTCGATTTTGCGCAACTAATCTATTAGCAGCCGAAAGGAAATGGCTTTCGATTGGGGACCGCAAACGGTTGATTAGAAGGCGACAAGTTAACCGAATCCTCCACCGGAAAACACGTCTTGTATTTTTTATTTAGGTTTTCGGACGCCGAGGGTGCCAGGGCAATGGCCTGGTTGCTCTTGCCTAATTACGTCCCTGATTTTCGCCGGTTCCCTCTTCGACGCTAAATTTACGTTCACGAGGACATATAGTATAGTGAGCATCAGTAAACTTTCCTTAATCCTCAATATTCTCCTGAAGAATCTTAGCAATTTCAGCGTCACCTACAAATGTGATGTACGGGCCGCCTAAACCGTTAGGTTTTACATCGGCAAGACGATAGATCTTCAGTCACGTACGTCCACTACGACAGCAGGCGTTAGCACGAGCATTGATAGAGGTCGCTAATGTCCGCGGATCTGTTTGCTTCCGCAGGCCGCAAGTAGTCCCTCTGTCTACTGTCTCTATGCGGCCTTTATAATTAGTGTGGCGCAACACCACTCCAAGCCAGTCTGCTGTCGAGCTCTGGGCCAGGTGCTGACTGCACCTGCAGTTCTTCAGTCACAGTCTCGTCGGAATCTTCTATAGCGTTCCCAGTGAAAAAATAAGAAAAGACTTAAAAAACAGTATTTATAAAGAAGAGACATTTAAAATTTGAATAATAAGTGTACTTTAGCCGCTCAGACGAACATACATTTTTCTCCGTATTATAATAATTTCTCTGTGTAAGTTTCGAGGGCAAAGAAATATAACAAACTGATCTAAAGAGACGACAAGATACGCTCTGTTGTTAATTTTTTAGTCGTCTTCACTTCTTCTCTTGTCTTGGTTGCGCGTAGACGGACATCTTGCGAGTGCTGGCAAATGTAAGCATATTTGCACTAATTAAGCAGATAATATATTGATTCAATATTATTGTTCACTTTTAATTTGTAAGAGGTGATCCCGATTTCATGTCCGCCTTCCTTGGATTAACCTGCATTCGAGTAACTTACAGTGCAACAATCGCAGCGGCCGATGCAACCTACGACGCAGTTACGTGGCAATATTAACTTATAAAAATTTGCGGAAGCGAAAAACTCGCCCGCTATTAACATAATATACAGCCGCCCGACGGTGCAGAAAATACGTAGCTTGAAGATTCTTATTTTCAGTACCACAGCCGAGAGCCAGAGCCAGGACTCCGACTACAATGCAATGGTTAACGGAGAAATACACTCGCGCGTGTGTGGGCCGCAATTGTAATTAATAACTAAAGATTTTTTGCTTTAAAGTGAGCTGACTAGCCGAGGAAATTAATATTAAAAGTTTATTCCAATGTTTAGCTTATATACTCATGTTTTAAGATTCAGCGAGACTAATTCCACTGAAGATTAATATTGTCAAAAAAGAGAACTTCACAAAAGCTTTTAAATGTAAATCAAAATGGAATGAAATATCATTTTGATTAAGGCCCACCACGTAAGTCGGCAACAATCTACTTTACCAATCAATTTCTGTAGTAAATAATAAATTAAATTACGACGGCCGACGGACGCGAGACTTCGATACGTACAATACTGTGCCGCACCAGCCAATGCTAGCCGAGGGAGCCGCTGGTGCCCGTCTTCAGCATCACCAGGACTTCTGCATCGGAGACGACCAGGAACTTGGTATCGGCCATCGACCTTCACTATGTTATTTTGTTCTACTTCTGAGTGGATGTTAAACTCTGATTGTTTCATAAAAACGCCATTCAGAGTGGTAAGATGGCCCAGTGGATAGCCCGTAAAAAACTGAACACAGGCTACGGTCGCAGGTTCGAATCCTGCCTCGGGCATGGATATGTGTGATGTCCTTAGGTTAGTTAGGTTTAAGTAGTTCTAAGTTCTAGGGGACTGATGACCACAGATGTTAAGTCCCATAGTGCTCAGAGCCATTTGAACCATTTGAACTGAACACAGATCAAGCATGGATACAGGAAGAAGGTGTACTGAACTGCGAAAACAAAAGCAAAATAGAAACAGTGATTGGTCGAACAACAAGAACAGCCTGAAATGGCATCGACGTCGTGGGAAAGTGGTCACGTTATTGGACTGCCAAGTGGGCGAGCCACGTTAAAAGCTGCCTCACAGCGTTTATTTTACTTTTTTCCCTCACAACATTATGAACCTTCCGGTCATTGAGATGTTTGTTCTCTTTCTGTAATTTTGCCAGTTGTCATGCTATACATTGGTTATATAATATGAATCATGTGGTAAGAAGCCCGCCCTGTTAGCCGTGCGTTATAACGCTCGGCTTTCCGGATGGAAAGGAGCGCCTGGTGCCCACCACGAATCCGCCCGGCGGACTTGTGTCGAGGTCCGGTGGATGGTTTTTAGGCGGTTTTCTATCTGCCTCGGCGAATGCGGGCTGGTTCCCTTATACCGCCTCAGCTACACTACGTCGGCGATTGCTGCATAAACAAGTTCTCCACGGACGCGTACACCACCATTACTCTACCACGCAAACATAGGGGTTACACTCGTCTGGTGTGATACGTTCTGTAGTGGATTGACAAGGCAGCCAGTCCACAGTGACGGGTAGCCGAAAGGCACGCGTACACACACGCCGACTGGCGTTAAGTCTGAAACAGGATACGTGATGAAAGCTATAAAGAAAAGAACGGAGCTTCTCGTGTACTTAACTTTAATTAATTGTGGTACATTTCTCTTGATAATACAAGTGAGACTCTCTCCAGATATGGTTAATGGCGCCTTGCTAGGTCGTAGCCATGGACTTAGCTGAAGGCTATTCTAACTGTCTCTCGGCAATTGAGAGAAAGGCTTCGTACGTGTAGTCGCTAGCAATGTCGTCCGTACAACTGGGGCGAGTGCAGTACGTCTCTCGAGACCTGCCGTGTGGTGGCGCTCGGTCTGCGATCACTCAGTGGCGACACGCGGGTCCGACATGTACTAATGGACCGCGGCCGATTTAAAGCTACGCCCTAGCAAGTGTGGTGTCTAGCGGTGACACCACACGTTCCCTGGGGGATCCACCGGGGGTCGAACCGCACAATAACCCTGGGTTCGGTGTGGGGCGGCGCAGAGGTGAAGTGGACTGCGGTAGTCGTCGTGGGGTTGTGGACCACTGCGGTTGCGGCGAGGACGGAGCCTCTCCGTCGTTTCTGGGCTCCCCGTTAACATACAATACAGTACAATACATGTGATAAGAATATGTTACAGTCACAAGTAAATGTGATGAATACTGGGAGCAGGCGAGATACCACATAGACGTCTCACAGAAATGAAAACAATATATAAACGGGTATGAACTATGTTAAAACATAGGAATTCAAGAGTCAAAAAGACTCCCAACACGGAACACAACATCAGAATAATTAAAAACGTATGTTTTGACAGATTACAAAAAACTGTATGACTGTGAAACTGTCGCTTTCATTTGTTGCAACTTATGTGACAAAGTATTATTTTGTCATTATTTCACATTCATACGAACACCTATATCGGGAAGGAAGGCATATCTGAATCACATAGCAGTCGTACAAATTAGGTACGTCGATAAGAGATTCCTATCATATGACACACGTACTGTCACTAATGCCGTGTATGACACACCAGACGTGTTTTCCGGTGGAGGATTCGGTTGACTTGTCGCCTTGTTTGCGGTTCCCAATCGAAAGCCACTACCTTTCGGCTGCTAATAGATTAGTTGTGCAGAATCGACTGTCATTATAGGTCCCTACCTCACACCTCGCTGTTGAAAACGAACGTTACACCACGACACAGACACAAATTTGAATAAAGCGAACAAAAAAAATAATAGCACGCGAAAGGTTTCAACACTGCTCTCTCGCTCGGTAGGCCAACACTATAACCACTTAACCATCTTCCTGTTTTCATGTTTGACCTGTGTTCGGTTTTTGACGAACTGTCCACTGGGCCCTCTTACCACCAAATCTGATGGAGGTGTTACGTGGAGTTTTTCTTGTAAGCTGTGACTTGTGTAAATTCAGTGCTAACCACGAACCTTCACGAAATGTTGTAAGTGATAAACTTTTCTCCATGGGAGAGCTTTTGGTTCGTGTACTTTTCAATAAAACTTTTCTGTTCTCATTGCACCTCAATCAGCTCAAGACATAGCACGAAATGGGCGTGAACGCATGCACACTTCAAAGAGCTTCGTCTACTGTTATACGGAACGGAGAACCTGAAGTATATGATGGTCGAACTTGCTGGAATGACTGTGCTATCAGACCAGGCGACAAAAGTAACAAGAACAACGTTTCGGACGTAGCCTAACAGTGGAATCGAAGTGGTAAATCAATAATTAATAGTAATCCTAGGAATGTTTTAGTTCAATTTAATGATAAGTTGAAGATATTAGTTGATGGATCAAATGTTGAGAATAAGTTTGTTGTCATTGTCAGTTTAGGGTTTTTATCTCAATTGTTCTCCTTTCTGCTCTTTTAATAAGATTATGTTTAAATGATAAAAAATTTATTTCATTAAGTAGAATGAAAGTGACTGAAAATATAATGAATAGAGAGAATCATATGAGAGGAGATATTTGAGGGATTTGGATTTAAACTTCCCCATCAGACGTAGTTGTTAATTTACTATTGTTTGGTTTAAGAGACCATTACTTACTTTCAGTCATCTGATGTTTCAAGGTGTACTAATTATTTAGTTACATATTTTAAGTAACTCCTTAGTTTATCTTAGGTAATCACTTGATGAATAAATTTACCGAAGTTCTTTCAATTACAATTGGCATAAATCTGTGGTTTGCTCCACAAATTTCTGAGCATTGGCCGAAGAATAGTCCAGGTCGGTGTATTGTGAATGTTCCTTGATTTAGTCGACCTGGTGTGGCATCAATTTTAACCCCTAGAGCAGCCAGAGCAGGTAATGCTCCTGAACATCTGAGGCTCTTGTTAATACTCGTACTTCTGTATTTATTGGAAGAATTGTCCGGTTATCTACATCTAGAAGTCGAAAACCATCGTTTTCTAAATCCTGCTCTGGTGTTATGTAGGTATCAAATTTTATGTCTATAAAGTCTGAATATTCATATCTTCAGTATCACTGTCGTCCAATTGTTTTGATTGTGATTATTGCACCTACTGAATCATCAAGTAAATATAATAGTCGTAGTGATGGGAGTGCAATAAAAATTAAGGTAACTGCTGGTAATGCTGTTCAGATAGTTTCAATTACATGTCCATGAAGTATATTCCGGTTTGTGTAGGCAATAAATAGTATGTGTTATGTAGGTATCAAATTCTATGTCTATAAAGTCTGAATATTCATAACTTCAGTATCATTGTCGTCCAATTACCTTAGGCTACAATTACTGTAATTAATAATAATACTACCATAGTATTGTCATGGAAGAATGATAGTTGCTCCATTAATGGTGAAGCTCCATCTTGATGTGATAAATTTGATCATGTTGCCATTATTGGTTTCTAATAAAAGGTCAAACCTTTATTTGTAGAGCTTAAATCTACTGCACTAATATGCCAGATTATAATCTAGAAATTAATCGTAATTCTGAGTAACTATGTTCTGCAGGTGGATTGTTTTGTAATCATTCTGTTGATCTTGTTGAAGAGGGTTGATAGCAATTGTGATGGCCAATGTGCCACTGCGATCTTCAGTCTGAAGACTCCTTTCATACAGCTCTCCACGATGAAACTTTGCACGCCTCTTCATCTCTGCATAACGACAGCAACATACATCCACTTCGACCTTCTTCTTACGGTCAAGCCCTAGACTTCCACAACAAATTTTACCCGCCACGCAAAACCTTCCCTTACCAAATTAACGATTCCTTTAACCTTAGGTTGTGTACTGTCAACTGACCCCTTCTTTTAGGCAAATTGTGCCACACATTTCTTTTTTCCCCAATTTGATTCAATGTGTCTTCATTGGTTACCTGGTCTACCTATCTAAACTTGAGAACTCTTCTTCTACATAACTACATTCTAGAAGCTTCTGTTTTCGTCTTGTCTGAACCATTTATCGTCGACGTTCCACTTCCGTACAAGACTACACTCCAGTCAAATACCTTCAGAAAATACTTCTTAGCACTTAAATTCAAATTAGATGTTAGGAAATTTCTCTTTTACAGGAACGATTTTCTTGCTACTGCCAGTCTTCGTTTTATATCCTCTCTACTTAGGACATCGTCATTTATTTTGCTCCGCAAACAGCAAAACACATCTACAATGTCGATGTATCAGTTCCTAATCCCATTTCTTCAGCACCGCCTAATTTGATTTGCCTGCATTCCATTACCCTTGTTTCACTTTTTATTGTTATTCTTTTTATAACATTTTTTTCAAAACACTATAGATTCCGATCAGTTAACATCAAATTCGTTTGCCGTCTCCGACTGAATTGTAGTGTCATCGACAAATCGCAGTTCTTCTCTCTAAACTTTAATCCCGTTTCCAGATACCTGTTTCGTTTCATTTTCTGCTTGTTCATCCATATGTGATTAGATGAATGAGCACTGACGATTACAATCGACACACGAGGATTAGAGTATAATGTTCTCTCCCTGACAGTGTAAGACTGTCTTTCTTTTTTTTTTTTTTTGGTTCAAATGGTTCAAATGGCTCTGAGCACTATGGGACTTAACAGCTATGGTCATCAGTCCCCTAGAACTTAGAAATACTTAAACCTAATTAACCTAAGGACATCACACAACACCCAGCCATCACGAGGCAGAGAAAATCCCCGACCCCGCCGGGAATCGAACCCGGGAACCCGGGCGTGGGAAGCGAGAACGCTACCGCACGACCACGAGATGCGGGCCTTTTTTTTTGGTTGAATGTTTTTTGCACTGTGTTTAGATTCTAGAAGTATGATTCCAAAATACCCAGCTACAAGTGGCATAACCTGTAACTGAGCATAGCTGAGCATAAAACGATTTTCAACCAGAGAGGTGTTTAGATGTGTGAAACGGCCAGGAACGTGGTTGGGGAGTGGAGTGCGGGGTTGTTTGCGACTGAGGGTGGAGGGACTGACACACATTTATTTTTCCAGCCTTTAATTAAGTTTTCCAACTCAAATTTTATTAGAAACAAAATCTTTACATCGGACGTCGGTGGTGTGAGGTGGGCGCCAGATGTGAGAATCTCGCCCAGTGCGGCGCCGGCAGCAACGATGGCAAGCACCCCTCAACTGCTGGGCGTACAGGATGAGCGGACAACGGAGCCCCTCCTTCACCGAAGGAGAGAGCTGAGTAAGCGTTTTGAGCTCACATCAAGCAACAACATCACCGGCTAACGACACTTAAAATCACACCAAAATACTCAGTTGAGCATTGTTCTAAACCTTAATCGGAATGGCATTCAGTAAACAATAAATGTGGTCGCAACATGCGCGATGGTTCAAAACCTAGCAGTCACAATCAAGACGTTACATACTGAAGAGTTTTCCACGTGGCCAGTTAGTAAGAAAAATCACTAGCTGTTAGTAGATACATTTGGTTAGGAGGACATCTGCACCTGAGCTTCGTAGTAGAGTCAGGTAATCAACAACTTCAATAGTAGGCAGTTTTATTGGTTCAAAATCACGACCGGTTTTGGGCAATAATAAGCCCATCTTCAGATGTAGAAGAACTGTGGGATGCATGGCCACGGCACGCTGTGAACACGAGGCTGCGGGCAGGTGACAGCTGCACGTGGAGCCGAGATACGGAATGTCATTAGAATCTCATTTAAATCGTATGATTCGTATCTCGGCTGCACGTGCGGCAGTCACCTGCCCGCAACAACCTCGTGTTCATAGCGTGCGGCGGTCATGTGGTCCACGGTTCTTGTACACCTGAAGATGGGCTTATAATTGCGCGACACCGGTCGTGATTTTGAACCAATAAAACTACTTACAACTGAAGTGGTTGATTATCTGACTCTACTACGAATCTCAGTTGCGTATGTCCTTCTAACCAAATGTGTCTAATACATCTAGTGACTTTTATTACACAGGTCAACAAAAAATATATTTTTGAATGTTTCCTTCACTTCTTGATTCAAATATCACTAGTTTTGGGTTGAAAAAAAAAAAGAATGTGACAAAGAAAACATTTTATTACCCCGAGATTCAATGATTCATAATAGGTAAAAATTTTTATTTTAGCAGGTTAAGAGAAGACGACCCATTTCATTTAAATACGTCAACAACATTAGAAGTCCAGCTGCATTTTTTAATAAGTGTTACATTCCAAGAGCTCTAAACTACTACAAGAACCCTAACAGGTGTTTGGTTCTGAACAGAATCATGTGGTAGCTTTAAGAGCTCATTGTTTTTTGGCTGTCCTCTTGTGAGTTCCAGAGCATCCGATTACCCACTTGTTTATCGATATTACACGATTAACCTGTTCCCTTTGCTCCCTCTTCTCTTAGTAGAGAAGCGCACTAGATTTCTTGCAGTGTCGTTTTTGCCAACTCTGTCAAGTGAGAACTTATTACATATTTCGTTTACGGGATCATACGTGATCAATTTTGTGTTTAAATGTAACAGTAAAATTTTAGGACGGCGTTTATCCGTTAAAGTCAAACTCGCCAGAACCCTTTCACATCATCGTTTTTTGAGGCGAACTTTGGTCAGTTAATTTAATGAATAAATTATATGAGAGGCTTGCCACCCCACTTACGATTTTTATCAGGGACATTACAAGATCGCGTTACACACCTTGTGCAGATTCAATATGAACCAACTTGGGTGTGATTTGCATAACATCCTGATTATGCCCCTGAATTGCATATCAGATAAGGATCCCACGATACCAAACACGCGGCCAGTTTCCGAGCAGAAAATACGAATTTAACCTGATGCTTGCAATATTGGGCGCGTGAATAACTACAGTCAAACAACAGGAGAAAATACTTGAAGTACTTCAGCTGTACGGAAAATACTAAACAGTACCCAACTCTACTACATTGCCCATGACGGCGCGATAGAAAATCTGTCACAACAAGATAAAAGAATGACTTCACGCCTCAGCAATACAACGAAGAAAAGCTACCACAACAATCGCAAGAGGTGGCCCGTAATGTTAGCTAGATGAGAGAGGAGATCGCGTCCCCGGCCACTGCGCGCCTCAGGTCGCGAAGACAGCCGCGAGGAAGCGCGATTTTGACAGCAGCGCCCTACACGGCGTGTGGTGGTGTTTCAAGAAGACCGGAGGGCGGGGCTGGTTCAAATGGCTCTGAGCACTATGGGACTTAACATCTGAGCTCATCAGTCCCCTAGACTTAGAACTACACTACTGGCCAATAAAATTGCTACTCCACGAAGATGACGTGCTACAGACGCGAAATTTAACCGACAGGAAGAAGATACTGTGATATGCAAATGATAAGCTTTTCAGAGCATTCACTCAAGGTTGGCGCCCGTGGCGACACCTACAACGTGCTGACATGAAAGTTTCCTACCGATATCTCATACACAAACAGCAGTTGACCTGCGTTGCCTGGTGAATCGTTGTTGTGATGCCTTGTGTAAGGAGGAGAAATGCGTACCATCACGTTTCCGACTTTGATAAAGGTCGGAGTGTAGCCTATCGCGATTGCGGTTTATCGTATCGCAACATTACTGCTCGCGTTTGTCGAGATCCAATGGCTGTTAGCAGAATATGGAATCGGTGGGTTCAGGAGGGTAATACGGAACGCCGTGCTGGATCCCAACGGCCTAGTACACTAGCAGTCGAGATGACAGGCATCTTATTCGCATGGCTGTAACGGATCGTGCAGCCACGTCTCGATCCTGAGTCAACAGATGGGGACGTTTGCAAAACGACAACCATCTGCACGAACAGTTCGACGACGTTTGCAGCAGCATGGACTGTCAGCTCGGAGACCATGACTTCGGTTACCCTTGACGCTGCATCACAGACAGGAGCGCCTGCGACGGTGTACTCAACGACGAACCTGGGTGCACGAATGGCTAAACTTCATTTTTTCGGATGAATCCAGGTTCTGTTTACAGCATCATGTTGGTTGCATCCGTGTTTGGCGACATCGCGGTGAACGCACAATGGAAGCGTGTATTCGTCATCGCCATACTGGCGTCTCACCCGGCGTGATGGTATGAGGTGCCATTGGTTACACGTCTCGGTCACCTCTTGTTCGCATTGACGGCACTTTGAAAAGTGGACGTTACATTTCAGATGTGTGACGACCCGTGGCTTTACCCTTCATTCGATCCCTGCGAAACCTACATTTCAGCAGGATAATGCACGTCCGCATGTTGCAGGTCCTGTACGGGCCTTTCTGGATACAGAAAATGTTCGCTGCTGTCCTGGACAGCACATTCTCCAGATCTCTCACCAATTGAAAACGTCTGGTCAATGGTGGCCGAGTAACTGGCTCGTCACAATACTCCAGTCACAACTCTTGATGAACTGTGGTATCGTGTTGAAGCTGCATGGGCAGCTGCACCTGTACACACCATCCGAGCTCTGTTTGACTCAATGCCCAGGCGTAATCAAGGCCGTTATTACGGCCAGAGGTGGTTGTTGTGGGTACTGATTTCTCAGGATCTATGCACCCAAACTGAGTGAAAATGTAATCACATGTCAGTTCTAGTATAATATACTTGTTCAATGAATACGAGTTTATCATCTGCATTTCTTCTTGCTGTAGCAATTTTAATGCCCAGTAGTGTACTTAAACCTAAGGAACATAAGGACATCATACACATCCATGACCGAAGTAGGATTCGAACCTGCAACAGTAGCGGTCGCGCGGTTCCAGACTGAAGCGCCTAGAACCGCTCGGCCGCACTGGCCGGCGAGGGCGGGGCCACACGGCACAATGTGGGAGGATGAGGAAATAAGTGCTCGGCGCCATTTCTGAAGTATCTCTTGCGGCAGCTGCAGTGCTCTTTTGTAGTTTAGAACTCTTCTCGAAGTGGACAAGGTAAGGGTGGAAAATTCGCCAGTCATTTTTCAAAGGAATCATCCCGACATTTTGTCTAAGAAAAATCGTGTAATACCGAACTGTTTTGTAAAGTATGCCATTATGTCACACCACAGGAAAGGAGTATATCGTAATCCGGTTCACTTTAAAATATTGTCTATTCGCCGACAAAATTATGCAGTAGTTACATACATTGCCAGTTTCGGTTGTTATCAATAATCATCATCAGATCATCTAACCATCTTCAGATCGCGTTAGTGCCTTCAAAAAGCAAGATGACGTGGTGATAAGGACACTGGACATGCATTGGGGAGGATTACTTGAAATCCAATCCTGTCGCAGAGATTTAATTTGCTTTGTCGGACGAACAATCAACAAGGCAGTAGTTGCATGAATAATGAGAGCTACGGCCGTCGAATAAAAAAATTCACGGCGTATTCAGTTGAGAGTGAGTGAGATAGAGCTGTAGCCTGTAACCTAATGTTACTCAGCGTGTACACTGACAAAGTAGTAAAGTAAAGTAAGAAGAAATTTTGAAAGGAAACTAAGTTTCAGGGAGAAAAGAAAGTCTTTTACGTATGACGAGGGTAAACGGCCTAGAAGATCAGTTCAACAGCTTGAGTAGTCTCCAGAATCGATTTTCAGTCTGCTGTGCGCTGATATGGAACTTCCCTGCAGATTAAGACTATATGCTGGGCCAGGACTGTAACATGGGACCAGCAGGCAACTGCTTGGATATTGTTTTGAAAAGAGCTTATAAAAATGAAATGATTGTAGGGCATTGTTGACCCGGAGGCCCCATGCGGGGGAGTTCGGCCGCCGTATTGCAAGTCCTCTTTAGTTGACGCCACTTCGGCGACTTGCGAGTCAATGATGGTGAAGGACACACAACACCCAGTCATCTCAGGGCAGAGAAAATCCCTAACCCCGCCAGGAATCGAACCCAGGAACCCCTGCGCGTGAAGCGAGAAGGCTACCGCAAGACCACGAGATGCGGACAGAGCTTATAAGATGAGCATAAATAAAAGTAAAACAAAGATAATGGAATTAGAGAGGAAGTGAAATGCAGAATGGGAATAGCAAGAAAAGTGTTTCCGAAAAAGAGAAATTTGTTACCATCGAATATAAATTTAAATGTCAAGAAGTCTCTTCTTGAGATACACTATGTGATCAGAAGTATCCGGACACCCCCCAAAACATACGTTCTTCATATTAGGTGCATTGTGCTGCCACCTACGGCCAAGTACTCCATATCAGCGACCTCAGTAGTTATTAGACATCGTGAGAGAACAGAATGGAGCGATCCGCGGAACTCACGGACTTCGAACGCGGTCAGGTGATTGGGTGTCACTTGTGTCATACGTCTGTAACCGACATTTCCACACACCTAAACATCCCTAGGTCCACTGTTTCCGATGTGATGGTGAAGTGCAAACGTGAGGGGACACGTACAGCACAAAAGTGTACAGGCCGAGCTCGTCTGTTGACTGACAAGAGACCGCCGACAGTTGAAGGGGGTCGTAATGTGTAATAGGCAGACATCTATCCGGACCATCACACAGGAATTCCAAACTGCATCAGAATCCACTGCAAGTACTATGACAGGCGGGAGGTGAGAAAATTTGGATTTCATGGTCGAGCGGCTGCTCATAAGCCACACATCACGCCGGTAAATGCCAAACGACGCCTCGCTTGGTGTAAGGAGCATAAATATTGGACGACTGAACAGGGGAAAAACGTTGTGTGGAATGACGAATCACGGTACACAATGTGGCGATCCGATGGCAGGGTATGGGTCATCTGTCAGCGTGTGTAGTGCCAACAGTAAAATTCGGAGACGGTTGTGTAATGGTGTGGTCGTGTTTCTCATGGAGGGGTCTTGCACCCCTTGTTGTTTTGCGTGGCACTATCACAGCACAGACTACGTTGATGTTTTAAGCACCTTCTTGCTTCCCACTGTTGAAGAGCAATTCGGGGATGGCAACTGCATCTTTCAACACGATCGAGCACCTGTTCATAATGCACGGCCTGTGGCGGAGTGGTTACACGACAATAACATCCCTGTAATGGACTGGCCTGCACAGAGTCCTGATGTGAATCCTATAGAACAACTCTGGGATGTTTGGGAAGGCCGACTTCGTGGCAGGCCGCACCTCTCCTCAGTGCAGCACTCCGTGAAGAATGGGCTGCCTTTCCGCAAGAAACCTTCCGGCAACTGATTGAACGTATGGCTGCGAGAGTGCCAAGGCCAACACAGTACTTAATTCCAGCATTGCCGATGTAAGTCATTTTCAGCCAGGTACCCGGATACTTTTGATGGCATAGTTTGTGTGTCTGGTGTATAGCAATGTACGAAAGTGAAACGTGAACGATGGACAGTTCGTTATCACACCACTGGTTGCTGTCAGCCAATCTCCGAAAGGACCCTTGTAGGAACGTGTTGCTACAACTCTATCTGTCGTTCAGCACTACAGTCACACGATGGCGATAAGGATTTTCCCCACTTGTGGTGACTGTCTGCACATCTTCCACGGCACGTCCGGATGAGGTTAGGGTAGTCCAAATTGCCCGAGGCTAGTCGAGTCCAGGTGCTTCCCTCTGGTTGTACAGCATTTTCAACCATTGTGGAGAGCAGTTGTGTCGCCAGCAGCGTTTCCATTCAACGATGGTATTGAATTCAGTTTTCGTGAGATTCCTGGTTGTGGTAAAAGTGGTCTGTCTTGCTCTTAGTCTTTTTCGCTCCGCATGGAAAACATTGTTCATTATTCTAATGCCGGTATTATCAGCAATCTATTATTCACGCAGTAGCGCTCTCTTCCGTGTGATGTCAGGAGGTGGAATGTGGCTCAAGACATGTAGCCAGTATGTGGGAGTAGATCGTTTTGACCCACTAACAATGCGCATGACTTCGTTAAGTTGTACTCTATCTTCCTTACGTGTGGACTATTAAGCCACACAGGCGCACAGTGCTCTGCTCTTGAGTGTGCCAGTTAGAGTGCTGATTCTCGAAGAGTGTCTGCTGCCGATCCCCAACGAGTACCACATACGTTGTCGAGAATGTTGCCTCTGATTTTGAATGTAGCAGGTATTCATGTAAAGTGCTGCTTAAAAGAAAGTCTCATATAATAGGTTTGTTTATAAATAACTCATCTGCTTCCAGTCACGATTTTCTTTATTTTATTTTTTGAACGACGCGTTCCGGGAAATGATTCCCATTTTCAAGTCCGTTTTTTGTGTTTGTTATGTCATTCCTACGTGCTGTTGTCGATGTGTGAGATTCTGCTTCATTTTGTTGACTTTACTGAAATATATAAGAAGCCACGCAATTTTTAGTTGGTTGTCGATCTTTTTGTGAAGTTAGTGGCGAAATTTAGAAGAATTTGTACTTACAGTTTCCTTATGGTCCATTTTTGCAGAGTCTCACACACACTAAACGTCAACAATCCCGGCAACTTCATGTCACCAAAATACCCATAAGCAGGCAGCATACAGGTCAATCTACATAGGGCAACTAAAATACTATTGAACCAAGAAAACATGCAACATGAAATAAACACAGTGAAAAAGATTGCAGTTGCCAATGGGTACAATGCTTCCATGGTTGACAGAATCGTAGACAAAGTGAAGAAAGAGCCAGGTAGAAACTGCACCACAGAAGGAAAAGAGAAAAACAAATATATGTCTAGTATCCCATACATTGGCAATGTATCACAGAAGATTGCAAATATTTTCAAAAATCACAAAGTAAAAATTGGGTTTTCTACATCTAATAAACTACAACAAAAACTAATACACAATATAAATTGTAAGCACGATCCATACTTAGAGTCTGGAATATACAAGGTCCCATGCCAGGAATGCTTCATGTTCTGCGTAGGACAAACATGCCGAAAATTCAACACCAGTTACACAGAGCACATAAAAGCCTACACACACAACAGACACACTACATCAGCCATAGCAACATATGTACATAATACAGGACACCCATTTGGAAAAATAGAGCAAAATGTCAAAGTACTCCATTGACTAAATAAAGGACATAAAATGGATTTTCTAGAAGAACTGGAGATATACTCACATTACAGAAAATTTGAAGATAAAATATTAAATGAAAAACTTGAAAGTGAATCAGTGAATTTCTTCAGATGTTTCGATAGTACACTTAAATAAAAATAGTAACACATAGAAGTAAGCACAATTGTAAAATAGACATAAGTAAATTATGATCCAAATTGTTAAGGTAAATAACCTCTGTACAAAAACATATCATATTCTGTGGAAGACCTATAATGCCATCTCTGTTGACCACTTGTAAGAACATCTGTGTCACTGTTTTGTTTATGAAAAATGTATTCAATGTTTAAAAGTGTAAAACAAGTTGTAGTGATGTTTAGTGTGTGAGAGACTCTGCAAAAATGGTCCATAAGGAAACTGTAAATACAAATTCTTCTAAATTTCGCCACTAACTTCACAAAAAGATCGACAACCAACTAAAAATCGCGTCGTTTCTTATATATTGCAGTACAGTCAACAAAATGAAGCAGAATTTCACACATCGGCAACATCACATAGGAATGACATAACAAACACAAAAAAAACGGACTTGAAAATGGGAATCATTTCCCGAAACGCGTCGTGCAAAAAATAAAATAAAGAAAATCGTGACTAGTAGCAGATGAGTTATTTATAAACAAACCTATGGTTTTCACAGTCGTCGGCTTTCAGAACGATTTATAATGGATCAAATTAGAAAGTCTCGTATGTAACGTGATCCCAAGGTGTTTTGGAAACACGTTATGATGAAGTTTGTTTCCCTCAAAACAAACAAGTGCTCTGTGTGCCAACCTGCTGGACACATGAAAACACGCAACGCATGTTTGATTTGAGTTTGGTTGTAACCTACATTTACGGAAGTACTTGCTCAAGGTGTCTATATCTGAAGTTAGGATTTCTCCAGCTGTTTCAAAGGTTTCTGAACTGTGTTGGAGGAATATCGCATATATATAAATTAAACAAGAGAGGAGCAAGGAAGGATCCCTGTGGTAAGCCATTATTCAATACGTTTGGGGTTGGGGTTGTTTTGGGGGAAGAGACCAAACAGCGAGGTCATCGATCTCATCGGATAAGGGAGGGTGGGGAAGGAAGTCGGCTGTGCCCTTTTTGAAAGGAACCAGCCCAGCATTTGCCTGGAGCGATTTAGGGAAATCACGGAAAACGTAAATCAGGATGGCCGGATGCGGGATTGAACCGTCGTCCTCCCGAATGCGAGTCCAGTGTGCTACCACTGCGTCACCTTGCTCGGTCAATACTTTTGGACACGTAGTGTCTTTTCCTATGATTGCCGTACATGTCCTCCCAGCTAAGATGCTGCGAAATAGTTTTGTTGTCCGTCTGCGTGGGACAAGTTGTAATAATTTATAAAGCAGTCCATGCCTCCAAACCGTATCACTTAGATCAACGATAGCAGCTGATACGTTCTGCTTCATTTGGTATCCTGCTTCAATATTGGTTGTTAAAAATAAGACTTGACCTCCGCGGCTCCCTCCCGGATGGCGCAATTTGGCTACAAGGAGGGACTGGTTGGTAGAACCTGTCCTGAGGCATCAAGGAATCATAATTTTGCTAATGGCGGGAAGTGTGAGGGGTAAAAACTGTAGACGGAGAGTAGCTTAGAGACTGCATAAGAGAAGTCTTCGGCAAAGACCACAACAACATTTGTGCGTAATGACGTTCCCTCGTCAGTAAATGTAACCCAGCAGGAGCCACTGTTGCAGCAACAAAAAGCGACGCCTTAATACACAGAAGAGACCCTAGGCACAATGAGTGCTCAGCGGTTTGCCACGGGAGCTGGTAACCTGGTCTGGCAGTGCAGCGCAGTAACTTTCGGTTTCGCCCGACTGCCAGCCAAGCCATCTATCAAGGCCACCTGGAGGCAGAGAAGGGGCAGCTGGCGGCGCCATTTTGCTCTTTTCCTTTCACTGCTACACCTGCCTCGCCCTGCAGCCGCACCCCTTTACAGCCAAGCGGATGGATCTGCGTCGGCTGTCCTAGCACGTTTTCACTGCTTACAGCCGTCATATTTCCCGGCGACAACGCAGCTCGACTGTATGACATGATGGTATTATCCTGGCTGAAATATAAAATATAAAACAGCACCCCATTTGGATCAACATGGGGCACTGTTTAGGAGGGTACCATCATCAGAAAATAACACAACATCTGCATACGAGGCGTATTCCAAAACTAAGGTCTGGTGACCGATATTTAACTGATGGCCGGCCTGAATGAGATTTCACACAAGCTGTCTACAGGCTCTTTAGGAAGCTATTGCAGTGTTTGTTTGATTCAGCAGTGATTTGCTAGTCGGTAAGAGCAGATCACAACGGCCGAGACAACAGTAGATACCGCCACTTGTGGAGCGCGCGGCGTGATCAGATTTCTGCTGGCAAAAGGATCTTCAGCTGCTGAAATCCATCGTGAGTGATGCTTAGCGTATGGACCTGAAATAATGAGTGTCAACAACTCCGAAAAAGGTGTCGAGGATTTCAAAACGGCCGCACAAATGTTCACGATGGACAGCGGAATGGCAGGCCCTGCATTCGGACCGACGACGGCGTACATCAAGTGGACCAAGAACTTCGAAGTGATCGGAGATTGACGATTAGTGCTTAATGAATTCCAAAATGTTGCTCGAACATCAGTCTACAAGATTATCAATGAGCAGAAACTGTGTGCGAGGTCAAAAACTCTCACTGATCAGAACAAAGAGCAAAGAAAGTTTGTGGAGCTCTGTAGACAATATGGATGTGATTTGTTTTCCCTCACTGTTACGGGCGACGAGACGTGGATATCGTACACCGATGCAGAATCGAAACAACAGTTAATGCAGTGGCGCCCTTCAAGTTCAGCCAAAACAAAAAAGTTTAAGCAATCTCCGTACCCGAATCGGAAAATGAAGACTACCGTTTATTGGGACGAAAAGGGCGCCCTTTTGATTGATTTCGTGGGCCATGGGTCAACAATTACAGATGACGTACATTGTGAAACGCTACCCAAACTGATGCGTGTGTTCCAAAATCGACACCGCGGGAAACCTTTTCTCATGACCTTCTTTTTTTTATGACCAAACGGAGCTCAGTTTTGGAATACGTCTCGTGCACACTCTATAGATCAGTGTGAAATGCCTGGTAGAGGATAGTTAGTATTGTACACACAGCAGTGTGTCCCTGTAGCAATCGCGTGTGGACCGCGCGAAGAACGATCGCTTATATGCGTATGAGCGCACAGTAATTAGTCTAATCTTGTCTCCGCGGTTCCCACGAGAGCTATATGTGGGGGCTGAAGTTTATCTCTTAACAGTGGACCTACGGATCAGAACGTGGAATGTTACGTCTCTCCATCACGTACGTCGGTTAAGGTGATGTTAGAGACAGTGAGAATTAATTAAGTGCGATGTCAGAAAGAACAGGATGTGGTGTCAGGCGAGTACAAGGTTATGAACACAAAACAAATAGGCGTAATGCAGGAGTGGGTGTTATACTGAACGAGGAAAAGTGAACAGTGCCGAGAACTGTTAGTCACCGCCAAGAAAGACATAAAATCGCTGTCCGTGACAATAGAAAAAGTATGCGAGCGTGCTAGTACCTCAGGTGACGAGGATACTGAAAAATTACGGCGAGGTAAACAAAAGTATTCACTACCTTAAGAGAGACGAACATGTAATTGTGGTAGGAGTTTGGAATTCGACTATGAGAACAGAAAGAAGAGAAGGACAAATAGTAGGAAAACATATACTAGGCGAAAGTAACGAAGGTGAAAGCCACCTGTCAGGATTTTGCATACGGTACAAGTTAACCATTGCAAACACTTTATTCAGAACTATAAAAGAAGGTTGAACGCGTGGAATAGATGTGTAGACGCAGGAAGGTTTGGTTCAAATGGTTCAAATGGCTCTGAGCACTATGGAACTCAACTGCTGAGGTCATTAGTCCCCTAGAACTTAGAACTAGTTAAACCTAACTAACCTAAGGACATCACAAACATCCATGCCCGAGGCAGGATTCGAACCTGCGACCGTAGCGGTCTTGCGGTTCCAGACTGCAGCGCCTTTAACCGCACGGCCACTTTTTTTTTTTTTTTTAACTTCCTGGCAGATTAAAACTGTGTGCCCGACCGAGACTCGAACTCGGGACCTTTGCCTTTCGCGGGCAAGTGCTCTACCATCTTTTTTTTCTTGTTTTTTATTTTTTTGCTCTATCCATCTTTTTTTCTTTTTTTTGTTGTTTTTCTTTTTTGAATTTTATAACGCCTTAACCACTTTTTTTAGTTTTTTATCTTTTTTTTTACATGGACAAAAGGCGTCTTTCAGTTACGACAAACAAAATTAGAAAATTACAGCCGTAGCAACAACAGAACAAGAGTTCCTTCTAAACTATGAAAAAGAATTTGAAACTAATAGTGTGATGATAGATAATAAAGAAATAAAAATGTAACCAAATCCCGCACGCCATTCCATGTGCATGTCCCCTCGGCGTACAGTTTCCATGTTCCAAATTGTTACAACATTTCGCGGCGTGTGGAGCCCCATGTCGGCGGTCATCCTCTGCCCGGTACTCCCCAACTGTGAGGGGGGTTGTCGAAGACACTGCGCAAATAGGTCGCAAATAGCTGTCGGTATCGGGGTGTACACTCAAGTGTGCTATGACTGTCCTGGAGAAATTGCCAGTAATCAAGCACCATCTTCTCATCATCGCGAAAGAGGTAGTATATGGACATGCCTTTAAACCATGTGAGAGCGTGAGTCTTCGCAGGTGGGAAATAAGTATCCTCTGGATAAAGGAGGAGCCGTGGCTCAATTGTGCGAGGCGCGATACGTAGGTAGCAGGCGAGGATCTTCTGCACTAGCAGCCATACCTCTAACGCCGATCCACATGTTAAACGGCGTTCGTCAGTATCCACGAGGTGGCAACGTGGGCAAAGGGAGCAATCCGTCATCCCAATAGCGTGCAGCCCTTGTCGTGTTACAACCTTCCCGTTAACCACCTGGTACCACGCGGCTCGTACCCGCGTGGGGAGGAACGGCTTCTGGACCGCTCTCCACACTGCCGGCCATAGGGTCGTAGGGCTCTTCCTCTCAATCACATTCCGAGGTATGGACCTTAGCAGCAGTCTGTAAACGTCTCTCGCCTTGGGAGTGCGAGTGTTGGGAAGGTCTGGGTGCACGTAACTATATTCAAGAATAAATGCCGAGAGGTGCGAGAGTGAAGGTGTAATGTGCGCAACCGTGACAGGTGGCAGAAGAGACGCCGGCAGCAATTCCTCTAACAGACGTCCCGTAAGGGAAGCATCTTTGTGGGTCCACAATTTCATCATTGTGCACAAGTATAACGCTGTAGCTCTTGCTCGTACATTTATAAGTCCCAGTCCGCCATCACGCGGAGGGAGGGTGAGTGTTTCGTAGCGGACTTTGAATAGGTGTCCGGCAGTAAGGTAATATCCAAACGCTGCTTGCAATCTGTGTGCCATCGCTGTCGATATCGGTAGGACCTGGGCCATGTGGATCATCTTAGTCGCCACGTGAAGGTTGAGGTATTCCACACGGTGTAGGAGGTCCATCCGTCGAAGTAAGTTCCGGCGAACTTCTGTGCGTATGGCCTGTAGTAATCGTGCATAGTTCATTGCAGCCGTGCGGCGCACATCCTGTGTAAATGTTATGCCCAAGAACCGGATCTTGTTAACTAGTGGGAGTGGGGCTAAAGCGTCCTCCTGTAGACCTCTCCCAATCGGCATCGCTGCCGACTTGGCCACATTCATGAGGCTGCCCGCTGCCAATCCATAGCGATTGATCCATTGTATCACCGATCGTACCTCGTCACCAGATCGGACAAGTAATAGAAGGTCATCAGCATATATCCTGCAGTGAAAGGTGTGACCCCTCAGTGACATTCCCGAGAGCCTGTTTTTCAACCCTCCGACAAGTGGTTCGAGTGCGATCGCGTAAAGGATCATGGAGAGTGGGCATCCTTGGCGAACCGACCGTCGGATCGGAAAGGGACCCGCAATCCGTCCATTCACCAGTACACGGGATGCAGCTCCACGGAAAAGGCGATGAAAGATGTCGAGAAAGTCAGGCGGGAAGCCCATGTGGGCCATAACGGACAGAAGGAACTTGTGGTGAACTCTGTCAAAGGCGTGGTCGAAATCAATGGAGATCAGAGCAGCTCGAAGGCGACAGCATGTGGCGATGGCTATTAAATCCCTGCATTCGCTGGTTGCCGTTTGCATGTTGGTCACTCCGCCCTGTGTCGTTTGCTCCATTGAGAGGAGTAGGGGCAGAACCTGCTTTATGCGGCTGGCGAGTAGTCGGGCGAAGATTTTATAGTCCGAGTTGAGCATTATAATGGGCCTGTAGTCCTCGACCGTCCGACCTCTGGAAGGCTTGTGTATCGGTATAAGGAGACCTTCCACGAATGCAGGTGGCACGTGGGAACCGGGGGTCATCAGTTCTTGGTACATTCTGACCCATCGGGGCATCATTAGATCGCGGAAAGTCCGATAAAACTCGACCGGCAGTCCGTCTGGCCCGGGAGATTTGTTGAGTGCTCCCTTGTTAAGCGCGTCCTCGATGTCGTCCCGTGTAATTCCACCTAACAGCGTCTCCGCTGCTGCATTGTCGAGGGTGTGCGACACGTGCTGCAGTATGTCGTGATCGTCCGCTTCCTCTCCCTCTGTATTCACCTCGTCGTAAAACTGGCGATAGTGATCTGCAAAGGCTTCTGTAACCGCGGCCTGAGTCAATACGACCCTACCACCTGGCAATACGAGGTCCGTGATCAGCTGCTGTCGGCGTCGGCGGCTGTCGAGCACGATGTGATGCATAGACGGGTTTTCTCCTTCCGCTCGGTCGTGACGTCGCGATCGCACGACGACCCCCTCCAAACGTTTCCTCGTAAGAGACAATATTTGACCTTTAATTCGGCGGCTTTCCATTTGTCGGTTTGGAGATGGTGGTTGGCCGTCGAGTTCGCGAAGCATCGTGTAATAAAAGTCCAATGTGTGACGATGCCAAGCTGCGATATCTTTACCGAATTGAGTTAGCACACGCCGAAACGCTGGTTTTGCACAGTCCACCCACCATGATAGAGTCGAAGGATATCTGGGAAGACGTCGTTCGCAATCCAGCCATGTGTTGGCGATAATTCGACGGCATTCCGGGTCTTGAAGATGTGCCACATTCAGCTTCCAGGGTCCTCGGCTGCGCCATATTCGCTGCTGTTGTAGAGTGAGTGTGCATATGAAAGCGCTATGATCGGAGAAGGCAAGCGGCCAACGTTCGGCGTCCAATACTCCCGGCGCTAGAGCTCGTGAGACATAAATGCGGTCTAGGCGACTGGCCGAGTGACTATTAAGGTATGTCGGCCCGGGACGGTCACCGTGCACTGTCTCCCACGTGTCAGTGAGAAGCAGATCACGAACCAGGAGCCGAAGTTCTTGACAAGTCGAGAAGTGTGGGACTTGGTCTTTGGGGTGGAGCACACAGTTAAAGTCGCCGCCGAAGATATATTGATCGTAGCGGCTGACAAAGAGAGGGGCGATATCATCCGAGTAGAACAGCGATCGTTCGCGGCGTTGGTCAGTTCCTGATGGAGCGTAGATGTTAATGATGCGTGTGCCCAGTGCTGTGATCGCCAGCCCGCTTCCTGACGGAAGGTAAGTCACTTCTTCGATGGCAATTCCGTCGCGCACTAGTATTGCCGTACCGCTGCCATTCCGGTCCGCCGGTGACATATGTGTCACGTAACCGTAGAAAACGGGGAGGGCCGCTATATACACTTCTTGCAACAGGGCAATGTCAACATCCGAAGAACGAAGCATCTCACGCAGCAACTGGGTCTTCACTGACGTTCGCATCGTGTTGAGGTTAAGCGTGGCGATACGATATGCTTGTTGCCGAACCGCAGGTGTTAAGTTATCCATTAAGACTGGAATTGCCTATGGCGCTTCTGACTCTATTGACACCTCCGCATCCCCACCAACCTCACCTGCCGTCCTTTCTAGAGAGCCGGCGCCAATGGCGTGGGCCCTGTTGGCGTAACTTGCATGGTTCCGTCGTCGTCGTAGTCATCCGCCCACGTCGGGGAACTCAATTCAAGATCTGCTTCCCTAGCGTCCTCAGGACTCGGCATGGGTGCTTGCACTCCAGAAGGTGGTGGGCAGCATCTGTCCTGCATATCGGCATCCGATGTTGCCACTGTAGGTATATGTGGTTTGTCCGCAGTTCCGTTCGGTGGTGCCACACTGCAGCAAATGGCGGCTGCCTCTGTGGTAGCGTCGTCATTGAAGGTGGAGTCTTCGTCCTCTGGAGGCTGCGTCGCATCCCGTTCGGAAGTTGCTCTACGCCTCCGCTTCCGTCGCTTCGGGGAGCGTTGCTTCCTGGAGTGTCCTTCTGTGTCAGACGACGGCAAAGATTCCCGACGTTCCGGCACAAAGGCAGCTGTAGGCACAATAAGCGAGTCTACGGCCATGCTATCGTCATGTATGTTGTTATCCGTCGACGGGGGCGGCGGCATCGGAATTGAATCCGTAGCTTGTGGAACGGGTGTGTCGTCATCGCCCTGTATTGGAGGATGGAGCCGCGACCCAACAGTGGATGTCGGCTGTCGTGGTGAAGTGGTAGCTGTCGTGAGGGCTGCTGCATAAGTCACGGGAAGCAGCGTCGGCTGCGATGGCGGGTCTGCGTCAGCCGGCGGCAGTTGCGTGATTCGACGTTGGAGACATTCTGATCTAAGGTGTCCCTCCTTCCCACAACCAGAGCAGGTCTTTGGTTGCCCATCGTAGATGACGATGGCACGGCAGCCACCGATAGTCAGATATGAAGGTACATGTCTTTTAAGTTCTATTCGGACCTGGCGGAATCCATTCAGCACAGGATATGTCTGGAATTGCGTCCATTTTTCCGCAATATGATCATGGACCGTGCCGTAGGGGCGCAGTGCTGTCACGACGTCCTCCGCCGGTAATTCGAAAGGAAGTTCGAAAATTCTGATCGTGCGAAGTCCCATGCCAGAATAATCGACGTGTACAGTCCCCACATTGCCATCAGCATGGCAGAAACGGAGGCCCTGTTTCGTGTCCCGAAGGATCCGTTCACATGTTGCGTCGTTGATGATCTTGACATATACGATACTACTCACAATGGACAAGTGAATGCCGAGAATGTCGGTCGCCGGGATTTTAACTTCTTCTCGTAGAAATCGTTCGACTTCGAGTGCTTTGGGCCGCGCAAATTCGTTGCGGAACGTAAATTTGAGCGTCGATTTTCTGTATTGGTGCGCCATGGTGATCTATTCGCTGAGTACGGCACGCGCGAAACGGCCGAGTACGATGTAAACAACACAAGCGCTCGCTCCGCGGCAGGAACACAAACAGCGCGTCCTCACCGCAGCACAGCCAAAGGCCAACCTCACTTCGGCCGGCCAGGAAAGGTTTGGTACAGATTATATAATTGTAATACGAACATTCCGAAATCAAACTTTAAACTGCAAAACATTTCCAGGACTGGATGTAGACCCGACCATAATTGATTGTTTATGGAATGCAGACTAAGGCTGCAGAAGCTACGAAAATGTAGGACTTTAAAGAATTGAGACGTGGGTAAGTAGATACAGAGATTGTTGACTGTTTCAGTCGGAGTGTTAGGCAACGACTAACTGAAACAGGGTAAAACAGTGGAATATAAGAGCATTGTAAGACATGAAGTATTGAAGGCAGTACTGCAAGAACTAGGAAAAAAGACGAGGTACATTAGAATGGTTCAAATGGCTCTTAGCACTATGGGACTCAACTGCTGTGGTCATCAGTCCCCTAGAACTTAGAACTACTTAAACCTAACTAACCTAAGGACATCACACACATCCATGCCCGAGGCAGGATTTGAACCTGCGACCGTAGCAGTCGCACGGTTCCGGACTGCGCGCCTAGAACCGCGAGACCACCGCGGCCGGCGAGGTACATTAGAAACCCTTGGATAACACAGAAGATACAAAATATGACTGATGAAAGGAGAAGGTATATAATAAAAGTAACGTAAAAATGAAGCAAAAACCACAGAATTTTTTGGAATATATATGCCAAAAAGGTAAAAAGAAGGACAGAAACAGCAAAGTGACAAAGTACGAAAGGAGAAAATATATAAAAAAGTAACGTAAAAATTACGCAAAAATCACAGACAAAATGGAAAATATACGCGAAAAAGTTAAGAAGAAGAACAGAAACAGCAAAGTGATAATGCAGGAATTGCTGGGTAGGAAATCCAGAACTTTAAAAGAATACATGTCTACAAGAAACGTAGATGTCATACATAGGAAATCAGAGAAGCCTTTGGTAAAGAGAGATGAATGTCAAGAGCTTATTGTCCGATGGAAAACCAGTATAAAACAGGAAACAGAACCACAGAAGGAATAAATGTTTCAGCTATATACAGGACGACTTTGTAGACAGGGAAGAGGATCTGGATGAAGATGAATTGGATGTGGTACGGTAGAGTGAGAAGAATTTGCTGTAACACTGACAGACACACAGTAATTCGAAACAAGGCTTAGAAGACAGTATCTCAGAATTATTCACATTTTTGACAGAAACAAAAATGTCAAAACCGTTCCACATAGTGTGCAAGATAGACGAGTTACAAAAAATATCCTCAATTCTCAAGAAAAGTATACGAGGGGCGTTCAGTAAGTAATGTCATACTTTTTTTTCCTGGGCAGTTTCGGTTGAAAAAATGAGCAATTTGCTGTAGAACATGAGGAATATTACCGGTTCAGTCCCTATAGTTAAAGTTCCGACAGGTGGCGGCGCTGTAAAAAAAGCACTACGTCTTCAGGCCACAACTGGCCTACCGGGACTATCCGACCGCCGTGTCATCCTCAGATGAGGATGCGGATAGGAGGGGCGTGTGGTCAGCACACCGCTCTCCCGGTCGTTACGATGGTGTTCTTGACCGAAGCCGCTACTAATCGGTCGAGTAGTTCCTCAACTGGCATCACGAGGCTGAGTGCACCCCGAAAAATGGCAACAGTGCATGTCGGCCTGGATGGTCACCCACCCAAGTGCCGGCCAAGCCCGACAGCGCTTAACTGCGGTGATCTTAACGGGAACCGGTGTATCCACTGCGGCAAGGCCGTTGCCCAGGCGGCGCTGTAAGTAGCCTTCAAATTGGCATCTCTAACGCAGGTGCGTTCCAAGCAGAGAGCTGTCATTCAATTTCTTTTGGAGGGAAACCAGATATTCCCAAAAATGGCGCAAATGGCTCTAAGCAGTTTGGGACTTAACATCTGAGGTCATCAGTCCCCTAGGCTACTTAAACCTAACTAAGCTAAGGACATTACACACTTCCATGCCCGAGGCAGGATTCGAACCTGCGACCGTAGCCGCGGTGCCGGACTGAAGCGCCTAGAACCGCTCGGCCACAGCGGCCGGCTAGATATTCCCAGATGCTCATAAGTCCTTGTAGAATGTCTACGGAGGCCTGGTAGCGAACAAATGCACGGTGAGTCGTCGGGCGAGGCGTCTGTCATAATCGAAACAAGGTTACGCAAACTTGTCCGAAGCCCCGCGTGCCGGCCGGCCGCACGCAGCTGTGACTCCTACAGTGTTGGCGCGTGCGGACACTCTCATTCGAGGTGATCGACGGCTCACAATCAAACACATCGCTGCACAGCGGCGCGTCTCTACTGGTAGTGCTGACACACTCGTCCAACAGTTGGGGTACTCAGAGGTGTGTGCCCGCTGGATTCCTCGCCGCTCAACAGAAGGCCATAACGCAACGAAGGGCCCTCTTGCGCGGAGTTGCTTCCGCGCTACGAGGCTGATCGTCACATTTTTTTTTTTTTTTGCCGAGCATCATCACAGGCGAAGAGGCGTGGGTTAAACATTTCGGACCAGAAGCAGAACGGTATTCCATGGAATAGTGCCACACCACCTCTCCTCTGAAGAAAAAGTTCAAAGCCGCAACCTAGCCGGTAACGCCATGGCGACGGTCTTCTCGGATTCTGAAGAGGCTATTCTGTTTCATTTCTGCCCTCATGCCGCAACGACCAACTCCGAAGTGCATTGTGTAACCCTCACAAAACTGCAGAAACGAGTATAGCGTGTTCGTCGCCACAAAAATCCAAACGAACTTCCCCTTCTCCATGACAACGCAAGACCTCATACAAGCCTGTGCACATGAGAGGAGCTCACCAAACCTCTCTGGGCTGTTCTTCCTCGTCTACCATACGGTCCGGGTCTCGCACCTTCCGACTTCTATCTGTTTGGCCCAATGAAGGACGCACCCCGCGGGAAGCAATACGTGTATGATGGAGAGGTTATTGCGGTAGCGAACAGTTGGCTCCAACGTCGACCAGTAGAGTGGTACCAAAAAGGCATACAGACCCTCCCAGTAAATTGGCGTAAGGCCGTCACAGTGTACGGAGATTGTGCTGAAAAATAGGGTTAATGTAGCCAAAAGAATGGGGAATAATATGGTGTATTATGTAGTGGAATTCTGAATAAAAGGAGCTCGGTTTCAGAGAAAATGTGTGTCGCTTCTCTTATTGATTGTCCTCTAAATAACAGCAGTACCAAAGAACACAAGTGTCATCAATGAAATACGATATTGCAGTGCCTGTGTTATTCTGATTACGATACAAAAGTCCTTTGAACATTCATAACATTCATGCATGTCCAAAGGATTCCAGTACATATTACACCATATTATTACCCATCTCTAAAGGAACGTCTAGGCGCTCAGTCCGGAGCCGCGCGACTGCTACGGTCGCAGGTTCGAATCCTGCCTCGGTCATGGATGTGTGTGATGTCCTTAGGTTAGTTAGGTTTAAGTAGTTCTATGTTCTAGGGGACTGATGACCATAGATGTTAAGTCCCATAGTGCTCAGAGCCATTTTTTTCTAAAGGAACGGCACCGCGGCGATCGCAGCCGTTACTTAACACATAAAATGAATTCGCAATTGCGAATAAGGACTACCATCAGCTGTAGAATGGAGTGACGACAATGCAGATTGTGCCGGATCGACACTCGAAACCGGATTTCCCGCTTGTCGCTAGCGGTCGCCTTTTTTTCCCTGATCTCATTTTATTCGTATTTATTCGTTGTATATGTTCGGGATGGACGTCCCATGACACCTGTTAAAGTTCATAGTTGGTCCGTTCACCCACTTTTCTTATTACAGAGGGTAGCTACCCGTCTGACCGAACACGCTGAGCTACCGTGCCGGCTACCATTTGGCTACCCGTGCACGACTCGGGGCCAGGCCCAAACTTCCACATGACGTCAAACCATGCGTCTACGACCTGTACTCCTACGTCCATTACATATATCCCCGTACAGGTTAGACGATGTAATTAAATGTCGCCTTCCCGGTATCGGCAGCTAAATACCAGGGTAAACCCAAAAGTAAGGTTCAATGGCCCTGAGCACTATGGGACTTAACTGCTGAGGTTATCAGTCCCCTAGAAATTAGAACTACTTAAAGCTAACTAACCTAAGGACATCACACACATCTACGCCCGAGGCAGGATTCGAACTTGCGACCGTAGCGGTCGAGCGGTTCCAGGCTGTAGCGCCTAGAACCGCTCGGCCACTCCGGCCGGCCCAAAAGTAAGGTTTCCTATTTTTTTATAAGTACATACACCTGTTTATATCTACAACGGTTTACATCAGTTTAAAGCTTAAACATTTAGCTATTTGTTGACGTAATCACCATTTATGTCGATGAATTTTTGTAGACGCTGTGGCAGTTTTTGTATGCCCATGTCATACGAGTTCAGCCGCGCGGCATTAGCCGAGCGGTCTCAGGCGCTGAAGTGATGGACTGTGCGATTGGTCCCGGCGGAGGTTAGAGTCCTCCCTCGGGCATGGGTGTGTGTGTGTGTTCGTCCTTAGGATAATTTAGGTTAAGTAGTGTGTAAGCTTAGGGACTGATGACCTTAGCAGTTAAGTCCCATAAGATTTCACACACATTTGAACATTTTCATACCAGTTCGCCGCCATGCTGTTCAGAAAGTTATGAACCTCTTCTTTCACCTCGTCTTCGGAGCTGAATCGCTTTCCGGCCAAATGTTATTTTAACCTAGGGAACAGGTGATAGCCACTGGGCGTAAGTAAGAACTGTAGGATGGGTAGGTGATTATGCTCCACTGAAACTTTTGCAGGAGAGCAACGGTTTGCCGAGCGGTGTGTGGGCGAGCATTGTCATTGAGAATGTGTACGCCCTTGCTGAACATTCCTCTTCTCCGGTTCTGAATTGCCCGTTTGAGTTTTTTCAGAGTATCACAGTACCTGCCAGCGTTAATTGTGGTCCCAGTGGGCATAAAGTCGACCAACAATACCCCTCCCCGATCCCAAAAAACGGTTGTCATGACTTTACCGACAGACTATGTTTGTTTGAATTTCCGCGGCTTTGGCGGAGAAGGATGCCGCCACTGGCATGATTGTTGCTTGGTCTCAGGTGTAAAGTTGTATGCCCAGGTTTCATCACCCGTGACAATTGACTCCAGAAGGTTGTCCTGTTCGGCTGCAAGTCGGTGAAGAAATGCGCGGGAAGCATCAACTCGTTGCCGCATGTGGTTCTTAGTCAGCATGCGTGGCACCCATCTTGCGCACAATGTTCAATGTTTCCGTTAAAATTCTGTGAGCGGTGCTTCGGGAAACTCAGGAATCAACGGGCAGAGATCATCCAGGCTGATCAGCCGATCTTCACGCACGCTTTTCTCAACCTTCAACACTGTCTCCTCAGAAATTGACTGTCTCCCGCTCCTTTGTTAGTCGTGAATTTCGGTCCGACCAGCTGCAAACTCTCTACACCACCTACGAACATTTTTGACATCCCTGCACTACTCACCATACACTTCCGTCAATTGGTGATGGATTTCAACAGGCGCAGTGCCCTTTGCGTTCAAAAACCGAATAACTGAGCGCAATTACTTCGCGGTAACATCCAACGGGAGCTCCATTCTCAATGGCTGCCAAGCCAAGACAGCGCCCCAGCGCAGTGTGCGCATGTTTCCACACAGCGCGTGAAGCACTCTTCACAACAGTGTGACCAACTGCCACACAATCAGAGTACTGTAACTAACTAACTAACTCCGTCTACAGGCCGCAAGCGACCCATCGGGACCATCCGACCGCCGGATCATCCTCAGGTGAGGATGCGGATAGGAGGGGCATGGGGTCAGCACACCGCTCTCCCGGTCGTTATGACGGTTTTCTTTGACCGGAGCCGCTACTATTCGGTCGAGTAGCTCCTCAATTGGCATCACGAGGCTGAGTGCACCCCGAAAAATGGCAACAGCACGCGGCGGCGGGATGGTGACCCATCCAAGCGCCGGCCACGCCCGACAGCGCTTAACTTCGGTGATCTCACGGGAACCGGTGTATCCACTGTGGCAAGGCCGTTGCCTATCAGAGTACTGTACTTATAAAAAAATAGGAGACCTTACTTTAGGGATTACGCTCGTACGATATTGCAGTGCCTGTGTTATTGTGATTACAATGCAAAGTTACTCTGGACATGCATGCATGTCGCAACTGCGAATTCATTTGATGTTTTTCGTAACGGCTGTGGTCGCCGCAGTGCCTGATCCCTTGGACGTGCATGCATGTCCAAAGGAACTTTGCATCGTATAATACAGGCACTGCAATATCGTATTTATCTGCCGATACCGAGCAAGCAACATTTAAGTACAACGTGTGACCTCTACGGGAATACAGGTAATGGACGTACGAGTACAGATCGTGGACGCATGTTGACATATGGACGTTTGGATCTGACCGTGTGGCGTGCACGGGTAGCCAGATGGTAGCCGGCACGATAGCTCAGCGTGTTCAGTCAGAGGGTTAGCTACCCTCTGTAATAAAAAACTGAGTGAACGGATCAACGAACAACCTGAACGGGTGTCATCGGACGTCAGCCCCGATCAAATTCAACTAACAGTATGAAACAAAAATAGGATCACAAAAAAAAGGTAAGGCGACCGCTCGAGCTAAGCGGGAAATCCGGGTTCGAGTCCCGGTCCGCCATAAATTTTCATTGTCTTCATTCCATTACACAGCTGATGGTAGTCCTCATCCACAATGGCGAATTCATTTACTGATCAATTCATTAAGCCATGGCTGAAAAATACTAACACGAATTATTTAGAGAAGAACGTACATACTGGTGTAGGTCGACGTTGGAAAAGTTCAGATCTGGTTCCCGGGAGATGTGGGAATATACTAGGCAGTACTATCACTACGACTTATCTTACAGAGAAGATAAACCGAAGAAATACAAACCTACATTTAAAGCATTTGCAAATTTAGAGCAAACTATTGACAATTTTGTCTGGAATACACACTTTGAAATTCTAAAGACAGGATAAAATTCAGGGAACTAGGTTGTAGTCTGTCCGCCAAGTTATTCCATTTGTAGACTGAACAAGCTGTGAAGAAAACTAAGGAGAAACGTGAAAGGTCTGGGAGAAGAAATAAAATCATTAAGGTTTTGCCATGACGATGTAATGCTTTGACAGACGTTAGATAACTTGATGGATCAGCTGAACGTTGGACAGTTATAAGATGAACACGAATAAAAGTAAAACGAGGGTGAAGGAATTTAACTGAATTAAATGAGGTGCTGATGAAGTAATTTAGATTAGGAGCTGTATCACTGAAAATCGTAGATTAATTTTGTCATTGGGGACAAGAATTAAATGATGATAGTAGAAATGAAGAGGACAGAAGATGTAGACTAGCAAAGGCAAGAAAAGCTTTATTAAAATAGTGAAATACGTCAACATCGAAAGATGTTGATACGACACACCCTGAGGCACGAATTAATAGTTAATTTGGTAATGGAGGGAAGTATCGGTGAAGGGAGGTGGAGGAGGGGGGACGGCGGAAATAAAGTTGTACACGTAGACTAAGCCGGTTCTAATGGGTGTATCTTCAGTACCTTATGAAGAGACTTACACAAGATGGACTAACGTGATGAGCTTGATCAGCCACGTCGGGCTAATGATTACGGCAGCTGCTGGCTACAAAATGCAAATCTGTATTGTTTTGATGTCTTTGCTGTTGCAGAATATGATTGAAGAATTCATAAGACTGTCATAGGTATTAGAGCAGTAATAAGGCGAACTAGATTTTCTTTTCGCTTTTTTCTTCCATTGGAAATACAGTCACTCAGATTCTTTACAACTTTTACTAATAACACTTCTAAAAACTTCACACACATGCACACACATTAGCTGATGATCAGTTGTTTATTGAATTACGTCGTTTATTGCATTACGTCGTTTATGGTAAACGTATCGCAGAATGTTGTCGTTATACGATGAGCCCCATGTAATTAAAATATTTTATTTTGGACGGTAAACTTTCACGTCTCTGCGTGTTAGTTCACAGCCCAAGCTCACAAGCGATTTTCTGGGTTTACAGATCTCTGTTGCCGACGGTTAGGTATGTTTTCGTTCCCGTTCAAACAATTCCTATCTTGTTCAACAATGTCACGAATTGCAATATTTCTTGTCATGATACGTATGTTCTTTAATATTTATACTTGTTACAATTACAAGACCCCACAAGAATTAATGAAGTGGGCTTTTTCCAGCTGAACGAATTGACAATGTAAGTAAAGAATCCAGAATGAGATTTTCACTCTGCAGCGGAGTGTGCGCTCATATGAAACTTCCTGGCGGATTAAAACTGTGTGCCGGACCGAGACTCGAACTCGGGACCTTTGACTTTCGCGGGCAAGCGCTCTACCACCTGAGCTACCCAAGCACGACTCACGCCCCGTCCTCACAGCTTCACTTCTGCTTCTTGTAGAGCGTTTGCCCGCGAAAGGCAAAGGTCCCGAGTTCGAGTCTCGGTCCGACACACAGTTTTAATGCAATTTTGTCATATGATGACATGTTGGAGACCGTGGCTGTTTTTGAAGACAAATGTTGATGGTGTTAGGACAGCAACCAGCCACAAATTTACTTTGAGTTCCTTTATTCAAAGGAAACCGTTACCGGTTTCGAATCGTTGCGATTCATCATCAGACGGTTTACACGCTTTCTTTCTACATTTGGTGTGTTTTTATAGATTAATTGTCCTAAAATATAAATAAAACATAATTACAAACACGCCACACACAGATGGTTGCGTTGCAGATTTTCGTTGCATGTGACTTACGTGAAACGTCGGTTTCGAATGTTTGTTTCCATAACGTTCATCCAATCGATGTAAATGCATTCACACTGCATCCTCGTTGTTGCACACGTAATAGTTCTCACTGTACACTTTAGATTTGTCGCTGAGATCATTCCAACCACGCACCACATGTTTTGGTACATACAAAGAGCTTACAAACATATGGGTGTCACAGATGCTATGATATATCGTAACATTTGACGATGATGTCCTATGTTTGGAAAGAATCATATATTCTTTTACAAAACTGTAATGTCTTTTACATTAATACAGAGTTTTTTTTAAATCCGTTATTGATAATTTAATTATAAATTTTTTTATATATATTTAGAACTGTATAGGTAAAATAGTACATTATTTTATTACATTTGGCAGCATGAGAATTATAGTAACATATAAATTTTCCACTTGATCTGCAGATAGGTGTATTAATATTATTTACTATGGAGGCTGGAAAGTAATTTTTGGAAATTTTTCAGGAAAGGGGTGTTAGCCAACTCTGTTTGTTCGTTAAGGATATAGTCTGGGATGCTGTTTTTGTGTGTGTGTATTTCTAATTCTTCTAATATATTCATAGTGGCCCCTTTTTCTGTTAGATGTAAAATCTTTAAGTTGTCCTCAATGTTTCCCACTGAATGGTTTTCTTCAGCAATATGGGCTGCAAATGCTGATTTGTTCAAGTTACCAAGTCTTAGAGCGTCAATATGTTCTTTATATCTAATTTCAAAACTTCTGCCTGTCTGTCCAATGTAGAATTTTGGGCATGTATCACATTTGAGTTTGTATATTCCTGATTTACGGTAGGGACTCTTGGAGGTGTTTACATCATGGATCACTTTTTGTTGTAATTTATTATTTGTGGAAAAGCTGATTCTGATATTTTTCTTCTTTTTAAATAAGTTTGCTATTTGGTGTGAAAGTGGGCCTATGTATGGGAGAGTAGCATATTTAGGTTTGGCTTCAGTGGCACACTGATTTGGCTTGAAGTGACTGCTGTGAGGTGGATCTGTGGGTTTTGTCTGCATTTTCTTGTGGAGTTTTTCTATTATTGTGGGTTTATATTCATTATTATGAGCAACTGTTTTAATTATCTTGATTTCATTTTGTTGGTCTGTGTCACTCACTGGTACTTTTTTAATTCGGTGTAGCATCGTTCTGAAATATGCCATTTTTTGTTGGCGGGGGTGGCAAGATGAGTTGCTAATACTGACATCTGTGGTGGTAGGTTTTCTGTAAATACTGAATTGATGTTTATTGTTACTATTGCAAATTTTCAGGTCAAGAAAGTTAATGCTTTTATTAGTTTCATGTTCAACTGTGAATTTAATATTTTTGTGCATTTTGCTAAGATCTGCTGCTAATGTATCTATTTCATTGCTTGTACCATCAAAAAGCAGTATTGTGTCATCAACATATCTTCTGTAGTATATTATTTTGTTTGAGATGTGCTGGTTGGCAGAAAAGAATTTTTGTTCTATATGGTTGATGTAAATGTCAGCCAATATCCCAGCTAAGCTACTTCCCATTGCCAAACCATCATGTTGTTGGTACAGTTTGTTGTTGAAGTTAAAGTAATTATGCTCTAGAATAAGTGAAAGTATTTCTATGAGTTCACAGATCTCTGCAACACTAATTTTCTTATATCTAAGCAGATTGTTTCTTATAATGTTAATAGTCTCTTTTACAGAGATGTTCGTGTACAGGTTGACTATGTCTAGTGATGCTAATTTAGCTGTTGGTGGGATGTGGATGTCTTTAATTAAGCTTATGAGTTCATGTGTGCCCGCATCTCGTGGTCGTGCGGTAGCGTTCTCGCTTCCCACGCCCGGGTTCCCGGGTTCGATTCCCGGCGGGGTAAGGGATTTTCTCTGCCTCGTGATGGCTGGGTGTTGTGTGATGTCCTTAGGTTAGTTAGGTTTAAGTAGTTCTAAGTTCTAGGGGTCTGATGACCGTAGCTGTTAAGTCCCATAGTGCTCAGAGCCATTCATGTGTGTTATGTATGGTGTAGTTATTTTCAAATGTATAGTATTTGGTAATGAGGTCTTTTAATTTACGGCTTATGAAGTATGCAGGGCTGTTTCTGGAGTTAACAATCGGGCGAATGGGACAATTTTCTTTATGAACCTTTGGCTGTGCACGCAGTTTTGGTGCCGAGGGATTCATTGTTATGCAGTTACGTATTTCATATTTGTTCAGTAAAAAGTTACAGTTTTGTAGTAGCTTTCGGAGTTTAGTTTGGAATTTCACTGTAGGATCTGTCTTTATTTCAGTAATATTGTTGCTGTGGAAAAATTGCAAAAAAAAAAAAAAAACAAAAAAAAAACTCTGTACTAATGTAAAAGACATTACAGTTTTGTAAAAGAATATATGATTCTTTCCAAACATAGGACATCATCGTCAAATGTTACGATATATCATAGCATCTGTGACACCCATATGTTTGTAAGCTCTTTGTATGTACCAAAACATGTGGTGCGTGGTTGGAATGATCTCAGCGACAAATCTAAAGTGTACAGTGAGAACTATTACGTGTGCAACAACGAGGATGCAGTGTGAATGCATTTACATCGATTGGATGAACGTTATGGAAACAAACATTCGAAACCGACGTTTCACGTAAGTCACATGCAACGAAAATCTGCAACGCAACCATCCGTGTGTGGCGTGTTTGCAATTATGTTTTATTTATATTTTAGGACTATTAATCTATAAAAACACACCAAATGTAGAAAGAAAGCGTGTAAACCGTCTGATGCTGAATCGCAACGATTCGAAACCGGTAACGGTTTCCTTTGAATAAAGGAACTCAAAGTAAATTTGTGGCTGGTTGCTGTCCTAACACCATCAACACAGTTTTAATCTACCAGGAAGTTTCATAAGTAAAGAATATTTTTTCTTGCATCTGTGGAATCTACAAGTGAAAGCAGTTACTTCGTGTCCATAGCGTGGCGCTGGCTGATATAAGATTAATGACGTTATCAGCCAGTTTTGGCTCTGAGCACTATGGGACTCAACTGCTGAGGTCATAAGTTCCCTAGGACTTAGAACTACTTAAACCTAACTAACCTACGGACATCACACACATCCATGCCCGAGGCAGGATTCGAACCTGCGACCGTAGCGATCGCGCGGTTCCAGACTGGGACGCCTAGAACCGCTCGGCCACTCCGGCCGGCTCAGCCAGTTTTGGAAACTGCGAAAAACACGCGGAATGGATAATTTTAAAAAAGACAGTAACTATATCTTAACATGTCCAAACAAAACAGCAATAGTGTAAATAACATGTTTAAAGAAATTCTCATACCTGTACTCTATGTATTGAAACATGATCAATGTAGCTCTGCAAACTTTCCCGACGTAATAATTGATGATTTTCATATCTGGTTTTCAGGCGGAACATAACGTCATCTTGACACTTGACGTGATCTTGTCATCTTGGCAAGATTTAATGTATTGCGAATACATAGAAAGAAGGATCCTTTATTGTATGATTATATGATAGCGAAACAAACACTGGTAGCAGTTACTTCTGTAAAATATCTGGGAGTATGCGTGCGGAACGATTTGAAGTGGAATGATCATATAAAATTAATTGTTGGTAAGGCGGGTACCAGGTTGAGATTCATTGGGAGAGTGCTTAGAAAATGTAGTCCATCAACAAAGGAGGTGGCTTACAAAACAGTCGTTCGACCTATACTTGAGTATTGCTCATCAGTGTGGGATCCGTACCAGATCGGGTTGACGGAGGAGATAGAGAAGATCCAAAGAAGAGCGGCGCGTTTCGTCACAGGGTTATTTGGTAACCGTGATAGCCGTTACAGAGATGTTTAATAAACTCAAGTGGCAGACTGCAAGAGAGGCGCTCTGCATCGCGGTGTAGCTTGCTCGCCAGGTTTCGAGAGGGTGCGTTTCTGGATGGGGTATCGAATATATTGCTTCCCCCTACTTATACCTCCCGAGGAGATCACGAATGTAAAATTAGAGAGATTAGAGCGCGCACGGAGACTTTCAGACAGTCGTTCTTCCCGCGAACCATACGCGACTGGAACAGGAAAGGGAGGTAATGACAGTGGCACGTAAAGTGCCCTCCGCCACACACCGTTGGGTGGCTTGCGGAGTATAAATGTAGATATTGATGTAGATGATAAGGATATACTATGTGATGAAAAATATCCGGACACGTGGCTGGAAATGACTTACAAGTTCGTGGTGCCCCCCATCGGTAAAGCTGGAATTCAGTATGGTAATCGCCCACCCTTACCCTTGATGACAGCTTCCACTCTCGCAGGCATACGTTCAATCAGCCGCTGGAAGGTTTCTTGGGGAATGGCAGCCCAATCTTCACGGATTGCTGCACTGAGGAGAGGTATCGATGTTGGTCGGTGAGACTTGGCACGAAGTCGGCGTTCCCAAACATCCCAAAGGTGTTCCATAGGATTCAGATTAGAACTCTGTGCAGGCCAGTCCATTACAGCGATGTTATTGTCGTGCATTATGAACAGGTGCTCGGTCGTGTTAAAAGATGCAGTCGCTATCCCCGAATTGCTCTTCAATAGTGGGAAGCAAGGAGCTGCTTATAACATCAATGTAGGCCTATGCTGTGATAGTGCCGCGCAAAACAACAAGGGGTGCAAGCTCCCTCCATTAAAAAACACCTCCACACCATAACACCACCGCCTCCGAATTTTACTGTTGGCACTACACATGCTGGTAGATAACGTTCACCGGGCTTTTGCCATACCCACACCCTGCTATCGGAGCGCCACATTGTGTACCGTGATTCGTCACTCCACACAACGTTTTTCCACTGTCCAATCGTCCAATGTTTACGATCCTTACACCGAGCGAGACGTCGTTTGGCCTTTACCGGCGTGATGTGTGGCTTTTGAGCAGCCGCTCGACCATGAAATCCAAGTTTTCTTACTTCCCGCCTAACTGTCATAGTACATGCAGTGGATGTCTGCCTATTGCAAATGACGACCCCCTTCAACTGTCGGAGGTCTGTGTCAGTTAACAGACGAGATCGGCCTGCACGCTTTTGTGCTGTACGTGTCCCTTCACGTTTGCCCTTCACTATCACATCGGAAACAGTGGACCTGGGAATGTTTAGGAGGGTCGAAATGTCGCGTGCAGACGTACGACACAAGTGACACCCAGTCATCTGACCACGTTCGAAGCCTTTGAGTTCCGCGGAGCGCCCCATTCTGCTCTCTCACGATGTCTAATGACTACTGAGGTCGCTGATATGGAGTACCTGACAGTAGGTGGCAGCACAATGCATCTAATATGAAAAACGTATGTTTTTGGGAGTATCCGGGTAGTTTTGATCACATAGTGTATGTTCCAGATGGAGACCCGCTAGGGATATTGCGATAAATGTATTTTTTTGATAAGATTCTGGTCAGGCTTTGTTTACTGAAACTAAACAGGATTTTAAAGGAAAAATCTATGGATACGAAAGAGTAAGCTGCCAAGGACGTGTCTAATTGGAGATGGACGAGAAGCTGTGACAAGCCAACCATCTGCAGTCATTGTCCTGCAATGACATCCACCGAAACGTAAATGTGCCAACGATTTTTGCTGGAGCGTGCGCTGCATAATACAAATTAGGTACTTTCCGAAGTACAGCTGTGAGGGTGGGTCATCAGTCACGCTTGGGTAATTTAGTTGGTAGAGTAGTTGTCCGCGAAAGGCAAAGGTCCCACGTTCGAGTCCTGGTCCGACACGCAGCTCTAATCTGCCAGGAAATTACACATGAGCGCACACTCCGCTGCAGAGTGAAACTTCATTCTGGAGACTTTTCAGTCCTTTCAGTTGATCTCTGATCTCCTCCTCGTACTGATGGGATGAAGGATGCTGATTACATCTGCAGCACACTCATTCCACGAAAACATCACTATTGTTACTACTGTTTGAAGGACCATACTATGCAAGTGCGAGCCACTCGTGGAAATTCAAATTAAAAGAAATACTTTGTAGAAATTTTCTGTTAATGAAACATTAAGAAATTTTCATTTGTCAAGACTTACAACTCTGATCCTCTGCGGCGAATCATTAAAACAAGACTGTTGCAATAATTAAGTTCAGTTAAATTTTGTGATAATTAAGAATGTCATTAGTTTTCAGAACAACAGTTAGGCATTGCGCTCAAGTGAATTGATATGTTTTTCTCAGTTGAGGTGAAAAGTCTTACTGCTGTGTTTTAGTAATTAAGAGCGTTACGTGTATGGTCCCTTGTGTTTATGATATGCGAGTGTTGATGTAAGTGATGAGTGGTTGAGTTTTGTCTAATTACACCTTTTAAATGACAAAGTTCAGCAGAACTACCAAAGTCGGCGTTGTGTCAAGTACAGCATAATAACTGCAATATCTTCTGCTTTGAAATTATTCATTTCTGTTGGTTATTAATCAATATTATTTTTAAAGTTTTTGAAGTTATGTTCGTAGCTTTTGGAGCTGAGGTTTCTGTCTTTCTGTGATCGCGTATTTATTGTTCTCCCCAACAGTCCGTTACTCTCGACTAGTGTTGACCACACCATTAACAACTGCACTTTTGGACAGCGACAGGATTAAGAGAATAATGTGTCTCTCCTTTACTGTACGATACATGCTTACTAGTAACAACGGCAGTCCATGGCAGGCGAAATTCATTGTAGATGTGTATGTCAAAAGCAAAAAGGAATTGCAGCAGCATACACATCTGCTAACCACACGTATAGGAGAAAAGGAGAAGTTAGAAAAAGAGAAACAAACTTTCCCCTTCTGACCGACCACAGCATCATACAACACGGTATCTACAAGTGAAATATCAACTGTTTAGCATTCACTCCAACTAATTTATGTGGTTTCTGTGGTGGAGACGTTAGAATTCCCCTGTCACTTTCTATTTCATTTTGCACGCATCGTGATTTAGGTTGTAGGAGGTATTTCTAAATCATTACAGAGGAGTGGTGGAATGGTTTATTAAAGAAGGACGCCGCCGATTTCCTTCGCTATTCTAATTTTGTACTCCATCTCCGATGACCTAGTTGTCGACAGGACGGTAAACTCTAACCTTCCTTTGTTCTTTATTGCAGCGGTTGTCTCGAAAGTATTGGTATCTACGTCTTATTTAACAGCTGAATGACTATCTCTACAGCCAGCAGAGGGATACTGACATATCTCAGTGCACATGTTAAAACTGGGGGATGCAGTACATTTCATTCTGAAGGAATAATCATCGCAATATTTTGCTACAATACTCACTTGTTGTACATATAACAGTACTAGATCCTCATACGAAGAAGTTTCCAATCAAGAAGTCAGCAAAAGACCGTAAACTTCCAGGCAGACTAAAACCATGTGGCGAACCGGGCCGCGCGGGATTAGCCGAGCGGTCTTAGGCGCTGCAGTCATGGACTGTGCGGCTGGTCCCGGCGGAGGTTCGAGTCCTCTCTCGGGCCTGGGTGTGTGTGTTTGTCCTTAGGATAATTTAGGTTAAGTAGTGTGTAAGCTTAGGGACTGATGACCTTAGCAGTTAAGTCTCCTAAGATTTCACACACATTTGAACGTTTTTGACGAACCGGAGCTCGAATCTGAGAACTTTGCTTTTCGCGGGGAAGTTAGCTATCGAAGCACAACTCACGACCCGCCCCGACAACTGTACAACTGCATCCTTACTTCCAAATTTCACAGGAGTTCTCCTCCATGCGTTGCAGGATTAGCACTCCTGAAAGAAAGGATAGAGCCTAGAGGATTATTTCCAGAATGAATTTTCACTCTGCAGAGGAGTGCTGCGCGCTGATCTGAAACGTCCCCGGCGCGGCGGGTTAAAAGTGTGTGCCGGTCTAGGATTCGAACCCGGAACCTTCCCTTCACGGCGATGGTGAAACGCATTCAGGAGGACGTTGGTTGAAATCCCATCCAGATTTCGGTTTTGCGTGGTTTCCCTAATGTTTTAAGGCAAATGCCGGAATTGTTTTCTTGGAAATGACACGACAGGTTTCGTTCCGAACCTTCGTCAACGCTAGCTCGTCGACGGAACGTTACATCTTAATTTTCCTTCTTCCTTCATTTTGAAACGTTTCGCTGCGTTGTGTCATTCGCGCATGTGCTTCATACGATGAAGAAAATGGAAAGTTGGAATTACATTTTCCTTGAGACATATGGGACTGTAATGGAGCGCCCTCCTCTAACATTACATTTTTTATATAGAAGTAGCCGCTAGCAGGATTAATCTCAAATCTTGCATAGGTGACATTCTCGGCCGTTTCACTGAAAGAATTTCACTTGAATTTTCATACAATGTATTATATTTCAGGCTAAAATGTATACAGGGAAAGTGTACGGTTGGAGTTATTCTTCTTTTAGAAATATTTGAAATTGCGTACTATCTGGAATACTTAAAATTCCTATTATTAATTGCACAATCTGACGATAATTATTAAATTTATTTCTGGATTCATTTATAAAATAATGTTATAGCTTTGTGATGATTCTTCTTTTGTCAAGAAAGTATGTAAACTCTTTCTCTTTGTTTACTCTTTGAAATATTGGGGGTATCGCAGAATCTGGGTAGTAGTGGGCATGCCTCTGATGGATGCGCACATGTTTTTTTTTTAATTTTGTTTACAACAATCTAAATGATGGTTTTATAAAAATGGAGATAGTGAAGTCAGTGTTGTATAGAAGAATGGGATAAAATAAAAAGATATTCATAGCAACAGAAAGAATTCCATCAGTTATTCAGTTCAACAAGAACCTACAAAATCAAAATTTCAGCCGCAAGAATGTACCCCTACACGCAAGAACTGGAGCCAACAACGAGAGAAAGTGTAGATAAGTAAAAGGTTTTTCTTTTGTATTTCTTAGGCATCACGAAGCTTTCAAAACTTGTGCATAGACAGATAATTTTAATAGTGATGTGTGGGAGGGTAATATTACAAGTCTCGACTTTATCTTCAATAACGACAGAAGCTGAAGCAGTGAATTAAAATTTGTGCCACGAGTTAAGAAGGGGAATATTGGCTGAAGTTGTGAATTGAATTTCGTGTTAGGGAGGGCTTGGGCTACAATAGTAAGTGTCTATCTAGCAGCTACAAGGCTACAGTGGCGTAGTGGTTAGCGTATTTACCACGTAGGAGACCTGAGTTCCAGTCCTGTCTGTGATACAAATTTTAATTCACTGCCTCAAGTTCTATCCTTATCGAAGAAAAGTTAACTGTTACACCATGAACACCTTTATCCTACGCTAGCAAACTGATACTCCGGCAGTTACGTTCTGTGAGATATGTTGATTGACATTTCGTCCTTATGAGAGCTTTTTCACGGTATCTGCAGTATAGGAAAAAGCCATTCCCACAGATGAAGTACATCATGGATATTGCGCATCTCTAACGTTGGGTCGAACTTTTCAGACAGAGACTGCAACAAATTGTGCCCAGCGACGTGCAAGTGTAGCGTATTGCCATCTTACGGACTTTGGGAAACGTCGAATCATTGGCATGAAGAATGTGAAAACAACTTACCGACAGATCGCACTGACAGTAGTGCAACTTCCACAGAGCGAGTAGTGACGAGATGGTCCCAGGACAACGGCGTGACAAGGAGAATAGGCACGTGCCTTTCCAGAAGGACTACACCACGAACAGGTCGTAGGATTGTTCGACTTGCTCTGATGAATAGGTGGGTGAGAACAGCTTAAATCCAGGCAGGGCGTCTCCATGAATCATTGGGAACAAGGTACTGGACGCTGGGTTGAGACATCGAGCTCCCATGCGTCCTTACTGCTGACACCATGGCACAGGAACTGAGAGTGGTGCAGTACAAAGCAAGACTCAGCTTCGACAATGAATGGCATTCTGTGACTCTCAATAGCGAGTCTTGTTTCTGTCTGCGAAGGTCATATCGACGCCATCCTGTACGTAGACGACCTGTGAAAGGTCACAGGAAGCACCGATACTCGAGACTCACAGCTCTCCAACTCCTGAAAGTATGGCTTGGGAAGCTGTTGGACATGGCAACAAGACTGGTTTGGTAACTGCAGAAGAGAAGGCCTAATACTCACCAGAATGTAGCAAGAATGGTAAACCCTGTTGTCATATCCTTGACGATCGGCATACCAAGTGCCATATTCCAGCAGGATAACGCAAGTTGCCACACTAGATTTGAAACCACAAACGCCTTGAGGAATGCGCAGATCGCTGGACTGCTCAATGCCCTGGTTTGTCACACAAATAGCCTGTCTGGGACGCAATGGCAGGACATATACTTTTACACTAGTCTCCACACAGCTATCTTCACGAACTGACGTGTTTCAAGAATGACAAGAAATTCCTCAAGATGACATTCAGAGGCTGTTTGTTTCCATACTAAACAAAAACAAGGATCTATTCGCGTCCTTTGCAGTCACACCTCATATTGATATTTACGAACTTTATCAGTTGCGAACGGTATGAAATTTTGATCGTTTAGTTCCAGTTTGTTGTGATAATTTCCTTCCACTAATTTGATAAATATCAAATTGGTGCTTCGCTTCACGACGCAGCATTTCTTCCCTTTCCTTCATTGTGATTTGCGCGGTTGGACAAAAATGTGGAAGCACCGCGTGAAATGCATGCTTGAAGATAAATGCAGATGCTGTCCTAGCCTGCACATTGCACTGTTCTATTTGACGACGAATGGCACCTCTGCATTGTACTCAGTACGTTGTGTGCGAATTATGTCGGAGCCAACTGAATTCGAAAGTGGCCAAACTGTTAGTGCACATAAGGTGGTCGCTTCCATAACTAAGGTAGCCGAGCCGGCCCCGGTGGCCGAGCAGTTCTAGACGCTTCAGTCCGGAACCGTGAGACTGCTACAGTCGCAGGTTCGAATCCTGCCTCGGGCATGGATGTGTGTGATGTCCTTAGGTTAGTTAGGTTTAAGTAGTTCTAAGTTCTAGGGGACTTATGACCACAGCAGTTGACTCCCATAGTGCTCAGAGCCATTTGAGCCATTAAGGTAGCCGAAAAAGTGTTTTGTGTTCCAAGAGGCACCATATCGAAGATTTCTACCGCATACAGGAAGAGCAGAAAAATATCATCCGCTAAGTTACAGCGCGGACGGAAGTGTATGTCGAGTGATCGTGATAGACGGTCATTCTAGAGCAGGGCTTAACAACTGGCCGGTTTTGAGCGCGAGTACTGGCGTCTGCTCAGGCACGTGCTCACGAGCAGCTGCAAGGTCGCGGAGTAGGGAGGGAGGGGAGGGAGGGGAAATGCGCGCGCACGTTTGAATAGGGCCGCAGCGTGCCTATTGAATTCGCGCCGACTGTGTAACGTTTAAAGTACTACGATCAGCTCTTAACAGCCACTTCGCTGGTTAAGAATCATGTGAAGTCGCCATTGTGTAACCCCAACCATGATTTCGCAGTTCAACCCCCATTGGGAGGAATTGTATCTGTTTACAGAAAAAGATGGTGTTGCAAAATGTTTAGTATGTCACAAAACGCTGAATTCTTTTACGAAATTTAATTTGCAGCGACATTATATGTCGTACCACGCGAAAGACTACGAACGTGGAAAATGTGATTGACCAGATCGTGCACAGGAAGTTATTAAACTTAAAAGTAAGCTATCCGAAGAAGATCTGGATGAGCAAGAAAAATCAACTGAGGCAGCTCTCAGAGTGGGTTACAAAATTGCTTTGCTTTTAGCAAAATCCCTGAACCCCTTAACTGATGGCGATTTAATAAAAGAATGTTTGGTAGTTGCAGCGGAGCATTTGTGTCCATCTCAAGTTGAACAATTTCGGAGTGTGCCATTATCTAACATGACCATTATGCGTCGCATACAGGACATGGCAGACGACGTCCAGAGCCAGCTTGCAAATATCTGTAAAGATTTTATGGCGTATTCTCTAGCTCTGGACGAAAGTGTTGATATCACTGGAACAGCGCAGCTTGCCATATTTATTAGAGGTGTTAATAGAGATCTTCAGGTGAGGGAGGAGCTCCTCGATGTAGTAGCCATGAAGAACACTACAACCGGAGGTGATATTTTAAGAAGCGTTGAAGAAAGTGTTGAAAATATAGGATTTTCGTGGAATTCTTTATTTTAAGTGTCTACAGATGGTAGAGGCATACACTAAGCTAGTAAAATTATGTGGCACGTCTACATTCTCCTTTATTTGTTTTATTTGTCGCAGTAAAAATTCGTGAGTGATATCCCTGCAGGTGGCCGCGGATTTAGGTCGACTGGCGGCAGCTGTTGTGTACCCCACGTGACTCTCCCCACTCTCTGCTCTGGTCCGGTAGTGGGGGTAGCGTGCTCGCGCTGCTCCGTGCTCGCGCCTTGCTGCTCACAGCTTGCTCCGCGAGCACGTATGTTGTGAAGCCCTGTTCTAGAGGATTCTGACGAAATGTAAAAGGAACGGAGCTGCAACAGTTACTGCACAATGAATGCCTGACTCGCGAACACTGTCAGCATCAACATAACACGAAAAGAGCTCCAGAATTGAGGGGTTGCACAGCGAGCTGGAACTCAGGTGCCCGTAACATGAAAACGTAGTCCCAAGGCTATAAAAGCTGTGCTATGAAGCATTGGAAGAATATCGTTTGTTCGAGTGATTCTTATTTCACACTGTTTTCATCTTCCGCCGGCGTTTATGTTCCAAAAGATGGCGCGGTTCGATGACGATTTGGGCAGACATATCGCGCTATTCCATGAGCCCCATGGTCACTACGCAAGGTCGCATTACTGCCGAGGACTATGTGACCATTTTAGCTGATCAGGTCCATATCATGGAACACTGTTTGTTCTCGAACTGTGATGCTACCATTCAAGACGACAGAGCTCCTGTTCACACAGCTCGTGTCGCCCACGGCTGGTTTTGTCAGCGCGAGGATGAATTGTCACGTCTCTCCTGACCACTACAGTCAGCAGGGCTTATTATTACCGAGCCTTTTCGGTCTCCTTTGGGGAGAAGGGCACGTGATCACTATCCACATCCATCACCGTTACCTGGACATGTCACTATTTTACAGGAAGAATGATATAAGATTGCCTTGAAAAGCAAGACTTGTATTTATTCTTTCTGAGACGACTGGAAGCTGTTTTGAAAGACAACAGTTTTTCTACCCCGTATTGGACATGGTAATGTGTTGTAGTTTCGGAGTTTCTATATTTTTGTCCACCCTCTATACACGAATTAGTAGTGCGCCACGTGGACAAATGTCTGCCTTAAATGTCGAATGCTGAAGTCGAAAGAATCTAAAGTACAATCTAACAACATCATATTGCTTCAAGATAGCTTCGCCCACACATTTCGAAACCAGTGTGCATACAAAATGGCTCTGAGCACTATGGGACTTAACATCTATGGTCATCAGTCCCCTAGAACTTAGAACTACTTAAACCTAACTAACCTAAGGACAGCACACAACACCCAGCCATCACGAGGCAGAGAAAATCCCTGACCCCGCCGGGAATCGAACCCGGGAACCCGGGCGTGGGAAGCGAGAACGCTACCGCACGACCACGAGATGCGGGCCGTGTGCATACTTTTTTGTGAGTCCTACGACTGATTCTCGTATATTTTACAGTGTGAAATATGGTCTTCGTGGATGTCGCTTTGAACCAGTCGGGCAGGTTGCACATTCATTTGATGCAGTTGGTTGTTATGACACACGCATAGTAGCACCGCTATCAGCTATTTCGGCACCCTAAGATTATCGCAGGAAGGAGAGTTGTTGCCTCATCTCTTAGTGAGACTACTGGGTTATTAGCTGCACTAATTTTGAGATAAAATGCCACTACAATCACTTTTCGACATCGTTCCCAAACAATGCCCGGACCAGTACCATTGTTACACTGAACTTACGGGTAAGGCGATAGCGAGAAGATATGTGCCCATCATGTGAGATTTCCGGGTCAAGACAGATTACACACACACACACGTACCGCATTTGTTTGCTGTGCGCGGCACGCTTTTGACGCGAGGTAAGATAAAAGGGGAAGAACCTGTGTGTAAGGCTCAAGCGTTCTGTAAACCATCGTTAGTCATATCGTGACTCCGTCGAATGCGGGAAAAACACACATTTTCCCCAAACCGCACCTCGGGAGTGTTCTATGTGACGTACTTTCCAGGCGGAAACTGACAAACATAACCCAGGATATAACATCCGTTATCACTAAGTAAGTAGACTGTCATCGTCCTGATCTTTGGCCCACGTCTTCAGCCACACTCCGTGTAAGCCTTGATACCAAACTACGCACTGTCTTCCCAGCCCATTCATTGAAAAATGAGGAACTTCTTCTCATATATACAGGATGAATCTGAAATTCACCAACATTATTTCGGGACATAACCTTACGACTTACCTTAGAAGAAAGATTAAGAAAAGGCAAACCTACGTTTCTAGCATTTGTAGACTTAGAGAAAGCTTTTGACAACGTTAACTGGAATACTCTCTTTCAAATTCTGAAGGTGGCAGGGGTAAAATACAAGGAGCGAAACGCTATTTACAATTTGTACAGAAAGCAGATGGCAGTTATAAGAGTCGAGGGGCATGAAAGGGAAGCAGTGGTTGTGAAGGGAGTGAGACAGGGTTGTAGCCTCTCCCCGATGTTATTCAATCTGTATATTGAGCAAGCAGTGAAGGAAACAAAAGAAAAATTCGGAGTAGGTATTAAAATTCATGGAGAAGAAGTAAAAACTTTGAGGTTCACCGATGACATTGTAATTCTGTCAGAGACAGCAAATGACTTGGAAGAGCAGTTGAACGGAATGGACAGTGTCTTGAAAGGAGGATATAAGATGAACATCAACAAAAGCAAAACGAGGATAATGGAATGTAGTCAAATTAAATCGGGTGATGCTGAGGGGATTAGATTAGGAAATGAGACACTTAAAGTAGTAAAGAAGTTTTGCTATTTAGTTAGTAAAATAACTGATGATGGTCGAAGTAGAGAGGATATAAAATGTAGACTGGCAATGGCAAGGAAATCGTTTCTGAAGAAGAGAAATTTGTTAACATCGAGTATAGATTTAAGTGTCAGGAAGTCGTTTCTGAAAGTATTTGTATGGAGTGTAGCCATGTATGGAAGTGAAACATGGACGATAACCAGTTTGGCCAAGAAGAGAATAGAAGCTTTCGAAATGTGGTGCTACAGAAGAATGCTGAAGATAAGGTGGGTAGATCACGTAACTAATGAGGAGGTATTGAATAGGATTGGGGAGAAGAGAAGTTTGTGGCACAACTTGACTAGAAGAAGGGATCGGTTGGTAGGACATGTTTTGAGGCATCAAGGGATCACAAATTTAGCATTGGAGGGCAGCGTGGAGGGTAAAAATCGTAGAGGGAGACCAAGAGATCAATACACTAAGCAGATTCAGAAGGATGTAGGTTGCAGTAGGTACTGGGAGATGAAGAGGCTTGCGCGGGATAGAGTGCCATGGAGAGCTGCATCAGACCAGTCTCAGGACTGAAGACCACAACAACAACATATTTCGGGAGTTGTTCAGGGATATTTTCTGAGTATTTTGCTATAAGACGCCCGTGATCACCGACGGTGCGTTACGGAGAAACGATGTAATTGTCAATTAATCTGTTTATTAACCCAATTGCATTTGTTTCTATGAAAATACCTTCACAACAGTAGAGAAGCCTTACCATTGACCATACCGCACAACAAATCACTTTCAGAGGTCCTGTGCTGTGGTTGCCGTCGGTGCAGGAACGACTGGTGGGCGCCCCTGCCAGTGCATTGAGTCAACTCGTACAGGAGGCGCATATCGGCCAACTCTTGGTCAGTAATCACGAGCTGCGACACATTCGCAATGATACGATACTACAGTGCCTGTGATGTTAAGAAGAACGATGTACCACTCATTCGGACTTGCGTGCATGTCCAAAGGAACAGGCACTGCAGCGATTTCAGCCGTTATGAAACACATGAAATATCTGAAGGAACATTACATAGTTCGTCTTAAGAATACAGGCATTGCAAAATCGTATTTATCCGCCGATACCAGGCAGCTACTTTCAATCAAAATGTCCTCCCCTCTACGGGAATTACATAATGTGTGTACGAGTACAGGTTGTGACGCAGTAATGAAGATATATTGAAGTTTGGGCCGGGCCGTGAATCGTGCACGGATAGCCAAAGTGGTTATGGCGACCGCTCACTTGAAGCGGGAAATCCCGGTTCAGTTCTGGTCGGGCACAAATTTTCAGTGTCGTCGTTCCCTTATACAGCTCATGGTTGTACATGTTCGCATCTGCGAATACATTTTCGCAATGACGTGCCACAGCGATACAGGAAATACTTATTTTGTTACAAATCCTGTCACGGACTAAAAATTTTATTAATCAGATAATTAATTTCGGTTAACGATGATCATCTACAGACTTAAAAGTAATAAACATACAGAAGTATCTTGGTATAGAATATTCCCAAATTAAATAAAGCATAGAATCAGAAATCATTATTAGCAAACGCGAGAACATCTCCGTGCCTGAGTAAATCCAGTAGACTACATGTTTAGTGTCACTGCATGTGCAGATGATACAGGCACATTAACCAACCATATAAGTTTCGTGACAAGTTGACACTTTAAGGTCACGAAGTACACTGCCGAAGAGCGACAAGTGACGTGCCGGCAGTCTGGCACGTTAGATGTCGCTGTTGCACTTCAGTTAACTTCAAAGAAACAGTCCTTTTAACTGATTGCACAAAATCTTCCCCACAGAATATAGCGCAAATATATCTCAAAACGCACATGGCTGTGCTTATACAGGGTGAAGAAAAATTCGCTCAAAATTTCTCACAAAATTTCGTCCTGCGCACATTTCGGGTAGTAAATCGACGATAAAGGCTGACAATCTGGCAACACTGTAATCACGTCTACGGTAACTGCCTCTGTCAGTATACGTCAAAAGCGCCGTGCATGTGGTGCATAGCGTTTCGGGTTAGCATGCAGGAGGTCGAGGGTTCGAGTCTGGGTCGAGGCTTATTTGTTGAAACAAGTCTGCGTGTACGATATCTGGCGTCTTAATCGTCATACAGCGAGTACAGTGGGTCTTCTACAAAACATTTGGAGTTACGTACTACGATCACAGAAATGGAAACACAATAGTTTTATCGGCCAGCTTTTAAAGAAACCTTTTGCATGTCGTGGACGCGAATTGTTTCTCACTACTGCATCTACTAGAGTCCAAATTTGTTTTGTGTACCCTTCCCCAATGGTTCCATCGATTAATACTAACTACTATTCGTGCCATGTTCAGGTCTATTACACTTCGTTAGGGTCTTACATTACCAATATGAGTAATAACGTGCTTTGCAAATAATTTCGATGGGACCATTGGCGGAGGTACGCAGAAAATAGGTTTGGAATCTACTAGATGCAGTGGCGCGAAACAATTCGCGTCCATGGCGTGGAAAGGGCTTCTTTAAAAGCTGACCAATGAAAGCGACTGTACTTTCATTTCTGTGTTCGTAACACGTAACTGCAAACGTTTTGTAGAAGACCCACTGTAATCGCTGTATGGTAATACCATACCAAGCTGACTACTTTTAGCAAATAAAAACAAATATGTCTCTACCTAGAATCGAACCCTCGATCTCGCTTCCCACGCCCGGGTTCCCGGGTTCGATTCCCGCCGGGGTCAGGAATTTTCTCTACCTCGTGATGACTGGGTGTTGTGTGCTGTCCTTAGGTTAGTTAGGTTTAAGTAGTTCTAAGTTCTAGGGGACTGATGACCATAGCTGTTAAGTCCCATAGTGCTCAGAACCATTTGAACCATTTGAACCCTCGACTTCCTGCATGCTAACCCAAAACGCTACCCACTGCACCAATAGCACAGCACTGCTCGACCACCTAACAGAGGTAGTTACCGTACATGTGATTACAGTGTTGCCGGATTGCCAGTCTTTATCGTCTATTTACTGCCTGAAATTTTATGGCAGATATTTGTGTATTGCCAGTATGTAAGGAATCGCGCTGCGAAGTCCGAGTGCGCAATTTTTTTCACCCTGTGTTTTACATAACAAAATGTAACGAGGAAAGAAGGCTTGTTAAAAATAATGCTAAAAGTCTTATAATATACATAGCACCATAATATAATGCAATCGACCATTGAAACAGAGCCTGACACTCGACACCTATAAGTTCCTGATGCAACCCGTTCTCTGCTGTGCAAACGCGACTTGGACTTCCGCTCCTCTCACTTTTCATCACGTCCTCCAGATAACACCATTCACACCGCCTAGCCTTTCCGATCCGATTACCCTCTCTCACCCGAATCCTCGGCCACCTTATAAAATTCCCCGCCCCACCCTTCCATATTGAACACCTCCGAGTGTACTGCGTTACCCGGAAACTTGGCACTATCCACCGACTAGTTTCCCCCTGCTCATTGGTTCTGGCACACAGTAGCGACTCTACCGCTACATTCCCCCAACTCAACAGCTCCGCACTCTCCGAATTCTCTGCCAACGCAACTTTCATCGCCTTCCCTTTCCCGATCGGGTGACCAGCCCTGCTATATACTCGTCCTAAGACATCTAAAAGAACCCACCTCTCCTCCCCCAGTCAGGGCTCTCTTTCTCTCCATCCACATCCTAAGACTTGGTCCAAAACAGCATTCCTCTTCACTCTCCTAAATTCATTCTCCAAACATCCGCCCACACAAACACCCTCTTACGCACTACCCTGTCTACTACGGTCCCATGATATCCCCATCCATGGCAGTATGCATTCACACATTACTTCACTCGCCTATGTGTCTAACTTAATCAGTCAACACATCGGTTTTTTACTTATGCAACTGTCCATCTGCGTTTTATATTTTATGAATCATTCACTTACCAGCCGGCCGCTGTGGCCGAGCGCTTCAGTCCGGAACCGCGCTGCTGCTACGGTCGCAGGTTCGAATCCTGCCTCGGGCATGGATGTGTGTGATGTCCTTAGGTTCGTTAGGTTTAAGTAGTTCTAAGTCTAGGGGACTGATGACCTCAAATGTTAAGTCCCATAGTGCTTAGAGCCATTTGAACCATTTCACTTACCATATCCTCTGCGTCAACATTTTAGTTACACGACAAATCAGCCTTTTATATTTTAAATTCTGCAACTAACGATTTATATTTTTACTGTCTCAACGACCATGCCCAATTTCATAACATAAATGTTTACAATCATAAAGTTAAAGTGCGGCGATTTGTGATCGCTGACAGTCCGCCCTACGCGAATAAGGGGCGTCGGGAATGAAATAACGAAAAAGGAAAAAAAATGAAACAAAATCTGCAGCGCGCTAGTTGAAACAGACCAAAAAACTCTTCCTCCGAGCGCACATACCGCGCCCCACGGACAGTGTACTGGCCGACGCTCTTCACTTAACGACCAAGAGGAGCGGCGTTTGCATAGGCGTTTGCAAATAGGCCGGCAACACTGCATGAAATAACCGCAAAAATCGGTGTGGGACGCGCGACGAACGCATCCGTTAGAACAGTGCGGCGAAATTTGGCGTTAATGGGCTACGGCAGCAGACGAAGGGCGCGGAGTGCCTTTGCTGTCAGCAAGACATCGGTTGTAGCGCCTCTCCTGCGCTCGTTACCATATCGGCTGGACTCTAGACTACTGGAGAATCGAGTCCTGGTCAGACGAGTCCCGATTTCACTTGGCAACAGCCGATGTTAGCATTCGAATGTGCCGCAGACCCCACGAAGCCATGGACCGCAGTTGTCAAGAAGATACTGTGCAAGCTGGTGGTGGCTCCATAATGGTGTGGGCTGTGTTTACATGGAATGGATTGTGTCTTCTCAACCAACAGAACCGACAACTGACTAGAAATACACTCCTGGAAATTGAAATAAGAACACCGTGAATTCATTGTCCCAGGAAGGGGAAACTTTAGTGACACATTCCTGGGGTCAGATACATCACATGATCACACTGACAGAACCACAGGCACATAGACACAGGCAACAGAGCATGCACAATGTCGGCACTAGTACAGTGTATATCCACCTTTCGCAGCAATGCAGGCTGCTATTCTCCCATGGAGACGATCGTAGAGATGCTGGATGTAGTCCTGTGGAACGGCTTGCCATGCCATTTCCACCTGGCGCCTCAGTTGGACCAGCGTTCGTGCTGGACGTGCAGACCGCGTGAGACGACGCTTCATCCAGTCCCAAACAAGCTCAATGGGGGACAGATCCGGAGATCTTGCTGGCCAGGGTAGTTGACTTACACCTTCTAGAGCACGTTGGGTGGCACGGGATACATGCGGACGTGCATTGTCCTGTTGGAACAGCAAGTTCCCTTGCCGGTCTAGGAATGGTAGAACGATGGGTTCGATGACGGTTTGGATGTACCGTGCACTATTCAGTGTCCCCTCGACGATCACCAGTGGTGTACGGCCAGTGTAGGAGATCGCTCCCCACACCATGATGCCGGGTGTTGGCCCTGTGTGCCTCGGTCGTATGCAGTCCTGATTGTGGCGCTCACCTGCACGGCGCCAAACACGCATACGACCATCATTGGCACCAAGGCAGAAGCGACTCTCATCGCTGAAGACGACACGTCTCCATTCGTCCCTCCATTCACGCCTGTCGCGACACCACTGGAGGCGGGCTGCACGATGTTGGGGCGTGAGCGGAAGACGGCCTAACGGTGTGCGGGACCGTAGCCCAGCTTCATGGAGACGGTTGCGAATGGTCCTCGCCGATACCCCAGGAGCAACAGTGTCCCTAATTTGCTGGGAAGTGGCGGTGCGGTCCCCTACGGCACTGCGTACGATCCTACGGTCTTGGCGTGCATCCGTGCGTCGCTGCGGTCCGGTCCCAGGTCGACGGGCACGTGCACCTTCCGCCGACCACTGGCGACAACATCGATGTACTGTGGAGACCTCACGCCCCACGTGTTGAGCAATTCGGCGGTACGTCCACCCGGCCTCCCGCATGCCCACCATACGCCCTCGCTCAAAGTCCGTCAACTGCACATACGGTTCACGTCCACGCTGTCGCGGCATGCTACCAGTGTTAAAGACTGCGATGGAGCTCCGTATGCCACGGCAAACTGGCTGACACTGACGGCGGCGGTGCACAAATGCTGCGCAGCTAGCGCCATTCGACGGCCAACACCGCGGGTCCTGGTGTGTCCGCTGTGCCGTGCGTGTGATCATTGCTTGTACAGCCCTCTCGCAGTGTCCGGAGCAAGTATGGTGGGTCTGACACACCGGTGTCAATGTGTTCTTTTTTCCATTTCCAGGAGTGTAGTTATATTCTTTTACTTGGAGACCACTTGCAAGCCATTGATGAACTTCATGTTCCCAAATAACAATGGAATTTTTTATGGATCACAATGTGCCATGTCATCAGGCCACAACTGTTCGCCGGACACGAATCTCATCTAACATTTACGGAACATAATAGAGAGATCAGTTCGTGCACAAAACCTTGCACCGGCAACACATTCGCGATTATGGACAGTTATAGAGGCAGCACACACACACACACTACGCCGTCAGGCCACAAGTGGTCCATCGGGACCATCCGACCGCCGTGTCATCCTCGGTTGAGGATGCGGATAGGAGGGGTGTGTAGTCAGCACACCGCTCTCCCGGTCGTTTTGATGGTTTTCTTTGACCGGAGCCGCTATTATTAGGTCGAGTAGCTCCTCAATTGGCATCACGAGGCTGGGTGCACCCCGAAAAATGACAACAGCGCATGGTGGCTGCATGGTCACCCATGCAAGTGCCGACCACGCCCGACAGCTCTTAACTTCGGTGATCTCACGGGAACCGGTGCATCCAATGCGGCAAGGCCGTTGCCTATAGAGGCAGCATGACTCAGTATTTCTGCAGGGGATTTCCAAACACTTGTTGAGTCCATGCCACGTCGAGTTACTGCACTACGACCGGCAAAAGGAGGTCCGACACGATAGGCGGGGGCATCCCATGACATCTGTCACTTCTGTGTATATGCGATGACACAACGAGATACGTTTCACAGGAATGATCCGTTCCGAAATCCGTGCTTATTTCTGCTAAAGTGGCCCTATCTTTAAGTAAACAAAGTGTTGTGTGATACTATGCCAAAGAAACGCAGGAACGACAGAGAGTAATGCTGTCTGTATTTACCTTCCAGATAGCGATACGAAAGCAAATAAGAATCGTATTAGCGAAGTTTATTCAACAACCAAAGCCACAGCTTAGTAGGCCAAGGATGCTCTTTCTTGTTTTCCGAAGGTTTTCAATGTGTATTACTGTATATTGAATACTAAGCTGACTCCTAATGTCTTTCTGCACGTAAACAACGAGGAAACATTTAGCTGCATAACGCAAAGAACATTCCTTACTAGATAAAAAAGAACTCTGATCACCCGATATCCACAGTGATATCTGTGCTATCGGGAAAAGCTGAATCTATCGTACTTTAAAAGACTTACAGTCGGCCAAAGAGAGAACAGACTGCCCGAGGTACAGAACCCGTTATTTCCTGCAGGAACGGACAGTTCGTGGTGGCCTTCGTCGATTTCAGGAAGGCGTACGACTGAACTGATCGAACCATACAAATCCTTTATCAGTTTGGCTTACATGACAACGCAAAAGCGATTATCCAGCAAACTCTGCCCAACAGCACCTCCAAAGTGAAATTCAGACGACAGAGATGTGATGCCTTTGAATTTAGGGCAGGGCTGAGCAAGGAAATCGACTATCGCCTCTGCTCTTCGAATGTGTTTTAGAAAATGTGTTCCGACAATGACGGAAGGAAATAAAAAAATTAAGGGTTAGAAAATGGGGTGAGGCTACAATCGACTGGCTAACTTTTGCAAATGGTCTAGTAATCATTTCAGACTTCGTAGGTACGGCAGCAAAACAGCTTTTTTATGAGAGACAGGCGGTGAAGACTGGAATTAAAACCTCCTTTGAGGAGACGGACGCACTTCATGACAAACGTAAAATCAGCGCCACGAGAACGGGAAAAATTTAGCATGCAGTCAGGCTTAAATATGTTGGTGAATGAAAATGGCCTAACCTATCAGAGAAAGAGGTCTCCGTGTCACGTATTAAACGGCCTGCCAACTAACGAAAAGCATCTACAATAAGAGATCTGTAGGATGTTTCCAAAAAGACTTTACAACTTTAAAAATTCATATAAATTTATTGAAAGAGGGTATAGAGCTGGGTTTAGTGTTATTTTGTAGGGAAACACATAAAGTGTTCTTCCCTTAAACTAAAGATTTCGTTTGTGGCTGCCGTTGGTTATCCTACACACATCCCATTGGAAGTCAATTTCTTTGCAAACTCGTTGTGTCAGTGCACGTCTAACTTGTTCAATGGCGGCGTAAATTCTTGCTCTAAGTTTAGGAAGAGAAGCCGGCACAGGAGGTACAAACACGATATCCTTGATGAATACCCATATAAAAATCGGGAGGTGTCAGGTCTGGGGAACGTGGGGGCTATGCAACCGGCGCATCACGGCCAATTCATTGACCTAGTAAGCGGTCAGTGAGAAAATCCCGGACGTCAGCCACGTAGTGGGGTGCTGCACCACCTTGCATAAAGTAAAAATTTCGTCCTTGGTCATCCTCAACGATCTGTGGTATCAAAAATTGTTGTAACATATCCAGGTACACTATCTCCTTGATGGTTCTCTCACGGAGAAAAAGGGGCCATACACCTTGTTCTCGCTCAATGCACAAAAAGCGTTCAATTTAAGGTTATCACGAACATGTAATGTTTGATGTGGATTTTCACTGCCCAAAATTCTACAGTTATGTGTGTCAACCTTGCCAATTAAGTGAAAATTCGACTCGTCAGAAAAGATGATTTTGTCCAGGAAATGTTCATCCTCATTTAATCGATTTAACATATCCGCACGGAAGTTCTTGCAAGCAATTTTGTCAGTGTCTTTTATTGCTTGTACGATCGTCAGTCTGTACGGTTTCAAATGCGAACGGTTTCTGAACACACGACGAACATTCGTATGTGGGATTTGCAGTTCGCAAGATGCACGCCGGGTCGATTTCGTAGGGCTGTTGAAAAACGTTGTCTCACTCGCCCAACGACGTCGTCAGGTGTGCTCGGACGACCTGCCGATTTCCCATGTCTTACTCAGCATCCTGTTTCTACAAAACATTTATGCCACTCATAAATTGTAGGCGTACTAGGAGGATCTTTAGCGTACTTGGTACGGAAATTACGCTGAACTGGTGTCACCGCTTCGATTCTTCAAACCAAAACACACAGGCAGCACGCTCGGGTCCAGTGAAGGCAGGCATCTTTAAGGCAACTATTTTCTGGGGAAATTGTAGTAATATATCATGTATACAGAAACTCGAGAAACAAGTCATCAGAAATGCGTGCACTACTCGTCCAAAGGAAACGTGAAACATTTAACAGTCCCCTGCCTATAAATCTATTAGACAATAATCATGTTATACGGGAAACCAGAGTTATTCTAGAAACATAATTTTGATCATTCATTTAGCCCAAGGAATAAACATAATTTTATACATCTTGTACATCGATTTTGCTAAAATGTCGTGTGACTAGCGCCTCCCGTCAGGTAGACCGTTCGCCCGGGTGCAAGTGTTTCGATTTGACGCCACTTCGGCGACTTGTGCGTCGGGGGGAGGGGGGGAGAGGGGGTGAAATGATGATGATCAGGACAACACAACAGCCAGTCCCTGAGCGGAGAAAATCTTCTACGCAGCCGGGAATCGAACCCGCGCGCCTTAGGATTGACATTCTGTCGCGCTGACCACTCAGCTAACGGGGGAGGACTATTGATTTCGCTTGAACTCTTCAATATATGAAAATGAAAGTCTTCAAGAGGTAAAAAAAAGCATTCTGACTATGAAGATAGGTCTAGTGAAAAAGACGTTGCATGGTACTCTAATGCAGAAATGTTACTACTCGGTGGAAGAGTTCATGAAGGATGAGCTGATAATTTAAACAGGATGACTGATCCTTAGCATTGTTATGTAGGTACGACTTTAATCTGAATGAAAGAAAACTAACTTCAGAATACTGCTCCATCTATTTATCTATAATTTTATGTAAATGAACTGCATTACTAATTTTGATGTGACTTCGAACCCTAATCTTGTGATTAATAAGTGTACTTACGTGACGAATTAATCGCTATTGACTAAACACTATTTGTACAGTAAACGTTGACATACACCAGATTCAATTAATCTCTCTGTTTATTCTGACGTTTCTCACACGTGCCCCCTGCAGTCCCAGTAGAGAATGGCACGCTGAAAGCGGCATTCCGAAGGCAAGAGCGTGTCTAGCGCGGGCTCTCGCCTCCTGTTTGCACTTTGCAGGCAACGTCTCGCAGCGCGCAACGCAGGATCGGGGGCTGCCCACTGCTTGTCTGGGCGAGCCTTGAGTTATGCAGTGGTTATACACGTTGGTATACTTAATGCGGCGTATGAAGCCTTTTGGCGTTCTAAATAGCTTTCAGTTGTTTCAGAATGGATAAATATAGGTCCTGTATGGTTTTCCAGGGAACCTTATACCATTCTTCCTGCAAACTAGAGGCAAGTTGAGGTAACGATGATGGAGGTGGATAGCGATCACGCTCCCTTCTCTCCAAACTAGGCCACAGAGGCTCAATAATATTGAGATCTGGTGATTCTGGTGGGTAGGGGAGATGCGACAGCTCATTCTCGTGCCCACGACACCAGTCCTGGACGATGTGTGCTGTGTAAAAAGGAGGGCTGTCGATTTCTAACACAGCTTCACCACCGTGAAACAAATGCTGTACTATGGGCGGACCTGATCAGCCAAAATGACTACATAATCCTTGGCGGTAATGTGGCCACGAGGCACATAGAATATCACAATATGACTGCCCAAATAGCCGACCGGAGTGGCCGAGCGGTTAAAGGCGCTACAGTCTGGAACCGCACGGCCGCTACGGTCGCAGGTTCGAATCCTGCCTCGGGCATGGATGTGTGTGATGTCCTTAGGTTAGTTAGGTTTAAGTAGTTCTAAGTTCTAGGGGACTGATGACCACAGCAGTTAAGTCCCATAGTGCTCAGAGCCATTTGACCCATTTGACTGCCCAAATCATAACCGAATCCCTCCCCCCTCCCCTACGTTTCAGTGTTGGGACGTACACTGACCTGACAAAAGTTATGGGATAGCGATATGCACACATGCAGTATAATAGAGCAGTGCATTCTGTGAGCTGTCATTTGTACTCAGGTGACTCATGTGAAAAGCTTTCCGACGTCATTATTGTCGCACGATCGGAATTAACAGACTTTGAACGCAGAATGGCTGTTGGAGCTAGACGCATGGGATATTCCATTTCGGAAATCGTTTGGGAATTCGATATCCCGAGATACACAGTGTCAAGAGTGTGCCGAGAATACCAAAATTCAGGCACTTGCTCTCTCCAGGGGCAAAGCAATGGCCGACGTCCTTCACTTAACAACCGAGAAGAGTGGCGTTTGTGTAGAGTCGTCAGTGGTAACAGGCAAGCAACACTGCGTGAAATAGCCACAGAAATCAATTTGGGACATACGGCGAACGTATCCGTTAGGACAGTGCGGCTCAATCTGGTGTTAATGGGTAATGGCAGCAGACGAGCGACGCAGTTGCCTTTGTTAACAGCACGACGTCACGTGCAGCGCCTCTCCTGGGCTCGTGAGCATATCGGTTGGACGCTAGACCACTGGAATATCGTCAGACGAGTCCGGATTTCAGTTGTTTAGAGCTGATGGTAGGGTTCGAGTGTGGCGCAGACCCCACGAAACCGTACAACCAAAGTGTCAACAAGGCACTGTGCAAGCTGGTACGGGCACCATAATGGTGTGGGCTGTGTTTACATGGAATGGACTGGGTCCTCTGGTTCAACTGAGCTACTTAGAAACCATTTGCAGCCATTCATGGACTTCATATTCCCAAACATCGATAGAATTTTTATGGACGACAATGCTTCATGTCACTGGGCCAAAATTGTTCGCTACTGCTTGGAAGAACATTCTGGGCAATCCGAGCAAATGATATGGCTACCCAAATCGTCCAGCATGAATCTTATCAAACATGTATGGGACATAACCGAGAGGTCAGTTCGTCATCAGAATCCTGCACTGGCAACACTCACGCAATTACGGACAGCTATAGAGGCAGCATGGCTCAATATTTCGCAGGGGCCTTCCAACTGCTTGTTGAGTCCATGCCACGTCGAGTTGCTGAATTACATTGGACGAAAGGAGGTCCGACACGATGTTAGGAGATATACCATGAATTTTGTCACCTCAGTGTGAACTCGGCCAGAAGCTGAAACCAGTGTGAAACAAGATTAATCCTACCAAATGCCGTCGTCTTATTTTTCTCCACAATCCTCCTGAGTGACTGTCCGTCACAATAATTCAACACACACTTTGGTCCGCGCTGTGACCCTATGGATGATGATTTCCTTTTTCCCTGTGTGCGGTATAAATCTTTGGCTTCCTTGGCTATGGAAGCACCCACTATACGAGCGTCAACAATTTGCCCAAGTTCGATATCACTTAGCTCCGACAAAACACACTCACAACTATACATAACGCTGTTCTCAATACTACTGACAGTTGCAACGAGCTGAGGGCTTTGCACAGGTGCCGTTCGTGGTCAGATACAACAGCTCAACTTTCAGGATTGTCTGGCATCTGCATTAACGTTTAACAACGCATATCTCGCGGTCTTTCCATATTTTTGTCCAACTCCTGTGTAAAATTACCAAGAGTCACATTGGACGTACTCTAGCATTTCTGAGAACTGCAAAATCCAGAATGAATCCATATGAATCCAAACATGGGAAGTATGGAGAAGAGAGCAATACATAGTTAAGCGAGAGAGGTCAATGACACCTCAGGTAAAGTCAGTGAAGAGCCCTCACACGAAGCGGAAGCTTGATCACGAGAGACAGTACGCCTTGTTAATCAGAACTGAAACCAAATCAGCATGTGAATGTTTTGAAGCAGGGCAGAATGATCAACTTTACGCGAAATGGATCTGTTGTACCGTGCATACTGCTACGTCGGAGATGCTGATATACATTTATTTGGCCAAGAGGCTAACAAATGCAAGCGGCAGAAGCCGGTCATTGGCTGCTGCAGTTTCTGCGGTGCTTTGTCTGCGTACAGTCTCAGCAGAAATGGCTTCCTGGTGCCCCACAATCAAATCTCAGAAATGATAAGTTGACAAAGGTACATGTATCACATTGGAGCAACCGAAATGAAATGTTCAAACGTACCTACGTTCTGTATTTTAATTTAAAAAACCTACCTGTTACCAACCGTTCGTCTAAAATTGTGAGCCATGTGTTTGTGACTATTACAGCGCCATCTATCAGAAAGCGAAAAAAGTGGTCCAACTAAAACATTAATATTTCTTTACGTACTACGCGAATATGTAATAAAAATGGGGGTTGCTATTTAAAAAAAACGCAATTGATATCCGTTTGACCTATGGCAGCGCCATCTAGCAGGCCAACCATAGCGCCATCTGGTTTCCCCCTTCAAGCTAGACGAGTTTCGTTCTTTGTAGTTTTTTCGTTTGACGCTTATTTCGTGAGATATTTGGCCCGGTCACTATCAATGGACAACCCTGTATATCTATAGTATCTATCTAGCCTGTTATGACAACAGAAGTAAAGCCTACTACAATTTGTGCCCCATTAAATAGATTTTCTCTCAAAATTTTGGACTCACTTCTTATCTGTGAGAGGTAACCGTAAACGGCATACAAACAATGCATGTATCCTCTCTTTATAGCACTATACGATAAGGTATTCAATTAATATGTCGCAGTTTTAAAGAAAAATATTTTTAAAGATGAGTGTGTGAAAAAATTACTGTCGAGACGGAACTTCAAATATTTAACTTGCATTTAGAAGGCATCTAAAACTGTGACTTTGCTTGTACAATAACTCGGTAATAGAAGACGACTGGGAGAAATAATTCTGTATGACATTCAATATCTGGCACTTCATAACTACTTGATTAACATTAACTATCTTCTGTCCTGTTTTAGCTATCTGTGTGAAAGGGTAACTGAAACTGCAATGCTACTCAGTCTGAGTATCTTGTCGAATGATGTGGCCAAGTTGTCAGTGAGGTACTTCGCTCTCCACAGAAGTTTATGGTTTACAACACTTAACCTACAGTCGACGAGCTATTTTTACGTTTGATTACACATGAGTTCTTTCTCGAAAGCGATGACGGTTTTATACTTTTATTAGCTTTAATTGTGATTCTAATTTTGTAGTAGTGAGTGCTTGCAGATAATTATTGACGTGCAAAATTCTCAACAGGTGCATCGTCTTTTCTTGTTAACCCTTAATTCCGCCAAAGACGAGAGAGCTGTCAGAAAATACGTACCTTGTGATGACGTAGCCTAGCTGAATCTGCAGTAAGACAAAACTGATGATTCTGGCATACTACCAAAAGGTTAGTATCAGTAAAAAGCAGGTTAACATGTAGGGCAATGAGGTCATGCATTGGGATGCAACAGATAGTAGTTTGCGACATCCTGAAAGGCTCAGCGAGCACGGACGGATCCCAGTATAGGAGTTTGCTGTGCGATTATTGGAAAACACGGTTAGCACACTGAACTACACACACACACACACACACACACACACATACACCACTTAAAATGTGCGAATGGCCGATGCACTCGGTCAGTTATTTTTTTATTTTTTTTATTTCAGATTATTGCTTAAAAACGTAGTCTCTCTTTAGTACGGGCCTTGAAGTATCTAATGCACACTTAACACACTTCACAATTCATAGAAATTTGAGTTATTGAACTTCCACTGTCGACAAATTTAAATCCCACGAGCGTAATCTTTTAATAATTTTCAGGTTTAACACAGGAATAACCTCCGTTTGCATGTTAGTGCGGTGAAAAAAATTGCAGTTCCACAGTCTTCACGTTGTCTTCACTTAGCCAACTACAACCGGAAGGGTCGCTGCTGAACCACATCCGAAACTACTCACAGTCCAAGGTCAAATCCGTCCCGAAAACGTTTGTCTCACAATCAAATTGAAATGTCCACGTATCATTTCTGCAACACTCTCGTGTTCTCCTCCCGACACGGCAACTCACATTCTCTTGTTTCAATAACAAAATCTTCTCAACCTTAGCAACATTTTACATAGATTAATTATATACCTAAGTGAGCCATTACTCTACCAAACATACAGATTTATTTTTTCAGATCACATTGTTGTTACAACCTAGACAGTATGTTACGCATGTGACAAACAGAATACAATTTTAGATAGTCACAAGTCATACCTTGAGGAGATCCGGGCAGTTTGGTAATCCCTATCTAAATAATGTAAAAAATAAAAATTTATAAAAAATATGGCTTGTAGCTTACACATTTCTAGCCACTTTAACATAAGGATTTCTAAAATATTGATTACTTTTAAGATCACTATTTTTGTAATATGTGGACATAAAAATAAGAGACTGTCTACATTTTTCTGTGTACGTAAGACTCTAACTTCTTTGGAATGTAAAAAATAGGAAAGCCCCTGATTTAAAATATGCACAGTATTCAAATTAGTGTATCCTGTCGTTTTCAACAAATTTTGGCGAGAAGAAACTGAGAAAAAGTAGACTTTATTCTTAAAAAACGTAACTTACGGGAAGCAGCCATTAAAGTTGTCAGTGCATTCCAGCTCCATAAGAGGGGTTGACCGCATCCTCTTACATTTAATCTTGCAGTGTCCTTTTGCCTGGTCATCTGCGTTGTCTCGTGCTTGTTTCAAGGTCTCTGATAGCCCTCTCTGATGTGCTAAGTCTTTCTTTATCTAAGTTTAACATTTATTTCACTGTGCAACGACCAACAGTTTGTAGGAGTGTTTTCAGAGCTTCATACCTAGCAACATTTTCTTCATTGAAAGTTACTACTGCATGAAAGACACCAAAATGCTGGGTACCAATTAACACAAACGCTATGTTGGGAATTCTGGCGCAGATTGCGCTGTTGAAGAACATGTTTGTGGCCATGAAGACATTTTTTCAATAGCCTTACATCTCACAAATGTCAGAAAATTTTTTTCGACACTTCCACTACAGCTAAAGATATAGCTACATTGTGAATAAATTTCTCACCATTTTGTTTCGCTCTGCTGTATTTTCATCGTGAATCACTTCCTGCAGGGCACAGGCCATTAATGGGTTTATCTTTTATTGAAGAGAGGTGAAACAAACCTAGCCATACAGCTTTTCTCAGGCACGCCGCGGTGGCCGAGCGGTTCTAGGTGCTTCAGTCCGCAACCACGCGACTGCTACGGTCGCAGGTTCGAATCCTGCCTCGGGCATGGATGTATGTGATGTCCTTAGTTTAGTAAGGTTTAAGTAGTTCTAAGTTCTAGGGGACTGATGACCTCCGATATTAAGTCCCATAGAGCTCAGAGTCATCTGAACCATTTTTGAACCAGCTTTTCTAATATCTTCTACGCTACTAACATTTTTCCTGATGGCCTTGCCATAATAATTTTGGATTTTATGTATGATAGATTCTGCGAGTTTGTTCTTATCATCTGATCCTCTGCCATATTCGAATTTCTTTCCTTTGTGTGCAGTTTTCAGTCGTCTCAGCCTCGTACCAATTAGCTTTTGTATATAAGCTATGCGCTACAGTTTAGTGATAGCTATATTTTATTCATATGGCTTCTCCTCCTCAGATGCTTTGAAAGCTTTTGAATTCCCATATCCTAAATAAATGACGAATATTACCTTCTTCAGCTGTTCAGATTCTTGGAACATCTTGAGAAACCTGCCGCCTCGATGCCTCCACTGGTACCTCTGTAGATTGAAATACAGCTCTCTACATTTTCGTTTTTATTTTCATATCTACAGTGTTTAGACACGATAGCAATACCTAAAACTTTCCCTGTGTCCACACTGTTACACGTTAGTACATCATTCAAAGATGTGTGGACCCATTTTTTACTAGGATCCTTCGAAGCCTGCTGAAATATGTATTCTGTTGTTATTTTCTGATACAGCCTCTTCTGTAATATAACGCATCGATTTTACGGCAACATCTTAAACGTACACTGATCAGCCAGTACATTACGACCACCTATCTAATAGCCTGTATGTCCACCTTTGGCGCGGATAACAGCAACGACGCGTGGTGGCAAGGAAGCAATGAGATATTGGTAGTTAGCTGGAGGGAGTTGGCGCCACATCTGGACACAAGTCACCTAATTCCCGTAAATTCCAGGGGGACGGGCGATGAACTCCGATGCCATGTTCAATCACATCCCAGATGTGTTCGATCGGGTTCAGATCTGGCGAGCTCGGGGGTCAGCACATCAACTGTAACTCGCCACTGTGTTGCTCGAACCAGTCCATCACCCGTCCGGTCTTGTGACATGGCACATTATCTTACTGAAAAAATACCATTGCTGTCAGGTAACATGATCGTTATGAAGTGAAGTGGTGTGCGTGGTCTACAACCAGTGTACGGTGTTACTTGGCCGTCACGGTGCCTTGCACGAGCTCCATTGGACCCATGGATGCCAACGTGAATGTTACCGAGGGCGTAATGGAACCGCCGCCGGCTTATCTCCGTACCGCAGTACATGCGTCAAGAGGTTATTCTCCTGAAAGACGTCGGATTCGCGCCCTCCCATCGCCATGATGAAGAGGGTATCGGGATTCATCAGACCATGCAACGCTCCACTACTGAGCCCACATCCAGTCGTAGTTGCCGATGTCGTGTTGTTAACGTTGGCACATGCATGAGTCATCGGCTGCAGAGGCCCATTGTTAGGAGTGTACGGTGCACTGTGTGTTCAGACATACACTACTGCCCATTAAAATTGCTACACCAAGTAGAAATGCAGATGATAAACGGGTATTCATTGGACAAATATATTATACTAGAACTGACATGTGATTACATTTTCACGCAATTTGGGTGCATAGATCCTGAGAAATCAGTACCAAGAACAACCACCTCTGGCCGTAATAACGGCCTTGATACGCCTGGGCATTGAGTCAAACAGAGCTTGGATGGCGTGTACAGGTGCAGCTGCCCATGCAGCTTCAACACGATACCACAGTTCATCAAGAGCAGTGACTGGCGTATTGTGACGAGCCAGTTGCTCGGTCACCATTGACCAGATGTTTTCAATTGGTGAGAGATATGGAGAATGTGCTCGCAGGGCAGCAGTCGAACATTTTCTGTATCCAGAAAGGCCCGTACAGGACCTGCAACATGAGGTCGTGCATTATCCTGCTGAAATGTAGGGTTTCGCAGGGATCGAAAGAAGGGTAGAAAAAATGGTTCAAATGGCTCTGAGCACTATGGGACTTAACTTCTGAGGTCATCAGTCCCCTAGAACTTAGAACTACTTAAACCTAACTAACCTAAGGACATTACACACGTTCATGCCTGAGGCAGGATTCGAACCTGCGACCGTAGCGGTCGCGCGGTTCCAGACTGTAGCGCCTAGAACCGCTCGGCCACCCCGGCCGGCGAGTGAAGGGTAGAGCCACGGGACGTAACACATCTGAAATGTAACGTCCACTGTTCAAAGTGCGTCAATGCGAACAAGAGGTGACAGAGACGTGTAACCAATGGCACCCCATACCATCACGCCGGGTGACGAACACACGCTTCCAATGTACGTTCACCGCGATGTCGCCAAACACGGATGCGACCATCATGATGCTGTAAACAGAACCTGGATTCATCCGAAAAAATGACGTTTTGTCATCCGTGCACCCAGGTTCGTCGTTGAGTACACCATCGCAGGCGCTGCTGTCTGTGATGCAGCGTCAAGGGCAACTGCAACTATAGTCTCCGAGCTGATAGTCCATGCTGCTGCAAACGTCGTCGAACTGTTCGTGTAGATGGTTGTCTTGCAAATGTCCCCATCTGTTGACTCAGGGATCGAGACGTGGCTGCACGATCCGTTACAGCCATGCGGATATGATGCCTGTCATCTCGACTGCTAGTGATACGAGGCCGTTGAGATCCAGCACGGCGTTTCGTATTACCCTCCTGAACCCACCGATTCCATATTCTGCTAACAGTCATTGTACCTTGACCAACGAGAGCAGCAATGTCGCGATACGACAAACTGCAATCGCGATAGGCTACAATCCGACCTTTATCAAAGTCGGAAACGTGATGGTACGCATTTCTCCTCCTTACACGAAGCATCACAACAACGTTTCAACAGGCAACGCCGGTCAACTGCTGTTTGTGTATGAGAAATCGGTTGGAAACCGTCTTCATGTCAGCACGTTGTAGGTGTCGCCACCGGCGCCAACCTTGAGTGAATGCTCTGAAAAGCGAATCATTTGCATATCACAGCATCTTCTTCCTGTCGGTTAAATTTCGCGTCCGTAGCATATCTTCGTGGTGTAGCAATTTTAATGGCCAGTAGTGTACTTGTGCTGTGCCCAGTATCAAAGACTCATATTAGTTCTGCCACAGTTCGCCGCCTGCCCTGTTTTACTGTCTGCCCAGTCTACGACGTCCGACATCTGTCATAAGGTGTGACCGCCGAACCCTGGTTTCGCCACGTTTGGAAAGCACTTACTACAGCACTCCTCGAACACCTGTCAAGTCGCACAGTTTCCGAAATGCTCGTGAGGGGCCTCTGGCCCATCACAGTCTGCCCTCGGTCAAAATCAGACAGATTACGCGCCTTTTCCATTCTATACATGGCCTCAGTGATACAGATGGCCGTACCGTAGGTGCAACCACAACGGAGGGGTATCTGTTGAGAGGCCAGACAAACATGTGGTTCCTGAAGAGGGGCAGCAGCCTTTTCAGTAGTTGCAGGGACAACAGTCTGGATGATTGACTGATCTGGCCTTGCAACATTAACCAAAACGGCCTTGCTGTGCTGGTACTGCGAACGGCTGAAAGCAAGGGGAAACTACAGCCGTAATTTTTCCCGAGGACATGCAGCTTTACTGGACAATATTATGGAAATGGAAGAGGATGTAGATGAAGATGAAATGGGAGATAAGATACTGCGTGAAGAGTTTGACAGAGCACTGAAAGACCTGAGTCGAAACAAGGCCCCGGGAGTAGACAACATTCCATTAGAACTACTGATGGCCTTGGGAGAGCCAGTCCTGACAAAACTCTACCATCTGGTGAGCAAGATGTATGAAACAGGCGAAATACCCACAGACTTCAAGAAGAATATAATAATTCCAATCCCAAAGAAAGCAGGTGTTGACAGATGTGAAAATTACCGAACTATCAGTTTAATAAGTCACAGCTGCAAAATATTAACGCGAATTCTTTACAGACGAATGGAAAAACTGGAAGAAGCGGACCTCGGGGAAGATCAGTTTGGATTCCGTAAAAATGTTGGAACACGTGAGGCAATACTAATCTTACGACTTATCTTAGAAGAAATATTAAGAAAAGGCAAACCTACGTTTCTAGCATTTGTAGACTTAGAGAAAGCTTTTGACAACGTTAACTGGAATACTCTCTTTCAAATTCTGAAGGTTGCATGGGGGCTTAATTAAAATATGAAATGCAAATACTTTTAAGTTTTCGTTTTAGTAGCTGTTTGTCCGATTACGAAGTCTCGTAAATGGTTGGCCCTGACTATTTTTGTACGCAATCTGACTGCATAGCAACAACAACAAAGAATGAAATAAAAATTTTCGTTAACACAATTAATTAATTAAGTCCCCAGCAACTATAAAACCTACGAAACCAAAGCACAAGTATAACTGTTCTGTGTGTGGAAGTATGACTCAACGTACGCATCTGGCACTGTTCTTCTTCAACAACACAAGAAATTTTAAATATCATTTATACTGAATTAATTAAAGAAAATAAAAATACCATAATTACTCAAGAGAACCAGAATTACACTCTAATCCAAGAACACAAGCCAGATGCTTTGTTGACTGAACCTGTAATGACGCATTATTTAAAACATGGAAATAATGAAAAATAAATCAAGTTTCGTTACCTTCATATATTGACCAAAATCACTCTAATCATTACAATATATCTCCACACCGACTCGCTATTACCACATCTCAACAAGAACTTTTCAGTATCACATCTCAGCAAGCACTCCCTACTAGCACATCTGAACACGAACTGACTACTACGAGTCCTCGACAAGCACTGCCCACTACGACATCTCAATAATCACTGCCAGTGGAGGCGGCGGACAATGCTCTCTAGCGATCTCTGGCGCTGTGGCTCAGTGTTGGTGAAAATACCACCAAATTCGTCAAAAAAATACAGACAAAAATAAAAGATAATATTAATACGTAAATATCATATAACTAGATAAAATTTTGGCTTTGCACTGACCTTTCAATAACCTATTATATAGAATACAGTAAGCAATACAAATTCTTTCATACATGTGACTTTACATAATAGTTTACACAAGTATTATGTGGTTAAACAATTCAATCAATAGCGTCAGCAATGACGAATATGTGCAGGTAAGAGTCTCATAACTTTTCACAAACAGTAATACACAAAAAATCAGTTTCTACAAATATTCACATAAACGCTTTCCATAGCTCAAGAATAAGCAGTTGACAGTTCCAGCAGTAGCACCCAGCAATGGTTAACAGGTGCAAAAACCAACAAGTAACATTTTTTCAATAGAAACAGTCCATCAGTGGCACCCAGTAATGTTGAATAGGTGCAGACACCAACAAGTAACACCATTTCAGTATAAGCAGTTCCATTAGTGGCACCAGCAATGTTGAGCAGGTGCACACAGCAACAAATGACATCATTTCGGTAGAAGCAGTCCATCAGTGGCACCCAGCAATGTTGAGCAGGTGCAGACACCAACAAGTCACACCATTTCAGTATAAGCAGTTACATTAGTGGCACCAGCAATGTTGAGCAGGTGCAGACATCAACAGGTGACATCTTTTCAGTAGAAGCAATCCATCAGTGGCACCCAGCAATGTTGAGCAGGTGCAGACATCAACAAGTAACACCATTTCAGTAGAAGCAGTCCATCAGTGGTCCCAGCAATGTTGAGCAGGTACACGCAGCAACAAGTCACATTTCTCAGCAGAAGCAGTTCCATAAAATTCACTATCACTGATCACACTGTTCATCAGAGTTTATAAGCAGAAATTAAACATGTCCTAGTGGCACCAATCATGTAGAAAAGGTACAAGTAACAGTCCATAATTTTTACAATCACTGATCACACAGTTCATCAGCAGAAATTAAACATGACTAAATGTCACACATCATGTTGAAAAGTGCAGCACCATCACTAATCAGACAGTTCAGGCATGAACAATAGTTTGAATACACATACAATGCTTTTACACTAAACATACAAATCATAACAAACACACAAATGATATCAGATAATTGTCCTATTAACTATTACAATACACAAATACCAGTAAACCTATAACATTTATGGGTGTCAGTGCAAGCCACTACCAACAAATAAAATAATATTTAGGAGATAGGTGGGTAGGATTAGGAAAGGAAAACACACAAAACACACTCACTCATCTTTCATCCACATTAAGTACTACTGTGTAATTGAATAGTGTTAACTGTGTAAATGTAACTCTGTCCAAGATTTGATGTTCATCATGTGTACCAAGTAGTAGTGGCAGCAATGTATAACAGTCAATAATAGTTAAGTCAACGTCATAGTCATCATGTCTAGACCAATGTTTGCCAAGCCAGATCAAAATGTACGGTTGCTGAACAACTGTCAGTGTACCAAGATATGCAAATGCTTCCTCTCTCAAAAAAAGTATATACTGCTTTGTGATTTGACAAAGTGTGTGTGTAGACAATCTTCCTTCTACTTGAGTGTTCTAGTCTGCCATCTTCATCCTCCTTGTTCCATATGGACCAACAAAAAAAATATGCTCCTCACTTACTTTACCTCTTATCCACCAAAACTCCAATAATCATCAGCATAATCTCAATACTTCACTAATACCTCTTCAATACGTCGATACATATAAACCTTATCATCAATATCACTTACCTTACCTCTTGTCCACGAAAACTCCAATAATCATCACTTAATATTAATACTTCAATAATACCTCTTCACTACGTCGATATATATATAAACCTCAGCACCAATATCATTTCACTTCCATAACAACTCTTTCCTCTAGTCAGTCTCCTCGAACAAGTACAGACAAAATCCTAGTGCAACTTCAATTCATCATCCCATACAATCCGAAGACACAGTGTCCACACACAACCTCTGTGTAATCCATCTGACCCAAATCTTCTACTCATTATAAATTATAAGATACATTTTGGTTCCTTGTCCATCATTAAATAAAAGAAATGCATACATGACCTCTAACAGACTTTAGTTCGAATAACTCTCAGTAATTAAGTACGATTACGGAGTGTGAATGATCATAATATTTCACAGTGTGTACACCACTTCAAGACTTATGGCAAACAGAAGCAAACATGTGGAGTATTTCTTGTGTTAAGTGTCACTTCCTATTTCAATTGCTCACGAAAAACGCAGTGTAACAACTGTCAATGGTCTAAACCTAGTTTTGGTATGTCATGTCGTTAGCTTCCTTCCTATTAGCATACATTTATACAGCTTTCATAAAACCTCCAGCTCATGTGACTTCTATGAAGTTTCTTGTACTAATGTCGTTTATGTCGAATTACTGCAGTTCATTTTCTTATCTTAAAAATATAAGGCACTGAGCATAAGCAAAACATGCAATAGCGAGTAAATATACCAGTAGAGAACTGAATGTCAACAAGTGGATGCAGCACAATTCCTACAACGAGGCTCTGCTAAGCGAACAATCTATAATTAATACCACAGTGTAACGTAAACTCTATGTTCGTACACTGTACATCATCATTGCTATATTCTAAATTGAAGAGTAGTTATGACAACAAAAGGAAATGTGTTAATATGCAATCCATACGCACAGCAGCAAACATATATCTTACATAATAGACAAGTCATTAGCATCATTCAGCATAAGCAAATAAATGTTCATATGTAATCTTAATAAATAAACATGAAGGCGCAAGCAGATAAATCACAAAGTGCAACCTACATACATAACCATATCAGCACAATTAATCAGGTGACAATTACAATTTAAATAAATAAGCACAGCAGGCACATAATAAAAAAAATATGACATCAGTGAAAAAGCATTGCAGCCAAGCGATGCATAATATACATAAGTACCAACCCGGTTCATTAATCACTCATTGTCAAAATCAGTTAATGTGCGCAAGCACGTCGCTTCACAAGTAAATTCATAGAACATCAAATTTAGCACAAAGAATGAATCACGTAATCGCGAGCAGCAAATCACGTCTAAAGTACGTACCTAAGTGGAAATATGTTACCTGAAAAATAAACTCAATTAATAGTTACCTTTTTTTTTTTAATTACATTCTTCCTGAAATTTTTTCCATAGCAAGTCGTCTTAACGTCGGACACACACAGAATTTACCTGAAGGTCTTAAATATTTTACACAACCGTATCCTGAAAAATACTGAACGTTAATAACATAATTTATCAAGTCACTATAGCTTTATACTGAATTTAGTCGGAGAAATTAGACTGTGTATTTGTTTACGTCTGTCAGTGCATTCGCACTGAGCGCTCGATCAGCTGTAGGCGCGTGACGTAGGAAGCCATTGTTTGCGGTCAACGACTGCCTTGTGCGGCGCGCCGACTTGACTGTTGCTTTGAGTATGTGCCGCCGCCGGAACACGGCGCGGTATCCTTGTATTCTCTGCATGTTTACATGTAGCTGTTAGTTTCTCTAAAGTATGTCATTCCACAAAAATTTTAACGTTAGATATGTGATGTATTCCCTTAGAGCGTCGAGATTTAAGAGTTTCTACTTCAACAGTGTTATCATGTATAATTTTGCGAATTCTATATGGACCGTTATAAAGCAGAAAAAATTTGCGACACAAGCCTTTTCCTTTGTGAGACAAACGATGAGACTTAATTAACACCTTTTGGCCAACTGACAAGATTTTTAAACGACCAGGATGTTTAGCTGATTTCTCTCTTCTAGCAGCCGCAGATGCAATATTTTGTAGAGCCAGGTTGACAACTTCAGAATGCCGCAGTTTCCGTGAAGGCGGAAAAGGAACGATTTCAGAAATGCGATTTGTTGGTACTTTATTTTTTAATATCAATAGAGGCGGTAAAGAAGTTGAGTCATTAGGAAGTTCATTCAGAATGTTTTGAAAAATATGAAGATACTGATCCCAAGTTCTGTGATTCTGATGACAATAAAGACGGCACAATTTATTGATTTCCTTCATCCATCTTTCTGAAGCGTTAGATTGAGGGTGAAAAAGTGAAATGAAGATTGGTTTAATTTTACGACGCCGTAGAGTACGTAGCCAAATTTTAGAGCGAAACTGTGATCCATTATCTGATATAACTTTATCAACATGACCAACTTCTTTAAGAAAATGTTTGATGAAAGCGTTAGATACTGAACGAGCTGTTGCTTTGCGTAAAGGTGTAAAACACACATATTTTGATGTCAATTCCACTGCTACAAAAAGTACGCAAAACCATTAGTAGAACGAACCACTGGACCGAACAAATCGACTGCAGCCATGTCCTTTAATTTCGCTGGAATGATAGGAAACAACGGTGCTCTGTGAGAAATCGTTGGAGGCTTAGCCTTTTGACATAATTTGCATTTGGCAAGAACAGAACGAATACGTTTTTCCATATTACTGAAGTAGCAATTTTCTCGTAATTTATGAAAGCATTTTCTGGGACCAAAGTGTGCATAACTAAAATGTGTGAACCAAATCAATTTATTGACCCACTCATCAGGAATACAAACTAACCAAACAGAGTTGTCGACCGATTTTCGTTTGAAAAGAATATCATTGCGAACTAAATAATACTGTCTGATCGCTACGCATTCCTTTCTCCTCCACTTCTCCTTAATGTCCTTCCAGATTGGATCCTTATTTTGCTCCTTAGCGATGTCCTGGAGCGAAGATGAAATAAAGTTCTCAAACGCAACACCTTGAATGTACATCAAACAATAATGGTTTTCTTTGCAGTCCTCTTCAGCACTTTGTTTCAAACCCATAGGTGCACGTGATAAAGCATCAGCAACAATATTTGAAGATCCCTGTATGTAAACAATACTAAAATCAAATTCCTGTAGGTACAACGCCCATCGTGACAATCTGCCATGAGTTAATTTTGTCGACATAAGAAATTCCAGAGCTCGATGATCGGTGTAAACTTTAGTATGTCTGCCAAACAAAAATGTCCGAAATTTTGTGAAAGCCCAAACAACAGCCAAAGCTTCAAGTTCCGTAATCGAATAATTCTTTTCGGATTTAGAGAGAACACGACTTCCAAATGCAATAGTCTTCTGTACTACAACGCCGTTTTCTTCTATCTCTTGAAATAAATGTGCACCTAGGCCTTTGTACGATGAGTCCGTCGCCAAACAAAAATCTTTAGATAAATCCGGATGTGAAAGAAGTGGAGCAGCAACTAAAGCATCACGAAGTTGTTCAAATTCTGACTGAGCTTCCTCATCCCAACACCAGTTAGATTTCTTTCCAGATAGTTCACATAAACGAGGTGTGGCCAAATTTTCCAATCTAACAAAGCGTCTAAGAAAATTACAGACACCAAGGAAACTACGAACATCACGTTTTGTGGTAGGAACAGCATAATTACGAATAGCGTCTAGTTTCTCTGGATCAGGAAGAATACCTTCTGTAGAAATAATGTGACCGAGAAATTTCACCTGAGAACGATCAAATTCAGATTTTTCCAAGTTCACTGTCATGCCAACTCGTGCAAAAATACGTAATAATGAATCCAAAATTTTGTTATGCTCACTCCAAGAATGTTTAGCAATAAGAATATCGTCAACATATGAAGTAATATTGTCACGAAGATAAACAGGTAAAATTTCATTTAAGCTACGAATGAATGCTGCTGAAGATACAGTAAGTCCAAACGGTAATTTCCGAAACTGGTAACAGTTACCAAAGGCTAAAAAGGCAGTATATTTTCTACAATCAGGGTGGAGTTCTATTTGCCAAAAACTTGCGCGCATATCAATCGTGGATAAAACTTTAATTCCATGGAAATGTTGAAGAAGTTCATCTAAATTTTGTGGACGGTCAGTTTCAGGAATAATAATATTATTTATTTGTCTGGAATCCAGAACCAAACTAATTGACCCATCCTTTTTAAGAACAACGTGTAATGGGCTGGTTTAAGGGCTGACTGCCGGCTCAATAATGCCCTGATCTAACATGTATTGAAGTTCATTCTTAACCTTGTCTCTGTAAGCCAAAGGAATAGCGTACGTTTTCCCGCGAAATGGTGTGTGTTCTTTTACTTTAAATAAATATTGTAAGCCTTGTATAGTTCCTGTGTGATGACTAAACACTGTAGCATGTGAAGTCAAAATATGGTGCAGCTCTTCTCTTGCAACGTCATCTGGCACTTCAGCTTTTTTAACCTTTTCATTAATTAATTCTTCGCTACTAATTATATTCTCCATCGCGTCTCTGTATCTATTGTCATTGTCATGAATAAACACACTGTCGTCATAATGCTCAACGAAAACATCAGAAGTAAGAAACCTTAAACATTTTGTATCTGATTCAGATCTTGCTAAACACTCGAAAAATTTCAAACATTTCGGCATTCCGGCAACAGTCAAATTCACACTTCCTTCTTTAAAGTTCAAAATTGCCTTATGTGTGTTAAGAAACTCCATACCTAATATAATCTGTGTACTGAGTAATGGAACAATAATAAAATTAGCAGACAATTCGTATCCTTGACAAATGAAATTTAGGTTGGTCTGTTGTTTAACTTCCACACCTTTTCCAGAAATCGCTCCTCGAATTGTAGTTTTAGAAATAGGTAACACAGGACAGGCAATAGTTCTTTCACATATACGAAAAACTGATTCACTAATGACGTTCAATGGGCTCCCAGAATCTAAAACTGCAGTGAACTTATTCTTACCCACACATACTTCAATAACAGGATGTAAAAATGCGTCTACATTATTTTCCTTTTCGCCTAGCAAAATGTCTCTCATATCTTCCAGGCGTACGTAGTGTAAAGTTGTAGTGTCATTACTTTCTGAACCGTCTATATTGCTGCCAGAAGCCGAAGCTGCTAGTCATTGTCGATTGTTTGCGTCACGTCTTTGATTATTCCCGACATTTCGCGGATCAATTTCTACTATTTCCACTTGTCTCTCTGAATTTCTGTCACGCGGAGGATGCCAATTAGGTCCTTCCTGTCTGTTAGATGCAAATTCTTGGTTGTGTCTGTTATTAAAATTTCTGTTTTCCTCTCTATCTGCATAACTACTTCTTGTAAATTTCGACTGTCACTTCTGAAATTATTGTTAGACCTACTACCCTGGTTATTTCTGTAGTAAGAGTTTCTATTATTGTATGAATAATTTCTGTCTTGATGATACCGATTACTGTTTCCGTATGATTGATCATTCCGGTACGAATTACCGTTATTATAATTGTCTGTGTAATTTCTGTTAGAACGTCTGTTATTGTCATAAGGCTGGTATCTATTGTCCTGTCTGTTACGTCTGTCATTCTCAAGATTACCCATATAACGCCCGTTCCGATCACTATCCCTTTTCTGTGAAAATCTATCGTAATTACTGTTACTGAAAAAGTTACAAGAAGTCCCGTCGTCGTTGTCATACTCAAGTTCTTGTAACAAAGTCTTAAAAGTCTCAATGTCGTCTTTACATCTTCCAGCTAAAGCAATTTGTCTTATGGATTGTGGCAGCTTAGTTAAACAAATGCGAATTAATTCAGTCGGGCTATAAGGGTTGGACAGGAACTGATTCTTTCGAATCATGTCTTCAAAGTATTCTGCCGGCGTGCGGAACTCAGACTGTTTAAAATTACGCTGCATAATCAGACTATGTTTGACTCTGTCTTGCGTGTTTTCGGACCAATATGCCGATAGAAATGCATGATAAAAATCATTTAGATTATTACAATCTCTAATGAGTGCGCGCATCCGCGTCGCCGGTTCGTTTTCTAAATATCCACACATAAATTCCATTTTGTGACTTAGTGGCCAATTTGGTGGGAGTGCGTACATAAATTGATCTAACCATGCATATGGATGTATGTCATTCTTAGAATTGCGGAAGATTTTAAATTTCCGAACAGTCAAAAAGTGTTTATAGTCAAAGTTTTCGCCTCGTGGCGACAAAGACCTACCGCGTCTGTCCCAGTTTGAATGTCGATTATTGTCAAGTTCGCGCGCCTGGCGCTCTCTTGTTGCGTCCCGTAAATGAAACAAATTATCTTCTTCAAACCCCTCTGGTATCTGTGATTCTAAATTTCTTTTGCCGTCTTTTCCTACGATTTCGCCTTCAATTTGTTTGACTTGCTTTTTTAATGCCTCAAATTCCCTTTTAACGCGTTCATTAAATTTTCCCTGATTGTCAACATGTTTATTTATGTTCTGGTACTCTTCGGTTTCTGCAAATGGTAATGGAGCTGTATCATCCGAATCTCTGTCCCCATGTAAACTTAGATTTGTCAATTTATCTGAAATCTCCTCAACTCTTTCCGATAAGTCACCTATTTTTTCTTTCTGTTTACTTACGTCTTCCGTAAGTGTCGCGACTCGGGTTTCAGTATTGACACATTTGGTAGTTATCTGTCCATATTGTTGTGTTAGGTTATTTAATCTGTCATTTGGTACGGATTCCTCGATTCTCTCAAATATTTCTTCCTTATCTTTTGCACGTTGTAAATTTAACTCTGAAAATTTTTGTACTATCACGCGATCTCTTTCTTCCTGTTCTCTATCCTGTTCCCTTTGTCTGATTTCTATTGCAATTAATCTATTATTGTGAGCATTCAAAATTGGTTGTACTTCTTCTCTGATTTCTTTCTTTAATTCATCTTTCATGTTTTTGAAGCATGTCCCTATTCGTGAGTCTAACCGTGTCTCCATTGTTTCCATCTCTGTTTCTAAACGTGTTGCCACTGTTTTTAATTCAGATCCCAAAGTTCCCATCTCCGTTTTAATTGTTCCAATCTCTGTTTTAAATTCAGATCCTAACCGAATTTCCATTGTTCCTATTCGTGAATCTAACCGAGATCCCAAATTTAATATTGCACCCATCAACTGCTCCATATTAAATGATTCAGAATTCTTTTCGCCCCTAACATTTCCCGCAAAACTAACTTCCTTCTGCATAGCCATAAGGCTATCTGTGTTCGATACTATTCCAGAATCTTCTGTCGTTAATCTAGGATTCTGTGAATTTTCTGATTGAGAAAAATTTTGAAATGGTTCCGGACTATTATCCAGACTTATTACATTGTTTTCCACTTCATTACCCATCATACTGTTTTCCTCTGTTGGCGAGTTCGCCATGTTAACAATTTCGTCATTCTCACTATTCATCATTTTTGCCTTTTTCATCGATCGCGTAATCATTTACAAAACATACAAAACTCGTCACTGTACGAAAATTACACACAATGGCTCTTTATCTCCAACAATACCAATCACACGAAATGTTTCCTTCAAACACGATTCGAACAATTGAAATAATTGCACTAAATTGTCAAACGCGTATACCAGACAACAAATCAAATTCAGAGAAAAAAATACCATTAGAAGAATGACAATTACCAAATCTACACATGCAAAATAGACTACAATTACTAAACTACAAATTACTACAACAATACTACTGTCTACTATTTTTACAGTCAGAAGAATTCCAAGGGACGATCCGAAGCAGCGGTCGCCACGTGCATGGGGGCTTAATTAAAATGTGAAATGCAAATACTTTTAATTTTTCGTTTTAGTAGCTGTTTGTCCGATTACGAAGTCTCGTAAACGGTTGGCCCTGACTATTTTTGTACGCAATCTGACTGCATAGCAACAACAACAAAGAATGAAATAAAAATTTTCGTTAACACAATTAATTAATTAAGTCCCCAGCAACTATAAAACCTACGAAACCAAAGCACAAGTATAACTGTTCTGTGTGTGGAAGTATGACTCAACGTACGCATCTGGCACGGTTCTTCTTCAACAACACAAGAAATTTTAAATATCATTTATACTGAATTAATTAAAGAAAATAAAAATACCATAATTACTCAAGAGAACCAGAATTACACTCTAATCCAAGAACACAAGCCAGATGCTTTGTTGACTGAACCTGTAATGACGCATTATTTAAAACATGGAAATAATGAAAAATAAATCAAGTTTCGTTACCTTCATATATTGACCAAAATCACTCTAATCATTACAATATATCTCCACACCGACTCGCTATTACCACATCTCAACAAGAACTTTTCAGTATCACATCTCAGCAAGCACTCCCTACTAGCACATCTGAACACGAACTGACTACTACGAGTCCTCGACAAGCACTGCCCACTACGACATCTCAATAATCACTGCCAGTGGAGGCGGCGGAACAATGCTCTCTAGCGATCTCTGGCGCTGTGGCTCAGTGTAGCCACCTTTCAAGGTGGCAGGGGTAAAATACAGGGAGCGAAAGGCTATTTACAATTTGTACAGAAACCAGATGGCAGTTATAAGAGTCGAGGGACATGAAAGGGAAGCAGTGGTTGGGAAAGGAGTGAGACAGGGATGTAGCCTCTCCCCGATGTTATTCAATCTGTATATTGAGCAAGCAGTAAAGGAAACAAAAGAAAAATTCGGAGTAGGTATTAAAATCCATGGAGAAGAAATAAAAACTTTGAGGTTCGCCGATGACATTGCAATTCTGTCAGAGACAGCAAAGGACTTGGAAGAGCAGTTGAACGGAATGGACAGTGTCTTGAAAGGAGGATATAAGATGAACATCAACAAAAGCAAAACGAGGATAATGGAATGTAGTCGAATTAAATCGGGTGATGCTGAGGGGATTAGATTAGGAAATGAGACACTTAAAGTAGTAAAGGAGTTTTGCTATTTAGGGAGCAAAATAACTGATGATTGTCGAAGTAGAGAGGATATAAAATGTAGACTGGCAATGGCAAGGAAATCGTGTCTGAAGAAGAGAAATTTGTTAACATCAAGTATAGATTTAAGTGTCAGGAAGTCGTTTCTGAAAGTATTTGTATGGAGTGTAGCCATGTATGGAAGTGAAACATGGACGATAACCAGTTTGGCCAAGAAGAGAATAGAAGCTTTCGAAATGTGGTGCTACAGAAGAATGCTGAAGATAAGGTGGGTAGATCACGTAACTAATGAGGAGGTATTGAATAGGATTGGGGAGAAGAGACGTTTGTGGCACAACTTGACTAGAAGAAGGGATCGGTTGGTAGGACATGTTTTGAGGCATCAAGGGATCACAAATTTAGCATTGGAGGGCAGCGTGGAGGGTAAAAATCGTAGAGATGAATACACTAAGCAGAATCAGAAGGATGTAGGTTGGATTAGGTACTGGGAGATGAAGAAGCATGCACAGGATAGAGTAGCATGGAGAGCTGCATCAAACCAGTCTCAGGACTGAAGACGACAACAACAACAACATGGCAGCACGCTCATTGATACGACATGCACCGTGCGTGTGTCTGACTAGCAGTCATTCCTCGCCAGGTGACGCTGTTATTGCCTGGATGGGCTTATATCGATAGTAGGTCGATAGTCATAATGTTCCGACTGATCGGTGTATCAGTAATCTGTTCAACATTTTTGCAAATATAGGAAGAGGAGGAGTCAAATTCATTAGGTCTCAGAACACTGCACCACCCGCTGCACCTTCACCAATTGCTCTCAGTGCATAGACGAAATGTAAGTTTTTGTCATACATCTTTGATCTTGGACTATCATATTTCTGAGAAACCGGTGAATAACAGAATGTGGCACTAAAATCATGTTTTTCAAACTTTATCTTGAATATAGTAGTAGCCAGTCCAACCCTTCTTTCAGATTCAAGTTGCAAACCATACTCGCCGCATTGTTTACAAATGCTGTTATGTAAAATACTGCACACAATGTATCCATATTTACATTATTTTCATTACACTCTTTTTTAAATGTACTACATTGCTGTGTCGTTTAGTTCTTTCCGAGAACTGGTACGTTGAGATTGTGGTTGAACTTGTGGTTTCCCCGTGTTCTTTCGTTTTTTTAAAAAAAGCTTCGGATGACTCCTACCGATGTATTTTAAATTGGTAATGAACTAAATTATGTATAAACAACACTAATAAATTCACAGTACACGGATGAAAATTGCAGCTATACACAAAACAACTAACACTTCCAAGAATATTCAAACAAAATCATAAACAAAACCAAAGCAAAGTATACAAATCGAGATCGTAAAGCGATCTCTGAGCAGTGCAGCTAATGTAGTAATGTCGCTGGAATCCAAGAAACATGCACTCGGAGCCGGACGATTCAAAAAATGTAATTTTAGTCTGAGAATTGACAACTGTATAAGGTCACGCGCACACAACGTTTTGTGTAAACGAATGAATAAACTAGAAATAAGGCAGTAATATGTATGTATTATATACACTCCTGGAAATTGAAATAAGAACACCGTGAATTCATTGTCCCAGGAAGGGGAAACTTTATTGACACATTCCTGGGGTCAGATACATCACATGATTACACTGACAGAACCACAGGCACATAGACACAGGCAACAGAGCATGCACAATGTCGGCACTAGTACAGTGTATATCCACCTTTCGCAGCAATGCAGGCTGCTATTCTCCCATGGAGACGATCGTAGAGATGCTGGATGTAGTCCTGTGGAACGGCTTGCCATGCCATTTCCACCTGGCGCCTCAGTTGGACCAGCGTTCGTGCTGGACGTGCAGACCGCGTGAGACGACGCTTCATCCAGTCCGAAACATGCTCAATGGGGGACAGATCCGGAGATCTTGCTGGCCAGGGTAGTTGACTTACACCTTCTAGAGCACGTTGGGTGGCACGGGATACATGCGGACGTGCATTGTCCTGTTGGAACAGCAAGTTCCCTTGCCGGTCTAGGAATGGTAGAACGATGGGTTCGATGACGGTTTGGATGTACCGTGCACTATTCAGTGTCCCCTCGACGATCACCAGTGGTGTACGGCCAGTGTAGGAGATCGCTCCCCACACCATGATGCCGGGTGTTGGCCCTGTGTGCCTCGGTCGTATGCAGTCCTGATTGTGGCGCTCACCTGCACGGCGCCAAACACGCATACGACCATCATTGGCACCAAGGCAGAAGCGACTCTCATCGCTGAAGACGACACGTCTCCATTCGTCCCTCCATTCACGCCTGTCGCGACACCACTGGAGGCGGGCTGCACGATGTTGGGGCGTGAGCGGAAGACGGCCTAACGGTGTGCGGGACCGTAGCCCAGCTTCATGGAGACGGTTGCGAATGGTCCTCGCCGATACCCCAGGAGCAACAGTGTCCCTAATTTGCTGGGAAGTGGCGGTGCGGTCCCCTACGGCACTGCGTAGGATCCTACGGTCTTGGGCCGGCCGCGGTGGTCTCGCGGTTCTAGGCGCGCAGTCCGGAACCGCGCGACTGCTACGGTCGCAGGTTAGAATCCTGCCTCGGGCATGGATGTGTGTGATGTCCTTAGGTTAGTTAGGTTTAAGTAGTTCTAAGTTCTAGGGGACTGATGACCTCAGCTGTTAAGTCCCATAGTGCTCAGAGCCATTTGAACCATTTGAACCTACGGTCTTGGCGTGCATCCGTGCGTCGCTGCGGTCCGGTCCCAGGTCGACGGGCACGTGCACCTTCCGCCGACCACTGGCGACAACATCGATGTACTGTGGAGACCTCACGCCCCACGTGTTGAGCAATTCGGCGGTACGTCCACCCGGCCTCCCGCATGCCCACCATACGCCCTCGCTCAAAGTCCGTCAACTGCACATACGGTTCACGTCCACGCTGTCGCGGCATGCTACCAGTGTTAAAGACTGCGATGGAGCTCCGTATGCCACGGCAAACTGGCTGACACTGACGGCGGCGGTGCACAAATGCTGCGCAGCTAGCGCCATTCGACGGCCAACACCGCGGTTCCTGGTGTGTCCGCTGTGCCGTGCGTGTGATCATTGCTTGTACAGCCCTCTCGCAGTGTCCGGAGCAAGTATGGTGGGTCTGACACACCGGTGTCAATGTGTTCTTTTTTCCATTTCCAGGAGTGTATCATTGGAAAGGGTAAAATTAAGTAGATTAAGATCAGTGAAACATATTGAAAATTTCAAGTTTCAACTGGTATGGAGACCCTTAATAAGATAGGCGACATTTTACACAATAAAAATGGAGATTAAACAAATGAATGCACATACAGATGAATACGTACGTGTTAATAGTGAAAGAACTGCTTCACTCGGTTGGCGTAAAATTGGGTAGGTATTTGAACATTCAGTTGTACAAAAGGTTATCTCCAATAACTCAGATGTTTAAGAGTTAAATTAAAACTATTATCTACATCAGTAACTTTAATTTTCTCACACGACGCCTTTTTGGGGTCTTAAACCTCACATTCAGGTGGAACAATGTATTACATTATAGTTTTATTTCCTGGATGTAGCCAGTTTTGTGTAATGAACTCCATTCCGATACAAATAAGATATAATTAACACTTAACGCAATATGGTACTGGAATTACAAATTTTAACCGATAATAAAATTACTTGCAGGATGTTCCACCAGAAATAACCGTGAAGATCGTCATAAATATACATTTTCATCTTTAGATGGCACAAACACGAAACAGTAACGTAGATAAGTCCAGAGACTATTCAGATGTAGAAATACAGTCAAAGAGCTACCAGACTACATACAACGAACAAAAATGTAACAGAATCCACTGATCCGCCTGAAGATCACGGTGTAAGTCTTCGAAATAAGTCATGGGGGAAAATAAAAGTGACTGAGAAAATAACTGTTTTAGTTCAGCTCTTATGCTATAAACAGTCGCAGTTTCCAAACCACAGTCCAATATGGATGACATAAGGTAAACTCAGTGATTATTACAGAAGCAGTTGTATTGCACTTCATGACTTTACTTAATGAAGTGCCAGATGGCAAGGTCCTCCACATAACTAGTGACTGGGCGCATTTCCAGGTAACAGATAGGATGAATAAATGTCTGTTACTACTCAGATTCAAGTCCCTGCTGCTAGACATACGTCGGCTTCACAGTCCCCACACGTCACCTTCATCTGCATAGGAATACAATCCTCCTTTGCTGTTCCATGTGCAAGTGGTACGCTGGATGAACAAGTGTCAGTAAGCCTCCTAGTGAGCTCAAATTTCTCTGATTTCCACGCCACGTTTATTTCACGAGGTACACACGACAGAAAGCAGTAATATATATCGTCTCATTCTTCTTGGAATGTACGCTCTCGAAGCATTAACAGATAACTCCTAAGTGTGCATAACGCACATCTTGCTCATGCAGAACAATACAAGAGTGCACACAGACAAAGCGTCTCTGACGATATTATGAGTATTTTTATGATAAAAACTAATTATACAGCACACTCCTGTTTTCACGTCACGCATAGATAGTCGATGTAATTGTGAAGAACTGCAACATCGTGTGTCGCACAATTTCGCGTTCCACGATAAATCCACTCGCGCTTCATCAGAAGAACAGAGTATCCCACTACTAACGTCTCCATTATGCACTGACTGCAACAACGAGTTGCAGCACTCACGTCGAGCAAGAGTACCTGGTTTGTTCAATCGATGCACTAGTGCACTGCACTTGCTTTGTAAAGTTTCAGTACACAACGCTGTCAGCAAGCACTACAGACACACCACTCCGAAGTGCTAAATAGAGCAACAATTTTCTCAGATTTCTTTCCTAGAACGCTCCTAACTCGATCAGTTCGGTGAAACCGATACACCATATACCAAAGTCCAAGCAACGGACCGGGGCGTATGCGTCAATTAGTGCTTCCCTCCCCGGTATGGTTTCCGCCCAATGCGAAGAAGAGGCTGAACTTGCACACTCTTCGTCTGAAATGCTACTTTGCAAGCAAAAAAATGGGATTCCCCACATGGTTCTTTAAAATTCCGCAGGGAACTCGTGCATACAAGTAGAACTGTCAGCTGGCTGCTTGCCAGTGGTAAGCAATTCAAATGATGTTCAGCTGCCCTAACAGCAGAAACTTGGATTTCCATATTATTCACAACGTGTAGGGAATAACCCATGTGTTCCTTTAATTTTAGCAGAACAGCGGACACTGCTGCTGATCCAGAACAGTTGTAACTTAATAAAACGCTACTCATCTCACTAAAACGAAAACTTCCGATACAATATGAAGAGAATACAACGCTAGGGTAGTAGAAATGGTTCCATTACATCTGATGTCTTGACTATCAGAACACAATCTCACAAAATTTGCGAATATTAATTTTTTCAACTTCATTAATCTAAGTATGGACGTGGGCATAGTTTATTCAGTGCTGTATGTGCTAAACATAGTATTTCAATAATTCTAGTGTACCAAGAGGAACCAATAAATACGGTAGACTTTTCCAATTTTCAGGTGTTTTCTGATGCCAGGTTGTATTGCCAATCTTTTATTGTGAGACAGAAGAGAATATTGATTTAAGGGCTTTAGACACACTACATTTTCTTCAAGCAATGCTGGTTCCTTATCAAATGCACAAACATTATATTGTAAAATGCGTGCGGATCGTCAGCAGAGAGGCATCGTAAAAACTGGAAGCCTCGGTGAAATGCACCATGACAACATTTGTTTCTTCACCAATGGAGAAACAGACTGTTTAAAATATTTGTGGTTTATTCACTGTGTTTAACGACGTTCGGCGATATAAACATTGTATGAAAAGGAAGACTCCATTCAGAAAATCGACAAGTCTCCAATGTCTCCCCCTTCCTTCTCGTCCATCCTTTCTCCTTCCTTTTCCAGAACGGGTGATGTGATGCAGTGGTTAGCGGACTGGACTCAATGGGGAAGACGACGGTTCCAGTCTGCTTCCTACCATCCAGATCTATGTTTCCGTGATTTCCCAGAATTTCTTCAGGCAAATGCCAGTATAATTTCTTTGAAAGGACACGGCCGATTTTCTTCCCTATCCTTGAAACATTCCGGCATATTTTCAGTCTCTGATGACTTCGATGTCGACGAGACGTTAAACCTTTAACTTCACTGGTTTTTCAGCATCTATCTACACATTGAACTTATCATCCGGACGTCATCATACCCACGCCCCCCTCCCCCGTCACAATATTCTGTTATCCTTCACTCCTCCATCGTACCTCCCTACTCAAACATAATTTACTACAACTCGAGATATTTGCATCAGCAAATCTTCATCATAATTACGATCTTAACAACTACACCATCACTATCTACATTTTATAGTACGAATCTTTAAAAGAAATATTTTTATTGTATTTAAGTATGTTATTTTAACCACCGGCCGGGGTGGTCGAACGGTTCCAGGCGCTACAGGCTGGAACCGCGCGGCCGCTACGATCGCAGGTTCGAATCCTGCCTCGGGCATGGATGTGTGTGATGTCCTTAGGTTAGTTAGGTTTAAGTAGTTCTAAGTTCTAGGGGACTGATGACCTCAGAAGTTGAGTCCCATAGTGCTCAGAGCCATTTGAAACAGCGGTTCAAATCTCGCCTGATTACTTGTATTATTCCGCCTTTCTATTGGGCTGGTGCATAAGTTCGCAGCGTTTTCCCATAAGTTCAATAAACGCAACAGATACACATAACACGGAGTTTAGACTTCAATAATACGGTCTTAGTCATTATTTACAAGTCTGCCAACGCTGGGGTAAGTTGTCGATTCCGCGACTGTAGAGGCGTAGAAACGTCGAGCCATGTTCGGAGTGCATTTTCAGTTTAAGTTAGATAACATAGTGTGTAAGCTTAGGGACCGACGACCTCAGCAGTTTGGTCCCATAAGACCTTACCAAAAATTTCCAATTTCCAAATTTTTGCATTTCATCCGGAAAGTAAGTTGCTTGAAAGTTGTTGGATAGAGGACGGAAAAGGTGAAAATCTGAGGGCACAAGATTAGATGAATGAGGTGAGTGCGGAATGACTTTCCAACCCAATTCCAGTATAGTGCTTTCTGTGTCTAGCAGAATGTGGGCGGGCGTTATCTTGGACTAGCACCACTCCACGCAGTCTTCCTGGTCGTTGTTCTTGGAATGCGTCTGCAAGACATCTCAGTTTTTGACAATAGATGTCAGCAAAGGTGGTTACATCTCGGGGAAGCAATTCGCAGTACCTCACATCATCGGTGTTCCACCAGATGCATAACATTACTTCCTGTAAATGCGCGCAGGTCTTTGTACGGCGAGTTGCTGCATTTTTGGGCTTAGCCATTCATTTCTTTTCCAGCATAAAGACGCCATTTCTCGTCACCAGTAACGATACAGGATAGGAATAGTCGGTGTCGTTCACGAGACAATTGTTGACGAGCAAGCAGAGGTGAACATCTCGCCACCCTCTGATTTTTGTGATTTTGCTATTTTGCCTAAAAATGACATGGTGAGACCGTGGCTGTGTACAATTAATGTATGTTAATTCTTACAAAGAAGAAAACAGTTCAAAAAATGGTTCAAATAGCTCTGAGCACTATGGGACTTAACATCTGTGGTCATCAGTCCCCTAGAACTTAGAACTACTTAAATCTAACTAACCTAAGGACATCACACACGTCCATGCCCGAGGCAGGATTCGAACCTGCGACCGTAGCGGTCACGCGGTTCCAGACTGACGCGCCTAGAACCGCACGGCCACACCGGACGGCGAAGAAAATAGCAACCAGCCACTATTAATACTGCTATTTATTTAGGTAAATAGCGCCGTTACCGGTTTCGAACTGTCAAGTTCATCATCAGACGGCTGTTCACATGATTTTCAAGATACACTTTACATTATCGTACGTTTTCGATTTTTTATTTTCCACTGTGGCGAAGTATTTTTGGTGTGTTGTTGCCATCGAAAATTCCGCGCGATTCTGTTGCGAAGTTGCAGGATTGTATTTTTCGCGATTTCCTAAATATATCCAGCACTTACGTAACTTGTACATCACCATATTGTGCAAAGCACCACACATATATATTTAGGAATATGCGAAAAATACAATCCCGCAACTTCGCAACAAAATCGCGCGGAATTTTCGACGGCAACAACACACCAAAAATACTTCGTCACAGTGGAATAATAAACAATCGAAAACGGACGATAATGTGAAGTGTATCTTGAAAATCATGTGAACAGCCGTCTGATGATGAACTTGCCAGTTCGAAACCGGTAACGGCGCTATTTACGTAAATAAATAGCAGTATTAATAGTTGCTGGTTGCTGTTTTCCTCTTTGTAAGAATTAACCTACATTGTTTGTGATTTTGGATCAGAACGCGCGGTTCCCATACGCACGATTTTTGAATCTTCTCAATGCGTGCAAATGTCACACAACGTTAGAATGAACGCACTTCATCACATTTACTAGTTCTCGAGTACACTGATGTGGATCATTGTGTATCAACGCGTTTTAACGATCTTCATCAATCCTCGAAGGTCTTCCTGAACGTGGAGAGTCACTAATTTCAAAACGAACCTCCTTAAAACGGGAAAGCCATTTTCTTGCCGTGTGTTCGACGTATCAGTGTATAAAACTATCGGGTGCACATTGTATATATATTGCCGGTTTTAGAGCTGTGTATTTAAGTATTGATTTATTATTAGATATTCTGTACATCAACAAGCCAGTAGCACGGTTATCCCCCTTAGAGCAAAAGAAAAATGATGCACGTTCTCGCTTGGCGATAACCACTTTGCTAGCAATGGCACCTGCATGTAAGTGACACAATAAAAGGTGCCCAGTGGGTCCGTCGTTCGGTTTCGGTCTGCCAAAGCAGAGTTACTAAACACACCCTTCCGAAATGCCTTCACAAAAGAAGACGATGTAAATATTCCAGATTTCGAATCGAGAACAGCTGTCGACATGAGTAACGTAGAAGTAAATATCCTCGGAGTAGTGAAGCAACTTAAATCACTTAATTAATAAAAGCAAGTTTTCGGATCCAGACTTTATACTAATTACGTTTCTTTCGGAGTATGCTGATGCATTAGCTCCATACTTAACAATCATAAACAACCGTTCGCTCGCCGAAAGATCCGTACTCAAAGACTGGAAGGGTGCACAGGTCACACCAATATTCAAGAAAGATAGTAGGAGGCCCATATCGTTAACGTCGATATGCAGCAGGATGTTAGAACATATATGGTGTTCGAACATAATGAATTACCTCGAAGGAAACGGTCTATTGACACACAGTCAACATGGGTTTAGAAGACATCGCTCTTGTGAAACACAACTAGCCCATTATTCACACGAAGTGCTGACTGCTATTGACAAGGGAATTCACATCGATTCCGTATTTCTGGATTTCCGAAAGGCTTTTGACACTGTACCACACAAGCGGCTCGTAGTCAAATTGCGTACTTATGGAATATCGTCTCAGTTATGTGACTGGATCTGTGATTTACTGTCAGAGAGGTCACAGTTCGTAGTAATTGACGGAAAGTCTTCGAGTAAAACAGAAGAGATTTCTGGTGTTCCCCAAGGTAGTGTTATAGGCCCTTTGCTGTTCCTTATCTATATAAACGATGTGGGAGACAATCTGAGCTGCCGTCTTCGGTTGTTTGCAGATGACGCCGTCGTTTATCTACTAATAAAACCATCAGAAGATAAAAAAAACTGCAAAACGATTTAGAAGAAATATCGGAATGGTGCGAAAAGTGGCAGTTGACCTTAAATAACGAAAACTGTAAGGTCATGCACATGAGTACTAAAAGGAACTCGTTAAACTTCGGTTACACGATAAATCAGTCTAATCTAAAAGCCGTAAATTCAACTAAATACCTAGATATTACAATTACGAGCAGCTTAAATTGGAAGGAACACACAGAAAATGTTGTGGGGAAGGCAAACCAAAGACTGCGTTTTATTGGCAGGACACTTAGAAAATGTAACAGACCTACCAAGGAAACTACCTACACTACGCTTGTCCGTCCTCTTTTAGAATACTGCTGCGCGGTGTGGGAACCTTACCAGATAGGACTGATGGAGTACATCGAAAAAATTCAAAGAAATGTAGCACGTTTCGTATTATCGCGAAATATGGGAGAGAGTGTCACAGAAATGATACAGGATGTGGGATGGGAATCATTAAAAGAAAGGCGTTTTTCGTTCCGACGGAATCTTCTCACGAAATTTCAATCAGCAACTTTTTCCTCGGAATGCGAAAATATTTTGGTGAAACCGACTTACATAGGGAGGAACGATCACCAAGATAAAATAAGGGAAATCAGAGCTCATACGGAAAGATATAGGTGTTCATTCTTTCCGCGCGCTATACGAGATTGGAATAATAGAGAATTGTGAAGGTGATTCGATGATCCCTCTGCCAAGCACTTAAATGTGATTTGCAGAGTATCCATGTAGATGTAGATGTAGATCGGATTTGTCCAGAACACTTCATGTGGACTACCCTGTTTTTTAATTTCTGCAAACGCCAGCTATCTAACAACTGTAATGTCATAATTGCGTCATGAATTTAAACGTTGCAATTTCTGTTGGTCGCGCCGAGCTCCTATTACATCATATCCCCTCACACCACAAAGACCAATCTTGTCATTTAGATTTTTGTTCATTATTTTCAGCAACTGTTTTTGAAGAATGCCTACGTGAAGAAATCACACACTGTTGTTGTTGTTGTTGTTGTGGTCTTCAGTCCTGAGACTGGTTTGATGCAGCTCTCCATGCTACTCTATCCTGTGCAAGCTTCTTCATCTCCCAGTACCTACTGCAACCTACATCCTTCTGAATCTGCTTAGTGTATTCATCTCTTGGTCTCCCCCTACGATTTTAACCCTCCACGCTGCCCTCCAATACTAAATTGGTGATCCCTTGATACCTCAGAACATGTCCTACCAACAGATCCCTTCTTCTGGTCAAGTTGTGCCACAAACTCCTCTTCTCCCCAATCCTATTCAGTACCTCCTCATTAGTTATGTGATCTACCCATCTAATCTTCAGCATTCTTCTGTAGCACCACATTTCGAAAGCTTCTATTCTCTTCTTGTCCAAACTATTTACCGTCCATGTTTCACTTCCAAACATGGCTACACTCCATACAAATACTTTCAGAAATGACTTCCTGACACTTAAATCTATACTCGACGTTAACAAATTTCTCTTCTTCAGAAACGCTTTCCTTGCCATTGCCAGTCTACATTTTATATCCTCTCTACTTCGACCATCATCAGTTATTTTGCTCCCCAAATAGCAAAACTCCTTTACTACTTTAAGTGTCTCATTTCCTAATCTAATACCCTCAACATCACCCGACTTAATTCGACTACATTCCATTATCCTCGTTTTGCTTTTGTTGATGTTCATCTTATATCCTCCCTTCAAGACACCATCCATTCCGTTCAACTGCTCTTCCAAGTCCTTTGCTGTCTCTGACAGAATTACAATGTCATCGGCGAACCTCAAAGTTTTTATTTCTTCTCCATGGATTTTAATACCTACTCCGAATTTTTCTTTTGTTTCCTTTACTGCTTGCTCAATATACAGATTGAATAACATCGGGGAGAGGCTACAACCCTGTCTTACTCCCTTCCCAACCACTGCTTCCCTTTCATGTCCCTCGACTCTTATAACTGCCACCTGGTTTCTGTACAAATTGTAAATAGCCTTTCGCTCCCTGTATTTTACTCCTGCCACCTTTAGAATTTGAAAGAGAGTATTCCAGTCAACATTGTCAAAAGCTTTCTCTAAGTCTACAAATGCTAGAAACGTAGATTTGCCTTTCCTTAATCTTTCTTCTAAGATAAGTCGTAAGGTCAGTATTGCCTCACGTGTTCCAGTATTTCTACGGAATCCAAACTGATCTTCCCCGAGGTCGGCTTCTACTAGTTTTTCCATTCGTCTGTAAAGAATTCGTGTTAGTATTTTGCAGCTGTGGCTTATTAAACTGATTGTTCGGTAATTCTCACATCTGTCAACACCTGCTTTCTTTGGGATTGGAATTATTATATTCTTCTTGAAGTCTGAGGGTATTTCGCCTGTTTCATACATCTTGCTCACCAGATGGTAGAGTTTTGTCAGGACTGGCTCTCCCAAGGCCGTCAGTAGTTCCAATGGAATGTTGTCTACTCCGGGGGCCTTGTTTCGACTCAGGTCTTTCAGTGCTCTGTCAAACTCTTCACGCAGTATCGTATCTCTCATTTCATCTTCATCTACATCCTCTTCCATTTCCATAATATTGTCTTCAAGTACATCGCCCTTGTATAGTCCCTCTATATACTACTTCCACCTTTCTGCTTTCCCTTCTTTGCTTAGAACTGGGTTGCCATCTGAGCTCTTGATGTTCATACAAGTGGTTCTCTTATCTCCAAAGGTCTCTTTAATTTTCCTGTAGGCAGTATCTATCTTACCCCTAGTGAGATAAGCCTCTACATCCTTACATTTGTCCTCTAGCCATCCCTGCTTAGCCATTTTGCACTTCCTGTCGATCTCATTTTTGAGACGTTTATATTCCTTTTTGCCTGCTTCATTTACTGCATTTTTATATTTTCTCCTTTCATCAATTAAATTCAATATTTCTTCTGTTACCCAAGGATTTCTACTAGCCCTCGTCTTTTTACCTACTTGATCCTCTGCTGCCTTCACTACTTCATCCCTCAAAGTTACCCATTCTTCTTCTACTGTATTTCTTTCCCCCATTCCTGTCAATTGTTCCCTTATGCTCTCCCTGAAACTCTCTACAACCTCTGGTTCTTTCAGTTTATCCAGGTCCCATCTCCTTAAATTCCCACCTTTTTGCAGTTTCTCCAGTTTTAATCTACAGGTCATAACCAATAGATTGTGGTCAGAGTTCACATCTGCCCCTGGAAATGTCTTACAATTTAAAACCTGGTTCCTAAATCTCTGTCTTACCATTATATAATCTATCTGATACCTTTTAGTATCTCCAGGGTTCTTCCATGTATACAACCTTCTATCATGATTCTTAAACCAAGTGTTAGCTATGATTAAGTTGTGCTCTGTGCAAAATTCTACCAGGCGGCTTCCTCTTTCATTTCTTAGCCCCAATCCATATTCACCTACTACGTTTCCTTCTCTCCCATTTCCTACACTCGAATTCCAGTCACCCATGACTATTAAATTTTCGTCTCCCTTCACTATCTGAATAATTTCTTTTATTTCATCATACATTTCTTCAATTTCTTCACACACTAGTGTCGTTAAAAACTGTTTCTTAACGCAACTGGTGTGCTATTTCTTCACACCGGAAATCTTGCGTGCCACCTTTACCGCTTCACACAGTAAGAAAGACTGCACGTAATGAAAGCTCAAAAAGTAGTAATAATCATTCACACAGTGAAAGTAAAATTATGTTCTACTACAATTTCAAAAGAACGATCTCAAATACTTACCGAAAATTGCGAAGTTAATATAATATTAAATAAAAACATCGGCACCCGACATTGCCATTTCGATGAAAACAGTATCACCGATATATGTCGATACGTTTTTGTAAAAGTTGCCGATATATCGATATTTTATCTACAGCCCTAGTAACAAACACGTAGCCACAAAGAATGTTCATCTCTGGAGACATTCTCACGTAATTTTGAATAAAGGTCGGGTTGTCGATAACGGAAAGACTCATAAATGATCTTGTTCTGAGGTTCACTTATGGTGCATCATTACTCACGTACGGGGCAGCAACAATGCTTGGACTGTGTTACTCGGACCTGCACCTGCTGGGGTCGCCCATTGCAGAGCTGCCTCAACCTGCATGGCTGTTCGCCAGAGTTAAAAACTCTCGTACCTCACGAGAGGGAAGACTGCCTCCGATAGTTCATCGAAGCCCGCATACGGCAGAAATGAATCAGACGAAGTGAACATATATTCGGTCTTGATACCAGTTAAGGCATTTTGCGAGTGTCATGTCGGGTAAGAGGGTAGTAGATGCCGAAAGGTGGCAGCAACATACAGGCATCATGGCATGGGGAGTATTGGTGCCAGATCCCGTTGGCAGGAAATCGAGACTTGTTGTTGTGGTCATCAGTCCTGAGACTGGTTTGATGCAGCTCTCCATGCTACCCTATCCTGTGCAAGCTTCTTCATCTCCCAGTACGTACTGCAGCCTACATCCTTCTGAATCTGCTTAGTGTATTCATCTCTCGGTCTCCCTCTACGATTTTTACCCTCCACTCTGCCCTCCAATACTAAACTGGTGATCCCTTGGTGCCTCAAAACATGTACTACCAACCGATTCCTTCTTCTAGTCAAGTTGTGCCACAAACTCCTCTTCTCCCCAGTCCTATTCAATACCTCCTCATTAGTTATATGATCTACCCATCTAATCTTCAGAATTCTTCTGTAGCACCACATTTCGAAAGCTTCTATTCTCTTCTTGTCCAAACTAGTTATCGTCCATGTTTCACTTCCATACATGGCTACACTCCATACAAATACTTTCAGAAACGACTTCCTGACACTATACTTGATGTTAACAAATTTCTCTTCTTCAGAAACGCTTTCCTTGCCATTGCCAGTCTACATTTTATATCCTCTCTACTCCGACCGTTATCAGTTATTTTGCTCCCCAAATAGAAAACCTCCTTTACTACTTTAAGCGTCTCATTTCCTAATCTAATTCCCTCAGCATCACCCGACTTAATTCAACTACATTCCATTATCCTCGTTTTGCTTTTGTTGATGTTCATCTTATATCCTCCTTTCAAGACACTATCCATTCCATTCAACTGCTCTTCCAAGTCCTTTGTTGTTTCTGACAGAATTACAATGTCATCGGCGAACCTTAAAGTTTTTATTTCTTCTCCATGGATTTTAATACCTACTCCGAATTTTTCTTTTGTTTCTTTTACTGCTTACTCAATATACAGATTGAACAACATCGGGGAGAGGCTACAACCCTGTCTCAGTCACTTCCCAACCACTGCTTCCCTTTCATGTCCCTCGACTCTTATAACTGCCATCTGGTTTCTGTAAACATTGTAAATAGCCTTTGGCTCCCTGTATTTTACACCTGCCACCTTCAGAATTTGAAAGAGAGTATTCCAATCAACACTGTCAAAACCTTTCTCTAAGTCTACAAATGCTAGAAACGTAGGTTTGCCTTTTGTTAATCTAGCTTCTAAAATAAGTCGTAAGGTCAGTATTGCCTCACGTGTTACCGTATTTCTACGGAATCGAAACTGATCTTCCCCGAGATCGGCTTCTACCAGTTTTTTCATTCGTCTGTAAAGAATTCGTGTTAGTATTTTGCAGCCGTTACTTATGAAACTGATTGTTCGGTAATTCTCACATCTGTCAACGCCTCCTTTCTTTGGGATTGGAATTATTATATTCTTCTTGAAGTCTGAGGGTATTTCGCCTGTCTCATACATCTTGCTCACCAGATGGTAGAGTTTTGCCAGGACTGGTTCTCCTAAGGCCGTCAGTAGTTCTAATGGAATGTTGTCTACTCCCGGGGCTTTATTTCGACTTAGGTCTTTCAGTGCTCTATCAAACTCTTCACGCAGTATGATATCTCCCATTTCATCTTCATCTACATCGTCTTCCATTCCTATAACATTGCTCTCAAGTACATCGCCCTTGTATAGACCCTCTATATACTCCTTCCACCTTTCTGCTTTCCCTTCTTTGCTTAGAACTGGGTTTCCATCTGAGCTCTTGATATTCATACAAGTGGTTCTCTTTTCTCCAAAGGTCTCTTAAATTTTCCAATAGGTGGTATCTACCTTACCCCTTTGAGATAAGCCTCTACAGCCTTACATTTGTCCTCTAGCCATCCCTGCTTAGCCATTTTGCACTTCCTGTCGATCTCATTTTTGAGACGTTTGTATTCCCTTTTGCCTGCTTCATTTACTGCATTTTTATATTTTCTCCTTTCATCAGTTAAATTCAAAATATCTTCTGCCACTCAAGGATTTCTACTAGGCCTCGTCTTTTTACCTACTTTATCCTCTGCTGCCTTCACTACTTCATCCCTCAAAGCTACCCATTCTTGTTCTACTGTATTTCTTTTCCCCATTCTTGTCAATTGTTCCCTTATGCTCTCCCTGAAACTCTGTACTCTTTCACGGAAGACTGAAACCATATGTGAATACGCGATATCGCTTGGAAACAGTTAACATCCAGCTGGCGCTGACTTACAGCGCTGTTAACAGTGTACATGCAGCAGCAAAGCTATGAGGCGGGCGAATCAGAGCGCTTAGAGCCTGAGGATTGCAGACAGTTGAAGTGACATTGGAGTTTCTACTTCCGCGACAGCCACTCTGGCAGGTAACTTCATTCGTGTGGATTATACTTCCTCTGCTTCGAAACAGACATATTTTCTATAAATTACTTGGCAGCCGTCTTTCCACTGAGTGACTGAATTGAGAATGTCGACGGTCGTTGTGCTCATACGTAAAAGTCCCCTGCCTACCTTTGTGTGTCTCTACAAATCAAAGTAGGAAGAGATCAAGTGCAAGTGGACGGACGCGAAAGGCAGGCACCGCCATAGAGTGGAAAGTACAGTACTAACTGTATCGCCGAAAAGGCGCGGCCACTCATTAGGGTAGAAAGTTGCAGAGATTTTAAACACTCATCACAAAATAAAGTTGTAGCGGTAATAATGCAACAATGAGAGTCATGCGGCTGAGTGTTTTCGAAACATAGTTTTGCGCACGCGCTGAGGTTCATCGGCTTATTGCGAACTCCTTGAGCAGTGTATTCTGAGTTTCTTAGCCACCGCCGTCGGAAACTCATTTCGGAACTTGAATGTACTCGACCATTTCTGATCTGAATTTGCATTAAATTTGAAATTATTAGAAATGTCTAAGCATTCTTGACATCCTCTCCCCCCCCCCCCCCCCCCCCCCGCCTCAGTCGAAGAGTTACACTGTACGGTCATGACACACCTAAAAATCTGGACATCTCCAAAAATTGGAACATATCGCGACACTAATGGGAGAAATAATATTCAGTAATCGTCTACCAGGATACACTCTGAACCTAGCCAATCCCAATCTTTTATTGTTCCTTCAACGCCTTGGAGGTGTTCTTTCCAGGAGGACAGTTGTGGTGTATATGTCTGTTCAAAAAATTCCGGAACTTTGTCCACAAATTTTTTCTACTTATTGTGGATGGTCTCCTTCGAAGTACTCTCCTTCACATCTAACGCACCGCTCCCAACGCCGGTCCCACTTTTGAAAGCAATCTTTGTATGCTTCTTGCTGGAATGCGCGAGGCGCCGTCTCCGAATTTTCTTTTATCTCGTCTGTCGTTGCAAATCTTCGTCTTTCCAACGAGGTTTCCAACTTTGGAAACAAAAAAAAGTCCGTAGGGGGGGGGGGGGGGGGGGGGGGTGTCTGGAGAGTATGGAGGATGAGGCAGCACAGTGATTTCTCTTTTTGTGCAGCAGTCATGCACTAACAGGGGGATGACTGTGTGGGTGCGTTATCGTGATGTAAGAGCCACGAATTGTCTCGCCACATTTCAGGCCGTTTCCTTCTCACATTTTCTTGCAGGCGTCTTAACACGTCACGATAGTACCATCGATTAACAGTTTGTACCAGTACCACGAATTCATGATGAACTAACCCTTCAAAGTCAAAGAAAACCATCAGCAAGGCTCTGACATTTGACCTGGCCTGACGAACTTTCTTTGGTCTTGGAGAACCTTTCCCGACCCACTGTGAAGAGTGAACTTTGCTTTCAACATCATAACAGCAGACCCACGTCTCATCACTAATTATGGTTCTCTTAAGGAAGACCTCCGTCTCTTTTGTGCGATCCAAAAGCTCTTCACAGACTGCGAGGCCAAGGTCTTTGTGGTCTTGACTCATGAGCAGTGGTCGCAGGTTCGAATCCTGTCTCGGGCATGGATGTGTGTGATGTCCTTAGGTTAGTTCAGTTTAAGTAGTTCTAAGTTTTGGGGAACTGATGACCTCAGATGTTAAGTCCTATAGTGCTCAGAGCCATTTTTTTCATGAGCCGTGGAACGAATTTGGCGGCAACACGATGCATTCCAAGGTGCTGTGTCAGGATTTCATTACATGATCCAACTGAAATCCTACATTCTTATGCAATCTCTCGAACAGTCAGCCTTCGACGACCCGCACAATTTCGTTGTCGTTCCTGGCATGAGCGTCGTCGGTGGTCGCCCAAAGGCGTTCTGAACGAGGGTCATCTTTAACTTCCGTCTGCCCGTTTTTAAACCGCGTGAGCCATTCGTAACACCCAGTACGGGTACGGCTTAAGCACTCATCACCGTAGGATTCCTGCATCATTTGATGTGTCTTTGTAAAGGTTTTTTTTTAGTTTCACGAAAAATTTAATGCAGACGCGTTTTTCCTCTAACTCTGCCATCTCGAAATTTGCAAACTTTGCGATACAATGCTCTCAATACAGCACTAAGCCATAACTAACAGACGTACAACAATGAAATATTAAATACAGGCGTGTGCTGGGACGCCAACAGCATTTCGCTCCAACACACACCATTGGCGCGAAAGTAAGAATGTATACATACTACGTTACAAAAGGTATTCTCGGAACGATGTGCAACACTATTATCCGTTGTCCATTACGCTGTTACAATGTGTATATCGAACAGTGAGAGTTCAGGTTTATAGATCGTGGTATCATTCACCAATTTGTCACTGAGAGATCGACAGTGAGAGTATGTTCGCATGGGACAGGTCATCTGGGTGTAAACAGTGATGCAGTGATGAAATGAATACAAAGGGGGCAAGTTCCGATTTGCGTATTATCGTAATAACTTGGAGGACTTGTATCCAAGACTTCTTTCGGACATGTCCGAAAGAACAGATACCATCTTCATATAAGACTTCATGTGGTTTTGTTAAGGTTACACATTTCCTTGCGTTATGAACATATTTGGGCATTACAGACAAACCTATGCTGATTTATTAAACTATATACAGGGTTTCCACAATTAAAGTTCCAAATTCAAAACACTGCGGAAAGAGAACCACTGCTCATATTGCCGAGAGACGTGGCGCAGTGGTTAGCACTCTGGACTCGCATTCAGAAGGATGGTGATTCCATCCCGCGTCCGGCCATCCTGATTTATGTTTTCCGTGATTTCCCTAAATCGCTTCAGGCATGTGCCAGGATGGTTCCTTCGACAAAGGGCATAGCCGATTTTCTTCTCCATCCTTTCCTAATCCGAGCTTGTGCTCGGTCTCTAACGACCTTGTTGTCGACGGGACGTTAAACTCTAATCGCGTCCTCCTCCTCCTCCTCTCACTGCCTTTTCGAATTTTCTCCAGACCTTTAGCAGCCAGACCAACCCTCGAGTGTACGGAACTTCTGCAGGACTACTGGCACATAATCACCGTTCTTATAAAAGAGTTTTACCATCAGCGCGCGATCCTTCATGGAGACAGTCACATGCAAACTGAGGAGCAGCTGTGTGCCGCGCGTCCTTTGTCGTACATATTCTGAGGCTTACAGCGCCATCTATTAGTCAAATTTTCATTAATTTTTTTCCTTGGTACTTCCTCCTGCGTCAATACATGTGTTCAAATTTGACGTCATTCTGAGCAGTGGTTCTCTTTCTATAGGGTTGTGTAACTGGAACATTGATTACAGGAACACTGTAAATCGAAATCGACAAGTACATAAGCCCATAAGACTAAATATTATCCTCTGGAAGACATCGTGTTAATAGCGTGTACCACAGCCTCTAGCTTTGATAATGGTCGCAATTTGTCGAGGAAGAGAGACCACAAGCTTCTTCAGGTACGCAACACACAGCTGGAGCAACTCACTGATTATCGTGCTGAGCTAACGAACTGCGGGAATGCTAATTGTTAGTATTTTCCGCCTGTTCAAAACAGTTGCAGGCATTTCCTGTGAGATTAAGATCGGGAGATGTACCGGGCGATTCGAGGCGTGATAGGCTGCCTCAGTGCTCGTCAAATTGGGAACGTATGCTTGCCCTCCTGCGAACACTACTGTTGCCAACTTGGAAAACGAGAGGGTCCACAGCATACTGATCATGAAGATGTTTACAAACATCAAACGGCAACACTTGGTCATCGAAAATTTTGGAATCAACATAATGGTTCATATTCACGATAAGCTGTATGAGTGGCTTCAGAGTCATGGTACGAAAAGCGTCTCCCAAACATCACAGAACCACCTCCGAACTGAAATACATCCTTCAGACATTAGAGGTTAAACGCCACAATGGACAGTCGGCGCATTCGACGCCTTGCATCCATTGAAACGAGGCAAAATGCGTCTCGTCGGACCACACTACACGAGTCAAGTCAGTAGCTATCCAATTTCTGGGTCGTTTTGCCGTATGAGAGAGGGCAACTTCTTCTGCTACTGTTAGCAATGGTCTGTTCCAAATGTCCACTGTATGCAACTCCATTCAAAATGTTCTTTCGGAAACTGGTTGATAACAACTTGCATTCACTGACAGCAGCAATTCCAGTCCGATTTCAAGTCGATAGTCAAAGTTGCCTCAGAAAATGGTTCATATCGACATGCATACACTGACAGAAACAATTACTATCAGGTTGGAAATCAGTTGTCAATGTTCGCTCGGAAACTGGTTCAGATCGAGATGGATTCACTTACAGCTACAGTTCCCCCCCCCCCCCCCCCCCCCAGCTTGAGACCGATTGTCAATGTTTGTACAATAACTGGTTGAAATCGACCTGCATTCTCTGACAGCAGAATTCCAGTCCGGTTTAAAATCGATTGCAATTCCTGTCGGGTTTTAAATTGATTGTCGTGTTCACTTGGAAACTGGTTGACATCATTACGCATTCACTGACAGCAGAAATTTCAGTCCGATCTGCAGTCGATTGTCAAAGATCACTCGGAAACTGGTTTACATGGATTGGCATTCACTGACAGCAGCAAATCAATAATGGCACTGAGCGCTATGGGACTTAACATCTGAGGTCATCAGTCCCCTAGAACTTAGAACTACTTAAACCTAACTAACCTAAGGACATCACACACAGCCAAGCCCGAGGCAGGATTCGAACCTGCGACCGTAGCAGTCGCGCGGTTCCAGACTGAAGCGCCTTGAACCGCTCTGCCGCAGCGGCCGGCGCAGCAAATCATGTCCTGCTTTTGGGATAATGATATTGAGGATGCGTTGAAATTATATTAGCGAATAACCTTATGAATAGAGACAGAGGATTTTGGTTAAATTCTGCATGGACTCCTGCTCTCTCACATGTCAGAAAACAGAGGCATAGAGTTTATGCTAGCTCACCCATTGATCATTAATTTCACTATCGATGACTTCTGACGTCGCTCATGTTTGGTTTGTGATAGTGCTAGTGTTTACAGTGTGTGTGTGTGTGTGTGTGTGTGTGTGTGTGTGTGTGTGTGTGTGTGTGTGTGCGCGCGCGTGTGTGTGTGTGTTTATAGGTTATATTTACGGAGTTTCTCTGAAAACCGAGGTTTTAAATTCGCTTGCACAGCGCTTACTTGCTGCAGTTTTGCCTTGAAAATGGCAGGGTGTGCTACTGCTGAAATATCGTCTGTTGTTAGCGACGTCGCCGGCTTCTTTCCCATACGTTATTTGAACATTGTATACCCCAGGAAAAACTAAGGCCTCAGATTTTGCCCAGTTTGAAATGGACAGTCGATGTTCGCTTTGAAACTGGTTGACATAGACCTGTATTCACTCCTGGCAGTAATTCGAGTCCGGTTTGAAATCGATTCTCAATGTTCATAAGGAAACTGGTGGAGATCGACGTGCATTCTCTGACAGCAGTAATTCCTCTTCAGTTTGAAATCAGTTGTCACTGAGAAGACATGATTGTCATCTCCAATCCCTGTCGGTTCGGATCATCTTACGACCGCTATTCCTGTGCCATGTTACACGGCTGCGAGTGCGACATCCTTCCTTGCAGACGTGTTGGAGAGTTTCTGTACCAACAAATCGCGGAACGTCATTCACGTTGTTGTCATGGGCACTTCCAAACATGCGGTTCCTTTCCGCCATTCGTCTGTACGTCGGCCCATCTTACTATACTGATTCCATACAATAACAAGCATATACATAGAGTCACATGATCGTCTGGTACCAGCTCTACATCAGGACATGACCCGTCTGGTTTTTTAAGGGCGTGGGTGATACGTAGTCCGGTGAGCTTATGTACTCCGCAAAGCAGTTTACAGTGAGTGATGGAGGCTATTTCGTACCAGTGTTAAAGATATTCTATCCTACTGGCGTACTGACCTGGTGAAAGTGACTGTTTACGTGTCTGTATGCTTCTAGTGCTCCCTTATCCTATTCTCACGAGTGCTACGTGAAATATAGTCTCTCTCAAAGTCTTCCACGAATTCCCGCTCTCAGGGTTCAGCGAACAATGTTGCTGTCCCGTTCAAGGACTCGAGTTCCACTTTTGCACTTTCGCCACACAGCCGTGGATCTAAGATACTTCCCAACGGCGCAAAATCTTGATAGTGGCGCCCCCACACTCCTCCTCTCTGGCGTTTGAGATAGGACGTCCAAAGTTCTTAAAAAATCGATTTTTCAAAAATATGTTCATTTTGTAGTGCACATCTTTCCGAAGAGTTTGATACACAAAACATATATGTTCGAGGAAATGTAAGATGTGTTATTTGGTCTTAAGTGTGGCAAAGTGTAATGACTCATCTCTCCACACAGCATTCCTGTATCGCACATCACTGTATTTCCCTCTGTGTAATTCAAACATGTACATTTTGTAATGGAAGCCACAGGACAGTGGAAATTAACATGCCCTGTGGTGCCTCTCCTGCTCCCAGTCGGCCGGTTTGATATCCTACCCCCTAAAAAAAAACCTTGTAAGAGGTATGCGACGTATGCGCTGCCTGCAACAGGCAAGACTTGGAGAGTCTCTGACCAGAGAGCAGTATGTAGTTAGTTGTTGCTTGTCGGTAGTCTGCGTGAGTCGGCAGTAGTGTGTAGTAGTCGACTGTAGTCTGCGTGAGTCGGCAGTAGTCGGCGGTAGTCGGCGCGTGTCGGCAGTCTGCTCTGGTCGGGACTCTGGAGGATGAGTATTATTGTAGAAGGTAAAGAAGCAGCCTTACGCATATCTAGTAATGTATGTTAACTGTCATTTAATTTATTTAAAAAAATGCCCCAATAATAATTTTTATAATATAAAGTAATTTTTTTTAAAAAAAGCATTCATTTCAATTTAAAGATTTTATCCAATGGATTATCTTTCCTTTCATGACTCACAAAGCATAGGCCAGCATTGCAGGGAGCTGTGCCGAAAATTTTTTATGTAAGAGCAGATATATTCGCAGTTTTTATTGAGGTAAGAATTTTTGCTTCTTTATTCAGAGTACAGGGCCGTGGCGCAGCGGTGCTGTCGTCATAAAATTTACCAGGTTACTGAATTTTTTTTTATTATTTTGGTGTTTAGGAATTTTCTGTTTCGAACTTAACATTAAATGAGAAAAGAATTTTGTGGGTACACTAAATGTGAACGCATTTCTGCACAGAGACTATAAATGGGAACCAATTTTGTTCAGAGGTTACAATATTTAAAATTCATTTAATTCTTATTTCTGTGGGGAGTTTACACTTGGTTCATATTTTAATTTTAAAATATTTTTGTGGGGAGGTTACACTTGGCGACATCCGGCCAGGATCGTATTTCTTTGTTAATCTTCTGAGAAGTAGTCATATATCTGCTCTTATTTACTTAAATGTAATTCTTGAGTAACAGTTCCCCTGAGCAGCCATAGTGTACGGATCTCCGTGCCGGCACGTTCACAGGAGCTCAGTCCGTCAGTTCACCTGATGATGGCGACATGTATCATCGCCGAAATATTGTGCCCGTTGGACACTGTAGACCGGCAGTACACCCGTGGATATTTTGATTACTTAAATGTAGTTTGCATCTGGCGCAACGCATTTACTAATCTGTCACTCTTTCTTTCACAGATCATCGGCAATTTATTGCTCATTGTTGTAATTGTATTTGTTGCATTTTGCATTGTCCTTGTTTTATTTGTGCTTAATTTTGATTAGTGAAAATGCCGCGAAAAACTGTTAACAGTACATCGCGATGTGTAATGAGTGAAATAGCTGGCTCTAATAATTTGACCGATAATATTTGCGACACTCAGTGTAATGATGATAATCGCCTAATCGTAGACAATCAGTGCGTACCGACCACTAGTAATGATTTTGATCCTAATGATGAACATATAAATTCAATTGTGTCGTCTGTCAATTTAACGACAATTGATGACGCGGCACGTTCTGTTACAATGAACGCTGCCCAGTTTAACACACCCGATTTGCAAAATTTGAATTGTGAAAAGATAAATTTTTCTAACGAAAATGAACAGTGTACTCAAAGTACGGCAGATTTATTTGATTCCGGTGTAGTAACCAACAGTGCACATCCGATTAGCAAACATTTTCAAGAATCACAGAATGACCAAATGGTTACACAAAACGTGACAATTGCAGTTATGCCATCAAACAGCACAGAGAATAGAGTAGGTAATATTGGCTTAGATCAAATTATGGCAGTATTGCTACGACTTGATGAAATACTCAAACAGTGGAATGAAAAACTAGACAACAATTTCAAACAGTTGAATGAAAGTTTCAAACAGTCAAATGAAAAACACGACAACCTTAACGAACAGAACAAACAATTTAGTGAACAGATTACAGCCGTTACCGTGCAACGTCATGATACTAAAGAACAATTACGTGAGGATACTAAGACTTGTGCTACGAACAGTAGTGAAGAAATTAGATCTGTTGCACAAGAATTAAATAATACTCAGGCAGTCACAACAGAATCACATAGAGATGAAATTAATGCAATCACTGAACAATCTTCAGAAAACGCAACACAGATACGCGACGAGTTTAATTTAAAATCACCAGAACTTTCACGCACTCTGGATACGGAAGTCCATAAGAAATTTGAACAACAGAACAGCCAAATTGACGAACGTTTTAAAGTGACAGAGATGAAAAATGTTTCAGTCAATAACACGTCACAGCATACGGCACATTCCGAACATTTATCACACTCACACAGCCAGTATAATTTAGGTAATTTACAGAGATTACGTAACTTAGATTCCGAAGTGACAAATACAAACAGATTCTTATGCAATGCTGAACCTGTTCACACATTCAGAGACGATAACGTTGATTATAAGCAATTTTTATCCGTAAGAAAATCTAAGGTATTTGAAAATGACAGAACACAGGTACACACTTTGAACTGGATACAGCAATTTGTTTTTGAACTTTCACCGGCATTGCCTGTAACGCAGAAACTAAAATTTATTTGTAGCGCGTAATTCACCTCAGGGGATTCATTACGCTTCGATGAATATGTGCCGTAGCGTGCACAGGGCCCCGAGCCGTAGTAGTGCTATTTCATCTTTAATTTTCTGCACTGCTGCCTTCTCTTCTACTATCCTTTATATCTATCAAAACAGCTCTTCAACTATCGATCTATTTAGGATTAAGAATGAGTAAAGAAAACCTGATACGACAAGTTTTACCGAAAGTGACAATTTTTCATTAGACACTCCAGAACTACCAGCGTAATTTTAATGAAAGACAGAAGTGTAATCATCAGTATGTGTAAAATTATTAGCAACAGGAACCGCATTTTAGTAACAATAGACGTTTTTCACCGCAACAGCATCAAAGCCAGCCGGTTAGCATACCTAACCAACAATGTAATGTGCAAGGTCAACCAAGCTTTAATGTTTCGCCGCCTGCACGTATAGCATCAGCTCCAACAAATAGTAATGCACAGCAACAAGGAAATTAATACGTACAGAAAACACACTATTTCAATTCCTATCGCAACGCGCCATATAGCAATGACTATCATGACAGACGTAAAAGTAATGAGCACAATTTTCAGCGTACGTTTAATAACAGTCGGTCTTACCAACAGCAGAATCATCCGCAACAACAGATTATCATGAATGAACCAGACAGTAGATATCATCCCGAACGTAATACGTCAGGAAGAAATAACAGAACAGTTGAAATAGTGGAAATGCCACAGCATCCTCCCGAAAATAATAGCATGTCAGATAGAATTTGACTAGATACAGTACAGGTTGCATCTTCCAGTAACGTAAGCGACACTTTTGACACGCAGAATCTTGTTCACGAGAATGTTATTTGAAACATGCTGTCCACCACCTTCATCCAGATCTTACTAGAAATTTTTCCATTGCAACCGACAGTTCTAACACTGCTTTAGGCGTACACATTTTTCAGGAAATTGAAGAAGATGGGACTACAGTAATTAAAAACATTGCCTTTGCGAGTCGCATTCTGTCACCTGCTGAACGCAATTATTCTGTTACAGAACTTGAAACACAATGTGTTGTTTGGGCATTACGAGATTTATGCATTTTCTTTATGGAAGACATACCACCGTTTACACAGACCATAGAGCGATACAGTTTATACTTTCGGCTAAATTTACACACGACAGATTAAGTAGATGGAAACTTTATTTGCAAGAATTTAATTTTACAATTGTTCACATTCCCGGCACACAAAATATTGTAGCAGACGCACTATCCCGTTCTCTCAGCAACAAACAGCAAGACATCGCAACCAACCTCTGCAAAGCAAATTTCAGCGTCATGTACATTCAACAAGTTGCATTTGAGAATTTCATTTCGTCGTCATTACAAGACATAGCACAAGAGCAGAGTAAAGACAACGTATGGAACGAAATTAAACACCTTTGGCAAGATAGGAATAATGTTACCATTAGAAACCATTACACTGTACGCAATAACATTCTGTTTCGCCGCTCTCACCCTGACAGCAACAATTGGTTATTATGCATTCCTGACAAACTTGTTAACAAATTAATCTGGTATACTGATTTAAGTTACGCACATTACGGAGCCAGAAAATGTTTTCTTATACTGAGACAGAGCTGTTATTTTACCAACATGGAGAAACGTATTCGACGAGTTTTAGCGTCATGTAAAATCTGCCAGAAAGCTAAGTCAGATACGACTTCACATATTCCTCCATTACATCCCATTGTACCTGTTAAATTGAGACACATGGCCGCTGTAGACATTTTTGGTCCGATTCCCAGAACTAATAGAGGTTTTTGCTACATCTTTGTCGCCGTTGAACTCACTTCGAAATTTGTTACCTTCACTCCGTTACGCAAAGCTACTGCTAAAATTGTTTCGAAAGCATTTGTAAAACATTTTCTATTTCATGTAGGGCATGTATTGAAAGTAATTTCCGACAATGGACCACAGTTTCGATCTGCTATATGGACACGTATGTTACGAGCTAGAAACATTTCTCCGATCTATATATCCAGATACCATGCTTCTTCGAACCCTTGTGAACGATTAATGAAAGAAATTGGTAAACTGTGTACAATATACTGCCATAAAAAAACATATTGATTGGGATACACACATACTGTCATTCCAAGATGTAATTAATTCCATACCAAATGAATCTACTATGCTATCTCCGTCTGTTATACTGAAAAATGTTGAAGCACCTAACAAAATTAAAGAATTAGTAACCTTTCCTACATCTCGTCGACTACGACACCATGAAATAATTGACATTGCGCTGAACAACATCAAACGTGCCGCTGAGCGCCGGAGAAGACAGCAAAAACAGGTTTGTACACGCCGTGACTTTCACATTGAATAGAAGATATTAGTACGCACACATTATTTATCTAATAGAGGAAAAAGTAGATGTAGTAAATTTGAGCTTCTATATGCAGGTCCATATCGAATTTGCAGTATTCCTCACCCCAATGTAGTACATGTCGAAACTTTGAGAACCAGAAAAACCAAAGAGAATCACCATATCTCCAACATCAAACCCTTTATTGAATGAACATACTTTATGATTTATCACACTGTAATGCCATTTCCTGATTTCTTTTATAACCACTTATGCAATTATATTCACATGAACACTTACTGATGATTATCGTATTTTTTCTTGGCAAGTGCCCGGCAAGGTAAGGTTAGCAGGTCGCTTTTCTTGTCGTTACACATCAGACCGTGCACTTTTTCCATTCTTCATGTATATATGATTGTTTTCCTGTTTTGTTTGTATGCACTATGAAATATTTAAGATATAACAAACACCAGTTTGACTTTGACATTTTGTCTTATGATATCTCAACATCGTGACTATTTTTACATTTTTTTTTTTTTTTTTTTTTTGCTGCTACATTGTGATACTCTGTGTACATTTTTGCATTTGAACACTGTCTATGTTTTTTGACATATTACGTTTTCTGTCATGCTATGCTGTATGCTCAATTATATCAGTAGAAACAAGTTTTTATTTAATGGGTATATGATTTAAATGCAAGACATTAATCATTGTTCTTTATTTTCAGAAGGCAATGACGAGTAAAAGAAATAAATTAAACAAACCACAGTGGATTACTATGAAATGGGAATTTCACCTTCGGAATGAACGAAAGAAGATGCAATACCTTGTCACGAAGAGTAAATGGATCAGAATTAACAAGCATTAACAAGAATTTACTATACACATCGTATGATAGCAGTCTTAACTCATTTTTTCTTTCAGAATACGAGGCGATTGATGCAGGCTGTCAGACAGAACTACACATCTTAGTTTTAGTGATGAAATATGCTAGAAATAAGGAACTTTATACTATGAATAGTTGTATAATGAAGTGACTTATTTGCAGAAGTTTTTCTTTACAGGTGATGATAATAATGGAATTATGTTGATATGGATAATGAAGTTTTTCTTTGCAGGTGATGATAGTAATGATAATGAAGTTTTTCTTTGTAGATGAGGATAATGTTGAAGTTTATGTATTAATGCTATGTAGTTATTTAAGTATTTGTTGCAGTTCGTTTTGACAGAATGTCTCATGTCGCATGGTATGATGACTGAAGGTTTTGGAAAGGACAGCTACAGAACATATATATTTAATACACATTTCATTACCTGTTAATTCGAGGTTCATTACTTTTCAGCATAATATGCGTTTCTTCTTTCAGCTTAATAATCAATTTTGTATTTTTTGCAAGAGAAATTATACATGAAATTAATGTGCTATAAGCAGTTGGTCATTAAACCTGTGTCATTCATGAATGTGACCACATATACTCTATTTGTTTCATAACCTTGCTACAGCTGACTCATGACGAATGATGTTACACAACTTCATTTGCAGCAATAAGACAAATGCAAATATTGTTATACCCCAACAATTAATTATCGATCCCAATTGCTAGCACAAAAAAAATGTATTACCAGTCCCAAATAATGCTACCAATTTAAGAGTTATGAGTAATCCTGAATGATTTTTTTTCAACCACAGACTTGAGTAATAGTTACAGTATGTTACATTTTAATTATGTCTTATGTCACTTAAACGATGAGTTCTGAGTAATAGTGAATGATATTTTGTAATAATGCATGCATGCTCTACACTCTTTAACTCCTGTTTTGACTGATGACTTCTGATGTTTTGTAACTGATCACTGAGTGCCAATAATTATTTTTAAATGTGTCATATGTCACTTGAATGATGAAAAATGTTTTGTAATATTCAGTACTTGCTGACCAATGAATGCCACTGTTTCTTATACTTTAAATTTGTATTATGTCACTCTCATGCTATATATATGAATACCAGTAGCTTGATGCTACACACTTTAACTCCTGTTTTGAATGATGACTTCTGATGATTTGTAACTGACCACTGAGTGCCAATAATTATTTTTAAATGTGTCATATGTCACTTGAATGATGAAAAATGTTTTGTAATATTCAATACTTGCTGACCAATGTATGCCACTGTTTCTTATACTTTAAATTTGTATTATGTCACTCTCATGCTATATATATGAATACCAGTAGCTTGATGCTACACTCTTTAACTCCTGTTCTGAATGATGACTTCTGATGATTTGCAACTGATCAATGAGTGCCAATAATTATTTTTAAATATGTCATATGTCACTTGAATGATGAAAAATGTTTTGTAATATTCAAAACTTGGTGACCAACGAATGCCACTGTTTCTTATACTTTAAATTTGTATTATGTCACTTTTATGCTATATATATGAATACCAGTAGCTTGATGCTACACTCATTAGCTCCTGTTTTGAATGATGACTTCTGATGGTTTGTAACTGGTCAATGAGTGCCAATGTTCTCTGCAAACAGATTACTTATGAACATTATTCTGTAATACTTCATCCATGGTACAGAAATGTTCAGTAATTGGCAATGAGTGCCACGAATTACTTAAATCAGTTAATAGACTAGTGTAATTGTTAATGATGACTGGCATAAGACTTAATGTCCTTCACTTTCGGACCTAATTACCAGAAATTACTGCAATATCCGTTTGTCCTGTCTATCCTCATGCTCATGGAGCACTATATTTGGTTTTTGCACTAATTCTACGTTGGTGTACCTTACAAGAACGTGGTGTTGACACGACATGCTGTCCACCACCTTGAGCGATGGAGATGTAATTATGGTCCCACTGTTTGGTGTACCTAATGTACTACCGAAATGATAACATGGAATATTACTACGACATTTCAGTGTCTTGGCTACACTGATTAATACTTCAGGGAAAAGAACTTCAGATTGTCTCACTTGGTGTTGTGCTTCTGTAGAAAGATATGGATTTTCAGTGCAGCTGCGTGCAACCTAATGTGCTACAACCATGATGCAATCCTTCCCTTTCCTATCCTAGTTCTTGTAAAATAGTAAAAAAAAACTACAGTGCGTGTGCACTTTTGATTTGTATTCATTGCGTATACATTTTGTGATTTCCTGATGTATTCTGAACCACAGTGCGTGTGCACTTTATGTCATTTGTTAATATGATTTGTATTCATTGCGTATACATTTTGTGATTTCCTGATATATTCTGAACCACAGTGCGTGTGCACTTTATGTCATTTGTTAATATGATTTGTATTCATTGCGTATACATTTTGTGATTTGCTGATATATTCTGAACTACAGTGTGTGTATACTTATGTCATTTGTTAATATGATTTGTGTTCAATGCGTATACATTTTGTGATTTGCTGATATATTCTGAACTACAGTGCGTGTGCACTTTATGTCATTTGTTAATATGATTTGTACTCATTGCCTATACATTTTGTGATTTGCTAATATGTTCTGTACTGCAGTGCGTGTGCACTTTTGCCATTTGTTAATATGTTTTGTACTCATTGTGTACACATTTTGTCTTTGCTTGATATGTTCTGTACTCAGTGCATGTGCACTATGTTTTATTTCATGTTCTGCACTTATATATTTGTATATATTCTGTGATTGTAAACTTAGTTAATTAGGAAAAATTTGTTGCTCATGGCAAGTCCAATTGACTCACCATCGCTGCCAAATTTTTGCCCCCCCCCCCCCCCCCCCCCCAGTGGAGGGTTATGTAAGAGGTATGCGATGTATGTGCTGCCTGCAACAGGCAAGACTTAGGAGAGTTTCTGACCAGAGAACAGTATGTAGTTAGTTGTTGCTTGTCGGTAGTCTGCGTGAGTCGGCAGTAGTTCGTAGTAGTCGACTGTAGTCTGCGTGAGTCGGCACTAGTCGGCGGTAGTCGGCGCGTGTCGGCAGTCTGCTCTGGTCGGGACTCTGGAGGATGAGTATTATTGTAGAAGGTAACTGTCATTTAATTTATTTAAAAAAAATGCCCCAATAATAATTTTTATAATATAAAGTAATTTTTTTTAAAAAAAGCATTCATTTCAATTTAAAGATTTTATCCAATGGATTATCTTTCCTTTCATGACTCACAAAGCATAGGCCAGCATTGCAGGGAGCTGTGCCGAAAATTTTTTATGTAAGAGCAGATATATTCGCAGTTTTTATTGAGGTAAGAATTTTTGCTTCTTTATTCAGAGTACAGGGCCGTGGCGCAGCGGTGCTGTCGTCATAAAATTTACCAGGTTACTGAATTTTTTTTTATTATTTTGGTGTTTAGGAATTTTCTGTTTCGAACTTAACATTAAATGAGAAAAGAATTTTGTGGGTACATTAAATGTGAATGCATTTCTGCACGGAGACTATAAATGGGAACCAATTTTGTTCAGAGGTTACAATATTTAAAATTCATTTAATTCTTATTTCTGTGGGGAGTTTACACTTGGTTCATATTTTAATTTTAAAATATTTTTGTGGGAGGTTACAACCTCGCAATTAATACTGGGTCGGATTATTTGTGACCAGGAGAATAATAACATTTCAGAAGATTTGTACTCTTTGTTGTCGATTAGCTAATAACTTTCCCTTTTGTGAGACACAAAATTAAATATAGCAAACATAAAAGCAGTAAAGACAAGAGGCAACTGAGACAGTACACATTTCTTCAATCCTTACGTCCAAGCATTTTCCTTCTAATCTGCTGCAGCTTTATATGGCGTGTTTTCCTTTCTGCGAAAGAATCTATGACCTCATCAAAGTTCTCCAAACGTTTTGCTACATGGAAAATCAAAATGTCGATATCTAACACCGAAAAAGCTGTTAATGCGAATAGTACCCTAGACTGGTGTGGTTTCTCGATTTGATTACGTCTGTTTTGTCACTGTCAGCTAGATAAAACAAAATAGGCCTTTCTAATAATGCAGCTACTGCAACACACGCCAAATAAAATGTTCAAATGTGTTTGAAATCTTATGGGACTTAACTGATAAGGTCATCAGTCCCTAAGCTTACTCACTACCTAACCTAAATTATCCTAAGGACAAACACACACACACCCATGCCCCAGGGAGGACTCGAACCTCCGCCGGGACCAGCCGCACTGTCCATGACTGCAGCGCCTTAGACCGACACGCCAAATAAGCGAGATGTTTTGGCACAAATGATCCTTTTGATCTAACTGATTTACATAAATAACACGACAGAATATAATTCACGAAGTACCAATGTCCGATGCCTATTAGGCCTACTTCAAGCGAAAAGTTTTATGTTAGGAAATAGTTTCACATTTCTTTGATATTTTCCAGTTTCTCAAGCATGAGATCAAAAAGTAGTAGTAGTACGAATTTTTTTTATAAATTTGGAGTCGTCTAATTCTTCCATATAATTTGTGTGATGTCCCGGATTCTTCTCGTTCCTCGTTCTAATAAACAATCATGTCACCACTAATTCTGTAACTGTTTCTGCCACTGTCAAAACCTACTCTTCGGATAACTTCACTAACCCTGCCAGAGTCACCGGTTTAGTTATGCGGCGTGTATTCTCTGGTTAGGCTTTATTACGTGTTCGTACAACGCGTTTTCCGCAATATTCCGAGAACAGAATAAAGTGACTGCTAACCGGGGACTGTACAACTGGCCTTTAGTAGTGTAGCGATCTGGCAAAAATTTCCCGTGAAAATTTCATTTTCTTGGATCACCGACAGGATAATATGTAATCTTTCTCACCTGTTATTACCGTTAGTCGTTTATCTCCAATCTGGTAGTCTGAATCTATGGCTTTTGCTAATAATTATAACAACGCTGATCGTTCGGACACTCGGTCAACCATATAAGGAAACAACGTTTGGCCTTCAACCGTTCGGGTTTATTCGGCTCAGCTGGTATAGCTCCGTCCCTTTTGTCTGTGGGAAAGTTTTTTATTTCTAGATTCGACGGGGTTTCCCCTGGCAGACGTATCACATATATTGGCCACAATCTTGTAATCGTCTGCTGTAGGGTTCATCTTCTTTGTCATTGGCACAATCTCGTATTCATCCACATTTGAAGAGAGTTGCCGTTCCTTACACCTAATGGAAAATCTCTCTACATTTCCTTACAATAGTCCAAGTACGGTACTTTCCCGTAGACAACAGCATCGTGAGCAGAATCTGATAGCGCTGCTGATTTTATCTGATAAACCGTTTACATACACTGAGGACATCACCGGCCCGGACAGATGGGCGCGGTAGCACAGTGTCACCATGATTTGAAAATGGGTCCCGGCCCTAAACAAGTCATCGAGTGAATAAAAAAGTGAAATTTGCAACTTTGGCTGGTTTTCCATTGTACCGAAGATCATCGTGTACGGCGTTTGGCTCTGTCGCATCGTACCGCATCTGCAGCAACATTTGAGCAGCAGTTGGCATCGCAGTCACTCAGCGAACTGCTACAAATCGGTTACTTCCAGGACAACACCGAGCCAGACGCCCTGTAGGCTGTAGCGTGCATTCCACTAACCCGAAACCACCGCCATTTGCGAGTTCAGCGGTGACAAGTGAAAGTTCACTGGAAGACAGTGCGAACAGCTGGTTCTGCCTCGGTGTGAGTTACGGCATGGAACTGCACCCCACAAAATGACATCCGGCACTCCTACAACAAAATGCATGCACGTTTGCATCCTTGCATTCAACATTCTGGCGGTTACACTGGTCATTAATGGACCAGCAATTCAAATTTACCGTTACTTATTTCGCACTTACATTGACCTGTGATCTTGCTGTGTTAATCATTTTAGTTGTTTCCCAGGCAAATGTATTCTCGAAATTTGATTAGTCTACATTAATTACTTTATGGTGTTGTAATATTTTTCCGTCAGTGTAGAAATGTACAGCGTCGGTCTTAATATGTAAGTATAGTTATATGTAACGACATACTTTTCAGTAGGTACATCAATAAATTTCTGAGAAACAATATTATTCATGTTATGTATCAGCGATAACCACCATCCCTACTTTTATGTTGGTATTGCGACACTACAGCTGTTATATTTTTCCATGCCATGCAACTATATTGAATGGTTCAGTGATGGTAGCATTAATCTTGGATGGAAGATTCCGGAAAACAAAAGAGTACCCGTTTCAGACCACCTTGTGTGGGGCTACTCAGAAAGATGTTGTCAGCATAAACAAAGTTCTGAAACTGAACAACTGGAGTGTACCTTATATTGAAGTGAAACGTGGAGGATAAACAGTTCAGACAAGAAGAATATAGAATCTTGTGAAATGCAGCGTTATGGGAGAATGCTGTAGGTTTGATGGAGAGGTCAGATAACCAACAAAGAGCTAGTGAATTAGATCGGAAAGTTCTTCACGGCACAACTTGAGTAAAAGAAGGAATGGTTGATAGAAGGCATACTGAAGCATGACGGAATCATTAATTTGGTAATGTAGGTTAGTGTGTGTTGGGAGGGGAGAAGGGGGAGGGGAGGGGGGAATACCAGAGGAATTCAAACGGGACTTAAGTAAGTAGGTTGAAACTGTGATAGGCTGCAGTAAGTACGCAGAGATGAAGAATCTTGCACAGGGTAGACTGACATGTGGCACTCCATCAAAGCAGTCTTCCGATTGAAGATCACACCAACAACACAGGGTGCGAGGGTATAAAACGTGAATACAAATTCAAACGTGCGACTACAACTCTGTTTTTCAGTATTCACTAGTTTATTGTTACGGAGATAGAGCGGACAGCACTGAAACGTAGAACGACTGTTAGGGAACATCCTAGTGAACTCATAAGACAAATTAAGAAAAGACCTACAGTCTATTATGGAAAAGTGTTGGGCGTGGTAGAGTATGTTCCAGTGCTCGCTTCTTGCGGACGGCCTTCGCTGCTGGACCATGCGGTTTGATCGTGTGGCGCAGCCCACTTGTAGGAACCCAGTTACCGCAGGCGGAAAAAAGACTCGTGTCCGTCTGCCCAGTGCCGCTGCACGGACCGCCAGCCACGGTGCATTTGTGTGCCAGCCGCTGTCTTGCACCTCTGGTTCGCTGTCACTGCAATGAATGCAAATTTACGCACGTGTTGGCAGAGCTCGTGAGTCCTGCTCTCTAGAACAGCGACGCATTCCAGAAGAAGCGGCAGAGCAAACTGCCAGGACGCGTTGTTGAACCACGCTGACGTGGGGCTCGTTCTCCAGCTGCCCTTACCTGTATACAGAGTGGACCATTTTAGTTCATAATGAGGATTAAATCGGAATAGAAATGAGATACAGCAAAATGTTTTAGATAAAAGTTATAGGTGGCAAAGAGGATTACGCATTGCCACTAATGGTCGTGAGCCTGAACGTGATTTTCAAGATGATTTGTAGGTAAAGTGATTTGTTAAAATGTGAACCCTAATTTTTGAGCCAAGATTTAAAAAGAGCGGTAAATTTTACGAGTAAAATGAAACAATATTCAGAGACATAGCAAGGTTCAGTCAAGGTCAAATAAGCAAATATGTTTTTAGTTCTAGCAGGGATTAACTCGGAACAGAGGAGGGATAGACCAAAGTACAGTGATAAAAGCAGACTGGAAGGGGCATAAGGGGTCACGTACCATTACCAGTAACCATGACTTTCAAGGTAATTATCGAAGATCATTCGAAGGCTGAGTTTTGTTTCGTGGAACCCCTATTTTTGACGTCGGATTTGGTAGGAGCAGTCAGAGATTTGAACTTTAAGTTTTAATGAACGTGTTTATTGGCAAAAATAAATACATCACGGGGTAGAAATGTTACTGTGGCATTTGCAAGGCAGAACAAACATAAATAAAACGTAGAGTCGCTGAATGAGTCCCCTCTCCTTCCTCGGGATGTCCCTTCCAATCTGTATCTGAGATTGTATTTTGGTGTACCCCTCCCCTGGTCTAAGTTAATACCTTCTAGAACTAAAAAACGTATTTGCTTGAAACTTCCTGGCAGATTAAAACTGTGTGCCCGACCGAGACTCGAACTCGGGACCTTTGCCTTTCGCGGGCAAGTGCTCTACCACTGAGCTACCGAAGCACGACTCACGACCGGTACTCACAGCTTTACTTCTGCCAGTACCTCGTCTCCTACCTTCCAAACTTTACAGAAGCTCTCCTGCGAACCTTGCAGAACTAGCACTCCTGAAAGAAAGGATATTGCGGAGACATGGCTTAGCCACAGCCTGGGGGATGTTTCCAGAATGAGATTTTCACTCTGCAGCGGAGTGTGCGCTGATATGAAACTTCCTGGCAGATTAAAACTGTGTGCCCGACCGAGACTCGAACATATCAGCGCACACTCCGCTGCAGAGTGAAAATCTCATTATGGAAACATCCCCCAGGCTGTGGCTAAGCCATGTCTCTGCAATATCCTTTCTTTCAGGAGTGCTAGTTCTGCAAGGTTCGCAGGAGAGCTTCTGTAAAGTTTGGAAGGTAGGAGACGAGGTACTGGCAGAAGTAAAGCTGTGAGTACCGGTCGTGAGTCGTGCTTCGGTAGCTCAGTGGTAGAGCACTTCCCCGCGAAAGGCAAATGTCCCGAGTTCGAGTCTCGGTCGGGCACACAGTTTTAATCTGCCAGGAAGTTTCATATCAGCGCACACTCCGCTGCAGAGTGAAAATCTCATTCTGGGAACGTATTTGCTTATTTGACCTTCACTGAGCGAGCTATGACCTTGAATAACGTTATCATTTTATATGTCAAATTGGCCGTTCTTTTCAAATCTTGAATGAAACATTAGGGTTCCCATTTTGAAAAAGTCGCTTTAACCTTAAATCACTTTGAAAATCGCGTTCAAGGTCACGGTCATTAGTACCAACGCTTGACCCTTTTTGCAACCTAAAACTTATAACTGAAACATTTTGCTGTATCTCATCTCTATTGCGAGTAATTACCGATAATGGATTAAAATGGTCCACCCTGTATACATTGCATGTCTCGTAATTAATAGTGAAAACTAACATACGTAATTTACTCGATAACAGTAGCAAAATGTTGCAGTAACCATGGGTCTAGAAATGAGCTTTTTGTGAGATGAGTGTGATTATGTGCTTACAAGTCGCCACTGACTTCAGTACGAAGTTTTGCCCTGGTAAAATGTAAATGTCGTGTGACTAGGGCCTCCCGTCAGATAGACCGTTCGCCGGGTGCAAGTCTTTCGATTTGACGCCACTTCGGCGACTTGCGTCTCGATGAGGATGAAATGAGGATGATTAGGACAACACAACACTCAGTCCCTGAGCGGAGGAAATCTCCGACCCAGCCGGGAATCGAACCCGGGCCCTTAGGATTGACTTTCTGTCGCGCTGACCAGTCAGCTACCGGGGATGTACTTGCCCTAGTTAGTACCTATGTATTTTAAATGCAAATATTATTGATTAATTCCCCATCTAATTGAGCAGAAATTTCGCCCATATCCTACCTTAAGAAGAAATATGAACCTGCTTCAGCATTTTTCATGTTATAACGTACTGTATAGTCGACCTGTTAAAACAAGTGTTCCTTGTGTCATTCTCGTATTAGGATGCAGTACTGTACGCATCTCTGCAGTGAGTTACTAATTATTCTTTTCAACACTCCCACATCATCTTGCACATCACTACAAGGCTGGCGACTCAGTGGTCTTCAACTGGGATGACCCCAGGTAGACAAATCCAGAGGACTGAGGTCAGGTGACCTGAGATGCCCAGTTGCAGGCCCTGCTCGACCATATTGGCACGTTATACAAGGCGATTCAGCTGCCCCTACTACTGGGTTTCATACAATCTGCAATGCCTTCGAAAACCATGTACAAGATTTTCATATTCTGTCGCCCACTAACCACTAAGCGCAAACTGTTAGTCCTACAGAAAATATGAACCCAAACTTTTTGTAGGAAATTCAATGTAGTCAAGTTTTGAACAGTTTCGCTGACGGCCACCGTTTCCGAGTTATTCAAGAAAAACGCGTTTGAAGGTCACTTTCGTACGATTTTTTTGAATATTGCGAAGATTATGGCCCCTAGCGAAAACGCATCACAATAAAAAATTTAACTGCATTACATTTCCTACAAAAAGGTCCAATCGTTCTGTTCTATAAGATTAATTTTTTGCGTGTGTCGAGCAAAAGAATGTGAAACTCTTGCGGATGGTATTTGAAGGCGTTGCAGGTTGTATAAACCTCAGCGTTAGGGGCAGATGAGTTACCCTGTCATGCAGTATCGACTGACTTTAAGTTTTTTGACTTCACTGTGTGACTGGTGGTTAATCTTAATAATAATATACTATTCTCTTATCTCTAGACTTTTCTATGAATAACACAGAGTAATGATTTCTTATATGTTATTTATAGTACGTAAATTGAAAGTAAAAGAGCTACAATTGCAAGGCTTGTAGAAAGGGTCTTGCAGTATCGGCCATTGTCTTTTCTGTGATAATATCGGTTGTTAATGATACACTGCACTGATATTTACCGAATAATAATAGAACACATAAGCACAGAAACTTATTGTTACTATTTTTCAGTGCCGTACACCACTGTTTAGCTCACTGTTTTATAGAGTTAGCAAATAAATTATAAACTATTGTCCTGATCCACACTTGCGACATGGGCCCAGCCTACATTTGGTACACAGCACCCAGTCTTTCATGGCTACCCTTTGTGCGTTTACTTTATTTTGGAGCATCCGACTTAAGTTCACTTTCCTTCAACTCTCTTCAAGCCTGTATTTTTCTGCTTGTAATATCTTCTCTTCGGTATGGATCTTTTTATTTTTTAATTGTTAAAAACGCTTCAGCTGCCTCCGCGGTTATTTTGTTAGACATAACTTTACCCACAGCCATTTTCATGCACTCTTCATGCCATTTTCCTCTTACTTTTATTTCATTTCCTGCCGTTTCAGTCTGTAAAGAAATAAGAAGAAAATATAATTTAAAAACTTAAATTACTTCTGCCCAATACTGAAAGACAACCGGGTGGCCGGTACTGCACAACAGACACTCAATAGGTTCTAGTCGTATTGAATGTTATTTTATGGAAACTATCATGAAACGCTTGTTGGATGTCATTATCTACAAAACAATTATAATCGAAATATGGCAACGAAATTAATCACTTACCTTAAAAATGGGCACAGCAGGCATCAAAAAATCTCACGTGCAGTAAGAGTTACAGCAACACCATCAAGCACTCAGAATAGACAATGAAGAGAGGAAGAAGATATCCGATTCCAGTGCACATGGATACACAAGCTTGCTTTTGCTTACTGTGCACTTCTGCCATTTGAGGGCGGAAACGGAAATCACATTAGTGACCGGTACTGTAGCCGCCCAATACTGCACAACTCTCTGCTGTATTTCTACTTTACTCGCCATCAATGGACCGTTTGTGTATTTCTTATTAATTGAAAAATTTATATTTCAGATACATTTGTACTAACTAGAAGACTATTTCATACTGATGTTACTGGAGTCTCGTAATTACACATTCGCAATTATCTCGCAAACATGTCGTTTGCAGAGCTATGTTTACTTGAACAGTTTTCATCATTTGGATTTTGAGCTCCTTGTGTTGACCGTGTTTGCAGTTAAAATTGTAGGATGTGACGTTCGCCAGTTATGCAAAACACCGCTTTTTCACAGTACCCAAACATGTTTCAGCACCACTGTGCCATCGTCAGTGGGTTTCCGTTTTATTTATTCAGTAATGTGAATGTTGTTGCTGTTGTGGTCTTCAGTCCTGAGTGTGGTTTGATGCAGCTCTCCATACTACTCTATCCTGTGCAAGCTTCTTCATCTCCCAGTACCTACTGCAACCTACATCCTCCTGAATCTGCTTGGTGTATTCATCTCTTGGTCTCCCTCTACGATTTTTACCCTCCACGCTGCCCTCCAGTACTAAATTGGTGATCCCTTGATGCCTCATAACATGTCCTACCAACCGATTCCTTCTTCTAGTCAAGTTGTGCCACAAACTCCTCCCCAATCAAAAAATGGTTCAAATGGCTCTGAGCACTATGGGACTCAACTGCTGAAGTCATTAATCCCCTAGAACTTAGAACTAGTTAAACCTAACTAACCTAAGGACATCACAAACATCCATGCCCGAGGCAGGATTCGAACCTGCGACCGTAGCGGTCTTGCGGTTCCAGACTGCAGCGCCTTTAACCGCACGGCCACTTCGGCCGGCTCCCTCCCCAATCCAATTCAATACCTCCTCATTAGTTATGTGATCTACCCATCTAATCTTCAGCATTCTTCTGTAGCACATTTCGAAAGCTTCTATTCTCTTCTTGTCCAAACTATTTATCGTCCACGTTTCACTTCCATACATGGCTACACTCCATATAAATACTTTCAGAAATGACTTCCTGACACTTAAATCTATACTTGATGTTAACAAATTTCTCTTCTTCAGAAACGCTTTCCTTGCCATTGCCAGTCTACATTTTATATCCTCTCTACTTCGACCATCATCAGTTATTTTGCTCCCCAAATAGCAAAACTCCTTTACTACTTTAAGTGTCTCATTTCCTAATCTAATTCCCTCAGCATCACCCGACGTAATTCGACTACATTCCATTATCCTCGTTTTGCTTTTGTTGATGTTCATCTTATACCCTCCTTTCAAGACACTGTTCATTCCGTTCAACTGCTCTTCCAAGTCCTTTGCTGTCTCTGACAGAATTACAATGTCATCAGCGAACCTGAAAGTTTTTATTTCTTCTCCATGGATTTTAATTCCTACTCCGAATATTTCTTTTGTTTCCTTCACTGCTTGCTCAATATACAGATTGAATAACATCGGGGAGAGGCTACAACCCTATCTCACTCCCTTCCCAACCACTGCTTTCCTTTCATGTCCCTCGGCTCTTATAACTGCCATCTGGTTTCTGTACAAATTGTAAATAGCCTTTCAATCCCTGTATTTTACCCCTGTCACCTTCAGAATTTGAAAGAGTATTCCAGTCAACAGTGTCAAAAGCTTTCTCTAAGTCTACAAATGCTAGAAACGTAGGTTTGCCTTTCCTTAATCTAGACCGAGCGAGGTGGCGCAGTGGTTAGACACTGGACTCGCATTCGGGAGGACGACGGTTCAATCCCGTCTCCGGCCATCCTGATTTAGGTTTTCCGTGATTTCCCTAAATCGTTTCAGGCAAATGACGGGATGGTTCCTTTCAAAGGGCACGGCCGATTTCCTTCCCCATCCTTCCCTAACCCGAGCTAGCGCTCCGTCTCTAATGACCTCGTTGTCGACGGGACGTTAAACAACACTAACCCTAACCTTAATCTAGCTTCTAAGATAAGTCGTAGGGTCAGTATTGCCTCACGTGTTACAGTATTTTTACGGAATCCAAACTGATCTTCCCCGAGGTCGGCTTCTACTAGTTTTTCCATTCGTCTGTAAAGAATTCGAGTTAGTATTTTGCAGCCGTGACTTATTAAACTGATAGTTCGGTAATTTTCACATCTGTCAACACCTGCTTTCTTTGGTATTGGAATTATTACATTCTTCTTGAAGTCTGAAGATATTTCACCTGTCTCATACATCTTGCTCACCAGATGGTAGAGTTTTGTCAGGACTGGCTCTCCCAAGGCTGTCAGTAGTTCTAAGGGAATGTTGTCTACTCCCGGGACCTTGTTTCGACTCAGGTCTTTCAGTGCTCTATCAAACTCTTCACGCAGAATCATATCTCCCATTTCATCTTCATCTACATCCTCTTCCATTTCCATAATATTGTCCTCAAGTACATCGCCCTTGTATAGACCCTCTATATACTCCTTCCACCTTTCTGCTTTCCACCCTTTGCTTAGAAATGGGTTTACATCTGAGCTCTTGATATTCATACAAGTGGCTCTTTTCTCCAAAGGTCTCTTTAATTTTCCTGTAGGCAGTATCTATCCTACCCCTAGTGAGATAAGCCTCTACATCCTTACATTTGTCCTCTAGCCATCCCTGCTTAGCCATTTTGCACTTCCTGTCGATCTCATTTTTGAGACGTTTGTATTCCTTTTTGCCTGCTTCATTTACTGCATTTTTATATTTTCTGCTTTCATCAATTAAATTCAATATTTCTTCCGTTACACAAGGATTTCTACTAGCCCTCGTCTTTTTACCTACTTGATCCTCTGCTACCTTCACTACTTCATCCCTCAAAGCTATCCATTCCTCTTCTACTGTATTTCTTTCCCCCATTCCTGTCAACTGTTCCCTTATGCTCTCACTGAAACTCTCTACAACCTCTGGTTTAGCCAGTTTATCCAGGTCGCATCTCCTTAAATTCCCGCCTTTTTGCAGTTTCTTCAGTTTTAATCTACAGTTCATAACCAATAGATTGTGGTCAGAGTCCACATCTGCCCCTGGAAATGTCTTACAATTTAAAACCTGGTTCCTAAATCTCTGTCTTACCATTATGTAATCTATCTGAAACCTGTCAGTATCTCCAGGCTTATTCCATGTATACAACTTTCTTTTATGATTCTTGAACCAAGTGTTAGCTATGATTAAGTTGTGCTCTGTGCAAAATTCTACCAGGCGGCTTCCTCTTTCATTTCTTACCCCCAATCCATAGTCACCTACTACATTTCCTTCTCTCCCTTTTCCTACTACCGAATTCCAGTCACCCATGACTATTAAATTTTCGTCTTCCTTCACTATCTGAATCATTTCTTTTATTTCATCATACAATTCTTCAATTTCTTCTTCATCGGCAGAGATAGTTGACATATAAACTTGTACTACTGTAGTAGGCGTGGGCTTCGTGTCTATCTTGGCCACAATAATGCGTTCACTATGCTGTTTGTAGTAGCTTACCCGCATTCCTATTTTTTTTTATTCATTATTAAACCAACTCCTGCATTACCCCTATTTGATTTTGTATTTATAACACTGTATTCACCTGACCAAAAGTCTTGTTCCTCTTGCCACCGAACTTCACTAATTCCCACTATATCTAACTTTAACCTATCCATTTCCCTTTTTAAATTTTCTAACCTACCTGCCCGATTAAGGGATCTGACATTCCACGCTCCGATCCGTAGAACGCCAGTTTTCTTTCTCCTGATAATGACGTCCTCCTGAGTAGTTCCCGCTCGGAGATCCGAAATGGGGGACTATTTTACCTCCGGAATATTTTACCCAAGAGGACGCCATCATCATTTAACAATACAGTAAAACTGCATGCCCTCGGGAAAAATTACGACTATAGTTTCCCCTTGCTTTCAACCGTTCGCAGTACCAGCACAGCAAGGCCGTTTTGGTTAGTGTTACAAGGCCAGATCAGTCAATCACCCAGACTGTTGCCCCTGCGACTACTGAAAAGGCTGCTGCCCCTCTTCAGGAACCACACGTTTGTCTGGCCTCTTAAAAGATACCCCTCCGTTGTGGTTGCACCTACGGTACGGCTATCTGTATCGTTGAGGCACGCAAGCCTCCCCACCAACGGCAAGGTCCATGGTTCATGGGTAGGGGTGGGGGGTGGGGGGGGGGTGTAATGTGAATATTTTTGTTAAATGATTACAAAATTATGTGGATGTTTAGTTCAAACAATAGTTTGTTTCCTTTTGTTAATACCTTTACATTTGGCATGATACGTTAACTCCCAGCAAAATTTTCTCATCAACATCGTTAGGTTGCAGATGACAAGCTACCTGTAGTAAATAATACACAAGTGATCTGGAAAATTCATGTACACCAAGCGTAAAGGTAATTTTATACACGACTGATTCCAAAGTAATAGAAGGCATTTCATGTTAATTGAAGATGGTGATTATTAAACATCACCTTCCCAGACCTGCGCACAAATGGTCTCTGTCTGAAATTGTAACTGAACGGGCTTGAAGAGTAGGTGACCAGAAATAAGTGTAACACAGTGGAGTCCATATTCCAGAAAAAAGATTAGTTCCTGTTGCCAACGTTACTGGATAGGGCGGCGAGGGGGCGAGGGTGTGGGGAGGTGGTAGAAGGGTACACTGGCCATTTCCGTGCTTGTTTTTTTTTTGGGGGGGGGGGGGGAGATGCAAAGAAAGGCTTAGGTTGATCATGATGTGGTGGTGCTAAAAGGGCTACTCTCAAGAAAAACCATCTCTTTCCGTGCTGGTGTATCTCTGCCGGCAATTTGAGAGCAGCAGTTCTGTTCTTTACTGATTTACGCCATATTGAGAGTTTCTTAAACTATGTGTTAATATGATATGAAAATTGACTCGTCCCCACTATCGAGTGGTCCTGCATCTAGGAAACATAGCGTTGGGTCCAGAAGGTTGGGAAAAATTTATACTATATTTGCAATTTTCGTATTTAGTTTTTGATTTGTTAAATATTCCCGTAATCGGCCTGTAATTACTGCCATTAGATTTTTAATATCGCCTTACGTATGAATTCATGACTGAAATTATTGTTACTCACTATAATTAAGTACTCTTCCTGTACAATGGATTGGACGATATAGCCACTGAGGGGTCTCTACGTGCGTAGGTGATACATGCCGGAAAAGACTCACTTTCACAAATATACTGCGTCATACATTACATGCTCTCATGCAAGTTCATGTAAGCAGTAACCATCCGTCTTTGGCAAATAACTCTAAACTATGGTAAACACAACCATGAGCATGCCACAGACGATTGTGTATTGTTAATCTAATCCATTATGGAAGCAGAGCTTGTCACTGTGGTCAAATTCTCGGATGTTTCTTGTTTATACTGCGGCGAAACTAATTATAATGCTTTGCACAAAAAAAAAAAGCGACAGAAAGTTCGTCAGATGGTCCGTATTACATGCGCTTTTCGCACTGATATGGAATGGATTGTCTCAGAGTGCCATCACAACCCTTTGTTTACGTGGATGAAAAGGCAGGATCTTCAGGGTGGTCCATAGGTGTGGAACCACCGTCCTAAAACAAAGCAGGTGGATAAGCAGAAATTTAAAATTTGTGTAGTGAGTTATGTCTTGGGAATGGGGGAGGGGAGAATGGGGAGGGGCTAACTTGAGACCTGAGAGGCTGTGATACTAACATGGTTGTGTGTGATGTCATTAGGTTAGTTAGGTTTAATTAGTTCTAAGTTCTAGGCGACTGATGACCTCAGAAGTTAAGTCGCATAGTGCTCAGAGCCATTTGAACCATTTTTTTACTAACATGGTTGCCATTTTGTAAGCAGCCATCTTGGATGCAGCTCGTAATTTTCAAGTGGAAAGGAGGTCGTGTGACATATCATACAGGTAGAGAATTAACACAAGAAAAAACAACGGGGCCTTTCATTTGAGCATAGGTTTATTCACATTATTATTATGTCACATGTTGTGCAGAAGAAGGCAAATGCTGGTGATGACACACGAAACTTACATGAAGTGTTGTCCAGCACGTTATAACTGCGTTATTAGCCATTTCCCCATTCTTTATGGGCTTTAACCGATACATCTCTCAGAATGCGAGCACAAGCACCAGCAATCCACACCCCACAGTGCGCCAGGTTTCTTACCTTCACTACATACACAATTCTTCCACATATCCCGGCAGATAGAAATCTAATGGACTTAAATGTGGGGAACGTGGCTACCAGTCCACCAGACGTCTGTGATTATCTTCGATGTGCCAACTGCCTTCGATGGATCATCCCAGTGAGTGTTGACATCTGACCAGTATCTGTAATTCTGTTTATTTACCTATCCGTTCACACGGAAATGAGCTTCATCTGTAAAGAATGTGTCAAAGGGAAAACTACAGTCTTCATCCATTTCGCGTGGGACCCACTCAGCAGACTGAACCTGACGATCTGGATCGTACTTGGATATACGTTACTTGCTGCATTTGCATTTTATAAGGGCGCCCTTCAGTTGTGGCCAGATTCTCGTTATTGATGTACGCCTTACCTCAGTTTCCTATAAAAGGCTAAAAGCGTTACGCTCTGGACTCTGGCAGAACAGCGGCTGATGTTACTACATGGGGAGGCCTTTCCGATAGTCCAGCTTGTGGTTTGTCTGCGACAGAGCCAGTTTCAAGGAACTTCGCGGCAAGTTTCACTACCACACTGTGGCTAAATGGGCGGTTCGATGGCGTTAGTTCAAATGCTCTGCGATAATATTCGTGCTCCCCTCTCCGGATATCAGGACGATCTCAGTACATTCGACTTGTGACAACGCCATCAGCTTTCATGCCACATGTAGGCAGAGGTAGAGAATGAAAAGAAAAGCTATGCTCAAATGAAAGGCCCCTTTGCTTTTGTCGAGTTTCTACCTGTTTGGTATGTCACTTACAATTTGAAAATTACGAGTCATATCCAAGATGGCCACCATGTTGGTAACATATCCTCATAGGTTTGTCCCTCTTCCATCTCATGCTACTTAACTTTAAACTGTTGCTTATTCACTTCTTTTTGTTTTAGAAAAGTGCCACCATACCTGTGCACCATATTGTGTAGACATTCCAACCATATTCGCCAGCGTCAGATTCCAGCGGCTTGCAACACCCAATACACAGCAGAAACTGCCTGTAACACCGACTATATGAGGTTGCACCTATTGTCGCTCAGAAGCTAGCTAATGTAAGAGTAACAGTACTTTTAAAAAAAATTATAAAATAAGTAGTCGTAACATCAGTTCAATGCATTCGATTGTGTAATTTTTTTCAATGTATCACCACCAACACCGATGCAGTTGGCAGTTCTTTCCTATTAAACATACACTTTTATAGATACGTGCCTGACAAAACATTGCTCGTTCAAGACATATTCATTTGAGGCCATCGGTTCGTTATCTGCAAATACGTCGATGATACGATTTTGACGCTAAGGGTTTCGGGTACTCGCAGAATAGTGGCAGTAGCCGTAACAGCTGGAGACGGCATCGGGAGAAGCATTGTCTGTAAGTCGAGCCGGAAGCTGCTCCATGTTTGCTCTCATCAGCTGTGTACTGACTGCCGCAGTCTTTTCCTCCGGACCTTGTCACGCTTGAACATGCAGTGTAACACTGTGAACTCTGCAGTATTCAGCAAATTGATGCTCAGTGTTTATAGCACATCGCAGGAGCCCTTATGCGTTCCTTAGAATTTACCTTCAACATCTGAGGTCTGTAATTCCAACGATTTTCTCCTAAGGGACTCTCATTATAGCCATCAGTTGGAAGACTCCTACGTAGTCTCTGAAATGCGTAGTCACATTTCGTTGGAAACGAAATAGTAATCAAGAAGATTGATCAAAACTCTGCGAGACGTTAGAAACTTATCGAAGTGTCTTTTATTTAGAATCATTTCTTCTTCTCCGTAGTCTTGTTGGAAAGAAGTTAAGGAAAGATAAGATGATTTTATTTTCTTTCAGAGGTAAATTTTTTTCCACTTGAATTCCCGAGTACGTTGGTTATTATAAGGTCGTAGAGATGACCAAATTGATAAACGATTAGAGGAAATGGATAAGCGCACGAAAGACTAACCACTTTTGAAAAGAAATAATTACTTTGGAACAACATAACTTTGTGAATAGACTGATGGTATACGAGCTGTGTGAGAAAAGTACTGAGAGTGATTTTTTTATCTACCAAAATTTTTATTTTTTTCAAACAACAATACTGTCCATCAGCTGTTCAGTAGTTCAGTTTGGCAGCTGTACACCGATGCAGTCGTTGTTCCTAGGCTGGTAGCAGCACTGAAAGGTTTCAAGTGGTAGGGCTTTTAACACGTCGGTCACATTCTTTTTAATGTTCTCCAGAGTTCCAAAATGACATCCTTTAAGATATTTTTCAATTTCGGGAAAAAAAGAAAAGACAGGACTCAGATGAGGTGAACAGTGGGGGTGGAGGGGCTGCGGAACAACAGGACTGTCTTCTGTGGTCTTAAATTCCGTGATGGAAGTGGACTTGAGACATGGGTGTTGTCATGATGCAGCATTAGCTTGTCTACAATGTCTGCTCTCACTCGGTTCGCCCTTGTCCTGAGCCTTTAACGATATCTTTGTAAAACACACGGCTTACAGTTTGTTCTGGAGAAACAAATTCTTTATGCGCCGTACCCTTACTGCCAGAAAGGCAAACCAGCATTTTTTTGATCTCTGATTTGCTCCTTCCATCTTTTTTCCGTCGAGGAGAAGTCTCAATGTGCTATTCCTCATTTTGCTGCTTTGTCTCAGGATGGTACTAAAAAATCCAGAATTCATCATCTGCGATGATATGACTGATCCATTCGTGGTCATTGACAACCCTCTCAAGAAGATCAACGCACACGTTTCTTCCATTGTCCTTCTCCTCGGGTCTGAGGTTTTTCGGCACCATTTTGGCACAAATCTTTCGCGTGTGCGGTGTTTTAAGTTTAACAGGTAACCGACCGTCCTTATTGTTAAACGTCGGTCTGATCTCATAAGAGCACTCACACGTTCGACGCTTTCGTCGATTTTTGAAGCTGAAGGGCTTCTTAAGCGAGGTTCATCTTCTACGTGTTCACGGCCTTCTAAAAATGGTTAGTGCCAGCGAAGAACTTGTGCTCTTCATCAGGAATATTACCTACAGGCCTGTTTCAAATTTTCAAAGGTCATACTCGCGGAATCCCTAATTTGAACACAAAACTTGATGGCATAACGTTCTAAACTTCGTTGTTCTATTTTCGTAATACACAACTAAAACACAACTTCACTGCTGGCGCTGTCAAAAGTTACATAACTGCTGTAGGAAGCTGACTCTCGGACTGAGCACGTGGAAGAGATAAACACACCGGTTTACAAAAGCAGAACAACAAGTCAGTACCGGATCGCTAGCAATGTTGTCAGTCTCATTCGATTTCTCATGCGTCTCGTAAATGGACGATGGACAATGTATAAACTTAATGAGGTATTGTCTGAACAACAGAAAAAGAAAACTATTGTGATTTCGTTACGGGAGACCAAGAATCCCGAAACAATTCTTATCTATAACTCAACAAAAGGAGGGACTGATACTTCTGACAAATTGTGCCATGGTTACAGTGTCAGCCGGAGAACGAAACGTTGGCCGGTAAGATTCTTTTTTGGGAGTTGGATCAATCTGGCGTCGGCTCTATGGTTTTGTACCTTTTGAATGCAAAAAATCCTAAACTCATCCGAAGAAAGTATTTGCAGATATTGGCAAAGAACTTGATAAAATCATGGCTCTATGAACGACTGGAAATTCCAACGATTCAAAGAGGAATCAAACTTACTATTCGAGAAATACTGCGGATTCCAGCAGAGCGTCAAGTTGCAAATGACGTCGACCCACCCAGAAAACAACGCTGCTCCTTCTGCCCTGGAGCAAGAGATCGGAAAACAAAACTTCTCTGTTCATCATGCCGATCTGCTACGCGTGAGGAACATCGTGCAATGGTTTGCAGAGATTGTACGGTGTAGAAAAAGGACATAAACCACTTCAAGGCACATAATCGATTTTTATTACATTTTTCACTTAATGGTTAATTAATTTTGTTAGAATTCAATGATCTAAAATTTATTTAACAATATGTGAAATAAATGTAGTTTATAGTGTGTAAATAAAAGTCCTAGTAACAGATATAATTACTTTACACTTTATACCTATTTTATAAGAGCCTATAACTATGATGTAAAAGGATTTGGGTAATTTTCGTAGTATGATATTATAAGAAAATCTTTAAATGCTTTCACTTTTCCAAAAACACTAAATTATTCTACTTTTTATGTACTTTCTGAAAATTGAGATTGCCGGCCGGAGTGGCCGAGCGGTTAAAGGCGCTACAGTCTGGAACCGCACGACCACTACGGTCGCAGGTTCGAATCCTGCCTCGGGCATGGATTTGTGTGATGTCCTTAGGTTAGTTAGGTTTAAGTAGTTCTAAGTTCTAGGGGACTTATGACCACAGCAGTTGAGTCCCATAGTGCTCAGAGCCATTTGAACCATTTGAACCATTTGAACCAAAATTGAGATTATTCAATCCAGTTTTTAAAATTTCAATTTTTATTTATTTTTTTGGAGATCAATAGGTTTTAGTAAATAAGAATGTAACATCTTTTGAAAATTGCTACTAAAATTCGATAAGACAAGTTTTCCAACCAAAAATTGTTTCAGCACGATTAAATGTACATGAGAAATATGTAAACAGAATATTTTCAAAAATTTTAAAAAAATGTGGTAAATATAAGAAGAAATACATTGAAGCCCACGAGACCCCAAGGTTATATTTGTGTATATTCTAATAAGTGTTATATTTAAAGGTTAAACAATAACAGCATTTGCGAAGTGACTCACCGTGTGTATGTGTGTGAGTGTATGTGTTTGTATGTGTGGGTGGGTGAGTAAGTGGGGGTGGGGGATGAATGGGTGTATGTCACCTATAACCGAGCGGTAGCCGATGTGGCAACACCGTAGAGGCAAGTGACAGACTTCAACTATCAAGTACGTCTAATCGGACTGTAGTTAGCAATGCACAGGGAGTTTGTGGCGAACTACGTGCTCACCTCGTGCCTCGTCAAGAGACACACGGTACTGGAGGCTTCTAAGCACAAGCCAGTCGCCAGTAGTACCAACTGTCGTTGTTCAGACGTGCCTCGCCTCCCTTCTCTACGTCGTAGCCATCGCTTTCCTCTGACACCATAAGCAGTGTGCGGTAATTCGTAACTGGTCCGTGGAGAGTAGTAACTGGACGCAGGAAAGGCGACGCACTGTGTCCTGTGCACTCAGCCTCGGGGTAAGTCGTCGCGGTAGGGTCCGAGGTCGCAACGGAGGGGGGAACAATACAGCACAGTGACGCGGACGCCAGACGTTGAGGACTCGGAGCAACATGATTTGCACGTCTATTCGTTACGTTAAGTTTCGAATACAGCACAGTGGTACTGCGCAGAACCTCTGCAGTTCCACTTCGAGCATCAGCGCGGTCGCCCAATGTAATTCACTACCGCTATAGCGCAGGCGCCACTCTACTTTTACGTCTTTTTTCACGCAAGGCAGCGTAAAGTGTGTGGTGGACGTTATACGGTGAAAAGTTAAAGCGTTTCATTCCGCTATATCTTCCTCGGCTAACTGCGTCTTTCGGATCGGAAGCGGTATGGACTTTGTGTTCGCTGCAACAAAAAATAAAAGCTGTGGCAAGTAGATTTCACGGAGACGTAATATCATGGGGAACCGGGGTCAGTAACACATGTACCACATATAAGGAATTTGTGCAAGCATTTTTAAATAGATACTGGTCTACTAGCACACAAAATAGCGTCAGGAGTGAAATTTTTAAGGGAAGGAGTTTCGCTAGTAATGGTTGTGACAGTTACAAAGAGTTTTTTCAACACCATTGGGAAAAGAATCAACACTTAACTGAACCTTTAAGAGAATCAGACCTTATAGAAATAACCATACTTAAATTTCCAGTGTCTGTACAAGAGAAGTTAATCAATGTAAACAAAAGCGATGTCAATAACCTACTGCACGTCCTCGAGCAGTTAGATGCGTTGTCAGGTAACAAGCAAGTGCAGGAAGGCTGGAGAAGGAACAGGTGGCGTGCAGACCGCCGAAGCAGAGGTACTAACAGAAGCGACGAGCGTCGCGACCGAGAGGAAAATAGGCCGCCTCGTTACAGTCGCAGTCCTTCAAGAAGAGGGAGAGGTGCTTTTCAGAGAGGTATGAATAGAGGAGGATATTATGGTAGAAATAAAGAATATCATAACAATGGAAGGGATCATGCTCCTGAAAGAGACAGGAATCAGGAGGAGCTGGAAAACTAGTGGGTGGTGCGGACCTGGTCCAGTCGCGAACGGCAGAATGTAACGGACCACTGGTAAGGTTCTTGGGCTATGACGAAAGGGATGAGATAAAAAATGCGCTCATGGACGAAGATACGCAGGAAATAAAGGAGGTTTATCAACCAGCTATAGAAATTGAAATTCAGAGCATGAAAACAGTTGAGATTTTAGATTCTGGTAGTGAGATCAGTGCTGCCTCAAGTAATTTGTATGAAAGGATAAAGAAAAATACTGACGTCCCAGAGTTATCAGTTCAAGGGGTCAAAGTAGTTATAGCGTGTGGGTCTAGAAGTAAAGTTATAAAGAAGCAAATTTTATTAGAGTTTACCAAGCAAGGCAGGAAGTTTTCAGAGAGTGCAACGGTTGTTCCCGAGCTCTGTGTCAATTTAATTTTGGGAACAGATTGGTTAATTGCTAATAGAGGAATGCTAGATTTTGCAAAAGGTGTGTTGAGGATAAAAGAAGAAGAGGAGGAACAAGAATTTAAGTTCGAGGGAAATAAGGCCACACAAAGTAACTGTAATGATGCTAGACTGCAAATTATAAGGGAACAGATGTATTGGAATATAGAACCAGAAGAGAGCATATGTTTGTTTGTGGAAGTAGCTAACATAAAAATGGGAGTAAGCAAAGGACTCTACAGTATCGTAGACATCAAAAAATACTATGACCATCAGTAACACTCAGGGGGCAATAGCGTTCTTTGCATTGCTAGGTAGATGATGACTACCAGGTACCCGAGTTAACTGACAGCATTACTTCATTTTCTTTCATGCTGTTCGTTCTTCCTCTTCTTTCATTCTGAGCTATATTCTGTCTTCTTTACATTCTTCTCTATCCACAGCTATGACAATTTTTTACTCGATTTGTGACAACAAACATAATTAGTGACAGCATAGTAACCTAGCAGTATAAACATCTGCATTGCACAGGTGAGAAACAGGAATTGATGGAAAATATGTGAACAGCGAGTTTTATAACACCAAAGTATAGCATCACAGATACAAAAGCTAGAGAACACATTATTACGTTGCCTTAAGGAACATCAGTATAAGCTTTTAATGACATTACATCTATCACAAAGTATACAGTGTAACGATTTATTTTTGAATTTTAAGAAGTGAACATGACGAAAGAATGGGATTTGGTGGCAGAAAACAATGTCAGGAGATTATTAGTGCAAAAGTTGTGTTAAGTTTTGTGGAAATAAATATATTATATTCTTAAGTATGAATTTCAAGCGACGCAGTTTCCGCTGAGGCAAGAGAGTAAGTATTTATAGGCAAGGGATGGTCCTGCCAAAGAGGTTTATGATGTGGAGAAATATTATTAGGCGACAGGTAAGTCGGCCAATTGTAAATGAAGAAGTGAGGAGATGAGAATTATTCAGTGACGTGTAAGTCTGCCCATTATTTATGAAGTATGAGGAAGTGGAGGTACAAGGCGACGTGTGAGTCGGCCCATTATTAAGGAGGTATTAATTGGCGAAGTGGTTCCGCCAACTGGTTATGAAGTACGAGAGAATAGACGTATTGTTACTGACGTGAGCAAGACACAACACCAGCACGAACATCTCAATGGACTCAGACACAATACAATTACGATTTAAAGATAAAGCCACATTATATAAGATATGGAGAATAGCTCACTGGTTTATAATAAGAAGTATGAAAACTACAATGCTAGCAATGAATAGTTCAGACAGCCCCGGCATGAAGTCACATAATACTTACATACGACCTTTGACACAGGAATGATTACAAAAGTGTACACATATGAACGCATTAATACAGTTCCACTGGTTATAGAAATAGTAACAATGCTTATACGAGAAGAGAAAGGTATGGTAACTTTTACTGTTGAGTGACGCAACGTTTCTGACAGCCAAAATTTTCATTAAGAGATTTATTCTGAAGTGTTCCCTCAATATCTGTGAATCGCAACTGTATGCCTATTAATGATTAAGAAAACTGTTTACTGTATTGAAAAATGTAGAAATAACGTATGAGAATGAGTTGGAGATGCAGTCATAGAAGTCTGCGTAATGAAACAGTTATACGGCGCAGAGCTGTCTGTCAAACAGTACGGCAACAGCTGGCGTCTGTATGAAGAGTCACGGCGCTAGTACTGGACGTCACATGTTGCGAATGGACATCGACCCATCATACGCTGCGGGCAAAGCCCTAGCCATATGGTAGCAGCCACTGTTTATAAACAGTGGCACTGCATTCAAACAGAATGAAGTTTACTTTTTAGGTCTATTCAAGTACACATTCATTGTATTGTATAATCAAAAGTTTATTTCAGGGATTAGTTAAGTTTTATTAGAAATCTAATATAAGGCATTTTGTATTGTTACATGAAATGTACCGGTCCTGTATGCCGAAGTTGGGGACTGAGAATGGACAGTCACTTCTCAAACCCAGCACCAGTTGAGATGAACTAAGCAATGCAAGACCACTTAATGGACAACGGAAGCCCATGTTGCTGTTGTGAGTCACACGCGTTTGCTCCTGTAATAGTGAAAGTGTGCGTAAAAGAGTGATTTTCAGTCATTTATTTTCGAAAGTGTGAATAGTGATTTTGAAGAAGACGGTAATGAACCGAGAAGGTGTCTCTATTTTAATACAATTTATGTAATGCTGTAATTTCTTTTGAGTTTCAATGGACGGCAATGAGCCGATAATAATGTGAACATTTGTGTCCTGTTAATGTTTTTTTAGATAACTTCATAATCTTTTTGGGTAAATTTAAAAGACAGCTATAAGCTGATATTTTCTTGTGTTTCAGATAACTATGTGATTTACTTTGAAAATTCGTTTATTTCTCTCTTGTTTTGTGTAATCACATGATGATATATTATTTGTAAAATGTTTACTTATTCTTCATATTATTGTGTTAGGAGCTGAAGATGTAACTTTATGTTGACAATGTTTGTGGTGTAGGGTGTTACTGTTTTGTAATTTATGGCAGGCATCACATCATTTCCTTCTGAGATTTTGGAATTTTAATAATGATTTTAGACCAAATTGGTTAAAGCAAGCTACTTGTATACAGGTTGATTTTTTAAAGTAGGGACAGTGGGTAGCTTGGCTCTTGAGAGATTACCTATTGGTTCACAGTTTTATCAAAATTTGGTTCTATTTTTTCATGTTCTTGTTGTTGTGGTCTTCAGTCCTGAGTCTGGTTTGATGCAGCTCTATATGCTACTCTATTCTGTGCAAGCTTCTTCATCTCCCAGTACCTACTGCAACCTACATCCTTCTGAATCTGCTTAGTGTATTCATCTCTTGGTCTCCCTCTACGATTTTTACCCTCCACGCTGCCCTCCAGTAATAAATTGGTGATCCCTTGATGCCTCAGAACATGTCCTGCCAACCGATCCCTTCTTCTAGTCAAGTTGTGCCACAAACTCCTCTTCTCCCCAATTCTATTCAATACCTCATCATTAGTTATGTGGTCTACCCATCTAATCTTCAGCATTCTTCTGTAGCACCACATTTCGAAAGCTTCTATTCTCTTCTTATCTAAACTATTTATCGTCCACGTTTCACTTCCATACATGGCTACACTCCACACAAATACTTTCAGGAACGACTTCCTGACACTTAAATCAATACTCAATGTTAACAAATTTCTCTTCTTCAGAAAGGCTTTCCTTGCTATTGCCAGTCTACATTTTATATCCTCTCTACTTCGACCATCATCAGCTATTTTTCTCCCCAAATAGCAAAACTCCTTTACTACTTTAAGTGTCTCATTTCCTAATCTAATTCCCTCAGAATCACCCAACTTAATTCGACCACATTCCATTATCCTCATTTTGCTTTTGTTGATGTTCATCTTATACCCTCCTTTCAAGACACTGTCCATTCCGTTCAACTGCTCTTCCAAGTCCTTTGCTGTCTCTGACAGAATTACAATGTCATCGGCGAACCTCAAAGTTTTTATTTCTTCTCCATGGATTTTAATACCTACTCCAAACTTTTCTTTTGTTTCCTTTACTGCTTGCTCAATATACAGATTGAATAACATCGGGGAGAGGCTACAACCCTGTATCATTCCCTGCCCAACTACTGCTTTCCTTTCATGTCCCTCGACTCTTATAACTGCCATCTGATTTCTGTACAAATTGTAAATAGCCTTTCGCTCCCTGTATTTTACCCCTGCCACCTTCAGAATTTGAAAGAGAGTATTCCAGTCAACATTGTCAAAAGCTTTCTCTAAATCTACAAATGCTAGAAACGTAGGTTTGTCTTTCCTTAATCTTTCTTCTAAGATAAGTTGTAGGGTCAGTATTGCCTCAGGTGTTCCAACATTTCTACGGAATCCAAACTGATCTTCCCTGATGTCGGCTTCTACCAGTTTTTCCATTCGTCTGTAAAGAATTCGCGTTAGTATTTTGCAGCTGTGACTTATTAAACTGATAGTTCGGTATATTTCACATCTGTCAACACCTGCTTTCTTTGGGATTGGAATTATTATATTCTTCTTGAAGTCTGAGGAAATTTCGCCTGTTTCATACATCTTGCTCACCAGATGGTAGAGTTTTGTCATTACTGGCTCTCCCAAGGCTGTCAGTAGTTCTAATGGAATATATTTCCAAAATTAAGTATTGTCTTCGAGAACACCCCAATTTTTGGAAATCTCAGAAGGAAGGGGATGTGTAATATTTCTGGCTTATTCAGCCATCATATTAGGCTCCAGGAAGCTATTCCCAGGGCAGTAGAGATGCAAGAAGCATAGAGATGACGCAATGTGGGATGAGGTACCGGTGACAGATGTTAGATTCAATACCATTCCCATGAGAAAGACCTCCTGCATGATGCTGCTGCTCTGTGATTGGCTGCTGTGTTCGGCGGTTGGGCGCCTAAATGTAAAACTATTATTAATTTAACCTGTCATCCAAATTACTTCATTTTTTAAATAAACGTCTCTCAACAGCCAGCTATCAATCAGTCATTTCAGAATGATTAAAATCAATGTATTACTAAAACAAGACTGACGATATTACTGCCGATGCACTTCGGTGGCGTTCGGGTCACGCCTTGATGGCTTGGCGCGCGAAGTGTCTCGGGCAGTCCGGCTCTCCAGTTCTGACCATTCCAGTAGACAGACATGTTGTCTGTTATAGCAGTATTTGTTTCATGCAATTTTATTTACTACAGTTCCGACCGTCGCTAGGTACAGACATGTTGTCTGTAATAGTAGTATTTGATTCATGTAATTTTATTCTCCAGTTCTGACGGTTCCAGTAGACAGACATGTTGTCTGTGGTAGGATGTGTTTCATGTTGTTTTAGCCAGATATAATGACTGTGGAAAGATATGTTCAATACGTTGTGATCAAGAATAGTTTCTCGTGTCTATATCAATAAAAACGCGAGTGGCATCCCAAATGAGTTATAGTTTATTCGTAGTAGCAGTTCCTTGTGAAGTTAATTTCAGCCTCAAGAAAAAGAATCCACAACCTGCGTGCTGTTTTCTGCGCTGGGGACATCATCATCATGAAGACAGCAGGTTAGTGAAGTGTACAAGAACTTACGTATTCCACACAGGGCAGTGGAAACAACTAAGCACCTCACATGTACTGCATGCACAGTACAAATGTGCTCAGTGACACGTCATCTGCAGTAACGCAGAGGAGGTAAAGAAGGACGAAAGTATTAACATTATCTCACTTTTATTCCTTTTATCTTGCCACAATGTGTGTGATGTCCTTAGGTTAGTTAGGTTTAAGTAGTTCTAAGTTCTAGGGGACTGATGACCTCAGATGTTAAGTCCCATAGTGCTCAGAGCCATTTGAACCATTTACACGAAAACAGTTTAAATGGTGCCTGTTAATGTTAACTTGGCACTTCATACGTCTGTAAAACAGGACACTCGGATTAATCAAACACCAGGAAGGAACCCTATGTAGGTGATTAGGATGAAATAACAGGATGAACCAGTTTCTTTAAAGTTCAAGAATCATTATTCATTAATAAAACACAGTTTAAATTAATGGTTCACGCTGTACAAAACTAAAATACCAAAAAAAATCTTTTCTGGTGGCTGTAGGCTAGGATGTGGCGAACGATTATGACGGCTACACTATCCACAGTACGGCTGCAAGTATCTTGCTGTATGGGCTCGATTTATCTTCTTGGCGTAGTTCAATTTTACGTACAGTAGCCCAACAACTCGCAGCTATGTCTTAAGCCGTTTGCAGTCTTCATCCGAGGCATTGTTGTGCAAATTTGCAGGCAAACCTTCTCCTGCTCCACAAGTATGCTGCCTCAATCACCGCTGCCTACAGACTGTGTGACACTTCCCGCGCTTGCTCTAGGTAGCGCGCCAATTCGCCCTTGCCACCTCTTCCACTCCCCATAGCCACGTTCGTTCCAAACGAAGCACCTATTTCTTAGATTATTGCTAAGCGTGACTATTTTTTACAACTGTCAAATTTACATCAACATGAACAGTTTATACACACAAATATTTTTAAATACAAAATGTCATTAGAAAATTATTTAATGTAATAAACAATTTACATAGTGTGTTACATTCATTACTCACACACAATGCAAAGAACTTCAACCTCCAGTATAGCACACTTTACTTTGCATATACAGAAAAAATAGTACCAATATGCTAAAATTTTAAAGCAAAATAATATAAAAAATTTAGATGAACCATAAACAAGTAGTGTTATAGGCCCACAACACGTGACAACGTACGAACCATTCAACGAAACATCATCGAAATGGGCTTTCGGAGCCGAAGGCCCACTCGTATACCCTTGATGACTACACGACACAAAGCTTTACACCTCGCCTGGACCCGTCAACACTGATATTGGTCTGTTGATGACTGGAAACGTGTTGCCTTGTCGAACGAGACTCGTTTCAAATTGTATCGAGCGGATAGACATGTACGGACTCTTGCCTGGTCGGACGAGACTCGATTCAGATTGTATGGAGCGGATGGACGTGTACGGATATGGAGACAATCTCATGAATCCATGGACCCTGTACGTCAGGAGGGGACTGTTCAAGCTGATGGAGGCTCTGTAATGGTATGGGGCGTATGCAGTTGGAGTGATACGGGATCCCTAATACATCTATTTACGACTCTGACAAGTGACACTTATGTAAGCATCCTGTCTAATCAGCTGCATCCATTCACGTCCATTGTGCATTCCGAGGGACTTAGGCAAATCCAGTAGGACAAAGCGATACTCCACACGTCCAGAATTGCTACAGTCTTTAAACACTTCCGATGACCTTTAAACTCCCCAGACATGAACATTTTTGAACATATTTTGGAGGCTGTTTAGAAGAGATCCCCCCCGCCCTCCCTCGTACTCTTACGGATTTATGGACAAACCCTGCAGGATTCATGTGAAAATCGCGAGCTCTATCTTCTTATCTCGTGTTTTCTACTGAAAATCTCGTGCTTGTACTCTTGTTAACTTTACTATTACAGAGATCGCCTAAACTTTATTTTTTTTAATTGGTCCTGTGCGCAACAAATAACTTACTTGGTCTTTCTGCTGCCACTGCTTGATCTGCTGCATTCCATTATTTAACAAAAACATTAAAAAAAACTATTATTCATGCTGAGTGCAATGCATGTTCTGTATGGCGGCTCCTGCTGTTGTTGCAGCTGCTGCTGCTTACTACAACCACATATAATTCAAGAGAAAGGGTTTGGTCAAATCTAAACTCGATAAATGATAACCCAAACAAGTAATTCCTTTTTTCAAAAATTATATTCTGAAAGCGATTCTTTCTCATTCAATTAAGAAAACGCTAGAAGCTCTTTGAACAATCGCTTCGTATGTAAATCTGCCTCCAGTGGCATTAAAGCAATATTACAAATTAATCAAACTCTTGAGACAGACTGAAATACTTCTCAATTAAATATATAGTGAAACAATTCCCTGACAATTACAAAAGAAATCAATGACAGAAATCAATACTTAATCTATTCGCCTAACAATGGTTTCCCTTAAGAATTCAACTCCGACCATTATCAAAATTACCGTCTTCTGCTACCCACATACACAAACCCTTATCTTTAAATTAATAAGCGCGCTGCAAATTATAAAAAATATCAACTCAATACCAAATCCTGTGTCGCTGCTGGCGGACACGGCAATACGGCAGCTCGGCGACGACCCCTCGCCCAAAACACGTACGCACCACAGCAGGCGGGCTCCTAAACTGGCTTCCAAACTGCCACTAATTAATCCGTGCGCTGCGAAGCGTGACAACATTATCTTAGATTCCAGAGCTTGTGTATGCGCGCTGTAGCCAACCTTTAAATCCTAAGAGAGTATTGCCAACTCTCACATGGTGTCAGTTCCCTCCAGCACTTAATTCAGACATTAGTCGAGTGCATGCCACGTCGCGTTGCGGTGCCTGTTCGTGCTGGATGTTGGGCAAGTGTACCAGTTTATTTGGCTCTTCAGTGTACTTTTTAAAGAGGTACTCAGATGTTAGCTGAGTCCAGAACATGAAAATATACACTCCTGGAAATGGAAAAAAGAACACATTGACACCGGTGTGTCAGACCCACCATACTTGCTCCGGACACTGCGAGAGGGCTGTACAAGCAATGATCACACGCACGGCACAGCGGACACACCAGGAACCGCGGTGTTGGCCGTCGAATGGCGCTAGCTGCGCAGCATTTGTGCACCGCCGCCGTCAGTGTCAGCCAGTTTGCCGTGGCATACGGAGCTCCATCGCAGTCTTTAACACTGGTAGCATGCCGCGACAGCGTGGACGTGAACCGTATGTGCAGTTGACGGACTTTGAGCGAGGGCGTATGGTGGGCATGCGGGAGGCCGGGTGGACGTACCGCCGAATTGCTCAACACGTGGGGCGTGAGGTCTCCACAGTACATCGATGTTGTCGCCAGTGGTCGGCGGAAGGTGCACGTGCCCGTCGACCTGGGACCGAACCGCAGCGACGCACGGATGCACGCCAAGACCGTAGGATCCTACGCAGTGCCGTAGGGGACCGCACCGCCACTTCCCAGCAAATTAGGGACACTGTTGCTCCTGGGGTATCGGCGAGGACCATTCGCAACCGTCTCCATGAAGCTGGGCTACGGTCCCGCACACCGTTAGGCCGTCTTCCGCTCACGCCCCAACATCGTGCAGCCCGCCTCCAGTGGTGTCGCGACAAGCGTGAATGGAGGGACGAATGGAGACGTGTCGTCTTCAGCGATGAGAGTCGCTTCTGCCTTGGTGCCAATGATGGTCGTATGCGTGTTTGGCGCCGTGCAGGTGAGCGCCACAATCAGGACTGCATACGACCGAGGCACACAGGGCCAACACCCGGCATCATGGTGTGGGGAGCGATCTCCTACACTGGCCGTACACCACTGGTGATCGTCGAGGGGACACTGAATAGTGCACGGTACATCCAAACCGTCATCGAACCCATCGTTCTACCATTCCTAGACCGGCAAGGGAACTTGCTGTTCCAACAGGACAATGCACGTCCGCATGTATCCCGTGCCACCCAAAGTGCTCTAGAAGGTGTAAGTCAACTACCCTGGCCAGCAAGATCTCCGGATCTGTCCCCCATTGAGCATGTTTGGGACTGGATGAAGCGTCGTCTCACGCGGTCTGCACGTCCAGCACGAACGCTGGTCCAACTGAGGCGCCAGGTGGAAATGGCATGGCAAGCCGTTCCACAGGACTACATCCAGCATCTCTACGATCGTCTCCATGGGAGAATAGCAGCCTGCATTGCTGCGAAAGGTGGATATACACTGTACTAGTGCCGACATTGTGCATGCTCTGTTGCCTGTGTCTATGTGTCTGTGGTTCTGTCAGTGTGATCATGTGATGTATCTGACCCCAGGAATGTGTCAATAAAGTTTCCCCTTCCTGGGACAATGAATTCACGGTGTTCTTATTTCAATTTCCAGGAGTGTATTTTACTAGACACTTAGCAATATCAACACATTTTCAGCAATGTGTACTACAAAGGGGGCAGGAGGAGTGGGGGTACTTTATGACCACCCTAAAGGAATTTTAAAATTGCAGATTTCTTCGATTTTTGTTAACTTTTACTCACATCATGCTTTTTAAAGAGATGTGGATGTGTCAGTAAGATCCTGAACCTGAAAATTTTGAATATGACTTTCACTGGGGTACGTGACATATACTCCGAACACTTAAATTTTCTGGGTTAAGTTCAACTGAAAAATTTAATAAATTTATGGAATCAGATAGAATAATTCATCAGAAACAATAATTTTTTTCAAAATTTTAAAATATAAAGTAATTGATTACATTACAATATTTTCAGAAGGGGGCACAAAAGGACCCCCCCGTATTACGAGGTTCCATGAAAAAGTTTTTGGTTTAAATTAATTAGTTAAACGCGTCAGATAAACTGTTAGTTTCGTTCTGATAAGCAACAGTAATCTGAATTGTAATCAGACTAAAAGCTCTGTATGACTATTATATCTCTAAAAGAAAGCAAATATTGTCGGTTTGAAATGGCATTGTTAATCCGCTGCGCGCAAGCGGGAGAGTCCGTTTTCGAGATACTGAATTGCGCAGAAGGCTCGTGATATAAGTGGCGTTGTGGCCGCGCTCGCCGTTTGCCGTCCTTTGACTTGGTGTGGACACGACACGTGTGGACAGACTCCTTAGTCTGAGGAGAGCGTCACGCCAGACGGTCATAGTCGTACGACTGGACTGTAACGGCGTCACAGGCAGCTGCGTTTTCAGTGACGCGCCGACCCTGTACCGCACGCAGGCGGTGAGTAGATAAATACCGTGAACTTGGCCACTCATTTCATTTTCTAAGCACAAGTCAGTAATAAAACCAAAATTTGTTTTCCAGTACACCGATTCACCTGTTGTAACTACTGGCCCCTTTCTCCTGGTGAATCGTTTTACAATTACGAATTGCTAGAAAAAATCATACTTGATTGTTAAATCCAGTAGTCGAACTCATAGAGCTGCTGTAAACATTTTGTGCTGCATTGCACTGAGCAACCATTTAGGTTGAAAAATCAGCTGCAATAGAGCAAAACCTCGCATTCGTCCCAGAATCTAAGTCGTGGTGGGAAACATTCGTTAAGAGAAACAATTTATCCCTTATAAATTAATTTAAAATACAGTAATGCATTCCGTGAAGAAAAAGTACTGAAAGTTTTATCTTATTCATGCCATTTACCCAAAGAAAATTATACATACAGTAATACGCACTTTATTATTCATGACCCGTAACTAATTCTTTTTTTATTCGGAAGCTATGTATAGTCATTTGCGACACAGCATTATCGTCAAATAACTTTGTAGCGCGCGTAGGCACTGCTTTATTGGGTCGATGATTTTCAGTGTATGATACAACCGATTTCCGTATTTTCAACATTTCTCACATTGCGCCGGAAGAGTGTTGCTTTGCTATTACCGCTGCCCCTACTCCTCTGAAGAACTCTTCTCCACTACTTCCTGCTGTGAAACACACTGCAACTCTGTAAGCTCTTCGGTGGTCATTTCTTTGTTGCTGTCTCCACAAACTCATCGATATCATTCTTATCCACTTCTAGTCCCATGCTCTTGGGCAGAGACACATTTCGTTGACTACAGGCTCCACAAGTACTGACTCAAATGCCTCAGAGTCACATTCGCCAACGCACTCTGGCCAAAGCTTCTTCCAAGCGGAAGAGAGAGTTCTCTTGGTAACCTCTTACCACGTCTTTTCGGTGATCTTGACAAAGGCAGCGATGTTGAAGTGATTTTTCCAAAACTCTCTGAGGGCGGTAGCTTCAGTCAACTCAAAACAGTGCTCGAAGAGTGCTTTTTGTGTAGAGCTTCTTAAAGTTAGAAACAATCTGCTAGTCCAAGGACTGCAGTAACGGAGTGGTGCTGGGAGCCAGAAATTGGATCTTGATGAACTGAAATTCTTCAAGGACGTTGCCTTGTAGGCCTGGAGAATGGGCAGCAGCATTGTCCATAGCAAGCAAGGCAGGTAGTGGCAGATTCATCTCATGGAAATATTTTTTCACCGAAGCACCAAAAACTTCATTGATCCAGTAACAATAAAAGATCAAGTGTCACACAAGCGTTGTTGTTGGACTTCCACACCACATTTAACCTGCTCTTCTGGACTGTACTCTTCTTGAAGGGTCGTTGAGTTTTTGAATGGTAAACAGGCAGCAGTTTAATTTTCAAGTCGCCGCTTGCATTGGCACAGAATAGCAGTATGAGACGGTCTTTCATTGGCTTGTGACCGGGCAATGCATTCGTCTCTGCTGTTACATAGGTAGTCTATGCTTCGGCATCTTTTTCGAGGATAGACCCATCTCGTCACAATTAAAAACCTGTTGCGGCAGGTAACTCTCAAAACCTACAAGCAGCTTGAAGTTGCTGATGAAGTTCTCTGCTGACTGTGTTGGAGCTGGCTGCTTCGATGTGCCTCACAACGTTGTGGATGCCGGTTCTTCGCTTAAACTCTCTCGAACCATTCACGGCTTCATTTAAACACTTTTTTGCCGTTGATGATCCTGCTCTTTTCTTAACGAAGTCGGGGAAAATCATTCTCGCTTTTTCACTGACGATGTTCCCGTTGACTGCAATTGCTGTTCATTTATCCATATGTTCAAATGTGTGTGAATTCCTAAGGGACGAAACTGCTGAGGACACCGGTCCCTAGACTTACACGCTACTTAAACTAAATTAAACTAACTTATGCTGAGAACAACACACACACCCATGCCCGAGGGAGGACTCGAACCTGCGGCAGGAGGGGTCGCGCAGTCCGTGACATGGCGCCTTAGCCCGTGTGGCCACTCTGCGCGGCTCTCCATATAAGGAACAACCTTTCGACGTCGTCCAGAAACGAAACCGTTGTTTAGATACACTTGGCACTCGCTCTGAATCATCTATCTCCTTAATCTTGTTCTTGTTCTTGAGGAGAGTGCAAATAATTGAGGTACACCGATTCTATGTGCGTGCTAAGCCAGCAACGTTCACACAACATTTGTGTTTTTCATTTCTTGTGTCATTTTCTTTCTCTTATGGTCGTGTTCTTGCGGCTTTATCTTCGGTGATATTTCTACGAAGGTTATTAAAATTTGCCCACGAAAATACGCTGTGTGAACTCAAGTTTATAAAAATGTGTGATCACAAGCGGCACTAAAATTGTAGCAGAAAGAGCGCTAACGCCAGAGTACAGTATGTATTAAAGACATTGTTCATATACCGCTGCCGACAGTAAAAGGTGTTCCTATTCTTGAACGTTTCCTCCGCCGCGCGCGAACGGCTGGTGACGTCACACTAAATCGTCGTCACTCGTTATGCGAACATCACTCGTTAAGCGACTCTCATTTTACAATTTATTGTGCACTTTATGCGAATTCCGCCTTATGGGAGGGGCTCGTTAAACGAGGTTCCACCGTATTGCATTTACGCCGTTAATATTTATTGTTGAAGTATTATACATCTATTCGAATTAGGGAACAGCGGTAACATGAGCCATTTAAGCTAAAAGTGGTACGAAACTTCTGTTGTTTTGAAATACGGTATAATTGCATAAAATCTTTTCTTGAACATTTGTTTTTGCGTAAATTGTGAAAAACGATTTCTAACCGAAACGACACGCAGCAAGAAAAGATTTTCTAAGACTTGTAATCTGAGACGTTTCGGGTAGTACAACAAAATACAGACTTTTAAATTAAAAAAATGTTTTTGGTGTTTTTGTGGTACCGGCAAATTTATCCGTCTGTAAATAAAAAGTACAAGCTATTAAAAAAACAGTTGGTTAAAAAATATTTCATCTTACGGTCGATTTAACTTGACACAACGCATTAAACTTGGGGCTGAGGTTTTCCATAATTACTTCTTAATAAAATTTTGATAGAAATCTTCTCCTGACAATTTCTTTTCTCTGTGAAACCCTTATCGCAGTTTTAAATTTTCTTCCCAATTGTAATCGAACCTCTGAAATTCAATTTTAGCTGGTGGCATTCACCTGGAATCTCAGTCTCTCAAATGAGCTGCAAGCGTTTCTTCGTAACTTTCGTCATATTGGTTTGAAGAACCTCAGTCGAGATTTCTTAGCTGTCTGCTGACTCCCTAGAATGATGCTAATCTCTTTTGCAGTGTAGTTCTAGGAACGTTAGAACGATCGGCAGCAGGCATTTCGGTCATTTCGTCTTCCAGCACTCTTGACTACTTGTTTTATTGCAGTCTCAGACCACACTCCTCGATCCTTAACCTTGCCATCGTGCCCTAAAAATGAAACCAAAATTACCTACATGACTCATACCACCCGAATTTGGTATGGGCCATACTACCCGACTGATATTACACATTAAAACATGGCGGAAACAGAAATCTGCTTGAGTGAACAGAACTTCACTGTTACGATACAGCCGGCCGGTGTGGCCGTGCGGTTCTAGGCGCTTCAGTCTGGAACCGCGTGACCGCTACGGTCGCAGGTTCGAATCCTGCCTCGGGCATGGATGTGTGTGATGTCCTTAGGTTAGTTAGGTTTAAGTAGTTCTAAGTTCTAGGGGACTGATGACCACAGATGTTGAGTCCCATAGTGCTCAGAGCCATTTGAACCATTTTTTTGTTACGATGCAATCTACGTTAGTCCTCGTGAATATTAATACTAGTATGATGACATAAATGTTTACCTTTAAAACCATAAACCTATGCTGAAAATTATACCGTTCACCGCTTCTACACTCAAAAGCGCATAAAATTTACTTGTGACACAAACCCTACAGCTACATCACTCAAATTCTAGTAAACATCGGAATGATGTCTGAGCTTTATTATAAGCCGTGCATGCGTCGACTGTTTAGCGGCAAACCCAAAAAAACCAGGTGGCCCTTACTGCACGCCGGCACATACTACCCTACTAATTTTTCTAAGTGCTATATCAATGACATCAATGACGATCAAATATTCTGATACGAATACCTGACTGGATAGTTCATGATTCATTATTGTTATCAGTTCTATTTCTTGAAATTGTTAGGCAGATCGAAGTGATTTCAACAGCTTTGCTTCGTTACACGGCAGTGAGACCAGCGCTGACATTTCAATTAAATATGTCATGAATCCTTTCCTGAGACAGTTTTAATGTTACTATTCCCGGTGCTTTGGCGTTATTTTTATGGTGGGTCTAAACTTACATACACTCACACACACTCATACACACACACACACACACACACACACACACACACACACACACAATGATTAGCCAAAACATCATGGCCACCTATTTAATAGCATGCTGGTCCATCTATGGAGGGCAATGCAGCAGCGATACGGCGTAGCACGAATTGTTCTGTAGGTTTCAGGAGGTGTGTGGCACCAGATATCTACGTACAGGTCACACATTTCTCGCGAATTACGGTTTGTGGGCGCGGAACTGGTGCCCGATAGTGTCCCAGGTGTGTTCCATCGGGCCCAGAACTGGCGACTTGGTGGCCAAGACATGGACGTGAGTTCCCTATCACGCTGCTCAAACCACTATAGCAAGATTCTGGCCTTGTAACGCGGACAGGTATCTTGCTGGAAGATGCCATCGCCGTTGGGGAAAACACCAAGAATGAAAGGGCACAGGTGTCCGCAGTAATGTTCACTAGTCCACAGCTGTAATGGTGCCTCCGGCTATTAGCTTAGCCTCCGTGGAAGCTCGGGTGTCCCCTATACCAAATATTTCCGTCCACCAAGCTACATCCTTAGCATGTGTACAGAAATCGTCATCGACCTGGTGTAGCAAAAAACGTGATTCATTCGACCAAACTTCACGTTTCATTGATCCAGAATCGCGTATCGATGTTCCATGCCCACTGCAATGGTAAATGAAGACATCATTGGGTCAACATGGGGAAGCGTAAGAGTAATCTGCTGCAGAGTCCCACACTGAACAACGTGCACTGATCGGTGTGCCCCACAACACTTGCGTCTGCACTACCTTTGTACTCAGTTGTCAGGTCAACCACAAACCGCACCTGTAGTGCTTAACAGAGCGGTCAAGTCTGTGGTGAGGTTGGGACGAAAAAAATGGCTCTAAGCGCTATGGGACTTAACATCCGAGGTCATCAGTCCCCTAGACTTAGAACTACTTAAATGTAACTAACCTAAGGACATCACACACATCCATGCCCGAGGCAGGATTCGAACCTGCGACCGTAGAAGCAGCGCGGTTCCGGACTGAAGCGCCTAGAACCGCTCAGGTGCGAACGTTCAGCACGATATCACCTACTTGTTTCACCGTCTTTCAATCACATTCCATAGACTGTGTAATCCTATTTGTGACAAGTCCGATAATCAATCATTAAAAATCGTATTCCTTGATGTTAAAGAGTACTCTGCAGACACACTTTACTCTGATATGCAAGTTGTGACAACAGCTCCCTATAGACCTACATCGGTAAAGTTTCGTGTAGGCCCTAATTTTTTATTTTTGTTTTCTTTATTACGCAGTCTGTCAGTGTGCTATAGTTCGCAATCAACATTAGCCCTGCAGATTCCTCCTAATATATTCCGAAAACAGACGTTCAGTGTCAGTAGCATGCATGAAGAAAGACTGACCTTACCTCTCTCTATGAGGCCGAATTTGTGTAAATATAGTGTTGTGGTCATTCCACGATATGTACACTAGTTGATCAAAAGTATCCGGACACCCCTATGTAATGAGCGAGTGACCCCTAGATGTCACGAGAGGCGGACCCACCGGTGCAAAGGGAGTCGTAGAGTATTGTATTGTCGGTATAGAAGTAGTAACAGCTGGCTGTTCTGGTCAGGAGAGCTAAGTAATTTCGAACGTGGACTAGTAATTGCGTATCATCTGAGCAACAAATCCATCAGATACATTTCAGCCATTCTAAAGCTATCCCTGGCGACTATATGTGATGTGACTGTGAAATGAACAGTGAAGGAGCAACCACAGCCACACCAAGGCCATGCAGACCTCATGCAGTGATGGTGTAAGTAGGTTGTTTAGGTTTTTTTATTGGTAACGCCACGTAGCGCCCTGTATGAAAATCACTGGCTGTGCTGTGTGCAGTCTGTCGCTGGTTTGCATTGTTGTTTGCTATTGTAGTGTTGGGCAGCTTGACGTGAACAGCGCGTAGCGTTGCGCAGTTGGAGGTGAGCCGCCAGCAGTGGTGGATGTGGGGAGCGAGATGGCGGATTTCCATCAGAGACAGTACATTTGTAAGAATGGGTGTCATGAAATGCTATATATATTATGACTTTTGAACACTATTAAGGTAAATACATTGTTTGTTCTCTATCAAAATCTTTCATTTGCTAACTATGCCTATCAGTAGTTAGTGCCTTCAGTAGTTAGAATCTTTTATTCAGCTGGCAGTATTGGCGCATGCTGTATTGCAGTAGTTTGAGTAACGAAGATTTTTGTGAGGTAAGTGATTCATGAAAGGTATAGGTTATTGTTAGTCAGGGCCATTCTTTTGTAGGGATTTTTGAAAGTCAGATTGCGTTGCGCTAAAAATATTGTGTGTCAGTTTAAGCACAGTCATTTATAATTTTTTTAAGGGGACGTTTCAATGGACACAGACCATCGAGCATGCGGAAGCTGGCTCTAAAAAACCGCATGAGAACAGAGGACAGAATCACTCGCGGGTTTCAAACGGCTAACAGCAGGCCAGCTAGCAAAATTATTCAACGTAGGGAATGAAAAGGAATTGGGTATAATGGTTGACCACCTCCCCGTAAGACATATCTGTCGTCAATGCTAAGCAACGCTTGAGGTGGTGTTCAAAAATAGTTCAAATGGCTCTGAGCACTATGGGACTTAACTTCTGAGGTCATCAGTCCCCTAGAACTTAGAACTACTTAAACCTAACTAACCTAAGGACATCACACACGTCCATGCCCGAGCAGGATTCGAACCTGCGACCGTAGCGGTCGAGCGGTTCCAGATTGTAGCGCCTAGAACCGCTCGGCCACTCCAGCCGGCCTGAGCTGGTGTAAAGCGCGATCCACTGGACGGTGGATCACTGAAAACGAGTGGTTTGGGGAGATAAATTACGCTGCATCCTGTGGTAATCCGATGGAAAGCTTTGGATTTAGCTAATGCCCGGAAAACTTTAGCTTCCAGTATGTGTTGTGCCAACGGTGAAGTGCAGACCAAGTGGTGTTGCGATTCGGGTGTAATTTTGGTGGTTACGGTTTGGAAACGGTAAATCCGAAAAGATATGAACACATTTTACGGCATTGTGTTCTGTGTATAGTTGAGCAACAGTTCGGACGCGATGTTGGTGTCAACATGACAATTCAGCCTGTCGTAAAACAACATCTGTGAGCCAGTGACTAGTGTACAATAATAGCCCTCGAATTGACTGGCCTGCTCAGAGTTCCGACGTGAGTCCAATGGAACACATTTGGGATGAGTTAGAACGTCGACTTCGCACCAGACCTCAGCGTACAAAGTCAGTAGCTGGTTTCGGCTCTTGAGGAAAAATGGGCTGTCATTCCTCCATAGACATCCAGACACCTCAATGAAACCGTCCTCAATAGAGTTCAAGCCGTCATACAGGTGAAGGTTGGACAGACTCCATATTAATATCCACTAAAAGGTGCCTGGGTATTCTTGATCGCCGCGCGGAGTGGCCGCGTGGTTTGAGGCACCATGTCACGGACTGCGCGGCCCCTCCCGCCGGAGGTTCGAGTCCTCCCTCAGGCATGGGTGTGTGTGTGTTGTTCTTAGCATAAGTTAGTCTAAGTAGTGTGTAAGTCTAGGGATTGATGACCTATGCAGTTTGGTCCCTTAATAACTCACCCTCACACATTTATTCTTGATCAAATAGTGTAATTGCCAGAACCGTCTGTTGCTGAGCATATATGGGATACTGATTGTGTCAGTAACATTCTACTAGAGAAACTAAGTTTGTATGGGAAACCCGATGTCTGCATTAGTCTCTGTTTAAGAAGCAAAAGAAGGAACGAAATTTGCGGATCAACGCCCCGTCGAGGACGAAGTCGTTAGATCTGGGGCACAAACTTTTCAAATAAATAGTCCTGGTTATTTGCCTTCAGTAATTTAGAGAAAACACAGAAACTCTACATCTGGATGACTCGAGCAGGATTGGAACTGCTTTACTTCCGAATGCGAGTCCACTGTCTTAAGTACTGCTTTCCACACCATCGATCATGTGCACATTTCCTTTATTCTACGTCACTGATCCATAACGTTTGCATCAGGAGGCAGAAATAGTGCTTCTTGCAGATGATATAACCTCTATTGTCAAACCGAAAAAAAGCATCAACAGGAAACTAGTAAATCATGATTTTCTTAGATCATTAACTAATATTCCACAAATAAGCTATCATTATGACGAAATTATTATTATTATTATTATTATAGTTTTGTTATTAAAGTTTGAAATAAAACTGCTCACATAATGTAGAAGTGTCAAAAATAATCTCACCTCTTCTTAACGTTGCACATTTAAAATAATAATGATAATAATAATAACTAACAGAGGAGAATAATAATAATAACTAACAGAGGAGAAAGTTCTAAGTTCTTGGATGTGTATAATAATGAAACTTTAAACTGGGAAAAATCATGCAGTAGTCGTCCCAAAACATTAGATTCAACCTCTTTTAACGTAAGAATAACTGACAACTTCGGAACCATAGAACTCTATAAATCAAAGTATCTTACATATTTTCATTTATTGATTTCTTACATAATTATATTCTGTAGTAGCTCCTACCTTAAGAAAAAATATTTATTTCACGAAAGAAAATAATTAGAAGTATTTTGTAATTCACACAGACAGATTTTGCGAAGATCTGATGAAACAACTGGGCAAATTGACCACAGCCCCAAAGTACGTATATTAATCGTGGACTATTTTTGTCAAGTCATTTGTAGTTTGAGAGTATATGATCTATTCACGGATATGTTGCTAGGAGTAAACAAAATCTATACCTTTCTATAGTGAACCTAACACCCAGCATCCTAGCACCGTGGTGAAGAAAGGTTGCACTTTACTTGCAGTAAAGCCAAAAGCCCAGCCATGGGCTTGCGCCGCACACTTTGCCTTTACCTTATACAATTTCTCGTTCAGTTGACTCGCTACATGTTTCAACGTTCGTCGCCAGTAATATCTGTGGGATGTGGAACTGACTTTGGTAGACCAGCTCCTGGTATAGCCTGCATTACTGATGATATCTCTTTAGCAAATACGACGACATTTCGAAATGGTATGTATCGCTGTCTTCCAAGATGACGCCTGCATTTCCTTGATCGTCTCTATGCGCGGTTGGAAAACTTTATCGTAGCTACAACAGGCTTTTACAGGTACTGCAGCAGTCTAGGATAATCTGTGCATAAGAACACCGTCATAAGCACATCATCTTGTGATTATAATTACATGCTGTTCGCAACCTGTGTAAAAGTGAACAAATCATGTAAAGTCTTATTGGATTGTTGAGGTCCAGTGTTTTCCAGTTCGGTAGGTGTACATTTCTTACAGCAATTATACAAGGTTACCATTGTGTTTGTGAGACTTCATGGAGATCATGCAACCATAATAACTTCCGATCAACCCAGCACGACTTTAGGACTATTAATCTATCTCATAATATAATGGCCCAACTCGATTGGCCCAGCGGAGACACTCTAAGAATGATATGTGAAATAATTTCTACTACCTTCAAATTTTGAGAATACGTAATTTTATGATGGACTATGGTTGATGCTTTTTTCGGTTTGACAATAGAGGTTATGATGGACTATGGTTTCAGACCGGGAAGATCAACAACGGACCTCATATTTGCGGTAAGGCAACTGCAGGAAAGGCACTATGAGTACGGGAAGGACTTAATCATGGCCTTTTTAGATATTGAGAAGGCGTATGACAGTATCTATAGGGACAAGCTCTGGGATGTGCTGAACGCAAAAGGGATAGATGAAGAGATAACACGAAAAGTCAGAAAAATGTATGAGGGAAGTGAGAGTTGTGTGAAAGTGGGGAGGGAACGTACTGCATGGTTCAAGCTGGAAAATGGGCTGCAACAGGGAAGTGCACTTTCGCCTTTATTGTTTATTATTGTTATGGATGAAATCCTACAGCAAGTATCAGATGCAATTGGAGATCATAAAATGAAAGCAGTGCTTTTTGCCGATGACCTGATGTTATGGGGAAATTGCGAGAAGGAAGTGCAAGAGCAGTTAGATGCATGGGAGGCAACGGCAGCACAATATGGAATGCATTTCTCTGCAAAGAAACGTGAAATAATCGTCACAACAAGGAAGAAGAATGGGCCAAATGTGGATATAACTTGTGGAGGGGAAAAACTGCAAGTGGTAGAGAACTTCAAGTACCAGGGAAGCGTGATTGAAAGTAAGGGGGGAAACGCAATGGAAATAAATGAAAGGTGCAGAAAAGCAGGGCAGTTCTACAAATGCATTAGGGGGCTTATTTGGAGCAAGGAGGTGCCACAGAAATCCAAGGGAATTATATACCGAACCTACTTTGTCCCCATATTGGCATACGGAAGTGAGACATGGGTAATGCACAAAAGCGACAAAAGTAGAATACAAGCTAGTGAAATGAAGTTCCAGAGGAGCAGGTTGAGTGTAACAAGACGAGACAGATTGCTAATGTGTATGTGAGGGAAAGACTAAAGGAGGAACCAGTACAGGACAGGATAGAAAAGTCAAGACTGCAGTGGTATGGACACATGAAGAGAATGGATGAGGGAAGAATTCCAAAGAGGATGTTTGATCTGCAACTGGAGGGGAAGAGGCCCAGAGGAAGACCAAGAGATACACTCCTGGAAATGGAAAAAAGAACACATTGACACCGGTGTGTCAGACCCACCATACTTGCTCCGGACACTGCGAGAGGGCTGTACAAGCAATGATCACACGCACGGCACAGCGGACACACCAGGAACCGCGGTGTTGGCCGTCGAATGGCGCTAGCTGCGCAGCATTTGTGCACCGCCGCCGTCAGTGTCAGCCAGTTTGCCGTGGCATACGGAGCTCCATCGCAGTCTTTAACACTGGTAGCATGCCGCGACAGCGTGGACGTGAACCGTATGTGCAGTTGACGGACTTTGAGCGAGGGCGTATAGTGGGCATGCGGGAGGCCGGGTGGACGTACCGCCGAATTGCTCAACACGTGGGGCGTGAGGTCTCCACAGTACATCGATGTTGTCGCCAGTGGTCGGCGGAAAGTGCACGTGCCCGTCGACCTGGGACCGGACCGCAGCGACGCACGGATGCACGCCAAGACCGTAGGATCCTACGCAGTGCCGTAGGGGACCGCACCGCCACTTCCCAGCAAATTAGGGACACTGTTGCTCCTGGGGTATCGGCGAGGACCATTCGCAACCGTCTCCATGAAGCTGGGCTACGGTCCCGCACACCGTTAGGCCGTCTTCCGCTCACGCCCCAACATCGTGCAGCCCGCCTCCAGTGGTGTCGCGACAGGCGTGAATGGAGGGACGAATGGAGACGTGTCATCTTGAGCGATGAGAGTCGCTTCTGCCTTGGTGCCAATGATGGTCGTATGCGTGTTTGGCGCCGTGCAGGTGAGCGCCACAATCAGGACTGCATACGACCGAGGCACACAGGGCCAACACCCGGCATCATGGTGTGGGGAGCGATCTCCTACACTGGCCGTACACCACTGGTGATCGTCGAGGGGACACTGAATAGTGCACGGTACATCCAAACCGTCATCGAACCCATCGTTCTACCATTCCTAGACCGGCAAGGGAACTTGCTGTTCCAACAGGACAATGCACGTCCGCATGTATCCCGTGCCACCCAACGTGCTCTAGAAGGTGTAAGTCAACTACCCTGGCCAGCAAGATCTCCGGATCTGTCCCCCATTGAGCATGTTTGGGACTGGATGAAGCGTCATCTCACGCGGTCTGCACGTCCAGCACGAACGCTGGTCCAACTGAGGCGCCAGGTGGAAATGGCATGGCAAGCCGTTCCACAGGACTACATCCAGCATCTCTACGATCGTCTCCATGGGAGAATAGCAGCCTGCATTGCTGCGAAAGGTGGATATACACTGTACTAGTGCCGACATTGTGCATGCTCTGTTACCTGTGTCTATGTGCCTGTGGTTCTGTCAGTGTGATCATGTGATGTATCTGACCCCAGGAATGTGTCAATAAAGTTTCCCCTTCCTGGGACAATGAATTCACGGTGTTCTTATTTCAGTTTCCAGGAGTGTAGATGGGTGAAGGGAGTGAAGGAATGTGTGACGAGAAGAGGAGAGAACTGGACGGAGGTGGAAGAGGGGGAATGGTGGAAAGACAGAACACGATGGAGAGGCTTGTGTTCCCGACAGACCCAGCCAGTGGCTGGAAACTGTCCAAGATGATGATGATGATGGACTATTTTCCCTTTCTGTACTCTATTGCCTTGGTCATCGGTGAGAGGCTGTGCACCCATGCAAATGACCTTGTATTTTTATTTTTGTCCCTGCTGGTTTTATTATGCCAATCTTCCAGACGCCCTAGCGCTGCTCTCGGAACTGAAGCCACGCTGACTTGCGTTTTGTGTGCGTAGCTTCTCTCTCCAGTACGACAATGGCTTCTCGCGGCCGCTGCCGCTACCGTCAATTATGGTTATTAAGCACAATCAAAATTCAAATATCTCGTGATGCTAGGATCCGATCACGAAGCACTTTTCCCCAATATCACTTTAATAATAATTCACACGCACATTTACGTTAAGTCTCCACCTGATTCCTTAGCTTAATCTTTATTTTAATCCGCTAACTAAGTAGCTGGAGTGAGCGTGCGCAGCGAAGAGTCATAGCACTGCCATGTCTGAGGCTGCACCAAATTTTGCGATTGTAACAGTGTCTGAGTTCGTTCGATGTCATACTTACTTGATAAGGATTTCAAACACTGAATACTCTAGAATTGGTCATACTAGTGTCTTGTACGCGATCTTCTTTACAAATGCACTGCACTTTCCCGGCTGGCCGCTGTGGGCGAGCGGTTCTAGGCGCTTCAGTCCGGAACCGCGCTGCTGCTACGGTCGCATGTTCGAATCCTGCCTCGGGCAAGGATTTGTGTGATGTCCTTAGGTTAGTTAGCTTTAAGTAGTTCTACGTCTAGGGGACTGATGACCTCAGATGTTAAGTCCCATAGTGCTTAGAGCCATTTGAACCATTTGCACTTTCCCAGAAAACTTCTAAGAAATCTAAGTCTTCCGTTTGTCTTCCATATTTCTGATTTTCAGTGGTCATCCCAACTGACATTACATCTTACAAGGGAATGGTCCAATCCCACATGTCGAAACCTAACCTGAAATTTTTCGCGCAGGAAGAATACACCGAAAGAAATGCACTTTCTTAATTTTAGCTGCTAAGACGCACTGTAAGTATACCCACGAAAATCTTGAAGTTACTCATTTTTGCTGGAAAAATAACTGTTAAAACAGCGATTTGTACAGTCCTAGTGCGCAAATCGGCGAATAAGCAGACGCAGCGGTGACAAGAGGACAAAGTGCGTGTAGCGTGAAGTCCAGAGAACATACATCTGAATTTTAAGCACTTAAACCATACCAAAAATGTCTCAAACTATTAATTTTTTGAACAACTTGCGGTTCATATCGACATCTAAACCGCTGTATATGCTTGTAGAAATACATGATAACACAGTGTGCTGTCTTACAATATATTTATTCACTACCGGTTTCGATGAAGGACCATCTTCACAGTGAAAAAACTTGTGGCAACTTCATATGGCATACGTGCTGTTTAACCAGGAAAGTATATGCCGTTACTGACATGAAAACATAATAAAATTGACATTTAACGCCATAGTACAGGTTTACCCAAGCAAAAACCACGTTGAAAATGTGTCTTTTCGTCGTCCTCCTAAAGAAGTGTCGTCATGCTCAGGCCAAGGGTTCAACAAAAGCAATGAATTATTTTCTGTAAATGGTAGGAAGACGTTTCAGATGTAACACTGAAAATTATTCTCTGCTATTTTTCCAGGTTTGCAACGTCGTTTGCATGACTTTTGCAAGTAAACAGGCCTTGTTTTAAAATTTCTGGTCCTGATGACAAAGTGCAATTTAACAAAACCTGACTGATTGACTTTATACGCAACTTTTATGAGATAACAAAAAGCTTCGTCTTCACGTGAGCCACTTACTTGACATAAATGACGTAATTCTGCGACTTCCTTTTCTGTGCAATTTCCTGAATCTGTTTAACCAGGTTAAAGAAGCCTGGAAATCCGTAGTGTTCATCTGCATTGCAGTACAAAGCACCCAATATCATAGATATCCCTCTGTAACTCTGCACTGACTATCACAAGCAGTTCTAAACCTGGAATAGTTTTTCTTTCACACTTTTGCGAGTTTCATTTCGGCAGTTATTTCGTACTTCGTGTAAACTTTTCCTCCATTTCTACAATTCAACGAAACCAGTTTTGGACACTGCTTAAGTTTAAGCGTTTTCTCCAACCTTGTTTAACCAAAAAATGTGCAGACTGTTCTTTCTCACTGAAAGCTATTACTGCACATGTTTTCTTTAGGCTTGGGAGGTTCCCTATTTTCGTTGTGCATTTTGATTGTCACAACAATAATCATTCGAACCACTATTCAGGTAATCGTCCAAGTTATTTCCTGTTTGTTCTAATGGTTCCACATTTTCTAACAAAATGTTGCCAACATTGGAATGAACGTCCAAGCAATTAACTAATAAATGACACATAGTTAGGTCTTTAGGAGTAGTAGGTGAGTTTGATTGTATACCACATTTTTCATATTTCATCTTTGTAAGATTGAAAACATTAATTGAATTCCACGTTATTTTGAAACTCTGGAACCTGCACAAAAACAGATGCTATTAGCAAACATAAACCAAGAACTCCCGAAGAAAATTAATTCAGCTTAATCTCCATTGTTAACCCTGAGCGATTCTGCAAAGGCAACTGCTAATTATTATGGATATTAAACGAGCTGCAAATTCGAGTGAACTGTGAACAATTGTGTCAGAGAAATTATGAACAGAAATTGAACGTCGCTTAACAAAGTACGATCGCCTTTTGCCGTGTTATCTGTTTACCCATGTCCCGTCCATCAAGGCTAAGTGGCCGCCGTGTTCCGCATGCACTGTCTGCTACACCTACGGCAGGGTATACATTTCGCCAGCCATCTGATGAGCTACGAATTTGGCAAATTTCAACATTTTTTTGAAAAATACTTGCAGTTTGTCTGAGCAGCTAAAATTTAGACGTTGTGTTTCCTTCGGTGTATTCTTCCCATATAAAAAAAAAAAAAATTCAGGGCAGCTTTCGACATGTCGGGTTGAACTGTTCCCTTATTAGCGTTCCCGTAAATCCTTATACTATTCTACATGCTCAGTTTGTTCAGTATTAATCTCGTAATCTGATATTATCAGGGTTTTTCCTCTTTGTTGCAGTCATTATCTTACATTTATCCACATTTAAAGAGAGTTACCATTCATTAAAACACTTGGAAATTGCTTTCGAGTGTTTCTTAATTTCCTTAACATCGCCCATCGGTGATACTTCCCTATAGCCACCAGTATCAATTAATAATCTCGGCTGGTCCCGGTGGAGGTTCGAGTCCTCCCTCGGGCATGGGTGTGTGGGTTTGTCAAAAAAATGGTTCAAATGGCTCTGAGCACTATGGGACTCAACTGCTGTGGTCATAAGTCCCCTAGAACTTAGAACTACTTAAACCTAACTAACCTAAGGACAGCACACAACACCCAGCCATCACGAGGCAGAGAAAATCCCTAACCCCGCCGGGAATCGAACCCGGGAACCCGGGCGTGGGAAGCGAGAACGCTACCGCACGACCACGAGATGCGGGCGTGGGTTTGTCCTTATGATAATTTAGGTTATGTGGTGTGTAAGCTTAGAGACTGATGACCTTAGCAGTTAAGTCCCATAAGATTTCACACACATTTGAACATCAGTTAATAATCTTATACTGAAACTGATGCTATCTGATAAGTCATTTTTGTTCATTGAGAAGGATTGTATAAGGGGTAGTGCTAAAATTTTAATTATTACCTTGAAAAAATAAAGATAATTTTTGTTTGACTATAGGTAACTGTCTCTTGTCTCTGTTGACACTGAATTTTCTGGACCATACTACCACAGCATGCCGCTGCTGGAGCCAAGAGAAAATCTGGTCGTCTGGATGAGCTGACACTGCTGCGTCATTGCCACTACTGCAGACAACGAATTAGCGTAGTTTACCAGTCTGTCGCGCCATTTTGTTATGATTGCAGTAGCAGTATGGTACAGTGCTGTGGACTGGGGATTTCAGCGTTTACCAGTACAGCAGACATCTAGCTGCTACCAAGCAAAAAATTAACTTTATATTTGAAGGTGATGATTAAAACGAAGAGACAAGTTAGGGCAATCACTAAGATATCAAATAAAATACTAATGCAATTAAATGAATTTTGCTACTTGGGAAATGCAACTGGTGACGCTAAGATTATAATACATACTAAAAGAAGAGCTGCACTGACTAAACCAACCTTCATAAATAAGAGTAATTTGTAACAAATTATTATCTAGAATTAAAAGAATGAAATACGTCGAAGACATTTCTTTTTTTCTTTTTTGTAGTCTTTCGGTACCTACCCGTACAGCCATGTCAGCACTGGAAATATGATCCTACAATTATTTTGACACTGCAGAGTACACATTAGTTTAAGTCGTACCCTAGTGGGAAGCTACATAGGCTTAACAGAGGACAGCCGGCCGGGGTGGCTGAGCGGTTCTAGGCGCTACAGTCTGGAACCGCGCAACCGCTACGGTCGCAGGTTCGAATCCTGCCTCGGGCATGGATGTGTGTGATATCCTTAGATTAGTTAGATTTAATTAGTTGTAAGTTCTAGAGCACTGATGACCTCAGAAGTTAAGCCCCATAGTCCTCAGAGCCATCTGAACCATTAACAGATGACAGATTCCAACATGCAACAAATTTTATGTCCACGCTATACCGAAACGAGTAAAAAGACGAAAATGTAACACAGGATACACAGAGTAGTATGCTATAATAATCCTACTGGTAACACAATAAAAAACAATAAAACGGCGTCGGTACAAATCTGGAATACTCCCAATTCAATCCATATTAATTACTATGTATCTAAATTAACAACAAAATGTTCTTTTGTATTTCATGTAAGAATTGTTTCAAAAGCTGCAGTTAGAGGAATGAATGTTTGTGCAGGTCTGTAAGTACCATTTAGAAAGATATTTATTTGGAACATTTTAAGCTACAGTTGCGGAGGGTAGCTCTATCGAAGGAAGGAAAGATAAAAAATGGAAGCAGTAGAGACGTGGATATGGTGAAGAGCCACAGAACCATCCTGGAATGAAAGAAAATCTAACGAAAAAATTCTAAAACAAGTTAAAGAGTGAAGGACAGGGGCTAACATGACAAAGAGAAGAAAAACTACCTGGTTTGGACACCTATTTCGACTAAAAAGCTGCATTAAAAACCTGTTAGAAGTAAAAACCCGGGAAAAAAAGCAAGAGGCACGAGCACAGCATCCATATTACGAAGTGTTATCCGTAGAATGGATTGCAGCATATACTAAAAAACCTAAACTAGACTCCGTCCGAACAGGCCTTGGAAGGCCCAACGATATCGACCGGCCGCCGTGTCATCCTCAGCACAGAAGCGTCACTGAATGCGGATATGGAGGGGCATGTGTTCAGCACACCGCTCTCCCGGCCGTATGTCAGTTTACGAGACCGGAGCCGCTACTTCTCAAAGTAGCTCCTCAGTTTTCCTCATAAGGGCTGAGTGTACCCCGCTTGCCAACAGCGCTCGGCAGACCGGATGGTCACCCATCCAAGTGCTAGCCCAGCCCGACAGCACTTAACTTCGGTGATCTGACGGGAAGCCGTTGGTTTGCAGCATATACTGGGTGTTTACAATGAAAATACAGTTATTCACAGAGGTCCTGTGTGCGCTGTAAATATCGTATGGCAGCGAAACTGATAGATATTCTAATACGGAACCGATTTATGCTGGAAAAAAGATTTAGCTCCAATTTTGGTCACCAGGTGCAAATCTGGCGCTGTACAGCATCTGGCCGACGTCCACAGTGCGCATATTGAATAAACTGTGTCAGTGGTGCTTAACATTAGCATCAACGTTACGCCTTTCTCACTTTTTTATCCATTTCTGCCCACATCGCATTCGTAATTCATTACATGTGGAAACATTTCTATAAGTCTCTCTCGCATTCACAGCGCCAGATTTTCACCTGGTGGCCAAAATTGGAACCAAATTTTTTCCAGCATAAATCGGTTCCTCATTAACACATTAGAATATATTTTATTTTTATTTTTATTTACACGTCAAGTTCCGTAGGACCAAATTGACGAGAAAATCTCCAAGGTCATGGAGCGTGTCAGCACATGAAATTACAACATAGAAGTTATAACAGATAAAAATAAAATCTTTATAAACCCGAAAAAATTAAGTCCACAAGTTTAAGTAAACACAATCAACAATACTAAAAAGCTGCATTAAAAACCTGTTAGAAGTAAAAACCCGGGAAAAAAATCAAGAGGCACGAGCAGAACATCCATATTACGAAGTGTTATCCGTAGAATGGATTGCAGCATATACTAAAAAGCTAAACTAGACTCCGTCCGAACAGGCCTTGGAAGGCCCAACGATATCGACCGGCCGCCGTGTCATCCTCAGCACAGAAGCGTCACTGAATGCGGATATGGAGGGGCATGTGTTAATGTTTCAAGGAACTCCTCGACAGAATAGAAGGAGTGACCCGTTAGGAAACTCTTCAGTTTCGATTTGAAAGCGAGTGGATTGCTGCAAGGATTTTTGAATTCGAGTGGGAGCTTATTGAAAATGGATGCAGCAGTATACTGCACACCTTTCTGCATATGAGTCCAAATATAGGTTTGCTTTATGCCGTGTATTAACTGAGTGGAAGTTGCTTATTCTTGTGAATAAGCTAACATTCTTAACAAGGAGGAATATATATATTCAGAGGTCAATGTCAAAATACGCAGACTTGTGAACAGGGGTCGACAAGAGGTTCCTGAACTTACACAACTTACTGCCTGAACCGCCCGTTTCTGAGCCAAACATATCCTTTTGGAATGGGAACAGTTACCCCAAAATATTATACCATACGACATAAGCGAATGAAAATAAGCAAAGTAGACTAATTTTCGTATCGAACGATCACTCACTTCAGATACCTTTCTAATAGTAAAAATAGCAGCATTAAGTCTTTGGACAAGATCCTGAACGTGGGCTTTCCACTACAGCTTAATCTATCCGAACACCTAGAAATTTGAACTGTTCAGTTTCACTAATCATATGCCCATTCTGTGAAATCAAAACGTCAGGTTTTGTTGAATTGTGTGTTAGAAACTATAAAAACTGAGTCCTACTGTGATTTTGAGTCTTCGGTGTGACGTCATAAGCGCGTGACTGCGTGTGAGATCGCTCTCTAAGTTTTCATCTATTTTTAGGTTTCAGATATATATTTTAACTGTTTTTGTGATAATATTTACTATATAAGTGACTTATTAGTGGTTTCTTCATTCACCTCTGCATTTCTTGTGTTGTGGCCTGATATTTGTGAGTGTTTCGTATCGAGCAACTTAACCTCTTACCCGTGTTTACATTCCGCGCTGACCAGTTGCAGCTGTAGCGGCGCATCGAAAGCTAAGTACTAATTAATTGTTTGTGTATAGTAGTTTATTTAGGAACTTTAGTAGTCTTCAACCGGTGTTCTTGGTGTTTTCCGGTGAAATAACTTCAGAAGAAATTTTTGCGAACTACTTTCAGTTTCGTTACTGTCATTAGACGTTTGATTTTCTTTCTGTGTTAGTAGTTTGTTATATTCTCATTTGTTGTTGATTAATACTGTCAATAATAGTAGTTACTTCCCTTGTAGAGCAAGTTTGTGATTATTGTAGTCAGTTTTTAACATATTCTTATTGTAGTAGCGGAACTTAGATGAAGTTGTTTTCTTGTTTCAATAATTGTAAAATTTTACCATGAGTGAGAAGTGTGGGCTTTGCCGTAGGTTCGTGAGCAGTGGATTGCGGTGTGAGACTTGTTCGAAGTATTTTCACTGGGGGGAATGCAGTGGGGAAGCCAGTGGGCATTCTGGTGAGATCCTCTCCTGGAACTGCAGGTTATGTAGCAAGAGTAAGTTGATAGAGGAGCAGGAGCGTAAGATCTGTGCCCTTCAGGTGCAGTTGAAAAACGCACAGGAGGAGCTAGATAGGATGAGGAGGGAGAAGGGGCTTGGGGAATGGGAGCTGGCTGTTGGCAAGAGATCTGCTAGGAGAAGGAGATTTTCAGATAGTTTTACTATTGGTGTTTGTAATAGATATGACCAACTGTCAGAGTCTAGTGGAGAGGAATCTCTAGTAGCTGTAGATGTAGGAAGTATGCAGCAGACCTCAGCAGTTACGGTGGCTAGGACAGTTGCAAAGTCTAAGAGAAAGAAGAAGGTTCTGCTGTTAGGTAGTTCTCATGGTAGAGGTGTAGGCCAGCAGTTGCAGGAAGTTTTGGGGAGTGAGTACCAGGTCACCAGCATTGTGAAGCCTAATGCAGGATTGGCTCAGGTGACTTTTAACATAGGGGGGTTATGTAGGGATTTTACTAAAGAGGATCAGGTAGTGATTGTGGGTGGAGCTGGTAATAGTATTGATAGGGATGGGGAGTATGACATAGGTGGTGACCTGGAAAAGATAGCCACTCAGACTGGCAACACGAATGTGCATTTCATAGAACTGTTTCAGCGTCACGATCGGCCTCATCTTAATACTGCCGTCAGTCGTAATAACATGAGACTTGGGGGTGCGCTGATGACAGAAGGCATGAGTCACATTTAAGTGGTGTCGGTGGAGTCTATCGGCAGTACGGGTTTCACTAGACATGGCCTACACCTCAACAGGTATGGGAAGGGGAGGTTGGCAAAACTAAGAGGTGACAGCATAGGTGGGGGTGGTGGGATCACTCATGGGAAAATTCCGGTAGTTGTGGGTGTTAGAGCTGTACCTTTTTTAGATTGAAGTCAGCTGATAGGTATTCCTGCTTAAGGGAAGTCTCTCTAACAAAGAAACCACTTTCTACAAAGCTTGGGTATCCGATTAATGAGGGAATTAGTATATTTCATCAAAATATACAAGGTATTAGAGATAAAGTTAGTGAACTGCTTATAGATGTTGACTCTGAAATTATTGGTATATCTGAACACTTCTTAAATAAGGAGATAATTCAGAGGCTTCCTTTACCAGGATACAGGTTGGCTGGCAGCTTTTCTAGGAGCTCTTTGCGGTGTGGGGGAGTAGCCATGTATGTGGAAAACGGTATCCCATTTGAGTCAATTGATGTTTCAAAGTACTGCACTGAAAAGGTGTTTGAATGTTGTGCAGGTGTGGTTAAATTTAGTGGAGCCAAACTTCTTACTGTTGTTATTTATAGATCCCCAGACTCCGATTTCACAACATTTTTGCTAAAACTAGAGGAGGTTCTTGGTTCACTTTATAGGAAATACAAAAAGTTAGTTATATGTGGTGACTTCAATATTAATTGTATAAGTGATTGTGCAAGGAAAAGGATGCTGGTAGACCTCCTTAATTCATATAATCTTATGCAAACCTCATTCTTTCCAACGAGAGTGCAAGGGAACAGTAGAACAACCATAGACAATATTTTTGTTCATTCGTCATTATTAGAAGGGCATTCTGTTAGCAAAAAGGTGAATGGCCTTTCAGATCATGATGCACAAATTTTAAGTCTAAAAGATTTTTGTGCTGCAACACATGTTAAATATAGTTACCAACTTTTTAGGAAAGCTGATCCAGTTGCTGTACAGACTTTTGTAAACCTTATCAAGGAACAAGAGTGGCAAGATGTTTATAGTGCTGATACAGTAGACGATAAATATAATGCTTTCCTCAAGACTTTTCTCGTGCTCTTTGAAAGTTGCTTTCCGTTAGAACGTTCAAAACAGGGTACTAGCACAAACAGGCAGCCTGGGTGGCTGACTAAAGGGATAAGAATATCTTGTAGAACAAAGTGGCAATTATATCAAAACGTTAGAAACAGTCACAATCTAAATGCAGCAGCTCATTACAAACAGTATTGTAAGGTGCTTAAAAAAGTTATTAGGAAGGCAAAAAGTATGTGGTATGCAGATAGAATAGCTAAGTCTCAGGATAAAATTAAAACCATATGGTCAGTCGTAAAGGAAGTGGCTGGTCTGCAGAGACAGGTCGAGAATATAGAATCAGTGCGTAGTGGGGATGTCCGTGTTACTGATAAGTCGCATATATGTACAGTACTTAATAATCACTTTCTGAATATAGCAGGTGAACTAAATAGAAACCTAGTCCCAACAGGGAATCATATAGCGCTCTTAGAAAAAAGTGTTCCGAGACTGTTACCTGAAATGCTCCTCCATGATACTGACAAGAGGGAGATTGAGTTAATAATTAAATCACTAAAGACCAAGAACTCTCATGGATATGACGGGGTATCTAGCAGAATACTGAAGTATTGTTCCACATATGTTAGCTCAGTACTTAGCCATATCTGTAACTTTTCCTTTAGGAGTGGTCGGTTTCCTGACCGATTAAAGTACTCGGTAGTGAAGCCACTTTATAAAAAGGGAGACAGGGATAATGTTGACAATTATAGACCTATTTCTATGCCATCGGTGTTTGCTAAAGTTATCGAGAAGGTTGTATATACAAGGTTACTGCAGCATTTAAATTCACATAATTTGCTGTCAAATGTACAGTTTGGTTTTAGAAATGGCTTAACAACTGAAAATGCTATAGTCTCTTTTCTCTGTGAGGTTTTGGACGGATTAAATAAAAGGTTGCGAACGTTAGGTGTTTTCTTTGATTTAACGAAGGCTTTTGACTGTGTTGACCACAAAATATTACTGCGGAAGTTGGAACATTATGGAGTAAGGGGAGTAGGTTACAATTGGTTCGCCTCCTACTTTAAGAACAGAAAGCAGAAGGTAATCCTCCGCAATATTGAGAGTGGTAATGATGTTCAGTCCCAATGGGGCACTGTTAAATGGGGCGTTCCCTAAGGGTCGGTGCTGGGGCCACTGCTATTTCTTATTTATATAAATGATATGCCTTCTAGTATTACAGGTGATTCAAAAATATTTCTGTTTGCTGATGACACCACCTTGGTAGTGAAGGATCTTGTGTATAATATTGAAACATTATCAAATAATGTAGTTCATGATATAAGTTCGTGGCTTGTGGAAAATAATTTGATGCTAAATCACAGTAAGACTCAGTTTTTACAGTTTCTAACTCACAATTCAACAAGAACTGACATTTTAATCAGACAGAATGGGCATGTTATAAGCGAGACGGAACAGTTCAAGTTCCTAGGCGTATGGATAGATAGTAAGTTGTTGTGGAAAGCCCATGTTCAGGATCTTGTTCAGAAACTAAATGCCGCTTTATTTACCGTTAGAACAGTATCTGAAATAAGTGACATTTCAACACGAAAAGTAGTATACTTCGCATATTTTCATACGCTTATGTCATATGGTATTATTTTTTGGGGTAATTCTTCTGATTCAAAAAGGGTATTTTTGGCTCAAAAACGGGCTGTTCGAGCTATGTATGGTGTAAGTTCGAAAACCTCTTGTCGACCCCTATTCAATAGTCTGGGAATTTTGACATTGCCCTCACAGTATGTATTTTCTTTAATGTCGTTTGTTGTTAGCAATATTAGCTTATTCCCAAGAGTTAGCAGCTTTCACTCAGTTAATACTAGGCAGAAATTCAATCTGCATGTGGAATGCACTTCCTTGACTCTTGTGCAGAAAGAAGTGCAGTATTCTGCTGCATCCATTTTCAATAAGCTACCACAAGAACTCAAAAACCTTAGCAGTAGCCCAAACACTTTTAAGTCTAAACTGAAGAGTTTCCTCATGGCTCACTCCTTCTATTCTGTCGAGGAGCTCCTGGAAGAGCTAAAAAATTAAGCAAATTCCAGTGTTACATTCTTGATTTTCTTTATTTAAACTAACGACTTGTCGCCTGAATATGTTTCTTATATTTCATTTCATTCTGTTTCTACAATTGTGTTATAATTTCATGTATTGACTCGTTCCATGACCATGGAGACTTCTCCTAAATGTGGTCCCACGGAACAATAAATAAAAAAATAAAATAAAATTTAGCGTTAGTTTATTTCCTACAAGCCATGAACTTAGGTAATGAACTGCACTATTTGAAACCAGTACAGTGTTGCGCACAACGTTCTTTACTACCAACCTAATGGCATCAGCAAACAGAAATATTTTAGAGTTACCCGTAATACTAGAGGGCATATCATTTATATAAATAAGGAACAGGAGTGGCCCCAACACTGATCCCTGGGGCCCCCCTCCACTTGACAGTACCCCACTCAGATCTCACATCACAGCCATTATCAACACTGTGAATATTGACCTTTTGCTGTCTGTTGCTAAAGTAAGAGATGAACCAATTGCGAGTTACTCCCCATATTCTGTAATGATCCGACTTTTGGAACAATATTTTGTTCAAATGTTCAAATGTGTGTGAAATCTTATGGGACTTGACTGCTAAGGTCATCAGTCCCTAAGCTTACACACTACTTAACCTAAATTATCCTAAGGACAAACACGCACACCCATGCCCGAGGGAGGACTCAAACCTCCGCCGGGACCAGCCGCACAGCAATATTTTGTGATCAACACAATCAAACGCGTTAGTTAAATCAAAAAATATGCCTAGCGTTCGAAACCTTTTGTTTAACCCATCCAGTACCTCACAGAGAAAAGAGAATATAGCATTTTCAGTTGTTAAACGAGTTCTAATGCCGATATGTACATTTGATAGCAAATCGTGCGATACAGAATGCTCAATTACCCTTACATACACAGCCTTTTCAATAACTCTAGCCAACACTGGTGGCTTAGAAATAGGTCTAAAACTGTCTACATTATCCTTTTGTCCCTTTTTGTAAAGCGGCTTTACTACTAACAAGGGAACCTCCCCATCGAACCCCCCCCCCCCCCCCCCCAGATTTAGTTATAAGTTGGCACAGTGGATAGGCCTTGAAAAACTGAACACAGATCAATCGAGAAAGCAGGAAGAAGTTGTGTGTAACTATTAAAAAAAAGCAAAATATACAAACTGAGTAGTCCATGTAAAACATAAGCAATACAAGGACAATGTTAGATCAGGAGTGCCGTGGTCCCGTGGTTAGCGTGAACAGCTGCAGAATGAGAGGTCCTTGGTTCAAGTCTTCCCTCGCGTGAAAATTTTACTTTCTTTATTTTCGCAAAGTTATGATCTGTCCGTTCGTTCATTGACGTCTCTGTTCACTGTAATACGTTTAGTGTCTGTGTTTTGCGACCGCGCCGCAAAACCGTGCGATTAGTAGACGAAAGGACGTGCCTCTCCAACGGGAACCGAAAACATTTGATCGCAAGGTCATAGGTCAACCGATTCCTGCACAGGAAAACACGTCTGATATATTCTATACGATACTGGTGACGGCATGTGCGTCACATGACAGGAATATGTTGTCGACCCACCTAACTTGTACACTTGGCGAATGGGTAAAAAGATTCTTCTACCTTGCCCGACTTAGGTTTTCTTGTCGATGTGATAATCACTCCCAAAAAAGTGATCGCATCACCTCCTTGATGTTGCCTATCTTCTCATGGACTACTCAGTTTGTATATTTTGCTTATTTTTTTCATAGTTCCATACAACTTCTTCCTGTTTTCTCCATTTATCTGTGTTCAGTTTTTCAAGGCCTATCCACTGTGCCACCTTATAACTAAATCTGAGGGGGGTACGATGGGGAGGTTCCCTTGTAAGTACTTTAATCGTTCAGGAAACTGACCATTCCTAATCGGAAAATTACAAATATCACTAAATACATGGCTAACATGTGGAACACAGTACTGTAATATTCTGTTAGGCACTCCATCATATCCATGAGAGTCCTTAGTCTTCAATGATTTAATTATTGACTTAATCTCACCCTTGTCTGTATCATAGAGGAGTATTTCAGACATCAATCTCGGAAAGGCATTTGCCACGGAAGTTATATGATTCCCTGTAAAACTAAATTTTTATTTAATTCACCAGCAATGCTCAGAAAATGATTGGTTAAATGCTGTACATATATCTGACTTATCAGTAACAGCAATATTTTTACTACGAACTGACTTTATATCGTCGACCTTGTGCTGCTGACCAGACACTTCCTTCACAACTGACCATATGGTTTTAATTTTATACTGCGAATTAGCTGTTCTATCTGCATACCACATACTCTTCGTAATAACATTTTTAAGCACCTTACAGTACTGTTTGTAATGGACTACTGTAGCCTGATTGTGACTACTTCTAACATTTTGATATAATTCCCGCTTTGTTCTACATGATATCCTTATCCCACTAGTCATCCACCCGGGATGCCTGTTACTGCTAGTACCCCGTTTAGTACGTTCCAAAGCGAAGCAACTCTCAAAGAGCATGAGAACTGTGTTAAGGGACGCATTGTATTTATCATCCATGTTCCCCTGAACCCTAGTTGGAAAATACGCCGTCTGCCTCAGGTCATATGAATGTAGGAAATCTACCAACATCCTTTTTCTTGAACGATCATGTACAAAATTTATGTAGAAGTCACCACATATAACTAATTTCTGGTTCCTCCCACAAAGTGAATCAAGAACCCTCTCTACCTTGAGCAGAAATGCTCTGAAGTCAGAGTTTGGGGACCTATATACAGGGTGTCCCAGCTATCTTGTCCACCCAAAATATCTCTGGAACAATAACAGCTATTGGAAAACGACTTTCACCGGTATCAATGTAGGGCTGGGGCCCATGAATGTACATATTTTGAAACATTCTAAAACGAAAGCATATGTGTTTTTTAACACAAACTTATGTTTTTTTAAATGGACCTCCTATATTTTTTCTTCAGCAATCCATAGCATGACAAAGCACATACACAATGGCGTTGATTGCATCGCAATATTCCCATTACATCCCGAGATATTGAGACGCGAATTTGACGCTTGAAACACCCGACATGCGCTGCTAGCGCACGTCCTGAGGCTCAGGCGTGAACCCCATGCTGCCCGTAATCGCGATGTGATTGACATGCGTAATCACACCTCCATACTTATCAAGAGGTACACTTCCCACTTGTCAATCACATCGCGATTACGGGCAGCATGGGGTTCACGCCTGAGCCTCAGGACGTGCGCTAGCAGCGCATGTCGGGTGTTTCAAGCGTCAAATTCGCGTCTCAATATCTCGGGATGTAATGGGAATATTGCGATGCAATCAACGCCATTGTGTATGTGCTTTGTCATGCTATGGATTGCTGAAGAAAAAATTTAGGAGGTCCATTTAAAAAAACATAAGTTTGTGTTAAAAAACACATATGCTTTCGTTTTAGAATGTTTCAAAATATGTACATTCATGGGCCCCAGCCCTACATTGATACCGGTGAAAGTCGTTTTCCAATAGCTGTTATTGTTCCAGAGATATTTTGGGTGGACAAGATAGCTGGGACACCCTGTATAACAACAATTAGAAGTTTATTTTCACTACATTCAACTGCCCCTGCACAACATTCATATATCTGTTCAATGCAGTCCCGTGATACGTCTATGGACTCAAATGGAATACTGCTTTTTACGTACATAGCAACTACTCCACCAAGCAAGGAACACCCTGTAAAACAGCCAGCTAATCTGTATCCTGGTACATTGATTACAGCCCACGCTGGGTCTCTGTCCATAGCATGTGAGGGATGTTGTGTCTGATGCTGCTGAATTAAAATTTTATGCCTACCCTTGTGCTTTGAGGTGAACCGGGTGGCTCAGGAGGAGAAGTCCTTGAGAATTGCATGAAACCTGTCAGAAGGTTGGTCGGGCAAACAAAAATTAAGACAATTGCGTAGGGTGTTCGCCAACGGCCTTACCGCAGTGGTAACAACGGTTGTCGTCAGATCACCAAAGTTAAGCATTGTCGTGCTTTGCTAGCACTTGGACGAATGACCGTCCGTGTCTGCCGAGCGCTGTTGGCGGGCAGGGTGCACTCAGCCTTTGTGAGGCCAATTGAGGAGCTACTTGACTCAAAAGTAGCGGCTCTGGTCACGAAAACTGACAACGGCCAGGAGAGGGGTGTGCTGACCACACGCCCCTCCATATTCGTATCAAGTGACGCCTGTCGGCTAAAGATGACACGGCGGTCGATCGGTCCCATTAGGCCTTTAGAGCTTTGTACGGACAGAGTTAGGGCGTTCATTTTAGATTTTTCGCTAGTGCAACGTTGAGGCTTCTTCGAGCCAGCAGGGACGTGAGTTGGACAGTGTTATGAGCACGGGAGCCAAGCGAGAGCGCGGAACCTTCAAAGGCGCCTGGCAGGGACGGTGGAGGGGCGCCGCTGGCCGCTGGCTGCTGGCACGTCGGGGCGCCTGGCGTCGCAGCCCGAGGACATAAAGTGTGGCGGCGCGCTCGGCCCCCTAGTCGACCGCCGGACACCACGCGACTCGACGCGACGCTGGACATGGCCGCGCTCATGGGTGAGTACTCGCCGCCTGACAGGTGCGGCGCTGTGCCTTCCGTGCTACGACGGCGCAAGCTCGCCTGGATAAAAGTGCAGGGCTCCATCCAGCGGAACACGTTACGCGAGTGTCGCAACAAAGTAATTAGTTTGTGTGGTTCAGTGGCCGGGTTCAAGTTTTTCAGCAGGACGACACTTCGGCGCGACTTGTGTGTTACTAATTTACCCCGGTTATGGAGAAATAAGGCTTACAGTTTAACGAGGAATCCGAACGACGTGCCGTTCCTGGTGACTCCTCGCATTCTTTAAGAGGTGAAGAGGAGAGATTAAACGTAGACTGAAAAGTTCCCTGGCCTGACCGAGATTTGATCCCGCGACTTCTCGGCTTTCAGGCCCGCGCATTTCTGTTTGAGTACTCATTTCTATTTGAAAATCCTCCAAGGCAGCGTTTAATCTTTTTGATAAATGAAATCGTTTTTGAGGTCCACTTTTATTGTGGAACCCCCGGTTTTGCTTCTGTAATGTATGTTTCATTGCAAAATTCTATGAATGAGAATATTTGCAATAAAACTGAGAATGTTATCAAGACAGTGATATCCTTTCTTTTTTCTCTTCAAGGTAACATCAACCTCCCTCCTTCTCCTCTCTCTCTCTCTCTTTCTCTCATAACCTGACCAGAAGTATTCAGGCACCTATATGTAATGCGGAACTCACCACCAGACGTCACGAGAGCGACACCCTCCAGTCCACAAGGAGGCGGTGAATACCGTGTTGTCAGTAGAGAAGCAGAAATAGCGGATAGCCCGGTCAGGAATAGATCCGTTGATGAAACTTCATACATCGAAATCTTTCCAAAAATGTATCGATATATAACGACGATATTTATGTGAGCAATATATCGAATATCGAAAAGACAAAACTGGGTGACCATATGTTTATTTTATATTTTTTCGCAAGTTTCGGTAAATATTTGAAATTATAATAGACATAAATTTAACTTTCACTGTCTGAAGGAGTCATACTACTTTCTGGACTATCATCTTGTCATCTTGTCCAGTCTTTCTCTCTGACTGTGTGGCACAGTAGAAGTTGTCCGATTGCACTGAGAGGTGGCTATGTGAATGGAAAACGACATGTCCGAAGTGAAGAAATAACATGCCAGTTTCGTAAAAAACTATTTTTAACGCAACTAGTGTGCTATTTCTTTACATCGGCATTCTTCAAAAACATAATTGCTGAAAAATGGTTCAAATGGCTCTGAGCACTATGGGACTTAACTTCTGAGGTCTTCAGTCCCATAGAACTTAGAACTACTTAAACCTAACTGACCTAAGGACATCAAACACATCCATGCCCGAGGCAGGATTCGAACCTGCGACCGTAGCGTCGCGCGGTTCCAGACTGTAGCGCCTAGAACCGCTCGGCCACCAATTGCTGAAAATGATGAACAAAAATCTTAAAGACAAGATTAGTCTTAGCGGTGGACGAAGACGTGTGAGGAGAAATGCCGATGCAATCGACATTCGGCACTAGCAACAGAAACTGCAGCGTTTAACTTCACCACATAATTTTGACACTGCAACTGCTAAGTCGCTGGCGTTGGCACACATGAAAGAACAGGGAAGTCGACATGAAGTGTTGCGGGCAAATTCGATATGTGACAACACTGGACGACGGACCTATCGGACAACTTTTATTGTGCCACTTACTGCAGTTGCCATTGTTATCACCGCCAAACGTGAACATGCATCGTTTTCCTTTCAGTTCTTGCTCTAAGGGGCACAAGCAGGCTTCTAGCTTGTTGAGGTACAGAGTGTCTAATAATAAATCAAGACTTAAATGTACAGCTTTAAAATCGGCAGTATATTTACAATGTGCAGCCGATATTTTTATAGCCCTGTACGTCGATACTTTTCCCGTCGATTTATCAGCAGTCCTAATCCGGAGAGCTCAGTGATTTTCAAAGTGCACTGTGGATAGGATGTCACCCGAATACCAGATGTGACTGCGACATTTTAACCTTTCTAAAGCCGGCATAGGCGACTGTGGGTGATGTGATTATGAAGTGGAAATTGCGAAGGAACTACCACAGATAAATTGATAGCATTTAGACTTCATGTACTGACGGAAGGTGATTCAAAAAAATCGCATGCAAATCAGCGGAAGGAGGCACTCGTGAGTTCCAAAGTGTTACCAACCGTACAGTTAGGACAATAATCCTGGGAAGGTAGTTAAAAAGAGCGTACAACAATGGTGGAACAGTCCCTCATAAGCCACACACACTTTTGTAGTCGACGCTAAGCGACGTTTCATGTCGTGTAAAGAGCGACGTCACCGGTCAGTGGGTGATTGGAAATGAGTGGTTCGGAACGACGGATCACGCTATCTCCTCTGGCAAACCGATGGAAGTGGTCGGATATGGCGAATGTCAGGAGAACTTTACCTTCCAAAATCTGTAGTGCCAACAGTGAAGCAGAGGACGTTGTGTTACGGTATGAGAGTGTACTTCGTGCCTATGATTTGCTACCTTTATTGCGCTTAAGAAAATGGTAAGTGCGGAAGAATATGAACACATTTTACAATATTGTGTATTGTGTACAATAGAGGAACAGTTCAAACATTGTGATTGTATCAGCATGACAACGCACTCTGTCATAAAACAGTATCTGTGAGGCAGTAGTTTGTGGATAATAACATTCCTGACAAGTACTATTCTACCCATAGTTCCGGCGTGAACCCAATGCAGCACCATTGGGATGAGTTAGAACGTCTAATGCTCCAGATACCAGAGTCCAACGTGAGTGCCTTCTCTGGTTTCGGCTCTTGAGAAGAATGTGCTGCCATTGCTCCAGAGATAGCAGACACCTCGCTGAAAGTGTCTCCGGCAGTGTTTAAGCCGTCTTAAAGGCGAAAGGTGGACTCCTATACAAAGCTACAAAGAACGTCGGATGTCGACAATACACTTTAACGGCGAATCAGATTACTCGTCCCATGAATTGTTGTGTCAAACGGAGGAATTCAGTTGTTTTCAGTATTCTATAACTATACGCTCATTCGAACGTACTTAGCGCTGTAGGAAGGAAGAAACTTTTGAGTAGAACTATCAGTAGTCATCTTAATCTGTACTGTTTATCGCCGCTATCCTAACAATCAGCGATAATATCTGAGCCAGACATTCAAGACCATTCAAGACTATCAGTGAAGTGTTAATCTCTGTCTTAATAAAAAAAGCACTCCGTCTGCAGGCCACAAGTGGCCCATCGGGACCATCCGACCGCCGTGTCATCCTCAACTGAGGATGCGGATAGGAGGGACGTGTGGTCAGCACTCCGGTCTCCCGGTCGTTATGATGGTTTTCTTTGACCGATCTGTTTTAATAGCTTCACTAGAAACAAAATTTTCTTGTCAAATTTTAGTCAGAGTAATTTAGTCTACTGTAATGTACACTTTTCATCAGTTCGTAAGGCTTGGTAATAGCTTTTCCTCTGATAAATACACTCAGTGCTTTAGTTTGGTGGCCGGCCGAAATGGCCGTGCGGTTAAAGGCGCTACAGTCTGGAACCGCGAGACCGCTACGGTCGCAGGTTCGAATCCTGCCTCGGGCATGGATGTTTGTGATGTCCTTAGGTTAGTTAGGTTTAACTAGTTCTAAGTTCTAGGGGACTAATGACCTCAGCAGTTGAGTCCCATAGTGCTCAGAGCCATTTGAACCATTTTTTTAGTTTGGTTACCGTAATTCGTCGTAATAATTTTGGTCAGGGATGTATGTTGCATTTATAATAACTTTCAGTTAAATAAAGTTGCAGTTGCAATATTCAAGCAAATATTGTTTCTCCATTAATTATAGCAAATAATACTCTTTTCAGGCATGGGAATTAAATGACACTCATAAATCAGTAGATCTGTTTTCAATAAAAACACGTGAACACTATTTATATGTTGTGTTCTGTGCATGCACTTGGCCTCATAATAAAGTGCTATGGAATGTCAACTATTAAAAGCCGAGAAACATATATCAGTACAATCATCATAAGTCGTGTTCACTCATGAGCTTGTGCTTCCATGAACAAAACGTCTCCATCTTGGATGGTTGCCCTCTCGGCTTCTGCTGAAGAGGTAGACTAGAGATCCTGATTTGATCTATGCACCTGCTTTCTGTTCTTCCGCTCGACTCTCGATTTTTCCTCGATTTTTCTCAATCTCTTCTCCCAATATGACCAAAGTACTGGGAGCTTTTTGATTGTCACGAGAAGAAAGGCGCCTTGAGATACTGTGTTGCTCAATAATGGATGTATTAGTTCTCCTTTCGGTCCATTTTGTGCGCTGCAAGGCTCAAATGCGTTAATCCGCTGCTTGTCTCTTGCCTTAACTGTCCATGTTTCGCAGCCGTAAAAGAAGATGGGAAGCATGAGTGTCTGTACAATGTAAGACTCAAAATGAGACTAAGTACAATTTTAGAATCATACATCATGTACAGTAGTGGTTCATTTTTCATGTTATCGCATGACAATCGCCGCATGAGATTTGGTGTCACTTCTGCTTCTTCATACTGTTGATGACTGTCGACCAGATGTTATTCGTATCTGGTGACGTGTGATGTTGAAGCCTCGTAAACTTTAGCCACCCGTTATCCCAAGGTCTCTGCCGGCGTACATGAAACAAATAACACAAATGGTTTGTAAAACGTATTAATAAAATAAAAGTAGTACACTCATAAACCAGAAATGTTCCAGGATGAGTTTTTCACTCTGCAGCGGAATGTGCGCTGATATGAAACTTTCTGGCACATTAAAACTGTGTGCCGGACCGAGACTCGAACTCGGGACCATTTCCTTTCGCAGGCAAGTCCCGAGTTCGAGTTTCGGTCCGGCACACAGTTTTAATCTGCCAGGAAGTTTCAACCGGAAATGTTAATAACGATTTGTACCATAATATCACAGTAGACATGCACTTTTTTCTTTTTTTTCGGAAGTCAAGGCTTACGGGAAAAAATAGCAAATACTTTTCTTCAAAACTTTCTGGAGAATGTCTTGAACACTTGATTTAAAGATGTTGCTCTATTGCGATTTGTGTCGCGACAACGCTGAAGTACCATAGCTGAAGGTCCATTGCTAACAACTGACAACAAAATTAGGCTACGAAGCCGAAAGGATCAGTATGGAAGGAAGAGTATGGCATAAACCAGTTAAAAATATGGTCCATTTGTTTGGAACATGGTAATTTTCGCCTTGTAAAACGTCCCCGTGGTGCCGATCCCTCCAAGTTCTGTTCAGTTTCAAGTGTTTAAAAGAAGGAACAGTTACATCTGATGCCACAGTCCCACTTGTAGATCATTACGTCTGAAGTTCAAGATTCTGAAACGCTCTTCCATGTGAACAGTTTTGTAACAGACAGTATCTTGTGGAATGAGGTGTACTTGTCGGTGGAACGCGCTCTGCTTGCTTACAATCGGGAACGTTCTTTTTCTAAAGTTATCAGTGACTCTTTGATCTGATTTGCGGTTCTGCATCAAGATTTGTGCACTTCTGTTTGTGCAAAGCATACCTGATAGTAATGAGGGTTTGCAGTTAACGTTTTTCACGCCCTTTACATTGCGACAAATATAAAAGTATTCAACTGGCATTCTTTAATTCATTTATGTATTTATCATGTTCCGTGGGACCAAAAGACTGATAGCTGTTTGCTTGCAGAACGAGTCAATATCTACTTTACAGAACGCTTACTAGAAAATTTATGTATAAACCTAAGGAATTAATAAAATACGAAAAATTGATTTCTGAGAGAGAATACTTAAAAATGCAAGGACTAGCTGTACAGAATAAGAAAACTTTCAACTTGTAGTGGAAGCCTACTGAAAATGAAAGTATAAGTTTACTGTTACCAGTCACAATTTATTTTCACTAGGCGTTTAGGATCAGCAAAACCGTGGACCATGGACTAAAATAGTGTTTCGTGCAGAGGTTACCCAGAAGTCGCATACACAAAACGTACATGTCATATTAATTGACATTAATGAACTTGATATTCATACGTTTAAACGTCTGAACAACATATTGTTGTTGTAGTGGTCTTCAGTCCTGAGACTGGTTTGATGCAGCTCTCCATGCTACTCTACCCTGTGCAAGCTTCTTCATCTCCCAGTAACTACTGCAACCTACATCCTTCTGAATCTGCTTGGTGTATTCATCTCTCGGTCTCCCTCTACGATTTTTACCCTCCACGCTGCCCTCCAATACTAAATTGGTGATCCCTTGATGCCTCAGAACACGTCCTACCAACAGATCCCTTCTTCTAGTCAAGTAGTGCCACAAACTTCTCTTCTCCCCAATCCTATTCAGCACGTCCTCATTAGTTATGTGATCTACCCATCTAATCTTCAGCATTCTTCTGTAGCACCACATTTAGAAAGCTTCCATTCTCTTCTTGTCTAAACTAGTTATCGTCCATGTATCACTTCCATACATGGCTACACTCCATACAAATACTTTCAGAAACGACTTCCTAACACTTAAATCAATACTCGATGTTAACAAATTTATCTTCTTCAGAAATGCTTACCTTCCCATTGCCAGTCTACATTTTATATCCTCTCTACTTCGACCATCATCAGTTATTTTTCTCCCCAAATAGCAAAACTCCTTTACTACTTTAAGTGTCTCATTTCCTAATCTAATACCCTCAACATCACCCGACTTAATTCGACTACATTCCATTATCCTCGTTTTGCTTTTGTTGATGTTCATCTTATATCCTCCCTTCAAGACACCATCCATTCCGTTCAACTGCTCTTCCAAGTCCTTTGCTGTCTCTGACAGAATTACAATGTCATCGGTGAACCTCAAAGTTTTTATTTCTTCTCCATGGATTTTAATACCTACTCCGAATTTTTCTTTTGTTTCCTTCACTGCTTGCTCAATATACAGTTTGAATAACATCGGAGAGAGGCTACAACCCTGTCTCACTCCCTTTCCAACCACTGCTTCCCTTTCATGCCCCTCAACTCTTATAACTACCATTTGGTTTCTATACAAATTGTAAATAGCCTTTCGCTCCCTATATTTTACCCCTGCCACCTTCAGAATTTGAAAGAGAGTATTCCAGTCAACATTGTCAAAAGCTTTCTCTACATCTACAAATGCTAGAAACGTAAGTTTGCCTTTCCTTAATCTAGCTTCTAAGATAAGCCGTAGGGTCAGTATTGCCTCACGTGTTCCAATATTTCTACGGAATCCAAACTGATCTTCCCCCTGTCTCATACATCTTGCTCACCAGATGGTAGAGTTTTGTCAGGACTGGCTCTCCCAAGGCCGTCAGTAGTTCTAATGGAATGTTGTCTACTTGCGAGGCCTTGTTTCGACTCAGGTCTTTCAGTGCTCTGTCAAACTCTTCACGCAGTATCATATCTCCCATTTCATCTTCATCTACATCCTCTTCCATTTCCATAATATTGTCCTCAAGTACATTGTCCTTGTAGAGACCCTCTATATACTCATTCCACCTTTCTGCTTTCCCTTCTTTGCTTAGAACTGGGTTTCCATCTGAGCTCTTGATATTCATGCAAGTGGTTCTCTTTTCTCCAAAGGTCTCTTCAGTTTTCCTGTAGGCAGTATCTATCCTACCCCTAGTGAGATAAGCCTCTACATCCTTACATTTATCCTCTAGCCATCCCTGCTTAGCCATTTTGCACTTCCTGTCGATCTCATTTTTGAGACGTTTGTATTCCTTTTTGCCTGCTTCATTTACTGCATTTTTATATTTTCTCCTTTCATCAATTAAATTCAATATTTCTTCTGTTACCAAATGATTTCTTCTAGCCCTCGTCTTTTTACCTACTTGATCCTCTGCTGCCTTCACTACTTCATCACTCAAAGCTACCCATTCTTCTTCTACTGTATTTCTTTCCCCCATTCCTGCCATTTGTTCCCTTACACTCTCCCTGAAACTCTGTACAACGTCTGGTTTTTTCAGTTTATCCAGGTCCCATCTCCTTAAATTCCCACCTTTTTGCAGTTTCTTCAGTTTTAATCTACAGTTCATAACCAATAGATTGTGGTCAGAGTCCACATCTGCCCCTGGAAATGTCTTACAATTTAAAACCTGGTTCCTAAATCTCTGTCTTACCATTATATAATCTATCTGATACCTTTTAGTATCTCCAGGGTTCTTCCATGTATACAACCTTCTTTCATGATTCTTGAACCAAGTGTTGGCTATGATTAAGTTATGCTCTGCACAGAATTCTACCATGCGGCTTCCTCTTTCATTTCTTACCCCCAATCCATATTCACCTACTACGTTTCCTTCTCTCCCTTTTCCTACTACTGAATTCCAGTCACCCATGACTATTAAATTTTTGTCTCCCTTCTGTACCTGAATAATTTCTTTTATTTCATCATACATTTCTTCAATTTCTTCATCATCTGCAGAGTTAGTTGGCATATAAACTTGCACTACTGTAGTAGGCGTGGGCTTCGTGTCTATCTTGGCCACAATAATGCGTTCACTATGCTGTTTGTAGTAGGTTACCCGCATTCCTATTTTTTTTATTCATTATTAAACCTACTCCTGCATTACCCCTATTTGACTTTGTATTTATAATCCTGTAGTCGCCTGACCAAAAGTCTTGTTCCTCCTGCCACCGAACTTCACTAATTCCCACTATATCTAACTTTAACCTATCCATTTCCCTTTTTAAATTTTCTAACCTACCTGCCCGATTAAGGGATCTGACATTCCACGCTCCGATCCGTAGAACGCCAGTTTTCTTTTTCCTGATAACGAAGTCCTCTTGAGTAGTCCCCGCCCGGAGATCCGAATGGGGGACTATTTTACCTCCGAAATATTTTACCCAAGAGGACGCCATCATCATTTAACCATACAGTAAAGCTTCATGCCCTCAGGAAAAATTACGGCTGTAGTTTCCCCTTGCTTTCAGCCGTTCGCAGTACCACAACAGCAAGGCCGTTTTGGTTAATGTTACAAGGCCAGATCAGTCAATCATCCAGACTGTTGCCCCTGCAACTACTGAAAAGGCTGCTGCCCCTCTTGAGGAACCACGCGTTTGTCTGGCCTCTCAACAGATACCACTCCGTTGTGGTTGCACCTACGGTACGGCTATCTGTATCGCTGAGGCACGCAAGCCTCCCCACCAACGGCAAGGTCCATGGTTCATGGGGGAAATAAATAAATATTGACAGTAAACTTGTAGTTTCAGTCGATGTCAATAAAAATCACATTGGAGCCTAATCTAAAGAGATCACATTTAAAGTTATTGAAAATGAAACCTGCTGAACAGTGCAGACCTTTCAGTAAAATGCTTAAGGAAACGCTATCCAGGTGCAAGTCGTTTTTGCATCTAGTGTTAATTGAATGAACGCTGTAGCTGCTTCTAAATGAGACAATACTGTCAACAACAAATCCAGTAATGGAGCATATGTACAGGTATGGCAGTGTTAGAAACATAAGACAGCTGAACAACGGCCTACACGAAGCTGTCAAACTGACATCTCAGAGAACACGATCTCTACGCATCTGTTCTAGTCCGTCGAAGAATCCAGATCGGTATTTTCGAAGATTATAGAATACTCGAGCATGCCATCTCACTGTAAATTTACTACACTGTCTTCTATAAATACAATGGCACCCGTTTGAAAAGCACGCTCTGAGGATTCATAACGAGATCTTAATTTTTTATTGGAGGTCAGTCAGGAATAAAACTTAACGGAATGAAAATAGATATGTTGCGATATGCAGATGATATCGCCATAATTACAGAAAGGAAAGAAGATTTAGAAGCCGCACTCAATGAAATGGAAAACACCTTAAAAGAACAGTATGGAATGAAAATAAATAAGAAAAAGACTAAAGTGATGGTGAGTGGCGCCCTGAACTACAATGAACCCATACGAATAACAATAAAGGGAGAGAAACTAGGGCAGGTTACAGAATTTAACTACTTAGGTAGCAAAATAACAGCAGATGGAAGGAGCAAAAGTGACATTAAAAACAGAATACAACTTGCCAAAATAGCATTCAATGGAAAAAGAAACTTACTGACGAGTAGAAATGTTAGTTTAGACGTAAGAAAGAGAGTCATGAAAACCTATGTGTGGAGTACAGCCCTTTACGGATGTGAAACTTGGACTAGTGGAAAAGAAGAAAAGAGAAGATTAGAGGCATTCGAAATGTGGTGCTACCGGAGAATGGAAAAAATCAGCTGGCGAGACAAGGCTACAAACGAAGATGTCCTCAGAAGAGTGAAAGAAAACAGATCTCTTTGGCGAAATATACAGAAAAGAAGAATAACCTTCATAGGTCACATTTTACGGCATAACAATTTCATTAAGAGAATATTAGAAGGAATCATTGAAGGAAGAACTCGCCGAGGACGACCTAGATTAAGCTACATTCAACAAGTAATAAATGACATCGGGTGCCAGACCTATGCAGATATGAAGAAGAAAGTTGACAAAAGAACGGAATGGCGTGCTGCTGCCAACCAACCTGTGGGTTGATAACCGAAGAAGAAGAGTCAGATGTGTTCTAACCGTCTGTACAGGGTTGGGGGCCTTGTGTTTCCACTTTCGAGGACAGTCTTATTATCAAACAAGCACATATCCCCGCGACTACGGATCACTTTGCTATCGGTCACTTCCTTCACACGAATCCGTTAACAGTCGTCTATAAACTCCGATCCTTCATAAAATGTGTGTAGCAAAATTAATGACTTTTCTAAAGGTAAATACGTCGGATAACCTAGAAAGTTTCACAGAGTTCTGTTCGTTCTATTCGACTAAACGTCTACTGAGATGTCACAGGGAGTGCTTCCAAATCAGGCTATCGATTAAATAAATAATTACAGTAAAAGAGATTCGGCACTAATATCGGGCGCTTGCGATTACTTTAAATCTGATCTCCTCCCCCCACCAACTGCCACTACTCCACTCTTTGCGAAGTTGGTGGCGTCTTAGCAACACAGCATATTTTCTCCAGATTCTAAGCCACACATGTACTACGTCCTGTTGCAGTTTCGGTGTTACCGACTTCTCTTCGCATCAGTGTTTTCCATATAGTCCTTTCCTCGCTGATTTTGCGGAGAACATCCTCATTCTTTACCTTACCTGTCCACCTAATTTTCAACATTATTCTGTCGAATTACATCTCAAATGCTTCGATTCTCTTCTGTTCCGGTTTTCCCACAGTTCATGTTTCACTACTATACAATGCTGTACTCCAAACGCACAATATCAGAAATTTCTTTCTCAAATTAAGACCTATGTTTGTGCTAGTAGACCTCTCTTGGCCAGGAAAATCCTTTTTGCCAACGTTAGTCTGTTGTTTATGGCCTCCTTGCTCCGTCCATCACGCGTTGTTTTCCTGCCTAGGCAGCAGAATTTTTTAACTTTTCTACTTCGTGAAATGAACTAGCCTGCCCAGAATCCCGACCTGAACCCAATGAAACACCTTTGGGATGAGTTAGAACGTCAGCTCCGCTCCAGATGCTAAGTTTCTCACTGTTCTCAATTCTGCTACAGGTAATTATTCGCGTCTTTCTTCCATTTACTCTCAATCCATGTTCTGCACCTATTAGACTGTTCATTCCATTCAACGGGTCCTGTAATTGTTCTTCACCCTTCACTCAGGATAGCAGTGTCTTCAGTGAATCTTGTCAATTATATCCTTTCATCCTAACTTTTAATCCTATTCTTGAATCTTTCTTTTATTTCTTTCATTAAGTCTTCGATGTATAGATTGAACAGTACGGACGAAAGACTACATCTTTGTCTTACACCCTTTTTAATCCGAGCACTTCGTTCTTGGTCTTCCATTCTTATTGTTCCCTCTTGGTTCTTGTACATATTGCTATTACCAGTTTTTCCCTATAGCCTACCACTATTTTTCTCAGAATTTCGAACATCTAGCACCATTTCACATTGTCGAACGCTTGTTCTAGGTCGACTAATTCTATGAGAGGTCTTGATTTTTCTTCAGTTTTGCTTTCAGTACAAGCGCGACGTCAGAACTGCCTCTCTCTCCTAAGCCAAACTCATCGACAGCTAAGAGATCTTCAATTTTCTTTTCCATTCTTCTGTATATTATTCTCGTCAGCAAATTGCTTGCATGAGCTGTTAAGCAGATTGTGCGATGATTCTCACACTTGTCGGCTCTTGCTATCTTCGAAACTGTGTGGATGATGTTTTTCTGAAAGTCTGATGGTCTGAACAATAACATTCCTAAAATTAACTGGCCATACCAGAATCCCGATCTGAACCCAATGAAACACCTTTGGGATGAGTTAGAACGTCAGCTTCGCTCCAGACCTCACTATCCAACATCAGTAACTTCTCAACATTTCGGCTCCTTCAGACACGTAGACACATCGTTGAAAAGCCGTCATACAGATGAAGGGTCGAGACACCGAATGTAATGTTCAATGACACATGTCGTGTTACTTTTGATCATACAGTGTACATGCACCAAGTTTTGGCTGAAATTGCTCTGGGTGTTGGATAGTTGACCATTACATGTCACCCTTCCAACTGCGATCCCCAACTATGGGTAAAATGTCATCGGGTGTGTTTTCAGTCGGTCCAGCAATCTCACAGGCTAGGTTTTCGGCACCAGTTGGTTCATTTTCAATTATTTTCACGTAGAATCTTCATAATAGGTCACTCCACTCCTACAGGAGGAGAAGGACGGGTCTTACCCTAACAGCAGATTTTCCAGATAGTACGTTATCCAGTGTGTATCATAATTAATAGCGAGAAATGAAACGACTGAAATTATATGACAACAGAAACAAAAACGTTCTAGTAAACATTGGTCCGTAAACGAGCTTTTTGCAAGATGCACGGTTCAGTCACATAAATGTGCAGCCGCCTACGTTCGACGTCAACGTGCAGTAATCACTCACAGACGGTAGGTGGCAGCAATAGCAGTGGAGGGGAATATAAAACATGTCAGTGGGTGCGTAAAACAGTGCAGCCATCACCGTAATGCGGAAACAAAGTGATATATGACGTTCACAGCCGGCCGCGGTGGTCTCGCGGTTCTAGGCGCTCAGTCCGGAACCGCATGACTGCTACGGTCGCAGGTTCGAATCCTGCCTCGGGCATGGATGTGTGTGATGTCCTTAGGTTAGTTAGGTTTAAGTAGTTCTAAGTTCTAGGGGACTGATGACCACAGATGTTAAGTCCCATAGTGCTCAGAGCCATTTGAACCATTTGACGTTCAGAAGAGCGTGATCATAGGATTTCGGACCAAGGGTGGAAGCATTTCAGAAACGGATAAGTTTTTAAACTGTTCGCATGCTGCCGTTGTTAAAGGATTCCGTGCATGACAAAATGGCGCTATCCAAATCCGGCAGCGAGGCAACTGTTGCATCCAACAGACCATAGATGAGAGGGGTGAATGTCGGATGCAGGGATGTGTACGAGCCAATAGACGAGAAACTGTTGAGTAACTGACCAACCAGATGAAGCAAGGGGCTACCAACAGTGTCTTCTGAACGACCGTTCAGCGAATGATGCTTGGTATGGGACTTTGCAGCATTCTCATGGTCTGAGTGGCGACAGGTAGGTTTTTCAGATGAATCACATTTTATAATCCATCGGCGTAAAACGTCTGAAAGCAAACACCCGGCAACATTTGTCAGAAGTGTCCATACTGGAGGAGGGAGCGTCATAGTCTGGGGAATGCTTTCGTGGCATTCGCTGGGTGATGCCTTGATTCTGGAATGCGCACTGTATCAACACAAATATCTATCTATCCTCGGGAACTATTCCACCCCCACATGCAAGTTGTTTTTTTCTTGGCACGATGGCATCTTCCAGCAGGACAATGGAACGTGTCGCACAGCCTGCAGTGTGCGTGTGTGGTTCGAAGAGCACCAGGATAAGTTTATCGTACTCCTCTGGCTACCTGACTCCCCGGATTTAAATCCAATCGAGAATCTGTGAGACCACCTTGATCGCGCCATTGGTTCTCAACTGAGAAACCTAGGGCAGCATGCCACAGCACTGCAGTTAGCATGGCTCCAGGCCTTCCAGAGCCTCATTATCTCTCTTCCTGCACGTGTGTGCTTTAAAAGGTAGTTATTCAGTTTTTCAACAGGTGGTCACATTAATTTAAATGGACCACGTTATTGGAAATATATGGTTATGAACCGTCAGTGGCTTTAGTATGAAACATTGTTCCAGTTAGCACAAATGCATTTGAAACGTAAACTTTACGATCAAACGGAAGTTTGTCTGGGCTCAAATTTCGCCTTATGGCCTTTAGCTGAGGAATGGTGCTGATGCAAGGCGACATCCAATGGGACGGTATGGTCCAAGATGGATAGGGGGCTGTACCTCGATATCACCTGACCGCACTCCTACGGAGTCTTCCGTCCTGACAAGACTATAATCGCTGTATCGACGGGAGCTTTGTGTACTTGGATTGTGAGAAGACCACAGACAGAAAAACCCAGAGGTTCGATAATCTTAGAGGTCAGTGTGCCGGCCCTGATCGACGTGTCCATCATGGACCATAATGCGCCTCAGATGTCGTTTTACAACGACAAAATGTAGCGATGCCCCATCACTCATCTATTACCTTCGCCGACGATGGGCCAGTGATAAAATCTGAGTCCATTAAAAAAAAAAAACACTGTGTTCTGTCTTACGGCAGGTCTTGTCACGGGGGAAGCCTCGTCACAGAAGTCCACCGCATGAGCGTCTAGGGAAGTGATTCCAGTGGTGGTTTCCCGTTGCCTTCCACTGGTGATGATGAAATGATAATGAGAACAACGCCACACCCAGTTCGTAAGGGGAGAAAATCTCCGACCCAGGCGGAAATCGAACCCGCACCCCTTGGCGTGACAGACCACGCGCTGACCACTCAGCTAGCGGGGCGGACTGAGTCCATTAAGATGAGGGCTTAATTGAAAAGTTTGCATTTCTAGTACATTTGTTCTAAGTAGGTCAATATTTCACACCGAAGTCGGTGGCGGCTCATAACTAAATACTCTCAAATATCACCCATCTTTACTGCAAACTTTTTCATTCTGTTACCTAATACCTTCACTCTTATTAGTTTTCGCTAGTAATTATGACACATCCTTTAGACGTTTTTATAGTCGGTTAGGACAGTTTGCAATTGGAAAAATACTCGGCAGTCAATATACGGTACCTGTTCCCGCTACTAACTATCGGAGAAATAAACCAACTCAGGATCGTACAGAAAAGAAAACCGCCCAGATGTTTCCACGCCAATTCAGGAGCGTCTAAACATTACTTCAGCAGATCTTTGTAGTGCATTACGATGGATAACTGACTGGTCGACTCTGCCCTGAATCGATCGTGTAGAGATGGCGTGTAATGTCCCCTTGGACGAATCGAGTGAGCTCGGTGTGGGAGGAGGCCTGGGCATGCCGCTGTCGTCGGCGCGCCCCGTTAAGTCCGACTGCTGACGCAGCTCGTCAGTATTCTGAGCCAGTGTCGCGCCCCACTCAACCCGCATTCGGGTCTCCGTTGTCCAGCGTGCCGCGTCGGCCTCCAGCTGACACACTGAGCACAACTTTACGGGAGTCACTCGCCGTCGTCCTGCCGCGTAATGTTACATGCTCAAATGTCTGCAGTTACGCATAAAGTCTCATCCTTATGGACCATGAATGTGCAACGACAAGCACAGACAAGTAGAGAGGCAGAAAGGAAGGATGATTAAAAAAAGAAAACAGACGCCAATTGAAGAACGAAACATGAATTTCTAAGTGACAAATTTCAGATTTTGCAGGAGAATTAGAAAATAACATACATAAGTGATTTTTGTTAAAAAAAATTGACAAGGTATTCTGATACCACATGATTATGCTGTTCACGGCACAACCGGGTAATATAAGCAGAGGAATTAAAAACTAAGTACTTTATTAAGAACGTTCTAAGTGCCGTATTGGGAAACTGAGTGGTAATGGGTGGCCATATGAAAGTGTTTACAAGTTGATAGCGATCAACCGCTGCTAATACTGCAATTTACGCAGAGGTGATAAAAACCACGGGATACTGATATGTACATAGAGAAATGGCGGTAGTATCGCGTATACGAGGTGTAGAAAGGCGATGCATAGGCGGTTTTGTCATTTGAAAACGTTTCCGATGTGATTATGACGGCACGACGTGAATTAACACACTCTGAACACGGAATGGTAGTTACAGCTAGAAGCATGGGACGCTCAGTTTCGGAAATCGGTAGGGAATTCAATATTCCGAGGTCTACAGTGTCAAGACTGTCCCGAGAATACCAAATTTCAGGTATTACTCCTCACCATAGACAACGCTGTTGCGACCAGCCTTCACTTACCGACCGAGAGCAGCGGCGTTTGCGTAGAGTTGTCAGCGCTAACAAACAAACCACGCTGCGTGAAATAACCGCAGAAAGCAATTTGAGACGTGCGACGAACGTATCCGTTAGGACACTGTAGCGAAATTTGGAGTTAATGGGCTGTGGCAGCAGGCGACCGACGCGACTGCCTTTCCCAACAGCAATACATCGTCAGCAGCGCCTCTCCGGGCTCGTGAGCATAGCGGTTGGACACTAGACGACTGGCAAACCGTCGCCTAGTCAGATGGGTCTCGATTTCAGTTGGAAAGAGCTGACGGTAGGATTCGAGTGTGGCGCAGACCCCACAAAACCATGGGCCCAAGTTGACAACAAGGTAATGTGCACGTTGGTGGGGGCTCCATAATGGCGTAGGCTGTGTCTGCATCGAATGGACTGGGTCCTCTGGTGCAACTGAACCGATCATTGAATGAAATTGGTTATGTTCGGCTACTTGGAGACCATTTGTTGCCATTCATTGACTTCATGCTCCCAAACAACAAGACACCATATCACTGGACCTCAGTTGTTTGTGATTGCTTTGGAGAACATTCTGGACTTTTTGAGTGAATGATTTCGCCACCCCTCATATGACATGAATCCCATCGAACATTTCCATAATCGAGAGGTCGGTTTGTCCACAAAATTCTGCACGGCCAACAGTTTAGCAGTTATGGAGGCAGTATGGCTCATTATTTCTGCAGGGGACTTCCAGCGACTTGCTGAGTCCATGCCACGTCGAGTTGCAGCACTACACAGGGTAAAAGGAGATCCGACACGATATTAGGAAGTATCCCATGACTTCTGTCACCTCATTATATTTACACAAATAGCATCATTACCGGATTCGAACTAACAGGTCATCATCTGACGGCTGTTCACATTTAAGAAGATGAGGTACTGTCAGAAGTAACGCTGTGACGACGGGTCGCGAGTCGTGCTTGGGTAGCTCAGTACTGGTCTGTCAAATTCTGGTGGCATCAGGATACTTTGTGAACACAGGGCTGCTTTTTAAAGTCGGATATGAAACCTTCACCCTCTCCAGTAGACGGGCAGCCCTTGAGCTAGTCCACGTCCGCGACCAAGCAATGGCGGTCTGTGTCAGCACGATGATCAAGATGTGGACGCGACACCAGACGAGCCTCATTGGCACCGTGGTAGAGGAACTGGCACCATCGCCTCGCCTGACGCCGGTAGCGATGGCCCATATCCCGCCGTCGCTTGTCCACATGCGAAGTTTTCTCGTGAAATACAGTTATGTTCATACGGAACTAACGACTAATAGGAAGGCATCGGCACGCGATATACACTACAGGCCATTGAAATTGCTACACCAAGAAGAAATGCAGATGATAAACGGGTATTCATTGGACAAGTATATTACACTAGAACTGACATGTCATTACATTTTCACGCAATTTGGGTGCATAGATTCTAAGAAATCAGTACCCAGAATAACCACCTCTGGCCGTAGTAACGGCCTTGATACGCCTTGGCATTGAGTCAAACAGAACTTGGATGGCGTGTACAGGTACAGCTGCCCATGCAGCTTCAACACGATGCAACAGTTCATCAAGAGTAGTGACTGGCGTATTGTGACGAGCCAGTTGTTCGGCCACCATTGACCAGACGTTTTCAGTTGGTGAGAGATCTGGAGAATGTGATGGTCAGGGCAGCACTCAAACATTTTCTGTATCCAGAAAGGCCCGTACGGGACCTGCAACATGTGGTCGTGCATTATGCTGCTGAAATGTAGGGTTTCGCAGGGATCGAATGAAGGGTAGAGCCACGGGTTGTAACACATATGAAATGTAACGTCCACTGTTCAAAGTGCCGTCAATGCAAACAAGAGGTGACCGAGACGTGTAACCAATGGCACCCAATACCATCACGCCAGATGATACGCCAATATGGCGATGACGAATACACGCTTCCAATGTGCGTTAACCGCGATGTCGCCAAACACGTATGTGACCATCATGATGCTGTAAACAGAACCTGGATTCATCCGAAAAAATGATGTTTTGCCATTCGTGCAACCAGGTTCGTCGTTGTGTGCGCCATCGCAGGCCTTCCTATCTGTGATGCAGCGTCAAGGGTATCCGCAGCCATGGTCTCCGAGCTGATAGTCCATGCTGCTGCAAACGTCGTCGAACTGTTCGTGTAGATGGTTGTTGTCTTGCAAACGTCCCCATCTGTTGACACAGGGATCGAGACGTGGCTCCACGATCCGTTACAGCCATGCGGATAAGATGCCTGCCATCTCGACTGCTAGTGATACGAGGCCGTTGATATCCAGCACGGCGTTCCGTATTACCCTCCTGAACCCACCGATTCCATATTCTGCTAACAGTTATGGATCTCGACCAATGCGAGCAGCAATGTCGCGAGACGATAAACCACAATCGCGATAGGCTGCAATCCTATCTTTATCAAAGTCGGAAACGTGACGGTACGCATTTCTCCTCCTTACACGAGGCATCACAATAACATTTCACCAGACAACGCCGGTCAACTGCTGCTTGTGTATGAGCAATCGGTTGGAAACTTTCCTAATGTCAGCACGTTGTAGGTGTCGCCACCGGCGCCAACCTTCTGTGAATGCTCTGAAAAGCTAACCATTTGCATATCACAGCATGTTCTTCCTGTCGGTTAAATTTCGCGTCTGTAGCACGTCATCTTCGTGGTGTAGCAATTTTAATGGCCAGTAGTGTGTATCGCATATTGATTCGAGGACGGCCGAGCAATGCTGCAGAGAGACGGCAAACAACAGTTACAGGTATGACGTACCGGTACACCTTGATACGGAGATGTGCGTACTGTGATATCAGGTTGTGAAACGGAAATATACGCCACGTTTCAGGCTACATACAATTCACATGACGGATACGCCAATGTGCCTACATCATTATTTTATAGACGCAGATGAACATCGCCTGACATACGAGTCCAAAAAATGACAGCCTTCCTCCTTCGGGTGGTGCCTCAAGCAATTGTACCATGGATGCTACTTCTCCCAGATACGACCTACTTTCCCCAAACGAAGACGAACGCAATGACATGGACTTTAGAGCTCACTGTACTTCATCTTTTCCGAGAGGACACTAAGAATGTGTTAGACCTTTGCGCCTTACTACAAGAACGTCACTCATTGATTTTGGAAAATCCGAGATATCGAACATATTACGCTAATTTTGCCTTGCTTGATACCCCACCCAGTTGGCGTGTACCTGGTAGGAGAAAGTAATTAATTACTAAATATGATGATTTCGAACAAGAAAGGACCATGAAATGCACTCGCAGTTGCGAATACGATCACTCATCAGCTGTATAACGGAGTGACGACAATGAAAATTTGTGTCTGACCGGGACTCGAACCCGCATTTCCCACTTATCGCGAGCTGTCACCTTACCATTTGGCAATCCGAGCACGACTCACGGCCAGACCCAGACTTCCATATGTCGTCAACCATGTGTCTACAACCTGTGCTCGTATGACCATTATGTACATCCCTATACATGCGAGACATTTTGCCTGAAAGTCGCTTGCCCGGTGTCGGAGGATAAATACGATATTTCAGTGCCTGTATTATGGTGAATTGCGATGCAATGTTCTTTTGGACGTGCACGCACGGATGTTGCGGATTGCCTTGTATGCGTTCAAACTAACGGAGTAGAGCTGCTTTTCGTCGAAGTCCATGGGGGAGAATGTGTCTCAGTATGGATAGACATTCGACGGATGTTGATCTTAGTATACTGCTGATAAACCTCGTTGTGTTGTTCAGCTGTGCGTTGAGAGTTTGCATGTGTGCACTACTGAGCCACACAGGAGCACAGTATTCCGCAATAGAGTAGACTAGTCCAAGGCCTGAAACGCACAGGTTTCAGCAGCAGAACCTCAGGTTGTTTCACACAGTTTATGTAGGATGTTGTTCCTAGTTCGTATCTTCGCAATGGGGTTCTCTAGATACTTTTGGTAGACAGTGTCTGTTCCAGTATAGCTCCTAGATATTTTTGGTGCTGATTGTATTGAAGTAGTCTGTCATCAAAACATACATAGAACTGCCTATTCGCCGCTATTACAAGTCACACTGCATGTCCGTGAGTTGCTTCACTTTAATTATAATCACCCGGTACTTGTACCTACGCTTTCCTCCTCCTCATTTATTCTCTATATAGTGGGACTGGAATAGCTAGCGGTTCCTGCAGCCCACTCAAGTACAATTTTTACTGATAATTTTGCTTCCTCATTTGCCTTGGGATGAGAATACGTTTCTGCGCGGATGTCGCGTTGTTTTGCGCTAGTTCATGTGCGCCATCTCAATACAGGATGTCCATTAATTATCTTTACATCATTAGACTTTAATATAAGGAAAGACCAAAAAGTGTCCGTTCGAAGGCCGTACAGTGCAGAATCGGTGTGCCAGTCAGGCAAAATCGCCATGACCACTGAGGTAATCATCCAATCGACGCACCAAGTCGATGATACCCCTTTGGAAAAACAATGTCCTACTGCATGAGGAACTCCGCTACCGCCTGCTACACATCCTCGTGCGATGGGAATTGTCTAACTGAAACGTCCCCTTTGAAAAATTATACATGACTGTGCTTAAACTGACACACAATATTTTTAGCGCAACACAATCTGACTTTCAAAAATCCCTACAAAAGAATGGCCCTGACTAACATTAACCTATACGTTTCACAAATCACTTACCTCACAAAAATCTTCGTTACTCGAACTACTGCAATACAGCGAGCGCCACTACTGCCAGCTAAATAAAAGATTCAAACTACTGAAGGCACTAACTACTGATAGGCACAGTTAGCAAAAGAAAGATTTTGATAGAGAACAAACAATGTATTTACCTTAATATTGTTCAAAAGTCATAATATATATAGCAGTTCATGACATCCATTCTTACAAATGTACTGTTTCTGATGGACACACGTCCAGATCATCCGCTCTCAAAAATCCGGCATCTCACTTCCCCACATCCACCACTGCTGGCGGCTCACCTCCAACTGCGCAACGCTACGCGCTGTTAACATCCAGCTGCCCAACACTACAATGGCAGACAACAATGCAAACTAGCCACAGACTGCACACAGCACAGCCAGTGATTTTCATACAGAGCGCTACGTGGCGTTACCAATAAGAAAACCTAAACAGCCTACTTACATAACCTTCAACGCGTTTTTTAAGGGCTCGGAGGCGTGAAAATTGCATGGGGAGAGATCACGACTGTAGGGCGGATTATCGAGTGTCTCCCATTTGGTGTAATTTCTGCATTACGACATTTGCGATATGGGGAGGCAGCAGCACCCCTTGTCGCATGGAGCTTGGCACACCATTCTATAACGATGTTTTCGCGAGACGTGCTGCGTCATACACATTCTTCACTCTCCAGTGGACGTCTGCCGGCGTTTGTCCTTTTGCAATAGGATAACAGTACGTTGGTCCCCTTTGGACGTGTTTGGTAATAACGTCGCCATAGTTCACGTTTCCACATTTACCGCAAGCACGTCGGAAGGATACGAATGCCAGACTAATCCTTTGCCTACTTTTCGGTGCTTATATACCCGCATCGGAGTCGTGCTACATTGCATATACGCTGCAGCAACGCCGTCAAATGGAAACTTTTTGATCGTCCCTTATAACTTTAAAACTATGCTAGATACTAACAACTGGATACAATATGTGACAGATATTCATACACATCGAAGTGCGCACCCCTAGTGCACGGACAGTATCCATTCGGTATCCAGTTTCCCTTCACGTGTACTCCAGCAACTTCATAGCGACATGTTCACATGCCTTGTGAATGCGTGTCTGGAAGCCATTCTAGGCCTGTGTGCTTGATATGGTGAACCTTTGCAAAACAACATGGAAAAAGAAGAAGTGGAAACACATGATCGTGGTGGCCACCGAATGGAATTATCTTGTGCAGCTCAACTGTCTGGAGACTCCACATCTGGAAACTGACGGATATTTAGGAAATAGTGAGGTCGTGCCCCTCCTAGTGGAATATGACGTCAGGTTGGTGTTCCAATCGTGGAACAGCAAACTCAACTAACATCTATGGCTAAACAATGCCACTGACAGTAGATTTGCTGAAGAAAGATGTACTAGTGACGCATCTGTGCAGGAGCGCGCACCACACATTGACCTTCGGACTTACTCTGTCTGTTTCACGTGTAATATGAGCACGCTCAGTCCCCATGTACGAGCGAAATGACGGTTCAGTTTGTCGGACACGTGGAAAGTTAGCTCATCGGAAAAACAAATCTTTTCTAAAAAGTCATTGTCTGCGTAAGTCTTGGTAGCATACCCGCTGTAACCTGGTCGCAGTAAGGTCCGTCCGTCGGTCTTAGTGCCTGAATCAACTGCGCATTTAGGTATAAAGACGTAACCTAGACTTTCTGCACTGCTGTTTGTGTCATTTACAACTCTCTGGCCGCCGTATACGCTGACTTTGACGGATCCCTTGAAAACGCTTGTCGTTCCACGTCGACATCTGAAAGAGAGTGACGTGGTTGGTTAGGACAGTAGATCGCTCCCACACTGTGTGCAGAAGTTTCATTGTATTTGGATATTTGACTTCGTCTCTATGAACCAGTCTGCACAACGAACTTTCTTCTTTGTATCCATATTTTTCCTCGGATCTGTAGCGCCTGGGTAAACAATGCCACTATCTTATCACATATTGAAGACCAGTTGTTATTACCCAGTACAATTTTAAAGTTCTTAAGGTCTAAAGTTGTAAAGATATTTCATGGACACGGTTTACTTCAGGACACTTATCCATAGTACGTGTGCCCTCACTCGTCCTGCTGAACTTTCAGCCTTGTGTCATATTGTAACTCGACTCACGTAGTGAGAATTCTGATCGGTTAGAAGTAACAATGAATGCTTCCGTACGTTACATATTCAGCATCCGCGCGTATGACATTGTCGTTGGCTACACCCAGTTGACGATGGTTGCGACCAGGTTAAGTTACTTGACTGGCGCACATTCTGTCTGCTTTACCGGCTACGCAGTGTGCAAGAGCCTTAGTTCCACGTAGCACATATCTATCATCTCATAGGATTGACAACACAAAATCTCACTTTTGCATTATCCTAGCTGTATGCGTCCGGAAACGAATTCAGGTGTTTGAATCACATTACTGCCGCGGCAGTATCTTCAGTATGAGCTAAGTGTTGTGTTGGCAGAAGAGCCAACACCGTGTTACTAGTGGACGCCGAAGTGCACGCGTTTTAGCTCACGCAGGCTGGCGTGAGGAGGGAAGGACTATACTGACGTGAGGTCTGGAACATGACAAGGAATTAGAATTCAGAAAGCGGACGTAATTAGTTTGATACTTAACTTTAATCCATTAATGATGAACGTCGCTCTTGACGGTACATGATTCACAATATTATCTGTTCAGAATACATCCTTGAAGAATATAGCGCCTTGCTAGGTCGTAGCAAATGACGTAGCTGAAGGCTATGCTAAACTGTCGTCTCGGCAAATGAGAGCGTATGTAGACAGTGAACCATCGCTAGCAAAGTCGGCTGTACAACTGGGGCGAGTGCTAGGGAGTCTCTCTAGACTAGACCTGTCGTGTGGCGGCGCTCGGTCTGCAATCACTGATAGTGGCGACACGCGGGTCCGATGTATACTAACGGACCGCGGCCGATTTAAAGGCTACCACATAGCAAGTGTGGTGTCTGGCGGTGACACCACACTAAGCATTAAAGGTCCTTGGTTGCAGTATCAACAGTGTCAAGACGAAAGTCAGCAGGTTAAATACGATTGTTTTCGCAAAATGTTTGGTGATGAGTGTAACACTCGATTCGGATCTCCAGATAAAGATTGCTACTCCAAACATCTCTCTCTTTCAGATCGCATTAGATCCTTTGTAGACGCAGAAATGAAGAAAATCTTTAGACAGATTTAAATATTCGTAACAGGAATGCTGAGGTATTCTAGACCATATGAGGCAGAATATTGATTGAGAAATAAAGTTAAGCTTTGACTATTAAAATGCATTCAATTCCGAAAATTTCTAAGCAACATATTATTTACATTAATTACACACTTAACAATTTCAGTAGTTGTGAAGGAATTTCTAAAGGCTACAAAGTGTCAAAGAAAGGACAAAACTTTTGACCTGTATGGCTCGAGAATACCTATAAGAAAGAGTACAACAAAACTGCATTGGCAGTGATTACAGTTTGACAAACACAGGGTTGGAAATCTATCATTTAGTCAATCCCCGCTGCCGATAGGTGACGCAGCGAGAACAAGAAGAAAAAAAAAAAAAAAAAACAATAACTCGTATGCTTTGCAGGCTTTTGGCAGAAGATTTTCGCTGCACTTTATAAAATTACGCTATTATTTATTGTGATGTGGCATTCATTTATTCGCCTTGTACAGTTTTCGGACGAGCTGAGATTGCCATAAACAAGACACCAACTCTACTTCCTGATAAGGGATACATAGACATATTTACTGCCACGGCTGGGAGTGACTGTTCTGTAACGGACAGTAAAGAACCAATCCCAGGCTACAGAAACAATCTGTTAATTGCTATTTTAAGCTTCAGCCTTGCAAGAGATTCATAATAAACCGAATGACACGTGGAAACTGCGTCGTGTGAGATTAAGTAAACTACAATACCGACAGCGGTAAGGAAAAGAAATATACTGAGACGCGCTAAACACTTAACTGCAATTATTTCACCATGATCACTTCAGAAAGAAAAAACTTTTTACGAATCAATCACATAATAATGATGAATGAAGTAAAGAGACTTACGAGTGTTACAATTAGTTATACTTCTTACTTAGAGATCGTAAAATGAGTTTCAGAACAGAATGGTTGTACAGTTTCCATGTTCATTCGTTTACACACGGTGGTCAGAAATAGTGTGACAAGTTTGTAAGGGTGTTTTAGAGGAGGCCGCGCTGAGAATTAATTGTTAAGGAAAATTGCGCCGTTTAAGAGTTATTTGGTACTGAAGTAAGCCAATCACGTCGACGCGTCCACAAATTCATACAGTTGCGCGTGCTAAAATGCGGTAATGCACAGACATCCGTGGATCAATGAGTTACCACTTGTTCAGACACTCATTACCAGTTAAAATGTGTCTGTATCGGAAGTGATAGATTTAAGTTAGGAAACCAAAGGAAGAACGCGTTTCGCGACACTGTCTCTGGCAGTTGCGCGCACAACGACCTCGCTGGCTAATTTCAACACTAATTAAATCGGAAACGGCGCATCATATCATTTTTTCCCGAATGGTTCATTCCCAGCTGAACCCAGCTGAACTGTTTCTGACCACCCAATATATTATGTAGCACTTAATACATATGAAAAACAGAGTATCATTTCTATAGTAACAAACAAGTATTGATACAAATCTGTTACGTACCGTACGCAGTTGCAGAATTCGTTAGATCTGATAGTTTTTTATAACTCAAAACTTAAAAAAGCAGTTTACAGCAAACTCACTATTATCAGGGTGCATATTATCCGGTTTGGGGATTATCAGCGAATTTTCGAGAATTTTTCGAAAAAAACCAAGTTTTCTATTTTAATTACAAGGAATATTTTCGTTTACACTATTAGGTATGTGACTTAGGTTTTAGCGCCCGGAGACATTTGTGGGCCTCAGCCCACCATCCCTGAAATACAATGTCTGGCAAAAGATGTGAGGCATCTGTAATACGTGGTCAGAAGTGATTGTAACTTCGTACACATACACAATATTGGTGGACATGTAAATGATAAGGGTTGCAATTCTCTGCGACAGGTAGAATATCCGCAATAGCATATTAGTGTTGTTTGTATTCAGTTTTGTTAACAGGTCTGGTAGGGTATATAAGAGGCGTGAACACAGTCAGATGTTGGGCTACCGCTATGGAGGACACAGAGATGCCGTGTGCTCGTGTTAGACAGCATTATCAGCACCTGACAGAGTTTGAATGGAGGCTCATTGTTCGCCTTCATTTGACAGTGACCCGATGCTGGACTGCATGGGCCTTTCAAGGTTCCGGTCGAAAACCACAGGGGACGATCGCCGTTTCGTGCACCAAGCACATCGTAACCTCTTCACATCTGCGCCTGTCATCCGAGAACAAATACTGGACTCCATGGAACTGTCTGTGTCACAGCCCATCACTGACCGCATAGGAGCAGCAGTCGGACTAGGGAATTACTGTCCCATCCGCAGGCTACTGCTAACACCAAAACACAAACGGCTGAGTTTGGAGTTGTGCTGAGACCGGGAAACACGGACAGCAGGTGAATGGTGTCACATTGTGCTCAGCGATGAATTGCAGTTCTGCACAGCCGTAGGTGACCATTGTCAGTGAGTATGGCGGCGACCTGTGGAGAGCTTCCATTGTTCCAATGTTTTGGAGAAGTACACAATTGACAAACGTCATATAGGCTATTTTATTAATTTATACAAGCACAAAAAGTATAGGCATAGGATGAAATGCGGGACTGCAAACATTTAAAAAGGGACTGTAGTTCAGGCGTACACTGGAACTTCGTGTATGTAAATCGAGGTTCCAGTGTACGCCTGAACTACAGTCCCTTTTTAAATGTTTGCAGTCCTGCATTTCATCCTATGCCTATACTTTTTGTGCTTGCATAAATTAATAAAATAGCCTATATGATGTTGTTGATTGTGATGTCAGTGGTGCACGCATTGCGAGCACAAAAACATTTGCTGCCTGGCGAGTCGAACCTGCGATCTTTTCATTGGGTAACCGATCTCTTACCGCTGAACCAAACACCGCTTCCAAAACACACTGTCATAGGGACAACTGATAAGGTGCACATGGTGATAGATCTGTATCAAAATTCCTTTTATTTCCTAAACGATTGGCCATCTGGAGTTTCCACTTGGGGCACTTTCTTGTCTCACAGCGCCCTACATGCATCATAAATTTGGACGAATTCGGCGATGACGAGTAGGTGTCCTCTCCTTGTGAGCTCTGGTGGTACAACGGTACCTCAAGAACGTCGTGCGTCCTCATGTGTCACCTCTCACTCGTCAGTATATTGATGCCATTTTCCAACAGGACAATGCTCGTCCACACGTGGCAAGTGTGTCTATGAAATGTGTGCGTGATGTTGGGACATGCCCACGGCCAGTAAGATCTGCATATCCGCCCACAATGGAACATGTACAGGACCGCTCAATGGTCAGCTCCGTCCCAGTGCCAGCATCCACGGCGTCAAGGACAAGTTACATCTGTTGTGAGTTAGTTGCCCAACCGAATCAATCTATGCATTCAGGCCAGAAGGAGTGCAGTGTCACCGATAAATGGGCTCAATCTACCAACTTCCTTGTAAATCTGACTCTATTTTATAATCGCTTAAATAACATCACATACCGTCTCAGTCCGTGAAGTTCCATGTCGCTTGCTTCTTCCCTTCCGGGTGCTTCACTCTTTTTGTCAGGCGGTGTACATTTCCGTTGATTCCCTTTTCATCTTTAGGCAAATGCTGGTATTCTACCCTTGCTCGCTGCGGACTGCTTGTCTACATAAAATGTTTGCGTAGCACTTTTCCTAGGTGCTAAAAGTTGATAATTCTCAACCCGTTGTTTGCAACGAATATTGCGTATCTAATAACTGAGTTTCCGGTGGTGACATTAAGCATATATAGGAAATAAAGTAAATAGCAATTTCCGGGTAAGACGCGTATTTTGTATAATCCGTGATTTTTCGCTATCCGAGCAGTCTCGATGATGATGATGATGATGATGTTTGGTTTGTGGGGCGCTCACCTGCGCGGTTATCAGCGCCCGTAAAAATTCCCAACGTTTGCTCAGTCCCATCTCGCCACGTTCATGAGTGATGATGAAATGATAAGGACAACACAAACAAAAAAAGTGGTTCAAATGGCTCTGAGCACTATGGGACTTAACTTCTGAGCTCACCAGTGCCCTAGATTTAGAACTACTTAAACCTAACTAACCTAAGGACATCACACACATCCATGCCCGAGGCAGGATTCGAACCTGCGACCGTAGCAGCAGCGCGGTTCCGGACTGAAGCGCCTAGGACCGCTCGGCCACAGCGGTCGGCAACACAAACACCCAGCCATCTCGAGGCAGGTGAAAACCCCTAACCCCGCCGGGAATCGAACCCGGGAACCCCTGCTCGGGAAGCGACAACGCGACCGCGAGACCACGAGCTGCGGACAGCAGTCTCGATTTCACATCAACCGCGATAATCTGGAGCTTCAGTATTTTGAAATGTTGTGCTAAGATGGAAAACACCTTCTAACGTTTTCTACAAAACAGGCAACTCCACACCCTTCCATCATGAGGAATGAAGAGTTTTTGCGCTTCCTGAATAATTTACATGTTTTGGCATGACGAGTTCCGCAACTGGACGATCCTGCTTTCGCACACAGTCTTGCAGCTTCCAGTATTTTTCAAAGGCAGCAGCTGCTCTACAGTATGCTAGGTGACGGACGCCACTGGCTGCGCTCGAACGCTGCCATGTACTATTTCTAGGACTGCTACGCTCACATTCCGTGGCCTCACACCCCCGAGATGAGTTTTTGTCCTGTCCTCGTGAGGCACCACTGAGCTTAACACCTACGCAGACCACACGTGACCTCTCTTCCTTTCGACAACACTCGCTCTCTTTAGGTACCGTAAGCAGCTGAGTCGTCATATCCGCTGATCCCCTGCACGTATTTCCTGCCGTCCTAAGACACGCCCCAGCTCGCTGGTGTCAACAGACGGTGCAAAGAGCGCATCTGCTGGCATACGTGGTCTTAGGATAGCGTAGTCACCATGAGAAGCTGCGCAGGTTCGAGTGCCCTTGAGTTTTAAATGTTACTGCATTCTGCTGGGTATCCGTGCACCAGTTGTATTCATAATTAACACAGACAGGGTGAACTACCTGAAATTAACACTCCTTATTTAATAAACTAGGAAAGCGGTTGGCACAGTACCCCACTGCAGACTGTTAACGAAGGTCCGAGCATACAGGACAGGTCTCCAGATATGTGGGTGACTCAGAGGCTTCTTTAGCAATAGAGCCCAGTAAGCTGCCAAGGACGGTGAGTGTTGATGAGAGATAAGGATATCGCCAGGAGCTCCTCAGACAAGTGTGATTGCACCGATGTTATGTCTATACAAATAATTGATCTGATGGATAGGGTGACGAACGATCTACGAGTGTTTGCTGATGACGCTTTAGTGCACAGGAAGGCGTTGTCGTTGAGTGACTGTTGGAGAGTACAGTATGGCTTAGAGATAATTTCTATTTGTTGTGATGAATGGAAGCCTGCTGTACGAGCTGCATTCAAGTTCTAAGGCCTCCGATTTTTTTTCTCCGGACTGGAAAGAGATAGAAATATGCGTATTGTTTTAAAATGAGGCTGCGTTCATTGTCAATACGTCCCAGAGATGGCAGCACCGTACGGCAGATGGAATTTTACCGCCAGCGGCGAGAATGAGAACTGTTTTAAATACTTAAAATGGCGACGTTTTCCTTACTTGAACAGCGTGCAATCATTCGTTTTCTGAATTTGCGTGGTGTGAAACCAATTGAAATTCATCGACAGTTGAAGGAGACATGTGGTGATGGAGTTATGGATGTGTCGAAAGTGCGTTCGTGGGTGCGACAGTTTAATGAAGGCAGAACATCGTGTGACAACAAACCGAAACAACCTCGGGCTCGCACAAGCCGGTCTGACGACATGATCGAGAAAGTGGAGAGAATTGTTTTGGGGGATCGCCGAATGACTGTTGAACAGATCGCCACCAGAGTTGGCATTCCTGTGGGTTCTGTGCACATAATCCTGCATGACGACCTGAAAATGCGAAAAGTGTCATCCAGGTGGGTGCCACGAATGCTGACGGACGACCACACGGCTGCCCGTGTGGCACGTTGCCAAGCAATGTTGACGCGCAACGACAGCACGAATGGGACTTTCTTTTCGTCGGTTGTGACAATGGATGAGACGTGGATGCCATTTTTCAATCCAGAAACAAAGCGCCAGTCAGCTCAATGGGAGCACACAGATTCACCGCCACCAAAAAAATTTCGGGTAACCGCCAGTGCTGAAAAAATGATGGTGTCCATGTTCTGGGACAGTGAGGGCGTAATCCTTACCCATTGCGTTCCAAAGGGCACTACGGTAACAGGTGCATCCTACGAAAATGTTTTGAAGAACAAATTCCTTCCTGCACTGCAACAAAAACGTCCGGGAAGGGCTGCGCGTGTGCTGTTTCACCAAGACAACGCACCCGCACATCGCGCTAACGTTACGCAACAGTTTCTTCGTGATGACAACTTTGAAGTAATTCCTCATGCTTCCTACTCACCTAACCTGGCTCCTAGGGACTTTCGGCTTTTTCCAACAATGAAAGACACACTCCGTGGCCGCACATTCACCAGCCGTGCTGCTATTGCCTCAGCGATTTTCCAGTGGTCAAAACAGACTCCTAAAGAAGCCTTCGCCGCTGCCATGGAATCATGGCGTCAGCGTTGTGAAAAATGTGTACGTCTGCAGGGCGATTACGTCGAGAAGTAACGCCAGTTTCATCGATTTCGGGTGAGTAGTTAATTAGAAAAAAAATCGGAGGCCTTAGAACTTGAATGCACCTCGTAAATGTAGAAAGATGTAAGTTAATGCAGAAGAGTAGGAAAAACAACCGCGTAGAGTTCGAATGCAGCATTGGTGGTGTGCTGCTTAACACAGTCACGAGGAAGGCGTGACATTATTAGGGAAGAATTCTAGGAAGAGTGGCTCATTTGTAAAAGAGACCACGTATAGAACCCTTGCATGACCCATTCTTGAGTACTGCTTGAGAGTCTGGGATCGCCACCAGGCTAGATTAAAGGAAGACGTCGAAGCAATTCAGAGACGTGCTGCTAGATCAGTTACCGGTAACTTCGATCTACTCGCGAGTATTACGGAGATCAAATCTTTCTGTGGAGTTACATCAAAGATAGCGTTAATGTTCCACCTCTACCACAGAAACTGGAAGACTTGCATCACCGCATCTGAGCAGTCGTTCTTACCGCCACTCCTGATTGTGTTGTTATTGGTCGTTTAACTATACCTATTTTTTGAAATGTTGTGTACTGAGAACCGAGGTCCTATTAGCTTTCGCCGGCCGCTGTGCCCGAGCGGTTCTAGACGCTTCAGTCGGGAACCGTGCTGCTACTACGGTCGCAGTTCGAATCCTGCCCCGGGCATAGATGTGTGTGATGTCCTTAGGTTCGTTAGGTTTAAGTAGTTCTACGTCTAGGGGACTGATGACGTCAGATGTTAAGTCTCATAGTGCTTAGAGCCATTTCTATTAGCCTTCCTCGCGACACACCTGACGTTAGTTTCTTTTCTGTTGGACATTCAAATTGTTCAAATGGCTCTGAGCACTATGGGACTTAACATCTGAGGTCATCAGTCCCCTAGAACGTAGAACTACTTAAACCTAACTAACCTAAGGACATCACACACATCCATGCCCGAGGCAGGATTCGAACCTGCGACCGTAGCGGTCGCGCAGTTCCAGACTGAAGCGCCTAGAACCGCTCGGCCACACCGGCCGGCTATGTTGGACATTTGACATCCAATATAAAGTACTATATTCTAAAACAAAAACTAAACTTCTCCCGAACAAGCCATGAAAGCCCAACGGTACCGACCGGCCGCCGTGTCATCCTCAGACCAGAGGCGCCACTGGATGCGGATGGAGGGGCATGTGGTCAGCACACCGCTCTCCCGGCCGTATGTCAGTTTCCGAGACCGAAAGTACTGTATTCTATTAGTCCAATATTCATAGAGTGAGATATTCTGTAAGACTGTATCTTGATTAGCAGTCGAGATGTGGTACAGTGGCGAACTCCAAGGAAGACGGAATCGACCTATTCGCTTCTACTTCTCTCACTGAGAAAGGTGGTGCAATGGTGAGACACTGGAGTCAGTGTCCACATCGGGTAGACAAAAATATGCGAGCACCACAAGCACAACACATTACCATGCCTAAAACGGCACAGTAAAACCATCGGCGTTCAAAAAAGCTTCCAGTCATCTCGGAGTGAATAAATACTGAATCTGTACGGTTTACAAGCGAATCTTATACCGTTCTTGCTCCAAAATGGTGGCAAGGTCAGGTAACGATAATGGAGATGGATCGTTATCCCGCACACTTCCCTCCAAAGTAATAATACTGAGATCTAGTGACTGGTGGCAATTCATTCTCGTGCACAGAAGAGCAGTCCTGAACGATGCTAGCACTGTGAGAAGGTACCCTGTCTACCTGAAACACAGCTTCAGTGTCAGGGAACAAACGTTGTACCATGGGATGGACCTGATGGACCTCATAACGCCAGTTGTCTACAGTAAAAATTGTTCACTTTGTTCACGAAAAGTCATGAGGACTGACTGATGCTGGCCGGTGTGGCAGAGCGGTTCTAGGCACTTCAGCTTGGAACCGCACGACCGCTATGGTCGCAGGTTCGAATCCTGCCTCGGGCATGGATGTGTTTGATGTCTTTGGGTTAGTTAGGTTTAAGTAGTTCTAAGTTATAGGGGACTGATGACCTCAGATATTAAGTCCCATAGTGCTCAAAGCCATTTGAACCATTTGGACCTGATGAGACAAAATTGTCACATAATACTTGGCAGTAATGCAACCTTGAAGAGTAACGATGACGCCCATGGAATACCACGATATGGCTGCCCAAAACATCGCCTAACCCCCGCCATGGTTCACTCTTGGGATGCTTGCGACGTAAACTCTGCCAGAAATTACGAAGAATTTGAAACAAGAACCATTCGGCCAAATGACTTTCCTCCACTGCTCCATAGTCCAGGTTTTATGGCTTTGACACCCCGTTTTCCTGTTACGGGCATTTGCGTTACTGATGAGTAGTTTTGGGATTTCAGCTCACCCTGCAATTTCCTGCTTCTGGAGTTCTCTTTGTGTTGTTTTAGTGCTGTCAGGGTTCTCAAGTGCGACAATCGCTTCTGCAGTGACTCTTCCAGCAGTCGTCCTCTTATTTTTCATCGCAATCCTCTTCAATGACAGTCCATCACAATCGCTTGACACACAATTTCGTCCGCATTGTGCCTTAGCCGATGATGTTTTCCAGCTTTGTCTCTTTGCGGTTTAAATCATCGGTACGGTGTCTCTTGAATCACCAACACGTCGGCTGCCTTGGTGGCGGAAGCACCCACCATACGAGCGTCAACAATGTGACCACGTACGAAGTGACTTAGCTCCGTGCGACACAATGCGTTCGCAACTACACAAAACACTGTTGTGAACGCGACTGACACTTGCAGCGCGTTAAGGACTCTGCACAGGTGTCATTCGTGGTCAGGGCTTGGCTAGCATCTGCATCTGATCAGACGATCAATTCCAATTACAAAATGATCTAGAGAGAATTTCTGTATGGTGTGAAAAGTGGCAACTGGCACTAAACAAAGAAAAGTGCGAGGTCATCCACATGGGTACTAAAAAAAAACCGATAAATTTTGGGTATACGATAAATCGCACAAATCAAAGGGCTGTCAATTCGAATAAATACCTAGGAATTAGAATATACGAACAACTTAAATTGGGAAGACCACATAGATAATATTGTGGGGAAGGCGAAACAAATACTGCACTTTGTTGGCAGCCTGCATTACACTTGTCCGTCCTTTGCTGGAATATTGTTGCGCGGTATGGGATCCTTACCAGGTAGGATTGACGGAAGATATCGAAAAAGTGCAAAGAAGGGCTATAGGGGTGAGAGTATCACTGATATGATACGCGAGTTGGGGTGGCAGTCACTGAAACAAAGGCGGTTTTCTTTGCGGCAAGACCTATTTACGAAATTTCAGTCACCAACTTTCTCTTCCGAATGCGAAAATATTTTGTTGACACCCACCTACGTAGGGAGAAATGATCATCATAATAAAATAAGAGAAATCGGAGCTCGAACGGAAAGATTTACGTGTTCCGTTTTTCCCATGCGCCATTCGAAAGTGGAATGGTAAAGAAGTAGTATGAAAATGGTTCGATGAACCCTTTGCCAGGCACTCAAGTGTGAATTGCAGAGTAACCATGTAGATGTAAATGTAGGTAGCATGCGTGTCTCGTTGTTTTCTCATATTTCTGTCCAGCCCCTGCACATATTTATTTATATTCCGCAAGCTATAAAAAGTAGGTGGCAGAGGGTACTTCGTACCATTATTATCGATTTTTTGTCCTATTGTTCACGTATTGAGTTAGGAAAAAAATGATGATCTGGGTGGCTCTTTGCGCGACACAATTTCTGCACTCACGATAACTACGCAAGATATATGATGATATCGGCAGAATTTTCATCCTCCCTCGGGCATGGATGTGTGTCATGTCCTTAGGTTAGTTAGGTTTAAGTAGTTCTAAGTTCTAGGGGACTGATGACCTCAGAAGTTAAGTCCCACAGTGCTCAGAGCCATTTGAACCAGAATTTTCACGCAGTCTTCCTTGAATATCGGTTCTCTAAATTTAGCAATTTCGCCAACAATGGTTTTCGACAGCAATTTGACCTTCCACGTAGAGATTCTATAATGTTACTGAGGTTTAAAAAAATAAATTATTATTATATTTATCACTTCTGCTAGTGGCAAAGCTCCTGAAATGGTAAAATGGTGCACAGAAAATTTTCACTTGCTTAGTAATGAATTTTCATTCCGCCATCCAGCATTAGATTCCCACCAGACTGACGAGAACGTTGACCGACGGCACTGTTTAGAGGCCAGAGACCGATCGCAAAATCACGCAGTTTGCGAAATTACCCTGCCCGGATACTGACAGAAAAGATCTGTAAAAGAGATCTCATGGACGCTGAAATAAAAATTTGTTGAAGTAAAGGTCGATTGAACACTAGTAGCGTTCGGCTGTGGCCACCAAACAATTCGTCGGCAAGTCTCTTTCACTGCAGCCTGAAAAAGTTCTGAAATGCAGCTTAATAAATTGAGAGGTGACATTAATGGAAAAGGAAAGTAGGTTCTTAATCAAACACGCTACTGTAATTACATTATTGAAGCCATTAAACCGAAAGTTGCAGATACGAGAGCGACATATTTTGTGAAACAGCCGCCGAAAACAAACGAGAGAGAGAGAGCGCGCTCACAGCTCCTGCTTTTAAATAGTCCAAAACAAATTACGGCGAGCTGCCTTCAACTTCCTTTACAGAGCATAAAGTTTCGATATATAAACATTTCTCTGGAACATTCTTTATCGGAAACAGCAAAAATAAATAAATAAATCTCCTATATTAAATCATGGTCTTTTCTCCTTACTTTACAGATTTATTTACACAGAGGAAATTTATTCTTAATGTATTTTAGCCTTAATTAACGTTTGGGGCTGACCTCTCAGTCAGCTGTGCCCAGCATGCGTTGCAGTGCCTTTTTTCTTTCCAAGGGGGGGGGGGGGGGGCACATACATATAAAGCAGACTCATTTACATGTACAAAATAAATGAAAGACAGTGATTTATTCTGCATTTGGGACGTACAATGTTTTTGTTCTTTCTGTCTTCTGAAAAAGTAATAAATTTTTCGGCTACTTCACTCGTAAGTAAGCTTAATATAAGTGACCATGTGAAAAGTATGGATTTGCCCGCTTAGGCATATTTCATATCTGCTTCGGAAACATACATATTCCACATACATTTAACATATTCCACACATATTTGTACACGTACTTAATCAGTATCTACAGCGAATTTCGCCCTGCAACTTCATACGAATTCAGAGGAAACTTGTAATCCTGCCAGTAACTGAATGTCTTGTCTAGAGAAAGTACTATCGCTGACAACTGTCTGATTCTCCGCTGTTTTACACAGCGCGACTCTAGAGAGGGCGTTAAATGTGTAGGTGGTATTGGAGCCGTGTCGCATGACCTTTGGCCCCGAAACATACTCGCAAAATTATTCGATCGCAGAAATACTCAATCTCGTGATTTAGTTGATGTGCTGAACGACGTAAACAAGAGACGGATTGCGTTTTATACTTTATAAACATTCCACTGCAGGAAAAAAAGACAAGAGGTCGGTTTTGGAATTTCTGCGCGTCGTCCCTTCCCATCGTCACCCTTGCCCCTAGCGGTAGTAGGGCTGTCTCACACCCACAGATTTTTTGTAGAATTAGTGCGTAGTGTACATACCAAATTTGAAATTTAAATGAAATGCTCCACGTGTTTCTGAGTTACGCTTTTATGTCACCTCTTTTCACTCCCATCCACAGCCATAGAAGTGTTAGCAGTGTCTTACTGTCACAGTAAATTTTTCCAAATAGCAAGTGATACATACGCTAAGTGTGGTAGAAATTCCTTCCGGCATCACATAGATGTACTGATACGTTACTATGTTGCAACTTTCCTCCCCTGCTGCCAACTCCAGGGGTGAAACGCCCTCGTGACTGTTACCAGCAAGTCCAGCGACCCCGGAACTGTCGATTCGATAGTTACATCGGGCGTCATCGAATATCTTGTCTGTGATGTCTTCTCACTCCCAGTGGTAGTGGGGTATATTACGCCCACAGTATTTTTATACAAATAATAAATCATGAATACACAAATTTCGACTGAAGTTACTCCAGATATTCATAAGTCAAGCTTCTAAGGCACCCCATTTTCACATTCGTCCTTGTGGATGGTAAGTGGTTCTTATCCTTACAGAAACCTAAGCGAGAGTGCGCAAATTTGAATGTTATGGGAATGCGCAGAAGACGAACAAACAAATAAATATTTATTTTTGTGTATTACACATATATTTAACGATAGTAGCAGCATGATACTGCAGTCCTTCGAGGTCTGCTTCATATCAGTTTTATACTAAAGTGACAAAGGTCATGAGATACCTCCTAATATCGTGTCGGACCTCCTTTCGTTCGGTGTAGTGCAGCAGCCTGGCGTGGCATCGACTCAGCAAGTCGTTGGAAGTCCCCTGTAGAAATAGACACAAGCTGCCTCTACAGTCGTCATCATTCCGAAAGTGTTGCCTGTGCAGGATTTTAGGCACGTACTGACCTCTTGATTATGTCCCATGACTGCTCGATGGGATTCATGTAGGGCGATCTGGATGACCAACCATTCGCTCGAATTGTCCAGAATGTTCTTGAAATCAACAGCGAACAACTGTGGCGCTTTGACATGGTGCATCATTATTTGGGAACATGAAGTCCATGAATGGTTGCAAATGGTCTCCAAGCAGCCGAACATAACCATTTCCAGTCAATTATAGATTTAATTGGACCAGAGGATCCAGTACATTCCATGTAAACACAGTCCACACCACTGTGGAGCCACCACCAACTTCCACAGTGCCTTGTTGACTACTTGGCTCCATGGTTTCGTGGATTCTGCGCTACACTCGAACACTGCCATCAGCTCTTATAAAATGAAATCGGGACTCATCTGACCAGGACACGGTTTTCCAGTCGTCTAGGGCCCAACCAACACGGTCACGAGCCCAGGAGAGACGCTGCTGGCGGCTGTTAGCAAAGGAACTCGGTTCGGTCGCCTGCTGCCATAACGCATTAAAGCCAAATTTCGCCGATACTTTCATCGTACGTTCCACGATAATTCTACAGTTATTTCATAAAGTGTTGCTTGTCTGTTAGCACTGACGAGTCCACGCAAACGCAACTGCTCACTATCGTTAAGTGAAGGCCGTCGGCCACTACGTTGCCCGTGATGAGAGGTTGTTGTTGTTGTGGTCTTCAGTCCTGAGACTGGTTTGATGCAGCTCTCCATGCTACTCTATCCTGTGCAAGCTTCTTCATCTCCCAGTACCTACTGCAACCTACATCCTTCTGAATCTGCTTAGTGTATTCATCTCTTGGTCTCCCTCTACGATTTTTACCCTCCACGCTGCCCTCCAATGCTAAATTTGTGATCCCTTGATGCCTCAAAACATGTCCTACCAACCAATCCCTTCTTCTAGTCAAGTTGTGCCACAAACTTCTCTTCTCTCCAATTCTATTCAATACCCCCTCATTAGTTACGTGATCTACCCACCTTATCTTCAGCATTCTTCTGTAGCACCACATTTCGAAAGCTTCTATTCTCTTCTTGTCCAACTAGTTATCGTCCATGTTTCACTTCCATACATGGCTACACTCCATACAAATACTTTCAGAAACGACTTCCTGACACTTAATTCTATACTCGATGTTAACAAATTTCTCTTCTTCAGAAACTCTTTCCTTCCCATTGCCAGTCTACATTTTATATCCTCTCTACTTCGACCATCATCAGTTATTTTGCTCCCTAAATAGCAAAACTCCTTTACTACTTTAAGTGTCTCATTTCCTAATCTAATTCCCTCAGAGATCACCTGATTTAATTTGACTACATTCCATTATCCTCGTTTTGCTTTTGTTGATATTCATCGTATATCCTCCTTTCAAGACACTGTCCATTCCGTTCAACTGCTCTTCCAAGTCCTTTGCTGTCTCTGACAGAATTACAATGTCATCGGCGAACCTCAAAGTTTTTACTTCTCCATCAATTTTAATACCTACTCCGAATTTTTCTTTTGTTTCCTTTACTGCTTGCTCAATATACAGATTGAATAACATCGGGGAGAGGTTATGCGTGAAATTTGGTATTTCTGAAATGGAATGTTCCATGCGTCTAGCTCCGATTACCATTCTGCGCTCGAAGTTTGTTCATTCCCGTCCTGCGGTCGTAATCATGTCGGAAATCTTTTCAGATGAATCGTCTGAGTACAAACGACAGTTTGGCCAGTGCACTGCTGTTTTATACCTTGTGTGCGCGATACGACCGCCATCTGTATATGTGCATATCGCTATCCCACGCCTTTTCTCATCTCAGTGTACAAGGCCTCCAAACGTTGGACCAATATTCGTGAACTGGTTACAATAATGTCGTGTACACTGTTCCTTCACAGATGCATTGCACTTTCCCAGAACTCTTCCAAAAGTTTAAGTCTTCCATTAGCCTTCTCCAATATTACGTGCTCGTCGCACATCGCATAGCTACTAAATATTTCGGGCGCTAATGACACTAGCAGTTTTGCGCCCTAATACCATAACAAAGAAAGCTACTAAATATCACCCCAAAATATTTAAACCATGTGACGTGCTGCACATGGTCGTCGCTATCTTTGAACAGCACACTATTCGAAAGGACGGTCGTTAACATTCCCGTCCGCCCACCAGATTTAGGTTGCTTGTTGTGTCCCTAAAGTAATTAAAGGTAATGAGGGGATGAGTCTTTTGACGGGAATATGGACGAGTTCCAGCTTTTCCAGCTGGAGCTCCGTTCAAAATGGTTCAAATGGCTCTGAGCACTATGCGACTTAACTTCTGAGGTCATCATTCGCTTAGAACTTAGAACTAATTAAACATAACTAACCTGAGGACATCACACACATCCATGCCCAAGGCAGAATTCGAACCTGCGACCGTAGCGTCGCTCGGTTCCAGACTGTAGCGCCTAGAACCGCACGGCCACTCCGGCCGGCCTGGAGCTCCATTCTCCATCACTAACGAACGGTCGTCGACCATTGCGTATTCATGACCCATAAGGACGTACTTCAATAGTAACTGCGTGTAAGTCAGCACGAAGCATTACGCGTTTTGATGCCACACATAAACTTGACCTCGGTGTGTTGGTGTACTCCCCCAGTGTTTGAGGCTTTTACAATGTCGGCCTGATGCGGACGCCGACAGAATTCAGAAACACCTATCTAGGATCGCAACGGATCGGACAGCCACTCGAAAGTGTTACAGAAATATTAACGGAAGCTAAATGAAACTCGTTCAAGGAAAAGAAAAGACGTTCTTGCGAAACTCATCTGGATAAACACTTGTGTTGCCTCTCTCGTACGATTTGGAAATGTACCGAAGCATGTCCGCAGTTCGTGGTCTTGCGGTGGCATTCTCGCTTCCAGCGCACGGGGTCCCGGGTTCGACTCATAGTTTTTTTGAATGATTTCCTTTACTATGTGCCCTATAAAATTTATATTGTTTACTCACTCTTTCCTGTCTGCTTCCCTGATATAATATGAAATAATTTTTCTCTCTTCTTCAATTTATGTTTAATCTGTAATATATGTAAAAACGTTTTCTTCCACTTCTGCTCCATCTATCATGCTGATGTTTCCCTCATACTGCCCCACCTAACAGTGTAAACTAGAGGAAGAGAACAAACCAGAATGCACAATGTGCCTGTGGCATCACAACTGCATGACATACAGAAACATGAACTCAAAATCAATGTGTCGATGATCATTATAAATTATTATGCCTGTCCTGCAATGTTTTACCAAATGGCCATCTAAAAGGGTTCAAGGAACAACAATAAGAGAAAAACGAAAAAGAAAAGAATATAGAAATGAAAACCTGTAAAATGACAGTAATGTTAACCAACACTAGGAATATAATAGGTTAATAGAATGAATTTTTTTTAAATGTATCGTTGATGATATATTTAAATAAATATATATGGTTAAAAAAATATTCCCGGCCGGGTCAGGGATTTTCCCTGCGTCGCGATGACTGGATGTTGTTTTTTCGTCTTCATCATCATCATTCCTCCCCATTACGGTCGGGGGAAGGCAATGGCAAACCACCTCTGCTAGGACCCTGCCTACTCGGCCGGTTGGGTCTCCCGCATCGTCCCCTACGCTCCTCGGAGTATGGGACCTCATCTCACCGAAGCATACACATACATTTATGCTTAATTCGACATGCGAATGGAATAGGACAGAAATTTCTGATGATGGTACGATGTCTAGTACTGTACATCAGCTTGCGAAACTGTCGCCATTAAAACTGAGCATCAGGAAAGATAGCACATAGCAGAATGGTTCAAATGGCTCTGAGCACTATGCGACTTAAATTCTGAGGTCATCAGTCGCCTAGAACTTAGAACTAATTAAACCTAACTAATCTAAGGACATCACACACATCCATGCCCGAGGCAGGATTCGAACCTGCGACCGTAGCGGTCACGCGGTTCCAGACTGAAGCGCCTAGAACCGCACGGCCACACCGGCCGGCAGCACATAGCAGAATTTTACTAATAGTAGGAAGAGTACATGATTAAATTTATAGGTCATTTTACTATGTACAGTATGAGCTTTGAACATATGTCCGAAATATACTGATAAGCCAAAACATAATGACTACTGCACACCACGACGCTGGATACCGCCTGGTGGCGTTGCGAGCACGTGACGTATACAGTAAGCGGAGCAGACACGGACAGGGGATCACCCTAGCGAAGACATGGGCTGCAATTGGGGGAATCGATTGAGATAGGCGACTTTGGCGAAAGGGCAAGTTATTATTAGGCAGAGCCTGTGAACGAGTATCTCGAAAACGGCGAAGTTGGCCGAATGTGCACGTGCTGTTGTCGTGAGCATCTACGTAAAGAGGAAGAAGGACAGTGAAACTACCAGAAGGCGCTAAATGGTTGGACATCCACGACTCTTCACAGAACGTGGGTTTCGGAGGCTTGTCTATTCTGTAAATTAGGATGGACATCTCTGCCGAAAGAGCACAATGCCGGTGCACGCACAAGTGTTTCGGAGTACAGCATTCATCGTACATTGTCGAATATAGAGCTCCGCAACAGACTACCCCTATGTGTTCACATGTTGCCCCAACGGCATCATCAGTTACGATTGCAGAGGGCACCAGACCATCAGGACTCGACCGTTGACCAATGGAAACGTGTTGGCTCTTCGCGTGAGTCACATTTTTGCTACACCAGGTCGATGGTCGTCTTCACAAACGCCGTCACTGAGATGAACGGCGGCTCGAAACGTGCGGCGCGCCACGGACACAGGCTGGTGGGAGCAGTAGTACTCTATGGGAGACATTCTCTTCCGCTTGCATGGGACCTGTGGTAGTAGTCAAAGACCTGCAGACAGCTGCGAACCACCTGCATCCCATCACGCTTGATGTCTTCCCCGACGGCGATGTCGGCAGTATAATTGTTCGTGTCCCGGGACCCAGAACCGTGGTACAGTCATGTGGCGAGCATTACAGTGAACTCAAGTTGATGTCTCGGCGACCAAATTCGCCTGACATAAATGCTGTGGGACCCAACGGGGTGGCTATCGGGCACCACCACCGCGTACGCAAAGCATCAGCCCGTTGTTTACGAAAATTACGTGACCTGTGCGTAGAAATCCAATGCCAGATACCTCCACCAATCTACCAACAAACTGTTGGTCCCTAATACAGAGAATTAGAGATATATTTCATGCCAAAGGCGGAACTATTAAGCTGTTGGTCATAATGTTTTGGTTCATCAGTTTGTATCTCAGAGTGTTTCAAAAATGACCGGTATATTTGAAACGGCAATAAAAACTAAACGAGCAGCGATAGAAATACACCGTTTGTTGCAATATGCTTGGGACAACAGTACATTTTCAGGCGGACAAACTTTCGAAATTACAGTAGTTACAATTTTCAACAACAGATGGCGCTGCAAGTGATGTGAAAGATATAGAAGACAACGCAGTCTGTGGGTGCGCCATTCTGTACGTCGTCTTTCTGCTGTAAGCGTGTGCTGTTCACAACGTGCAAGTGTGCTGTAGACAACATGGTTTATTCCTTAGAACAGAGGATTTTTCTGGTGTTGGAATTCCACCGCCTAGAACACAGTGTTGTTGCAACAAGACGAAGTTTTCAACGGAGGTTTAATGTAACCAAAGGACCGAAAAGCGATACAATAAAGGATCTATTTGAAAAATTTCAACGGACTGGGAACGTGACGGATGAACGTGCTGGAAAGGTAGGGCGACCGCGTACGGCAACCACAGAGGGCAACGCGCAGCTAGTACAGCAGGTGATCCAACAGCGGCCTCGGGTTTCCGTTCGCCGTGTTGCAGCTGCGGTCCAAATGACGCCAACGTCCACGTATCGTCTCATGCGCCAGAGTTCACACCTCTATCCATACAAAATTCAAACGCGGCAACCCCTCAGCGCCGCTACCATTGCTGCACGAGAGACATTCGCTAACGATATAGTGCACAGGATTGATGACGGCGATATGCATGTGGGCAGCATTTGGTTTACTGACGAAGCTTATTTTTACCTGGACGGCTTCGTCAATAAACAGAACTGGCGCATATGGGGAACCGAAAAGCCCCATGTTGCAGTCCCATCGTCCCTGCATCCTCAAAAAGTACTGGTCTGGGAAGCCATTTCTTCCAAAGGAATCATTGGCCCATTTTTCAGATCCGAAACGATTACTGCATCACGCTATCTGGACATTCTTCGTGAATTTGTGGCGGTACAAACTGCCTTAGACGACACTGCGAACACCTCGTGGTTTATGCAAGATGGTGCCCGGCCACATCGCACGGCCGACGTCTTTAATTTCCTGAATGAATATTTCGATGATCGTGTGATTGCTTTGGGCTATCCGAAACATACAGGAGGCGGCGTGGATTGGCCTCCCTATTCGCCAGACATGAACCCCTGTGACTTCTTTCTGTGGGGACACTTGAAAGACCAGGTGTACCGCCAGAATCCAGAAACAATTGAACAGCTGAAGCAGTACATCTCATCTGCATGTGAAGCCATTCCGCCAGACACGTTGTCAAAGGTTTCGGGTAATTTCATTCAGAGACTACGCCATATTATTGCTACGCATGGTGGATATGTGGAAAATACCGTACTATAGAGTTTCCCAGACCGCAGCGCCATCTGTTGTTGACAATTGTAACTACTGCAATTTCGAAAGTTTGTCTGCCTGAAAATGTACTGTTGTCCCAAGCATATTGCAACAAACGGTGCATTTCTATCGCTGCTCGTTTAGTTTTTATTACCGTTTCAAATATACCGGTCATTTTTGAAACACCCTGTATGTAACATAATCAGTGGTATACTTCAGCAGGACGCGGAATTTGCCACGCAGAATTGCCGCCTCAGGCAGCAATTATTACTCCGAACTGAGCTTGAATGACGGACGGTGAATGATTCTTCCGCAGTGGCTGTTAAAACATTTTTAATTAAAAGTCAAATGGCTCAAATGGCTCTGAGCACTATGGGACTTAACATCTGTGGTCATTAGTCCCCTAGAACTTAGAACTACTTAAACCTAACTAACCTAAGGACATCACACACATCCATGCCCGAGGCAGGATTCGAACCTGCGACCGTAGCGGTCGCGCGGCTCCGGACTGAGCGCCTAGAACCGCTAGACCACCGCGGCCGGCAATTAAAAGTCACTGCCCCTCTCGGATCTGTAGAGATGCCTATTCAGATGATTTGTGCAAGAAACTTAAATGTAACAGAATTACAACGGGTTTTAAAAGAGATGTGTACTACATAAAGCGCCATTTGTCAATGAGACGTGTGATGTCCACTATTTTTTCCCCGCTTGAATGGCTTTCGGAGACACTTTTCTCACAAACCGCCTTCTCACTCGATAACGGAATTTCTGCCGAACTTGGGATGAACTCTACGATACAGTAGATATCCCAGAGAACATTTCAAGCCAAAAACATTCGATTTTTTTTTAAATGACCAAAGTGGACTCTCAGAATATCAAAATAACGTTAACATGTGACAGGAACTGCTCCCTTCATTTTAGGGAGTGACAGGTACATATAAATATAATTAAACGGAACTTTAAAATACATATATATAAAAAAATCCAATGGCCAGCTATACGGATATACGTAGACTCGAGGACTGCCGAGCCACGCACACACCAGTGCGGGCAAATGTAGAATAATGAAGTAGCAATAGGTCATGGAGTAGGTATACGTGTAGTTAGTCGGCAAACCTCGAGTTCTTCCGAGGCTGCCAGTAAGATATCTACTATATTTTGGTAGTGTAATAGTTTGTAATTCAGGCAATCGCCACACAAACGTTGTATTGCGTTGTTTTGTTTTGTCAGATGACAGTCGCCAGATAGTCAGTGTTTTGTTCTGAGTTGCACCTAGTTACTCGAGTAAACATGGCTGGCGCAAGGCTTACATTCGATGAAAGGAAGTCAGTTTTGAAGTGGTATTTTAAGTACGAAAACATTAATGAGGTTCAACGGCAATGGCGAAATGAGTATCAAACAGAGCCACCGACACGTTTAACGATTCGTCGCATTCGAGACAAATTTGAAGCCGAAGGCTGTGTTAAAGATGTACACAAACAACTATCTGGACGACCTGTAACCTGGGACAGTGTGCCGTGAAACTGGAGTGAGTCGCTCAAGTGTTCGGCGAATTTTGAAGACAGCAAAGTGGAAGTGCTACATCCCACGATTGCTACACGCAATGAACGAGGACGACCCAGATCGTAGAATGGAGTACTGAGAGTGGTTTATTAACATGGTGCGCAACGATGAAGAGTTTGCAGAGATGATTGTGTGGTCTGATGAGGCACAGTTCAAACTCAATGGTACAGTAAATCGCCACAAATACATCTACTGGGCCACCGAAAATCCGAACGTCCCTGTAGACAAAGAAGTGAATTTGCCAGGAGTAAATGTGTGGTGTGGGTTGTCTTACCGGGGCTTGATTGGGCCATTCTTCTTTGACGGCACAGTTACCGGTGAGGTGTACCTTCATAAGCTTAGACATCGATTTTACCTGCCATACGAGACTTGTATGGAGACGGAAGAGTTTACTCGTTGTGTTGCTGTTAGGACTGCTGATATTTTTAAAAATATCGGGAATGCAATATGTCAGTATTTAAAAAATTATCATTATCGGCCCTCGATATAACGAAAAAAGTATCGACATATCGAAGAAAAAAATATCGACGTACCGTTCTAAAAATATATCTTCTGCACTTTCCGAGAAATATATAACACAAAATAAAACAATGGCTCTCGACATATCCATGTCGATATTGATATATCGACACAGCGAGTGGCAGATGTCCCCGCAATATATAGACGATTCTGGAAAATATGTCGATATATCGATATTTTATCAACAGCCCTAGTTGCTGTACACAGAGCAGGCACCCGCCTGAAAGGCCTACGCGATGCCACTCCTGTGTCCAGTCTTGGCTCTGAACGCACCACCGTAGGCGCGTTTCTTTGTGTTGCTGCGCCCCATCAATGGTCGCCGTGCTCATAATCCATATTTATTTATCACAGTAAACTTTCTTGATGATAACAGTGTACCGTTGCCTACAGAACTACGTGTATGTGTGTTTTCATTACCTTTCCCTTATTTTTTCTGTCGTAACCACTAAAATAAAGCTTGAAGTGTCTGTAATACTACTTGTTCCTTATCTTTATTTCTTTCTACTCCTATCACTATAATATTTAAATTGCTATCTATACGCCTATAGTTTACCTATAACATCTCTTTCCTCCCTCAGTCGCTTCTTCCTTTACTGTGACAGAAAAAAAGAGCCATACGTTTTAGTTATTTTAAACTACCGTGGGTAATTTTACTGTTATCTTTATATCTACTGCTATTATTACTGATTCGATAGCATATACTATTACTGCTACAATAAGAAACAATATAACTTTTATATTTATAAAAAGTCCCTATTACTATTAACGCCACCTCATGTTATCTCCTTCAATGTACTCTCCTCCTCGGTCTCTACACCGCTCCATACGAATTTTCCACTGTTCATAGCAATGCTGCAGATCATTTTCGGTAAGTCCATACATTACTTCCGTCGCTTTTTCTTTTACTGCTTCAACAGTCTCAAATCTAGTTCCTTTCAAAGCTGACTTGACGTTAGGGAAAAGAAAAAAGTCACAGGGGGCCAAATCAGGTGAGTAGGGTGGATGATCTAAGATGGGAATGTTGTGTTTTGCCAAAAACGTCTTCACTGACAACGCACTGTGAGCTGGGGCATTGTCTTGGTGAAGGATCCATGACTTTTTTCTCCACAAATCGTTCCGTTTTCTCCGTACTCGCTCACGTAGGGTAGCCAGGACGCTAATGTAGTAATGCTGATTCACTGTTTGTCCCTCTGGTACCCAATCAATGTGCACAATCCCTTTGATGTCAAAAAAAAAACAATCATCATTGCCTTGAATTTCGATTTTGACATTCGTGCTTTTTTTTGTCGTGGAGAACCAGGAGTTTTCCAATGCATCGATTGGCGTTTAGTTTCGGGATCGTAAGTAAAAAACCACGATTCATCGCAAGTAATAACATTTTGTAAGAAGGTGGGATCACTTTCAATGTTTTCCAGGATGTCAGAACAAATCATTCTTCGGCGTTCCTTCTGTTCAATTGTGAGACACTTTGGAACCATTTTTGAACACACTTTGTTCATGTTGAAACTTTCATGAAGAATCTGCCTAACACTTTCCTTGTCAACTCCTGTTAACTCAGACACTGCTCTGATTGTTAAACGGCGATCTTGTCGAACAAGTTTACCGATTTTTTCAATGTTTGCATCAGTTTTTGCTGACAATGGTCTGTCAATGCGAGTGTCATCACTGGTGTCTTCGCGGCCATCTTTAAATCGTTTAAACCACTCAAACACTTGTGTTCGCGATAAACAATCATCGCCGTACACTTGTTGTAACATTACAAACGTTTCACTTGCAGATTTTCCTAGTTTGAAACAAAATTTGATGTTAACACGCTGTTCTTTCTGTACACTCAACATTTTCCGACGCACAGACAGAACGTCAACTACTTAAAACAGACGCCACGGGCAGACTGAGTGCAGGAGGCAGATGAAACTCGAGCAGTAGGCGGAGCGAGAGTCACGTGACAGGCCACGCGACTTTCAGCCTTATTGCAGTCGTTTTATTGTTTCACCAGTACTAGTCCGGTTTTTTTCTAGCCACACCTCGTATTAATATAACTAAATATTGTGTCAATAATACTGACACTAACCCTAACACTTCTACTATTAATACATAAATGACAACGTAAACTTCGCTGACCCTTGGAGAATAGTTAAATAGCATACTGCCTTCTGTAGCTTTACTATTTATTTCTTTTACCGTAGTCTGAGATGGAAACACACACATACAAATACTCACTACTAACGGAATGTATCTAGTTTATCTCTATGTTCTACACCAGATCGGCCACCGCTATTGGGCTTCGTTCCCGTTCCCTAGGGTCACATACAAGCCTTGCTCGTCTCTGCAATGGTGTCTGCTCACTATAGTTACGCCTTTCTTTCTCTGAGACAGTGTTAGCTACAATATTTAAGGCATCAAACTCTTTTTTTACTATGTTTATGTCATAAACAATCTTACGCCTTAAATCCTGCCTAGCAGCGGTTGCTATATCTTCAGTTAGGAAACATTCCCATAGGACATAACCTGGTGTGCCGATTTCGCCACAAGTACAGCTGGTCGATGCCGTCTCGTCAGTTCTATTAAGTTATGTAGTCCAGAGAAGTAATGGGCCAGTCCCCTACCTGGCTCAAAATGCGTTATCTGAAGCCTTTCGTTTGCATCACAAAGAAACTCTAATGCCCATTTTTCTGTGTCTGAACAATTCCATCTCTGTTGCTATTCTGCAAATATTAAGTTCTGCAGCATTTCTCAGAAATGTTGCGATAGACTTCAAGAGGTTGAAGAGGGTGCCTTGAGAAACAAATCGAGTACAGGAACCCATGTCCGGAAACGTCATTCAACGGCGCTACAGAGAGTCGAAGTTACAGGGTCTAGCGCATGCCACAAGGACACCCCTTCGGCAGCAAAGTGACTTCGTAAGCTCACGTATCGTAGGCGGAATATCTCGCATATTGTGTTTGTTATTCAGTGATTGTGATTAATTGCCATGATCGCCACTGGAGGGGATAGAGCTCGCTGATGCGTAGACAGACCTTGTCTAATCTGCTGTTTATTTTTGTCCTGTTTAGCCAAAAACAGTGGACATTTTAGACGGTTCCATGAGAAAAATTCGGATGAGAACTTCTGTTCGAAACCGTCATCCACCAAACCAACAGAGCATATATTCATAGGAGACAATGCCTTTCTACACAGTAGCTAGCTCCTCTTCTCCACTGGCGATCGTGGCAATCAGTGTGGCGATCAAACAACATTGCGAGACGTTCTGGCTGTAGTCCGTCAGCGTACCAAGTTCCGTTCGCTGTCGAAGCGGTGGCCTGGTGGCGGCGTCGACACCTGTAACTTCGAAGCTCCGTAGCGTCGTTTGATGATGCTTCCAGAGACGGTTTCCTATCCTCGATATGTTCCTCAAGACTCCCTCTACAAACTCTCGAAATCTGTCGCAACATTTCTGGGTCGCCGTGTATGTTAATAAAGGATTTGTGTTGCCAGTTCCCAAAGAATTTCACGTATTTTTTCGTACTGACAGCTTGTATATGTAATACTTTATGCATTCCCAGAAGCAGGACGCTGTTTTACCTGCCGCTTGTGGTACTGACGAATGCCATTATCTAAACGTGATGCACGAAGGAATTTAAAAAAGAATCATCTCAACAATCAAAATGTGCATTTTTTTTAGAATGGATGCGTAGGAATGAATATTTCGCTTATTCAAAACAGCTCACTGTTAGATGTTCAGACTCGACCGTTTTCATCGCCAGTTGTCTGGCGTGGGCTCATTTCACTACCAGAATGAAGCTCTCGTTGCATACAGACCTTCCCACAAGGGGCAGAGGATACACTTGCATTTGCGACTGTGAGAAATGGCAGAAGCACCATATTTGAACTGGTAACATAGCATGAGCCCGCCCGGTTGGTTGTGCGGTCTAACGCACGGCTTTCCGGGCGGGAAGGAGCGCCTGGTCCCCGGCATGAATCCGCCCGGCGGATTTGTGTAGAGGTCCGGTGAACCGGCCAGTCTGTGAATGGTTTTTAGACGGTTTTCCATCCACCTCGGCGAATGCGGGCTGGTTCCCCTTATTCCGCCTCAGTTACAGTATGTCGGCGACTGCTGCGCAAACAAGTTCTCCACGTACGCGTACACCACCATTACTCTACCACGCAAACATAGGGGTTAACTCGTCTGGTGTGAGACGTTCCCTGGGGGGTCCACCGGGGGCCGAACCGCACAATAACCCTGGGTTCGGTGTGGGGCAGGGGAGGGGTGAAGTGCACTGCGGTAGTCGGCGTGGGGTTGTGGACCACTGCGGCTGCGGCAGGGACGGAGCCTCTCCGTCGTTTCTAGGTCCCTGGTTCACACACAATACAATACAATACAACATAGCATGAGGCGCAGGAGGATGATTAAGCTATAACCTCCCGTCAACTACAAGGTTGTCAGAGATGGAGAATAACCTAGGACTGGGGAAAGGTGTCGGACATATACTTTAAGGAAAAAAATCGATATTTGCCAAAAGTGATGTAGTGAAACCAAGGGAAAACCTAGATCTAGAAGACACGACAGGGATTTGAATCACCATTCTTCGGAAAGTTGAGTGTCTCACTACGGCACCACCTCCCTGCTAGTGGCACGTAGAAAAAAGTAGCAGTTTGTTCAATAGATCACATACCACGAAAAGAACGAATAGGTGCAGAGCGCTCGACAGCGCGATTGCTATCCCCAAAAATCATTAAACGAAATTCGAATCTTGTGTCAGGGATATGGTTGCTTGCTGAGCTCGAAAAACTTGCGGAGTGGAACTTGAGCGAATTTATTGCGGCAATGTTCCTATGACCGCTTATTTGACTTCGTCACTTTGTCAGTCAATCGTTATGTTCTGGGCGGCCCTAATTCTTTGCGGTTGACTTTTCCTGGTAATTTTCTTTTCTGCTAGCACTTAAAACAGATTCAACAGAGTTCATGTTGACTTTACACCTGAAAGCAGATTGTAGCACAGTAATCAAACAACTCCAAACACAAACTGCCCTTCGCGGAAATGATTCAGTTCATGTAGCACTGTCTACCAACGTGATCACTTGACAAGAATAGAAATGAGGCGCTGAGAACCATAGGGGCCAAAAGCACACTGTCGTCAATCCCACATTTAACTGAATGTCAAAGAAACCAGTGAGATAGCTTTTCGTGAATGTTCATATATACGTTGTGGACCTACAGACAGATAAACCTGACCCACCACAAAAATGTTCAAATGTGTGTGAATTCCTAACGGACCAAACTGCTGAGGTCATCGGTCCCTCGACTTACACACTACTTAAACTAAGTTAAAGTGACTTATGCTAAGAACAACACACACACACACACCCATGCCCGAGGGAGGACTCGAACCTCCGGCGGCCGCGAAAACCACAAGATAACAGATATCAGAAGCATGGATAAATGCTACAGTCTCACAATCAACAATTATGTATTTTATGATTCCCAGCGCCTCAAATGGATTACTGTATGTGTTCCGGCGTAACATCAAGTGCTGACACGTCGGCCTGGAACTTTACAGCATAGAAGGCTGTGAGACGACGTCAGCGATTTGTACGCTGACTAGGACGACACCACGACGGCTGCGGCCCCTTTACGAAGAGAATATAAGGGCCACTCTGCCTAGCCGCGGCCGCGCTAGAAGACGAGCCGTTATTCAAACACACTAGCCGTGACTTATGAACTGTTGTGTTTTGCTTGCATTGAAATTGTATATACGAAAGAACATTGATTATTTGCATATAGCCATTTGCTTGCGACACCTCTTTGTGAAAACGCAAAGTTAAGTATTGCCAATGTAACTTACTGTAATAAATTCCATTAATAAGATTTATTTGAATCGTTTTCTAGCTATTCGAGAAAACAGCTTCCTAGGCATTCTATATTCGACGAGTGGGCAGGGTACGACAACATGATAAAATCCGAAACTTAATATACACACATCAAAAATAGTTTTGCATCTCCTCAGTTCCGAGAGTTCAGGAACCTGTACAGAAGACTGGAATAGAGATCAACATAAACATCATTACCGCCCTTCTTATTGCTCATGAAAATCACACATTGCATGTTGTACCACCTTACAGCGAGACCTTCGGAGGAGGTGGTCCAGATTGCTGTACACACCGGTACCTCTGACACCCAATAGCACGTCCTCTTGCATTGATGCATGCCTGTATTCGTCATGGCATACTATCCACAAGCTTATGAAGGCTGTGCACGATGGGGGCGCGAATTGTCGTCCATGAAAACGAAAGCCTCACCAATATGCTGCCGACATGGTTGCACTATCGGTTGGAGGATGGCATTCACGTATCCTACAGCCGTTATGGCGCGTTCCATGACCACCAGCGGCGTACGCCGGCCCCATATAATGCCACCCCAAAACATCAGTGAACCTCCACCTTTCTGCACTCGCTGGACAGTGTGTCTAAGGCGTTCAGCCTGGCCGGGTTGCTTCCAAACACGTCTCCGACGATTGTCTGGTTGAAGGCATATGCCAATCCTGAGCGGTTCATTCGGCATGTTGTTGGGCCCATCTGTACCGCGCTGCATGGTGTCGTGGTTGCAAATATGGACCTCGCCATGGACGTTGGGAGTGAAGTTGCGTATCATGCAGCCTGTTGCGCACAGTTTGAGTCGTAACACGACGTCGTGTGGCTGCACGAAAAGCATTATTCAACATGTTGGCGTTGCTGTCAGAGTTCCTCCGAGCCATAATCCGCAGGTAGCAGTCACCCGATGCAGTAGTAGCCCTTGGGCGGCCTGAGCGAGGCATGTCATCGACAGTTCCTGTCTCTATGTGTCTCCTCCATGTCCGAACATTAGTTCACTCCGAGACACCTGGACACTTCCCTTGTTGAGAACCCTTCCTGGCACAAAGTAACATAGCGGACGCGATCGAAGCACGGTATTGACCGTTCAGGCATGGTTGAAACACAGACGACACGAGCCGTGTACCTCCTTCTTGGAGGAATGACTGGAACCGATCGGCTGTCGGTTCCCCTCCGTACAATAGGTGCTACTCATGCACGGTTGTTTACATCTTTGAGCGGGTTTAGTGACATCTCTGAACAGTAAAAGAGACTGTGTCTGTGATACAATATCCACAGTCAACGTCTGCCTTCATTAGTTCTGGGAACTGGGGTGATGCAAAACTTTTTTGATGCGTGTATTATATCTCATTCATAATCCCATAAAATAGGTTTTTCTGTCAGCATAACTGTAACATGTATTGATGTCCAATCTAATTTTACTATACAGTTTGTGAATTGGCTACCGTCTAGTGGGATTTATGCGAAGCGAACGGGAATAAAACTCTGTTGCAGTGTGCTACCACCTGGTGGTATTGACGTAAACCTATAGGTGTGCACAACATGAAATGTGCGAGTTATTTATCAAATCAGTACGTGTTTGGCCTGTAAGGCAATTACGTCACGCCAGTTGCTCATGCGCAAAGGCTCCTCAAAGCGCGCACGTGCGAACCTGATGCCAAGTTCTGTGGAGTCTAGAGGAGTAGCAATGTAGCAAAGCGCTGTTGATTTAGCGCCATGTATTTCGGATTATTGCATCTACATTAACTTTAAAAGCATTCAAAGAAAAATAATCAACAACTCCGAAAGGTGTCAAGTGCCGCCGGTTTCAGATAGCGTCATTTTGCAATGCACGGTGTCCTTTAACCATGGCGGCATGCGAACAGTTTACGAAATTAGGCGTTTTGGAAATGCTTCCACCGTTGGCCTTGGCCTGAAAGCCAACGATCACGTCCGATAAACCGCACCGTTTCGTCATTACGACAACGGCTCCACTGTTTCCCGTCATCCCCCCCCCCCCCCCCCGACCCCCCTCAACGCGGTGTGCACCCATCGCTGCTAGTGCTGCCACCTGCCATCTGTGAGTGATTATTGTACGTTCATGTCGAGCACAGGCGGTGGCCACTTTCGGGTGGTTTTCCGTGTATGTCCAAGTAAATTCCAACATACGATTATACGAGGTGCGACACTAAAGTAATGAGACTGATGTGGAAAAAAATGTTGCTTACCGTTTTAGTCAAGTTTAGTGTTGTGTCCTTCAAAGTAGTTCCCTTCTGATTGCACACAGTTTTTCCAGCGCTTCTGCCATTAATGGTAACATTTCTGGAACTCATCTTCTGTATTATCCTCCAAGACCCTCGTCACAGCTTTTTAGACATCTTGTGTTGTTTGAAAATGGTGTCCCTTGACCGCCGTTTGGACTCTTGGAAATAGAAAAAAGTCGCACGGAGTGATATCTGGTAAATAAGGTGGCTGTGGTAGTAGTGAAATTTGTTTTGATGTTAAAAATTGCTGTACTGACAGAGCAGTATGGGGACCATTTTTGCACAAATCTTTCTCATACCAAGATCTTCAGTTATTATTAGATGAACCGTTTCTTGACAGATGTTCATTTCTTCTGCAATTATTATCACGGATAATCTTCGATCAGAGTGTATGAGTTCACACACTCTGGCCAAGCTGACATCCGTCCGTGCGGTTGATGGTCGTCCACTGCAGTCTTCACCTTCAACATTCGTTATGCCTTCACTAAACAGTTTATGCCAACTAAAAACTTGGGCTCTTGACATAACCTTCTCTCCAAAAGCGTTCTGAAGCCTACCATAAGTTGTCGTCGCGTTTTAACCCAATTTAACGCAAAAAGAAATGGCATACCTTTGCGCAATATTATGCGGTTCCATTTCCATGACAAGAGACACAAACACGTGTTTACTTATTACAGCACAACTCACGACTGAGCAGTTGCAGCCATGTTCCGCTTGGACTAGAAGCAGCTTATAGACCAAAGTCAAAGATATTGTGCCTATGCAAGCCTGCAGGGTTGCCACATCTTGCAAAGAAAATCATTCTCATTACTTTATTGTCGCACCTCGTATATCTAGCGATAGTTAACTTTCCATATGGAATGAATTCCTGTTCACGAACAGTAAAAGTTATATTTTGGAGAAGCCAGAAAAGACATCATGAAAAAAATAAAACACATGTTCCTGGATAATAACGGCTACTGAACTGAGACCCCTGCTCTGAGAGAATACATTTATTCGTGTAAAACACTCATTGTTTAATGGCAAGTCAACTCAGATACAGGTAATCTTTTATGACGACTAACCTTTACTTCACGACTTAACGTAGAAAACGACGCCGTAAGTCGCCGTGGATTTATCTCTCCTGCGCTTTACGACGACGTAAAAGAGGCAGTTATTCTTGAAAGTGCCACGTTCTAAACATAATCTTCCGTTAGTCTTGACCTCCTTCAGTCTTACAACAAAGATACAACGAGATCCTACCGCAGTATTCCGCGCGAACTGTGCCTCTCGCTAGGAAGAAGAGCAGAACATTTCTGTTTTCTCAGTAGAGTGCATTGAGTGCATTTATTGTATCTCTCCTCCCTCCCCCCCCCTCCCCACTCCCATCCCCCACCGCGAATGTTTTGAACGGCCAGGTCGCCGGACTTGAATCCCATCGAAGACTTGTGGGACATAATAGGCATGTCTGTTCGTGCACAAAGGCTTGCACCGGCAACACTTCCACAGTTATGGAGAGCTATAGTGGCAGCATTGGTTAGTATTTCTACAGTGGACTTCCAACGACTTGCTGAGTCCACGCCACTTAGAGCTGCTGCACTACGCCGGGGGAAAGGATGTCCGACACGATATTGGGATGTATCCCATGACTTTTGTCACGTCTTTGTATTAACTAATATACTGAAGCGCAAAAGAAACCGGTGTAGGCATGCGTATTCAAATACAGAGATATGTAAACAGGCAGAATACGGCGCTGCTGTCGGCAACGCCTATATATAAGACAATTAGGGTCTGGCGCAGTTGTTAGATCGGTTACTGCGGCTACAATGGCAGGTTATTAGGATTTAAGTGCGTTTGTACGTGGTGTTGTAGTCGGCACACGAACGACGTGACACAGAATCTCGGAGGCAGCGATGAAGTGGGGATTTTCCCGTACGACTATTTCACGAATGTACCGAGAATATCAGGAGTCCGGTAAAACATCAAATCTCCAACATTGCTGCTGCCGGAGAAAAATTCTGCAAGAACGGGACCAACGACGACTGAAGAGAATCGTTCTAAGTGGCAGAAGTGCAACCCTTTCTCAAATTGCTGCAGACTTAAGTGTTGGCCCATCAACAAGTGTCAGTGTGCGAACTATTCAACGAAACATCATCGATATGAGTTTTCGGAGCCAAAGGCCCCCTCATGTACCCTTGATGACTGCACGACACAAAACTTTACGCCTCGCCTAGGCCCGTAAACACCAACATTGGACTGTTGATGACTGGAAACATGTTGCCAGGTCGGACGAGTCTCGTTTCAAATTGTATCGTGCGGATTGACGTGATCGGGTAAGGAGACAGCCTCATGAATTCACGGACCCTGCATATCAGCAGGGGATTGTTCAAGCTGGTGAAGGCTCTGTAATGGTGTGGGGCGTGTACAGTTGGAGTGATATGGAAACCCTGATACGTCTAGATAAGACTCTGACAGGTGACACGTACGTAAGCTTCTTGTCTGATCACCTGCTTCCATTCACGTCCATTCTGCTTTCCGATGGTCTGGTTCAATTCCAGCAGGACAAGGCAACACCCCAAATGTATAGAATTGCTACAGAGTGACTCCAGGAACATTCTTCTGGGTTTAAACACTTCCGCTGGCCACCAGACTCCTCAGGTATGAACATTATTGAGCACATCTGGGATATATTGCAACGTGCCGTTCGGAAGAGATCGCCATCCTTCGTACTCGTACGGATTTGTGGACAACCCTGCAGGATTCATGATGTCAGTTCCCTTCAGCAGTACATCAGACATTGGTCAGTCCATGTCAAGTCGTGTTGCAGCACTTCTGCGTGCTCACGGGGGCCCTACACGATAGAAGGCAGGTGTACCAGTTTCTTGGGCTCTTCAGTGTAGGTGTCGGAATGCTTTTGATCGAGTAATTTGCTTATTATGATGGCGGAGACTTGCGAACGAGGGCACTGAGGCATCTTGGGCAGGAAAAGGTACGAGGGGGACCTCAGAATGCCGCTGACGCATCCCAGCCTGTGTCCGCTGCTCTGCATAGCAATATTGTGCGTCCGAGCCGCGTTACCATTCATAGCAGAGGGACAAGGGAGTAGGGAGGTTATCGCACGAATCATCCGGGGCAGCAGGCCGGCACGCTCGCCTCCAGAATAACAAGCAGCTGCCCACCAGGACACGGCAGCACAAGAGGAACTGCTGCACAATGCCCTCTCATTCGGCGCCCAGGTGTGCGCATTTCGCCTCTCCGAGGAAAAAAAAAAAACCGAAAGTTTCTGATCTACAAAAGACAATGGACAGTATCATCCGGAAGAATTTCGAGGTTCGACAATGACGTTGTAATTCTGGCGGAGATGGTAAAGGATATGGAAGGTCAAGTACAGTATAGCGTCCTAAAAAAAAAAAAAAAGTTGCAAAGTGAATACAAATAAAAGTGAAACAAGGGTAATGAAATGTAGTAGAATTAAGTTAATTGTTGCTAAGAAGGGAAGGCCTCAGACACAACCAACCGATATTGTATGATTATATGATAGCGGAACAAACACTGGTAGCAGTTACTTCTGTAAAATATCTGGGAGTATGCGTGCGGAACGATTTGAAGTGGAATGATCATATAAAATTAATTGTTGGTAAGGCGGAAACCAGGTTGAGATTCATTGGGAGAGTGCTTAGAAAACGTAGTCCATCAACAAAGGAGGTGGCTTACAAAACACTCGTTCGACCTATACTTGAGTATTGCTCATCAGTGTGGGATCCGTACCAGATCGGGTTGACGGAGGAGATAGAGAAGATCCAAAGAAGAGCGGCGCGTTTCGTCACAGGGTTATTTGGTAACCGTGATAGCGTTACGGAGATGTTTAGCAAACTCAAGTGGCAGACTCTGCAAGAGAGGCGCTCTGCATCACGGTGTAGCTTGCTCGCCAGGTTTCGAAAGGGTGCGTTTCTGGATGAGGTATCGAATATATTGCTTCCCCCTACTTATACCTCCCGAGGAGATCACGAATGTTAAATTAGAGAGATTCGAGCGCGCACGGAGGCTTTCAGACAGTCGTTCTTCCCGCGAACCATACGCAACTGGAACAGGAAAGGGAGGTAATGACAGTGGCACGTAAAGTGCCCTCCGCCACACACCGTTGGGTGGCTTGCGGAGTATAAATGTAGATGTAGATTCGGCTCATATTTGGCCGGTCGCTTGTGTACAACCTAGAATGAAAGGCTCTTAAGGTTTTTTGGCTCAACATCCCGCGTTTCTGCGCCAACTATACATGTAGTACATGACGCGCAATCGAATCAGAAATGAGGGGATGGACAGGTAAAACTGAGTGTTTTTCAGCAGCATATATAACGTCCAGAAACGCAAGTTTCTCTACAAATCGAAGCAAGGAACTTTTTCGACTGCCGCTTATGTATCCACAAGGCGTCTGGCTTCAGAGCGGCGTAGCTGTGTTTCATTCCCAGTTGCATTCCGCAGTTTTTTCTTATTTGTATTTTTTTCGTTTCGAAATTGGCAGACATAAGTGGCTTAATGAGGTAAATAAATCAATAGGAATCAATTTCTCAAACGACTTGGATTAGTAAAGAACTAAAAATTTAACCCTAGTCGATTTAGAATGCCTCTTTCACTGACTCTGTTACGTTTCCTCAGTTTCCTTCGAACAACTAGATAGACCCATACGGTAAGATTGAAAAATCAGTGCTAAAGGTAGGTCATGAATTATGCTGTGAATCATCATTGCATCCTCTCGGCTGTACAATTCCCGCTGTGTTTCCAGAAGCAGACAGTATTTTGAAGCCCCGAAACAAAGTTTTTAATTTGGCGATAAAATAAACACCACAAGGCTGGCAAAACGCTGTACAATTTGGCAGTATGACTTCTATTACGTAAGTCGATTGACCCTCGTCGTCTGTAAACACACTATTATTCCTTATTGACTGACTTGCCCCATTAACTCTCCTACTCCTATCACTTTGGCTGCAGAAAAAAATACAAAAGAAAAAAAAACCGCAGAAATCAAACGGGAATCGAATAAAGGTTTTCTGCTTTCCAGCGAGAGGCTTTGTTCGCTACACCAGCTGCGAGTTCCTTTAATGGGAGACGTATGAGAAAATACACGGGTACATACACTGAAGAACCAAAGAAACTGGCACACCTGCCTGCAGGGCCCCCGCGAGCACGCAGAAGTGCCCCAACACGACCTGGCATGGACTCGACCAATGTCTGAAGTAGTGCTGGAGGGAATTGACATCATGAATCCTGCAGGGCCCATAAATCCGTAAGAGTACGAGGGGATGGAGATCTCTTCTGAACAACACTTGCAAGGCATCTCATATGCTCAGTAATGTTCATGTCTGGGGAGTTTGGTGGCCAGCAGAAGTGCTTAAACTCAGAAGAGTGTGGCCGGAGCCATTCTGTAGTACTCACGGTGGTTGTGGATGTTGCTGAGCAGAACCTATCTTTTTCTGTGGATCTCGTTATAAATTCTTCCATTTTGTGAGACAGTTAATAATGAAGAGATGGCCTTCTATCTGAAGCTGCTCACAATTCATCTTAGGTTGACAAAAAGAGTGGAAAATTGGAGGGAATTGTATCAAAAGGTACTGAATACGTTGAAAAGTGTGCTCGAAAAATATTATATAGCCTCCTTCTTAAAAGATCACTGATCATGTACGTAGACAAGTAAACACAGTTTCGAACATTAATGGGCCGTTAACATTTTAGCGACTGATGAGGATTGAGAAGACTGTTTGTTTCCAGATTCCGCGTACGTGCGTGTAACACTAACGTCATCACGATTTGTATTTCTAACTGGTTTCCTTCCTTACCTTCCAACTTTATCTCCAAAATTTTTTTTATTTCTACTAGATCTGTGAAGAAGCATACAGACATTGGTTGAGTAAAGTATCTGAAACATTCCTATCCTATATCTTTGTACTTTTCACAATGTATCACTTCCCGACATTTCACTATAACAAATTTTATCAAATACGACGCCTTTTCTTATACATTTTAAATGTGCCAGTACCATGGAACAGCATATATTCATATTACAAAAACCATCATAAACGCCAGTTAAGCTTTAGAAATCTGTATTCGCTTATGGCATCTGTTCAGTTCACTGTGGGATGTAGAAAGCTATCTTGCATGGCACTGGTCCATGTTTCGTAGCATATTGCTAACTTACCGACATGACTTAATGCATCGTTCACGTGCGTGAATCCTTCGCAACGTCAAATTCTGTGCTATATTGCAAACTGCGTGCATGTTAGTTATCACGTCCTGTGTGAGGACGGTTTATGCCCAAAAATGGTTCAAACGGCTCTGAGCACTATGGGACTCAACTGCTGAGGTCATAAGTCCCCTAGAACTTAGAACTACTTAAACCTAACTAACCTAAGGACGACACACACATCCATGCCCGAGGCAGGATTCGAACCTGCGACCGTAGCGGTCGCGCGGTTCCAGACTGTAGCGCCAGAACCGCTCGGCCACCAGCGGCCGGCGGTTTATGCCCATTCTGCAATTTTGCATCAGAGGAAGGGATAAAAATATGGCGAACACGAGTACTCTAATACGAGTGTCATGAATTCTGTAATAATCTGGGATACCCTGGTCTCGACTGTATGTTGGTCTGGACAAGTCCAGCCAAAGTCCACATTTTCTGTAAGGATATTTCGGCGGCACAGTCTCGCGCCATTCTCCGTGAACACTGGTCGGAATGTTCATTACTGCTACCCAACGCCTAATTGTTCTGTGATTTGGAGGGTCCGACCCTTTAATGGGATGACTTTTACGGGCCACTTACCGGAGTGATGTGTGGAGCACCATCGAATGATGCAGAAGTAACTTCAGGAGTAACCTAGCGAAGTACATTGCGACCTTTGCTACTCACGACTTATATTACTCAATGCCAGACAATATTAATAGTAACTTCAAACAACTTGCAGATGATGTACCTATCTATAACGAATGACTGTATGAAAAAGCTGCTCAAAATTCTGTCAAATCTTGATACGATTTCAAAGCGGTTCAAACATTTACAACTTGTTTTAAGTATTGAGAAGTCTAAAACTTCGCGTCCTATGGCTGTGCTGTCACGTCCGATTTCTTCATTATATCAAAAGGTGGGGGACAATGTTGTCCTATACCCAACCTTATAACGTCTATGCAGAAGACGTCGTTAGGAACGCTCTTGATGGTTGGAATAAAGGCATCTCAGTTGGTGTTAGAACTATTAACAGTCTCAGATTTTCGATAACGCCGTGTTTCTTGCCAGCAGCGAAGATGATCCTGCCGAGCTACTAACAAAAGTACAACACATTAGTCTATCATATCGATTAGACCTCAATCTCAGCAAGTTCAAACCCATGTTAATTGATCGAGGGGCACAAATCCAACTCACAGGTCGATTAAAGGAACTTGAAGTCGTGCATTATTTCATCAGTCTTGGATCAGCCATCTGGGACACGGAAAGCTGTCAAAAAAAAAAAAAAAAAAAAAAAAAGCGGACCACGTTAGGGCGGGTGGTTATGAAGGAACTCACCAAGATTTGGCAGAACAAAGCTTCCATCTGCTTTTACGGTTGCATAACGTGTACCCACAAGGCCAGAGACAAGCAGCGTACTGATGCATTCGAGCTTCTGTGCTGGCTCAGGATGCTTTATATAAAATGGACGGAATGAAAAATGAATGCGATAATTTTTCAGCAACTCATTATCTCTAGGCGCATTTCATCTCCTGTCCAGTTCTTTGGCGATAGTATGAGAAAATATAGAGAAAATAATTATGGAAGGAAAGATCGAGGCCGGCCGGAGTGGCCGAGCGGTTCTAGGCGCTACAGTCTGAAACTGCGCGCCCGTTACGGTCGCAGGTTCGAACCCTGCCTCGGGCATGGATGTGTGTGATGTCCTTAATTTCGTTAGGTTTAAGTAGTTCTAAGTTCTAAGGAACTGATGACCTCAGCTGTTAAGTCCCATAGTACTCAGAGCCATTTGAACCATTTGAAAGATCGAGGGCAATAGACCCAGGAGAAGAGCAGCAAGCAGGTGGATGGATCAAATCAAGAAGATCTATGGCCTATTCTTCAGCAGGTTGTAAGAGAATCTGGTAGCTGTTCAGGATGGAGACACTTGGTTCATGGGTTCATGGCGATCAGCAATGACCACAGTGACTTGTGATAATGATGGTGATGATGATAATGATGATGACTATAATATCAGTGAGTCACAACTGGAATCAGTCAAGTCGCAGAAATGCCTGGATGTGACTATTTGCCTGGACACGATATGAAATGATCGCATAGACTCAGTTCTAGGTAAAGCAGGTGGCAGACTTCAGTTCGTTGGTACTGGATGTTTATAACTGAAGTGCAGCTACTCACAGAGGTCCAGTGTGGGGTTAAATTATCATATGGCAGCGAAGCTTGGTAGGTATCCTAATGTGTTAAACATTAGTTACAATTTTGGCCAGCAGGCGCAAATCTGGCGCTATGAATGCAAGAAAGACATACAGCAACTTTCCCATAAGTGATGGATTAGGAATGGGACGTGGGCATAAAAGGTCAAACAAGTGAGAAAGTTTATTATTAACTGCGCTAAACAGCTTGTTTCAATATGAGCACTGGAGACAGCGACGAGATACTGTACAGTGACGCGGCCAAAATTGAACTAATGTTTTCCATGGTAAATCGGTTCCGTATTAATACATTAGCATATCTACCAAGTTTCGCAGCCATACGATAATTACATCCCACACTGGACTTCTGGAAGTAGCTGCACTTTAAATGTAGTCATCCTACAAAGGAGGCTGCTCTACAAAGGAGACTCGTCCTAGAATATTGCTCTAGTGTGTCGGATCCAAACTAAATGCGACTAACTGGGACTACTGACATGCAAAAAGGCAGCAAGAATGGTCACAGGTTTGTATGACCCATGGGAGAGCATAGGAGATGTCGAAAACCCGAATCAGCAGTCAGATGCCAGCTATCCCGTGGAAGCTTACTTGTGCTGTTTCAAGAAACAGTGCTATACGTCGAACATAGGAACATTGGGGGGGGGGGGGGGGGGGGGCAGTCAAATGAGAACTGAACACCGCTCACAACGGTAACATGGAATGGTTCCATTCACAAGCGATCATTATCACCGTCAGATCTGAAATATATTCAAATAGGTATCATGTCTGGAAGAGCGTTAGACACATGATCTGCGGTACCGGTTTTCAGTCCAGATCAGAATGGATAGTTGTTTTATTGGATAGAAATGCATGTAGCTGAGACCTGTCACTTAAGAAATAGGTACTGATACTGACATGGTTTATTTCCATAAACTGATTTTCAGTTAATAAATGAAAAGCACAATATAATGTATGCGCTACAGGATTCCTGTAGAACATATACGATGTTGTCCATTCAATCATTATGTTCATTCACCAGGAATCGACGGTAGATTTCACTAGTTTGCAAGCCTTTTCATATGGCGCACGCTAAGCCTTCAAAAAATTGAAAACTAGTTTATGGAAATAAACAAATATTTCATAACTGACCGCTTGTAGTTATCTGTATTTATATTTAATTACTTATACAGTCACGGTTTTCTGCAATGTCCATAATGGATAACCTTAATCTGAATATTTTGCAATCAGTGACCGAGATACAATAGTTTGCGTTGTAGAAAATTATCGGCTAAGCCTAGCTGTTGTACTTCGAACAAAATTTCTTCAAGCTGAGACGAAGTAAGACTGCGCCGGAAATACTTTATCAAATTGAAATGTTTCACAATGGTTCGCAAAAATCGACAACGTAGGTCTGGTGGCGAAAATTGGCGAGTAAGAACAGCAAGCCTCCGTGGCGCAATCGGCTAGCGCGTTCGGCTGTTAACCGAAAGGTTGGTGGTTCGAGCCCACCCGGGGGCGATAATTTTTAAAAATGTTGCTTGGTACACTTTACCGTAGTGAATGAATTTCGATCATTCTCCCCTCTCGTAGTTTAATGCCCAAATTTCTTAGTCGTTTCTTACCTGATGCGACGTTCCACAATTGTGTGTTAATTCGCCGACTACGATTGAGAAATTGACACGTTAACTACTGAAGATCTTTCAGGCGATCAAAGTTTGAACGCCTTCTTTATTTATTTGCTCCAACATCTCAAATCTAACTGTGACTCATGAATTTCATTGTATTCGTAGCTCGTTGCCTTATACCCAAACAGCTGCAAAGGAAGACTAAGATTACACGTCCTATCGAGGAATAGAGATATATAACATTGAAAAGTTGGAGAAAGAAACAACATGAAACCTAAATACGGATGACCAGACGGAAATCTGAATTGCTGCCTTCGCAATTGCCAAGTCCATACAACGTCGAAGGAAGGAGGGAAGTTATACTTTACGTTACATCTATTGAGATCATTAGAGACGATACAATGTCAAGGGAAAGGGGAAATGCATTGCAAATCAGAAGAAGATAGGCAAAGACAGCACAAGAGAGAACGCTATTTTTTCACCTACCCTTCGAAAGCGTTCCTTTCGTTAATTGAAATCTATGTAGGCTTTATTCGAGATCACTTTGCTTCCGGTCTTTTACTTTTCAATCGCTGTTAGCGCACCAGGTACACTATTAAAGCGTTTAGGTAAGGACTGTCTATTTTTACTTTTTATAAGCGGTTTTATTAAATAATCTAAATAAGAAATTGGTGCACCAGTTACGCGTTTTCATGCGTAGCACGACGCGTTTCAGGAATTTATTGTCATTTTCAATTGCTGGGGGAATTTACATTACTGTTTTGTTCTGATTCTCTCTCCCTGCAGTTGCATTTCACTAGTCTAAGAGTATTGTCCCAGGTTTTGTACGCAGAAAACCATATACAGCTTGCACACTGTTCGCTTTACGTTGAACTATGATTTAGTGCTAAGATACTGCGGCATATACAGTAGTAATGTATACTCCCATAGCATTTGAAAGGGAATAAATCCGTGTACTGTAACGTGTCGCGCTACGCTTGAAGAAACTTACGTAACTGGTGAAGTACTTTTTGTTTGTATCATCACTGACATAGTTAAAGCCTTTCAAAAAACATCGTTTATGGTGGACGGAATTAAGTTTATTTAAATTTAGGGTGTTCCTTCTTATCTTCATTACGTGAGAATGCTCAAGCTTGTGTACCATTTTGCTTCAGAGCATATGATAAATACCCGAGCCGCTATCGCATTCCTGTCGCGTTCATTCTTCTCAGAAGCGGAAAAGTGATGGTGTGGACTATGTGTTATGTTTTAGGTGCTTCGTGGTGTATATTGGCATCCTTACTGCTGCTGGGTACATCATCAGCTGACGATCCGCCGAAAGCTGAACCCCGTGGAGACACCTACTTGGACGCTTATGCAGACTCATATGGCAGGGGCGACCTCATCGGTGCCAATGGAGAAGGAGGTGGGAGCGCAGTTGCTCTAGCCTAAACTGTTTACTCCCTTACCCACACTGCTGTCCGCAGTCACGAGAGCTGACGAGCGCTCGACTTACCTACGAAACGCATTTAAAGCTAACGCTACTAGCGCGGCATAAACACCTCAGAAATTTGGTGCTATTGATCACATATCCCACTGAAAAATAAGCAATTTGTACCTTTACGTCAATGATGCACTCACTCAGGTCGTAAGAAAACTTAGAGACTAACTTCACAGCGCTGGAAGAGAACGTCATATCACTCTGCACAGTTGAGCAGAATAATACAAACATCTATGAAAAAGAAAAAGAAAGAAAGATTGCGTTTAACGTCCCGTCGTCATTGAGGTAATCAGAGACAGAGTGCAAGCTCGGATTGTGTACAGCATGGGGAAAGAAATCGGCCGTGTACTTTCAAAAGAACCATCTCAGCATTTGCCTGGAGTGATTTAGGGAACTCATAGAAAACCTAAATGTAGATGGCCTGATGGCCGGACGCGGGTTTGAAGCATCATCCTCCCGAATACAAGTCTAGCGCGCCAATCACTGCACTATCCTGCTCCGTCTATGAAAAAAAAAAAAAAAAAAAAAAGAAAGATAAAACCTTTATTATCAGACTGTCTGCTCATCTCGCATTAATTACAGCTCTACGGTCGCAGGTTCTAATCCTGCCTCGGACATGGATGTGTGTGATGTCCTTAGGTAGGTTTAAGTAGTTCTAAGTCTAGGGTACTGATGACCTCAGATGTTAAGTCCCATAGTGCTTAGAGCCATTTGAACCATTTAATTACAGCTTTTATCCGATGTGAGACAGTCATTCTCAATTTTCAGAAGGATACATGCTCACTCTACTTGAAAAAATAACGCAGATGTAGAAAATCTCCTTGGAGCAACGCATCCCTCCCTCTTAGCTCTAAAGGAAATTAAAAAATATGTTGTAGTCAGGTGCTTGTCATTCAAGAAAACGATTTAAAAGTCGGCATTAGACACATTTTTAACTGTTTCAGAATCGAAATTTTTTTTATGGATACTCACAAGTCGCCATTAGTCTACCTAAATATTAAACTTACTCCATAGCAACCTTGCCTTGGAGGAGGAAATCGGCTGCAAAGCTTGTCCTCAAAATTTCCTCACAAAAGTTCAGTTTCATTTCATGTCAGGAAATTGAAAGAGCAATATGAGGTTTTGTGTTTCATCAACATGTACATCGAACTGCCAACTGCAGAAGCATGAATGTGGGAATTTTTGTCCTATTACACAGGCCGTTCACTAGAGAAGACAGCACTGGGTGAAAACAGACAGCCAGAATACTGACATAATCCCTCTTTGTGTTCCACCCATGCAGGACAACAAATGGGCCCCATGACTGCACCATTGATGGGACAATAAACTCTAATCATCCTTACTTTCCTTCCTCTGCTGTCCGTGGAATACCTACAAAAAATACAGGTTTAAACAGTTACTGAGACAGAAGTTAAATTTTTGTGAATAAAGCCATCTAGATCATTTAACACATTTCTGTATTTGTAAGAATGTTTCGGCTACTGCCATCATCAGATCAAAACTTACATCTTATGGAACAAGTTTTACTGTCACTTTCAATAAAACTTATGTCTAAGTGGGGTATTAAATGGCCGTTGGCAGTTGACACTTCGCTTAGGCATATGTTTTATTGGAACTGACACTGAAACTTGTATCACAAGTTTTAAATTTTGATCTGATGACGGGCAGTAGCCGAAACATCATTAAAAGTAAAGAAATATATTAAGTGGTCTACAGGGCTGTATTCACAAAAATCACTATGATCATACATTCATCCAGGAAATTTGTTACCTTTATGAATAAGTTTATGATATTTTTAATACAATTTATAAAGTTTGTGTACTATCTTTTGATGTAGCTGGCTTTACCTGCATTGTGAGAATGAATTTGGAATCAAGTCCTATTGTTCATTGTCATAGTATAAGGGGTGATCAAAAAGTTTCCATTCAAAGGCTGTACTGTCCTGAATGGGTATGCCAGACAGGCAAAATAGTTATGAGGATTGAGGCAATCATCCAACTGCTGCATCGGGTTGAAGATACCTGTATGGTAAAACACTGTGACCTGCTGCATGAAGAAGTCCATAACTGCCTGTCGCACCTCTCCGTCCGACAGGAATGGTCAATTGTTCAAGGCCTTTTTTATGAGACTGTAGGCATGATAACTGCTTGGAGAGACATGAGGACTATAGGGGGGTTGGTGTCGAGTGTCTCCCTCTCGAGTTGCGTTACAGTATTTGCAATATGGGAGTGTGTATTATGACAAAGCAGCACCGTTCCACAACAGTAGTTTTCAACAGACATGCTGCTGCATACACGTTCTTCATTCTCCAATGGATGTCTACCATCGCTTGTCCTTTGGCAGCTAAGAGAAGTATAACAGCACATTGGTCCTATTTGGACGCATTTGGGAATAACATCGCCATTGTTTACATTTCCACATTTACAAAATGCATGTCAGAAATATACAAAAGTGACACTAATCCCTTGACTACATGTCGATGCTTCTATATCTGCATCAGAGTCACGCTTCATTACATATACGCTGTAACAATGTCCTCAAATGGAAACTTTTTGATCGCCCCTTATAGTTTATGGATATAGACATAATGAAGCATGTTCTTGTAGTTCCCCTGGCAGGTTAGCTACTGTATCATGTGATTCAAATGCACAATATTTTTTACCCTCCTCCTCCTGTTGCAGGTTACTTTGGAGAACCGAGTCCAGTGTATGGTGGGCCAGTCGGAGGTGGGCCCAGTGGCAATTACGGCCCTCCGCCAAACGGAATCTACGGTCCACCACAACCACGGCCTGTCTACGGACCACCACACCTGCCCAATGGGGGACCCTACCCGGCACCAGCGCGCCCGCCCCTCCACGACCATCACCATCACCATCACGACCACCACGACCTCTCCCCGGCACCCTATGCTGCTCCCGATCACTTCTTCCCACCTATCCCCTTCGATATCGGCCTGCTCTTCAAGATCATCCTAAAAGTGGTCATCTTCAAACTGATTGTCAAGTTTATTGCTGTCATATGCCTTCTGCTCTTTTTGCCAGCCCTCGAGATATACAAGAAAGGCATGGGCGTTGTGGGCGGCGGGGCTGGCAATAGCAGTGGGGACACTGACGATGATCGGGCCTTCTCAGGTAGGTGTACCGTCATTCTGCGTACTCCAGTGGCTGCAAAGTGTGATACCCTTATTACTTGGAAAAGTGAATTGGAAACCTTGACAGCATGATAACATTGTCATGTTCCTTGATGCCAAATGGATGTGTCCAGTCAAACATATCCTCCTTTCAGTCATTTTGTGTCTTACAGCTCTTTTATATCCATTTTGATTCACTAACTCTTCATTAGTTATACAGACCATCCATTCTGTCTTCAGCATTTCCCTTTAACATTCCAAAAAGTCTACTGTCTTTTTGTCTGCACTGTTCATTGTACACATTTCATTTTCCTATAAGGCTATAATCCAAACAAATATCTTCAGCATTTAAATCTATATTCAATCTCAACATACTTCTCTTCTGTAAGGAAAACTTTTCTTATTATTGCTATATTGCATTTTAAATTCCCCACACTTTCACCACTGTCAGTTATTTTGCTGCCCAAATAGCAGAAATCATTACTACTTTTAGTGTCTCATTTCCTAATACAATCTCCTCAGCATTACCCAATTTGATTCCACTACACTCCACTGCCCTTATTTAACTTTTGTTATGTTCACATCACAGTTTCTTTTCAAGACACTATCCAATCTGTCAAATCTTCTGCTGTCTCTGTGAGTATTAGAATATAACTGAGAAACATTTCTCCCTGAATATAATTCAAAATAACAAATATTGGCAGCTGTCTCCAAAACTAAGCGTGCATACAGATGAAATGGCAGCAGTGTTAAATCTGGAAATGAAATTTAAGTAGGTTTTTCATCCTATCCATGAATCTTCGTGGCTTCAAGTTGATGCCCGTGTTTTGCTTATAGATGAATTCTGCAGCTACCTCTACTATGCCACTTTTTTTATTTGTTAGAATCATATTATCTCCTTGCAGGGTTACTCTTCATTCACTCCATCCAGGTTATCTATCCAACCTCTTTATTTATTTAGCCCATTAATCATAAGCAGTAAAATGTAAATAAGGATATTCAACTGCTGCATCACTTCTCCTTTTCTCACCCATCTTCCGACCATGGATTCACCTCTTGCAGTCTCTGCAGAGAACAGCAGCAGTGCACATCCTTCATATTGTCTTTTTCCCATGTTTCATTTCAGTTTAATCAGACCCAGTTACTGTACATGCTTTTTTTCTGTGGCCAGTTGTGCTCTTCACTTCATTAAATTTTTTGAGCCATCTAAAATGTCTGCCATGTTAGCTCCTTCTGCTATCCATATTTGTGTTGCATCTATTCTCATCATTACCGCCACTGTTCCTCCCTCACTTATACACCTCCACCTAGTTACATTACCTCTTCTTATTCATGTTGAACTACAATACCCACAATTTCAGTTTTACTCCCAACTGTTGCCTTTTTAGCTGTCAGCAATGGGATTATGTCTCATCCACACTGCTTTCCTTATACATCTACCTACGGAGTTTCATTCATGATCTTGGAATTTCTAAACTCATTTCCAAATATATTAGGTTGGTGCCTAAGTTTGTGTCATTTTTGTTTTGCATGTTGGCATCCAGGTTGTTATAGATTTATTTATTGATTGTCATTTGTTATTTGTAGTTCACTGTTGCTATCTGATTCTACATGTTGTCATTTTGTCATTTGGAGATATCTAGTGGAGCTGTGGATGCTAGAAAATGGAGTGCAAAGTGGAGGAATCTGAACGTTTCTGACCTATTCTTCTGTTTGCGTTCGATAGAGAGGTGACAGTAGTGGAGGCAGCCAGACATTTGAGCTGTGTATGGGGATAATGCCATTGGACAGAGAATGGCAGCAAAATGGTTTTCTCATTTTAAGGAGGATTCCTTCAACATTAGTGACTCTCCATGTTCTGGAAGACCTCCAGGGTTTGAAGAACATCGTTTAAAAGCATTAAAGCACAGTGACCCACCTCACACAATGGGGTAGGTTCAAAAATTGAGTGTATCGGGACAGAAAATTCTAAGCCAAAATCGCAAAAATGAGTGAATAGCCATATGTGCACTCCTCTGTTTGCACATCATCAATTGACTTGTGAACAACACCAACCATTGCCCTCCTGTATCATTGCGAGTGAGGAATGGTTGAGCCCAACCAAAGCAGCAGCTCCCCATACAAAGACCTGCACACATCATGCATGTTATGCATCTGGCAGAACAGAGACATTATGGAGATGAGTGTATCTTGCGTTTTAAAGTTTTGTGATGTGTGTGGGCTCTGGCCTAAACTTTTAGACTGGAGGTATAAGTGTATTGCAGAGTGGCTGGCTCCTCCCTTTTTTCCTTGTGGTCAGCCAGCCACTTACATTTGCTATATTGTTTTAGTTCCTTTTCCCACTTCTTCCTATGTTGTCCATGTTTTCCTGCTGACGGCATGCTTCGTCCCATGCTTCAGTATGGGTAGGCACATATTTTTTCAACCTTGTTACCTGTGTTTTACATTCTGTTTTATCTTCCTGTTCTGAGTATTTTCTTGACACCCGTCTCACACTGTTATTGAGCGGGTGCTGAAGACCTTGCTGTCGTTCACCAATACCAACCTCTCCATTCATCCATCCATCCAGAGACAGTATGGTGTGCTACGAATTGCTTCCCCGAGGCATAACCATCACAGCTGACATTTATTGTCAACAACTGAGACGTCTTGCAGATGGAATCCAAGAGCAACGACCAGAAAGACTGCGTGAAGTGATGCTACTCCACAATAATGCGTGCCTGCATTCTAATAGACTGACAGAAAACACTGTGCAGCAGTTGGGTTGGGAAGTCATTCCACACCCACCTTATTCACTGGATCCAGTGCCCTCAGATTTTCACCTTTTCCACTCTCTATTGAACAACCTTCAACAAACTTACTTTCTGAATGAAAAAGCACTCAAAAATGGCTTGACGAGTTCTCTGCATCGAAACCATGTGATTGTCAAAATTGCAGAATTAAAAGTTCCCCCATCTTTGGCAGTCTGTTATACATAGTAAGGAGCATTTATTATTAATGACTAAAGTCTCTGTTATCTGTATCTGTTGTGTTGTGTTTATTAAACTTGTGGAAAAACACAATGAACTTATGCACCAACCTAGTATTTATTCCTTAATGTCATTTTTTGCTAATAATAAAAATTGTTTCAACTGAATTGTAAATTAAGTAAAGCTATCCCTGACCCAAAGATAAGACTGAACTCACAGTGTTTCACTAGGCAAAATCCTACTGGAGCTGGTATGCCCCTTCCTTCCTCTGACATGACTTAGTCAGCCAGTTGTAGAAGGACATACATTTTTAATATGAATTGAACCATGGTGAAACCAGCTATTTTTAAAATTAAGAAATCATTGCCAGAGGAAAAAGAAGTGATAAGTGAGACAAACTATCCAAGGAATGACTAAGATTTGAAACCTGGATCTATGGAATCACCTTCTGACACCCATTGAGCAACAGAGCTTGTCTGTCAGGTTTATAGTCAAAACACGAAACAAAAGTAATTTACACATAGGGTTTCTCTCCAAATCTTGTTTTGAGAGCAAAGTTCTGTGACAATTTAGCAGCCTACCAGCTGACAAAGAAAGAAACTGTGAATCCTTATAAATTTAAATTAAAAACCTAATTTACTTGTAACCCTCCCCAGAAATTATCTGAACACACTCATTCAAGGACTGAACATTCCTGTGAGCTAAATTATAAGCATCAACCCTCACCATAAACAGATTTCTGTTATTACATAGTTTTGGTGACTGCTGTTCTTGGATAATCTTCATGTGGTCATGTTGATGTTCACTAGTAGTAGCAGGTGCACAGCACTTATATAAACATAACCAGAACCAAAGATGATTTAAGGCACAAGCCACCACTTGAAGTGCCAAGCTTGGGGAGAGGGGTGCCAGAGGCAACAAGACAGTAGGATTTAGAGGGAGATTTTCATTCTGCAGTGGAGTGTGCACTAATGTGAAACTTCCTGGCAGATTAAAACTGTGCCAGACCAAGACACAGACTCGGTACCTTTGCTTTTGTGAGCAAATGCTCTACCAAACGTGCTATTCAAGCTTGACTCATGACTCTCCCCAAAGCATTACTTCCATCAGTACCTCATCTCCCACCTTCCATTTACACCTGCCTCGAGATGACTGGGTGTTTGTGTTGTCCTCATCATTTCAACATCATTCATGAAAGTGGTGGGTTTGGACTGAGCAAAGATTAGGAATTTGTACGGGTGCTGATAATAGCGCAGTTGAGTGCCCCACAAACCAAACATCATCATCATCCCACCTTCCAAACTTCACAGAAGCTCTCCTGCAAAATTTGAAAGACCAGCTCACCTGGAATAAAGGATATTTGAGAGGTATGGCTCAGCCACAGCCTGGGTGATGATTCCAGAATGAGAAAAACTAATCATTTCTACTTAACGAGTAATAAAAATGCAGTCTGCAGAACAAAACACACATTTCTGTACAATGTCTGAAGAAGTCTTATCAAAGAACAAACCATTTTCCACTTTCAATTCATCCATAATATTAACTACAAGTCCAGTGAAGGGAATAATTTTAACTCTCAGTCTCTTAAACAACAGTTTGCAGGATTTTCACCAACTGGTATCACAGATTACTCTCCCGTCTCATTTCTCGGCTCTAATGTTACTTGTCAGTGCAAAGAGTTGCCCTAAAATTTGATACCAGAGAATATTCTACATCAATATACATACTCTGCAAACCATCAAAGGATGAATGGCAGAGGGCACAATGTACCACTACTGGCATTTTCTTCCCCATCCCACTCGCAAACAGAGCAAGAGAAAAACAGCTGTCAACATTCCTCCATACAAGCCCTAATTTTTTTTTCTTGTCTTGTATTGTCTTCATTACCCTTACATGAAATGTACATAGGCAGCTGTAGAATCGTTCTGCAGTCAGCTGCAAATGATTCTTCTCTAAATTGTTTCTGTAGTGTTTCATGGAAATAATACCATCTTACCTCCACGGAAGTCCATTTCATTTTATGAAGTGCCACCATAGCACTTACCTATTGATCCAAATCTAGCAGCATGCTTCTAAACAGCTCAATGTCATCCATTAACATGGGGGTGGGGGGTCCAAGTGCTTGAGCAATATTCAAGAATGGATCACACTAGAGTTCTATAGCTATATTTTCTTACAATTCTCCCAATAAACCAATGTCAACAATTTACCTTCCTACTACCTTCCTTACAAACTCATACCATTTCATGTTGCTTTGCAGTGCAGTACCTAGATATTTAACTGTCATTACTATGTCAGACAGGACACTACTAACGCTGCATCATATTTTTTTCTACTCATCGGCATTAACTTACATTTTCCCACACTTAAGAGCAAGCTGCCATTCATCACACCAAACAGAATTTCTGTATAAGTCATTCTCTATCCTCCTACAGTCACTTAATGATGATACTTCACCATATACTACATTATCATTAGCAAACAGTCACAATAGCTGCTCACACTATCCATGAGATTAATTAACATATGTAAAGAATATGAGCAGTCCAGTTCTTAAGTGTTAAAATAAGTTACGTAAAACAATCTTTCACATGAAACTTCCTGACAGATTAAAACTGTGTGGCGGTCTGAGACTCGAACTCGGGACCTTTGCCTTTCGCGAGCAAGTGCTCTACCACTGAGCTACCCAAGCATGACTCACGCTCCGTCCTCACAGCTTTACTTCTGCAGTACCTCGTCTCCTACTTTCCAAACTTAACAGGAGCTCTCCAGCGAAGGTAGTGTGTGTGTGTGTGTGTGTGTGTGTGTGTGTGTGTGTGTGTGTGTGTGCGCGCGCGCGCGCGCGCGCGCGCGCGCGCGCGCGCGCGCGCGCGCTCGCGCTCGCGCTGGTGGGTGTGCTTTTCATAATCCACCCTGGATTTTCCTTTGTTTGATCTTCCATTTATATATAATTATTTTACTAATGAGTATTTTAATCTTTCTGCAAACTTATGACCCCAGCATATTGCACAGATGGACAGGTGTAAAATTGTGCATGGGGCAATAATTAGTTTACTTGATGCCCCTGTGAGTCTCTTCTTGCAAATGATTTAATAATTACATTTGATTTATTTCTGCCTTTTTTCCCATAGTTGTGTTATGCATATGTCTTGGAACACCAGAACGTAAAAATTTTGCACTCTTGACCCTACCAACAAAATTTTGCTTCGTCTAGCTGACTATTCATTGGAATCATTAAATTTTTTCTACATCCCCAGTGGGTCATCAACAGTTTCATTATCCCCCAGTAGATATGTAGTATGTTAAACACTCATCTTCTGGTTCTGATACTTCTTTTACAACTAATCAGATAACTTTAATTTTATTCCGAGGGCTCCCCATTTCCTTGGTCTAATGCATTGTTGATTTCCTTCAGTAATACAAAGTAGTGAAAAATGTAACTATCCTTCATATCCCTCACTCATTAATAACAGTAGTAACGAAAACTGGGTTTTCAGTAGTACTGGAGTTCTACCACTACTTTTTAATGGATAGTAACTATCAAGAAAAAAGATACTCGATTGCAGAAATGTATTAAATTTGTCACTCAAGTTGTCTGCAGTGTAGACTTCTTGCCAGGATTTCCCTTCAAGTCTTATTTTAAATGTTAACATATCAAGTGGATATATCTAAATTTTTTATTTAGTGACTTTTCATTTGTATGTCTCCATTCCCTTCAGCCTTGTTACTTGTACATCATGGTGTGGCAGACTGTTACTAATTTTTTTCACTATGTGCTTGTCAATTAAAGAACACACTATGAAGATGTTATTATATGTGACTGCTTTACAGTTTTCCTTTACTGTGACTAGGAAGTACACAGAGATTTCAAGACCAAGGGCTGTCCATTAACATTTTCCTTTGCAGAATTTGTCAAAACATTGCTACTGAAATGCTTTAACAAAATTAACTTGATTTTTTTACTAGGGTCTGAGCATAGCTAAATGTCAATTTTGTAGAAAACAATCCATTACTTCAAACTGGAATATCTGTAATGAACTTTTAAAGTTCTCTCACTGAAAACATAAACACCTGCCATACAGCATTTAAGTATATTCTGTCCACAGCATTGCTAAGTCAGTACTTTTGAAAAAAATATTACTTTTGACAAAGATAGCCACTTACCTGGTCGGCAAAGGACTTCTTGCATAAAAATCAAGTAAAACATATCTTCCTCAACAAACTGTCCATCTTAGTCTCTGATACAAATTTCAAAGTCAAGGTTTATTAACATCTACCTTAGCTCTAATTTCCCTTGTAGTTTTATGAAACAACTAAAATCAGCACTGTGATTTGCATTATCCATTTTACTGAATTAATTTGCAACACAGGAATAAAGATGTTTGGTGGCCTTCTTTATTCCCAAAAAACACTACTTTTAGAGGCATGGTCATTACACAAAGTTTACGTGGGAGGAAGAAGTATGTTCCTCCAAAGGTATTGGAACATAATCTCAGGGAATTTGAGAGTAAGGCTGTATGCAATACACAGTGACTTTTTTCTGGCATAAATGTAAAATAACAAAGATCAACATAAAATTAAGTCAGAGCAATAGGAGATTGAATTGTTACTAATGAAATTACAGGAAGGCAGAATGGCTGGTCATTACTTACCTTCAGTGGGTGAATTTCCAGTATTGGCAATACACAGACATGAAAGTACAAAAACCTACCCTTGCTTTCAAAATGATGTTTCTTCCTCAGATAATTAAGAGGCATAGGTCATTAAAGTTAGAAATGTTAGGTCACTCTAGACTCCAGAAGGGGGCCAATCGTTTGTTGTGAAAACAATGGTATAGGTGGGTCACACTCATCCTAGAGTATGTGTGACTCACCTCTCCTTTCTAACCTCCATGAACCTACCCTCCTTTCTTCTTTGAGAAAGGAACTAACAGCTTTGAAAGCTCGGACAGCTTTTTGTATTTTTTTATATGTATCTATCAGTACTATTGGAAATGCACCTGCTGGAGAGCCATTCTGTTTTCTTTAAAATCTATTGTTGCTAGTGACACTGACAATGATTAAATAAACTTGAACACAAACCACACTACTGCAGGTATTGGTTACAACATAGTCGGCACTGAAAAAATTTGATGTGTGGTAGGAGAAAGGCTACCATTCACCTATATTGGACTGATATAGGGAGCATAGAAACACAGAACAGAAAACATTATTCACATTAGTTTTTGAGCTCTTCCTCTTTTTACAGTAAAAGTACACACATTCTCATATAGACATCCATATGCACTCTCCCATTGCCACACAGAATTTTGTTGCAGCTGTGGGAGTGTGGGTTTTAGATTAGATGTACTTCTCATTACAATGGATCCATAGTGAAGAGATCCTCCAGCATATAGCACATGTCAAAAAAGAAAAGGAATATACAATCAACATATAAATATTTACAAAGAAAAACCAAATCTGGTAGTACCTTCCTCAGGTCCCAAATGAAATGGTCCTCACGGATGTGAAATAAAAAATAAAAAACCTTGAAGATAATTGCATAGGTTTTTGCGGCCAGAGTTAGTTGACATAAAGGTTTCCCGAGTATTGTACTGTGTCATAATGCAAGAAACTGCACTGGAGAAACCCGTGTTTTGGTCACAGTTACAGTGGCCTTCTTCTCAGTCTAGTGGTGTTAGAAACCAATGTTTTGGCCACAGCTGCAGTGGTCTTCTTCTGGGTCTACTGATGGCAGACCTGGAAGAAGGGAGTGTAACCATGACCAAAACGTTGGTTACTCCAGTACAGTTTTTTACATCATGAAGCAGTATGATATTCAGAAAAATTTTATGTCAAATCTTAAATATATTTCTATTCGAAATGTAATAAATAAATTGTCACAAAAAATGTGTAAATTTTCAATACACTTAGGAGTACACAGATTAGTCTATTATAGTTGAGTGGTTGCATATCCCTTATTTTACAAATTCCCATTATTGTTATAAAAATTTAATGTATGAAACCCAGTATATTAATCAGGCAGTAAAACCGTTTACAGATCCTCTGAGACAATCATCAAGCTGTCATCAGTCTAAAGTTAGTTTTGAACACCACTACACCTTACTAGGTGTAAGCCTATTGGAGATGGTGTGCTATTGTCTTCCTTTGACCTCTGAACTGACTTACCCATCCTGTTAGAAAGCACACACTTTAACATGGCTCCAAAGAACTGTGAAACTAGGCATTTTTCACATTAAGAAACACTGACAGAGGCAAAAGGCCCGCATCTCGTGGTCGTGCGGTAGCGTTCTCGCTTCCCACGCCCGGGTTCAATTCCCGGCGGGGTCAGGGATTTTCTCTGCCTCGTGATGGCTGGGTGTTGTGTGCTGTCCTTAGGTTAGTTAGGTTTAAGTAGTTCTAAGTTCTAGGGGACTTATGACCACAGCAGTTGAGTCCCATAGTGCTCAGAGTCATTTTTTTTTTTAGAGGCAAAAGATAAAGTGTTTCAATATTTTGATATCTGACCAAGACTTTTGTTAGGTATGCTATTTGCCAGTTTGAGATACATTCATTGTGGTTACAGTTCAGGTGGTAAGCACATCTAATATCATTGCTTGCAAAATCTGATCAATGTGAACATGGTAGTCCTCAAAATAGTGTACTGAAAAATGTAATCTTCAGACTGAATGGACACCTGCTGGTACTTATAAATGCTTCAGTGCCTTATCTAAACCTTCTCTTCTTGCCTTGACCACTTGCTTCTCCCCTTTCTGCTCCACTAGCACATTATCATCTTTATGCACCTCCCACATCATGCCTTCTCTCCTTTCAAGGACAAAGTAATTGTCTTTTCAGGAAGATTAAAACTGGAAGTCTTGTTTCAGTCAACACCTGTTGCAGTTTTTCCTACATAGGTAGTTAGTGTGTCCCCCCTCCCCCGCCCATGCTTACTCTTCAGTCCCAAAGCTTTCTTTTTTTTAAACAATCAACATTCATATCCTTAGGCAGACAGGTGCTTGATACACCTGTGTCACAATATCTTGTTACATAATTCATTTGCTGGTAAGTAATGCTCTTTATCCACAGAAGTCTGCAATTTTAACTGTAATTGGAGGAAATCTAGGTATGAAATTTAGTGTATGATCGAAAAGGCTATTTTTAACAAAGTTTCAGCAGTAAAACATTACTTTTGCTGTGCATGTTCACGAGCATAGCATGAACATATCAACTGACTCATATCAAGTACACTGCCTATTGACTAGATGATGGTCATTCATTTAACTGTTGTAAATATTTTTGCACATTTACTTGGTTCTAACTGCAAGTGGTGTTCCTTACTTTCCCAAGTGTATGTCCCACATGCAGACAGAGGCCGTGGCATAGCCTGTCAGAGAAACATCCATCACCGTGTGTGAGGTAGTCAACATGTTAATTAACACTGAAAGTTTTGCACATTAGTTATTTCACATCTGACAATAAACGTGACTCAAAATATTGAGTCGAAAGAACTAAATTAATTAATAGACTTTAGGTAACGTAACCTTCTCAACATTTAATTCTGGAAATTTATATAGTCATGCAGAGAAAAGGTATCAGCACACTTATTTTAAATAAATTCACAATTGCTACTGTTAAATGCAATTTGGATTAATTCATACTGGAATTTCTGTATTTTGAATCTACACAATGTCCACAGTCCAGCCCTATTAAAAATGTATAAACATGTCTTATCAGGAATTCACTTTGAATCATACACTATTTTCAATGCTAAAGTAGATTAGGATTTAACTTCCTATCAAAGGCATAGGGATTTTAACATCCAGCCACTTGAATGCAATTCCTATGTCTCAGCCACTCTACCACAATGACACTAAAGGTAAAATTAGTAATTAACAACACTAAGTGTTTGTATGTGTCAACAGCCTTCTTATGTGACAAAGTCAGAGAGAGAGAGAGAGAGAGAGAGAGAGAGAGAGAGAGAGAGAGAGAGAGAGAGAGAGAGAGAGAGTTATATGTTGCTGCAGTTTTGCACAAACTTATGTATTCTGGATATGTCCTCAGTACCAAAACTGTACTGCTTCTACCAGTGAAACTCACAACATCTAACTGCATTTAGTATCACATCAGTTTTCATTTGTTCAACAATTATTCTAATTGGGTGACACAGCATGTGTTTAAAGGACCATTTCTTATACTATTGCAATTGAAAAACCTTAAAGCCTGATAATGTCAATTTTTAAATAGCTTTGTAACTAAACTGATATCAAAGGCAGGTTATTATTGTATACATTTATAATCATGCCCAACTGCAATGTGAACTTTTATTTATTCTTCACGTATAAACCAACTACACCAAGAAAATATAAATATGGATAGCGAAGAAGATATCACAACAGGTAAAGATGAGAGGCCATTCTTTAAATAGTGTTTAGTAGGGTCCCTTACCCTCCCCCAGGAGAGCTTGACTTGGGTGACAGTCGATTTCTATGTTCACAACATACGTATCAGTTTTCTTGTTTACAATAACTAAAACTGTAAGGGAAGACAGCAGGCAAGTATTTTGCCATACACAAGCGGGGGTGGGCACTATGTAACTTTTAACCATTTTTCTACTGTAGCTTATATTCTGCAATGATAATTTACGAGACATTAAATTTATGTTATGGACTAGGACTCAAATTCATACGCTATTGCATAAGGGCAGTGGAATACCAAAACTGCCGAGGATATTACACTGCTCATGAATGGATCCCAATCTTTTCACAAAACTAAAAGTGGTCACAAATGCTCAAGATGGTAGCCACAACTTTCCCCAGGTGAAATTCCGTGACTTCCAGACAAGTTTTAGCATTTTTCCCTGACAAATTTTGAGATGTCAAGGGTAAGTTAAAACCCAAGTTGATAATCTGTCTTTACAACTATGGTGCAAGAAACAATAGTGCAAATGAGGGAATATCTACAAAAACCTTGCAAGCAGATGGCATTTCCTGACATGAGCAAAAATCTTAAGCACTAACATCAACATCTTTTGTAATGAACCGTTCTTAGATGGAGAAAATAAGCAAAATGATATATGTGTTTCATTAAGACCACCAGTGTTTTTTCTTTCAATAAAACAAAACACATTTGGTGACAAAAACATGCATTTTCTTGGAGTTGAAAGACAGATTTCCTTCATTGATTTCAGAAATAATCTCAGAAAAAAGTAGGTCTCTTGAAAGAAGTGTATAAGGTGAGGAAGAATTGCGTAAACAAACACTGTAGGTGACCAAGAACAAAATGTTGGTTCTTTTATGTTCATTATTGTTGGTTACATCTATTATTTTACAGGTATTTCATGATTTTTCTTTGAAGAAACATTCGAGTACATAGCATACAAATTGCAAGTGACTGACACAATTTTCTTCTTCTTGCTGTCCATACTTTCTACCATATAAACTACCTTGAAATCCCAAAATCTACTAGCTCTATAAATGACTATAAAATGCCACACTGCACAGTGTATTTGCAGCGAGATGTTGCAATTTTTTTCTTCAAATTTCCCTGACATGTTTGAAATTCCCTGATTTCCAGAAGTTGTGGCAACCCTCTAAACTCTTATCTGGCATAGGGCAGAATAAATTCAAAGGCACTTCGGAAAAGTGCAGTTAAAAGAGCAGTTAAATAGTCGTTTTCTAGATACTGATGTCTGGTCGTATGACAGTAATTTAATAAGTTATCCGAGTGCGAACATAACTTGCAAATGAATATGTTAAGCAATGGAGGGATAGTATGGAAAAAAAGTTGCAAATACAAAAAGCAAAATAACTAACACACCAAAAAACAGAAAGGAGAATGCCTACTTATAAGTAATACAAAGTACCAGTGCAATGATCTCATATAAATTCCCTGTATCTTTCCTTTTCACTCTTTCACCCTTTATTCTCAGTTTCTTGTATCTGTTCCCCCATATCTCCAAGTTTCAGCTTAATTACATGAGATACCCAATTTTTTCTTCTTCAGTTTCTCTGATCGTTTTTCTAGTGTATAATGTAGTGGTACATTATTATTCATTTTGGTGAACACTAGAAATTCAACTGCATATAGCAATAGAGGTTGTAAAACATTCCAGCATCCTAGCAGTGAATCTGCACTATATAACTACTGCACAATTCAACAAATTCAGGTGGTACTGAAAACTATGATGATGTAAGAGCAACATCATCACTTCAAATATCAGTATTTCTACTCCATATCTAACTGCAAAATACTTTCCCATATTATATTACCTACACATCACATTTTACTGGAACAGCTTCACATATCCTAATTTCTTACAAAATGTGTCAAATTTACACTGATATGAAAGTAAATTTTGTATACAAACTTTAATGAGTTTCTATTGTGGAAACAGACTACACTGAGAAAAATATTGAAAATAATAATAGGCTAAATAATATTGCAGAGCTAACTAAATGGGGAACGATGATAGTGCTTGTGTCACTAACACAATTACAGCTCCCTCTCTGTCTGCTGTAGACAGTGTTTTATTACCAACAAATAAAACTGTGTAATATACTTGTGAAATATGAGACAGTATTCTATTAAATTGGATGCTTGAATTTATCTCCTATAATCTTAAAAACACCAATTTTAAGTACAACTTCTTTCCGTGCAGAAAGGCAACCTCTGCAACCTTTCTAGAGACAATAAGCAACAAAAGGGATAGGTACATGTGTGGTATTCAATCATAGGCAGTATTATTGCAAATAATTCAATATATTATACTTTTAACATGAATAATTATTTGAAAGAATTAACAAAACAGGAATTTCACAACAATGGGAACACTTACAAAACCCATAAAAAACCAGAGGAAAAGTACAGCAGCAAAATGATACAAATCTAACTGTTCAATTTACCAAATACTGAATTAAAGGACTAGCATCAGTAGGTTAACACATACAGTGGAATTTAGCAGCCATTTCTCCCACAGTTTTAATCGAAAAACTTAATGGGAAGAACTTCAGATACACAAATATGCATGTAAAAAAATTTTCTTCCTAGAACTAACATGGTCCCATATTCTTCTCCAGGGAACACAGTTTGCTTCTCTCTTTTCCTGTACATTATCGTATACTTGCGTATAAATTCAGGACGGACTTATTCTCCTTTTGTGATCGAGTCTTACTGAACACATTCCAGAACCTCAATGTTTCATCTCCTGCACCCGTAACAATCGATTCTCCATCTGGTGACACGGCCAAATACAGAACTCTGTATGAATGTCCTGTTAATTTTGCAACTTGTGTCAAGCTAGGATATTTCCAAACCAGTATCTGGTTTTGGGAATATCCATGAGTGCTGACAAATTCTGAAGAATGCTTGGACCATGCCAAGTTGCAAACTTGGGAAGAGGTGTCTATGGACTGCATTGGCTGTCCAGTAAGAGTGTTCCAAAATCTTATGCATCTGTCAGCTGTGCCACCACCACTAGCAAGTAGTCCATGGTGGTGGGGAGACCAAGCAATTGCTTTCACTGCAGCCTTATGTTCGGTGTATGTCTGACACGGAGACAAGGAATGTAAATTCCATACATGTAACCGGTTGTCATTCCCTCCAGAAGCCAGATACTGATTATCTGGAGACCATTTCAGACCACAAACTTCCTGCCGATGGGCAACAAGACTCCTTTGAGGCACTGAACCAGCAGTACGTATGTCACGCTGCAAGATAAGCCTATCTCTGCTACCAGAGGAGAGGCTGTCACCATTCCATGCTAATGAACCCACTCTTGCTGAATGCCACTGTGTTTTATATATATGTTTGTTAACACTGATATCCCATACTTGAGTGTATCCAAGATGAGTACCCACTGCTACCAGATTACCTTTTTCATTCCATGCAACAGATGTCACAGAGTCTTGGTCAGCTGAAAGATCACAAAGTCTTGTGACTTGACCTGTACCTGCAGACCATAAATATACACAGCTGCCAAGACCAACACCAAGTACATTCTGAGATGACCAGTCAACCAAATTCAAATAAAAGTCATCCTGCAACTCAGGTGCATCCAGAATCTTGAATGGAATTTTCGGTATTTTTCTAGTAATTTTACTGGGGGAGTTAAGAAGTTTTTCACTTTTGGCACTCACAGGTGATAAAGAATAGGACGACACTCGTGAAGCATCACACACAGATCTTTCCTTGCACGGTGATGAATACTGAAATAGATTTTTACCATCCAGTGGTTGTAAATTTTCACTTTCTTCCAAACGATTTTCAATGCGTTCAATATCACACCCCAACAGTTCATTTTTTAACAAAGAAGTGTAAGTCGCCACATCTCTCGCCGACTCACCGGCTTCCCGAGTCCTTCTCCTTCTTGAAGACAATCCTGGTCGCTCATTATTTGAGATCATAGGAAACTTAGTGTACCAACTTGATCTAGTGCGGCGTGGAATGAATCGGTCGGGTCCACAATACACTTCAACAGTGTCTCTTACACATCTAAAGCGTTGCAATCCGTACTCTATATAGTTTGTGGCATCACCTTTACTGCAGTCATTTACAGCGTTCGAAGACTTCAAAGGAGACACAGGATTCTTATCAGGTACCCAGTAGAGTCGTTTCTCGTAGCTGTGGTTGAACATTGTTGGCTTATTTGCAGAAAACGAAATCGTTCCTTTATGACGTCTTGGTTCTGTCAGATGGTTCGCCTAGACAAAAAAAATCATGCAATAGAATAAACGCACAACACAACTCTTTTGATTATTGTTACTCTTGTTCTTATAATATTACTATTATTACTACTACTACCACCACCACTAATTTACAATAAATTAAAAGTCACACGACAATACCTGTCATTCGATGTGGTAATTACACGCTTCATGTAGTCTGCTGCAGCAGGCGAATTATTCACATTCATAACGTGAAGGATATATGACGAACGTCTATCCTGTTATTATACCACAACTCGGACTCTTCTAGACCTCAAGCATCCTGAACACAGAACACAAACAGAATGACACGCTGCTGCACATCTACATCACACATCTGCTTGTTCCCAATGCACTACACACGCAGCACAGCTGCTGCGTCTGCCAGACAAGGAAGCAAAACAAATGCTGCTCGCTTCGCCGTACGACCGTCGCTATCGCCATCTAGCGGTTGTTATCTTTACGACAGCGTCACACACACAGCTGCGAACCTGCGGCGCGCTAGCAAATGGGTGACTGCATTTACGTTGTTTACGTTCGATTCACGGGAATTAATCTCCTTTTAGAGGATGTTAAGAAAGCGGTCTATATTTTTCACACCTCTGGAGTTGAAATTGTGTACAACAGAAAATGTATAGTTCATTATAACACCACAATGACCGCTTTTTGTATCGTTATGGAGCGAGCAATAAAACGCCTTAGAAGGCTTCTAATGCTTCCACTGAAATGGTATTCCAGTCTGTTTTACCTTACTCATCTAATAGTTGAAATACTTTGTTATAAAGCAACATGTTACAACATTGTACAGTGAAATCCATGCGATATGATTCATTTTTCCAACTTAACAACGACTTGAGTTTTTCCAATATCGGAACTCACTGTCTAATAGACGCCTTCCCGTAACCCATTTTAGCTGCTATCAAATTAGTCTGCGCGCTATGTAAAATTTCGTAGGAGTATCATCAAAATATGCAAATTTAAGATGAGGAGCTATTTTTGGCAGTTGCAGTGCATAAGTTTAACTGAAAAAATGACTGGATTGTTTTAGGAATACTTTTTAATATTATTTACATGTTTTGAACAATAACTAAGATTCAGTGTTCAGTTCAACAACGGTCTCACATTACTTTTCTTGTTCTTTAGCCAACTTTCAAATTGTAATGTCATGTATGTGCAAAATACCAGTCAATGTAAATAAAAATTAAAACACCCGAAGTCGCAACGTATTTCGAACTCCATCTTTAAAATGTAGGTCTTCCTACAGAGTTTGTAAATGTACGTCTTCCCACAGAGTTTGTAGGGTGAATTCAAATTGTGAACTGTGGATTACTCGTTATATCAAGCAAAGGTATAACTCTGCAAAATTTATATTACGTCTTGAGGAGTGGCACTTTTGCACACTGCTTATGAGGTTGTCAATTGGTTAATGTGTTTGAAAGTGTCGATCATTTATTTTTGTCAAGCTCGGGATTAGATTTGGAAAACTTACGCTTTAATCGCTAATACCATAGCTAGTTGTGGTCTTATGGCAAAGCATGATTTTCAAAAATGGTTCAAATGGCTCTGAGCACTATGGGACTCAACTGCTGAGGTTATTAGTCCCCTAGAACTTAGAACTAGTTAAACCTAACTAACCTAAGGACATCACACACATCCATGCCCGAGGCAGGATTCGAACCTGCGACCGTAGCGGTCTCGCGGTTCCAGACTGCAGCGCCAGAATCGCGCGGCCACTTTCGGCCGGCAAAGCATGATTTTCCTCATGACTCCTTGGACTCGCGACGTAGGAAATCCGTTGTAATGACAATTGGTTTTATGCCGGTGAGAGTTGAGACACAATAAGAAATAATCGTTCATGTAGTTTTTCATAATATGTCTGCTCAAGCTGATGATGGTGACTCCGATGAAGAGGATGGCGACGACTGAGATGGGAAGAATGATGACTACTGATCTGTAAGCAATACGTACGTTTCAATAAGTGTCATTGAGTTCTGCAGAAAACGTAAGGCGTAAGAATCATCGGATGTACGAATTTATATTAGAATTTTAATACCGCTAGATAACTATACTTTTTATTTTTATGTCTAAATCGTTTTACGTGCAGTAATATGTTCGCACACAGACATAGTCGTGTTATGTTCTCTATTAGTGCCAAGACGTTATATCATTATTGGCCTAGTATTTTCGTAATAAATGTCAAATGGAATAAGACGAGGAACTAGACGCTACCGAACTCACTTCCCTTACATTTTTAAAACTAAGGGGAACATAATGTTGCAGGAATTGTCTGCACGCAAAAGGCCGAAGCGCATAAGATAACTTAAACACACTTGGCTACCAAGTGAACCGTACAACAGGTACCGTAGTGAAAAGTTACTGGTAAAGCTCTCAAGGAATCCCAATAAGTTGATGTGTTACTGCTGTCAGTTGCACAAGAATTTGTGCTCATACACTTGCTGATGAGAACAGAACCGAGGTAGACAGTAGCAAAACGAAAGCGAAATGATGGATTCTGTCTTCAAATCTTCATATACGAAAGATACTCACTCTTCAGTTGACTGCTGTACAATGGCAAAATGCAATTGAAATCGCCATACTCAACAATACCACGGGGTGCAACGGAGTTACTGTCATATTCCACGTTGAACCGTACAGTAATCAGTTCCATTATTTCCCCTAATTTACCGCAGATTCCTTGACTGAAAATTTTTCTCAGTGATTGGTGAAGAGCACAGACTACACCGATACATTCTATGGAACTCAACAATATTTTGTTAGTAGAGTTCCAGGCGTACTTAAGGTCAAAATAAAATGAGCTACCTAAAACGAAATAACATTTCACATGGCAACCAGCTGGGAACTTCTAACCGGTTTTGAAACAGAACAGAAACCTTTGTGGCCCATTAACTTTAACGGATATACAATGAGTCGGAAAAAATCATGGGATACCTCCTGTTAGGCGCAGTCCATTCCTTGTGAACACAGTCCACACCATTATAGAGTCGCTACCAGCGCGCACAGTACCTTTTTGACAACTTAGGTCCATAGCTTCGTGGGGTCTGCGCCACGTTCGAACACTACCATCAGCTCTTACCAACTGAAGTCGGGACTCATCTTCGTGGGGTCTGCGCCACGTTCGAACCCTACCATCAGCTCTTACCAACTGAAGTCGGGACTCATCTGACCAGGCCACCGTTTTCCAATTGTCTGGGGTCCAAACGATAAGGTCACGAGCCCAGGAGAGGCGCTGATGTGCTGTTAGCAAAGGCTTTTCCTAACGGATAGTTTCGTCGTACGTCCCACACTGATTTTTACGGTTATTTCACGCAGTGTTGCTAGTCTGTTAGCACTGAGAACTCTACGCAAACGCCGCTGCTGTCGGTCGTCAAGTGAAGGCTGTCGGCGACTGCGTTGTCCGTGGTGAGAGGTAATGCCTGAAATTTGGTATTCTCGGCGTCCTCCTGACACTGTGGATCTTGGAATACTGAATTGCCTAACGATTTCCGCGCTCATAGTCTCTTAATTGCCGTCGTGCGATCGTATCACATCGGACCTTCTCACGTGTATCACCTGAGTTCAAATGACAGCTCCGCCAATGGACTGTGCTTTTATACTTCGTGTACGCGGTACTACCGCCATCTGTATGTGTGTGTATCGCTGTCCCAAGACTTTCATGATCTCAGTATAGCTTGTGGACAACAACGTTCCTGAAATGGACTGGCCCGTCCAGAGACTCGACATGGACCCAATGGAACGCCTTTGGGATGAGCCAGAATGTCGACTTCGCTCCAGACCCCAGCGTCCAAATTCACTACCTTCTGTGGTTTTGGCTCTTGATGAACAATGGTCTATCATTCCTCCATAGATATTCGAACATCTCGTTGAAAATGTCCCCAGTAGATCTGAAGCAATCATAAGAGGAAGAGTGAACACAACCCATGTTAATATCTACCAAAAGGTGTCCGGATTCTTTTGACCAGATATTGTATATAGGAAGCACATTAACCTCAATGTGGCAGTATTTAACCCTTACAAACGTGTGATATTGTTGGTTTAATCTGAGATTTAAATATTATCATAGGTCCGCGAAGGTTAAAAATCTCCGCAGCGAGCTTATTAATCATCTGGCAATGGAAGATTATGTGGTTTATTAGATATAAAATAAAATTATGGAAGACGTAGCACATTTTTAGACCCAGAACATTTTGTCCAACGTATTACATGAGAGTATATGTCACTAAAAAAGCACGATTATGAAAGGTGTCTAAAACGCCCCCAGACGTTGGTCATACGAGTACATTATTGAAACATATTTTTTCATCAGCTGTCCATGAGCATATTTTCCTGTTTGATTACAAGACGTTTCCGAGCTATAACTCCATTTTAAAGGACTATGAGGGGAAGTTCAAATGGCTCTGTGAACTATGGCACTTAACATCTGTGGTCATCAGTCCCCTAGAACTTAGAACTACTTAAACCTAACTAACCTAAGGAAATCACACACATCCATGCCCGAGGCAGGATTCGAACCTGCGACCGTAGCGGTCACGCGGTTCCAGACCCAAGCGCTTAGAACCGTGAGGGTAAGTTATAGTGTTTTAACTACCGCTGCATTTTGCCTGTTTAGGAAATGATCCACCTTGAAAATCACCTCGTTGTCGTTCTGGAAATGTCTGCCACTCAGTGGAAAGAGGAACAAGTCACTGGATGTCATGTCAGAAGAATACGGTGGTGTGGCCGATTCGATAACCCAAAGAAGCAGCATATGTGACTGTAAACTAAGCAGAAAGAGCTGGGGCGTTGTTGTGGAGCAAAAGCACCCCTTCGGACAGCTTCTGGCGGCTCTTCGCCTTGACAGTGTCTCGTTCTCTCGTCAAGAGGTTTCGGTAGCACGCTCTTGTGACGGTTTCCCTCCTTACAAGCATAATCTCTTAGCACCATACCACGGCAGTCCCATGCAAACATAGCCTGCACCATTATGGAGCCACCACCTGCTTGCACATTGCCTATTTGACAAATCAGCTTCGTGGGGTCACAGTGCAAATGGTTCAAATGGCTCTGAGCACTATGGGACTTAACATATATGGTCATCAGTCCCCTAGAACTTAGAACTACTTAAACCTAACTAACCTAAGGACATCACACAACACCCAGCCATCACGAGGCAGAGAAAATCACTGACCCCTCCGGGAATCGAACCCGGGAACCCGGGCGTGGGAGGGGTCACAGTGATACACTCAGTACTCGTCTGAGATGGTGAGGCGGCTCAAGCTCCTTTTACACGATCGTCTCTCTTGTCTCAAATGATTACTCAAGAAAGTGAGTGAACTGCAGCGTCATTGGCGTTTTATTCCTATACTGAATACCATCTGTTTCAAGTGGTCATTTCAGTTTACACTTTGGCGCAAAAATTGTGTGTAATATGAGAGCTGTCTGCTGTGCAATTTGGGATCTGAATTATGAAAGTGTGGTTTTGAGGGACTATCCTTTTTACGAAAAAAGCGAAATATAGTACAAAATGCAGGAACAAGCAAGAATAATAGACTTTATTGGTGACCAAAGGAGAATTCATAGTGAACATTCTTGCCACAGTTCGCATGGTAAATTCTTTAAGCTCCAGAGAATTGAAAGACTATGAAAAGTTTCATCTAAATATTTTGCAACATAGACGTTTATTTGTTGGATAATATGTATATATACTCAAACAAATTAAAAAAATATCTAGAACGCAGTAAATAGCGCCTTCTTGCTTTCTCCTTTGTGACTCGTTTTCTTGCAAAGTCCCAAAACCATCGAAAATTACCTTTCTCATCAAATAATTCTTTGTCTCTGTTCAAATAACTTACATTTAGGCAAATTTATCAATTTAGGTTCTCGTTTATCCATTATTTTTTCTCTGTAGAACGTAAATTCCGTCATGCTTTCAGGTATTTCGTCTATCTTGTAAGACAGGGGTGGCCAGGATTTCGGCTCATGGATCATGACCGGTCGCGTGTGCCAAAGCGCTCAACCTCGTTTCACATTTCCCCCACCGCCACGCCGAGAAGGGGAAGAGGGGTAGTCAGTGAACAGGCCGCATTTAAATGGCAATACAGTCGGACTGCATACGACGTGGTCCATATTTCACATTTCTCAACAACACAGATCACAAGCAAAATTAGTGTTCAGTACTAATTATTTTTGGTGTACTGAAGAGACAGTTTAATTTTTGTCTGGTCCAAACTGTCGACATACGGACGGAAGCAGACAATTTCACAGAGTTTCGCTCTGAAATTGCCATGTAATTGCGACTTATTTAGTTTCATAATCGAAAAATGGTCTTTCACAGAAATATGCTCATCGAAATACTCTAGCACTTTTGAAACCTCATTTTGGAGACTTGGAAATCTACCTGAGAGAAGCAATGTAGATATTCTGGACCGTTCTAACGTAAAAAGATTCGTAACGAAAACTGGTTTTACTTTTCAGGCCAATTAGTTACATCTGCACATGCACAGGGGCGCTTTCAACTGAAACGGCAAACAGTCTCGAAAACAGCTCGAAACCAGGTGTAAAACTGACAGTGTCCTCAAAACCTTTATAAAAGCATCGTTGTAATTCTTGCAAGACCACAACAAATACGTTTTCTTTAACGCCAGTAAACTAAGGGAACTGGATTGTCTCCATCATATTATCTTTTCAAATACCTCTCCATCAAACCAGAAAGAAGTTACCTTGCAGTGTCTTACGGTGAGCAGTGTGCAATCAAGTCCACTCAAAATGCGAAGTCTGCAATCCATTCCGGATGTTCTAATTTTCGTTCCTGCGCTCCGTTTTCCTTCACAAATTCAACAGTAGCGAGATTTAAATCGAAAACCGTTCCAGGCATGCACCTTCACTTAACCAACGTAATATATGAAATCTTTAAACTCGTCATTCATTTCCATTAAAAATGGTTGCAGCTGTAAATGGAACAAAGGTTGCGACTTCAGAAATTTTACTATTTGCACCATCGATTTTTTCAATGCTCCATACCTGCAAATTTAGCACAAAGTCCTTCTTGATGTTCAGAACAATTTCTTCAAATACTCCACACCTGAAACTTTAGCACAAAGTGCTCCTCGATGTGCAGAACAATGAATCTCGTTTGTAGAATGTTGTAATTTTTTGCTCTATCATTGTCATTTAAAAGTTTCAAGTCTTTCTGCATGGTACTATAATGTCGTTTCGTAGCAAATAAGCAGTACCCGTCGCTTACGCGAATTGAGAATTCTTTTCCCTCTCTTCTGTCATTCCCATTTATTGTAAAGGATTGTGACGATAGATCACTAGCTGTCTCTTTTTGTGCAAACGGCCACAGGACCTGTGACCGTCATTCGTACCACGAACAGATAACGAAGGGTAAACAGCGCTGACACCACTAATCTGCAGAACTTGTATGCGTTGTCCGTATCGTCAAATGCCGCAGCACGACGCTAAATGGAATGTCGCGCTGTTCCGGGTACACCTGTGAAGTACTGAGTAAAGCCGGCCGCGGTGGCTTCAGTCCGGAACCGCGCGACTGCTACGGTCGCAGGTTCGAATCCTGCCTCGGGCATGGATGTGTGTGATGTCCTTAGGTTAGGCCGGTATTACACTATGAAATTTCTTTGTCAAAGATTTGATCAAAGATGGCTGATAACAACTTGTTATTAACCGCAGCAGTTACACGTACCGCAATTGCATTGTGTGCACACGCGGAAAAGAAGTGGGGGAAAAAAAGGAACCATACATACGAGGTTGACAGTCTTAAATTCCTGGGATTACAACTTGATAATAAATTCGGTTGGGAGGAGCACACCACAGAACCGCAGAAACGCCTTAACAAATCTGTATTTGCAATTCGAATGTTAGCAGACATAGGCAACATAAAAATGAAAAAGCTTGCATACTTTGCCTACTTTCATTTCATAATGTCATATGGGATAATATTTTGGGGTAAATCTTCAAGTCAATGGAACGAAAAACTAATCTAATCTGGGTGAAGCCGTGGGTTTTACGACGACACTATAAAAGCATTCAGCAAAACTTGTTACGTGAGCTTACAGTGGAAGACGTCAAGTCGTACATCAATTACTTAAGAATGGATGAGCAAACATTTCTGTATGTGCTCAGTGAAGTGTATCCTCATATCACAAAGCACAATATTCACTTAAGAACTGCTACATCTTCAGAAGACAGACTCACTGTAACACTCCGATTCCTTGCTGCAGAAGAGGGTTATGTTATGGTAGGTTAGGTTAGGTCAGGTCAGGTCTCCAATCTTCTTAATCTATTTTTGTATTCAGGGTGCCTCACGTTGTAAAGCGCCTCATCAGCTTCATACATCTCTATTAATTTTGTAGTTTTCGGCACACACCAATTGTATTTACCGTAATGTTTATAAAAACACTACAGACGACAGAACGCTGCAGCGATGCTAGCGCTCCATGTCGTAACATGTCACATTGCAGTTAGCGATTTCTTTGATCAAATCTACAGCAAGGCCCTAGATTTGATCAAATATTGGACGACATTTGATAAAGTCCCTATTACACCATCAAATATCTTTGACAAAGATATTGGACAAACATATTGGACAAAGAAATTTGATAGTGTAATACCGGCCTTAGTTAGGTTTAAGAAGTTCTAAGTTCTAGGGGACTGATGACCTCAGATATTAAGTCCTATAGTGCTCAGAGCCTTAGTTAGGTTTAAGTAGTTCTAAGTTCTAGGGGACTGATGACCTCAGATGTTAAGTCCTATAGTGCTCAGAGCCATTTGAACCATATTTGACCGAGCAAAGCTGAATTACACGCCGGGTTCAAATGGCTCTGAGCACTATGGGACTCAACTTCTGTGGTCATCAGCCCCCTAGAACTTAGAACTACTTAAACCTAACTAACCTAAGGACATCACACACATCCATGCCCGAGGCAGGATTCGAACCTGCTACCGTAGCGGTCTCGCGGTTCCAGACTGCAGCGCCCAGAACCGCACGGCCACTTCGGCCGGCTTACACGCCGGGTCTTGGTCCGCCCGCGGCCCTGTTTTAAGAGAACAAAAATGCATTTCTAGAACACCGTGAGTTCGGCCAGAATAGGTTAACTTTCGATTGTAGCAGAAGCCGCCAAAGTTCCTGTTTCTGCGCATGCGCAGTGCGCAGTATAATCGGAAGTGTAGAGCTCCACACTCGGCAATATCTAAAGATCGTTGACGCCCTGCACACACTCGCGTGGTGATTTGTTGCTGATTTCCACGCAGGCACAAATGGCGCACACACTTTGAGTAGTCGTATTTGACCAGAAAGTCGTGTGAAACGGGCTTAAGGATGTCCCCTGGAATGGTCTGGTGCGGCTGCAACATTTCTGCTACTGTCTTCGTCCCGATGGGCCTTTGAACGTACGTGAGTAGTTGCAGAGCCCGGCGTGCAAGATGCTGAAAACTGGTCCATGAGTGATTTCCAGTTTCACCTCGATTGTGATATGCCGGTCTTCCAACAGCAGGGCCTCCACTTCTCCTGCAATAATCTGTTCTTCTCAGAGATAGCTCTGCCACGTCCTTCTTCGTCATTCAGACTTGTACTGCCCACAATGGAAGAGTCTGCGTCGCCTTGCCTGTATCATATGATGGTGCAGTGCTTCCTATTGAAGAGAGAATACGTGTAGAAGAACGCGCACCAAGTACGTGGTCGAAGCTTGATTTTTTCGAGGTGATAATTCAAAATTTTTGACTCCCCATCGTATTTCTCCGAGAAGAAAAAAAAATGGCTCTAAGCACTATGGGACTTAACATCTGGGGTCATCAGCCCCGTAGAACTTAGAACTACTTGAACCTAACTAACCTAAGGACGTCACACACATCCATGCCCGAGGCAGGATTCGAACCCGCGACCGCAGCAGCAGCGCGGTTCCGGATTGAAGCGCCTAGAATCGCCCAGAAGACTTGCATCGTTTGCACCTGATATTGTTTTACGTTTTGCAAGCTGATTAACAAGAAGAATCATGTTTGTACATCCAAGAAAACATCGATCATAATCTTTTCGGCAGACGAAGTCGATTCCGTTCTATTTTGTGCACTCACTTGCTTCCAACCAATACTTCGATTGTTGATTATTTTCTGGCGTCAAGAGATACGCCTCACGTTAACCTACAGTGACACTTCAGCACAGAAAATCGATTGAATTCTCTAATCAGCTTTAAATATTGCCGAGAAATTTGTTGAAGCATTCTCACAAATCCAGGCAGACCCATGTAAAATGTCCCTACCCTTTAAAACATTCCGCACGGGTGCTCCCTTAAGACGTCAACTATTCCATATACCTTTAATCTCCATTATTCCATTAACATTTTGCGCTCATTCTCATATGTCGTTATACTTTTAGTATGTTCTTTGGTGGATCATTTTCAAATGATGTATGGCTACGTTTCAATTTAGGCGCCAAATTTTTAACTTTTGACAATAAAGTAGAAGATATAACAGTCGGTAAGTTTCGTATGAATTTTCTGAAGCGGTAAATGGTCAAAAAACAAAAAAAATCACGAGAGGCTACTCCAGTTTACAAATTTGAATGCAACTCAACACAACACCACAATTTTAAAACTTCAAATGAACAAAATTCTTCCTCTAATGACCTTGTCACCTGACTTACATTATTCCTAAGCATATGCTACATAAAAAATTAATGATATCAGTGCCTTCCCTGTTGCCAAAACCAAGAAATTTTCTCTTTGTCTTAATTCATCTTGTTGCTCAAACTCCCGTTTTGTCCACTTTGCTTTCAAATGTATAATTGTCGGATACAGTTCTGCGTTTAGCAAACACGATTTCTTAACACTCATACACTGTGTTTGCTCAAGTAACTCTTTCAGAGACGGCAAAGTACTTGGAATTTGAGCGGAAACTAATTGTGTCCTGAGCCGAGTTTATAAGATGAATATCGCTAAAAGTAAAATAAAAAAAAAAAAAATCTATTCGTCGATTCATAGTAAAAGTAAAGTAAGGAGAATGGAGCGTAGCCGAATAAGATTAAATTAGGAATTGAGAAGCCAAAAATAGTAGAAGAAGTTTGCAGTTTGGGTAGCGAAATGGTCGACAGCAGAAGAAGTAAAGATTGCATAACTTGCGGCTCAACAAGGATAAGAAAGGCTTTTCTGAAAAACAAAAAAACAAGAAATGTTAAAGGGGCAATAAGCTGTACAGAAAAAAGTGAATAGAAGCTTATAACATGTGATGTTACAAAAGAATGCTGAAGATTAATTGGGTACATTCGATAGCTTATGACGAGATACCGGTTCGAATCGTGGAGAAAGGAGTTCAATAACACAAATAAACGAAGGTGTAAGTTGACAGGAAACATACTATGCACCAAGGAGTAGTTAACTTGGTAATGGAGGGAAGTGTGGAGGGTAAAAATTGTAGAGCGAGATCAAGACTTGAATACAGTAAGCAGGACTGAACTGATGTAGATTGTAGCAATTAAGCAGAAATGAAGAGAGGATAGACAAGTATTGAAAAGCTTCCTCACAGCATTCTTCGTACTGAAGACAACAACAAAAAGAAGCAGAAACAAAAATAACGTGATTAGCTATAAAATTATATATTTCGCTACACTGCCGACGACGGAAAGTTAATTTTTTTTGCCAACTATTGAAGGTGGCACGTAATGTACTGAAATTTGTGTGGGCGTATGAGAAATAGACGAATGATGCCATGTATAAGGAATACACCCTGCAGGGATAAGATACAGGCGGCGAAAGATTAATAAAACTTTTACAGAAACCCGATTGCAGTTATGTTAGTCGAAGGATATGAAACGGAAGCAGTAGCGGAAAAGAGAATGACATAGGCGTACAATTTTAGCCTGTCCCCGATGTTATTCAGTCTGCACACTGTAAAAACAGTAAAGGAAACCAAGGAGAAATTTGGAAAGGGAGTTCAAGTTCGTGGAGAAGAAATAAAAACTTTGAAGAATGAGATTTTCACTCTGCAGCGGAGTGTGCGTTGATGTGAAACTTCCTGTCAGATTAAAACTGTATGCCGGACCGAGACTTGAACTGGGGACCTTTGCCTTCCGCGGACAAGTGCTCTACTATCTTTTTTTTTTAAATCTCATATGGTTCGTAACTGATCGTTGTATTTGTTAGGGGCCCGCGTCCTATGACACTTGTTCAAGTTTATCGTTGATCCAGTAACTCAGTTCTTTTCTCCAGTGGGCAACTAACGCTCTAACCGAACACACTGAGCTACTGTGCCGGCATCATCTGAGCTACCCAAGCATGACTCACGTCCAGTCCTCGCAGCTTCACTTCTGCCGGTATCTCGTCTCCTTTGAAAAAACTTTGAAGTTCGTCGATGACATTGTATTAGTGTGGTGCATAAGTACGTAGCCTTTTTGTTTTGCATGCTGGTATTCCTCTTGCTATAGCTTTACTTATCGAATGTCATTTTTTATTTATAGTTCCCTACTGCTATTTGAGTTTAAGTTATTTGGAATGGAGTTGAGGACGCTAGAAATGGAGTGCCAAGTGGAGAAGTCGGAACATTTCCGACATATTCTTCTGGCTGAGTTCAATAGAGGGGTAACAGCAGCGGAGGCAGCGAGAAACATTTGCGCCGTGTACGGGAATGATGCCATTGGACAGAGAACGGCAAGAAAATGGTTTTCTCGTTTTAAGGTGGATCGTTTTGACAAGTTCAGGAAGTTTTTCGGGTTTTGGTGAAGATAGTTTAAACACTTTAATCTACAACGATCCATGTCGGTGTGTTCGAGAACTGGCAACTGTGATGATCTGTAATCATTCCACCATCGAGCGACATTTGCAGGCAATAGAGAAGGTTAAAAAATCGAGAGTATGGGTAATGCACGTTCTAAGCCAAAATCACAAAAATCTGCCGATGGCAATATGTGCTCCACTGCTTGCTCGTCATCAACTGGCTAGAGAACAACATTAACCATTCCTATCTTGTATCGTTACAGGTAACGAGAAACGGCGTCTTTATTCTAGCACCAGGAAAAGAAAGGGATGGTTAGCCCAAACACAACAGCAACTCCCCGAAGAAAGAACTGCGCGAATCCTCGGAAGTGTAATGCGTATGGTGGAACAGCAGCTGTGTGGCACTACGAATTGCTTGTCTGAGGTGTAACCATCACTGCTGACATTTGCTGTCAACAACTGAGACGTCTTGCAGACGCAGTCCAAGAACAACGACCTGGAAGACTACGTGAAGTGATGCTACTCCACGTTAACGCCCGTCGCCATTCTGCTAGACTAACAAAAAACATTACTATGAGATGGGTTGGGAAGACAGTTCGCACCTCAGAGTTTCACTTTCTCCACCCTATCGAATAACCTTCAAGGAACTTCCTTTCCGGATGAAAATGCGCTCCGAAAATACTTGAAGGTGTTCTTCGCCTCAAAACCACGTGATTTCTTCAACGGCGGAATCGAAAAGTTAGCCCAGCGTTAGGAAACTGTTGTAAATAGTGGAAGAGAATATATTATTAATGACTACGGTCTCTGTTTGAGCAAGCAGTAAACGAAACAAAAGAAAAATTCGGAATAGTTATTAAAATCCATGGAGAAGAAATAAAAACCTTGAGGTTCGCCGATGACATTGTAATTCTGTCAGAGACAGCAAAGGACTTGGAAGAGCAGTTAAACGGAATGGATGGTGTCTTGAAGGGAGGATATAAGATGAACATCAACAAAAGCAAAACGAGGATAAAGGAATGTAGTCGAATTAAGTCGGGTGATGTTGAGGGTATTAGATTAGGAAATGAGACACTGAAAGTAGTAAAGGAGTTTTGCTATTTGGGGAGCAAAATAACTGATGATGGTAGAAGTAGAGAGGATATAAAATGTAGACTGGCAATGGCAAGGAAAGCGTTTCTGAAGAAGAGAAATTTGTTAACATCGAGTATAGATTTAAGTGTCAGGAAGTCATTCCTGAAAGTATTTGTATGGAGTGTAGCCATGTATGGAAGTGAAACATGGACGGTAAATAGTTTGGACAAGAAGAGAATAGAAGCTTTCGAAATGTGGTGCTACAGAAGAATGCTGAAGATTAGATGGGTAGATCACATAACTAATGAGGAGGTACTGAATAGGATTGGGGAGAAGAGGAGTTTGTGGCACAACTTGACCAGAAGAAGGGATCGGTTGGTAGGACATGTTCTGAGGCATCAAGGGATCACCAATTTAGTATTGGAGGACAGCGTGGAGGGTAAAAATCGTAGGGGGAGACCAAGAGATGAATACACTAAACAGATTCAGAAGGATGTAGGTTGCAGTAGGTACTGGGAGATGAAGAAGCTTGCACAGGATAGAGTAGCATGGAGAGCTGCATCAAACCAGTCTCAGGACTGAAGACCACAACAACAACAACAACAGTCTCTGTTATGTGTATCTGTTATGTTTATTAAACTTATGGAAAAACGCACCAACCCAATAATTCTGAGTGAGACGATAAAGGGTTGGAAGATGAACCGACTGGACTGAGTCTTGAAAAGATACTATAAGCTAAACAACAACAAAAGTAAAACAGAGGTAACGGAATGCAGGCGAATAAAATCAGGTAATGGTAACGGAATCAGATTAGGAAATTAGACACAGAAAATAGTGAGTTTTGCTAGCCGCGCTGCAAAATAACTGTCAGTGGCCGAAGTAGATACGATATAAAACGTAGATTGGCAGTAACAAGAAATGTGTTAAAAAATGAATTTGTTGACACCGAGCCGGCCGCTGTGGCCGAGCGGCTCTAGGTGCTTCAGTCCGGAACCGCCCGACTGCTACAGTCGCAGGTTCGAATCCTGCCTCGGGCATGGATGTGTGTGATGTCCTTAGTTTAGTTAGGTTTAAGTAGTTCTAAGTCTAGGGGATTGATGACCTCAGATGTTAAGTCCCATAGTGATTAGAGCCATTTGAACCATTTTTTTTTTTTTTTTTGTTGACACCGAATACAAAACTTAAGTGTTATGGTGTCTTTCCTGAAAATGAATTTGTTGACTCTGAATACAAAACTTAAGTGTTATGGTATTTTTTCCGAAGATATTTGTCTGAAGTATAGCCTTGTAGCGAAGTGAAATGTTGACAATAATAATGCAGACAGGAAGACACCACAAGCATTTGAAATGGGTGTTACAGCAGAATGCTGAATATTTGATGAATAGATCTAATAGATACTGAACCGAATTGTGGAGAAACAAATTTAGGGTACAACTTGACAAAAAGAAGGAATCGGCTGACATGACATATCCTGAGGCATCAAGGAATCGTATTCAAGCAGGTTCAGATAGGTCTAGACTGCTATAGTTAGCCGGCCGAAGTGGCCGTGCGGTTAAAGGCGCTGCAGTCTGGAACCGCAAGACCGCTACGGTCGCAGGTTCGAATCCTGCCTCGGGCATGGATGTTTGTGATGTCCTTAGGTTAGTTAGGTTTAACTAGTTCTAAGTTCTAGGGGACTAATGACCTCAGCAGTTGAGTCCCATAGTGCTCAGAGCCATTTGAACCATTTTTGCTATAGTTATGCAGGTGTGAACAGGCTTGCACAGGATATACTGGTGTGGACCACCACAGCGAGGAGGAGTTTCGACACCAGTCTAGAGTTAACCACTGGCCACACACTTTGTCAGAGAAAACGTATGCGCCATATTGCATTATTGGAAACAGCGTGAAAATAAAATCTTGATTTTTGGTTACAGGCATGGTGGAGGCTAGAGCGCTGAACGAGCTAACGCATAGGGTGACGTCAGCTGTGGATGCTTTCACCGGTCGCAGCGGTAAGCAGTGCACTGACGTATGGAGCTGCAGGTTGAAGAGGACATTCCAGGAAATCGACCGTCGAACCAGCATACCCAGGTCAGTGACTGCGCACGGCGACTGTCTACAGTTGCTCATTCCATTGGAGAGAGTCACAGAGAGGGCTGACGCTCTCTTCCCGTTTCTGTCAGTTCCAACGCCTCCAACAGCGCCGACTTCAAGGCGATAAGCATTCGACTTCTCCCGAAACTTCAGCTTTTAACTCTGGTTGACCTTTCAATGTTCCAACATATAATCCCATTCACACAGTCGCTCATCAGATTTTACCAGCATTAAATTACAAAATTAGACCTGTCTGTATTTTCTGTGATCTACCCAGAGTATGTGACTACGTAAATCACAAACTTCGTTCGCAAAATTGATGTTTTGTGGTATTACCGACGTAGCTAACAAATGGTTTACGTCATAGTTAACAAGAAACATGTGAAATATTTCTAACTGGACAGATGCCACTGAAGAAGTTCTACGAGGTTCAGTCTTAGATTCGTTATGGTACTCATACAGGAAAACGAGTTTTTAATGCACATTGAGCAGAATTAGTTCTTTTTACAGGTAACGTGAGCATTTTAATCAGTCCCAATAGACACAAAGCAACAAAGGAAATAAAAAATAGTATGGTTAAAGCAATTCCTGACTTATTTTCTCATTTTCTGGAATGATCTCTATTTAAAAATATGAAAGAATAATCGTTACTGCACAGAAACCGTTGCGATATTAATGATAAATTTATTGTTTGATCAACAGATAATAATAAGACATGATTCCAAATCTTATGGTATTCATATTTATCAGAACTGTAATTATAAATAAACAAATAAATAAAAGTAATCAAACTTACGAGCTTCTTAGGCAACTCAGTGCAGTTATTTTTCCACTTCGTGACACTGCAAATCTTGGCGAGAAGCCAATCAGTATGTTAACGTTATCTGCTTATGCCTTCAGGCAGCAGTGTCGTCTGAAATTATATTCTATGATAATACGGTTTGAAGAAAGGAAATTTGCTGTATGAATATATCACATAAGTAAATTCTCTCGGTGTAGATGGTGCAATACGGTCCGAAGGAATTTCGATGTCCGTAACTACAACAGAAAAATGTTACCTTCGTGATTTTATTAATATCGACCTTAATTCAGAAACCGTTGAATGATGATGCTACCAACACCTCTGATCATTTTCATGTTTATATAAAGTCCCTGATAGACAGCGAAGTTAAATTTGAAAGAAGACTGGGTAAGTTTCCTCTGCGAAACATATTACACAAAAGAATTTATGTTTAGAATTTTTTAGCTTATATAAGACTTACAAACTACCTTACGCTATTAAGCGAAATATTTTTTATTGTTATGTTAAGCTCAATAATGGAAGAGGATGTAGATGAAGATGAAATGGGAGATACGATACTGCGTGAAGAGTTTGACAGAGCACTGAAAGACCTGAGTCGAAACAAGGCCCCAGGAGTAGACAGCATTCCATTGGAACTACTGACGGCTTTGGATGAGCCAGTCCTGACAAAACTCTACCATCTGGTGAGCAAGATGTATGAAACAGGCGAAATACCCTCAGACTTTAAGAAGAATATAGTAATTCCAATCCCAAAGAAAGCAGGTGTTGACAGATGTGAAAATTACCGAACTATCAGTTTAATAAGTCACAGCTGCAAAATACTAACACAAATTATTTACAGACGACTGGAAAATACTAGTAGAAGCCAACCTCGTGGAAGATCAGTTTGGATTCCGTAGAAACACTGGAACACGTGAGGCAATACTGACCTTACGACTTCTCTTAGAAGAAAGATTAGGGAAAGGCAAACCTACGTTTCTAGCATTTGTAGACTTAGAGAAAGCTTTTGACAATGTTGACTGGAATACTCTCTTTCAAATTCTAAAGGTGGCAGGGGTAAAATACAGGGAGCGAAAGGCTATTTACAATTTGTACAGAAACCAGATGGCAGTTATAAGAGTCGAGGGACATGAAACGGAAGCAGTGGTTGGGAAGGGAGTAAGATAGGGATGTAGCCTCTCCCCGATGCTGTTCAATCTGTATATTGAGCAAGCAGTAAAGGAAACAAAAGAAAAATTCGGAGTAGGTATTAAAATCCATGGAGAAGAAATAAAAACTTTGAGGTTCGCCGATGACATTGTAATTCTGTCAGAGACAGCAAAGGGCTTGGAAGAGCAGTTGAATGGAATGGACAGTGTCTTGAAAGGAGGATATAAGATGAACATCAACAAAAGCAAAACGAGGATAATGGAATGTAGTCGAATTAAGTCGGGTGATGCTGTGGGAATTAGATTAGGAAATGAGACACTTAAAGTAGTAAAGGAGTTTTGCTATTTGGGGAGCAAAATAACTGATGATGGTCGAAGTAGAGAGGATATAAAATGTAGACTGGCAATGGCAAGGAAAGTGTTTCTCAAGAAGAGAAATTTGTTAACATCGAGTATAGATTTAAGTGTTAGGAAGTCGTTTCTGAAAGTATTTGTATGGAGTGTAGCCATGTATGAAAGTGAAACATGGACGATAAATAGTTTGGACAAGAAGAGAATAGAAGCTTTCGAAATGTGGTGCTACAGAAGAATGCTGAAGATTAGATGGGTAGATCACATAACTAATGAGGAGGTATTGAATAGGATTGGGAAGAAGAGAAGTTTGTGGCACAACTTGACCAGAAGAAGGGATCGGTTGGTAGGACATGTTCTGAGGCATCAAGGGATCACCAATTTAGTATTGGAGGGCAGCGTGGAGGGTAAAAATCGTAGAGGGAGACCAAGAGATGAATACACTAAGCAGATTCAGAAGGATGTAGGTTGCAGTAGGTACTGGGAGATGAAGAAGCTTGCACAGGATAGAGTAGCATGGAGAGCTGCATCAAACCAGTCTCAGGACTGAAGACCACAACAACAAAACAACAAGCTCATATGTGAATGGCCAACCTGCAGCCACATAGAAGTACGACTGATGTTACATAACCTGTAGTTTGTTCATTCCGCATCGTAGTAGTCATCATAAGTATAGTCAATGGAAAATTTAACTAAATCTTTCGTTTGCTCACTCTGCAGAAGCCTAAGACAAGTTTAAAAAACGCTTGACATTCATTATCTGCTTACACACTCTCCAGTTTTAGCAAATTTCTGATCCCGTACCATTCAGGCTGAGTACTGAGTGCCTTCCGCAAATCGGCATCTATTTTCCTCTTTCGCCTCGTAATATCTACAGCAGAAAGAAGAAACTTCATCACCAAGGTTTGCGTTTAATTCTGTTCTTGCCAATAAGGACCCAAGATTTAGTCACAGACATTGATAGAACCGACCTATCGGTACACAACCTCAGCATCGTTTTGTCCGTCTTTCGTTGACTTTTTTTTCATTAATATCAACTTCTTCGAAAGATGAGAGGTTGTAAACGCGGTACGATGAGAGGTTGTAAACGCGGTACCTAAGACTCTTGGCTCTTTTATTATGAGTGAAAGATTTGTGGTTAAATTACGTTGGGCTTCAAAATGCCTTGGAATCTGTTGATTTGGGAAGTTCAAAATTTTACTTTGTGCAGTACAAATAGAACTCGTAGCAGTGTGCAGTCAGAGCTTATTCCATTAGTTGAATTAGGGGATTGCGAGAGCGTCAGAATAAACGTCTCACTATACACGTAATTTCTTACTGTAGCGGAGCCTATTCAGCACAGTTACCTTACGCGTCAAACTGAGACTGTCTGTACTTTCTACTGTGCCCTACATCCTACACACAGCTCTGTTCGCGATGGTTTCAGACTCGTCGTGCCAAAATGAATGGAAAATTAAATTGAATTAAATACAAAATCTTCGAATAGAATTGAAGATATTAAAATGAGACTGGTGACACACCAAAAAAGACGAAAAAAAAATGGTTGAAATGGCTCTGATCTCTATGGGACTTAACATCTATGGTCATCAGTCCCCTAGAACTTAGAACTACTTAAACCTAAATAACCTAAGGACATCAAACAACACCCAGTCATCACGAGGCAGAGAAAATCCCTGACCCCACCGGGAATCGAACCCGGGAACCCGGAAAAAAGACGAAGAAAGTAACAGTGTTCAAAGAAATTGTCGACAAAATCATGAAGTCAATGCTTGCAAGAAATTCCTCGTTTATCTCGAATCAAGAACTAGTTATTTTGTTTTGTGCAACTTTACAGAGAGCGTTTATTTTGAGGCCATGGCGCATAATGCAGAAGAACTGTCTCCATTGACTCCTACAATGGGAATACACTTTTGTTATATCGAATATTATTGTTTCCTTGCGGTATACGAACGAAATGGTGTACCACGAATTCTTTATATTAGTTTTGTTGATATTTTTTTTCTATAAAGCATACAATGGTTGAGTAAAACAGGATAAAAGATCGGAGAAATTGACAACGGCTCACATTTATTAGACGTTCGTAATTTTTTAATATTCATGTTTTTTCCGAAAGACACGAAATTATAATGAAGCCACAATCTTCATATTCGTCGGAGCAGCGCCCTCCCCCCAATCTTTTTCCTTTTTCTCTGAATTTGATAAGCAGCAATGTCAAACCAAATCTGCAAGGACTCGTGCAATAAAACAAACATTGTCAATAAACGCTAAAATTGTTATTATAATTGCTATGTATGCTATATGGATTAATATAATGTGACGCTGAAAGTGAAGAGAAAGAAATAACAATGTTTCGAATAATTCTGTGAGAGAAAACAGAAGGAATCAAACTTATATATTGATAAACAACAAAGGACACAGGAGAAATATCCTGGAACTTGCACGCTCAATCCAAAAGAAACGTTCTTCACTTTCCGTGCAAGTGCAAATTTTTCAGAATTTAAGTAGCATAAAGATCAGAAATCGGAGCATCAGTGGTATGCAAAAGAGTTTGACTATATCGGATGAGGATATTCAAAATAGAGAAAAATTCAGAAGAAATCTGAAATACTGTGAGGTTGTACAAAAGTATTAGAGAAGACAAATGTGAAAAGGCTAAAATACAGGCTACTGAGCAGTAAGCCAGAGGAACTACAATGGAAAGATTAAATCATGAATAGTTGTTTTACATCTGCATTAGCTTTCAGGCTTCGAATCAAAAGAAGCTGTTTATAATATAAAGCTGTTTATTATATTAAAAGATCGGCGAGTAGAGTAGTTGGTTTATCTCTGTAGTATTTTCCACGTTGCTACATTTTGAAATTTCGGCGGAAGGAAAGATCTACGATGATCTGGCAAAGATAATGCTCTCTTTCAAAGTGGCTCATATTCAGCAGAACGACTGAGTGTTCAATAAGACCAAATTGTCACACATTTTATTCGGTGTGATTAAATGCTGATCCCAGCTTAAATAAATAAAAATCAAATTCTGACAAGTGAAATGATGAACGGAATCACAGAAGATACCTAAGGTCTGAGCATTCAAATGCGCAAAAAAAGAATTTTTTTGTGAACGTACATTGTATCCGAAGTCACGTGACCTGGATATTACTGATAAAAAGTAGTCCTATTTATTTGCATCTGTAGCAGCAAGGATTGTTCACCGTTGCTATTACTAGTGTTAAAATGTGTGACAATAGTGCATGTACACGTATTAGAAAGATTTCTGGCTTAGCGCAACATATAAGCAAACAGCGTTATACTGATGTGAAGTGACAATTCCTGTTTGATGTTGGTGACGTGCACAGTACACTATGATTGAATTTTCTCATTTTGAGAGTACTGAAGGGCGACCTGTTTTAATTGTAAAAAATCATTCAACAGCAAAGATCGCGTAAAACATTTCTGTATTTAAGACAAACGGTCTCAAAAGACATTTGCTGTCATCTTCAGGTCTTAAAACTCTTTCCGTGAGTTGTGCCTTATGCGTCGGTTAAAGGGGATTGGCACTGTTTAGAATATGTCCAGCATACGTAAACAGACGTACTTTTGTGTACCGTGTTTGTATGATGTAATAAGCTTCTGTGAGCAATATGCATATGGACACGGCTTTTTGCACGAGGTGCTTTATGTTTTTAAATATTTTAGCGATGACAGACTGTTTATAATTTGCTGACTTTTGTCCACTTGACATCTTGTGCGTGGGTTTAAGCGTAAAATGAACATGTTTTCAACAAAAAGTGTTTTAAGACCTGAAGATAACAGGAAATGTCTGTTGAGACCGGTTGTCTTAAAAAAAGAAATATTTTATGCCATCTTGGCTGTTGAATGGTTTTCTACAACAGTACACTATGTTCACCGCAAGACACTCCAGTTGTATGAACGGAGGAGACAAAGAAAGCACTTCACAATCGATCAACTAACGCTACACAGCAAAATCGGTCTCAGGTGTCTACTTGTTTTATTATGTTCTGATCTACGACGCTTAGCACATTTTAAAAGACAATGTGATTATTATTTTTAAATTACGTGTCTAGCTGTTGGAAGCCATAGTATGTAAGCTTATGAGACGTAACTGTGAAGCAATTTTTCTGACTTTTTCTCTCATACAAAGAAAGGAATAAAGAAATTATAAGAAAAGAAAAACCAATCAGTCATATGTTTTGTGCATTGGTTTGTCTATCAAAAGTAAGAATGAAATAGATTATAAAAACATTTATCGAACCTTATTTGCACTAAATGCTTTCGAGAACTATTCAAATGGGCGTCAATCTATTTGTAGTTTATTTCTTAGTTTTACAGAAAATATGTGACCGACTCCGAAGGAAACCATTTTGACGGTTAACTGCGGCATCACACCATTGTATGCTCAGTATAGCTAGGCCTTGAAACGATAAAATTGTTGATACCTCATTTGTCTTCCTAGTGTCTGCTGCTCTGGAGATGGCCTAAATCTAGTACTTTATATGAAGGAAGCCATTTTGAAAGTCAAACATCGCAACAAAGCAATTTTTTGAGGCAAAGTGGCTACGCCATGAAGAGATGATGGTTTCGACATCTCATTTGCCTTCCTAGAGCCTTCTGTATTCCAGATGCCCTAAATTAATTAGCTGATTCGAAGGAAGTCTTTTGATAAATATTACATGAGCGTAACTTTTTACCCGAAAAATAGTTAGGCCTTGAAGTGAGTAGCTTTTCTACACGTGGTTAGCAGCAAATGTGCATGAAAGATTTCAGTTTCCCTTAAATCACGTTAACTTTTTCCTGAATTGTACTGATTACTTTCAAACAATTAAATATTTTTTTCGAAACTAAGCCTAACGCTAGTCTTGTTTGATACTCCATTTGCCCATTTCCAACTCCATGAAAATTCTATAAAAATTCGGCCAAAAATGTTCCCCCAAATGGACAATTTAACTTTTTATTAATTATCCTAATTGCTTTCAAGCAAATGAACCCTTATTAGCAAAAGTAGACCTTACGCTCGCTAATTTGATACCGAATTTGTATACTTCCCACTTTTAATTTGGCTAAGAAAATTCGGACTAGAAGCCACCTTTTAATTTAACAAGGAACATCTAAGGCGGAGATATTCTCTTACTAAGTTTCAGCCAAGTTTTTGCAAAGGAAATTGTTTTCTGTACTATAATAAGAATTTAGTTATTGCACATGTACTAGGATTAAATTAAGGAAGTGACGGATGCGTTGTGTAGAACATTCTTCGCGTTATGGATCAAGCATGCGTATTGACGATAATTGTTGATGAAATGTAGGAACGCTCCTCTAACGGTAAGCAGTCTTCCAAACCAAATGAAAATGTTCAGCCGTGACATCATAGGTAATAGTTTACTTTAAGGAGAGTAATCACTTTTAATCGTAGAATCTGTTGGTCACCTAGATGTTTTGGTTTTTCTTGTCCTTTTTCGTGCAAACGCCGTTTCTCAGGCCTGATACATGTTGCGTGTATCCTGCAGGATTACCAAGGCTACTCTACATACAACTTATTTAAGCGCGGATGGCAGATGACTAACATAAGCCGACAGCAGTTACCTTTATGTAAGATAGAACATTCGACAGTATTTAATTAAATTACTTTCTGAAAACCAGTCGCCTCTCGCGATGTTTTTAGATCATGTCTGAGCTCTAGAATTAAAAAATCAATGGCACTTGGCGGCTTGAATAAAGCCAAGTCCCTGTCGTATGAGCAAATAAGCACACCGGGCAAAAAAATTTAGCTCTCAGAAGACACGACAATAACACGATGTAACATAGTCGTTATTCAGAGAGAAAAAGAGACAAAAGTTTTTTCACATATTCTATAACCAATTGAAAGCACTCATCGTTGATTGGATCCCGCAGAGCGACCAAATTGCGAATATGTTCATTATGACGTTTCAACTGCGCTTCCAGAAATTCACCGACGCTTTCTGTGGAGTTGAGACTGGATGATTTAGCGGGACGGTTGAGATGCAGTAGACTGTCGCAGTGTTCGTCAAACGAGGGATTTATGCGTGCAGCACTGTGAAACAAAGGTCTTGTTGTTTATGGGAACTACTGTATTTTAGTGTGACGTATAACAAAGAACTTATACATTTGCTCACCACAGATGGTTAATTTGAAATAAAAGAAAAAGGGCTGTATTCGTTGAGAACACTTTCCTGTCAAAGAATTATGTTTTATTATGATATTATTTACCATTTCCTTGCTTCGAGCGAAGCAAACTCATTGATTATGTCATTGAAGTCAAATTCAGTAAGTATCTTATTGTATCGACGAAATAACTGAATCTGTCGGTCTGGTACGCCTATACTCGATCTTAAGTATTGTCTTATCACCTTTCATTTGCTGAAACTGCGATTACAAGATGCTGCAGTGACTAGAATTGTCATACATTTCTTCAAAGCTATTTCAATGTTTAGAAAAGCATCTCGTAAGTCATACTTTGGAAAAGAAATCTTCAGTGTAGTCAAACGGGAAAATGTGTCTGTGTTCTTTAGCAGTTCTTTCTACTGGAGTTTGAAAGCCGCTACTTCTTTAACTAGTTCAGCTGTATCGATTTATTTGCTACATTTGCGACCAAAATCTACCGTATATTTTTCAAAATAAGATATATAATTCTCATTTAAGGCGTTACCGCCAGGAAATTAAAGTGAGATGAAATGATGCGATACATACGAAATCTTTTACCCATTTTACTTACTATTCTCTCAAACATTTTGAAGCACTCTAACTTAAAGAGTTTCACTCTAGTAATCGGCAACCATAAATCGACAAAAACTGGAATGCTCTCGGTTAAACAGCACATTTGCTTCATCTCCTGCTGGCCAGTTTTTGAGTGCCTACAACGCCATAGCGAAGTGGCAGCCGATGCTCCTTTCTTGAACATGAACTACTAGCGCAGGCGGCAGCTGCATCAACCAAGCACAATGTGACGTAATCTAAGTCACGTCTGTACGTTAGTATAATTTCTTTACGACGCTATTTGGACGAAATGACAGTTTGATAACAACGTGTGTTTACAGTCGCGGTCAAGGGAAAGGTTTCTTCTTGCACAAGAACATGAGGGATACGTGCCTCTCCGGGTAAGTTCTTCGTCTCTCTCTTTCTCTCTCTCTCTCTCACACACACACACACACTGGGTTCCTTTTTTTTTTTTTTTTTTTTTGAGTTCATCACTTCAACAGGTAAAAACGGAACTCTTATGGGGTCATTTTGTTGTCCGTCTGTCTGCCCGAGTGTTAAAACCCCTTTTTCTCACCAGAGGGTTGACTTATCTAGTTGAAACTTGTGCGACATACTCAGGTATACGGTCCGTTGGCGAAGTAAAAAACTGAAACATCTAACTTAATGCAATCACAAGATACAACCATTATGTCACATATTTTGATACTTGAAAACACACTCATGAAAAGCTTAGGGTACTTCCCGTTGGCATAGAATAATGAAATTTGGCAGAAAGGAGGATTTCACATAACTAACAAAGGAAAAGTCCGAAAACTGTACACTTTGTTATTATTTCACACGATTTTTTTTTTCATTTCTTCTGTGACTTTCCGACTGATCGTCTGTCTGTTAAGACACCTTCTTCTCAGGAACGGGCACACGCATCAAGTTGAAATTTATATCACATGCTAAGGTCTGTAGGCCATTGGCGTTGAAATAAATGTAAGCTACTAAATCAATAGAACGAAAAGATACGGCGATTAAGGTGACACATTTTAACTCACGCAAATACACTCGTCAAAACCTTTAGGGTAATTTCCTTTGGCCTAATATCATGAAATTTATCAGACAGCAGGTTTTCATAGTACAAGAAAAGGAAAAATACGAAAACTGTTAATTTGTAATCATCTCAGACGAAAAAAAAAAAAAAAATTGGACATTTGTAATCCGATAGTCCGTTCGTCCGTTTGTTAAGACGCCTTGTTCTCAGGAACTTTTAGATGTATCAAGTTCACATTTACGTCACATACCAAGGACTATAGTGCGTTGGTGGTGTTGTGAATGTAAGCTTCTAAGTTAATGCAATCAAATGATACAGCTATTTATGTCACATAAAAACTCACTCATTAAAAGCTATATATTTCTTCCCGTAGACCCAGAATCATAAAATTTGGCAAGACGAAAGGTTTTACAGTAAAAATAAAGGAAAAAAATTCGAAAAGTGTTTATTTGCAATTATGTCACACACGGAAAGATCCTGAGAAATTAGTACCCAGAACAACCACCTCTGGCCGTAATAGCGGCCTTGATACGGCTGGGCATTGAATGAAACAGAGCTTGGATGGCGTGTACAGGTACAGCTGCCCATGCAGCTTCAACACGATACCACAGTTCATCAGGAGTAGTGACTGGCTTATTGTGACGAGCCAGTTGCTCGTCCACCATTGACCAGACGTTTTCAATTGGTGAGAGATCTGGAGAATGTGCTGGCCAGGGCAGCAGTCGAACATTTTCTGTATCCAGAAAGGCCCGTATCGGTCGTGCATTATCCTGCTGAAATGTAGGGTTTCGCAGGGATCGAATGAAGGGTAGAGCCAAGGGTCGTAACACATCTGAAATGTAACGTCCACTGTTCAAAGTGCCGTCAATGCAAATAAGAGGTGGCCGAGACGTGTAACCAATGGCACCCCATACCATCACGCCGGGTAATACGCCAGTATGGCGATGACGAATACACGCTTCCAATGTGCGTTCACCGCGATGTCACCAAACACGGATGCGACCATCAAGATGCTGTAAACAGAACCTGGATTCATCCGGAAAAATTACGTTTTGCCATTTGTACACCCAGGTTCGTCGTTGAGTACATCGTCGCAGGCGCTTCTGTCTGTGATGCAGCGTCAAAGGTAACCGCAGCCATGGTCTCCGAGCTGATAGTCCATGCTGCTGCAAACGTCGTCGAACTGTTCGTGCAGATGGTTGTTGCCTTGCAAACGTCCCCATCTGTTGACTCAGGGACCGAGACGTGGCTGCAAGATCCGTTACAGCCATGCGGATTAGATGCCTGTTAGTTGGACAGCTAGTGATACGAGGCTGTTGGGATCCAGCACGGCGTTCCGTATTACTCTCCTGAACCCACCGATTCCATATTCTGCTAACAGTCATTGGATCTCGACCAACGCGAGCAGCAATGTCACTATACGATAAACCGCAATCGCGATAGGCTACAATCCGACCTTTATCAAAGTCGGCAACGTGATGGAACGCATTTCTTCTCCTTACACGAGGCATCACAACAACGTTTCACCAGGCAACGCCGGTCAACTGCTGTTTGTGTATGAGAAATCGGTTGGAAACTTTCCTCATGTCAGCACGTTGTAGGTTTCACCAACGGCGCCAACCTGGTGTGAATGCTCTGAAAAGCTAATAATTTGCATATCACAGCATCTTGTTCCTGTCGGTTAAATTTCACGTCTGTAACACGTCATCTTCGTGGTGTAGTAATTTTAATGGTCAGTAGTGTAGCAACAATTCCTGTCGGGTCTGAAACCGATTGTCACTGACGTGACGTGACACTCGTGTCTTGGTAGCTGACCCCTGTTCTGACGCTGTGTTGCGTGGCTGCGAGTGCTACACCATCTCTCGCAGACACGTTGGGTAGTTCATGGTGGTACACCAACAAACTGGGCAGTGTCATTCACTGTGTGGTTATGGGCACGCCTAAACCTGACAGCTGTTTTCCGCCATCTGTCATGTCTCTACTTCGACTCATCTTGCTGCACAGATTCCACACACCTGGCTGTCATGCTCACAGCGCTTCACTGCCTTGACATAAGACACATTTGCAGTGCTCCAAAGCGACCAGAATGCTATTTTAAGGGAGTAACTAATATTTTGTCCATAGATCTTATCTGAAACGGAGATGACAGTCACGGTTGTACTCACAAAATCTGTGAATGCTCTCAGCGAGATATATAACTGTTTTGTCAAGTGAGGCGATATAGTGGTGAAGACGCCAGGCTGGCTTGAGGGCGGAACAGATTCCAAATCTCCCTCAAGTTGTCATGATTTAGGTTTTCAGTAGTTAATTAAGGCGGATGCATGAATTGTCCCTTTCGAAAGAAAATACTCGTTTCCTTCCTGTTCCTTGTTCAATAGGACCTCATTCGTCATCTCTAATATCCACGTCGTCCTCGGAACTTAAATACTAATGCACCTACACGTCTCCTTCTTTAGTGTATCCCACAGTAGCAGTGTCCGCTTGTTGACACATCTGCCTCCATTTCGGTCTGTCAAGGGCATCTTCATAGGTGGCGCTGATGAATTCCATATCCTTCTTGATACGGTCCATCCATCGTGTTTTGGGTCAGCCAGGAGGTCGCCGGCCATTTATGTCCATGTGCTTAACTGTTCTTGCCACTGAGTCTCCTTCACTGCGCATGACGTGTCCGTACCATCTTAACCTGCTTTCCTGTAGTTTGTCTGAGACGGGTGCAACTCCAAGTCGCCGTCGAACGTCGGCATTTGTTGCACGGTCAAGTCGGGTAGGCCCAAGGGACCATCGGAGAATTCGCATTTCCATCATTCGTTATCGTTGGCCAACATCCGACCCTTAAAGTGCGAATGGGCTTACTACAGCCCTACGAACCTTTGACCTAGGGCGTAAAGGCATACGGCGATCGCACAGGACGCCAGTCATGCGGCGCCATTTCATCCAGGCTGTGTTAACACGGGCACAGACATCCGGTAGACTTTCATCATCACTGCATATGAGTGAGCCAAGATATTTGAATTGCTCCACTTTCTTCAGGTCTTCTCCACCGACTCTGATGGTTCCATCGGTCTGAATACCACCGACCATCTATTCTGTCTTCTTGATACTCAGTCAGAGGCCAGATCTGCCGCGTCGTTGATTCCATTGCTGCTCTGATCAAAAGCAACCGGACATCCCAACATAAAGCGCAGTTGACCACCAGTTGTCACGAGAGGCGGCCCTGCCAGTATAAAACGAGGCAAGGAGTATTGTGGTGTCTGTCAGTAGAGAAGCAGTGACAGCAGATTGGGTAGGTGAGGAGAGCTCAGTGATTTCAAACGTGAACTGGTCACTGAATGTCAGCTGAGTAACGAATCCCTCAGGGACATTTCAACTCTACTAAAGCTGCCCAGGTCGACTTTTGTCGACGTCAAAGTGAAGTGGAAACGCGAAAGTGCAAACTAAGACCAGAAAGACCTCGTTTACTGACGGTCGGGCACCGTGGAACGCACAGGACGGTAGTTGTAAGAAGTCGCTTGAAATCGGCTGAAACAATCACTCGTGAGCTGCAAACTGCTACCAGCCGTCCAGCTAGCACAATGACTGTGCGTATGGGTTTAAAAGGAATGGGTTGAGCAGCTCCTCATAACTCACACGTTTCTGTAGCCATTGCCAAGTGACGCGCGACGTGGTCTAAGAGGGCGCCACTGGACAGTGGATGACCGGAAACGAAGGCTTTGCGTTGATGAGTCACGCTGTACCCTATTCCAATCCGATGGAATGGTTTGGGTTTCAAATGGTTCAAATGGCTCTAAGCGCTACGGGACTTAACATCTGAGGTCATCAGTCCCCTAGACTTAGAACTACTTAAATCTAACTAACCTAAGGACATCACGCACATCCATGCCCGAGGCAGGATTCGAACCTGCGACCGTAGCAGCAGCGCTGTTCCAGACTGAAGCGCCGAGAACTGCTCGGCCACAGCGGCCGGCAGTTTGGTTTCGGCGAATGCTAGGAGAAAGTTACCTTCCATCATGTTTAGTGCCAGCAGTGAAGTACGCTGGAAGTGTTACAATATGGGAGTGTTGTTTCGTGGTTACGGTCTGGTAACCTTATTCCGCTCAAGAAAATACTAAATGCGGAAGTATCTGGACACTTTTTACAGCATTATGTACTGCTTACAGTTGAAGAATAGTTCGCAGACGATGACTGTATGAGCATGACAATGCATCTTGTCATAAAGCAGCCCGTGTGAGGCAATGATCTGTGGACAATATCGTTCCTGAAATGGACTGCCCTGCCCAGAGTCCCTACACGAACCCAATAGAACACTTCTGGGATGAATTAGAACGACGCCTTCGCTCCAGACCTGAGTGACCGACATCATTGCCTTCTATAGTTTCACCTCTTGAGGGAGAACGGGCTTCAATTCTCCACAGATGTTCAGACATCGATTGAAGCTGCCCACAGCAGATTCCAAGCGACCATAAAGGGGAAGAGTGGCCACACTCCGTATCAGTCCCAAATAATAGGTATCCGGATACTTTTGATCAGATAGTGTAGATACCTCTCAAATCGTCGTCGACGGGCATTAAATCCTAACTTTCTTCTTTTCTTTAGTTTATGGTGCATGGAATAGATGCACTAAATATACGCAAATGTATAAACGTCGTGTGGCGGTGTGGTCGTGTGATATTACAAGTACAAACGTATACAAATTCAGTCCTTGGCCAGAGTTACGAAATTTCAGACACTTAATAGGACTGTCATTCTTTTAGTACTTTTTGTGTTAAAAGCGTAATTTGCGGTGTGGTTTTGATTGCACACTTAATTGCAGATCGCTCTGTAAGGGAGTGAGTGAACAGGCTCTCCGCTCTGTTGTAGGAAAGGGTATTCCATTGTAAAAGGATCACTCAAACCAACCTTTCAATTCACAACTTCTTCACTTTCATCTCTGTTCTGCCTGGTAAACATATGTTGTATAAACAGTTTTTTAGGCTTACAATAGGAGCACCTTATCTGATGTCAATGATCAAAATGTTCAAATGTGTGTGAAATCTTATGGGACTAAACTTCTAAAGTCATCAGTATCAGCCCCTAAGCTTACACACTACTTAACCTAAATTATCCTAAGGAGAAACACACACACCCATGCCCGAGGGAGGACTCGAACCTCCGCCGGGATCAGCCGCACAGTCCATGACTGCAGCGCCCCAGACCGCTCGGCTAATCCCGTGCGGCTGATGTCAATAAAACAACTGTTTGATACAGTATGAACAAAAGATTTAATTGCGTCAGTAACTTGTCTAATTTCCCACAAAACAGACGAGTGACTGACGCAGTAAACTGTTTTATTTACGTTCAGTGGCAACCCTCATGACGTCATCCCTTACGTATGAAACATTCGTTTGATACAGACTAGACAGTTTCATATCAAAACGGAAGGAATTTATTTGCTGATTACGCAAACAACAATGTTATCATCGTGGACACAATACAAGAGACTAGAATGGAAGTCGGTTACAGAAAGTTCTTTGGACCTGTTGTTGCGTAAACTGTCGAGCGCCAGTTTCCGTAACAGTTAAGATTAATGGTCGATTCGAGCGCCTGAAGAAAACAAAATAGTGGGTGACAGGGTCGTAGTGTGGGGAGCCGTAGAAACATCCAGCGATGTGAAACCGCAATATGTCAGAGGCTCGTGTCGGTAGTCTAATGGGCCCTAATGTATTCTAACGTACGAGACTCGTGTATACCTAAATAACTTTCTTGCATGTAGCTACGGACATTACCGTGCTTGAAGGAGAACCGTGAGTGAGAACTTAGCATGCCGTCGACGACGTGGCCGTTAGAAATCGTAGCACGAACACGGATCGCAGGACTGGGAAGAAAACTGGCCGTAATCTTTTCAAAGGCAGCGTCCCGGCATCCTCCGCAGTCGACTTAGGGAAACCACGGAAAACCTAAGTCTGCGAGTCCAGTGTCTTAGCCACTGCTCCACCTCGTTCTTTAACATCAGGGTTGTATCTAGGGCAGTCAGTGTAATGGGCTAATTAGTTCTTCTTCCTGCATGTGTTTCAGCGCCAATTGTACCATTTCATTTATACTAGTACCGGTATCGGTCAGAATTCTGGCGCAGCTGTCGAGAGGAAAGCATTTTTGTGTTCAACTCACGACTTTTCGGTAACCTGCAAGAAAACATGCGTCATGATGGATGGATGGGGACTTTCTGTTCCTCTGAAAAATTAGTTCAGTTGGTTTACCACTGCGGCAATCGATGGCGCTGCAGTGAGATTTACGTGAATCTCTTGTAGATTTATGATAAGCTGTGTCGTGAAGTGGTTATATTGCTGTTCATCCCTCACGTAAAGTTTTCGTACATAACTCCATTTTTTCCTTTACTGCATTTATTGCTAATTTTGCATCCGATTTTTGGTGAGAAAAGACGAGACTTAACTTAAGAATATGACCTGCGCACAAGACAACCGCTAAAAATCTGATTTTGTGTTTATTACTTATCTAAACTTCAACGTCCGTAGGCATTTCTAGTAATTTCGAAGGGATTATATTGATTCGATTTGTGACAGTTCGTCTTTTAATGACATTAAGTCCCCAAGCTTCGACTTCTATTATTCCCTGTGGCAACGCGACATTTATCGTGTTCATTTTTGGTGGCGTATCTTTTCCCATATCCAGCTCGTTGAAGTCGTAATATCTCTTACCAAACTCCTAGAGTAGGACCATAGCGTACTGCGCATGCCAGCAACGTAAACCTCCAATAGTCAGGTGCCGTTGGTGTGGCGCTGCTGTTTACAGTTTGCGTTAGGACCGGACCTTCAATATTACGACTGTATAAGAGGTTGATAATTATGACTCTGAAAAAGAGAGTGTCAAGGAATTAAACTTTGGTCGCTAGAAAGGTATAACAGCCCATAAGTGATTGGTACTGGGTATACCTTAGTACGATTTTTTTCTTGCCTTATTAAAACTGGCAACAGTGCAGTACGTGTGCTGTTGGGTTACAGATTTGGAGTTCTTATTTAAAGGCCTCCTATACGCTTGGTGTCTCAGCGAGTTTACTATCACAGAGCAAAGAGCGATATGATAGTAGCGTTATCACCAGCATTATGGACTTTTGTAAACACCCCAGAAGCATCACTAAAGATTGTGACTACAAAGTAAACACAGCTTCATTTTTCGTACGCTCTTTTGAAAGCATTCATAAAGTGCAAAAAATAAACAGACTTCGGGTACGTATCATAGTAAATGCCGTGTGAAAGTGCTCATAACGTTTACTTAACGACTGGCTGTTTATGGCGGTGGGTATGGGGGAGGGAGATGTGGGTTGGGTTGATAGGGTAACTGTGGCAGAGGAAAGAGGTGATAGTCCAAGAGAATTGTAAGCACCACTCACACACACGATGTCGTATCAGCATAGAAAGTAAAGACAATGGGAACACTTCCTTGTGATCTTACCAGGAAAATTTCGATACAGATAAACACTTTGAGGTTCTAGGTAGGTGACTCATGCCGTCAGTCTACCCATACCTGCTTTGCATTGCAGATTTTTTTCCGAGTGCTGAATACACCTCAGAGTATACAGGATATGTCTACAGCAATCGGAGAAGCCTTTCCTCAATCCTGTGCCATGTTTAAAAGTCCAGAACTCTTGATCCAGCGTATTTGAACTACAAAGACTCCCCGCGCTCGTGTCGCTCTACTTTCACGTGTATACAAGCAACTGTGAAGTGCATGGCAGAGAGTGGTTCCCACTGTACCACATGTTAGGGTATCTGCTCGTTTCATTGTCTGCCTCCGTTGCTGAATTGTCAGCGTAGATGGCTGTTATGTGGAGGATCCGGGATCGATACCCGGTTACTGCCAACGTATGGGTTGCGCTCAGTCTCGTGATGGCAACTAGGAGCTATTTCATTGACAAATAGCGGCTCGAAGGTCTAGAAAGCAGGCAAAACAGCCGGGAGAGCGGGGTGCTGACAACATGCTACTCCATAGCGCATCCGCATGACGCCGCTTGCCAGAGGATTACATCCCTTGGGCTTTCAGTTTCTGGACGAGGAGCTAGTTTTCTTGTTTCGTTCACGAATGGGGTGCGGGAAGAGTAACTACTTTAATGGCTCTGTGAGCGTTCTAATTTGTCTTTGGTTGGGGTTGTTTTGGGGGAAGAGACCAAACAGCGAGGTCATCTGTCTCATCGGATTAGGGAAGGATTGGGAAGGAAGTCGGCCGTGCCCTTTGAAAGGAACCATCCCAGCATTTGCCTGGAGCGATTTAGGGAAATCACGGAAAACCTAATGTCTGATCGTATCTCTGCGGCCCCTATGGAAATGCTGTATACGTGAGTGAAGTGTATTTCTAGGTTTCTTACTTTATTTTGAAACTAGAAATTTTGTAAACAGACTTTCGCGGGATAGTTGGCGTCTATTTCAAGTGTCTGCCAGTTCAGATTGGCAACTGTCCTCTGGGTCATACAAACCTGTGACCATTCGTGATACCGAGCGAGTTGGCGCAGTGGTTAGCACACTGGACTCGCATTCGGGAGGACGACGGTTCAATCCCGCGTCCGGTCATCCTGATTTAGGTTTTCCGTGATTTCCCTAAATCGCTCCAGGCAAATGCCGGGATGGTTGCTTTGAAAGGGCACGGCCGACTTCCTTCCCCGTCCTTCCCTAATCCGATGAGACCGATGACCTCGCTGTTTGGTCTCTTCCCCCCAAACAATCCAATCCAAACCATTGGTAATAGCTTTCTTTGTACACGTTATGCTGAAAAGCAATGTTTCCGAATTTTGTACGTGACAACTCTTAAAGCTGTTTAAATCAAACAAACGTTATCAACATTCAACATCTTTATTCTTCATCTCTACAAATTTATTTCTCAACACAGTCATCCTGGCAAGGAGCATATTTCTCCCAAAGAGAGAAAAGTTTCTTGATACTGTCCGAGTAGAATGCTTGACTTTGCTGACAGAGCCAGAACCTCGCCTCTGCTTGCACCGCTTCATCACCATCAAAAGGAAGTCGTCGAAGATGTTCTTTTTTTTTTTTTTACTCGTGTCAGAAGGAATATAAAAAAATGAATAACACACAGAAAAAAAATTAATTACAGGCATATGAAAATATATATAAATATATATACAAATATATGTGCACAGAAACAGAATGTTATAGGCATTTGGCCCATAAGCGGGCTACGTCGACAGCATTTGGGGTTGCCAACATCAGATCCTCTAAAGTGCAGTGTGAAGAACATTCAGGGCAGTTATACATGTGCTGGGTCGTCTGCACCTCTCCACAGTCGCAGAGATTAGATGTAGTAGAATATCCCCACTTAAGAAGGTTATCTCTTGACCGTGCAGTGTTGGTGCGTAGCCTGTTTAGTGATCTCCAGACCACCCAGTCCTCATCGTAACCTGGTGCCAATTCTTCCTTTGGTTCCATCCAGTGCCCTTCTCCCGACCGCTTCCAACTCTCCACCCTAGATCCAGGTTGGTCGCTAAAATCTTCGGTTGCTCTGAGAAAACTGCGTCTAGAGTTCAAGCGTTTGGTGGCTGGCTGAGTTTTGTGGAGGGGGTGGCTCTCTGCCATCTCAGCCCTCGCTCTTTCACTATAGGCTGCCGCTTCTCTTCGCACTGCAGGAGGTGCAATCCCAGCAAGATGGTAGAGCTTGTCTGTTGGCGTCGGTTTCAGACATCCAGTGACGAGCCTGCAGGTCTCGTTCAGAGCAATGTCGACCTGTTTAGCGTGGGTAGAGCTGTACCAGACACTGCTTGCATATTCGCCTGCTGGGAAGCAAACTGCTAGTGCTGTGGTCCTCACTACCTCTGGCTTTGCGCCCCAGGAGGAGTTCGTTATTTTCCGAAGAATATTATTTCTGCCGCTCACCTTCATTTTGGTGTTAATACAGTGCTGTTTATACGTCAGAGCCCTGTCTAGGGTTACTCCTAGGTATTTGGGGTTAACGCAGTGTTCGAGGAGTGTGTCCTTCCAGAAGACACGCAGCTTACGGGATGCCTGCTTGTTACGGAGATGGAAGGCGCAAACTTGTGTTTTGCTAGGGTTCGGCTTGAGTTGATTGTCGGCGTAGTACTGACAGAGCATGTCTAGCGCATCCGTGAGCTTTGTCTCAACATCCTCAAAGGAGTCACCCTGTACGGCCATAGCACGGTCATCGGCGTAGATATAGTTTTCCGTACCAGCTGGCAGTGGTTGATCGTTGGTGTATATGTTAAAAAGTAAGGGTGCCAGTACGCTGCCCTGAGGGAGACCATTTTTCTGGGCCCGCCACCTGCTATGCATCCCTTGGAATTCCACAGAGAACCTACGGTTCTCTAACAGACTTCTAACTGTGGATGTGAATTTAATGTCCCTGGTAATGGCATACAGCTTCTTCATTAGCAGACGTAAGTTGACGGTGTCATATGCGGCTGTCAAGTCTATAAAGGCGACACCGGTTATTTTCCGGTTCTCATAGCCGTCTTCAATCAGCTGCGTGAGGTTAATTACCTGAGATGTAGTGCTTTTCACTGGGCGGAAACCTGCTTGTTGGGGGATTAGGTAGGGTTCTATGGCACTGGAGAGGCGATCCTGGAGTATTCTTTCAAAGATTTTAAAGATATGGCAGAGAAGTGATACGGGTCGGAAATTTCTGGGGTCATCAGCATTTTTGCCTGGTTTTAAAATGGCAATAACTTTAGCCTTCCTCCAGATTGTGGGAATCTGACCTGTTTCCATGCAATTGTTAAACAGTTTCAGTAGCCATTGTTTAACGTTGGGACCAAAGTGTTTAATCTGTTCAACAAAAATCCCGTCCAGGCCCGGGGCCTTCCTTAGCTTGCATTTCGCTATGGCTTTGTCCAGATCTGCCATTGTGAGAGGGGTGGCCAGAGTTGAATTTTCTTGGTGTTCAATCCTGTCTATTTTGGTCTCCGACTTCCTGATTTTGGTGTCGGGTTTACCATTCTTGAGAAGCTGGTGGGCTATTTGGTCGGCTGTGACGGGAGCATGTCCTGGAGAGAAAGTCGGGTCATTGTTGAGACGTTTAAGGAGTGTCCAGGCTTTCTGACTGCTCCTTTTCATGTCCAATTCCTCTATTGTCCTCAGCCATTTCTCTCTCCTGGTTTTAGCTAGTGACTCGGTTAGCTGCTCGCCCGCAGTGATAGTTTCCGCGGATAGAGGGTTTGCGTCAAACAGTGTCAGGTATTGCTGCAACTGATCCTCTAATTCTGGCGTAAGGCCTTCAACATAATTGCTTCTGCATCCTCTAGGGATCGATTGCTTGGAACACCACTGCACAACCTTCACGAAATTGTCATAGAATCTTGGTTCAGGTGGTAGGTTGTTTACAGAATCTTCCATGAGGTTTTGAAAGGTTGACCATTCTGCTTTCTTAAAATTGTACCTACGGCGAAAAGGTACGCATGGGGTTTAACAACAGATGTGATCTGGCACATTATTGGACTGTGCTGGGTGTTTGGTATTGGTGAGCAAACTCCTTTTGAGCATTGGGACATTATTTGATGGCTAACGAAGATGAGGTCCGGGTTATAACCTCTCCCCCATCTGCCACTGTTGTAGGAAGCAGGCAGTTTATTGTCATGTATCAGTTTTAGGTTGTTTAACTCGGCCCAACAGATCACAGCCGTGCCATTGTCGTCGTCTTCTTGGTAGCCCCACTGCGTACTGTGGCTGTTGAAATCACCGATTACAAAATTAATTCTGTCTTTATTAAAATTGTTTACGTTGGAGCTGGAAAAGTCCACAGTTGGTGGTTTGTACACTGATGTAACAGTGCAGTCACTAAGTTCAATGGTTAGCACTTCAGTATCATTGATGTCGTTTATACTGCTTGAAAGGATCTGTATGTTTGGCCTGGTAAAGATTGCGCTGCCATACTGTCGGTGTGGCCTTTCAGCTACTAGTCGCATGCCGTTTATCTTGGGTCTTTTGAGTGTGCTATCTCTGTGAGTTTCTTGTAGACACAGGACGTCACATTTCTCTTTCTGACAGAGGTCTTGTAGTAGACGTTCTTTGCATGCAGACAGGCCTTCAATATTTACAGAGATAATCGTCAGTGCTGGGCCTGATAAGGTCCTTTTCTGTAGGATTGTCATGTTGCTTCTGGAGTGAAAGGATCAGCCGGTATACAACCGCCCAGGGGACGCCCGAGTATGTGTATTGCGTTCACATACTCTTCGTGGAGGCTCCTTTCTTGTCCCCCGAAGATGTTCTTTAAGTTCTGGAATCAGATGAAAATCGGATGATCGATGAGAGGGAACCCAACGCGTCGCACTGTTGCAGATGTCGCGGCGCTCGTTTGTTGTCTGGCATCGTCATACTGAAAGGGACGGTGCTCCATGTGTGAACGAAATCTTCGAATTCCAAACGCGATAACAGCACACTGTTTCTCATCCACTGACATAGTTACGTTAGACACCGTCATGTTACACGCTACAATTCGGAGCCCTCTGGCGCCAGAGGGCTGCAGATACGTAGACCCGATGAATAAATATGTAGAATGTTAATAACATTTGTTTTATTTAAAAAACTTCAAGAGTTTTCACACAAAAAATTCAGAGGCATTACCGTTAAGCACGTCCTCACATTTTATATAGATCTTACAAAGCTGAGCAATACAGTAGAATGATATGCTTATATGGATATGTTGTCTGTTCTTTCGGACATGTCCCATTTTGTTGCCCTTCATGGCAAGTCATCCTGGTCTTACATTTCAGCAAGATAATGCCCGCCCGCATACGGCGAGAGTTTCTATTGCCTGTCTTCATGTTCGCCAAACTGTACCTTGGCCATCAAGGTCGCTGGATCTCTCCCCACATTGAGAACGTTTGGAGAGTTGTGGGCAGGGCCCTCTACCCATATCGGAATTTTGACGATCTAACGCAGAATTTGGCACGATATCCGTCAGGAGGGCATCCAGCGACTCTGTCGATCAATGCCAAGCCGAATAACTGCTTGCATGAGGGTCAGTCGGTCCAACGCATTATTAACTTGTTCTGTTTGTGAATCTCTTTCTCTTGGACAAACCATCAGATTTTTTTGAAATTGTAATCATTTGTTTGTCTGTATATGTACAAAATATCTACCGATTTCCGTCCAAACTGGATAATTCCTTCACGGTGCGTCGTCTTTTTTGTCTTACAGTGTATTAGTGACAATCTTGGAAGATTTTTATTTTTTTATTTCTCGTTATTTTTATTTTTTATTTTGAAGTGGCGCTGTTGTCTACGATACAGTATTGCTGACATATTTAGTAGTAATATACAGTCAGATCTGAACAAAATATTAACCTGGTCCAGTGATTTTGAACTAATTCTTAATTAAGAGAAATTTAAAGTTGTACAATTAGCGAAACGAAAGAAATGTAGCACTTTTTGTCTGCGCCATTAATAAGTCATAACTGAAGTCACTCGCCTCATATACACAGAGTGTCCCAGGGAGAATGGTCACTATTCAGGGATACGAAAGGGACGATCATTCGAAGCAAAACAGAGCAGTAAACATGGGCTCTAAAATGCACACCTTAAAAGCTATGAGCGTTTGTTTAGTGGCAGGGATGTTTTTCACAGTGGCGAAGAGGGACAAGTGCTCATAGCTCCTAAGGTTTACTACTCTTTTTTGATCTAAATGATCGTTTCTGTCTTATCCCTAAATATTGACCAGATGCCAAAAAATGTGTGTGAAATCTTATGGGACTTAACTGTTGAGGTCATCAGTCCCTAAGCTTACACACTACTTAACCTAAATTATCCTAAGAACAAACACACACACCCATGCCCGAGGAAGGACTCGAACCTCCGCCGGGACCAGCCGCACAGTCCATGACTGCAGCGCCTGAGACCACTCGGCTAATCCCGCGCGGCTGACCAGATGCCAACCAAAAACGCGAAGAACTGTAAGTAATCACTTATTTACGTAAAAATGAGACATCTACAAATAACATATATCAAAACAAAAGTGTATCGTTGCAGATTACACTGAAGATGCCTTAACGTAAAAAAGGCGAAACGCATCTGGGAGAAATAAAATACAGTGCATCAAGAAAAGCCGGTTTTCATTAAAAAAAGAAAAAAGGATTCGACTTCTTGGTAGGATACCGTAAAGTTACAGTTTGTCTACGAACGACTTTGCCTTACAAAAAATTCTGCACCGAGCGAGGTGGCGTGGTAATTAACATACTGGACTCGCATTCGGGAGTACGATGGTTCGAACCCGCGTCCGGCCAACATAATTTAGGTTTTCTGTGATTTCCTTAAATCGCTTCAGGCAAATGCCGGGATGGTTTCTTTGAAAGGGCACGGCCGATTTCCTTCCCCATCCTTCCCTCATCTGATGGACCGATGACCTCGCTGTTTGGACCCTCCCCACGTCAACCAACCAACCAAATAATTCTGCGCAGCGTATACTTACTACTCGGTTATTACGCGGGATTCGACTCTAGTTGGAATAACCGGGTTTTGTTAGCCTATACACCGTTTACCGGCTGGTTAAATTCGCGGGAGAGAATAACGGAGATGCTGAGAATTGTCTGCTGGCGGGCGCTTAAAGAAAGACACTGAATACCTCGCGAGAACCTACGACCCATATCCCGAGAAAATTTGTGTGCGAAAGTCCAGGTCCTGCCCTTCACGACGTATTATATGCTTCGGTTAGGCGGGGATAAAGCCCCGCAGTTTTCCTAATATTGTGGTTAAAGGGAGGTAGTTTTCCCGCGATTTCAAATTGAAGTTATAGGTTGGGTTGTTACCTGTAACCCATACAAATTACAGCTCTATCTAAATATTAATTACAGAGAAATATCTAATTTCGTTAAAACAAGAATTGCGGGGTTTTACCTCATAAAATAGGGTAAAGCCACGCATCGCGGGTCTTTGACCAATTTGAGATAAACATGGACAAAAAAGATAAATGCATATTAAAAACATTTGAAATAACACTTTGTAACATTGTCGTATTGCAGCCACGTTAACCAACACAACACCGAACTGAAATGTCTCGTAAATTTGAATAAAATGATTACAAATACTTGTACAGAAATAATACTTGCTTCTCCATGAAATGAGGACTAGTAAGCTAAACTAAAGGAGTTCAATTGCTGAGAGTAAGCTATCCAAGTACCTAGTAAACAGTATACCTGTTAGGTCCTCTGACTCTTCTCTGAAGTCGCACGCTCTTCACCTTCTTCCTTTCCTTCTTCTACTTCGGATACTTCTTCGCCAAATAGTTAATCCATACATCTGAGCTACTGTCATGATATGAGAAATCTGAATTTTACAATGAAGAGTAATCATCTGGCTGTTTGATCTGTTTTTTCCCTTTTTTGGCAGTGATGTAATGAAATCTAGTGTACGTCTTGTTTCTATTGCACGCCCGTTTCTCACTTTGGCACGTCCTTCCTTCTCAGTAGCAAGCTTTTCCTTTCCCATGCAATCTTCTCTCTAGTGTTTTTGTTCGGTGTCGACGTTAGAAGCACAGACTTAAATGCTTTGCCAGAAAGTTTCCCCTAAATCTTTATTTTATAAAGCGAAATTATATCTTCAGGTGAGATTATCTCACGCAGTGTCTTTTCAGTGTCATCTTTTGCAGGGGTTATCATTGAAGAACTATCACATTTTTGGAGCCCCATTTCACCATTTTTCTGACAAATGCCACTTGTTGGATTTGGGGATCAACTGGAATAATTATTTCCATGCGCAAAAATTTAAACAGACGCAAAATTCCCAAGACTGGCGATCTTTTACAGAAGCTCGAAATTTAGCGCGGACTTAAACACGAGATGCTTGTAATAGTTTTTTCCCACAACGAAACTTTGTCTCGAAACCTGGCAGAAAATCCAAAGAGATTCTGGTCGTATGTGGAGTATGTTAGTGGCAAGAAAAAATCAATGCCTTCTCTACGCGATAGCAGTGGAAATACAATCGAAGACAGTGCTGCCAAAGCATGGTTACTAAACACAGGCTTCCGAAATGCCTTCACAAAAAAGACGAAGTGCCGGCTGGAGTGGCCGTGCGGTTCTAGGCGCTACAGCCTGGAGCCGAGCGACCGCTACGGTCGCAGGTTCGAATCCTGCCTCGGGAATGGATGTGTGTGGTGTCCTTAGGTTTAATTAGTTCTAAGTTCTAGGCGACTGATGACCTCAAAAGTTAAGTCGCATAGTGCTCAGAGCCATTTGAAAGACGAAGTAAATATTACAAAAATCGAATCAAGAACAGCTGCCAACATGAGTAACTTACAAGTAAATATCTTCGGAGTAGTGAAGCAACTTAAATCACTAAATAAAAGCAATGTTCGTTGATCCATTATGGATCGTGGGGCGACGGCTGGCATGAACTTCGTGATGCAATAATTTACCCACAGCCGTATGATTTGTAGAAGTTTATTTTATTTTATGAACTTCTATGTGCTACCAGTTTCGGCATTACATTGTTGCCATCTTCAGGCCCCACTCGTCATAGTCGTAAAATCGCTATACACGGAAGGAGCCATATAACTGGATCCGTGAATCAATCGTCCTGCAACAGCTCTTGGTGGCCAGGCGACTGAGTCTGTGTCGCCTGGCCAATCATCAACTTTGTCCTCCGAATGCGAAAATATTTTGTTGACACAGACCTACATAGGGAGAAACGATCGCCACGATAAAATAAGGGAAATCAGAGCTCGCACGGAAAGATATAGCTGTTCGTTCTTTCCGCGGGCTATACGATATTGGAATAACAGAGAATTGTGAAGGTGGTTCTATGAATCCCCTGCCAGGCACTTCAATGTGATTTGCAGAGTATCCACGTAGATGTAGATGTAGAAAGTGCAGCTTAAATGCAGTAGTGTCGACGAGCAATTCGTTGATTCTTCTTTTCAAACCCTACGTTATACAATGTTCAAGTAACACATCAGAAAAGTTACTTGTAAGCAGTAAAAATCAGAGTTTACTCTCGAGCGACCTACCGGGACGGACTTTCACAGAACAAGTTACAATAAGACGAACCGGCCACGCGATGGTCATCTGCTGGATCGATGGCAGTGAATTCAAAAATTCGGTGCTAGTTTTCATCCCGCCTTCCCTACTCTTCAGGCCCCACGGTGTCACTCCCGTAGAGTGGCCATGAAATTAGACTAATAAGAGCAGAAACGTAGATAAACACGCAACAACTTTTATCTAATAGTTCAATTTAGACCGCAGTTTAAACTGTTGGACAAGTGCTACAGTGATCGCAGATCTCTAGTTAGCTGTCATATTTGTCATTTATGCCCTGGAATGTGCAAGAAACGTATCCTCTGTCAAGGACTTTCCAGAGATTTTCAGAATGTAAATGAATATCCAGTTGAAGACATGTCTCGAAGTGCAAAGAAACGCTCAAAAACTAAGAAAGTGGTCCATCTGGCAATGTGAATATCAGTTTTTCAACGTTTACACCTTGGTTAGTTACTGCACTGTTACACCGAAGCCTGGAAACATAAAATAAATGTTTGAAAAAGTGAGAACACCTGGCCTGTAAATACGAGATTGGTGACCGTTCACTACACTACAGAAAGCCCTGCTGTGTGTGGGTGTCATCTGTCGAAAGACAGTACAGCCACCCTGAAGTGATAAGCGGAACAGTACCTACATGTTCTCACAGAGATACTTAAAATCGTTTCACGTTCAAGACCTGCATTTTGGTTCTTCCATCACGGCAACGCTACAGCACACTGGTCAACATTCTTGCTGACTGTTTAGCTGCAGCATACAAAGAAGACTCGTGTGAGCACTGTTTCCCTGTCTCTGTCTGTTTCCTTTTTCTAACCTATGCAGAAATGAAACATAGGAGTGCCTAAAAGTTGTTTCATGGCGAGTTTCAAATTTCGAAAAAATACATTCAGTGCACTGAAAATTCTTTTGAAAAAGTAAGGTATAACTTATTGCAGAACTTTCCCGTCACCATTTGTAGTGATTTATTACACCAGTTTAGCCAACACAACTGACAGAATCATTTTTCTTCATGAGACGTACGTAGACGTATCAAAGAACTGAACGGCGTATTATGTGTATTATGAAAGTTTTCATGAAGATGACAAAGGATTTGGGTATTAAATCTGAGGACTACACAATATTGAAGATATCAGTGAGTTATCCTAGAAATATTGCAATAATATTCAATCAGGTCAGCACAAAATATCAACCTAGTATAAGGACTGGTAACTAGCTCATACTTATGGAGAAACGTACAGTTATGCACTTTGCGTGATATAACATTATAACAGCCTATAACAATATTGTAAAAGAGTCAGTCCGCTTGTATGAAAAATACGAGTTTCAATGAGTGTGAAAGTTTTAAGTGGAAATAAGAAGAGATTGCTTTCCAAATATACATTCGATGTTCATGGTGTTGTAAGAGGAGTGTCTTATGTTCCCCAAGAGGACAGTGTTGGCCAGAAATGGAAAAATTGCGTCCGGAAACCAGTAACATTTTAGATATCAGCCAATCTGTTGTCCCATTCCCATATCTCTTTTACGCAGAAGTAGATGCTATAGGCAGTATTGCAAGTGGTTACCACGCATCCTGACATATCCTTCAGTCTCTTCTTCGCACGCTTTCAGATGCTTCTGGTGCCATTTGGACTGTGTAACACGCATTGGTCACAAGCTGATGTAATGATCAGGACCGTTTCCATCATTAGGCAAGACCAGGCGGTCGCCTAGGGCGGCAAAATTTTAGGGGTGGCAAAGGGCGTAAGAAATTAATTTCAAACCAAACAGCGAAAGCATTGAGCAAATGAGGAGAAAAAATGAAAAAGAGAAATAATTAAAATATCAAATTAGCATATGGAACAGATACTTAATAAGTCTTTACTTACTTTGTCTAAAGTAAACACAGTTTCATGAGAAAATGTACTTAACAAATGTTCTTTTTCGTGTAGGATTTAAGGAGCACTTTGAGCAAGTCAATGGGCTATAAGCACTAACTCCAAGGAAGGGAAAGAGCCAGTGCCTTCAGACAAACATAACATCTATGCCTCACCGGGATTCGAACCCAGACGGATCTCTGACGAATGATCAGAAGTCAATCGCTTGGGATTCTGCGCCACCAGAGCGGCTAATAAAAGTTGTAGGAGCCTCAATAGGAATTGCAAACAAGGCGTCATTTATTTATTTAAGCTCAAGAAAGTGTATGATGAAAAAGATGAAATTTATCTATCTAAAGATATCTCAAATCAAACAGAAGCGTAACAGCACCACGATTATCCAGATGACCAAGTTTGATGCTTCGGCATACCTCCCAACAGTATAGCATAATTTCGAAATTCAAGGACAAATTCATTTGTACCAGAAAATAGTTCCACACTTTTATTAGTCAATTTCCTTGCAATTACATGAAATAACTAAATGGAGCCAAATTTGGTTGCACTGATATATTCAGTTGTGTTCTACTTTAAAATGTACAGCAAATTCTCCCTATGTCAAGTATACTGGGAAATTTAAAAACTGAAGATAAAGAAATAAGAAATTGAGAACATTTATAGTTCTCTGTAAGTTTTAAAGGAATTGAGGACAAATCATGAAAACTGAGGACTGCCCCCAGAAAATGACAACGTCTTGTCGCTTTAGTTTAATGATTAAAAGTATAATAGGAGACTTTCATTGTTGTGCCGTTGGATGTTGGTGGAGGGACGGGGAAGGAGGGGGGGGGGGGAGAGTATCGGGGATATTGATGACAGTGAAACATAGGCGGCGTCTTTTTTCACTTCTCGCATAGAACAGCAAAACACCTAACAACGGCCCTGGTAACGATTTTACGTTTTTGATGGGTTGGGCATACACCAACGCCCCCATAGCCAGAAATCTAATGAATGCTGGTCCGGTGAACCGGGACGCCATGCTACCGGAGCTCCTCGAGCAATCCATCGCTCATGGAACGTTACGGTGGGGTACTTCTGGACGATCCGTTCAAAACGGGGTGATGCACCGTTGTGGATAAAGCACAGTCGTCGTTTTTGTATGAGGATAACTTTCTCCAACAGCGCTGATAATTCATCGCGCACAAATCGGTGACAGCTGTTACTCTGGTGAAGTATATGGCCGTATGAGTCTGTCACCGACACTGCCTGTCCATATATTGATATTGGAGTGATCCTGATGTATGTGTGTATTGTCATAATTTACAATACGATCCCTTGTGAATGATGCCTGATATTTAAATAAAATTTATGCTGCGAACTGCGAATCTGCAGCGTCCCGTGTCTTTACAGGTACTGGGTTCACGGACATATCGTTTAGGAACTTTTTCACTTGTCTTGAACAATACTACCTCCTGCAGGAGTATGTGGTACCCCCTGTATAATGCGACAACGCGAATGTGTAGGGGCTCTAGATTGTGTTGGACTAACAGGGGATATTGAGCATACGCAGAAAAAGGTAGCACGAATAACCACGAGCTTGTCTGGTCCACTTGAGAATGAAAGGGTAATGTTGCATAATCTCATATGCCAGACACCAGAAGACAAATTTCTTTCTTATGAAAACCTAACAGAAAAGCAATGAGACCAATGAGGACTCATAAAGCCTACAATGGCATCCAGAGTGAGCCAGAAGAAAATGTATATGCTTTGAGGTGTGATCGTATTAGCGATTCTGAACAAAAAACGTGATATGAACATATATCCTGTTCTTAACAATTTCCGAGGAAACTAATGAAAACAGTGAGGAACAGGACAAATTTAGGTGATAGTAAATGAAACATTGTGCTCTAGTTTTTTGTTGAACTGCGTACATTTCCTCAAAAAAGATGTTCGAAAAGTCCACCATCAACTGCATTGTATTTTGCAGCTCTTGTAGACGGCTGTTTTGTGATTGATCTAAGCTCATTCGTACGGTCGTTTACTGGAGCACACGCATGAAAAATGCGAGCGAGAAGTTCGCTGTAGTAAGGAATGTCTTGGCTACTGTCCCCGTCGAAATGTAACTGTAGTAGCATCAGCCCACTGGTGTTCAAGTTAATTGCCGTGAAGACGTATTGGAACCTTACTGCTGGAAGCGCTAGGCCCACAAGGGGAGAAACGTATGGTTTCAGGAAAGTGACCTATGGTCAGAAACGACAGCACTAAGTAGCCCAGTGTCGCTTTGGCTGTATTCGCAAGTGAATGCTGGTGAGAAAGGCCAAGCGACTGACCCCCGTGATTTTCAGGCCGCTGTATCTTGGATACGGTGAAGAAAAGAGCGTATGCTCATTTGAGGCTTTTTGTTCAGAATTACCAATACTATCACTCCTCAAAGCATGTGTCTTTGCTCCTGACTCACCCTGTACAAACAGTCATTCTTCCCATGCTCCGTCAATGAATGGTACGAGAAGAAATCGTGACATGTAGTACAATAAAAAGTACCCTCCGACGTTCTATTTACCGTGATTCAAGGACTCTTGCTTTTCAGCTCGGTGCTGTGATAGTGGAAGGCCATGTCGACGATCGTCTCCTTGCCGCACACAACAGCTTGAGCGTTCTGTAGCGGCTTTTCTCTTCTTAGTTCACCCCTTTACTAAACAAAAAAATCCAGCTCACTTAATTCATAATTGAGAGGGTTACACATTTCGCGATTCCTCTACTGAAACATGAAATTTTATTCCAATATTTAACAAACCAACAGATTTCGAGGCCGAGCGTTTGAGGCTAACATTCCATAGGCGGACGTATTATCAAAATGGTTCAAATGGCTCTGAGCACTATGGGACTCAACATCTTAGGTTATCAGTCCCCTAGAACTTAGAACTACTTAAACCTAACTAACCTAAGGACATCACACACACCCATGCCCGAGGCAGGATTCGAACCTGCGACCATAGCAGCCCCGCGGTTCCGTACTGCAGCGCTAGAACCGCACGGCCGCGGCGGCCGGCAGGACGTATTATCCCCGTGGCGGGTTTGTACGACTCATGGATCTTTCCTGCGTCAAAATTCTGTATATTTTCTAGTGTTAACACAGACATCCAGTACTACTACATTTCTTTGTTATTACGCATTTGAGCCCAGTCAAGAAAGACCAGAAAAGGTCGAATAGGGGAAAAGTTCGTATAGTCACCAATTTTTACAGTGGGGGGCGGGCGGAGGTGCGTGGACAACATATTAAAAATCCTGACTGGTGGGGTGTTAGCATTCGTGGGATGGTGGAGGCCATTTAAAGGTCAATTTTTTACGTTTTTCTTGAATAACTCGAAAACTGTGGCTTCTAACGAAAATGTTTTCAGCACAAATTGAACTACATAAAATTTCCTTCAAAAACGCACGATCGCTTTTCTCTACGACTTTTACTTTCTGCGTTACACAGGCCGAAAAACTCGGAGATTATTAGAAATACTGTCTTAATAATATAAACTTAATGTTTACTGTTAAATGAAGTGGGTTAACAACAAGTAAGTACATTATAACGGCATTAAGGGATAAATTGTGTTTTGGCGGTGTGACAGACTGCAGGAAGGAAGGGGGTGGGAGGGGGTGCATTGAGGGTAAACGCGTGAGGGAGGTAGAAGGTAGGTCGCCCGATTGCGGCCATGCACTTGCCTCCTTCGTAGGTCTCCTTACTGAAGAGCAACGAGCACCTACAGTGTGACTTACAACGTTATACAGACCCTTCCACAGCTCGCCTTGTGAATCACAGGCGATGCATTGCGCAGACATATCCGGTGAGCGGGGAGGGGTGTTTGATTTTCATAAAAGGCGTTAACACTACATGGAAAACAGACATGAGTTACTACTAATACTAATGCAAGAAATGCATATGGACAGATTCTATGTGAATCTGTGAACTTCTTCAACACTGTTAGAGGGGAAATTGATTCTTAGTTACCCTGTACGGCAACAGTAGCGTTCTTCGCAGAAAGGCGACTTGTCGTACGACGAGTGCTGTTCGCTTTTCAGTTTAGGCAGATTATACTTCCCAGCATTTTCTGTGCACTCCTCTTATGTGAGACGGCAAAATAACTTCACTGATATTGATTTGTATACAGGATACCCGGGTTAGAGGTATACGTAAAAATTTGCTTAGAACGAAAGATATCGACACTTCATGTTGTTGGGTAAATATGCAATCGATAGGCACACTCTCTTAAGATGTGATCCTCGAAGTTTGATGAACAGCGCTGAATCGTATGGCGTAGCAGGCTGACGTGCTCCTGATAGTCAACATGTGGACGCCAGATCGGAAAGTACAGCGTGTGCTATTATTACCATAGTTAAAAGTCTGTCAACACGTTTTCAGTGCCATGCAAGGGATCCTCCCACATGTAGACCCATTTATCAGTGGGATGGAAGTCTTCGGGAAACTGTATGTTTGATTTCATAAATCCATTAGAGAAGCTAGAATGGAACTTGCTGTCCCCCTTTCGACAGTACACCACGTTGTGCAAGAACGATTCCGCTTGCATGCTTAGAAACTCCAACTATCGAACTGCATTAATCCTGAGGACCACCACAGACGGCCGGCCGCTGTGACCGAGCGGTTCTAGGTGCTTCAGTCTGGAACCGCGCGACCGCTACGGTCACAGGTTCGAATCCTGCCTCGGGCATGGATGGTGTGATGTCCTTAGGTTAGTTAGGTTTAAGTAGTTCTAAGTCTAGGGGACTGATGACCTCACATGTTAAGTCCCATAGTGCTCAGACCCATTTGAAACATTTGAAAGTTCAAGACTGAAACAGTAATCTACTGGAATGCATTGTTTGGCTTACATTAAAAACTAGGTGATCGACATCTGTTGCGGTGGGAACCATCAGATGATGGGAGAGCTGAGGTTTGGTGAGGCATTTTACACTCAAGCTGTAAAAGTATTCGAGCTATTGATAGTGGAAATAAATGAAATTGTTGTTGTCGAATACCTGTTACTTGCATGTTACATCTGGGCATTCTCTTCAGTGTAGTAGACAGTTCAATCTGTTGCGTTCTTTTACCTAATTGCTCACTTAATAACTGCAAATAAGTACAAAATAAAGGGAACATAAGTCCACTCACATAAGAGAAATGGACAAGAAATGCTGGAGAGGAATAGTTTCTCCGTAAACTGAAAATCGAGCAGACTCGTGGTGGGGAAGTTGCCTTTCCCAGAAAACACTACAAGTGCTATACATGTAGGCTAAGAATCCATTTCTCCTCTAGCAGTGTAATACAGTTTGCAGAAGTTTAAATAGGTAAAAAGACGAGGGCTAGTAGAAATCCTTGGGTAACAGAAGAAATATTGAATTTAATTGATGAAAGGAGAAAATATAAAAATGCAGTAAATGAAACAGGCAAAAAGGAATACAAACGTCTCAAAAATGAGATCGACAGGAAGTGCAAAATGGCTAAGCAAGGATGGTTAGAGCATAAATGTAAGGATGTAGAGGCTTACCTCACTAGGGGTAAGATAGATACTGCCTACAGGAAAATTAAAGAGACCTTTGGAGAAAAGAGAACCACTTGTATGAATATCAAGAGCTCAGGTGGAAACCCAGTTCTAAGCAAAGAAGGGAAAGCAGAAAGGTGGAAGGTGTATATAGAGGGTCTATACAAGGGCGATGTACTTGAGGACAATATTATGGAAATGGAAGAGGATGTAGATGAAGGTGAAATGGGAGATATGATACTGCGTGAAGAGTTTGACAGAGCACTGAAAGACCTGAGTCGAAACAAGGCCCCGGGAGTAGACAACATTCCATTAGAACTACTGACAGCCTTGGGAGAGCCAGTCCTGACAAAACTCTACCATCTGGTGAGCAAGATGTATGAGACAGGCGAAATACCCTCAGACTTCAAGAAGAATGTAATAATTCCAATCCCAAAGAAAGCAGGTGTTGACAGATGTGAAAATTACCGAACTATCAGTTTAATAAGTCATGGCTGCAAAATACTAACGCGAATTCTTTACAGACGAATGGAAAAACTAGTAGAAGCCGATCTTGGGGAAGATCAGTTTGGATTCCGTAGAAATATTGGAACACGTGAGGCAATACTGACCCTACGGCTTATCTTAGAAGCTAGATTAAGGAAAGGCAAACCTACGTTTCTAGCATTTGTAGACTTAGAGAAAGCTTCTGACAATGTTCACTGGAATACTCTATTTCAAATTCTGAAGGTGGCAGGGGTAAAATACAAGGACCGAAAGGCTATTTACAATTTGTATAGAAACCAAATTGCAGTTATAAGAGTTTAGGGGCATGGAAGGGAAGCGGTGGTTGGGAAGGGAGTGAGACAGGGCTGTAGCCTCTCCCCGATGTTACTCAATCTGTACATTGAGCAAGCAGTGAAGGAAACAAAGGAAAAATTCGGAGTAGGTATAAAAATCCATGGAGAAGAAATAAAAGCTTTGAGGTTCGCCGATGACATTGTAATTCTGTCAGAGACAGCTAAGGACTTGGAAGAGCAGTTGAACGTAATGGATAGTGTCTTGAAGGGAGGATATAAAATGAACATCAACAAAAGCAAAACGAGGATAATGGAATGTAGTCGAATTAAGTCGGGTGATGTTGAGGGTATTAGATTAGGAAATGAACACTGAAAGTAGTAAAGGAGTTTTGCTATTTGGGGAGCAAAATAACTGATGATGGTCGAAGTAGAGAGGGTATAAAATGTAGACAGGCAATGGAAAGGAAAGCGTTTCTGAAGAAGAGAAATTTGTTAACATCGAGTATAGAATTAAGTGTCAGGAAGTCGTTTCTGAAAGTATTTGTATGGAGTGTAGCCATGTATGGAAGTGAAACATGGACGATAACTAGTTGGACAAGAAGAGAATAGAAGCTTTCGAAATGTGGTGCTACAGAAGAATGCTGAAGATTAGATGGGTAGATCACATAACTAATGAGGAGGTGTTGAATAGAATTGGGGAGAAGAGAAGTTTGTGGCACAATTTGACTAGAAGAAGGGGTCGGTTGGTAGGACATGTTCTGAGGCATCAAGGGATCATCAATTTAGTATTGGAGGGCAGGGTGGAGGGTAAAAATCGTAGAGGGAGACCAAGAGATGAATACACCAAGCAGATTCAGAAGGATGTAGGTTGCAGTAGGTACTGGGAGATGAAGAAGCTTGCGCAGGATAGAGTAGCATGGAGAGCTGCAACAAACCAGTCTCAGGACTGAAGATCACAACAATAACAAATAGGTTCCGTCCAAGTGACATGAGTGTTATTGGTACCTCATATCTGCACCCAATGCATTGTTAAAGCACTGTAATATCTCTTTATATTCGATGAGTTATTCAGATACAATTCTACCCTTGAATGACGTTTACTAATTTTCTATCTTCATATTCGCAGAATCCATGCGCAAAGTAGTTTCATACAATAGCTATGCCACGAGCGCATAATTATTCTTTGTAGTACTCTCTCTGGTGGTTGTTAGAAAAAAGCTTCCGAGATTGTCTTCGTGCCGATTAGCCTGAGCATTGTTTGAAGAATTGTAATTTGAATATTGAGATTTATGACAAAAGATAACTGATACGAAATTGTACGATTAAAAGGGATATATATATATATATTGCTCCCTCATGCAAAAGGTGTATAACAATTTACGTTATTTGACATTTGAGAATTAATGATATTCATCGATATATTGCGTAGTTGTTAATCAGAAGGGAACTTCCGAAAGACTGGATACGAACCTGCAGTTAATAATCCAAGAGCCCATTACTTCTTCGGAAGGTTAAACTTCATCCAAGCTAAATATCCGCTTGATCTGAGGTTTCCCGACTGATTATACAACGCTCCCAAAAATACGAGGCATTTTATTTGTACAGATTAGCAGACTGCCGCAAAGCACGAGCCTGCAGAGAAGAAGAATCATCGCCTGATTTCATTCTAACAAGTAAAATTTCTGAATCATTTTGAGTGACTGAGCTATGACTGTGTTTCCAATTATGAATGACTGATTGCTCGAACTACATAATTACATAGATAGGAGGAAAAGTTACAGCACATTGTGGAAAATAAACACGCCACATGGAATGTCTGCGCACTGCGTCGCCAGTGATTCATAAGCCGCACTGCTAAAGGGACGGTGTAACAATGTGAAAAACACTGTAGTTGCTTCTTGTGACGTAGTGTGGTACAGAGAGTCGGGAATCGCCTGTTTGTTCTTCAGTTTGCAGAATTTGAAGGAGGGAAGTGAATGACCACAGTCTGAAGACCTACCTTCGCTTACGTATCTACCTCCTCCCCCCTCACTCCTTCAGCCCGTCACATTCCCAGAAAACAATTTATCCCTTAGTGCTGTTCTACTGTCCTTATTTTTTTAGATGAGGCACAACATTTAATATTTGTTGCTAACCCACTTCATTTAACATTACTTTTATACCATTAAAACCCTATTTTTAGCTGTACAAATATGTGTCGTCTGTTATTTCGGACCACGCAAAATCCACAGCTTAAATACATATTATGTAAATTGGAGGTGGAGGGGGAACAAAGGAAAGGAAAGTGAAGGAACTACTGATGGTAGATGCATCGCGACTTTATGCAGAAACTGAGGCGCCAAGTGAAAATGTACACCAGAGCAGAACTCGAACCCAGGACCTCCTGCTTGCTAGGCAGTTGCGTTAACCACAGACACATTATTAACCGAAAATGGACGCACCATCTTGGCACGGACCCTGGCTGACTCATGTTGCCACCTATCGCCACGTATTCGCAGTCCCGCCCACGTCCTCCATGCTCGCTAATTTGAGATACCCGCTGGAGGTCGAACATTCTTGTTGCCCATTGAGGTGAATCAGTTATGTGAATGCATGGTGTTTGTTCTTCCGGACAAGTCGGAAAGAACAGACCCCATGCTAAATCTGCAGCTGTGATATGTATTATGTAAATTGAATGTGGTTTGGTAAGAAAGGAAAGAAAAAGTAATTAAATAATGATATCTGCTTCATCGAGACTTTAGGCAGAATCAGCGACGACTAGTGAAAATGTGTCCTGGACCAGGACTCGAATTCAGGATCTCCTGCTTACGAGGCAGTCAGACACGCCCAAAAGAACAGACATCATGCATTCATATAATTGATTCCCTCGATGGATGATGAAGCCACAGCCCTCAGTGCAGATGCACGTTTACCATTTGAAACGTCCCCTTTGAACAATTATACACGACTGTGCTTAAAATGACACAATATTTTTAGCGCAACGCAATCTGACTTTCAGAAATCCCTACAAAAGAATGGCCCTGACTAACATTAACCTACGCATTTCACAAATCGCTTACCTCACAAAAATCTTGGTTACTCGAACTACTGCAATACAGCTAGCGCCACTACTGGCAGCTAAATAAAAGATTCAAACTAGTGAAGGCACTAACTACTGATAGGCATAGTTAGCAAATGAAAGATTTTAATAGAGAACAAACAATGTATTTACCTTAATAATGTTGAAAACTCATAATATACATAACAGATCATTGTATATCTTACAAATTTCCAAACTCCGCCATCTCTCTCCCCACATCCACCACTGCTGGCGGCTCACCTCCAACTGCGCAACGCTATGCGCTGTACACAGCCAGCTGCCTAACACTACAATGGCGAGTATTACAACAATGCAAAGCAGCCACAGACTGCACACAGCACAGCCAGTGATTTTCATACAGAGGTGGCGTTACCAATAAAAAAACCTAAACAGCCTACTTACATAGCCCCTATGCTCCCCACAAAAAAATTTACTAATTGTTTTGGGCACTGGGCAATACATATTTGTTAAAATTTTTCATAATCGTAATTACAATAACAAAGAAATCAAATGCACACACTTATTGATACAATGTTGGTCAAAAGCTAAAATTTTCTCACAGTCCATAAAGATAGTCCTGATCATTCATCATAATAGTAATTACAGTTTTTTTTTCACAAAGTCTCATTAGTAAAAGAAATTGCACACAGAAGTAGTGGATTTCCATGCAGTCTTGAAGAAGTAGTGTTGTCCTTCCAACGGAAAGACAGTGCTGACTCTTGACATGCTGACAGGTAATGGGCCACAACAGAGCAAACCCACAGCGGAGTCAATCGAAGTTTTGAAGAATATCGTTTGGTAGGTCATCACAGAGCAGACCCACTGCAGTCCTGGTAGAGATTACGGTATTGGTGGGCCACCAGAGGTGCAGACCCACTGCAGTCCTTGTAGAAATAATGGTACTGGTGGGTCATCAAAGATGCAGACCCACTGTAGTCCTTGTAGAGATGGCCAGCAGCCATCTGTTGCGACTGTGCAGGTGCACAATCACCATCGAAGAGTCTTGCGGACAATATAGCAAGTCCATAAACCACCACTTGTGCACTCACAATTTTTTTTTTTTTTTTGAAATGTCCTTAGAACCAGCAATGCTGTTATCCAGTCCCTTGCTGAATTATTAACACACATGCAAACACTAACAGTCCCTACTTCTCACATATTGTCCATATACTATGACCAACAGAAACGTGTGCAGTGAAATGTAACTTACAAGTTAGTAATTTGATGACCTGGTGTCAATTACAATTTTATAACATAAGAATACAGTTACAAAGGTACAAAATACATCATTAAAGAACATAACTGTACAGAGAACATTTGTAGTACAGGCTTTACAAAAGAATCGAAATAACATATACGTCAGTGTTACAGGAATTATGACATGAGTACATACATAAAAGATCAGAATAACTTTCGAAGCATCAACTTCACACATGAGCATTAAAACAAAACAGAATAAATAATGTCTAAACATCTTTACAAAGAAAATAACATAGTATTTGAAAAATTCTACAACATAAATCTTATTAGCTAAACACATAAAGACAGGAAAAAGACAAATACACAAGGGTACATAAACACATACCAGAATAACACAGGAGGAAAGGACAGGGTTTGTTTTCAGTGTAACATTTGGTACTGCAGTCCAACCCAAAACTTCATTCCATAGATCTTTCGTCTTATTTCAACATTTGTTTCCACCAAAAAAATCCTATCCAAGCATGCTTTCTGTATTTATATGTTCACATATTTCTTACCTCATTATTTATTTTCAGGAAAATCCTACCTATGCCGGCTTTCTTTACGTTTTTCGTATAACTTCTCAATGTATTCTTTCCCTATTGTTCATAGTCAGTTTCTTATATAGTCTACCCCTCTTAAGCTAACTTAAATCTACTGAGCTCAGATATATATACCAAGAGACGAGGCAATGCAGCAGTACAAAAGAATTAACACAAACAGCAATGATCAAAAATACAAATGGCGAAGCAAGCTGCATAAATTACAACTAATATAAGGCAATGAGCAGCAAACAAGAAAAATAAATCAGTAGTAAACAAATTAAAATTCAGTAGCACTATGCCTGGCAAACAGCAGCTTATATCTAAACATGACATAGCTCAAGCAGAAAAAATATTACACTAAAAATGGCCATGTCTAATACCTATGTCACATCTTAACACTAGAGTGATGCATCACGAGAACTTACACTAGCAGATAAGTTACCAAATCGTAAAGAAATTATTTATGCAATTCCTGTGAAGGGAAATGTCTATTTATGTGCCCTCGTTTTCTTGGAAGTAGATCATAAATTTCTTATTGACTGGATCTGTAGGCATAAAATAACTATATTAGTACATATGTTAAATTTTATTTTAACCAATGCTGCAGTGCAGCTAGAAACTAGATATTAAAGAAAATGAGCAAATATGTACAAAGGACGGCATGAAACATCATTCATTAGCCATATGGCATTTCATAAGTTAGTAGCTCTCAACTCTCATAGAAAGACACTTGTCATTATCAGGTTTGCGGATGTAAGAAATTTCCCATCAATTCATAAGCAGCCGGCCGAAGTGGCCGTGCGGTTAAAGGCGCTGCAGTCTGGAACCACAAGACCTCTACGGTCGCAGGTTCGAATCCTGCCTCGGGCATGGATGTTTGTGATGTCCTTAGGTTAGTTAGGTTTAACTAGTTCTAAGTTCTAGGGGACTAATGACCTCAGCAGTTGAGTCCCATAGTGCTCAGAGCCATTTTGAACCAATTCATAAGCATTTCAGTAAGTAGCACAAAATACGAGTAATCATATGTTTCCAAGTAATGAGCGTGTCGTATTTGCGATGCTTTCTACAAAGGAATGTCAATAGCGAGGTTAATGGCCTCTTTTTTTCTCCACCTAATGACTGTTTCTCCAGGTGGCTGGCACAGGTGGCCACTCAAGACGCATTACGTCAAGGTCACTTACCTTTCTTAACGAAATATTTACGACAGCAGTTTCTGCTACAGTGACAGTCTCATATAAAAATATTTTAACAGGTTGAGAATTTGCATTACAAATGTGTAGAAAATAAAATCCTATAAATATAACAGTGTCCAAAAAATTTTCGGCGACATTCTGATACATTCACGCATATACACACATTTCATAACTCTTAAAGTACGATTCTTGGTTTCCAACATCCTTTTCATAAAACAGAGTCCCTAACCACTACTCCTTATTCCTTACCTTATTACACATGTACATATTCGTCGACACGTCAATCTTGCGCCGACACTTCAATATTTCATCATAATTAATATGTAGCATAATCAGATTCCTCATATAGCATCAGCTTATTGATCATAAACATACCTCAACAGCATAATACACATCGTCGTCGTAAAAATAACATCATAACACCTCAGTCAAATCTCAAAATAGTCGTAGCTTCCTCCAATAATTAAAAAAAATTCTCTGCTCATGTCAAAAGTGTCATCTGCCTCAAACTTACTTTAAAATCATGATCCCATACCAAATACATCATTCAAAGTTCTCATAGTATCACAATGGTTCCGAAATAATATGAACATTTCACAAAGTACAGACAAAATACAATTTCATAAGTGTGAAGTTATCCAACTGTGTAATTGCGTAAAGATGTCACTGACATAAAAAAAATGTTTGTCTCTCTCAGTTAAATGATCAGATAGCTGTGTAATTCTGTTACAGAAATATGGTACCGATGTGTAAAGTTGTATAAGCAAATACCATATTAGCTAGGGCTCCTTGTGCTTGCCAAACACATGGTACACAAAGTAAGCGTGTACCCCCCTGAGGATTAATGTAATTATACCCTCAGGTGTTACAGATTACAGCAACGGAATGAAATGTATCACGGAAAACCTTTGTATCATTGTACTTCAAATATCTTTAAAAATGCATGTTTTAAGTGCGAAATTAATCACTCAAATACGTGTCCTGTAGCGCTAAATGTGTGTCTTGCTGTAAGATAATCTCTGTGGAAGTGTCGTAGTTATCGTCCTCCGAAAACTAAGTTCTGCAGAAGTCAATGTACTTACCTCATCATAAACGAAAGTGAAAATCTTTGCGTATAGATATCGTAGTTATTACGCTTATTGTTGTGATGAAGAAAGTACTGTACTCTAACATATTGTTGTGCTACGGAAAAGGCTGTCTCATTGTAGTTATACCACAAAAGTTACTACTAAAACATGTTTTACTTTCCAGAATAATGCAGAAAAACTGTGCAGATATAAAACAGAAACACCGTAAAAGCAACATTGTAAATTGTCACTCATTAGTAGCATCGTGATAAAACCGTGTAGTTGTCAGATAAACTAACCACTGTGTCGTCTGGTATCTCACAGAAAGTACTTTAAATCCAGATTGTATTTTCAAGTAAACCAAAATGTTGCATTAAAATCTCATTAGCAGTACCAGTATATGTTCTAAGTATGTAAGCCTTATAGTCGTTACGTAATCGTGCAACTAACAAGCAAGAATGTACACACACAATAACACTGTGACGTTTGTTCACTATAACAATGCATTCGTAGTTTCTGTTTCAATAAGTTCTCGTGGTTCTTGACTGGATGTTTAACTTCAAACATTGTTGCATGTTTACAGTTTCTTAAGTCTGACAAAGCATACTAGAAATGTGAAGTGAAAGTTTTATGGCAAAGACAAAGTTAAAAAGCAGATTATCTTTCAATAAACGGTTTTACATGTGAAATGTGGTGTAAACCTTTACTCTTCGGTCTAGCGGTTCTGGCGCTGCAGTCCGGAACCGCGGGACTGCTACGGTCGCAGGTTCGAATCCTGCCTCGGGCATGGGTGTGTGTGATGTCCTTAGGTTAGTTAGGTTTAAGTAGTTCTAAGTTCTAGGGGACTTATGACCTAAGATGTTGAGTCCCATAGTGCTCAGAGCCTTTACTCTTCCTAGTACGCAGACTAGTTTTATGGCAAAGACAAAGTTAAAAAGCAGATTATCTTTCAATAAACGGTTTTACATGTGAAATGTGGTGTAAACCTTTACTCTTCCTAGTACACAGACTTTCAACTGAAAAGCAATTGTCATGTTTTATACGTCGGTAAGGAATGCCAAATCTTTTCTCAAGGTTAGAGTCTGTGTTATTTTTCTCTGAGCCAGCCGGCGCACGTGGGTGCCTGCGGTGCGACTCATTGTCTGTCTCTTTGTTGGCGCGCGCCGTTATTGGGATTAGGAGACCGAACTTCTACAAATTCGCCTTGACGAGAAGGCCCTGCCCTGTTTGAAGCTCGCCAGTTCTGATGCAATTCAGCTCTGTCGTTACGATCACATCGTCTGTCGTCATGTCGGTAGATTCCATAGTTTCTTCCTTGTCCGTCACGTGGTGGAGAATTTCTTCCTGAATCGTAACTGCGCGCTGAACTGTTGTGTCTGAAGTTATTCTGTCTCCCTTGATAATAATTGTTTTGGTTCCCATATTGTCTGTTTCTAAGGTAATCTCTGTCATATTCATTACTACGGAAATGCGATCTTTCTCTGTAAGTATTGTTACTCTGCCAGTGGTTGTCATATGGGTGGTGTCTGTTTTTTCACGATTTGCGTTGTAAGAATAGCCTTGTCGTGTCCAGTTATTATTTCTGTCGTCACGGAATTGTGACGGATGTGACCTGTAGTGATTGTTTTCCTGTTTTCGCATCCCGCGACTGTCTGTGTCAGTTTCTAATTCTTGTAAGAGTCCCTGAAATGCTTCAATGTCGTCTTTGCAACGTCCTGCCAAAATAATATGTCGTGAATGTTCAGGCAATTTGATTAAGCAAATGTGGATGAGTTCTGAGAGGCTGTATGGGTTTGAAAGATACTGATTCTTGTGCAACATGTCTTCAAAATATTTCACAAGACTGGAGAATTCAGATTGTTCGAAATGTTTCATCATTATGATGCTATGTTTTACTCGGTCTTGTGTAGCTTGAGACCAATATGCTGAGAGGAAGGCACGATAAAAATCTCTTTCACTGTGACAATCGTGAATGACCGATCGCATTCTTACAGCTGGTTCATTCTCCAAGTAGCCACACATAAATTCTAACCTGTGCTCCAATGACCAGTTGGGAGGAAAACAATGAGAGAACTGATGGAGCCCCGCTTGTGGATGAATGTCGTTGGCAGAATTCTTAAACGTTTTGAATTTACGTGTAGTAATGAACAGCTTATAGTCAAAATCATCGTGTCGGCGAATAGCATATCGGTCATTGTTACGTCGTTTCGGCGGTTCCATTTCAAAATTCGGTGCACCTTGCCAATTTCTTTCATAGTTTCCGCAATGCCCTGTGTTATTATTTTGTGGCTTTTCCGTATTTCTATGTCCCTCTTCCCGTATTCGGGCGCGAGTGTCCTCTGAAATACGTAACTCTTGTATTACCTGTGTCAGCTGATCTTGTACTTCCCGGATTTCTCTTTGGTGTTGCGTATTTATTTGATTCTGATTTTGTTTGAATTTCCTAATTTGTTCGCACTCTTCTGTGTCATTAAAGACTGCCGGTCTTGTGTCATTGAGATCATCATCTACCTTGTAGATAAGTTAGTGAACTGATCCGAAAGTTCGGCTACTTTCTCCGATAGTGTACTTATTTCCTCAGTGTGTTTTTCTGAACCAAGTTTCAGAGTATTTACTGTGTCCTTTAAATTTTCCTGAGTTTTTGCAAGTTGCGTAACCGAATCGGTAGATGCAACTGAGTCAATTTTAGCTTGCAAAGTGTCGTGATTTTCATGAACAATGGTTTGCAGTTCTTTTATGGCTGCTTCGTGATTCTGTAATGCATTTTCATGCCGCGAAAAAATAGGTTGAAAATGCTCACAAATTTGTGTTTTTACTTCATTACAGACTTTTTGACATTTCGATTCGATGTTATGTAACTCAGTAGTTAAATCTTCACGTGTTTGTTCAAGCTTATGTTCCACTGAGTCTAACTTTTGAAGCTTTTGTTCCATTGCGTCTAATTGTTGCTGTGTTTGTCTCTGGTGTTGTTCCATTGTGTCTAACTTTTGAAGATTTTGTTCCATTGTGTCTAACTTTCCAAGCTTTTGTCCCATTTGTTGCATTAATTGTAATAACAATGCACTGGTGTCTGGAACATGTTCCTCAGTGCTTTTCGGCAGTGAATTTGCACCGGCAACATTCACATTTTGACAAGCGGAAAATGTGTCTTGACTCATTTGAGAAAACGGTGAGAACCCAAAACCTGAGTCTACAATATTTGCAAAATTGTGTCCTGTCATTCCCGATTCCTGAGGCGGGCTGTTGCCGACCGACCGATCGATAATGCTTCCCTGCTCACTAATTGTTTCACTGTCTACGCCATTGTTTGCCGCCCGCTCCATTTCCCTATGCACAATTACCAAATTACTACTTTGATCATTAGTTAATTCATTACTCGGTGGCGCTAACACACTTCTTTCATTTTCACTGTCATTTCTCAGTTTACTTTGGAGCCTAGTATTACGTTTATCACACGCCATTATTGTCACAATATTTTACACGACAACACAGAAAAGCATAATTTGAAGAGCAAAATAAAATAACATAGCAATGGAAATAATGTCTACTTAATTGCAAGCGCAGCTGCGAAATACTTGGTGCAAATCTACATGCATGCCACAACTGTTTTACTGTTCAACAATGAAAAACTACAACTACAATGGAAATTCTCTCTATAATTACGCGCTGGCAATAAACAGAAGCTACACTAATTACACAAACTAAAAGAAATAAATCAGAAGATTCCAGTGAGTTATCCTCGGCTAAGGGTCGACATATGAAATGTCCCCTTTGAACATTCATATACGGCTGTGCTTAAAATGACACAATATTTTTAGCGCAACGCAATCTGACTTTCAGAAATCCGTACAAAAGAATGGCCCTGACTAACATTAACCTATGCATTTCACAAATCGCTTACCTCACAAAAATCTTGGTTACTCGAACTACTGCAATACAGCTAGCGCCACTACTGGCAGCTAAATAAAAGATTCAAACTAGTGAAGGCACTAACTACTGATAGGCATAGTTAGCAAATGAAAGATTTTAATAGAGAACAAACAATGTATTTACCTTAATAATGTTGAAAACTCATAATATACATAACAGATCATTGTATATCTTACAAATTTCCAAACTCCGCCGTCTCTCTCCCCACATCCACCACTGCTGGCGGCTCACCTCCAACTGCGCAACGCTACGCGCTGTACACAGCCAGCTGCCTAACACTACAACGGCGAGTATTACAACAATGCAAAGCAGCCACAGACTGCACACAGCACAGCCAGTGATTTTCATACAGAGGTGGCGTTACCAATAAAAAAACCTAAACAGCCTACTTACACATTTACAAAATGGTTCAAATGGCTCTGAGCACTATGGGACTTAACATCTGAGGTCATCAGTCCCCTAGAACTTAGAACAACTTAAACCTAACTAACCTAAGGACATCACACACATCCATGCCCGAGACAGGATTCGAACCTGCGACCGTAGCAGTCGCGCGGTTCCGGTCAAGCGCATAGAACCACTTGACCACCCCGGCCGACTTACCATTTACGTTTAACCTCCAGTGTATGATTCAGGTCAAAGCCCACTAATTAGGCATGAAATACTAAAAACTGCAGTGCCCGTGTTATTCTAATGTACTTTGCAAGTCCTTCAGACATGCATTGCTAAAAAAAAAAAAAAAAAAAAAAAAGTCTGGGTGCTAGTAGGACTCGAGCACTGACTTAATTACGTATATAGACAGTTCGTCCATTCCAGGAATCGAGGGTTTCGACTATTTTTGCCTGTTATCGACACTGATGTTACCAAGATATCGGTCCCAGGGTGTCCAAGACTTTCGAGGATGTTTTAATTTCAACTTTTAAGTCGGATGACAAACAACAAATGACATATTCTTTTCGAGTTACATAATTCCAGATTAACAATTTTCGTATTTTTTTCTTTCACGTGGGCCATGGAACTTTGCGTCTTGCCAGATTTCATGATTCTAGGTCAACGGAAAGGGCCTTACAGCTTTTGATGAGTGAGATTTCGAGTGCCAAAATATGTGACATACATGGCCGTATCTTTTGACTGAATTGACGTAGCACCTTAAAATTTTTACACCGCTGAGGGACCGTAGACCTTAATATGTGAGATAAATTTGAACTTGATACTTGTGCTCGTCCCGAAGAAGAAGTGTTATTAACAGTCGGACAGACAGCAGACAGACGGACGGCAAAGCGATTCTATAAAGGTTCCGTTTTTACATATCGTGGCACGGAACCCTGAAAATGTGTCCTCGTGTCACAATGCACCTGAAAGATGGTAGTCTTAAAACTCTCTGAGGTAACCTTTTTTGACTTCCCTATATTTGCTTCTACACGCAGCATATATTTACCCTCGCAGAAACAAGACAGGAAGATGCTTACCGTATCTGTGTGATTTGTTGGTTGATGGATTTGGGGGAGGGGACCAAACAGCGAGCTCATCCATCCCGTCGCATTTAGGGAAGGATGGGATAGGAAATCGGCCGTGCCCTTTCAGAGGAACCATTCCCGGCATTTGCCTGAAACGATTTAGAGAAATCACGGAGGCCGGACGCGGGATTGAACCGTCGTCCTCCCGAATGCGCGTCCAGTGTGCTAACCACTGCGCCATCTCGCTCTCTCTGTTATCTGTGTCAGTGAGTGTGTGTGTGTGTGTGTTACAATAGCAGCATTAGAAGCACTTTTCCCAGATGCATCAGTTACTTCCTATCACTGTCTTTTAACGCAATAACTTAATTAAGGCGCATATTCAATGCAACCTTCCAACAAAACTCTTCACTTGAATAATGGTTTTGCTGGATAGTAACGTCGAGTTTTGACCCTTTGTGAATAGGAGCTGAGATAATCACATTATTTGGCCGGCGCTACATTGATAAAAATAGTTGAATAGCAATAGCTGCTTACGTGATTACGCTCGTTCGCAAGAAAAACGCTATAGCACAGCTTCCCGCTGTTCTGAACCAATTTACTGGATATTTAAACGTTAATCTCATTCGGTACTGTATTTTCACTATAAAAGTCTGTTTTCATCTGCACGTGTGGTAGATTATGAACCAGTCTTGTGTAGGAAAAATGGTTCAAATGGCTCTGAGCACTATGGGACTTAACTGCTGTGGTCATCAGTCCCCTAGAACTTAGAACTAGTTAAACCTAACTAACCTAAGGACATCACACACAGCCATGCCCGAGGCAGGATTCTAACCTGCGACCGTAGCAGTCGCGCGGTTCCGGACTGAGCGCCTAGAACCGCTAGACCACTGCGGCCGGCTTGTGTAGGATTAAGATGTATTCTTACAGTAATTATTTATCAGCTGAGACTGATAGAATTCAGTGGTGATCGTGCTTCGAAAGACATTCACTGTTACATTAAAATAGAGAGACAGCAGCATGTTGAATACGCTGAATACTAACTAGCAAAGACGACATGAATGAAGTGCCATAATTACTAAATGATTGCTAGAATGAATACTGCAACGGAGATAAGCAGACGAAGCGAGTAAATAAGAATTAGTACAATCAAAGAGAATCTTTGGGGGTTTGAGCAGCGGCGCTTCCTTATTTGTTTATGTATAATATTTGAATACGAAGTCCCATTGATAACGACATTACTAATAGCGAAAATGCTCTGATTAGGCGGGAGCTGGAGGAATAAACGTAATGTAGCGAAATAGTACGAACCCTCTACAACTCGTCTGTGCGCCTGTCCGTCGCCGTTTTGTGACGTAGCTTGGCGAGAAGAGTGCTATTTGGAGAAGGAAACAACCGTGGAAGCGGTATTTCGTGACATAACGGTTGTAACGTCATCACAGTAGGTACAATTCTATATCGACAACAAATGTAGTCACTGTGGTGTGACACAGAAGCAAGTTTCACGCTCTCTCTGCAGTGATGGCATGTACTGTCATGTTTTTCAGTGCGCGCTCTTTTTAACTGTGACACCCTGCACACTGCACAGTGAGCAAGTCTGAACTCGCTTTTCTCTCTCTCTCTCTCTCTCTGACACACACACACACACACACACACACACACACACTGCCCCCCCGCCCCCCCCCCCCCCCAACCGATCCTACGCCGTCCCCACGCGGCAGCAACGCAATGCCGCTACACTCGCGGTGTTGCATGCCGCGCATCCTAGCGGCGAGTTGACAAAACTACTCGTGAACTCCAGTTTCTTTAGCGATTTCTCTGCGTAATAACTGATAACGAGAGCACAGTCAATGCTGAAATAAGGCACGATGGCTTACGGGAGCGACTACAAATGGAAGATGCCTTTACGGTGGCTCGCATCAGCCACCGCGCTTTATGCCAGCTTGGAAGGCGCGAATTAATATGTCAACCCTATGGATGTAAAATTCGAATATCTTCGTACTTGTTTCCTGTGTAGACCGGTAAATATAAATTTGACCCGTCTCTGTCATCCTTCAACATCACCATGTTTAAGCTACTTTTGCTTTACGCTTTTTCTAATACTGGTACTCCTTGATGTGTTCACTTTTTCTCAACTCTTGTGCTGTCTTATTTTTTTATTTTTTCCCTACGTTATCCCACTCATTTCCTAACAGGACATCAGTTTCTTCCAACAGAGTCATCCTTTTGCAAATAATATCGTCTCCAATATTTCACACATCCCAATCCCTACCCACAGTTGCCAGGAGCCGCTATCATACGACCCTCATTCTGAAGAAAAAGCACATCAAATCACTGTCGTTTTCTCAAAAAAAAAATGGTTCAAATGGCTCTGAGCACTATGGGACTCAACTGCTGTGGTCATAAGTCCCCTAGAACTTAGAACTACTTAAACCTAACTAACCTAAGGACAGCACACAACACCCAGCCATCACGAGGCAGAGAAAATCCCTGACCCCGCCGGGAATCGAACCCGGGAACCCGGGCGTGGGAAGCGAGAACGCTACCGCACGACCACGAGATGCGGGCACTGTCGTTTTCTCAAAAAATAAAAAAATAAAAAAACTTCTTAAATGATTTTGTATTAATCTAGAAATTTCATATGATCCAGTGTCATTTTTTTCTGTTGCCATCCTGCCTCAAGTACACATATGTGGACTGTAATTGAGTGTTTCATAACAAAAATTCTTACGTACTGGGGACTGTTTTGTCTTGGAAAGCTTACAACTTCTTAATCTTGGGTAATGTGTTCTGTTTTCCTTTTTTTCTTTACTTATGTTCAGGTCTTCTAGATCTTCATACACTTACTTAAGCCAATGAAGTTTCAATTTTTTAAATGTACAATTTTTTGTCTGCTGTTTGGATTCGTTATTTGGGCGTGCCTCTAGAATTAACGTACTTGTGCTAACTGCACTTATTAATTTTTTTCTACAATATTGTGGTATTCTGTGCTATTTCTTACTTTAAATTTTTTTCTGTTTTCAGTTTTTTCTTTATTCAAGTCAAATTCCTAGTAGATCTTCATAAATTTAAAAAAAATGATCATACTTTCTAATTTTTCAGCGTGTACAATTTCTATTGTTAGTTTGCTCAGACTCATTCTTTGCATGTCTTACTTTCATATATTTGTAGACTAAAAGTGCAAAATGGGTAAGCAGGGATGGCTAGGGGAGAAATGTAAGGATGTAGAGCCATATATCACTAGGGGTAAGATACTGTCTACAGGAAAATTAAGGAGACCTTTGGAGAAAAGAGAACCACATGTATGAAAATCAAGAGCTCAGGTGGAAAACCAGTTCTAAGCAAATAAGGGAAAGCGGAAAGGTGGAAGGAGTACATAGAAGGTCTACACAAGAGCGATATACTGGAGGGCAATATTATGGAAATCCTATGCTGAAATTTTTTCGCCTCTTCAGGATGCTCTTCTCCTCTCCAGCTTCAAAATTGTAGAAGGGCTCTCCACGAACTAGACAAATCTTGTTTTTGCGTTTCGTGAAAACGATTTTCTTGTCTTAATGAATCTGGAAATGCCAGTTAACAGTCACTTTCACTAAGCCTTCCGAATGTCGTAACAATTAGTGTCAGCGCAATTTTCATTGCATAATATTGCTTTAATAACTCTTTTTAACTTCTTACCTTTCTGTTTTGGAACATTTGTTTTCCACTGATTAGGACGCCGCTTTCTTTTCCGGGAGGGACAGTCACCCTTGATCTCGTTCTGGTCATTTTCAGCTACTGCTTTGGGTTAGATTTCTTGTAGAATTCCTACTATTTCACTACTCCCACTTCGTTTGTACCATCTTCTGGATTTAAACCGTCCACAAAATCACTCATGTTCTCTAAAACACTCGTGCAAATACGCCACACACATCCTGCTGATCTGATGAACTTTGCTTTCTGGTCTACGTTTCGACAACGCATCAGCAGCGATAGCTTCACTGTTGCATATGCATTTGCTACAGCGCAGTCAAACCTAACTATGAATAAGAAAAATAATCAGGCTATATATCGACGTTTCTGTTAAATAAGGTACTTTTATTAGTAGTTCTTTCTTCCGTACTTGGTTGATTGTGGTGAGTCCCCAAACCATCGAAATATTTCGTTTTGGTGGCCACCCTCGAACCCCACGACAGGGTGACTGATTTCGGTGCGTGTTTCCATCCAACCGCCGTAACTCCCGCTATCTGCTACGCGGCTACTGCTGGAATACAAACTATAACCTCTGTAATAAGGCAAAATGTCATTGAAGTAATAGTGACTGGCGCACCTGCCATGGATACTCATCGAAATCAACCCAGTCGTGAGAGGCAAGGGGACTTACGACATCAAGCTTCCCACTGGGAACAGAAAACTATTACAAATTGGTTCAAATGGCCCTGAGCACTATGCGACTTAACATCAGAGGTCATCAGTCCCCTAGAACTTAGAACTACTTAAACCTAACTAACCTAAGGACATCACACACATCCATGCCCGAGGTAGGATTCGAGCCTGCGACTGTAGCGGTCGCGTGGTTCCAGACTGAAGCGCTTAGAACCGCTCGGCCACACCGGACGGCAAAACTATTACACCCGCGTCGTGTTTCTTGGTTCGAACTAAACATACACTACTGCCCATTAAAATTACTATACCACGAAGATGACGTGCTGCAGACGCGAAATTTAACCGACAGGAAGAAGATGCTGTGATATGCAAATGATTAGCTTTTCGGAGCATTCACACAAGGTTGGCGCTGGTGGCGACACCTACAACGTGCTGACATTAGGAAAGTTCCCAACCGATTTCTCATACACAAACAGCAGTTGACCGGCGTTGCCTGGTGAAACGTTGTTGTGATGCCTCGTGTAAGGAGGAGAAATGCGTACCATCACGTTTCCGACTTTGATAAAGGTCGGATTGTAGCCTTGCTGCTCGTGTTGGTCGAGATCCAATGACTGTTAGCAGAATGTGGAATCGGTGGGTTCAGGAGGGTAATACGGAACGCCATCATGGATCCCAACGGCCTCGTATTACTAGCAGTCGAGATGACAGGCATCTTATCCGCATGGCTGTAACGGATCGTGCAGCCACGTCTCGATCCCTGAGTCAACAGATGGGGACGTTTGCAAGACAACAACCATCTGCACGAACAGTTCGACGGCGTTTGCAGCAGCATGGACTAACAGGTCGGAGACCATGGCTGCGGTTACCCTTGACGCTGCATCACAGACAGGAGCGCCTGCGATGGTGTACTCAACGACGAACCTGGGTACACGAATGGGAAAACGTCATTTTATCGGATGAATCCAGGTTCTGTTTACAGTATCATGATGGTCGCATCCGTGTTTTGCGACATCGTGCTGAACGCACATTGGAAGCGTGTATTCGTCAGCGCCATAGTGTCGTATCACCCGGCGTGATGGTATGGGGTGCCATTGGTTACACGTCTCGGTTACGTCTTGTTCGCATTGACGGCACTTCGAACAGTGGACGTTACATTTCAGATGTGTTACGACCCGTGGCTCTACCCTTCATTCGATCCCTGCAAAACCCTACATTTCAGCAGGATAATGCACGACAGCATGTTGCAGGTCCTGTACGGGCCTTTCTGGATACAGAAAATGTTCGACTGCTGCCCTGGCCAGCACATTCTCCAGATCTCTCACCAATTGAGAACGTCTGGTCAATGGTGATCGAGCAACTGGCTCGTGACAATACGCCAGTCACTATTCGTGATGAACTGTGGTATCGTGTTGAAGCTGCAATGGCAGCTGTACCTGTACAAGCCATCCAAGCTCTGTCTGACTTAATGCCCAGTCGTATCAAGGCCATTATTACGACCAGAGGTGGTTGTTCTGGGTACTGTTTTCTCAGGATCTATGCACCCAAATTGCGTGAAAATGTAATGACATGTCAGTTTTAGTATAATATATTTTTCCAATGAATACCCGTTTATCATCTGCATTTCTTCTTGGTGTAACAATTTTAATGGCCAGTAGTGTAGTTTCTAACCAGACATTGAATCGGCTAAACATACTGCACTGTACAATCAAATTTGCAGCACTAAAGTACATTTCGAACATAGATATCAACCGTTAGGACCCAAAGGTTTACAGTTACATCGTAAATGAATTGGAGAATGAAATGTGTCGGTTCTTAATTGTAGAAAGAGGCACACTTGATAATTGACAATTACAGCGCTATCTAACACGTATAGGGAACAGTGTCTTAGTAAACCGTACGTATTTTTTTGTCTTAGAATCCGAATATACATTAAAATGGGGAGGGGGAGAGGAGGGGAGGGGGTTCCCATTTGAAAATCAGAAGTTGATCCTGCCCACATTGGAGGGGCGGTTAGGAGGTGGGCAATTGTAGTACAGACAGATGTCCCCTTTGCTAATATTAACTTTTTACCTAGAATTATTTTTTCTTACGATGTCCCGTTTTTGAAATATTTAGTTTTCTCAAGTTGAAAAAAACATCCTGTATATAAACTGAAGTCCCGCACCCAGTTGTGTTTGTATGCTCGGTCTAGTCTCAGGAACTACTAGAAGGATCTTCATCTGATTTTGATTAATGAACAGAGTTATTGTGGAGGAAGGTTCGTTTGCGTAATTTATAAACATATCGTGGAAACCGGCTGAACAATAATGAGTAAACTTCTGCCACCTCTGTGAAAACGATACCATTGCCATTTAGGAGTACAGCAGGTGCAAGTCTAGAAAGCAGCGAACCTTGAGCAGAATCGAGTCGGACTGGTGGTCTTGACCATGCCTGAAAACCGAAATGTCGCGGAATCGATTCCCTGTGGGACCACGGATTGTTCACTGCCTTTTACCCTTGCCTTCGCCTATCAATGGTGTGTACCGACATTACAATGTGCAAACGTTGCAGAAACGTATGGCCAAAGCATCCGACACAATCTGGGAGCAGCCAGTCGTGTTTGAAAAAGTCCGTGATTCACTAAGAAGAAGAGCTGAAGGATGAATGTGTTAGGATGCTGCGTGGTAATCACATACAACACTGCCTCTAATGTCTACTTCTATGTAGCAGACACATGGGAATAAGAGGACACATTTTCCCATATCTAAGTAGGTACTAGTTTCCAGACATATTATTTGAAACGTCCCCTTAGAAAAATTTATACATGACTTTGCTTAAACTGACACACAATATTTTTAGCGCAACGCAATCTGACTTTCAATAATCCCTACAAAAGAATGGCCCTGACTAACATTAACCTATACCTTTCACAAATCACTTACCTCACAAAAATCTTCGTTACTCGAACTACTGCAATACAGCGAGCGCCACTACTGCCAGCTAAATAAAAGATTCAAACTACGGAAGGCACTAACTACTGATAGGCATAGTTAGCAAATGAAAGATTTTAATAGAGAACAAACAATGTATTTACCTTAATAGTGTTGAAAAATCATAATATACATAGCAGTTCATGACATCCAGTCTTACAAATTTCAAATGTCCGCCATTTCTCTCCCCACATCCACCACTGCTGGCGGCTCACCTCCAACTGCGCAACGCTATGCGCTGTTAACATCCAGCTGCCCAACACTACAATGGCAGACAACAATGCAAACTAGCCACAGACTGCACACAGCACAGCCAGTGATTTTGATACAGAGCGCTACGTGGCGTTACCAATAAGAAAACCTAAACACCCTATTACATATTTTAAGAACTTTGCTTCTAGTTTTGACCAGTACTACCTCCTATAGAAATACGAGTATGTGAAACTTTCATTTTGTGCATCAAATACTTCACTATCTATTTTTAAATAATTTCGATAGTCGTATCGGTAGTAGTCACGCAGCTCATTAACCAGAGGAGTGTGATTGTGACGGTACCTGTGCCGTTTGACGTAGGAACCACGTTTTCTTCGATTCATGTTCGTGGGGGTGCATCTACATCTACATCATACTCCGCAAGGCACCTAATGGTGTGTGGCGGAGGGTACTTCCGGTACCAGTATCTGATCCCTCCAACCCTGTTCCACTCGCGAATAGTGCGTGGGAGGAATGATTGTCGGTAAGCCTCTGTGTTGGCTCTAGTTTCTCAAATTTTCTCCTCGTGGTCAATACGCGAGATGTGTGTGGGGGAGGGGGGGGGGGAAGTAATATGTTGTCTGACTCCTCCTGAAAAGTGCTGTCCCGAAATTTCAGTAGTAATTTCACATATGAGCATTGAAACAGAACAGAATTAATAATGTCTTAACATCTTTACAAAGTAAATAACATATTATTAGTGCAAATTATATTTGAGGATAACAGTATTCCTCATCATAATGAATGTGGCTTAGTATTAGAAGAGAAAAAATTTTATGAAACAGTACACAGAGACAGGAAGAAAACAAATACACAAGGGTACACAAACACATAGTGGGATAACACAAGGAAAGGACAGGGTTTGTTTTACTGCAGTATTTTGCAAACAAAACTTTCTTTACTTCTCGGAGATCTCCCTTCGTTCTTCATTATTTCCAAAAAGTCCTATCTATACCTGCTTTCTGTACTTTTCTCGCATAACCTCTCAGTGAATTTCTTCAAATTCATCGGAACTCATTTTCTTATATAGTCTACCCCCTCTTAAGCTAACTTAAATCTACTGAGCTCAGATGCTAAACTAAGGGACGAGGCAATGCAGCAGCATAAAACAATTAATACAAACAGCAATGAAAAAAAATGGAAATTGTCAAAGCAAGCTGCAGTAAATCTAAATTACCGAGCAATGCAACATTACAACTAATATGAGCCAATGTGCAGCAACAAGAAAAATAAATCAGTAGTAAAACTAGCTTAACAGAGTAATACAAAGTGAAATTTAGTAGCACTATGCCTGGCAAACAGCAGCAGCAAATGTAATAACTTATATCTAAACATGACAACGCTCAAGCAAAAAAAATATTGCACTAAAGATGGCCATGTCTAATACCTATGTCACATCTTAACACTAGAGTGATGCATCACAATTTATTCTACAAAAGAAATTACCAAGTACTTGAAAAGAAAATTATATATGCAGTTACTGTTATTAGTCCCTTCTTATTGTTCTTTCCATTCCAAGAGCTCCTTTTTCGAAGAATGTGGATCATAAAGTAATTATTTAATAGATCTGTTGACAGAAAGTGTTCATATTAGCAAATGCATTTAATTTTATTTTATAAAATCAATGCTGCAACACAGCTGGAAACCAGATATCAAATGAAATAAGCAATTACGCAAACCAAAGCATAAAAACATCATTCAACAGCTATGTGGCATTTCATAAGTCAGTATAAATTCTCTCAACTCTTGTAGAAAGACACTTGTCATAATCAGGTGTGCAGATGTAAGTATCTTTCCAAGTAATGAGCGTGTCGTATTTGCGATGCTTTCTAGAAAGGAATGTCAATAGCTAGGTTAGTGGCCTCTCCCTTTTTTTTTCACCTGTGCCTCTGAAAGGCACACACTGATGGCTTTTTTCCAGGCGACTGTCACGCAGCTGTGTGCTTACAGTGACCTACCTTCCTTACTGAAATATTTACGACACCAGTTTCCGCTAGAGTGACAGTTTGATACAAATAAAATTTCACAGGTCGAAATATTTGCGTTACAAATCTGTAGAAACAAAATCCTATAAATATAACAGTGTCCAAAAAATTTTCGACAGCATTGTAATACATTCACGCATGTACACACATTTCATAATTCTTAAAGTACGATTCTTGGTTTCCAACCTCCTTTTTCACAAGTCAGAGTCCCTAACCACTACTCATTATTCCTTACCTTATTACACATATACATATTAGTCGACACTTCTTCAATATTTCATCATAATAAATACGTAGCATAATCAAATTCCTCATATAGCATCAGCTTATTGATCATAAACATACCTCAATAGCATAATACACATCGTCGTTGTAAAAATAACATCAAAACACCTCAGTCAAATCTCAAAAACGTCGTAGCTTTCTGCAATAATTTCAAAACCTAAAAAAATTCTCTGCTCATTTAAATAGTGTCATCTACGTCAAACGCACTTTAAAAATCATGATCCCATATCAAATATATCATTCAAAGCCCTCATAGTATCACAATGGTTCTGAAAAAATATGAAGAGTTCACAAAGTACAGACAAAATACAATTTCATAAGTGTGAAGATATCCAACAGTGTAATTACGTAAACATCTGCCACTGATGTAGTAAAATAAATGTTTGATACCATATTAGCTAGGGCTCCTTGTGCTTGCCAAACACATGGTACACAAGGTAAGCGTGTACCCCCCTGAGGATTAATGTAATTATACCCTCAGGTGTTACAGATTACAGCAATGGAATGAAATGTATCACGGAAAACTTTCTTTGTAATTCAAAAATCTTTAAAAATAAATGTTTGGAGTATAAAATTAATCACTCAAATACGTGTCCTGCAGCGCTAAACTGTGCTCTTGTTGTAAGATAATCTCTGTGGAAGTGTTGTAGTTATCGTCCTCCGAAAGCTAAGTTCCGCAAAAGTCAATGTACTTACCTCATGATAAACAAAAGTGAAATGCTTTGCGTATACATATCGTAGTTATTACGTACATTACCGTGATCAAGAAAGTACTATACTGTAACGTATTGTTGTGCTACGAGAAAAGGCTGTCACATTGTAGCTATACCACAAAAGTTACTACTAAAACACGTTTTACTTTCCAGAATAATACATAAAACTGTGCAGACATAAAACAGAAACACCGCAAAAGCAACATTGTAAATTGTCACTCATTAGTGGCGTCGTGATAAAATCGTGTACCTGTCACATAAACTAACCACTGTGTCATCTGGTATCTCACAGAAAGTACTTTAAACCCAGAATGTATTTTCAAGTAAACCAAAATGTTGCATTAAAATCTCATTAGCAGTACCAGTATATGTTCTAAGTATGTAAGTCTTATAGTCATTACGTAATCGTGCAACTAACAAGCAGGAATGTACACACACAATAACACTGTGTCGTCTGTTCACCATAACAATGCATTCGTAATTTCTGTTTAAATATGTTCTCTTGGATCTTGACTGGATATTTAACTTCAAACATTGTTGCATGTTAACAGTTTCTTAAGTCTGACAAAGCATACTAGAAATGCGAAGTGAAAAAGTTTATGGCAAAGACAAAGTTAAAAAGCAGATTATATTTCAATAAACGGTTTTACTTGAGAAATGTGGTGGAAACCTTTACTCTTCCTAGTACGCAGAGTTTCAACATCAACGCAATTATCGTGCGGTATACGTCGGTAAAGAATACTGGAATTTTTCTGAAGGTTAGCGTCTATGTTATTTTTCGATGAGCCAGCGGGCGCACGTATCTGCCTGCGATGCTGTTCATTGTCTGTTTCTTTGTTGGCGCGCGTCGTTATTGGGATTAGGAGACCTAACTTCTACAAATTAACCTTGACGAGAAGGCCCTGCCCTGTTTGAAGCTCGCCAGTTCTGATGCAATTCAGGTCTGTCGTTTTGTCGGTAGTTTATAGTTTCTTGTTTGTCGGTCATGTGGTGGAGAATTTCTCCCGGAATCGTAACTACGTGGTGGACCGTTGCGTCTGAAGTTATTCTGTCTCCCTTGATAATAATTATTTTGGTTCCCATATTGTCTGATTCTATGGTTGTCTCTGTCACATTCATTACTATGGAAAAGTGATCTTTCTCTGTAACTATTATTCTGCCAACGGTTGTCATACAGATGGTGTCTGTTTTGGTCACGATTTACGTTGTAAGAATAGCCTTGTCGTGTATTATTTCTGTCATCGCGGAATTGCGACGGATGTGACCTGTAATTGTTGTGTTCCTGTTTTCGCGTTCCGCGATTGTCAGCGTCAATTTCCAGTTCTTGTAACAGTCCCTGAAAAGCTACAATGTCGTCTTTGCAACGTCCTGCTAAAATAATATGTCGTAAATGTTCAGGCAATTTGATTAAGCATATGCGGATGAGTTATGAGGGGCTGTATGGGTTTGAAAGATACTGATTCTTGTCCAACATGTCTTCAAAATATTTCACAAGACTGGAGAATTCAGATTGTTCGAAATGTTTCATCATTATGATGCTATGTTTTACTCGGTCTTGTGTAGCTTGAGACCAATATGCTGAGAGGAATGCATGATAAAATTCTCCTTCACTGTGACAATCGTGAATGACCGATCGCATTCTTACAGCTGGTTCATTCTCTAAGTAGCCACACATAAATTCTAATCTGTGTTCTAACGACCAGTTGGGAGGAAAACAATGAGAGAATTGATGGAGCCATGCTTGTGGATGAATGTCGTTGTCAGAATTCTTAAATGTTTTGAATTTACGTGTAGTAATGAACAGCTTATAGTCAAAATCAACGTGTCGGCGAGTCGCATGTCGGTCATTGCTACGTCGTGTCGGCGGTTCCATCTCAAAATTCGGTGCACCTTGCCAATTTCTTTCATAATTTTCGAAATGCCCTGTGTTCTTATTTTGTGGCTTTTCCGTATTTCTAAGTCCCTCTTCCCGTGTTGGAGCGCGAGTGTCCTCTGAAATATGTAATTTTTGTATTACTTGTGCCCACTGATCTTGTACTTCCCAGATTTCTCTTTTGTACTGTGTATTGATTTGATTTTGATTTTGTTTGAATTTTCTAATTTGTTCATACTCTTCTGTGTCAGTGAAGAAACGGGTCTTGTGTCATTCAGATCATAATCTACCTTTGTAGATAAGTTAGTGAACTGATCCGAAAGTTCGGCTACTTTCTCCGATAGTGAACACATTTCCTCAGTGTGTTTTTCTGAACCAAGTTTCAGAGTGTCCATGTGTGTTGAAATCGAATCTACTGTGTCCTTTAAGTTTTCCTGAGTTTTTGCAAGTTGCGTAACCGAATCGGTAGATGCAACTGAGTCAATTTTAGCTTGCAAGGTGTCGTGATTTTCATGAACAATAGTTTGCAGTTCTTTTATGGCTGCTTCGTGATTCTGTAATGCATTTTCATGACGCGAAAAAATAGGTTGGAAATGCTCACAAATTTGTGTTTTTACGTCGTTACAGACTTTTTGACATTTCGATTCGATTTTATGTAACTCAGTAGTTAAATCTTCACGTGTTTGTTCAAGCGTGGTGTGAAGATTTTTTTCCATTGTGTGTAACTTTTGAAGATTTTGTCCCATTTGTTTCTGATTTAGTTCAGGCGTTGTGTCTAACTTTTTTAGCCTTTGTCCCATTTGTTGCATTAACTGTAGTAACAGTGCACTGGTGTCTGAAACATGTCCCTCAGTGCTATTCGGCAGTGCATTTGAACCGGTAATATTCGCATTTAGAAAAGCAGAAAATGTGTCTTGATTTATTTGAGAAAACGGTGAGGACGCATAACCTGAATCTACAGTATTTGCAAGATTGTGTCCCATCATTTCGGAATCCTGAGGTGAGCTGTTACCGACCGATCGATCGATAATGCTTCCCTGTTCACTAATTGTTTCACTGCCTACACCTGCACAATTACCAAATTACTACTTTGAAGATTAGTTAATTCATTACATGGTGGCGCTAACACACTGCTTTCGTCTTCACTGTCATGTCTCAGTTTACTTTGGAGCCTAGTATTACGTTTTTCACACGCCATTATTGTCACAATATTTCACACGATAACACAGAAAAGCACAATTTGAAGAGCAAAAATAAGAGAACACATTAACATAGAACGGAAAAAAAAATAGTTAATTGCAAGCGCAGCTGCGAAATACTTGGTGCAAATTTACATGCATGCCACAAGTATTTTACTGTACAACAATGAAAGCCTACAACTACAAAGGAGATTCTCTCTACAATTACGCATTAGCAATAAACAAAATGTACACTAATTACACAAACTACAAGAAAAAACCAGAAGATTCCAGTGAGGTATCCTCGGCTAAGGGTCGACATATGAAACGTCCCCCTAGAAAAATTTATACATGACTTTGCTTAAACTGACACACAATATTTTTAGCGCAACGCAATCTGACTTTCAATAATCCCTACAAAAGAATGGCCCTGACTAACATTAACCTATACCTTTCACAAATCACTTACCTCACAAAAATCTTCGTTACTCGAACTACTGCAATACAGCGAGCGCCACTACTGCCAGCTAAATAAAAGATTCAAACTACGGAAGGCACTAACTACTGATAGGCATAGTTAGCAAATGAAAGATTTTAATAGAGAACAAACAATGTATTTACCTTAATAGTGTTGAAAAATCATAATATACATAGCAGTTCATGACATCCAGTCTTACAAATTTCAAATGTCCGCCATTTCTCTCCCCACATCCACCACTGCTGGCGGCTCACCTCCAACTGCGCAACGCTATGCGCTGTTAACATCCAGCTGCCCAACACTACAATGGCAGACAACAATGCAAACTAGCCACAGACTGCACACAGCACAGCCAGTGATTTTGATACAGAGCGCTACGTGGCGTTACCAATAAGAAAACCTAAACACCCTATTACATATTTTAAGAACTTTGCTTCTAGTTTTGACCAGTACTACCTCCTATAGAAATACGAGTATGTGAAACTTTCATTTTGCATCAAATACTTCACTATCTATTTTTAAATAATTTCGATAGTCGTATCGGTAGTAGTCACGCAGCTCATTAACCAGAGGAGTGTGATTGTGACGGTACCTGTGCCGTTTGACGTAGGAACCACGTTTTCTTCGATTCATGTTCGTGGGGGTGCATCTACATCTACATCATACTCCGCAAGGCACCTAATGGTGTGTGGCGGAGGGTACTTCCGGTACCAGTATCTGATCCCTCCAACCCTGTTCCACTCGCGAATAGTGCGTGGGAGGAATGATTGTCGGTAAGCCTCTGTGTTGGCTCTAGTTTCTCAAATTTTCTCCTCGTGGTCAATACGCGAGATGTGTGTGGGGGAGGGGGGGGGGAAGTAATATGTTGTCTGACTCCTCCTGAAAAGTGCTGTCCCGAAATTTCTGTAGTAAATCTGTCTGTGATGCACAACGTCTCTCTTCTAACGTCTGCCAGTGGAGTTTGTTTAGCATCTCTGTAACGCTCTCTCGCCAGCTAAACGATCCCGTAACGAAACGCGGCGCTCTTCGTTGTATCTTCTCTACCTCCTCTATCAGTTCTACCTGTAGGGATCCCAGGTAGATGAACAATACTCAAGAACAGGGTGAACAAGCGCCTTATAAGCCACTTCTTCCGATGAATCTAAGTCTGGTGTGTGCTTTTCCCACTACCTGTTGCATATGGTCATTCAACTTTAGGTCGCTCTGGATTGTTACGCCAACATATTTTACGGCAGACGCTGTCTCCAGCTGTTTGTCATCAATAGTGTAGCTGTACAGTAGTGGGTTTCTTTTCCTACGTATGCGCAATATGTTACATTTATTTACGTTCATGGTCAACTGCCAGAGTCTGCGCCATTCATCAATTTTCTAAAGGTCGTTCTGCAAATTCTTAGTATCTTCTGCCGTTGCTACTTTGGTATAAAAAGCTGCATCATCTGCGAATAGCCTTAAAGAGCATCCGACTCTTTCTACTAGATCATTTGTATATATATTGTGAACAGCAACGGTCTTATGACACTTCCCTGTGGTACTCCGGATATTACCTTTACATCTGTCGATTTAGTTCCGTTAAGAGCATCGTGTTGAGTTCTGTTTGCAAGGAAGTCTTGAATCGAATCGCAGGTCTGCTCCGATACTCCGGAAACTCGTGTTTGTTTCATTAAACGGCAATGCGGGACGGTGTCAGCTGCCTTACTGAAATCAGGGAGCACGGCATCAGCCTGAGCGCCGTTGTCCACTGCGCTGTGGATCTCATGGAGGAACAGAGCGAGCTGAGTTTCGCAGGATCTCTGTTTGCGGAATCCATTTTGATTTTTATAGAGGAGCTGTTCATTTTCCAAAAACGTCATAATTCTTGAGCATAAAACATGTTCCATAATTCTACAACAGATTGACGTCATCGATATAGGTCTATTATTATGTGTATCTGTCTTACGGCCTTTCTTAAGAACGGGAATGACCTGCGCTTTTTTCCAGTCGTTAGGTACCTTTCGTTGCTCAAGCGATCTACGATAAATTACTGCTAGAAGGGGAGCAAGTTCTTTCGCATAATCTTTATAGAATCTTATAGGTACGTCATCTGGTCCTGAAGCCTTTCCACTACTAAGCGATTGTAGCTGCTTTTGAATCCCGCTATCGCTTATCTCAATATCTGCCATTTCGACGTTCGCACGACGATTGAAAGGAGGGACAGTGTTATGATTTTCCGCGGTGAAACAACTACGGAAGACCGAATTCATTATTTCGGCCTTCGCACTGTTACCTACCGTTTCGGCGCCGGTGTGGTCGCTTGGTCGCTGAGAGAATTGAATAGATGATTTTGACTCACTTACTCATTTTACATACGGCCAAAATCTCTTAAGGTTTTTACTCAGGTCGGTTGACAACGTCTTACTTTCGAAATCATTGAACGCTTCTCTCATTGCTCTCCTTACGCTCATTTTCGCTTCGTTCAGCTTTTGTTTCTCAGCTAGGGTTTTACTTCTCTTGAATCTGAGATGAAGTGCTCTTTGATTACGTAGCGCTTTTCTAACGCGGCTATTAAACCATGGTGGATCTTTCCCATCCCTTAAAACATTGCTCGGAACATACTTGTCTAGGGCATATTGAACGATGCCTTTGAATTTTTTCCATTTGTTCTCCACATCTTCGTCCTCATCACCGTATATTTGATGCTCACTGCTGAGATATTCTGAAATTTGTATCCTGTCACCCTTGCTGAGAAAATATATCTTCCTACCTTTCTCGTCATTCCTTGCAGGACCCACCCGTCATAGATGCTGTCACAGCCTTATGATCACTGATAACTTAGTCTACGTTAACTGATTCGATAAGTTCAGCTCTGTTTATTGCAAGGAGGTCTAAGACGTTACCCTCACGTGTTGGTTCTCTATCCACTCAGGGTAATTTTCGGTCAAGACATCCAGAACAATGCCACACGATTCCCTGTCTCTGGCACCAGTTTTGATGGCATAACACTCCCAATCTATACCTGGTAAGTTGAAGTCACCCCCTATTACAACGGCATGATCAGGAAAATTACTAACGATATTCTGCAAGGTCTGTCTGAAGCGCTCTGCAACTACAGATCCTGACCCAGGTGGTCTATAAAAGCATCCGATCACTATAAAAGCATCCGATCACGTTCTTTGATACTCAGTTTCACCCAGATTAATTCACATTCGGAATCCGTGATAACCTCACTAGATTTTATCGAATTATTTACTGCAATAAACACGCCGCCAGCTGTAATAGCTACATCTGCAGGAGCAATAATATTGGGTTGGTGCATACGTTCGAGGCGTTTTTCCATAATTTGAATAAACACAACATATACACATAATACAGACTTTAGTCATCAATAGTATAATCTCCTTCACTATTTACAACAGCCTGTGACTTTTAGATCCCACGAGTGTAGAAATCATATGGTTTTGACGCGAAGAACTCGTCAAGCTATGTTTGGCGCGCATTTACTTCCCGGAAGAAAGTTTCGTGAAAATCGTTCGATAGAGAGCGGAAAAGGTGAAAATCTGGGCTCGCAGGATCAGATGGATAATGTAGGTGTGGAATGGCTTCCCAACCAAACTGATGGGTAGTGTTTTCTGTCAGTCTAGCCGAGTGCGGACGGCCGCTATCGTGGTGTAGCACACTTCACGCAACCTTCCTGGTCGTTGTTCCTGGACTGCGTCTGCAAGACGTCTCAGTTGTTGACTATAAATGGTTCAAATGGCTCTGAGCACTATGGGACTTAACTTCTAAGGTCATCAGTCCCCTAGAACTTAGAACTACTTAAACCTAACTAACCTAAGGACATCACACACATCCATGCCCGAGGCAGGATTCGAACCTGCGACCGTAGCGATCGCGCGGTTCCAGACTGTAGCGCCTAGAGCCGCTCGGCCACTCCGGCCGGCTGACAATAAATGTGGGCGGTGATAGTTACTTGGTTCCTAGTGCACCACATCACCACTGTTCCACCAGATGTGTAACATGCGTGCAGGTCTTCGTACAGGGAGTTACTGCTTTGTCTGGGTTCAAATATTCCTATTCTTTTAAGTTAGCAAAAAGATACTGTTTCTCGTCACAGCAACGATACACCATAGGTGTTCAATCGATGACGAGCAAGCAGAGATGCACATATGTTCACTCGCTGATTTTTGTGATTTTGGCTTGCAGCAAGCGGTTCCCATGCACCAGATTTTTAAATGGCAAACATTGATGTATATGTAGTACGATGGTGGAATAATCATAGTACATCACATTTGCCATTTCTCGATTACACTGACGTTGATCGTTGTGGAGTAATGCGTTCAAACGATCTTCATCAAACTCCGAAGGTTTTCCTGAACGTGGAGAGTCACTAATACCAAAACGATCCTCCTTAAACGAGTAAACCATTTTCTCGCCGCGGTCTGCGCAGTCGCATAATGCCCAAACACGGCGCAAATGTTCCTGACTGCCTCCGATGTTGTCACCCCTCCACTGAACTCAAACAGAGGAATATGCCTGAAATGTTCCGGTTTCTTCACTTGTCACTCCATTTTTTAGCGTCCACAGCTCCACTCACTATCTCCAAATGACGAAATGAAGATACGTAACCTCAGATAGCAACAGTGAATTGCAAATCAAAAATGACAGTCGACAAATAAACGCATAGCAACCGGAATACCAACATGCAAAACAAAAACGTTACGAACTTATGTACCATCCTAATAATTCGCAGGCATACAACACTACAGCTCCACTCACTATCTCCAAACGACGAAATGAAAATATGGAACCTCAAATAGCAACAGTGAATTGTAAATGAAAAATGACAGTCGATAAATAAACCAACAGCATACAGAATACCAACATGCAAAACAAAAACGTTACGAACTTATGTACCATCCTAAAAATTCACAGGCATACAACATTACAGAAAATGATCAATTGTCCGATCATCCATCGTAAACAGCGATCTCATATCGAATGAAATATGCAAGCCAATTTCATGTATGGAGGCGAAGTATTGCCACATTACAGCGTAACGCCACACAGCACGCACTCTCGCGTTCCTGCGCCCTAGTTTCACCCTTCACGCGCAGTCTGAAGACTGCTTTGATGCACCTTTCCCCACTAGTATACTCAGTGCAAGCCTCATCATATCTGCAACCTACTTCCATTCGAACCTGTTTACCGTACTCAAGCCTTGGTCTCCCTCTACAGTTTTTACACCCAACACTTCCCTCCGTCACCAGACGGTTCCTTGATGCCACAGTATGTGTGCTGTCAACCGATCCCTCCTTTTAGTCGAGTTATGACATACATTGCTCCCCCCCCCCCCCACAACTAGATTCTGTAGTTCCTCACTAGCTAGTCAGCTATTCGATCTGCCAATCTAATCTTCACCGTTCTTCTAAAGCACCACATTTCTACTCTCCTCTTGTCTGCGTCTTTTCTCGTCCAGATTTAATCCTAATGGTCTACACCTTTGAAATTGTCACATGATTTATACAGTAAGTTTCATTGACCCTCAGTTATTTGCTGGAGAAATTGGTTGAATGTGGAATATTTTATAATTAAATTGGCTCTCATATAACGAACACATTTTGTTTCAGTATTGTCACGTACTTTTTCAGTTAATTTGAGTTTTAATAAGTAAAAACTCTCAAGGAAGCTTTTCAGTGATGGAACCTGAAACTGTTCCGAATGCAAAGACTTAAATTACAGTGCAATTAGATGAAAATGCGATTGGTTTAATGAAATGCACATATTACACAAATATTTTCAGCTATTCTCAATTATTCCTAAAGTGATTCAGTCATTATTTCCGCACTCTTGGAATACTTTTACCGGTAACTGGCAGGCCTATTCTATTAGGAACAGCTGTGTTCCGATAATGACCATTCTTACTGTGGACGACTGTATTTTCTTCATCGCTATCTGAAGATTCGGCAGACAAATTAGTTTCGCCACATAACTACTGCAGGAGCATCAGCTTCAGAAACACCCTCATCACTTCACGATTGAGTTCCTTTAAAATTGCTTCCCGTATAGCTTCTTCCATTAGTAAAATGTGATTTCTGTGCCATATTCTCGTAAATGTACTTTACACTCAACGACAGAACAGGGTCATAGCGATCCTTCAAAAAATATTTCTGTCAAATTAATTAAGCAATGGTGTCTCCCAACTTCGAACGTCCATCTCTGTCATGTCTCTCTCAATGCTGAATTTACATTAGTGGCAGCAGTATCGCATGTGCATGTGTATAGTCCTTCATAAAGTGCTAACGAATGTAGATTGAAATACCCTCCTCACAGTACCGCAGCACGCCGTTAGAGGACCTAAAACAAAATGGCGCAGCTCATCTGCACTTTAACACTGGGCGACGCCATTTTGGTTTGGCACTGTATGCCCGTGTTACGATACTACAGTGCAGGGATTTCAGTGTGATCACTCCAGTGTGATCATATCCATAAAAGTTGTTATACTCAGGTATTTGCATGAGCTGATTAATCTCAACTGTGTCTCATTGATATTGAGTTTTATTAAGTGCACAGTATTCCATTACTGGACATTTGAAGCAAGTTGCGAATCCTCTTACTAGCTGACCGGATGTTTATGCAGATTTTTTTCCAGCTAGTATTTCATTGTGTATAACTACATCATCTGCAGAAAGTCTGAGGTTACTATTAATATCACCTTGAGCACATGGCCATGTCAATACGTACATCGCTCACAGGTGCACAGAAAAACGCCGGCCGGAGTGGCCGAGCGGTTCTAGGCGCTACAGTCTGGAACCGCGCGACCGGTACGGTCGCAGGTTCGAATCCTGCCTCGGGCATGGATGTGTGTGATGTCCTTAGGTTGGTTAAGTTTAAGTAGTTCTAAGTTCTAGGGGACTGATGACCTCAGAAGTTAAGGTGCTTTATGTTTTTATATATTTTAGTCATCACAAACCTTTTATAATCTGCTGATTTTTATCCAGGTGATAACCTGACGGAAGATCCAACATTAAATCAACACATTTGGTAACTAAAAGAATTTTTAACACTGAAGATGACAGCAAAGACTGTCGAAACCGGTTGTTTTGAATAAAGAAATATTGCGCGATGTTGGCTGCTGAATGTGTTTAGCAAGTAAAACAGAAAGTAAAACAGGTCGCATCTTCAGCCTTATCAAAATGAGAAACTTCCACCAGATGAAAGGTTTTTCTTCAGATGTCTCGAGTATGGAATTTCTCTGTGGGTCGCAGCCCTTACCCACAGCGCGCAGCAACCTGTCCGCCACTCCCACTGCCGCCCCCGTCTCGGAAACCACTCTCGGCTGTGACGCGGCGGGTCGCCGCCCGCACAGCGCTTGACTCAGCCTGTGGGGGCGCCGGCCGTCACCCACATAGGTGGCTCACGCCGTCACCTCTCCGCGCGTCTGCCTTCCAGGAATCTCCCGCCACAGCTGGTCCAGACCTGCCCGGCACGCCCCCACCGTGGGACTGGGGGCGCAGCTGGGAACCCGCGCCTCGGTCTCTCTTTGAGTGACGTATTGAGTTGCCAAGAGGGGTGGAGGTCAGCTTCGCGGCCTTTGTCGGTGCCAGGGAGGGAGGCTTCCAGAAATAATCTCCCAGGTGGCTCCCCGGGCACGCCAGTACCGGTTTCGATCGCGTCGAGTCTGGCTAACCTACGTGTTGATCTCTTATTTTCATGTGTACATTAAGTGTTTATCCGCCGTTACCGGTAACTTATTTATCTCAGGTTGATATCAGATACGGATACGAATGAAATTTATCTATAGTCACAAACAAGCTTACTTTATTTAAATGTTTCTAAATCTGTAAGTTTCTGTGATAACGCCTAATTGTTATGTGACCGACCGCTTGCATACGGCGAACATATTTCATTATATACACACCCATACACTACGTATGTTTTTGGATAGGGTCCGCCTTTAGCAAAACACAATTTTGTTTTTTAACCCATACATGTTTCACTGCAATTGCAGCATCTTCACTGGGCTTTTATTTTTCATCTGTCAAAGATAAACATTGTTCTATACTGTTTGTATAAATGTAATATTAGTTTTTAAATCGTAATTACAGATATTTGAAAAACACATAAGTTACGAATTCATACCTTTTTACCACATGGTGTGGTTTTTATCATGTGTTAGACAGAGAACATCAGAAAAACCACACCATGTGGTAAAAAGGTATGAATTTATAATTTATGTGTTTTTCAAATATCTGTAATTACGATATATAAAAAGTAATATTTACATTTATACAAACAGTATAGAACAATGTTTATCTTTAACAGATTAAAAATAAAAGCCCACTGAAGATGCTGCAACTTCAGTGAAGCCGGCAGAAATGGCAGAGCGGTTCTAGGCGCTTCAGTCTGGAACCGCGCGACAGCCACGGTCGCAGGTTCGAATCCTGCCTCGGGCATGCATGTGTGTGATCTCCTTAGGTTAGTTAGGTTTAAGCAGTTCTAAGTTCTAGGGGACTGATGACCTCAGCTGTTAAGTCCCATAGTGGTCAGAGCCATTTGAACCATTTTGAACTTCAGTGAAACATGTTTGGGTTAAAAAACAAAATTGTGTTTTGCTAAAGGCGGACCCTATCCAAAAACATACGTATTGTTAAAGCAAACACGGAAAAAAGGTCTTCAACGCCAAGATAATTACATCCATACACTGTCTGATCAAAAATATCTGGACTCATATTAGTGCGGTGTGTTCACCCTTAGCCTTTATGGCGGCTTTAAAACTGCTGTGGACACTTTCAGTGAGGTCTGTGAATGTCTACGGGGAAACAGCATCCCATTCTTCAAGAACCGAACCAGAGAACGTAGTGATGTCGGACGGTGTCGTCTGCGGCGAAGTCGACATTTTATCTCGTCCCAACGTTGTCTCAATCGGTAAAGGTCGGGACTCTGGACCTGTCATTCCATTTCGGGAATGGTGTTGTTCACTCACAGTATTGCCTCACAGCTGCTGCTTTATCACAGGGTGAACTGCGATGGCGATACAATCAGTCCTCGTCGCTGAACTGTTCTGCTAATGTACACAGCACACAGTGCTGTAAAATATTCAAATGGTTCAAATGACTCTCAGCACTGTGGGACTTAAACATCTGAGGTCATCAGTCCCCTAGACTTTGAAATTCTTAAGCCTAACTAATCTAAGGACATCACACACATCCATGCCCGAGGCAGGATTCGAACCTGCGACCGTAGCAGCAGCGTGGTTCCGGACTGAAGCTCCTAGAACCGCTCGGCCACAGCGGCCGGCAGTGTCCAGATATCAGTATAATTTGCTCAGCGACGTAGATTAACTGCATCGGATTAGCTATTTGTTTTCGTTCCTGTAGCGTGAACCAGAGATGAATTTTTCACTCCTTCGTTGCTAGACCGTCAACCAGAGATGGATTTTTCTTTTTCTCTACACTTCAAATTCTATTCAGATTCGACTACATTTAAATTATTTTCCGTTATCTTTAATGTTTTCAGTGCTTGCATGTTATCTCTTGATTTCTTTAATTGAAGTTTTAACCCTTTCGCTACGGTGAACTTCTGTAGAAGTCGGGAGCGAATGTGCCGCTCAGCCGGTGGACTGCTGTAGCAGTTCCGCTTCACTACGCTCGACTTGTGTGAAAGTTTGACCTATGCACCATTATTCATACACCAATAATTTCTAAACTGCTATTTAGAGACCGATTTCAACACATCTTGCGGTTTTTTCATTTTGTCAATAACGAACAGCCTCACGACAACGACTATTTCTACAAGCTATCAAAAACATGTGTGATTTGTATAAATATTTTCCCGAAGAAATATATAGTATAAAGTCCAATTACTGCGATAACACTACGAGTGTGAAAACAGGCAGAGTAGCTACGCGGGCAGCGCTAAAAATTCGCAGTACAGAGGGCACGGCCAGGCGGAACTGGAGCCCGGTCACAGCGCACCACGCACGCAACAATCACAGCGCCGGTGTGGAAGGGTTAATACTTTGGAACCTTGTAGTTCTTTTATACTAATAATAGAGCAGTACATTAACTTTGACTACTTCATATACTGGAACGATATAAAACATTTCATTTGATTATCTTTCAGAGCGTCCAATAAAACATGCTTAATCTGTCAAAGTATAATCTACTAATAAAATATTCAGCTCCACACTTTATAGCAATATTACTTGACAGTTAACAGATGTGTTGTAGTCTTGATCGGTGCTACACAGTGTTCCGTAAGTTGCCACACAGACAACTTTTTGGCTCCAGAAACAACCAGAAGACGGAACATTAGGAAGGTTAAATTCGTACAACTTTTACATGCAATCTTTTTGTTTCACATTTACAGTAATTATAGTTGCATGCAACGAGAAGCAAACGGCTGTATCTTCCACGGTCGTCAGCCCTTAGCCAAAGGCGTCCGCTTCACCGGCGGGGAGGTTCGCTCCCAGTAAAATACAAGCGACCTAGTTGCTTCGATCTCCTCTCGTTCAACATGAAGAGCAGAAAAGAGATACATATTTTGTTATTATATCACAAATCACGACGGAATAAAAGTCTATACTTACGCTTTGAAAATAAATATTTGCCTGACGTCGGTCAGGTGCCAAAGACAGCAACGTCATCAAAAATTCTGTCACGCTATGAAGTACAGTACACAGTTCTTAAAGTAAAATGTTTTACAAATTCATTGTAATGTAATTTAACGCAAAACTTGACACATACAACATTTTTAGTGTCTCCCACAGTTGCAAGAACGAGTACATTCTTGGATGAACCTGCACTCCTAAGGATTAAAATTCTTCAGTATGTCGCCAATTAGCCTAGCGACACCAAATCTGTGCTTGGACACAAAACGTAGTTAGTTTTTCGTTATTTTCACATATCACCTCCTTCACAATATCAATCCACCCGTTAAGGTGCTAAGGGTGCCTCACGCCATTAGTACGCTTTTTTCCAGCTGGTAGTCGTATAAATACTTATACATCAAAAGAAATGTGTTTTAACACGTCTAAAGCAAGAGAAGGAAGACTATCGTATAAGAAACTATGTAACGCTGTAGAATGCATGATAGATATAAAATTACCAACGTCGTTAACTAATAGCGTTGTAGGAGAAAAAATAATAAATAAAATCTACTGAAGACAGCGCAGAAAGTTCTGACACATTTTGGGATAACAAGACTAACCGAAAGGTGTCTTGCATAATGTCATACATCTCTTGAATTTCTCTTAGTAAGTAAGAAAAGTAACAACATGTGCTTCATTCATTTCAGTGACAAGTGTTGTTGAAATCTCTCCCTCCGTTCGTTGCATGTTACCCTCTTTTCTACCTTTACTCCCACTGCCATCCCTAGGCGGTGCTAGGGTCTACAAACCCCAAAGTATATTTTTCCTGTACAGTAAATCGCATGTGTACCAAGTCTGGTTGAATTTTTTTCAGACGTTACAGAGTCATGCTTGCACATACCCACTTTCACATCCTGATTTCCACAAACAGCAGTGTCAGGAGTGTTTTAAAGTAATAGAAATTGTGTCCAGGTACGAAGTCATAAGTGTATCAAATTTTATCGGAATTACCCCCAACGCTCGAGATCTGTGCTGGCACACGTACATCTCACAATTGAGGAGCCATGGGATCGATCTACATTCTTTTTTTCTGCGTCTTTGTTGGCGTTGTGGTCTTCAGTCCGAAGACTTGTGTGCTGCAGCTCTACACAGTAGTCTATCCTGTGCAAGCCCCTTCATCTCTGCATAACTACTGCAATACTGCAACTTACTTTCGTTTGAACCTGCTTACTGTATCCAAGTCTTGACTCTCTTTACAACTTTATCTTCGTCCCTGTCCTCCCCCCCCCCCCCCCCCCCCCACTTCCTATCCTATCAACTGATCCCTTCTTTTACTCAGGTTGTGCCACAAATTTATTCTCTTCCCAGTCTAATTCAGTACTTCTTCTTTGCATATTCTACTTACCCATCTAACGTACAAAATGCTCCTGTAGAACCACAATTCTAAATCTTCTCTTGCTGTCTGAACTGTTTATCGTCCACCACTTAAATTTATATTGGCTGTAAACAAATTTCTCTGTTTAAAAGGCGCTTTTCTTGCCGTTGCCAGACTCCATTTTACATCCTCCGTGCTTGACTACTTCTGTCACTTTCATGCTCAAACAGCAAAACTCATTTACTACTTTCGGTACATCATTTTCTAATTTAAGTCCCTCAGCATCTCCTGATTTAATTCGGCTACATTTCATTACTCTTGTTTTATTTTTGTTGATATTCATCTTATAATTTTTGATTTCAAGACACAATCCACTGTCTCGTCAAGCTATGTTTGGAGCGCATTTACTTCCCGAAAGAAAGTTACATGAAGACTGTTCGATAGAGAGCGGAAAAGGTGAAAATCTGAGCTCGCAGGATCAGATGGATAATTATTTTAAGTTAAGTTATTTATGAGAATGGCAATAACACATGGATACTTTTCTGACACCGGATTACTCTGTGTGGACTTCCCAGCCTTACCTAACAGTCCCTTTTTCCAAAACATTTTATGGGTAGTTGCAGACTTTCTTTCTTACTTCAACTGTTAATTGTATTGATCCAGTATTTTCCCACACTTTTTGACAGCTGTCCACCTCCGTGGCAAGTATCAGCTGGTCCATCATTCGCCATTCATCAGCTGTTCCATGTAATTCAGCTTGGTTCACCCCCTGCCGACGCTTGCTTTCAATAAGAGCCGACGAAAAGTTGCAGCACAATACGGGAGTCCTTAGGGGACGAAAGCAGTAATGTTAGTTCTTTATGTGCCACTCAGCGTGGCAGTAGCAAAACGAAGAGCAGACTGGTGCTACTGCCAGCTCCGGCTAGCAAGTTCGTACCTGCAAAGCCGTGGTTACGCACGTGCTTGCCCGCTGTGACCATTCGAGGTCAGCCAGCGGCGCAGTCCGCAAGTAATGTGCTGCGTCACGTAATCGTAGTTCATCCTCTTCTCCCTAGATGGCAGACTCTGCCAGCTGTGCTTAAAGAGCCCACACTATTACAAAAAAAAAAAAAATAAAATAAAATAAAATAAAATAAAAATGTTGCGGCACGTAAACAACGATCTCAGTCGAAACTGGATGTCGACCGGTACCGGTATTTTAGGTCTGAATAACCAACATTATTTGGGTATTTGTTTGGTCTCGTTTATAGCAAATTTTTTTCATTTTTTTACCAATAACCGGACAAAAAAACAGCATATAAATTTGTCTTAGCATTTATTCAGAAAGATTCCATTGCTTTGAAATACTGGGTTATTATAGAAAACAGGGAAAGGGATCAGAACTATTTTAATAACAACGCTTACAGTTATAAAGTAGCAACGAATGCTCTGACATAAGAGTCGGTACAGTTTTGGTGGGAAAATGAAGTCCATGTCGCCTTGTGACGTGCCCAGATGGCATGTGTGTGCGTGCAGTGTGCAGGACTTGCCCACACCTGGTCTGCACGGTAGTTTCTCGCTGTCGTCCTCGGACTACAATTGTGTTGCAGAACGCTGCCAGACGCCGTCTGGAAATGTTTTACGAAGTGTGGTAGCAGTGAAGATGGTTCAAATGGCTCTGAGCACTATGGGACTCAACTGCTGAGGTCATTAGTCCCCTAGAACTTAGAACTAGTTAAACCTAACTAACCTAAGGACATCACAAACATCCATGCCCGAGGCAGGATTCGAACCTGCGACCGTAGCGGGCTTGCGGTTCCAGACTGAAGCGCCTTTAACCGCACGGCCACTTCGGCCGGCAGCAGTGAAGAAAAATTCTCAATTTGCGTTAAAAGATTTAATATGGGAGGAGACACAACAAACTAGCAACATCATTTAAGGAGAAAGCATCCAAATGTCCCTTGGAAGAGAAGGTAAATTTGAGTGATATAATTTTACTACCGTACCATAAGCATGGGATATATCTGAACCCTCACTTTTGTGGTTGCTTCAGTATGGAAAATTAATACCATCCAAAAGTGTGATGCAGTGACGTTTTGCTCACGCAGTCACCGCGACCATCTCCGTCACCCTCGCCAGCTTTGCTGGGTGATGATGAGACCGTATTCTGCCACAGCCTCAATCCTATGTCGATCGAGATCGCTTACACCTTCACCTTCATTAATATTTTTCAACCTTCATTCGATATCTACGTTTATTGCTGGAAATAATAGCAATCGGAGATCGGTTATTTCAGAAACCGGTTATTTTGAGTGGTTTTAACATCACCTTACACTGGAGACGAAAAAAAAACCGGTATAACCCGAAAACAGGTTCTTTCAGCGATAACCGCCTTCCCTATGTCGAACTCCAGCGTCCTGGCCAAGATCGTCGTAATTCGTATCTTGCCCGACTACACTACTTTGGCCACGAAGTGACTTTATAATATTAAAGAAATTATATGGAGAGGAAGAAGAACGTGTACTTCAAGACTAGCGCAAAAAATGGTGATAATTCTGTTGTGGCATTCCGAAACCTTACGTGACCCAGACACTTGCAGGCTGTATATATTTTTAATATGTATAATATATATGCGTTATCCTCCCCCATGAACCATGGACCTTGCCGTTGGTGGGGAGGCTTGCGTGCCTCAGCGATGCAGATAGCCGTACCGTAGGTACAACCACAACGGAGGGCTATCTGTTGAGAGCCCAGACAAAAGGGTGGTTCCTGAAGAGGGGCAGCAGCCTTTTCAGTAGTTGAAAGGGCAACAGTCTGGATGATTGACTGATCTGGCCTTGTAACAATAACCAAAACGGCCTTGCTGTGCTGGTACTGCGAACGGCTGAAAGCAAGGGGAAACTACGGCCGTAATTTTTCCCGAGGGCATGCAGCTTTATTGTATGATTAAATGATGATGGCGTCCTCTTGGGTAAAATATTCCGGAGGTAAAATAGTCCCCCATTCGGATCTCCGGGCGGGGACTACTCAAGAGGATGTCGTTATCAGGAGAAAGAAAACTGGCGTTCTACGGATCGGAGCGTGGAATGTCAGATGCCTTAATCGCGCAGGTAGGTAACAAAATTTAAAAAGGGAAATGGATAGGTTAAAGTTAGATATAGTGGGAATTAGTGAAGTTCGGTGGCAAGAGGAACAAGACTTCTGGTCAGGTGACTACAGGGTTATAAACACAAAATCAAATAGGGGTAATGCAGGAGTAGGTTTAATAATGAATAGGAAAATAGGAATGCGGCTAAGCTACTACAAAAAGCATAGTGAACGCATTATTGTGGCCGAGATAGATACGAAGCCTACACCTACTACAGTAGTACAAGTTTATATGCCAACTAGCTCTGCAAATGACGAAGAAATTGAAGAAATGTATAATGAAATAAAAGAAATTATTCAGATAGTGAAGGGTGACGAAAATTTAATAGTCATGGGTGACTGGACTTCGGTAGTAGGAATAGGGAGAGAAGAAAACGTAGTAGGTGAATATGGATTGGGGCTAAGAAATGAAAGAGGAAGCCGCCTGCTGGAATTTTGCACAGAGCACAACTTAATCATAGCTAACACTTGGTTTAAGAATCATGAAAGAAGGTTGTATACATGGAAGAATCCTGGGGATACTAAAAGGTATCAGATAGATTATATCATGGTAAGACAGAGATTTAGGAACCAGGTTTTAAATTGTAAGACATTTCCAGGGGCAGATGTGGCCTCTGACCACAATCTATTGGTTATGACCTGTAGATTAAAACTGAAGAAACTGCAAAAAGGTGGGAATTAAGGAGATAGGACCTGGATAAACTGAAAGTACCAGAGGTTGTAGAGAGTTTCAGGGAGAGCATAAGGGAACAATTGACAGGAATGGGGGAAAGAAATACAGTAGAAGAAAAATGGGTAGCTTTGAGGGATGAAGTAGTGAAGGCAGCAGAGGATCAAGTAGGTAAAAAGACGAGGGCTAGTAGAAATCCTTGGGTAACAGAAGAAATATTGAATTTAATTGATGAAAGGAGAAAATATAAAAATGCAGTAAATGACGCAGGCAAAAAGGAATACAAACGTCTCAAAAATGAGATCGACAGGAAGTGCAAAATGGCTAAGCTGGGATGGCTAGAGGACAAATGTAAGGATGTAGAGGCTTATCTCACTAGGGGTAAGATAGATACTGCCTACAGGAAAATTAAAAAAGACCTCTGGAGATAAGAGAACCACTTGTATGAACATCAAGAGCTCAGATGAAAACCCAGTTCTAAGCAAAGAAGGGAAAGCAGGAAGTTGGAATGAGTATATAGAGGGTCTATACAACGGCGAGGTATTTGAGGATAATATTCTGGAAATGGAAGAGAATGTAGATGAAGACGAAATGGGAGATACAGTACTGCGTGAAGAGTTTGACAGAGCACTGAAAGACCTGAGCCGAAACAAGGTTGGTTGGTTTCGGGGAAGGAGACCAGACAGCGAGGTCATCGGTCTCATCGGATTAGGGAAGGATGAGGAAGGAATTCGGCCGTGCCCTTTCAGAGGAACCATCCCGGCATTTGCCTGTAGTGATTTAGGGAAATCACCCGAAACAAGGCCCCTGGAGTAGACAACATTCCATTGGAACTACTGACGGCCTTGGGAGAACCAGTCCTAACAAAACTCTACCATCTGGTTAGCAAGATGTATGAAACAGGCGAAATACCCTCAGACTTCAAGAAGAATATAATAATTCCAATCCCAAAGAAAGCAGGTGTTGACAGATGTGAAAATTACCGAACAATCAGTTTAATAAGCCACAGCTGCAAAATACTAACACGAATTCTTTACAGACGAATGGAAAAACTAGTAGAAGCCGACCTCGGGGAAGATCAGTTTGGATTCCGTAGAAATACTGGAACACGTGAGGCAATACTGACCTTACGACTTATATTAGAAGAAAGATTAAGGAAAGGCAAACCTACGTTTCTAGCATTTGTAGACTTAGAGAAAGCTTTTGACAATGTTGACTGGAATACTCTCTTTCAAATTCTAAAGGTGGCAGCGGTAAAATACAGGGAGCGAAAGGCTATTTACAATTTGTACAGAAACCAGATGGCAGTTATAAGAGTCGAGGGACATGAATGGCAAGCAGTTGTTGGGAAGGGAGTAAGACAGGGTTGTAGCCTCTCCCCGATGTTATTCAATCTGTATATTGAGCAAGCAGTAAAGGAACCAAAAGAAAAATTCGGAGTAGGTATTAAAATCCATGGAGAAGAAATAAAAACTTTGAGGTTCGCCGATGACATTGCAATTCTGTCAGAGACAGCAAAGGACTTGGAAGAGCAGTTGAATGGAATGGATAGCGTCTTGAAAGGAAGATATAAGATGAACATCAACAAAAGCAAAACGAGGATAATGGAATGTAGTAGAATTAAGTCGGGTGATGCTCAGGGAATTAGATTAGGAAATGACACACTTAAAGTAGTAAAGGAATTTTGCTATTTGGGGAGCAAAATAACTGATGATGGTCGAAGTAGAGAGGATATCAAATGTAGACTGGCAATGGGAAGGAAAGCGTTTCTGAAGAAGAGAAATTTGTTAACATCGAGTATAGATTTAAGTGTCAGGAAGTCATTTCTGAAAGTTTTTGTATGGAGTGTAGCCATGTATGGAAGTGAAACATGGACGATAAATAGTTTGGACAAGAAGAGAATAGAAGCTTTCGAAATGTGGTGCTACAGAAGAATGCTGAAGATTGGATGGGTATATCACATAACTAATGAGGAAGTATTGAATAGGATTGCGGAGAAGAGAAGTTTGTGGCACAACTTGACCAGAAGAAGGGATTGGTTGGTAGGACATGTTCTGAGGCATCAAGGGATCACCAATGTAGTATTGGAGGGCAGCGTGGAGGGTAAAAATCTTAGAGGGAGACCAAGAGATGAATACACCAAGCAGATTCAGAAGGATGTAGGTTGCAGTAGGTACTGGGAGATGAAGAAGCTTGCACAGTATAGAGTAGCATGTAGAGCTGCATCAAACCAATCTCTGGACTGAAGACCACAACAACAACAACAATAAGCGTTATATAATTTATAAAGGGGAAACGTGGTTACCAAAAATCTCGAGAAGTTGTTGATCGATTTATTTGAAATTTTCTTACGATATTCTAATAAACAATCAGTATCGTGCAAAAATTTGAATATATACGGGAAACTGTGACAGCAAAAACGTCGAATAGAGTTCTTTACCGATTTACTTAAGATTTTTACACGATACTTTAGTAAACATTCAGACGCTACATATTTTTTTAAACAACAATATACAGATTTTCTGTTCAAACCGACTGTGAGGAAGAAACTGAGTGTTCGACAGAAGAAAATGTTAACCCTCGGTTTTGAAAGGATTAGTTTGCTAATGCTATCTGTCGTGTTTTCGACTGCACGACATGCTTGGAACAGGCAGCTCCATATGTACCGCTAGGAAAAACTGTATTATATAGACTGCTTCGTCTCATTTAACTAACGTTCTTGTCTACGCATTTAACCAAAATTATAACACTCTGTATCTCGAAAGTCGCTCATGTGTGTCAGCACTTTCTTCCGTCGACCCCTTCAAATGCTGTGCTGTGAATTTCTGGGGCTAGTTTTCTTTCTCGCAGTCTTTTTTAACGACAATAGCAAGGCATTTAAACCATTAGGCAACTTTTATCTGCCATACATAAATAGTGTACATAAAGTGCGGGAACATTTTCAATTATTTATTGCACAAGAACCAAACATTGTACATATATCATACACATGTATTTTTGAAGAGAAATCCTGAAAGTTTTTTTTTTTTTTTCATGTGTACCGCCACAGTGTAGTTTGGTAATCTGCCGATAGTCAGCGCTAGTCGCAGACATAGCGAGTTCAGGTGTCGCATCGAGTTTTCTATGTGTAGGAGTTCGACAAAACTGCTACGGTCGCGGGTTCGAATCCTGCCTCGGGCATGGATGTGTGTGATGTCCTTAGGTTATTTAGGTTTAAGTAGTTCTAAGTTCTAGGGAACTGATGACCTCAGATGTTATGTCCCATAGTGCTCAGAGCCATTTGAACCATTTTGAGTTCAACAAAAACAAGTGTGCTACAGCTGTTCAACGGATGTTTAGAACCAAATACGGTAAGAAGCCACCAACAAGGAAGGCCATTTACCACTCGCACAAAAAAATTAGTTACGACAGGTTGCTTGCGCCTGGCAAAGAGAACAGGACATCCCAGTGTGAGTGAAGTGAATGTGGAGCACATACGAGAGGCATTCATAAGGTGTCCAAAGAAATTGGTGCATCGTGCATCCCGTGAACTCGAAATGGCTCCAGTGACAGTGTGGAAAGTCTTGCGACAGAAGCTGTCTATAAAACCATTCAAATTGGAGCTAGTGCAGAAGCTCAATGACAACGACAAAGACAAGCGTTTTGAGTTTTTTTCGGAGTTGCACCAGTTGAATGAGGATGGGAATGGCATTGTTGATCGCTTAATTTTTGGCGACGAAGCCACTTTTCACACTAATGGAAAAGTGAACAGGCATAATTGTCGAATCTGGGGTACAAAGCATCCAGGCGAATACATTGACTTTGACTGTGATTCCCCTAAGGTAAATGTTTTTTTGCCTTGTCATGTCGAAAACTGTACAAGCCATTCTTCTTTGCCAAGAGTAGAGTCACTGGATATTCCTACTTGGACATGTTACGGCAATGGCTGATGCCTCAAATGCAATTGGATTCTCCGTTCACCTTTCAGCAGGATGGGGATCCACCCCATTTTCATCGTGAAGTTTGTGGGTACCTGAACATGGCGCTGCCACATTGATGGATCCTCTGCGCTACAGAAGGGGACAGCTGTTTCATGAATTGGCCTCCCTGACCACCAGATATCACTCCGTGTGACTTTTCTCTGTGGGGACACATTAAAGATCTGGTGTAGGTACAGCCTCTACCACGTGATGTAGCAGATCTCTGGGACAGAATACGGGAAGCGACTGCCACAGTTGATGATGCCATGCTGGGATAGGTATGGCAAGAATTGTATTACCATATTGATGTCTGCTGGATCACTCATGGTTCGCATATCGAAGTAATGTTTAGTTTTTGTGCAATAAATAATTGGAAGTCTTCACAAAAATTGTATATACAACATTGTACTGTTTTGTTTTCTTCTTTGCAGTCGGTTTTAAAGGAAAACAGGGAAGTACTATTTACGGTTTATGGGTTAATGATTAGAATACAACTGCAGCATCTGAGTCTTTCGTATCCAGTGACTTGTAATCCTACTGTTCGCAGATTAAACTACACGAACTACAGCAATTGGAGAGATCTCTCTCATACCCCGTATACCAATTTACCCGCTCATTTTAAGCGACTCCAGTTTCCCATCTATGTTTTGTTTACAATGATAACAAACAAGCCCCAACGTCAGAGAGAGAGAGGGTGGGGTAGGAGATGGACAGAGATGGGGAGAGGAAGAGATGGACATAGAGAGGGGAAGGAGGAGGCTTATGGACAGAGAGAGGATGGAAGAGGAGGAGATGGACAGAGGGATTTGGGGGGGGGGGGGAGATTAGGAAGTATATCCAATTCCAGTACACATTTAGCAATTGTGAAGTATTGCTGCGTTCGCTAGTATTATGTATGAATAATGTATGTACTTACATTGGTATCTGCAGAAATTTATCCAGGATAGAGGAGCAAGACAAAAATTTCCATGTTTGGCATAAATGACTTGGTCAGTTTAGAGAATCAATAGTATTTTCCCGTTACCATCATTTACATAATGGTACAATTGGTTAAATAAGAGGTTTACTGGAGTAATAGGAAATCATCTCTATAAGGGTATGAGAATTTTGTAATGAATGAAAATTCTGTATTACAATATGTCAAATGCATTAAATTCTTATACGGTTTGTTATTTATTGTTGTTATTATTATCTTGAGTCCTATTTCGATTCTGACATTACATAGTTCCATGATTTGTTATTCTGCTTCTTTTTTTTCGTCACAGTAATAACTGTGAATATGCCGACGTATTTAATGAAAGTTTGTCACTGAAACGGATTGACAAACTGAGTAAAAATGAATAAATAAATACACTCCTGGAAATTGAAATAAGAACACCGTGAATTCATTGTCCCAGGAAGGGGAAACTTTATTGACACATTCCTGGGGTCAGATACAGCACATGATCACACTGACAGAACCACAGGCACATAGACACAGGCAACAGAACATGCACAATGTCGGCACTAGTACAGTGTATATCCACCTTTCGCAGCAATGCAGGCTGCTATTCTCCCATGGAGACGATCGTAGAGATGCTGGATGTAGTCCTGTGGAACGGCTTGCCATGCCATTTCCACCTGGCGCCTCAGTTGGACCAGCGTTCGTGCTGGACGTGCAGACCGCGTGAGACGACGCTTCATCCAGTCCCAAACATGCTCAATGGGGGACAGATCCGGAGATCTTGCTGGCCAGGGTAGTTGACTTACACCTTCTAGAGCACGTTGGGTGGCACGGGATACATGCGGACGTGCATTGTCCTGTTGGAACAGCAAGTTCCCTTGCCGGTCTAGGAATGGTAGAACGATGGGTTCGATGACGGTTTGGATGTACCGTGCACTATTCAGTGTCCCCTCGACGATCACCAGTGGTGTACGGCCAGTGTAGGAGATCGCTCCCCACACCATGATGCCGGGTGTTGGCCCTGTGTGCCTCGGTCGTATGCAGTCCTGATTGTGGCGCTCACCTGCACGGCGCCAAACACGCATACGACCATCATTGGCACCAAGGCAGAAGCGACTCTCATCGCTGAAGACGACACGTCTCCATTCGTCCCTCCATTCACGCCTGTCGCGACACCACTGGAGGCGGGCTGCACGATGTTGGGGCGTGAGCGGAAGACGGCCTAACGGTGTGCGGGACCGTAGCCCAGCTTCATGGAGACGGTTGCGAATGGTCCTCGCCGATACCCCAGGAGCAACAGTGTCCCTAATTTGCTGGGAAGTGGCGGTGCGGTCCCCTACGGCACTGCGTAGGATCCTACGGTCTTGGCGTGCATCCGTGCGTCGCTGCGGTCCGGTCCCAGGTCGACGGGCACGTGCACCTTCCGCCGACCACTGGCGACAACATCGATGTACTGTGGAGACCTCACGCCCCACGTGTTGAGCAATTCGGCGGTACGTCCACCAGGCCTCCCGCATGCCCACTATACGCCCTCGCTCAAAGTCCGTCAACTGCACATACGGTTCACGTCCACGCTGTCGCGGCATGCTACCAGTGTTAAAGACTGCGATGGAGCTCCGTATGCCACGGCAAACTGGCTGACACTGACGGCGGCGGTGCACAAATGCTGCGCAGCTAGCGCCATTCGACGGCCAACACCGCGGTTCCTGGTGTGTCCGCTGTGCCGTGCGTGTGATCATTGCTTGTACAGCCCTCTCGCAGTGTCCGGAGCAAGTATGGTGGGTCTGACACACCGGTGTCAATGTGTTCTTTTTTCCATTTCCAGGAGTGTATTTGTGAAACTTGAATGCTATTAATGTTAGTATTTCGAATTCTGACCAATGATTTAATGAACAGAAAAGATATGTGCGGTTGATAAATGAGACAAAGGTGAGTGCTGGAGCGGCTGTAGCTGAAGCTCATCGAGTCGATTGTAACTGTGGGCATGTAAAGTTAAGGAGAGCTGAACAATGGGTAGAGAAAATTATGGTAAAAAAGAAGTACGGTCTACCTGGGCTATTGTAATGCATCCAACTGCTGTACACAGGTCAGATGTCAGGAAAACAATACGCCGGAGAACTTCCCCACTGAAGGTGTGTGAACTCCTTGGAGCGGAAATCAGACGGCCTCTGTAGAATCACGGTTCTCGGCCGTCTCGCACTTGAGGAGGTATACAATTGTCTCGTAGCTAAACCACGTCACCCTCCAGTTGTCATTCTGTTAACTGTTTTCACATCAGTTTTCTAGTTGGTATGACGCGATCCACCACAACTTCCTGTTGCGATTTCAACTCTTCATCTGATTGTTAGTAGCAGATAAGCAAGGTACTCAAAAACTTGTTGAATACATTCCGATCCCTCTTTTACCCTACAGTTTTGTCCTATAGAGTTCATTCTAGTACTATGTCCTAATACATATGCTTACGCATGTGCTATCATCCTGTTCCTTCTTTTCGACGGTGTTTTCCGTCTTAACGTAGGGGTAAGTAAAGAACAAATAAGAAATCTCCAGCGAGCAAGCGATACCACGTCTGCTGCGGCGTTGCAGCAGATTTCCTGATAGCGTACCTTCACGTACAACATCTACAAAAAGCACGTACGATCATAAATCGCCGAAATTCAAGAAATTGAAGTTTTTCTTAAGAAGAATGCATGGCAGGAATGTATCCTCGCGACCCCTGTTTGACTTGCGTACCAAAGAAGATGAGAAGCAAACGAAATAAAAAAAAAGCTAAGAAGAATAAAAGAGCAATGATGAAAAGATTTCTTGAAAGGGAGGCATTGTTGAATCGATGGAAATCCTGTTTAGCGAGAATTGGTATTAAAGATAAACAAAATATAAAAGACGAAAGTAAATCTGTACGTATAAACATCTCAGAAAAAGTTTAGCACCACGTGCATCTCTGTGAACATGGCAGGCGTCTCCTTCTTTTTCCTGGCCAGTATCACGTGTCTTCGCGGGGTCGGCATGTTTCTCGGACTTTGTCGCAGAGGGTGGCCGGATGCCTTTCCTGTCGCCACCCCTCTTTTCCCCACAGACGGAATTTGTTTGCGACTAGATTTATCCTACATAAAAGCGAGCATACTTGTTTCTAAATGTTTGCGACACGGACAACTGAGGCGAGACGTGAGAACCATCCAGGCGTTCACCTACTCGGATGTGTGAAATTACTTTAAAACCACATTCCATCGTCACCGAGTGAAGTGGGGTAGTGATTAGTACACAGGACACGGTTTCGGGAGGACGACGGTTCAAATCCGCGCTCAGCCATTCAGATTTAGGTTTTCCGTGATTTCCCAGTCATGCTAGGATCGTTTCTTTGACACGGCACGGCCACTTCCTTACCTATTCTTGAAACATTCCTAGCTTATGTTCTGTCTCTAATGATGTGCATGCCGACAGGACGCAATCGCCCTTTCTTCATGCCGGCATTCGTAGTTAATAGGCCGGCGCGTCTCCCCGAATGCCGAAAGGGGCGTGTTAACGCGCGCGACTATTATCGAGGTGTGTTGCGTTGGGCTTAGAAATCCAGGGAATGAAAGAATAAGCATTATGAAACTAAAAAAGAGTACTTAAATACGGAATAGAAACGAAACAATAACCAAAATAGAGTCTGTTCGAAACTTAATATACGTACATACCTGTGGAAAAAAGGTTTTTTGATAGAAAACATGTAATAATCTGATGTTACACCTGTTGCATCGTAACATGCTTACAATGAAACGTCACTAACATGACCCCACGTTCTAAGGAGAAAAAAGCACACTAGGAAGATATCAGTTCCAGTAATCGACCCCGCGCGAAAATTTGGTCCAATATTCTGACAGTACGCAGTTATGATATTCTGAAAGTACAATTTTCAAACTTTCGCGCTCACCAGTTGTCATTCGCTGTGCCCCACTGCAGCCGCCTAACGCCCGAACGAGAAGTACTATACAGTGGAGTGAGTGGGAGGTTTCTGACACACCTTTTTGACATACCGGCAACATGCTCTGTCCATTGTCCAAGTCAACGGTTTCTAAGCAGTAGCTGTATTTCTTTGCTTTAAACATTTTTATACTGCGTTTCACAAATACCGTATAAGTGACTGGAACGTTTGAGTGTGCCATTAAAGCGGTATCGTAGCGCTATCCAAGTACCAAGTATTAACATCGCTGTTTTGCGTTTTTATTTTTTTTTATTTTTCTGCTGGTACCGTTAAAGTGAAATGCATTTGCAGGAGATGCACTGTTCTTCAAAGCGTCTGGCGTGATTAAATCGTAAATCGGAAGTCATTAACTTATAATAATCCATCAGTTGCTTAGGTTTATTAATTTTGATTTTGAGGCACGTACAGAGGGATCCAGAACAATGTAAGCACTCTTTGATAATGAGTATTAGTGGAACAAAATGCCGTTCCTTTACAATTCTTGCACTGGGAGAAGATTATTTTGTGTGTCCAAAGTGACCCCCACTACCAGCCAATCAACGTCGATGCCGTTGAACTGTTGACCGAACTATGGCTCTCAGTGTTGCCGGTGTGATAAGCCGCACAGGACGCCTCGATGGTTCCTCGAAGCTCTTTCAGTGTTGCTGCCTTCTGTTGATAAACTTCATTTTTCACGGTTCCCCGTAGCTAGAAGTCAAGAGGTGAAAGGTCTGACGACCGAGGTGGATACTCGACAGCCCCTCTTCGACCCATACATCGTCCTGGTAGATTTTTACCCAAGCAGGATCTGACAGATCTGTGGTAGTGAGGCGCAGCGTCAGCTTGCTGCAGCTAAAGTCTTTCATTTCCAAACACTTCTCGAATGGCAGGTAAAGTCGATGGTTGCAGTATATGAAGATACACCTCACCAGTTACGGACGGTATCTTCAAGGATGAATGGGCCAGTCAAACCGCACGATGACAGACCACAATGCGCATTAACGTCGGGTATATTAACATGTTTGTCCTCGTAGACGTGAGGTTTTTCAGGAGCCCAGTACACGCAGTTATGGCGGTTTACATTACCGTTCAGTTGGAACTGCTCCTCGTCAGACCAGATAACCATCTCTGCGAACCGTTCGTCCTCGCGAAGCATGCCACTCGCAGTACTCCATCCTTCTGCCAGAGTCGTCCTCGTTCATAACGTGTAGCTATCTTGGAATGTACACTTTCCGCTTTGCAGCCTTCAGAATCCGTCGTACGCCTGATCGACTTATCCCGCTTTCACGTGCACCCTGGATCACAGATTTTCGAGGTGACTTAGTGAAATGTTGCAATGCAGCAGCTCTGGAACCTGGACTTCCTGACGCCTTCGGTCGGCCAGACCTTTCCTTATGCACGTGCTAAACAGTGCCTTCGGTTTCAGATTTATCCCAAATACGATAAATTGTTGTACGTTTTGGTGTCTAAGTTCCGTACACATTACGCCATTGCCGTTGTACTTCCATCATGTTTTCCTGTTTCCAGTCCCACTTCAGTAAGGCCTCGCATTGCTCAAAGGCAAAACGACGTTGGCTCTGTGAGGAACTAGCGCACTATTGCAACATTTCTTAATTTCCGACGAATTTCTGCTACAATGGCACGTTATCAAGATTTAAGTGGGTTTGAACGTGGTGTTAGCGGTGGGGCACGGCATCTTCGAGGTAGCGATGAAATTGGGATTTTCCCGTACGACCATTTCACGAACGTACCGTGAATATCAGGAGTCCGGTAAAACATCAAATCTCCAACATCGCTGCAGCCGCAGAAAAATCCTGCAAGAACGGGACGAACAATGTCTGAAGATAATCGTTCTACGTGACAGAAGTGCAATCCTTCCGCAAATTGCTGCAGCTTTCAATGCTGGGCCATCAACAAGTGTCAGCGTGTGAACCATTCAACGAAACATCATCGATATGAGCTTTCGGAGCCGAAGGCCCACTCGTGTACACTTGACCACTTCATGACTGAACGACACAAAGCATTACGCATCGCCTGAGCCTGTCAACACCGACATAGGACTGTTGACGACGTTTCAAATTGTATCGAGAGGATGGACGTGTACGGGTATGGGGACAACCTCATGAATCCATGCACCCTGCACGTCAGCTGGAGACTGTTCAAGCTGGTGGAGGCTCTGTAACGGTGTGGGGCGTGTGCTGTTGAAGCGAATGGGGTCCCTGATACGTCTAGATACGACTCTCGTAAGTGACACGTACGTAAGCGTCCTGTCTGACCACCTGTATCCATTCATATCCATTGTGCTTTCCGACGGACTTGGACAATTCCAGCAGGACAATGCGACACCCAACACGTCCAAAATTGCTACAGAATGGGTCCAGGAACACTCTTCTGAGTTTACATACTTCTGATGGACACCAAACTCTCCAGACATGAACATTATTGAGCCTATCAGGGATGCCTTGCAACGTTCTGTTCAGAAGAGATCTCCACCCTTCGTACTCTTACAGATTTGTGGACCGTCCTGCAGAATTCATGGTGTCATTTACCTCCAGCAGTACTTCAGACATTCGAGTCCATGCCAGGTCGTGCTGCGGCACTTCTGCGTGCTCACGGGGCCCCTACACTATATTAGGCAGGTGTATCACTTACTTTGGCTCTTCATATTTTTTAGCGAAGTTATGTTCCCTTGCTACAGTGGCATCCCAGGAAGCAAGGCTTTGTGGAGAAAAGCTGAACCAACGCCTAAGTGTTATTTCTAGAATGAAGAATTACGAGATTTCACCCGGCACCAGGGTGTACGGGTGTTATGGAACGTCTTAACACTTTAAAACCGTCTGCAGGAGCAAAAGACCAACCCAGACCTGCGTGTGAGACTAACATTTGAATTCCGGTTCAACGCTCAGTTTTAAGTAGGTTGTAGTGGGTGTGGACTTGTTGTGGCGAAACAAATGGAACTTATCCATTTGAGATGACCGGAAGATATGCATCTGCTGTACATTCACATCCTCATCGATACCCTGCGAGTCACTGTAAAGTTCGTGGCAGAGTGTGGTTCTTATAATACCGTATATTAAGGTTTCTCCTCGTATCGTTTATGAATTGTGTCGGAATAATTACTGCTTTTTATACGCATATTCTCTGTGAGATGAGTAATTATGGCGCTGAAGAATAACCCTAATTTTTAACTTAAAAGTTGCTTTTGTACTTCTTCGACATCCTGGCATTTGAAATGTTTCAGAATTCGTTACTCTCTGCCGTAATCTCGTAGTCCTGTGGCTGTTTACCCGACCTTCCTTCTAAAAATGATCAATGTGTGTATTGCTAAGGGACCAAACTGCTGAGGTCAGCGGTCCCTAGACTTACACACTACTTAAACTAATTTTAACTTACGCTAAGGACAGCACACACATACCCATGCCCATGGGAGGACCCGAACCTCCGGCGGGAGGAGCCACGCAATTCGTGACATGACACCCCTAAGCACGCGGCCACTCCGCGCCGACCTTCCTTCTATACCCTTGATGTCTACTGTTTGCTTGACGTGACAAAATCCTACATTTAAGCAGTATTCCACTATTGGTCGTACAACTTTTTTTGTGAGCTACCTCTTTTGTAGAAAAGCAGCTGATATCCATTATCTTGGCAATAGATCTAAGCCTGCTCTTTACTTTACCGACAACTGAGCTCATGTGATCTTTCCTCTTCATATCTGTAGACAGTATTACCACCAGATATTTTTAGCAGATGACTCTAGTTGAGCGTAATTAATAGCGCAGGGAAAGGCACAGCTTTACATCAAAAGACAATTCCTAGTCTTCCCTGAATTTTGTTGAAATCAAACTGCTCCTTATGTAAACACCCGTAATCAGGCCGAAGCCCAAAATATTAATTTGTTGGAAAATAAAAGTACTGAGAATCCGTTGCTCTTGTTCTTTTTATTTTATTTTTCATTATTTATTCACATTCCATGCATTGGGATGTGTTGCCAGCAGCCCAGATCCTTCTGTTCAGATAACCATAGTAAAATAATAATCAAGAGGTAAAACTAGCATTTGTAGAAGAAAACGATGAAGACGAGACGACTGACGTGATGGTGAAGACGTACTTAGGTCTGTGGCCCATAAGGATGATAGTGGTGCAGGTGCCTGGAAAGTGTACTAGGGTTTTGGGTGATTGAAGGGGATATTCTGTGCACAAGGAGTGGCGTGTGTATAGGGGAAGGACATGGTAGATGCGATGAAGGTATCAGAAAATCGGTGCGATTGCACATGGAATTTTTTTTGGAATGGATCTGAAATACAGTATAAGGTCGCTACGATCGGTAGGTTTCTGGGAAGGTCTCCCAGCCTGGATAAGGAAGACATTTATAATAGCCGTGGAAAAGGGTGTTAAATATTTGGATATGGAGGAAGGAGCGATTTACCCACATTTCCTATTGTCTTTTATTTGGTGCTTCTCGCCCCCATACTAACAGTGGTGGGCTTTCAGCACTAACAGTAACATCCAATCTGATGTTCGGCGCTCTGTAACCCTTGAGGAGGGCCAAAAGTCACGAAGGGGCTACAAGTGTGAACAACTTTTTCATTTGTTCTTTTCTCCTATACCTACCTCAAATTATGTGAGAGGAAATCAACTGAAAAGATTGACGTAAATGAAGAACTGCAAATTATCCTACATAAGACATAGTTTGTAATGTTCTAGAAATTCTTACCATTTTTGGGAACAATAAGTGTAACGTTATTTTATTTTCCGACAATGGATGAAAAATGTGCAGAACTCCCATTCTTGGTCTTTAAGGCTGTCAAATATCAGTGGAAGCCGATGATAAGTAAAAAGGTTATTCACAGTGACAACCCCTTCTTAACTTTTGTTACAAAAAAAGTTTTGTCGTTGGCACATTTGTTACAGTAGCGAAGAGGTCATGGGTTCGTTGACCCCAAAATGTAACAGGAAACATGAGAAAAAAAATGAAAGAAAGTAACAAATTAGTGTTATGATAGGGAAGGAAAAGCAAGATGAAAAGCCTAACATATTTTACAATTTATCTAATACAGCACCAAACAGTTAGAAGAGATTATGAATTCAGGGCTGTATACATACTATTGTAGACACTAGGTGTCAGACGATGTGTAGCCTACTATCGTGTCACAGTGAAATTTTATGTAGGATCTCGCTTATTTTCAGCAAACTGTCGCCTATAAACTGCAGACGCAAACAGCTAAAAGGTTGACGTAAATGAAAAACTGGAAAGTTTCCTGCATAAGACACAGTTTGTAATCTTCTAGAAATTCTTACTATTCTCTAGAACGAGTAAGTGTCTCATTTTATTTTCCAACAATTGAATGAAAAATGTGTAAATTGATTTCGTAAAATATGCTTGTTTTCAATACTTTTACCGCTTTCTTCTTCCTTATTCCATGTGCGCATAATAAACTACCGGCAATTTCAGTTTAATATGTCAAACATGTCGTTTCATTGCTTTCTGGGTGTTCACAGTTGTACACAGCACGTCATTCTGACGTAAACCAAGTATAATGAAGAGAGAGAGAGAGAGAGAGCCGCGTTTGCTTGTGTGAGGCTTTTTGCGCCATCTGTGAGCGAAAGGAGTAACTACTACGACTGTAGCGCTTCCATCTGCCTTCCCGAGGACTGAAGGTCGACTTCAAACTCCTTTCGGCGTTCCGGCCTTGCATAAAAGTTTGGTACAGATTTGGTACCCACGTCATTAATTTTTATCCATACGTAATAGCTCGCCTGTTTTTATGGAGACAAACGTAATATTCTATTTCCTTCCTCACAATGTTATTCCTCCAACTTGGAGCAGTAGTTCCGAAACTAACAATAAGAGTGCCGTTCAAATTTGTATCTTGTATTCTGTTTGAGATATTCGATGATTTGCATAAAATATCTTGTGATGAATGCCAGGATTGTTTATGCAACTTGCCTGCCACCAATTCTCTTACAGTTGTTGTGTAAGGACCTGGATGAAAGGTCAGTAAACTCTAACCTTTCTCATGATTTATTTTGTTTAGAATTCGTGGGAAAGACTAAGCGTCAATATAGCCACGTTCATAATGTATCATACATCCCGCATGAATCAAAAACAGAGGAACTCGAACATATGCATATTTTTCTCACTCAATGAAAACTGTAGTTTGTTCTGGAATCATAGTCAGTAATAGTGTATTTCCTTATTCACGACAGCAGAAAAGCATGGACGAGATAAACGCATTTTACCTTACTTTCAAAGGTTACAATGCATGAAAAGTATTTATCTCTGTTTCCCACATCATGGTATTGACACCAGAATCGACGGAGTAACTTAGGTTCAGTGAGTGTTGCAACATTATGTATGATTTGCTAGTTTATGCTGATGGTGTAATCCAACATATAACAGTTCTTGTCATCAAGATGTCATGAAACGATGTGGCGAAATCCAATTTTGCTTCTTGTACTTTTTCTGGACTGAAATTAAATGAAAACTTCCGCTCATAACTGAATATGTATAAAAGCTATGATACATAATGCGGCTAGGTATTTTAAATGGAAGGAATTTCGTAATGGAACACAGGAAAAACTTTCTCCATGCGTAATGTAAATATTTCATCACTTCTATTTATTCTGCTTTGCTTTGAATAAAGTTCCTTAATTATATTTTTTACCTTTTTAATGTAATTTAATTTAATTTAACCCGACGCGGATCAGCAATCAGCAAACTAGCTCAGTACTGAGGGTGGTTACGGGCTTATAAATAATTAGTCTCTCTCTTGAATCATCACAGATATTCCTCAATATATATATATATCAAAAGTATAGTTAAAACTCACGTACTTATAGTACCAGATAATATTTCGGTATGTCAGTTCAATGTGAAGTAATAAAATCCATAACTCCAGATCGTGGTTTCGTCTCGAATACCAATACAAGATAACAGGCATAATCTTTTGCAGATGAAATCTTATACTAGAACTAGAATCCTGTGACCAGGCCTTTCTGCCTGGGATGTTATCTCGAAACCTTGAGAAAAACTGGAAGTGAAATATATTAAATTATTTGTAGCGGCCGCATAGCTCGTGGAATCTGAAAGAAAGTTTACTGTCCTAACCGGCGGCACGTCTCGAAGATGAGATGAAAGAAAATTACTAATTATTTTCTAGTATGGTGCCTAACAATGGTCAATGTTCCGTTAAGGCCACGTCTACTCAGGACAAGCAAGGTTTAGGTTTACAAATAATTATGTACCGTACACAGGTTTGAAATCAGAAACAACTATATTTTAGTTTCGATTACAACTTACATAGACTGTTACAGCTAGATCAACCTCAGGCAATCGTTGTTTCCTCTACGAGTCAAAAAAAAAAAAAAAAAAAAAAAAATTCACTCACAGAATCTTGAATGTTTATGGAAAATATTGCAACACAATGCATTTGTTTATTCTTTGGCATAGATCGTCAGCTACTCATACAATAATTATCACTACATGGCATTTACAAATTTCAGATTCATGACACCCCAGTAGATACAGTACACCTTTTTTTCAGAAGCGTAGTGAAGCATTAGCGGGACCAGAGAGTAATGTCGATTCTGCGCGTGTCGACATCTGTTTGTCATTAGTAGCTCATCTTGTACTACAAAGTCTCGCCAAGGACATTTTAAGGTTAGAGAAACTTGTTTGACACAGCTTTTCGTAAGGGCAGTATCACAGCAGTCGCTACCAAAAATATTTACAATGTTTATCGAAGTGCATAAGACGTTCCTAAGTACCAAAGGCGGTTTTCTAGGTTCAAATCTTGTAAATTTGATCTTTCCGATTCGTGTCGTTCAGCAAGACCAAAACTGTAGGCAGCGGCACGCTAAGGCCGGAAGTGGAAGCAAATCCGGATCAGGCAATCGTGGAATTGTCAAAACACTACTAACCAACCTTGGTCGGCCACCTAGGAACATTTCAGCAGGTTGGCGACAAACGAAGCTAACCGATTCACCACATGAAATTTAGTGCTTTAGCGATGCAGAAGCGTCTTTTGATCGCTTGAGCACTGGAGATGAAAAAGAGTCCTCAGTGATGATCCAAAAGGCAAAGGGCAATGGCTCTCTCCGAAAGAACCGCCACGAAGTACAGCTAAGCCAGGTTTACACCGCAAAGACGTGCTTTTGCTTGCTCGGTGGAATATTTTCGGAATCGTTCATTTAGAAATGCTGAAACCTGGACAAAACGCAGACTTTTAGTGTGAACAGACGGATCGTGTAAATCAGTCTTTAATTGGAAAGTGCCCAGCGACTATCAACAGAGCAAGACCGCATTGCAACCTTGGAAAAAATTAATATCGATATTGCGCCAGATCGCAGCAACATTTCCTAAGTAGTAAAAAAATGTGAAAATGGCTCCTCCAGTTATTTCGCTCAAAACCAACTGATTTTTGTCGATCCGGCATTGTAAGTTTGCACAAGGGTGACTTCATCACTAATTAAAAATAAAATCTTTTTAACAATTTATCTGTTTGAATTTAATGTAAAAAATGACATTGCTTTCCGGTTTCCCTAATAGCTGAAATTTACAATGGTTTTATTCACAAAAAAATTATCCACAAAGTTGCCCAATTTCTGCTGGTAAGCGCAGAAAAGAGAGAATGCAGATAATTGCTGCATTTCACTGTGAAATACGAGATGACACGTGGACCTGTAAACTACCTGAAGGGCATATGTTTCGTCCAACATGTGTGCACTTATTTTTACCTCATATTTTTCACTCTTCTCTGTTCCGGTTCTTTTTAGTTCTAATGACGTCTGATTAGCATTTGAAACCAGTCAACGCTGTTATAAATTTTTGCGGTGAAGAAAACTTGAGTACAACATTTTTGAATATTAGATTGTCTAGTTTCATACACATTTCACGCAACGCAAGCTGACGCTCGGCACGACGCCTGATTAGAGAGATTGTAAATGCGTAATGCCCTTGAGATCGCTACCACCAGCCACCGTGCCGAATGTCAGGTTGGATGCATAAATCATAGCCGTAACTTGTTCCCAGTTGTATGTTATGTACAAATTTCGAGTTGTGTAATGGTAAAGTGAGAAATGCTATTATTGTTCAGGACTGGCGTGACAGCTGGCTTACGTTTGTTTGTGTGTGTGTTTTCAGGTTGCTGGTTGAATATCTGCCTCCACTGATGCCCGACAGCAACACGACGTCTATCTACAGAGATCAGCAGGCTGCCAACAGGCAGAAAAAGCTCAGATGAAAGGAACGCCTAATCTATTTATTTATTTATTAATTTATTTATACAGTCACTGGTTATTTATTTTTAAAAATAATTTAATTTATGGACATGTGTAAATAAAAGTATTTTCTTATCAAATGTGTTGAGCCTTTCTGATATCTAACTAGGATTTCCTTTTCTGGTGTGAATCCCAGATGGAAGAATGATCAGAACTAAATTATTTTGTTCCTCATTCCTAACAAGGAGAATAAACGAGATATTACAGATGGAAGCACATTCAGATTTGGTATAATGTTTTACATAATTATGGAAAAAAGAACTAATGTGGTTGGCATTTTCTCTTCTGTGAAATTAGTTTCAAACTTAGGGCCTATAAAACATTAAAGACTTCCTACTCTGTACCATTCTGCAAAGCTGTCGATGGTATGTCAGATGGTATCTTATAGTGACCCACAATTTAGGACTCAAGCCCATTGGCTTCATCGGCAATATCTCGATAAAATATGCTACACGCATTAGGAAACGTGTTGTAGCAGTGAGTGATCCAAGATACATTATTAAAACTTTTAAACCGAATAATGCGTGGAACTCTGTACTCAGAAACGAAAGTTGACCTGAAAATACGCACATGAACACCCGTGTCCCGAATAAAAGTGGACGATTCCTACATGCACCTCCATCAGACGTTGGTCAGTGACTCTGGAGACATTTGCCATATACGTGGACGGACGTAGCACGACAGTCAGGAGAAATAAGAAATGTTATGGCCAATTATCCTCAGCCATTTGATAGTGTCTGATAAAGGCTCCCTCAACATCTGTCCATGAGTTACGATCTCCAATGCAGGATGCGAGACTGGAATTGGATGGATTATGTTATGCCATTACATGGTATTAATCTCTTCCATCTTAAAAACTATGTTCAAAGTGTCCACCATAGGAAGTAATGCAAGCTTCAAATGTCGCATCATGGACTGCATCACTCTTTTCAATGTGCCTCAGGCTGTAGCGGAATATTGCCACAGGCTGCACGGTCATGCTATTCAAGGGTCTGCACATCACGAACTGGCTCAGCATACACAGAAGTTTTAAGATACCCCCACAGGTCAAAATAAAGGCGGTTTACGTCCGACGATCGCTGTGGCTAGGTACAATGGCCTCGTCTTGCTATCCTTACGTGGATAATGCTGCTGACGAGGTGAGACACAATGGTACGGAAGTGGTCTGGTGCTCCATCATGTACCAGTCACATTAACTGTTGTATTGCTAAAGGCACATTCTCCAGCAAAAGAGGCAGAGTGTCCTATAGGAATCCCATGTCCGTGGGTCCATTAAGTAGGCAAGTAGGGGGTCGCCAATAAACCCTGAACCGTTACTGATGCGATGATCAACCATTCAACGAGGATTTTCTGTAGCCCACAGATGGCAGACTTACGATGTCATCTCTGCCAAAAGTTTCTTCATTGAAGCTGTAACTATCTTTAAAAATCTGCTTGCTATTACATTGTGTGAAAGCCTGAATTGGGAATGCATACAAAACTGGAGTTATCGTGTAGCGTGTTGTAACTACAAGTGGCGCACTTACCTGTGTTATTGCTAGCCAAAACTTTATACGAACTGACTGGGCAATGCAACTCCCAATACCAATAAAGAAATAGAGTCACTACAAAATAAATTCAGCCCCTTAGGCATTGAATCCTCTGGCCCTGTTCAGAACTGGTAACTTCGGTCCCTGTACACATAACAAATAAATAAAATTGTCTTACCTCTAAAGCAGCAATGGTGGATCGCGATATATTCTGGTCACTCATGAAGAAGATAAAAACATACTAGCTATAGGCTCAGCGGTGTGCAATGCTGGCAGTAATAATTTGAAATGTACATGAAATTATTTTGGCTGATAAATGAATACATTTAAGAAATATTCAGTGTTTTTGTAATCATATGACCTGGACAGGGTGAATTGGGTGAATTACTAACACTCACCTTTATACATAGTGAAATTGTATTCGAAGTTACGTTTGGCTTTCCGAAACAACTGACAGTTGAAATTACATTACTCAAAAAAATTACATCCTTTTTACTAATTGAGTCACAATGTGATTTATACAGCAGCCTCACTAAAAAAAAAGCCTAAAGACAAATCATCAAATTACATATACCTATGTTAACAAATCTTAGAAATTTTACAAAAGGGAAATATCTAACTAGCCTTTACATCAAATTTGTTGACGTACGTTGTGGGGTTACTCAACAATTGCCAATTATCAGCCAACTCTTCTACATTAACGTGCTGGCAAAACGAGAGTCATAAATATTTAACATCTTTACCTTGCTTGAGAGAAGACTTCTTGCTTCCATATTGGTATTTGCTATAACACATGTACTCGTAATTCCTGCATTGAAATTTAACACTTGGTGGCTTCACAGAGCACACCACAAAATCGACTACATCATTTTTCGCTCACAGACTGCATGCGTCAAGGGCTCTGTTACTCCAACACTACAATCTTAGACCAGAAGCAGTAAGTTTGGCCACTGCGTTAGTGCACAGCAAGCGAACCGCGTTACAGAGCCCATCAGAGACGTACATCGTTTGTAATGTAATAGTTTCATTTTAGTATACATTAGTATCATTACAACATTCGGGCGCCGTATATAAGTGTGTCGTAGTAGACTCCTTTCAAGGTGTACTGACCACAGGAGACCTATAATGACTGTCGTCTGCTGAAAACAACCCATAAACATCGAAAAATTGATATAAATGGTTGTGGGAGTTGGCTGGTGCTGTCTAGCAGGATAAGTGGTTACATCAAACTGTGTAGTGTCTCCAACGTTTCCACATGCTTGGCCGTATACGAAAACAGTCGCAGCTTGCTTCTGGAATCAATATCGGACCATTATGCTTCGACCTAAGTGAAACCACACAACATATAATGTACAGAACAACGACGTTCATAAGTTCCACCCACGATGTCAAATTTGCATTCATTAAATAATAAATTAATACCATATAATGTGTAATGTAACTGTCTAATTGCAGACTCACCATCCATTTCCGTATTTGCATTACCATGAATCTTTCTGTTTCTATTTCTTGCAGGAATCACCTCCTGAATGTTGTCCCCTCCCTTAATATTCACCCTATATACGCACTAATGTTGCTCCTTGTGTTGCTAAGCACCTTTAATAGGTTATTTTTAGAATACTTCTTGCTATTAGAATTTATTGAGGTCTCTCGTTGCACAACAATTTGTCTCCATTTATTCAGTGTAAGAACTTATTAACTAAACCTTTCTTATGGACCCCTTTCATATTTCCCAGCAACGTAAAAAATACATATAAGTTTTGTTGAAATTCAAATAACGTACCCTCTGGTCCTCTGTCCGGAACTGCTTTACCACTTCCACCAGTACACAACATCCAACTCGTTTTAAGGGTTCAAATGAAAGTTCCAAATCTGCTTCTAATTTAATTTTTAGTAAATGTGGATATTTCAAAGCGAGAATTCCAGTTTAACTGAGGCTTCCCATCATGTGTTACTGAAGCAGTCGGTCTAGAAAGAGGTTACATTAATAAAGAAATGGGAACGACTCGTGTACCTGAAGGGACAAGTGACAGCTGAGACACAGCAAGGTTCACTTGCTGCACTTCCACCGCTTAAAGAAGTAATTTTTCGTTATTTTCATCATACACTTAATGCTTACACTATGATTACATAAAACTGTTAAATTCTTATACATGCAGTGTTTCATTAAACCTTTTTATTCACAGCACAATTTTCAGGCTAACAGTAGATTTAGTTTCTATGTAAACATTGTATTTAAAGAAATATTTACAATTTTAGTCCTGTAAACAGTGTGTACTTCAAAATTTGATGCTGCTAATAATAGACTGACACTCCTTATTGGAAAACCCCTATTCTTCACTTTGCACAAACATTTTACTATTGGCAAAAGCTAAATTTCAAAAATTGTACTTACTCAAAATTAACGTATACCGAATACTTGAATCTTATTATGTAATCTTGTTAAGAATCCACTGTTATAGGTTAGTTGCCCCAATTTGTCTGCTCCCAAAAATGTATAACTTTCCTAGGATATTGCGTAAGTTCGTGAAGTATTCAAATTATAAACTTTAAATGTCCAGAAAATTCTGGAGGGTTTTGGAAATATTAGTGCACGTTAAAACTTCTATATCACAAAATAGTTTTACTATTTTACCGTTTTATGAAAACGACAACTTTTGGTTAGACAAATTTACTTCACTGTCTGTTCTATCTTTATAATTTTTACTTTTTCTTTCTTTAATATTGGTTGGTTGGTTGGTTGGTTTGGGGAAGGAGACCATACAGCGTGGTCATCGGTCTCATCGGATTAGGTAAGGATGGGGAAGGAAGTCGGCCGTGCCCTTTCAGAGGAACCATCACGGCATTTGCCTGGAGTGATTTAGGGAAATCACGGAAAACCTAAATCAGGATGGCCGGACGCGGGATTGAACCGTCGCCCTCCCGAATGCGAGTCCAGTGTCTAACCACTGCGCCACCTCGCTCGGTCTCTTTAATATTAATGTTTAAGGTGTAATATCTTTGTATGTAAACAGTTTGTAATTTCTGTAACACGTGCGTCTCTGTAAGACATCGCACACAGAGATAATCAGTGCGGTTTCTACAATAGTCAATATATGAATGTGTATTTTCGTTGACCAATATAGTCATTATCTTATTAGTCGGTTGGTGATGAACGTTCTGTTAGTACACTGTGTTAGTTTTTGCCACTTGCTAAAGTTTGTCAAACCGCTTATAACCCACGTAACTCAATGATGTGTGTTGAAAAATCTATATTAATATATTACAAGCAAGAAGACCATAGTGGCTGAATTAAGTGTGAAAACATGGTGATAATGACAAAGTAAACTGTTCTCTACATTTATAACAACTATTTACAACATCAAAATAATCGTAGGAGGAATACTTGTGAAGATAAACATCCAGGAGACTTAAGAGGCACAAAAACAGGTAGGTGACATTAAAGCCCCACTAAATGCTCTTCTGCATTTTTCAGTGATAAATGTATGTATTGTGTCGTCTTTGGCGAACACAAACTCATGCATAACAGCATTCAGAAACAGCTTCCATTATGGCGGATTACGTGGTAAGTATGTTGTCAACTGCTGACGAATTTCAATGGCCGAGACAATGAACTCACATTCAGGCGAAAGTCTCATCCGCCCATCGATACTGAAATACTCTCAACTCACTTGAGGCAAATGCCATGATTGTTCCTTTGAATCGTACCTATTTCCTTCCACATCGTGCCCCAATTCGAGCTTGAGCTCCATATCTGCATTGACAATGCTGAATAAAAAAAGTGAAGCCTGTGAATGGTAGGAGGAAAGGAAGAGGAACCTCAGTAGTTGCAAGGATGTGTGATGTTATTTCAGTGATAATAAAATCGAGCCAAATTTTTAAAGACGTAGCAGTATGAGCCCACTTACGAGTATGACGTTGCATCCCCTCCGACCTGGATGTATGTTCTGATATAGTCCACGCAGAATGCCATAGCTGGAAGATGCACAGAGACAGGGCATGAGAACGCAGAGCGGTAGTGGTGAGGCTTACAGGCAGGCGTTGTAGGGGAAATGCTGAGAATTGGAGGGGAAGTGCTGTTCTGAACTCAAGCCCACCCTTACATTTTTTGTAAATATTAAGTGGGACCTCTGCACGCCCACACTTGCATGGTGACCATTCAAAACGATCTTCTGTCACCTCTGCTTTCGTAAGAATCTAAAAAGAATTCCGTCGATAAATGCAGCGATTTATTTTTGACTGGCTTGTTAACCATTTGTAAGTTTCAGAGAAGTGTCATGAGCGTCGAATTTTGAGTAAAACCTATGCATTTCTCTGGTTGCCATGTTAAAATTTGTTTCTTTCGGCAAAACAGCGTCGTTTACAGTCTCACCTCACTAATGTGTTGTGTGGACACAACAGCGAGAGAATTCTGAAACAATGGTTTATTGAGTTTATTGAGTGATAAACTGAGGAAAAGTAAGGTCAATAGCTCATGAAAAACGATGTCCTTTGTTCAAAAACATGTAAAGTCTTCAGTTATGTTGTTGTAAAACTCGTAGCATTTCTCATTGCACCAGCTACCAATGACCCTTAAAATTACATTCTTTCATTGAAAAAATCTGTAGTTTCTGGAATAACACTATACATAATGGAGTTTTACATAATAACTATATGGTAGCATATTCTCCCCTTTTCGTGTTATCATTTGCCAAAATCTCATTTCGGTATCTGAAATCGTATACGAAATATGAGGAATGTTGTGGATGTTGCACTCTGGTTTATCGCTGATGCGGCGCGATGACAAATGAGTGTGCTTCATCAAATCGGTCTTCTCGAGATTAGTGACCGACACATACCTCTACTCAAAGTAAAGAAAAATTCAGTACGTTAGCTAAATTTCATATTATGTAATATGTGCCAAACGCAAAATCTTAGTTATCTCTGTTTTTCATTGCAAACTTTCCCGAATTTCGAGCAGTCCCTTACTTACGTAAATATCATAATAACTATGGCCATTAACGAAACGATGAGCGCATCATCATGAACCTGACATACAAAGCTATAAGTAAAGAAAAAAAATGAAACTTTTTACAGAATGGTTTCTGTAAAATCGTTTGAGAAAGACTGCAGAGCGTTCGCCTTGATTCTGTCATCTTTGACCAGCCGAAAGGTGGAAAACGCTTGTTGACCTCCCCTTCAGAATAAACAAATGAACTCGCCCAGCGCTTTGGACGGAAAGTGGTCCTGCACATCAGCCACGGTATATTGCGCGGGCTATACGGCTGGAAACGATGCCATAAATCAGTTATATCCTCTTTTGAAGCAGGTTGGATACTGGCACTGTGACAAAGTTGACATCTGACGGGTCCTACAGGTGTTCTGTCGTGGGCAGATATGGGGACATTACGGACACAGCAGTACCTCAGCATCACACAGAAAAGCGTGGACGAGTGTTGTCCATATGAAAAATGGCACAGTGATACTGTCGCATGAGAGGTAACGTGTTAGCACATTGGAAGTCCTTGACATGACACTGCGCCATCAGAGTTCCCTCAGTCACTACCAGATATGATCTGAAGTCATACCTGATGTCGTTCCCACCATGACACCAGGATTAACACTACTGCGCCTCTCCAGAACTCTGAGAGAATGGAACTTGTCTCTCCTCGGTCGCTGCCAAACCTGCCGATGACGGTCATCAGGGAAGTGTAGAACCGCAGTTCATCACTGAATACGTGTCGCGTCTCACCACCGCTCACTTTGTTATTTCATATGCAGTTTATGTTGCGTAACATTTTAATTAACTGTATATTGCTTATTGTTGCGAGCACGAAAGATAACAGGCGTTTCTCTCTATTAGTTTCTGTAGTTGAAAAACTTTAACTTTGTGCACCTCGACCTATTTATTATGTGGGGATACGCACAACACTAAAAGATTTCCTGCTGTGAACGTGTGATCTTTAATTTGCAAACTATTTTCATATAACCCTGATCTGGCCTGTTAGGAGTGAAACACGGTATCATTGCTGTAACTAACTATGGAATTAAGTATGTCCTTCTCTACTTTCATCTCTGAAATGCACTGAAAATTACTCTTATTTACCCGTACAGAAGTTACAGTATGCTATATTCGCTAAACATAAAAGCTGTGGTGGATTTTTCAACATATGAACACTATTGATTGCCACGACTAACAAGAGAGCAAGAAACAAAAAATGAAATTTGATTTTAATATTATTATTAGCCAGCACAGGTTTCAGCACAACAGTCTTTGGTATCACACAAGAAAAGTTTTACCACTCTGATTTACGTAAATTATTTACGTCACTGAGATTATAATAGCAGTTGCCCATGTCCGCCTGAAAATGACATAATAAAAATCCACAAATCTCCTCTGAGGTCTCCGGGAAGCTGAAATAAATAATTTTAATGTACCATTACCTGCCCGCTTAAATGCGGTTAAACTGCTTTCATTCAATTACAATTTGAATTTGCCGCGGCTGCGGCTCCCGCGATCGCGGCGCAGCTCTGCTTCATGAAAAATTCTAAATATGCTGAAAACGGCTAAAAATGTGGAATGAAGTACTGGGCAAGCTAGCAATAAATTATGACAAGTATTTTTAACAATTTATATATTCAAAAGTCAACATAAATGCAAAGTACACACCTTTTTTACACATCAGCCACCAATGGCGTCTTTCTCGAACAAAGAACAAAAGAAAGATAACCAAGCATCCAAGCGAGCGTCACAGGCTCTTAACTTTAACGGTTACAAGAGAGTAAAATTTAAGCCCCCACTATTTATAATCAATTCAGTACGTTAATAAATATCTTTTCAATTATCATTGTCTGCTTCGATTTCCACACTCGCCGACCACAGACGTTATTTGCAAAATATAGATACATAAATATTGCACAAACACAAAAATGAAAAATGGTTATTGTCTTTTTTACAGACTCTACATAATAGACAACCGTTCATACAGAAATGAAATAATAATAATAATAATACAGATAAATGTTTCTTTTTTCACATATATTACACAGATTTTGCATATGTCTTGCCAGGAGACGTCAATACGGTGCGACGTCGTTATTCAGCTGCCCACTACTTGTGGTCATGGCACAACTACAAATGTGTTGTGGTGTTAATGGTGGTCTTGGCATGGGACAGAAATGCTCTAGTCCGGCTGCTGTTAAACTCTGACCAATGGTGCAGGATGACATAGAATATTGTAGAATGTTGCTGGGAGTCCATTACTTACTTGTTCTTGAATGGCAGGCGCAGATTCGAAAGGGTTACGATGCGCTTGGTACACAATATGGCTTTGCTCCCATGTGATGATCAGTAATTGTCGACCAGGACGAGTATGCTACATGGGAACTGGAGGCAGTTCCCATGTAGTCCAACATCCAGTCACTTTCGTATCTGAATGCCCCAGAAATCTCGATATTGAACGCTTAAACCAGCTCTCAAACTCTGACAGCTGCTGATAACGCTGTCTCATACAAGTGCACAGTGTGTGTCCTTCACAGCGATCACTCAACATCTGACGCTGTTCACGCCCCTCGTATACTCTACCAGGCCTGGTAACAACACTAAACAAGAAAACACTCCAGTGGCCATTCCACCTGCCACAGGGAACTGCAGGTCTACTCGTTGAATTATCTGCTGATGGTTTGTATGTGTACGAAGTTACATTGACATCCGACCATGTCTTCTTGGAGCTTCACTCTTTTTTCAGGCAGTGTATTTTACGATATACCTACAATTTTAGAATCACTTGAAAATTTGGCCCCACTGTCAATGGTTTTTTTGAGACTGACATTGCTTATTTGAAAGTCTTTATTAGTTATAGTTGTTCGGACCGAACTACCTGCCCCAGCGTCGCGCGGGGAGATTAATGAGAACTGTATCAAAATGCTGATAGCAGTTTCTGTGATTAGCATTCACATACAGACCTAAAATGCAGTGTGGTGCTTTAGTTTATAGATTGTCCTATTTTAGAATGTTCGAATCTAAAAATGAGATCTTGTCAAAATTTCACTGTTACAGCTTTGTAACTCCAGTTTTAATGCTTCCAAAAATGTACAACTTTCCTAAGATATCATGTTAGTTTATCAAATATTCAAATTATATAAACGTAACTTTCTCAAAAATACTTGGCAGTTTTTGGAAATACCAGTGCTCTTTAAAACTTCCACGTCATAAAATAGTAGTAATTTTACCAGTTTTTGAGGACACAACTTTGGTTATACAAATTTACTTCAATGCCCATTGTATCTTAATAATTTTCACTTTGTTTGCCTACCATTTCGTTTTGCACATAACTTTTGGTAGCTATAGTTCAAATGGAAATAAAAAGCAATATTGAGAACATTGGGTACATTTTCTAATGTAGAACATAGTGCACTATTTTATCTCCCCTGAAATGGTGCTTGCTGTGGTGAAATATTTCTGAAAAACTTGTAAAAAAGACAGGTTATGACAGTTTGTTCTATGAACCGCCATTAGGATTAGATTGAAACACTGCAACCCTTTACGTATTTACATGTGTTGAAATAATTATAAAACTTGACAAGGATCATATTATAATTTAGACATGACAATATTTTATTTGAGGATCCATTGTGCCTTACATCACGTTTAGGCCCACCCATATGTGTTTAGGAATTGAAATAGCCCTGGGGAACTTATTTTGAGAGTTCACAATCATTTTTAGGAACCAATTTGACGGATATGTGAATGTTTTGAAAATAACAATGTGAGACTTGACGTAAAGGTAACATTTATTATGTTGCTGAAGTATTTTTGAAGACATTTTAGAGATGTGAAGTACATTTTGACACTTGAGAAGCATCGTAGGTAAATTTAGATGTGGAACAGAATTACTTTCAGGTTCCGTTGTGTTATAACTTATGGCACACACTTTGTGTATGTGCGTGGACTCGCGCATGCGTGAATACGTGTCTGTTTTGTTTGCAAGTAACACCTTCTACGGAATTTTTTGGATATATACTTTAGTGCATGCTGCTGAAAAATTAATCGTTCGGATACTTTTGAGGACGACCATGGCTGTACAGCCACGGCTGCTCTGGGGCTACATTGTAACTGGCTGTTTCATTTCAATGATCAGTAAAATACCATGCTTCGATTGGCTGTTACGTTTTTAATACTGCTCTGTTATTACGTGGAGTCGACATTCTCTGATTAGTAACTTTTGACTAGGAGCGATGGGTTTGCCTATGATCTTTTAATATTGTGAGTATATTTTAGATATTCCTTTAGTAATTTTAATATCTGTAAAAAGTGGTGACATCATAACGACCGGGAGGGCGGTGTGTTGACCCCACGCCCCTCCTATCCGCATCCTCCTCAGAGCATGACACGGCGGTCGGATGGTCCCGGCAGGCCACTCGTGGCCTGAAGACGGAGTGCTTTAAAAAGTGGTGACACTGTACTTTGCTTTTACAATGTAGGTTTACCTGACGATGCGGCTTAAAGCCGCGAAACCGCCGTGTTTTAACGAACATCAGTTTTACTAGCTGTGAGCGGAATTCTTCCTAACATCATGCCTTTCAACAGCTGCGGCTGCCTGGAATATAAAATAGTTTATGAAACAACAGTTACATAAGCTGGTCATGGCAATCATTAAAGAACATACATTAACTTACAATAAGTGATTTTTTCCCATAGAAGTTAACTGAAAAATGTACCAAGGGAGCGAAGAAAGCCATTCAAGGAAATTTTAAAATTAATCAATTTCTCGGGGCAAGCGCTATTAACATAAAGGAAAATTGCCATTCTGGGCATATATACAAACTTCTGTGATTCCCAACCAAATTTAGTAAGGAGGAGTCAGGACCAGCTAAAAAACGTATGGAATTGGTAAATCACTTACGCACACACAACTGACCTAATGTCTCAGACAGCTATATAATGTACAATTTAATACATTAAATCCATCAGGGCGGCCTTGTAGGCCCAGATTAATAATTCAATATTTAATTAATAACAAAAACAATTAATTAAAAGCAAGTACAGGATCATAAGAAATTAGATGAGCTCAACGGCTAAGACAAATCAGGTAATTAAGTGATGGTTAATGAAAGGAGAGACTACAGTGATAACGTACTCTCGGACAATGAGTTGATTAAAGAGCCCCTCAAAAATTTAGTTACACGGGTATTACATAGTTCTGGCTTAATAAGTTACGGGTCACAAATCCACTACATAAGAAATATGCACTTACAATGACACAACAATTGGTCGTAGTTTCAATGGCGTAGATACAACAATTTCATTATTCCATTCGAGCTCACACTCCTCACAGGCATTGGTCCAATCACAGGCCACCAGAACATGCAGAACACACGGAAGCCTGTTCTGGAACAAACTAAGATCTCAAATGAGAACCTATTTAGCACTGCCGTAACACAAGGACACAAGAAGCACAATAAAAATTTTACAATCGGAGTACTAGAATTACATAAATAACGAAGTATCACATCGCGAAGAATTAGAAATACACAATGGCGTGAGTGAGCTTTGAGATAAAGGCAAGACTCCTTACTCGGGGCGAAGTTACTTAACGGCGTTGCTTAGAATGGCAATTCTATCAATTCTATTGCACATGCGTTGTTAGAATACCCGCTAAATGCCGCTCTAGACGAGCGCTTTATAAAATTAGCAAGTCCAAGATACGTACCTACAGGAAATGATTCAAGTTCAAACAGTTGGCCGTTAGAAGACAGCTGCTAGCGAGCCAAAACAAATTTCAAGTGCACTTAGCGCATTTCAACCCATCCACACAACCCCAATATACGGCTCACATAAAATGAATATTCTCTTTACTCGAAATCACTTGAAAATTTACTACCCCATTTTGAAATAGCAGTATTTACGACTGCCAAATTTTAATCTGAATATGGCGGTCCCTTAACCCTTTGTTGCCTGACGGTACTTAAAAGTAGCAGTAAGTTTTGACTCTCATTATTTTCTCGTGGTGCAGTTTCGTTATCTGAGAGCCTGTCGGTACGTAACAGTAACTCTGCTCTACTGTTTCATAGATGTTATTGTGCAGTACATAGACCTCTCTGGCGGTCAGAGCTTGAAATTGTTTTTCGCGCGCTGCTGTGAAAACAGAAGATTGTATGTGCTTGTTTCCATGGTGTTGCCTGAATTTGTGCGCAATTTATTGAAACTTCCGTTGAGTTTTCCATTGTACGCAATTACCTTCTTTGTTTTTTTATAACAGTTTGAAGCATTACGTTACAAGTGAATGAGATAAAGTGGAAAATATAAGGCGGACTTATTAGTACCGTCAGGTTGTGCGAACACTTTATTGTAGCAACAACGCGTTACCTCTCACTAGTTGTTCTGTCCACTTTTTCTCACACAAAAATCCGTAAATACATTTGCCTGTGGAACAATTAGAACAAACGGGAAAGGTTTGCCAGGGAATTTACCTAAAGAAAAATGTCTAAATCAAATGACAGAGAGTCATCTTTAGAACTAACAGTATTTCAATGGAAGGAAAATAAAGTAGTGTATTTTGCGTCAAACTTCCATGGCACTGAACAGAGCGTAGTGACAAGAAAACAGAAAGATGGAACTAGTATGACTATACCATGTCCAGTGATTACAATAAAAACATGGGTGGTGTGGATCATGCAGACAGATTACGTTCAACTTATGGTCTTGACAAGCGATCAAGGGAATGGAGGCACCGTCTCTTCTGGGGAGCAATAGAAATTGCTTTTGTTAATGCCTACGTCATTTTCAGTGATCTACATGGGGCACTGCCACTGCTGGAATTCAGGCGTGCTGTGGCACTAGGGCTAATGAATGAACAGCAAGTGCCAAATCTCAAAAAGGAAACTCTGGTAAAGATGAAATAACTCTCCCAAAGAGAAGGAAGGATAACTTTTCTGTTCCGAAGGATTTACGTCTTGGCAACCGAGGAAGCCATTTTGTAGGGTTTAGTTGTAAAAGAGGACGATGCGAAATGTGTGCGAAAAATAAAATTCAGTCGAGACCACATTCACAATGTAGTACATGTAAAGTGTATTTGTGCTGTAATGAGAAAAAGGAACTGTTTCCTACAATTTCATGAGGTATCACTAAATATGTGATATGTATATACTGTCAAAAATGTATAGCTAAGTTACTATGTATTGTGAAGTTGCTCTACGAGGGCAGTTCAATAAGTAATGCAACACATTTTTTTTCTCGGCCAATTTTGGTTGAAAAAACCGGAAATTTCTTGTGGAATATTTTCAAACATTCCCGCTTCGTCTCGTATAGTTTCATTGACTTCCGACAGGTGGCAGCGCTGTACGGAGCTGTTAAAATGGCGTCTGTAACGGATGTGCATTGCAAACAACGGGCAGTGATCGAGTTTCTTTTGGCGGAAAACCAGGGCATCCCAGATATTCATAGGCGCTTGCAGAATGTCTACGGTGATCTGGCAGTGGACAAAAGCACGGTGAGTCGTTGGGCAAAGCGTGTGTCCTCATCCCCTACCAAGAAAAAGTTTAAAGCCATACCCTCAGCCGTAAAGTCATGGTTACAGTCTTCTGGGATGCTGAAGGGGTTATTCTGTTCGATGGCCTTCCCCATGGTCAAACGATCAACTCTGAAGTGTATTGTGCTACTCTTCAGAAATTGAAGAAACGACTTCAGCGTGTTCGTAGGCACAAAAATCAGAAGGAACTTCTCCTTCTTCATGACAACGCAAGACCTCACACAAGTCTTCGCACCCGAGAGGAGCTCACAAAACTTCAGTGGACTGTTCTTCCTCATGCACCCTACAGCCCCGATCTCGCACCGTCGGATTTCCATATGTTTGGCCCAATGAAGGACGCAATCCGTGGGAGGCACTACGCGGATGATGAAGAAGTTATTGATGCAGTACGACGTTGGCTCCGACATTGACCAGTGGAATGGTACCGTGCAGGCATACAGGCCCTCATTTCAAGGTGGCGTAAGGCCGTAGCATTGAATGGAGATTACGTTGAAAAATAGTGTTGTGTAGCTAAAGGATTGGGGAATAACCTGGTGTATTTCAATGCCGAATAAAACAACCCCTGTTTCAGAAAAAAAATGTGTTGCATTACTTATTGAACTGCCCTCGTAGAATAAATTTATGTGAAATTCAAAAAAAAAATCAGAAATATCATATTCCTGTTAATTAATTTTCTAATGTAAAAATATTTAATATTTATGGGGAATAAAGTACAAGTTATAAAAATTGGAGCATTTTTCTGCGCATGTTGTGATTGTGTCCATGGAGTCTGACGGTACTTCTGAGTACCAGGAGAGAAAAAAGCTGCAAAATATAAAATAAAATTTTACAAAAAAATCCTACCGTCATTTGAGGCCACAATAGCATAAATTCTGCATAGAAAATGTTAAAAAATAAATTTTTTCTTATGTCAGGAAACAAAGGGTTAAGATAACAGACAGTGCTTCACTTTTACCTCTGGATACTGTAACAAATACCCCAATAATTATTGCAGGACGAGCCTGAGAAAGGCACAGATTTTTTTAACAATATTGTCATTCAACCATGCGCACTAACGCCCGGGTATTAATACCAGTACACCAGGTCTGCCAAACCCTTAAGCAAATCATCAAGGGTACTTGAGGTTTCTTGCGATAAACATGAAAACAGCGACCGTCTTCTGAAGTCTTCTAATTTCAGTTAATCTCTTGATAGATGCCCTGTACCGGTAGATTCCATTGAACAGAACAGCCATTAACGTGCGTGCTACCCGGGCGGAAAACGTTTAAGCGAAAACACTCATCAGCAATTCCTTTTTTTCCACGCACAGCCACGGCTGTCGCAGAACTCGCAAAACAAATTACTATATACACGTTCGTCATTCTCAGAATGGAATCACTAGACCAGCTTCAGGAACGGGCCAGCTTAAAACAGTTAAATTCGACTGACTTGGAGTAACGTGACGTCAGACTAATTTTCGATAAACAGAAGCCACCTGGCACCTTACACTGATGGAAAAACGGGTGAGTAGTACAAAATAGCAAGAGCTACGCTTTCAGTTTTGCTCACTAAACGAATTTGTTCACAACTTCCTTTTTCAGTATGCAGCAACTTAGACCAGTCAAGGTGTACTTAACTCGCGAAGCTGTTCCGACCGCCAGCTGTAGTAACTGCACAACCAGCACCTGGCCCCGTGCAAGACACATCGACGGCCCATTTCCGTTCTCTCATTGGTAGCTCACGCACGTCGCGCAAATTCCACTCACTGAACCACCGCTCCAAAACTGTCCCACTGTCCAACTGCCCATCGCGCTTTTGCATCCGGTATTTCAAAGCCACAAATTCCCGCTAAACCCGGCGTCAAAGATCCTCGCGGCGGGCCGCGATGATCGATAGCGGCCGGGTATCGAAGGGCCGTGGCCCGACCGTGGCGCCAGAGTGCTATCCGTGTGAAGGCAGGGCAAGTCGATAGTTATTAATAAAGGACATTGTGGTAGAAGTAGTATTTCTTCTACTGTTTCTTCCAAGGACAACTCACAAACAGACCAGCTTATTAATCTGGTTGTGTTTTATCTTGTATTTCATTTTTAGGTTTCTGATTGGTGGCATATGCTTTACTTGTTGTGTATGTTATAATTCCTCTTTCTCTTGAATTGAATGTTAAAGATTGGCTGTATTTGGTTACTAGAAAGAAGAGGAAGCTGAATTGCCATAATGGCGGGAACCCAGACGGAAGTTGGCGTTATCAGTGATTGTTGGCTTACATACATTAATCCTTGTTCCATAGATCATGAATACATTTCGTAATGATGTGGAGTGTGTCACTTTAACATAAGTTTTCTTTACACAAAATAATTAATTTTTTTTGTTACAGTTACTTCTGCATATCTAAGAATTCATCTATTGAGTAGAAGGAGTTGTCATTCAGAAATTCTTTTAATTTGCTTTTAATTCTTTTTCTAACAGGATGATGCATGACTGTGAGAAGAAATATCAGTAATTCAATGCCAGTACTTGCTTCGCATTGAAATGATTTTTCAAGAGGCATCGGGCTTCGTAACATGACTTTAGAATAAATGCAGTTTTTATAATTTATCATGGGTTGTGCATTCGAGACTGCAGCAATGGCGACCGATTAGTAACATCACCGTATCAGTAACGTCCAATCTCACACGGCGCTCACTGTTAAAGGAGGCCACAAAAACATTTACAAAGCAAAGTTAGGACACGGAATAATCATAATATTGATTAGAAAGTTGTAGGTTTCAAGTAAATATTATTAGTCTAGTCACTATAAAAAAACGAAACCATCTTATGCTAGCATTTCAGACAGAGGAAGTCAATGAGAAAGTGATACAGGAAGCTGACCAAGACTTAGCAATTGTTCTGTGTATAAAATCAGGACGAAATTATTATCATAGAATCTATACATTTTACAAATATTTTTAACGTTATTTGAGAGTTTGTTAGGCTTACATGCTTTTATGTATTGTTCTACTACATAATGTCACGTTCTTCTGTTTAAATCATCGTATGACGCATGGTTAATGCTTTCATCATGTATAGAGAAACAATAGTTTCCCTTCTGTATACATGTCTCCAACCGTGTGTAATGCGATACAGGATAAATGAAGTCAGCAGTACTTGCTAGCTTGCTTTAAGCGATCAGGCCCAATGGACCGCGCGCTGCTTTGAGAGATTGCCTCCACTTCAGCCTGTTTTCGGCTCCTATCTGCCATTCTTCCAGCAGTCCCACTCTCTGAAGGTCTTTGGATACGCATCCAGTTCTAGGTCTTCCTACGGGCCTTCTGCCGGTTGGCTTGGTGCTGAGTATATTTTTCGGCCATCGGTTGTCCTGAATTCGAGCAACATGCCCTGCCCACTGGAGTCGTCGTGTCTTCATTATAGCCATGATGTTCGGCTCTTTGTAAATATCATACAATTCTGTATTGTGATTAATCCTCCATTTTTCACTCTCATTATCGTAAACTGGTCCAAATTCTTCCGAAAGGCTTTCCCTTCAATTTTCATCAGTCTGTTCAGATCTTGCTCGGTTGTTCTCCAGGTGGCACATCCATATAATACTACTGGCTGTAGGAGAGTTGTGTGGATGTTTATTTTGAAATATAGTGACAAACTTCTGGTTTTGAGGAGGGCATTAAGGCCGTGGTAGCAGCGATTACTTGCCTGTAGTCTTGCCTGTATTTCCATGTTACTGGGTGGTTCATCTCTGAATACTGCGCCCAGATATTTGAACTCCCTGACTTGATGCCGGCTGCTGTGGCCGAGCGGTTCTAGGCGCTTCAGTCTGGAATCGCGCTGCTGCTGGTTCGAATCCTGCCTCGGGCATGGCTGTATGTGATGTCCTTAGGTTAGTTAGGATTAAGTAGTTCTAAATCTAGGGGACTGATGACCTCAGATATTAAGTCCCATAGTACTTAGAGTCATTTGAACCTGTTTTGACGATAAGAACCTTCAGCTGTCTGTAAGGGTGGAAGTGGTTCTTGAGTTCCATTATGTCTACGGTGTAGAACCATGTATTCCGTCTTGTCACGGTTGATTTGAAGTCCAATTTTCCTCGTTGTTGTTTCCAGAATGTCAGTCATTTCCCCTAATTCTTCTTGCGACCCAGATAGTAGCACTATATCATCGGCATATCCGAGGTACTTTATGTTCGCATGCCCGGTCCGGACCCCTGTGAGTTCATTAGATGACATCTCACGCCATTACCTTCTCGAATGCGAGATTCAAAATAACAGGTGATAGTCCATCGCCCTGTCGTAGCCCAGTTTTTACTTTGAATGTTTCAGTCACCTTATTTCCAATTTTTACCATTGCTGTAGTATCTACCAGGCAGGCCTGCATGAAGCTTACTAGTTTCTTGGCAAAACCGAACTATTCCAGTAGTACTGTCACGTAATTATAAATATTCTCGGGGAATCGGTAAATGATTTCCTGAGAACTTGGCAGTGGACGGAGGAAAATCCGAGGAAAAACGAAGTCAGTAGTACTGTCACGCAGTTAAAAAATACTCTCAGTTGGGGCAGTAAATTATTCGTTGAATACTTAGCAGGAGCTGGAGGAAAATTGATACGTCTTCTCAGCGCCAGTATAGATCCTTTCCTGGTAATTGTGACGTCGCTTCATTGCTGATGGTGGAGTCGTCGACGTCCTTAACACTGTGGGCCCTGTACGTGCACTGGTCGCAAACACAGCTTTGGGTGCTGAAACACAGATACTCTATGTGGTCAAAAGAATCCGGACCCCCCCTCCCCCCCAAATATACGTTTTTCATATTAGGTGCATTGTGCTGCCACCTACTGCCAGGTACTCCATATCAGCGACCTCAGTAGTTATTAGACACCGTGAGAGAGCAGAATGAGGCGCTCCGCGGAACTCACGGATTTCGAACGTGGCCAGGTGATTGGGCGACACTTGTGTCATACAATAAAGAAAGAATACAATAAAGAATCTGTACCGATATGATGACCAGAGCGCAATAAATAAGATATATGTCGCTGCAGTTAAAAAATTTACGATGATGTTTGGTTTGTGGGGCACTCAACTGTGCGGTCATCAGCGCCCGTGCAATGTCCCAATCTTTACACAGTCCAATTTTAGCCACGTTCATAAATGACGATGATGAAATGATGATGACAACACAAACACCCAATATCCGGGCAGAGAAAATCGCCACCTCGGCCGGGAATCGAACCCGGGACCCTGTGATCCAGAGGCACCAACGCTAACCACTAGATCACGAGCTGCAGACAAAAATTTTTTTCGAGGGATCAGGGACAAGAATTAAAATAGAAAAGGAAACCCCCCAAGTAATAGGACCAATCCAATGCCGTAGACAAGAGTGCTACATAGCACACATTCTGTAAAAATACATTATTGGCCATTAAAATTACTACACCAAGAAGAAATGCAGATGATAAACGGGTATTCATTGGACAAATATATTATACTAGAACTGACATGTGATAACATTTTCACGCAATTTGGGGGCATAGATCCTGAGAAATCAGTACCCAGAACAACCACCTCTGGCCGTAATAACGGCCTTGATACGCCTGGGCATTGAGTCAAACACAGCTTGGATGGCGTGTACAGGTACAGCTGCCCATGCAGCTTCAACACGATACCACAGTTCATCAAGAGTAGTGACTGGCGTATTGCGAGGAAACAGTTGCTCGGCCACCATTGACCAGACGTTTTCAGTCGGTGAGAGATCAGGAGAATTTTCTGGCCAGGGCAGCAGTCGAACATTTTCTGTACCCAGAAAGGCCCGTACATGACCTGCAACATGCGGTCGTGCATTATCCTGCTGAAATGTAGGATTTCGCAGGGATCGAATGAAGGGTAGAGCCTCGGGTCGTAACATATCTGAAATGTAACGTCCACTGTTCAAAGTGCCGTCAATGCGAACAAGAGGTGACCGAGACGTGTAACCAATGGCACCCCATACCATCACGCCGGGTGATACGCCAGTATGGCGATGATGAATACACGCTTCCAATATGCGTTCACTGTGATGTCGCCAAACAAGGATGCGACCATCAAGATGCTGTAAACAGAACCTGGATTCATCCGAAAAAATGACGTTTTGCCATTCGTGCACCCAGGTTTGTCGTTGAGTACACCATTGCGGGCGCTCCTGTCTGTGATGCAGCGTCAAGGGTAACCGCAGCCACGGTCTCCGAGCTGCTGCAAACGTCATCGAACTGTTCGTGCAGATGGTTGTTGTCTTGCAAACGTCACCATCTGTTAACTCAGGGATCGAGACGTGGTTGCACGATCCGTTACAGCCATTCGGATAAGATGCCTGTCATCTCGAGTGCTAGTGAAACGAGGCCGTTGGAATCCAGCACGGCGCTCCGTATTACCCTCCTGATCCCACCGATTCCGTATTCTGCTAACAGTCATTGAATCTCGACCAACACGAGCAGCAATGTCGCGATACGATAAACCGCAATCGCGATAGGCTACAATCCGACCTTTATCAAAGTCGGAAACGTGATGGTACGCATTTCTCCTCCTTACACAAGGCATCACAACAACGTTTCACCAGGCAACGCCGGTCAACTGCTGTTTGTGTATGAGAAATCGGTTGGAAACTTTCCTCATGTCAGCATGTTGTTGGTGTCGGCACCGGCGCCAGCCTTGTGTGAATGCTCTGAAAAGCTAATCATTTGCATATCACAGCATCTTGTTCCTGTCGGTTAAATTTCGCGTCTGTAGCACGTCATCTTCGTGGTGTAGCAATTTTAATGGCCAGTAGTGTATTATCTGAACAAAGCTCCAAAAGAATGGATGAAAAAGTGTGAAGGAATAGGCCTAGACCCAGATGGGAATTAGCTATTGATTATACTATTCACCGATTATAAAATTATATTGACTGCAGATGATGATATGGAGACATGATGAACAGAATCATAAAATCATCCAGGAAGGCCGGACTAACAACAATTTTTCTAAAACTGAATATTTCTCTGTAGGAAATAAACAACGTGACATTAACACAGAAGGATATAGTATTGATACATGTCAAATGTATAAATATCTGAGAATAATAATCTGAGATCAGCGTGACAGTAAACAAGAAATAAGTCGGAGGGCGACACATCGTAAACAAGCAATCAATAAGCCTAATTCCATCCTCTAGTCAAATAAAATTATGAAAAAGAAAAAAAAGTTTATATGAATCAATAATTTAAAGCTTTTGTTTAGATGGAGCGGAATCCTGGGAAATGACAAGACAGGACAGATGAAGATTTGAGGCCGCGTAAACGGGCTCTTGAGACGAAGGTTGTAAAATATCAGAAGAGCGAAATAAAGAAACTAGGAAGGGAATGAAATTTTTCCACGTGCATCATCAAAGAGGTGGGAAAACGGCACTTAGAATGGTAAGGGCATGTGATGAGATTAGGGGATGAAAAAAGTACTGTGTTGGCAACCTCCATACAAGAGAAAAAGAAGAGGATCCAGTGCAGAACGGAGAAAAGAACTGGAGGAGGACATGTAACGAAGAAAATATAAACAAGATCTATATACAGTGATTGAGAGGATTAGATACGAGGTTGCGAGAAACAGCCTAAAGAGCTGTAAACAACTCCCAAAATAAAATAAAACAGATATCTTGTCTAAATAATTTTGCAATTCATTTTGCTCATACGATGATTTTACTTGATGGTAAACCTCAGCATCATCTGCAAACAACCGAAGAGGACTGTTGAGTCTGTTTCCAATGTTGTTTACGTAAAGAACAGCAGAGGACCTAAACTATGTGATCAAAGTATCCGGACACCTGGCTGAAAATGACTTAAAAGTTCTTGGCTCCCTCCATCGGTAATGCTAGAATTCAATATGGTGTTGGCCCACCCTTAGCTTTTAATGATAACTTCCAGTCTTGCACGTAGACGTTCAATCAGGTGCTGGAATGTTTCTTGGAGAATGGCAGCCCATTCGTCACGGAGTGCTGCAGTGAGGAGAGGTATTGATGTCGGTAGGTGAGGCCTGGCACGAAGCCGGCATTCCAAAACATCCCAAAAGTGTTCTATGGGATTCAGATCTGGACAGGCCAGTCCATTACAGGGATGTTACTGTCGTGTAACCACTCCGCCACAGCCGGCCGCGGTGGTCTCGCGGTTCTAGGCGCGCAGTCCGGAACCGCGCGACTGCTACGGTCGCAGGTTCGAATCCTGCCTCGGGCATGGATGTGTGTGATGTCCTTAGGTTAGTTAGGTTTAAGTAGTTCTAAGTTCTAGGGGACTGATGACCACAGCTGTTAAGTCCCATAGTGCTCAGAACCATTTGAACCACTCCGCCACAGGCCGGGCACTATGAACAGGTGCTCGATCGTGTTGAAAGATGCAATCGCCATCCCCGAATTGCTCTTGAACAATGGGAAGCAAGAAGGTGCTTAAAACATCAATGTAGGCCTGTGCTGTGATATCGACACGCAAAACGACAAGGGGTGCAAGCCACCTCCATGAAAAACACGACCACATCATCACACCAATGCCTCCGAATTTTACAGCTGCCACTACACACGCTGGCAGATGACGTTCACCGGGCATTCGCCATACCCACACCCTGCCATCGGATCGCCGCATTCTGTACCGTGATCCGTCACTCCACACAACGTTTATTCACTGTTCAATCGTCCAATGTTTACGCTCGTTACACCAAGTGAGGCGTCGTTTGGCATTTATCGGCGTGATGTGTGGCTTATGAAAAGCCACTCGACCATGAATTCCAAGTTTTGTCACCTCCCGCCTAACTGTCATAGTACTTGCAGTGGGTCCTGATGCAGTTTGGTATTCCTATGTGATGGTCTGGATAGATGTTTGCCGATTACGCATTACGATCCTCTTCAACTGTCGGCGGTCTCTGTCAGTCAACAGACGAGGTCGACCTGTACGCTTTTGTGCTATACGTCTCCCTTCACGTTTCCAATTCACTGTCACATCGGAAACAGTGCACATAGGAATGTTTAGGAGTGCGGAAATCTCGCTTGCAGACGTATGACACAAGTCACACCCAATCACCTGACCGCGATCAAAGTCCGTGAGTTCCGCGGAGTGCCTCATTCTGCTCTCTCACGATGTCTTAATGATTACTGAGGTCGCTGATATGGAGTACCTGGCAGTAGGTGGCAGCACAATGCACCTAACATGAAAATCGTATGTTTTTGGGGGTGTCCGGATACTTTTGATCAAGTAGTGTATAAAACTTCCTTGGAGAACCATAGATATCTGTTTCAGTCGATGACTCCCCATCAGTTACTACGAACTGTGACCTTTATGACAGCAAATCACGAATCCAGTCGTACAGCTGAGACGATAGTCCATAGCTGTGCGATTGGATTAGAAGCTTCTTATGAGAAAGGGTGTCAAAAGCGTGTAGCCAGTTGTGTTTGACGGTAACAATATTTTCTGAATCCGTGATGGTTAATGTGTCAGTAGATAGCTTTTTCGAGGTATTTCGAACATAGTACATGTTCCAAAATCCTTCTGCAAATCGATCTCAGTGCCACATGGTTGTGAGACACCCGCTCTGGCTTCCCTTATGTGTGAGCAGGGCAGTATCGCCAACTGACAGCACGCATTCCCTATACAGTATGACCCAGTGACACACTAGCGAAGCATGGAGTAGTCTACTCTGCTTCCCCACAAATCACGTCACCTGCTCGAGCCAGCTACTTGCTCGGCAAGTAAAGAATGCGTTTGATTATTTTCCCGTCGGTTATATCGTTCCGTTGACAGAGTGTGAGCAAATCAGAAGAGATCTGAGTACTACAGAAGAGAGGTTCAGCATGGATGTGTATTGCGCGATCTGGAGGGTACAACAGCTGTTGTTGGGCAACTGTCCCATCCGGTGGTCACAAGGGCGGTGCCTGGCTGCGGAACGTCTTCCTTCCTGGGCTGCGGGATGCCTTCCTGTGCATGTGCGTGGCGGAAGGCGCTGCGGTCCAGACGAACAAACAATGGTTTCCGCTGGATGGGCGAGTCCAGGGCGCTGCGGTCGTCATATCAGTTCACTTTCCTTCATTGTTGACCTTAGAGACTCACATTTCCTTCCAGGAACCGCACCACTTGGTTTATGGATGTTTCGCAGCCGTACTTCTCAGCCTTCTTGATTCCCAATTATATATCAAGTGTGAAGAATCAGAATATTAAATTAGCAGTTGTTAAGCATTGAAGTGTTCACCCCGCCTTCGTAGCTTGGATCGCTAACGCACAGATTTGCGTTCGACTCGTTGGTAGCCGCTTCGAATCTGAAGGTGGAAGAAATTTGCAGCACCAGTATTTGGCCAGTAAGAGGAAGAGAGGTAGTAGTGTAAATTTCCTGATAACTAGGCCCTACACCAATGTCCTGGATTGAGTTCCAGTATTGTCCGCTGTGTCCCATAGAGTCGGGGCATGTAACACAGCCGGCAGTAGTGGCCGAGCGGTTCTAGGCGCTACAGTCTGGAACCGCGCGACCGCTACGGTCGCAGGTTCGAATCCTGCCTCGGGAATGGATGTGTGTGATGTCCTAAGGTTGGTTAGGTTCTCCGATGTTAAGTCCCATAGTGCTCAGAGCCATTTGAACCATGTAACACAGTTGATGGCAAAGAAAACGGTCTAATGACACACAGTCAACATGGGTTTAGAAAACATCGTTCCTGTGAAACACAACTAGCTCTTTATTCACATGAAGTGTTGAGCGCTATTGACAAGGGATTTCATATCGATTCCGTGTTTCTGGATTTCCGGAAGGCTTTTGACACTGTACCACACAAGCGGCTCGCAGTGAAATTGCGTGCTTACGGAACATCGTCTCAGTTATGTGACTGGATTTGTGATTTCCTGTCATAGAGGTCCCAGTTCGTAGTAATTGACGGAAAGTCATCGAGTAAAACAGAAGTGATTTCAGGCGATCCCCAATGTAGTGTTATAGGCCCTTTGTTGTTCCTTATCTACATAAACGATTTGGGAGACAATCTGAGCAGCCGTCTTCGTTTGTTTGCAGATGACGCTGTCGTTTATCGACTAATAAAGTCATCAGAAGATCAAAACAAACTGCAAAACCGTTTAGAAAAAAATATCTGAATGGTGCGAAAAGTGGCAGTTGACCCTAAATGTCGAGAAGTGTGAGGTCATCCACATGATTGTTAAAAGGAACTCGTGAAACTTCGGTTACACGATAAATCAGTCTAATCTAAAATCCGTAAATTCAACTAAATACCTACGTATTACAATTACGAACAACTTAAATTGGAAGGAACACATAGAAAGTGTTGTGGGGAAGGCTAACCAAAGACTGCGTTTTATTGGCAGGACACTTACAAAATATAACAGACCTACTAAGGAAACTACCTATACTACGCTTGTCTGTCCTCTTTTAGAATACTGCTGTGCGGTGTGGGACCCTTACCATATAGGACCGACGGAGTACATCGAAAAAATTCAAAGAAAGGCAGCACGTTTTGTATCATCGCGAAATATGGGAGAGAGTGTCACAGAAATGATACAGGATTTGGTCTGGACTACATTAAAAGAAAGGCGTTTTTCGTTGTTACGGAATCTTCTCACGAAATTCCAATCACCAACTTTCTCCTCCGAATGCGAAAATATTTTGTTGACACCGACCTACATAGGGAGGAACGATCACCACGATAAAATAAGGGAAATCAGAGCTCGTACGGAAAGATGTAGGTGGTCATTCTTTCCGCGCGCTATACGAGATTGGAATAATAAAGAATTGTGAAGGTGGTTCGATGAACCCTCTGCCAGGCACTTAAATGTGATTTGCAGAGTATCCATGTTGCTGTAGATGGTGGTCTGTCCTTTACACTGGAACATCAAATTCGGCAGATCTCTTGGTGCTGTTCGACAGCAGTCTATGTGCTGGTACTGGGTTTCACTCTCTCCCTTCTCTCATCATCATACATCAGAAACAAGACATCACACCACATACACACAACCGTTTCAGTCACTGCACTCAACAGATAGACTTAACACAACTCTCACACTGTGACGGAAGGGGTCATTGTGTGTGGAGGGTGAAAGCCCTTTCTCATTAGGCGGTGGAACATACCACTCATGGTCTCCCAGCCAACAACGTCAATATAACTTTCTCTTTCTTTTCTTGAAGCGTTCTCAGAAAAGTATCTCAAATCACCTCTGTCCAACAAAGCACACACCCTCACATATAACTAAGAGTTGGAGGCTGGACACAATCTGACATACACTATATGATCTAAAGTATTCAGTCACCTATTAGTGAACACCTACCCCCATGAACCATGGACCTTGCCGTTGGTGGGGAGGCTTGCGTGCCTCAGCGATACAGATGGCCGTACCGTAGGTGCAACCACAACGGAAGGGTATCTGTTGAGAGGCCAGACAAACGTGTGGTTCCTGAAGAGGGGCAGCAGCCTTTTCAGTAGTTGCAGGGGCAACAGTCTGGATGATTGACTGATCTGGCCTTGCAACACTAACCAAAACGGCCTTGCTGTGCTGGTACTGCGAACGGCTGAAAGCAAGGGGAAACTAAAGCCGTAATTTTTCCCGAGGGCATGCAGCTTTATTGTATGGTTAAATGATGATGGCGTCCTCTTGGGTAAAATATTCCGGAGGTAAAATAGTCCCCCATTCGGATCTCCGGACGGGGACTACTCAAGAGGACGTCGTTATCAGGAGAAATAAAACTGGCGTTCCCTTAATCGGGCAGGTAGGTTAGAAAATTTAAAAAGGGAAATGGATAGGTTGAAGTTAGACATAGTGGGAATTAGTGAAGTTCGATGGCAGGAGGAACAAGACTTTTGGTCAGGAGAATACAGGGTTATAAATACAAAATCAAATAGGGGTAATGCAGGAGTAGGTTTAATAATGAATAAAAAAAATAAGAATGCGGGTAAGCTACTACAAATATCATAGTGAACGCATTATTATTGCCAAGATAGACACGAAGCCCATGCCTACTACAGTAGTACAAGTTTATATGTCAACTAGCTCTGCAGATGATGAAGAAATTGATGAAATGTATGATGAGATAAAAGAAATTATTCAGGTAGTGAAGGGAGACGAAAATTTAATAGTCATGGGTGACTGGAATTCGAGAGTAGGAAAAGGGAGAGAAGGAAACATAGTGGGTGAATATGGATTGGGAGAGAGAAATGAAAGAGGAAGCCGTCTGGCAGAATTTTGCACAGAGCATAACTTAATCATACCTAACACTTGGTTCAAGAATCATGAAAGAAGGTTGTATACATGGAAGAATCCTGGAGATACTAGAAGGTATCAGATAGATTGTATAATGGTAAGACAGAGATTTAGGAACCAGGTTTTGAATTGTAAGACATTTCCAGGGGCAGATGTGGACTCTGACCACAATCTATTGGTTATGAACTGTAGATTAAAACTGAAGAAACTGCAAAAAGGTGGGAATTTAAGGAGATGGGACCTGGATAAACTGACTAAACCAGAGGTTGTACAGAGTTTCAGGGAGAGCATAAGGGAACAATTGACAGGAGTGGGGGAAAGAAATACAGTAGAAGAAGAATGGGTAGCGCTGAGGGATGAAGTAGTGAAGGCAGCAGAGGCTCAAGTAGGTAAACAGACGAGGGCTAATAGAAATCCTTGGGTAACAGAAGAAATATTGAATTTAATTGATGAAAGGAGAAAATATAAAAACGCAGTAAATGAAGCAGGCAAAAGGGAATACAAACGCCTCAAAAATGAGATCGACAGTAAGTGCGAAATGGCTAAACAGGGATGGATAGAGGACAAATGTAAGGATGTAGAGGCTTATCTCACTAGGGGTAAGATAGATACTGCCTACAGGAAAATTAAAGAGACCTTTGGAGAAAAGAGAACCACTTGCATGAATATCAAGAGCTCAGATGGAAACCCAGTTCTAAGCAAAGAAGGGAAAGCAGAAAGGTGGAAAGAGTATATAAAGGGTCTATACAAGGGCGATGTACTTGAGGACAATATTATGGAAATGGAAGAGGATGTAGATGAAGGTGAAATGGGAGATATGATACTGCGTGAAGAGTTTGACAGAGCACTGAAAGACCTGAGTCGAAACAAGGCCCCGGGAGTAGACAACATTCCATTAGAACTACTGGCAGCCTTGGGAGAGCCAGTCCTGACAAAACTCTACCATCTGGTGAGCAAGATGTATGAGACAGGCGAAATACCCTCAGACTTCAAGAAGAATATAATAATTCCAATCCCAAAGAAAGCAGGTGTTGACAGAGGTGAAAATTACCGAACTATCGGTTTAATAAGTTACAGCTGCAAAATACTAACGCGAATTCTTTACAGACGAATGGAAAAACTGGTAGAAGCAGACCTCGGGGAAGATCAGTTTGGATTCCGCAGAAATGTTGGAACACGTGAGGCAATACTGACCCTACGACTTATCTTAGAAAATAGATTAAGAAAAGGCAAACCTACATTTCTAGCATTTGTAGACTTAGAGAAAGCTTTTGACAATGTTGACTGGAATACTCTCTTTCAAATTCTAAAGGTGGCAGGGGTGAAATACAGGGAGCGAAAGGCTATTTACAATTTGTACAGAAACCAGATGGCAGTTATGAGTCGAGGGGCATGAAAGTGAAGCAGCGGCTGGGAAGGGAGTGAGGCAGGGTTGTAGCCTCTACCCGATGTTATTCAATCTGTATATTGAGCAAGCAGTAAAGGAAACAAAAGAAAAATTCGGAGTAGGTATCAAAGTCTGTTGTGTCGGCAGACTTGCCAACACTTCGCACACTAATTGAAAGAGGCGGCCAAGATGCACGCGCTAACTCACGAAGGATGGAGTGAGGTCTGAAACAGGATACGTAATGAATACTATAAAGAAAAGTACGTAGCTTCTGGACTACTTAACTTTAATCCATCCTTTGTATACATCGTTCTTGATGAGACATCTGGAGATTGTGGCGATACAAGTGAGACTCTTTAGATACAAGCTATCTAAGGCTAATGGCGCCTTGCTAGGTCGTAGACATGGACTTAGCTGAAGGCTATTCTAACTGTCTCTCGGCAAATGAGAGAAAGGCTTCGTCAGTGAAGTCGCTAGCAAAGTCGTCGTACAACTGGAGCGAGTGCCAGTACGTCTCTCGAGACCTGCCGTGTGGTGGCGCTCGGTCTGCGATCATGCACGGTGGCGACACGCGGGTCCGACATGTACTACTGGACTGCGGCCGATTTAAGCTACCACCTAGCAAGTGTGGTGTCTGGCGGTGACACCACATTCCTCGCCCGCAAATCGGCGAACGGTCATGTTATAAGGCTTCCGCCCGCCGTGGGGAGGACCCCATGTTGACGTATGCGATGAGGTGGGGAGCCTAACAACGGTCGAGGCTGTGCCACCCGCACCCGGCCATTCGGTCCGAGGGGAGCTAGGAAACGCCTGAAAACCTAGTCCAGGGTGCACGTCAACATGCGGTGTATGCGCCCGTAGAGAGACAGGAGGGGCCGAAGGGTCGACCTCCATGCGGTCGGGGCACCCGACGGGCGAAGATGACATCTGGTCCGGAGCGGGCAATAGTTTCATGGCGGATGACGGCTGGTCACGGGAAGCGATCGGCGGCGCGTGACCCAGGGAGGCGCCCGGCGGCAGCAGTGACGCGTCCGCTGCGGGCGGCGCCGGCGGGAGAACGGGCGGCGGCGGCGGCGGCGGCGGCAGCGGCACGTCGCCATGGGGCAAAATGGAAGGCATCGTCGGTAACACCTGGGGATGAGGCGAGCCAGTAGATGGGTCCCCAGGGCGCTGACCGGACGGCACCGTCGCTGAAAGCAGACGGGGAGCGGCAGAACCCAGGCGACGGCAGAGGCGCAGCTGATTGAGATGCCAACGCACCTCACCAGAGGCCCCCAAAACCAAATACATCGCGCGGCCGATGCAGCGAAGAATGCGCCCTGCGAGCCAACGCCGTGAACCTCGATAGTTGCGATAGAAGACAACGTCGCCAGGAGGAAAAGCAGGAGTCTGCCGCTGCACAGGAACCTGATGCGGCGGATGCAGCAAAGACATCAAGGTTCGATGAGGACGACCGTGGAGCAACTCAGCCGGCGAGCGACCATCTCGGGGCTGAGAGCGATACGAAGACAAAAAGAGCAACAACGCTTCCTCCCGAGAATGCGACTCTTTCAACTTCAACATCTGTGACTTGAAAGTCCGGACCAATCGTTCAGCGGCACCGTTTGACTGAGGCGAAAACGGCGCGGATGTCAGATGTTGAATACCATTGGCCTTGCAGAAGGACTGAAATTCTGCGGACATGAATTGTGGGCCATTGTCGGAAACAATAGTCTGCGGAAGACCTTCAATGCAAAAAATAGCAGATAACGCTTGGATGGTGGCAGATGACGTCGTGGAAGACATCCGGACAACAAAAGGAAAATTACTGAAAGAATCGACCACAACCAACCATCGAGCATTCCAGAATGGGCCAGCAAAATCTATGTGCAAGCGTTGCCAAGGGGAAGTGGCTTGTGGCCATGCAAAGAATTTCCGCGGCGGTGCGGATTGTTGTTCGGCACACGCCATGCAAGAAGAGCACATATTCGTAATCGCAGTATCGATTCCGAACCAAGTACAGTGCTGACGAGCAAGTTGTTTCGTGCGCACTATACCCCAATGTCCTTGGTGAAGAAGCCGTAAGACAGAGGACTGTAACGAACGTGGGACCACGACTCTGGACTGATCATTATCAGAACGCAACAACAAAACACCACGTCGTACAAAAAGTCTCTCCTTGTGAGCAAAAAATCGGCGAACCAGCGGATCCTCGATCCGCGACTTTGACAAGGGCCATTGCGTAGCAACAAAACGCAAAACAGTAGCAAGGACAGGGTCAGCAGCTGTGGCTGCAGCTACACGACGAAAATCAATCGGAAACGATTCGACCACGTTATCGGTTTCCGCATCAATGAACATGCAAGCAAGTTCGGAAGAATCGAATGCTTTATCCTCAGCAACAGGCAAACGGGAAACGCATCAGCGTTGCCATGCTTAGCAGTGGACCGATACAAGATATCGTAGCGGTACTGCGAGAGGAAAATTGACCAGCGAATGAATTTCTGCGCTGTACGTGGAGGTACAGGCTTGTTCGGATGAAAAAGCGATGTCAAAGGTTTGTGGTCTGTGATTTTTCTGGCAAACACTTTGAACATGTCCTTTCTTATGACAGTAAAAGCAAATAGCTTGGCGTGACGGGCAATTGTCACGCGAATGTCTAGTTGCACACCGCGGGCATGATTTCACTGCATTTGCTTGCCTACGCGGCACACTTGTTTGAGAGCTAGGCCGCAGCTGCGCGGACGTGAGCGAGGGCTGTTTAGCGGTCCGTGCAGCGCGCCCAGCGTGCCGGTTAATGTGACACACGGCTGGCGAAGTTTCAAATGAGTCCTGAGCAAAGTCAAGTGTGTCTTGTCTATCTAATATGTCTATCACTTGTTGAAGGGAGCGATTAACTAGTTTCAAAATCTGTTCCCGTATGCGAACATCAGAAACGTTCTGTGCAATTGCATCACATACCATTGTATCTGAATAAGGAAGTCCACATTCACACTCAAAAGACAATCCCTAGTAAGTCCTTGCAATGTTGCAACCCACTCCCGATTAGTTTGACCGGCCGTACGTTTTGTACGAAAGAACGTATACCGTTTTGCAACGACATTGAATGTTTCCTTGAAATAGGCATCTAAAGCAGACAAAATTTCGTCGTAGGACAGAGTTGCTACGTCGCGTCTGGGAAATAATTTCACTATCACACGGTAGGTGGTCACACCTACACACGAAAGCAAAAACGGCTGCCGCTCATTACCTTGAATTCTGTAGGCGGCGAGATGAAATCCAAATTGGCGTGACCACTCCGTCCATGATTCCTCGTCCGCGTGAAACGGACGAAACTGGGGTGCAACTGCGTTTTGTGGCTGCGGGAGCGGTGAAGCGGCGGCGGCCGCATTGTGTTGCAGTGCACGTTGACCCTGGACGAGCTGTCCAAGGGCATCCAATAACGCCTGCGTCTGCTGATTCTGCAAGCGATAAAATTCGGACAGTACATCTGGCGAAGCCATGACAAGTAAATGTAAGCAAGGAGAAAGAACAAGACCCTTTTTACTCTCGTCGCCAAAATTGTAGTGTCGGCAGACTTGCCAACACTACGCACACTAATTGAAAGAGGCGGCCAAGATGCACGCGCTAACTCACGAAGGATGGAGTGAGGTCTGAAACAGGATACGTAATGAATACTATAAAGAAAAGTACGTAGCTTCTGGACTACTTAACTTTAATCCATCCTTTGTATACATCGTTCTTGATGAGACATCTGGAGATTGTGGCGATACAAGTGAGACTCTTTAGATACAAGCTATCTAAGGCTAATGGCGCCTTGCTAGGTCGTAGACATGGACTTAGCTGAAGGCCATTCTAACTGTCTCTCGGCATATGAGAGAAAGGCTTCGTCAGTGTAGTCGCTAGCAAAGTCGTCGTACAACTGGGGCGAGTGCCAGTACGTCTCTCGAGACCTGCCGTGTGGTGGCGCTCGGTCTGCGATCACTCACAGTGGCGACACGCGGGTCCGACATGTACTAATGGACCGCGGCCGATTTAAGCTACCACCTAGCAAGTGTGGTGTCTGGCGGTGACACCACAAAGTCCATGGAGAAGAAATAAAAACGTTGAGGGTCGCCGATGACATTGTAATTCTGTTAGAGACGGCAAAGGACTTGGAAGAGCAGTTGAACGGAATGGACAGAGTCTTGCAAAGAGGATATAAGATGAACATCAGCAAAAGCAAAACGAGGATAATGGAATGTAGTCGAATTAAGTCGGGTGATACTGAGGGAGTTAGATTAGGAATTGAGACAGTTAAAGTAGTAAAGGGTTTTGCTATTTGGGGAGCAAAATAACTGATGATGGTCGAAGTAGAGAGGATATCAAATGTAGACTGGCAATGGCAAGGAAAGCGTTTCTGAAGAAGAGAAATTTGTTAACATCGAGTATAGATTTAAGTGTCAGGAAGTCGTTTCTGAAAGTATTTCTATGGAATGTAGCCATGTATGGAAGTGAAACATGGACGATAAATAGTTTGGACAGGAAGAGAATAGAAGCTTTCGAAATGTGGTGCTACAGAAGAATGCTGAAGATTAGATGGGTAGATCACATTACTAATGAGGAGGTATTGAGTAGAATTGGGGAGAAGAGGAGTTTGTGGCACAACTTGACAAGAAGAAGGGACCGATTGGTAGGACATGTTCTGAGGCATCAAGGGATCACAAATTTAGCATTGGAGGACAGCGTGGAGGGTAAAAATCGTAGAGGGAGACCAAGAGATGAATACACTAAGCAGATTCGGAAAGATGTAGGTTGCAGTAAGTACTGGGAGATGAAGAAGCTTGCACAGGATAGAGTAGCATGGAGAGCTGCATCAAACCAGTCTCAGGACTGAAGACTACAACAACAACAACATTAGTGAACATTAATATGCTTTGTGTCCACCCTTCGCCTCTATGACGTCTCGAGCTCTGCTGGGCATACTTTCAAAGAGGTGTCTGAATATCTGTGGAAGAATAGCAGCCGATTCTTCTTAAAGAGCTGAAACCAGAGAAAGTAGTGATGCTGGACGATGGGGTCAGCGGAGAAGTCGGCGTTGTAACTCGTCCCAAAGGTTTTCCCTTGGGTTCATTTGGGAACTCTGTGCTCATCTCCATATCCTTTCGTATTGGCGAGTCAGTCTCTCGTGATACTTTGTGGTCAACTACGTATTACATAGGCGTGCCCAGAGGCCTTTCATCAGACAGTGCAGACATTAGGGAAACTTTCGACTACACTTGGTCACTTGATATGTGTACCGCTGGAGGGATGGATGTAAGCTCCCCAGGAAGAGGAATGTTGATTTATTTATTTTTTTACATAGTTTACGCCCACATTGGAGCACTAAATTCGAACATAATACAACAGAGTCTACAATGATTAAGTTTTGGTCTTAGCCGTCAGCAATTTCTTCGTTTCCCAAAACTTCTTCATTCGCTGTGATCTGGCTGCTCGTTCTTCTGCAGATATGACATACTTCTTCCGTTGTGATGGTTTGAATGTGAGCCGTGTGTTTTTGTTCTTCAGAAGCAGTTTCTCTTCTCTGTGTTGAATTTGGTATGTGGTGATGTTCAGTTCATCCAGATCACTTTGTACTTCTTTAAATCAGATGTTTTTGGTTTCACTGTTCCAGAAGTAGTCAAAAAGTTGCTTCAGGATTCTAGTATTTAGTAGGCGAGATATGTGGCCGACAATTGCAATCTTTCTTTTCCGCATTGTATCAATAATGGATTCACTTTCTTTATAAACTACTGAATTGGGCAAATGTCTTCACTACCCATTAACTTGATGTTAAGAGTATTCTTCTATCAACTTTCTGCAATTTGTCAGTTGTTGCTTGAGTATTTAGTCTCAATAGTGTTTCACTTGCATATGTTGCTTCCGGTTTAACGACGGAGGAGTAATGTCGAAATTTTGCATTTTTTTGTAGGTTAGCACGTGGTTCTCTGCGCTCGCTGAAGTTTTAATGTTCGGCTATCTATTTATGCCCTTTCATTAACATTCCAGGTAAGAATCTCACCAAGATATTTAAACTTTTTTACTACTTTAATTTTCTGGGAAGCTGGGCATAATTTCTATTTTCTCAAACGAAATTTGCAATCTGACCTTTGCCGCTAATCGTTCTAGTTGTTCTATCTGAACCTTTTTTGCTTCATCAATATTGTTTGCTAACAACACCAAATCATCTGCAAATGCAAGGCAGTTAAGTCGAATCTTTCTTCCAATCTTAACAGATGGTGGGCATATCTTGTTCCATTCACGCATGATTTTCTCCAGCACACAATTGAACAATAATGGAGACAATCCATCGCGTTGTCGAAGGACAGTATGAATCTCAAAAGGTTCAGAGAATTCATTTCTGAACCTTCTTCTAGCTTTAGTATTTCGAAGGGTGGGGTGTTTATAGCAACAAGTATTAAAATCATGTCTGGAGAGGCGTAAAATCAGCCCGACTGTGACTTCTCAATCAAGTAGCTCTTCAGTTTGGTCTCACAAGTGCAGAATGCCCCCCGTTTCCCAACAGCGCTCGCAGACGTGAACGGTCATCCACCCAAGTGCTAGTCAAGCCAGACAGCGCTTAACTTCGGTGATCTCATGGGAACCGGCGTTACCACTGCTGTGAACATAAGCAATACTATTACCTGTATATGTTCCGTCTCCTCTGTTAGTCCGTTCTTATATGGGCCAGAACATTTGAATAGTAGCCACATACAATGATTATCCGAAACATTTTGACCACGTCTCATCCAGAGACTGAACGCCGTCTGATGACGTTACAGGCATGTGGCGTGTTAAGGAAGCTTTATAAGAGCAGCAAAGACAAATGGGGAATAATTTTAGCGACGATAGCGGTGGAAACTGGACAAATCCACTGGCAGAAGCGACTCCGACAAAGAGCAGACTGTTGTGGCAGGCGCTTTGAAAAGAGCATCTCGGAAACGGCGAAGCTGGTCGCGTGCTGCTGTCGGCAGTGTCTATAGGAAATGAAACGCCTACAGCCGTCCTTATGATGTCATTTACTGTGTAGCTGCCAGTTTCGGCGCTTCAGTGCACCATCTTCAGGACTTAGTAGACGCTGAATGGGTTATCACGATCCATATATACGATGCATCAGTGACCAACAACTGGTTTACGTAGACTACCTGTAACTGTGATGTCGTCTCTCCAACCATCAACTGTCAACTCAGTTGAGAACTGAGTTGACGTTGATGGTTGGAGAGACGACATCACAGTTTTAGGTAGTCTGCGTAAACCAGTTTATGGCTACTGATGCATCGTATATATGGATCGTGATAACCCCTTCAGCCTCAACTAGGGCTTGAAGATGGTGCACTGAAGCGTCGAAACTGGTAGCTGCACAATAAATGACAACAGAATGACGGCTGTAGGTGTATCATTTTTTTGCAATAGTGAATGGCCGTAGTCTCCTAGATCTCCAGGCACACGGATGGACATACAAAAACTCTGTAGGAAATAGTTGAGGGACGGTGAAGCTACGAGAAGGCGACAAGGTGTTGGACGTCCGCGCCTCATCACAGAACGTGGAAGTCGACTTGCACTACCTGTAAAGGCGCTGCAGTCTGGAACCGCAAGACCGCTACGGTCGCAGGTTCGAATCCTGCCTCGGGCATGGATGTTTGTGATGTCCTTAGGTTAGTTAGGTTTAACTAGTTCTAAGTTCTAGGGGACTAATGACCTCAGCAGTTGAGTCCCATAGTGCTCAGAGCCATTTGAACCACTACCTGTAAAGCAGGATGGGCGGCCATCTGTGGCAGATATGGCGACGGAGTGCAATGCTGGTGCACACACAAGTGTTTTGGAGGACGTTCAGTGCACATTGCTGAACAGTAGGTTCTTCAGCAGGCGATCCCCACGTGTCCCCATGTTGACACAACGATATTGTTAACTGCCACAGCAGGGGCACTGGATCGTTGAAATTGGACGGTGGATAAACGGAAAAGTTTCACCTGGTGGGACCAATCACGTTTCTTGTTACATCAGGTCGATGGATGTGTCCGAATACGTCACCATCCCGGCAAACAGCCGCTCTAAACAAGCAACGCACCAGGGAAGTCGGGTGACGAGGGCAGTATTACGCTATGTGAGGCATTCACATGGTTTCAATGGAACCTTTGTGGTCGTAATAGAAGGAGCAATGACAGCTGAGCGCTAAGTCAACATTATTGGAGGCCACCTGTTTCCCTTCACGTTCGATATTTTTCCTAATTGCGATGTCATCTTACAGCACGATAACTGTCTGTGACACAATGCCTGGATGGCGATGCAGTGGTTCGAGGAGTGAGTTAGTGAACTCTTGTTATCTTGACCACCAAGTACGCCATATCTGAATGAGATGGAACACACCTGAGACGCTATCGGGCACCAGCTCGGCACCAACTTAATTTACGGGTACTGTGTGACCTTTGCGTAGACATTTGCTCAAAACATGCCATGCCGAATAGCTGCTGTGTTGCATTCTAGAGATGGTTCAACATGCTACCAAGCATATTTTGGTTTGCCAGTATATAGTCCTTATTGGAACACAAACTGCAATTTCATATGATTCTAACAATGAGTCATACGGTCATAGGTCCATTCAAAAATGTCCTTAATTGGTAGCACGTAAATACTCTTATCATATGACAGTGGCTGGGAGTTACTTTAATTCGCCTATCATCAAATGTTAACACAACACGTACTATAACACTACTGTCCGCTACTGCTATACCATAACCTCAAAGCTGGAGGCAGTTCTTATAATGAAATTATTTTTATTCAAGTAATTATAGTATGAATAAGCAGAGCAGTGTTACCCTCTGATAGGATTTTAGTTGTGTTGACCGTGTTGTACCTGACGGAGATGGCTTATCGGAAGTGAAAGTCAGAATTACGTAAATATTTAAACTGTAACAAATAATATTTTACCTAGCTACACTGTTCAAAGAATAAAGAAAACGGTCGCCAGCCTAATTAGGCAAGAGAATGATTAACATTCTTGTTCAAGAAAATAGGTATGAGTAACTCCAACGGACAAACACAACCTATATTTTGCCACACGCTAGTGCAATGAACTCTGACACCTGCACATGTTAACGTTAAGTCTGGAGTTGACAGAGTAGAACAAACTATTTGCATAAATATATCATATAACAATACACATTATTACTTTCAGGGCTTATTCAAACTGGATGGTGTTTATAACGTTACTATTAATATTCACTGTAGAATCACAAATTGGTCATTGGTTCAGTATTACTTTCAAACATTTTCCTAGCTGACATAAAATTGTAAATGTAGTTCACTGCAAAATTATGAACTGGTCACAGGTAAGTCTCTCTCAGCTAAATACTTTTCTATTTAGAATGAAAGTTAAATGGAATTCACTAACAGGTTACTTCTCACTGTGTTTTGAATAAAAGAAGTTACTGTTTTCATAGGTAGTGGTGTTTCTATTAATTGTTATCTATCAAGAGCATAAAGGATAAACTATGGATCCTATTACACTGTTAATATGCACTTTCAATACACAAGAGAAACAAGTGCTTAGCAAGCATGAGTATATAACTTTCCACAATTGCAGTTTTCAACTTTTACTACAGTGAGACACAAAATTGACATATTTGTAAGATACTGACTCACCTTTTGCTATTTGCAACAGGCAGCAATGTGATCATTTACTAATCAAAACTTTATAAGCCTCAGTTTTAAGGACATTTATTTCTGAAGTTGGCAAGAACATATTAATAAGCAGTTTTAATAGAAAAATTATTTTCAGCAAGTATCATTTACTTTAGTTCACTCTCTTGCCACATTAACTTTAACTTTCTTTTTACTATGTTTAAGAGGCATTAATTAGTTAAAACACTAGGCTTTAAGGTTCTTTCAATAAGGACACTCGGTAATCACTTTAGTTCAAAGGGAGAGGAACCTGAGAGGTGTTATGATAAGGGAAAAAATCGAGGTAGGTACATAAATTCAGTTATAAATTACCTTATATTTGAGCACACTAACACATCCAATAAGCTGATCCTTCACTGTACATTACTACAGTGTTCCATTACAGTGATTGCGCAATGTGGTGGCGATTGCATGTTGGTAGGTGGATTTCCAGGTAGAATTGCTGGACTCTGTCATTTCTTGGTGGCGATGATAGATACCAATTTCAGAATAATTCCAGCGCTTTATCCATCCACCAGAGGCATTGGAAAGCGTTAGGAAAAGCCTCTCTCGGAACAGCACAATATACAACTTTTACATGGGCAATTCACAGTTTGGTAGCTCGTCCCCGACTGACTCTTGTCCCACATTTTCAACCTAGGCCAACTACAATTTGCGTGCGCTACACAGTTCCGTTCCCGAGGGGAACCACAACACCTTTTACATACAAAATAACTAAGGACCCTAAGTGAAGGGTCAGCAGTTTACATAGCAGCAAACAAACATTTTAAACAAAATATAACCGTGGCACATATTGACATTTCTATAAAAATTATTTAAACAAATTCCAAACATATACAGTAAATTTTATCTCCCTCCAACTGAGGCAAAGAATTTAAATGACAGATACACTACATTGCATAGAATCAAACTGAGACAACAAAGTTTTTACAAAGAAAGGAGTATACAGAAGCTCAACGATATAACATTAAATAAAACAAAAGGCAAAATAAATCAGTAGAGCATTAGAGCTATGGTGTTACATTACGTAACAAAAAAAGTTCTCGGGTTTACAGCCGTGTCAAGTGATTAAAACGACATGAGTTTTCGGCGAAGCACGCTTTGGCTATTGTCAAATGATATGACAATCACATCACTTGACAATAGCTGAGGAGTGTTTCGGCGAAAGCTCGCGTAAGTCTAATCTCTTGACATGCTGGAAACCCGAGAACTTTTTATTCGATGTTAACATCGCGATGCTCTGCATTCTTACGAGAGAAAAATTGTTCTTCATTTTCTGGTTGCACTGTCAGCGGTTGCTAAAGGTAAAATTTTCACGAAAAACATTGTAGCGTTGTTGTTAAGCCTCCAACATAACATAACCCTCACTCCAGAGAAGCACGCATCAAATAAAATAATAAAACTCATAGAGACCAACTACGGGATAGTGGATTCAATCGGAGGATGTCTTGCAAAACAAAGATTGTTGCACCTTCGCTTCCCACAGAGAAAATAAAGAAAACTTAATATAGTTTCGAGAATTCGCAAGAGGGGTAGTGTGTGAATCCTACAATAGTGAAATCTATCACAACATCTTAGTAGCTTGTGGTTCTGACTAAGATACAAAACGAAGGAGTGGAAAGTGAAGGCAAAAGCCGAAATACAAAATCCTGCATTTAAATTTGAAATTAATCATGAGTGTCCTGCTACCGTTCTATCGTTCGACAGCCGCAAAGACTTTCAAATGGGTAGAGTAGAAATAGGTGCGCCCAAATAAGAAAAATAATGGAATACTACTAAAAGCGAACAAAGAACCAGCTGTAATGGAATTCGTCTTACATTTTACACCTCCAAATTTACTGATTTCCTAACTCGTATTTAGGGCGAATCTCCTCCTCACCGAACTGGATAAGAATCGCTGTATCTGTAAAATCTGATTTGCGGATATAATCGAAGTGGAGACTATTTAGGCACTGCTTTCCAACAGAGATAATTGGGGACTGTCGGTATTGTATCCTATGAGTAATAACACAAGTTGGTAAATCTAAAGACTCGAATGTAAGCACGATATATAAGACGGGTATGGTTATTTTCCACCACCTTCTTGGTACATATATGGATTTAATTTCGTCAGTTATTACGAATGATTGGCTTGGTTCAAATGGCTCTGAGCACTATGGGACTTAACAGCTATGGTCATCAGTCCCCTAGAACTTAGAACTACTTAAACCTAACTAAGTTAAGGACATCACACAACACCCAGTCATCACGAGGCAGAGAAAATCCCTGACCCCGCCGGGAATCGAAACCGGGAACCCGGACACGGGAAGCGAGAACGCTACCGCACGACCACGAGCTGCGGACTACGAATCACATGTATAGGAATATAGATGTCTAATGGTTTTTGCTACAATACGTTTGCGTTCACTAATATGCTTGCACCTGAGAATCGTTGCAATTCTATTTGAATCTTGTTTCTAAAGTATTCGCAGTATCGGACGTGATTGGTGACTTTGAGTGGGAATATAGTTTCCTGCTACGCACACAGGGTGTAGTTTCAATATGGTCGTTATTTTCGAGGAAAATTTTAAATGTTATTTTGTATATCTGCTTTTCAAACACAAGATCGGAACTTGCTACGGTACAGAGCGCACTGGAAACCGTCACATCCTAGTTACTGTGTGAAGAATTTCCGGGAAAAATGCATGACTCTCCTCTTACCTCAGTGTTGCTTGATTCTGCACTTCGTTGTTTGGCAACATCTTCGTTATGCCGTTCCCGTCGTTGGTTCGCTTGGATTGCGTCTGAAGTGGCTCCACTCCGCGCGTAGTGTTCCACGGTGTGACGACAATATATCCGCTGCACTCCGGTTGGCTAACAACCCTATGGGTTTCGTACAATTTTCCTGCTGTAGAATTTTGAATAGTTCCCGCCGATGAGTGTTGCGATGCTGTAGGCGGTTCAAAGTTTCCACCCTCTCCACAGATCCAACTAAACGTTGTAGACTGCTGCCAAGCCGGGATCACTTACTTATGAACGTCGCACATTATTGAGGCATGACTATAAATTCTGTGGAGCTGACTTACTGACTGATCACACTGGGGAATGATGCACCTTCTGCAAGTTCTTCAGTTAACGCAAATAATTCAGAACGATTAGAGCAATGAAAGCCCCTGCTGACTTCCATAGCACAGCTGTTACCAGGCAACTGCCACGGTATGCGTGTTACACGTTACCGAGGAAACTGCTGCCCGGCAGCCAGCATTGTTGAACTGCTTAGCAGACAAACGCCAAGAGTGATATACTTCAGGGCGCCATTGGGAACGTGGACAGCAACCACCACACTGGGTAGATATTAGAACCCGAGGCATTGTCCTTCTATCAGGCAACAAGAAAGTGTAAACCTTTATCGGGTATCAGCGGGTACTGACACGTTCGTGAGACATGCCGAACATTGAATATGTCTGCGATACGGTTAGTTAGTAACTTCTTCCCCGCTGTCCACCTGTAACTCTGCTGCGGTTTGCGAACGAGCAGCAAACCGCGTGGAGGGAGATTCTCTAAGAACGTAAGCAGGCCCTCTTTTATTCGGTGTCACGATACATGAAGCAAGTTCCACCGTGCAATGGGAGTATTATCCGACGCGTATCCATGTAGGTCCAGTAGCTTCCCGATTGTAGAGCGACTTCGACTGTTTATCGATTACGCAATTGTTTATATGTATGAGTGAGTCTGCGTTGTCTGTCATATCAGTAACATACGAGTACTTTACCAAAAAGCATGACTGTACTGCCGACCAGACACGCGTGCGTGGTGCAAGAATGGCTGACTCAGTCGTTGTATCAAAGACATCACTACCTTGTTTTATGAAAGTAAAAACACATATTCTCGATGAAAAGCTCACGGGTCTCCATCTACGTAGCAATACTGAAATACCGTGATATTTCACGGGTCTCCATCTACGTAGCAGTACTGAAATACCGCGACATTTTCGGACACTGACTTCGCCAGAAAATAAAGCGCGTAACACTTCTCAAAGCGTCGCGATATCTCAACATTGCCACACACCTGGAGATCCGAGAGCTTTTCATTAATCTTATACGCTGGGAAAGCCTACGCTGACACATACATTGTCCTATTACGGATAATAAAAAATATTCATTCCCTTTTATTTTTTCATTTTGAATAGGCAATATTTATTGTTTTACACTAAGTAATGAAAAAACTACACATGCAGCCCTTTGGACATAAAAATAATAATAAAAGGCAATAAGCACCTTTCATTTCCCGTAAAAAGCTGCCCGCCCTCACAGATTTACTTCCAACAGTGCATCACCTTGTTTCCAAACTTCACCGAAATTCTCCTGCACACCTTGCAGGACTAGCGTTTCTGGATGAAAAACTGCTACTCCTGCAACGTATGCAGGAGAACTTTCCTAAGTTTGGAACGTAGCTGTTGAGGTACTGGCGGAAATAAAGGTTTGAGGGTAGGCCGTGAGTCATATCTGAGTAGCCGTCCGCAAAGCACTTGCCTTCGAAAGGCAAAGGTCCCAGGTTCGAGTCATGGCCCGGCACACATTTTTAGCCGTGCGAGGAAGTTTCAAATCACCACATACTCCGCTGCAGGGTGAAAATTGGTTCTGGTAATAAATTCTGTTGTTGGACAGCACAGAAATCAAGTCCAACAGCAGATGTTAATAGCAGCACTGCGAATACGGAGCAAGTTATTAGCAACAAAAGTGACATAGTAGCAGACAATCGCTTTGATAAAACCGGAAATATAGTACGGCATTTATTTCGAACATTATGAACTATGGGTAGGTGCACTGTAGGACTGAAAAACTGGGAAGAAAACCATGTGAAGCAATAGAAATGACAGTATATAAAGATTAGTCCAAAATTATGAATGGAGAGAAATTTCAATGAAAAGTTCTGACGGAATATTGAGTAAAAAAAGTATGTTATTTAAAAATGACAGAAGAGAGATGCAGCAAACTGAATGAATTCTTAATTTTCTGTAACTGATTTCCAAAGAATTCATTTGAAGAGAAGATACTAGGAAAAATAAAGCAGCAGACTCAGATCGTCAGTAAAATAACGTATCCTTAGCTAAAGGAATTGTGGCACCTACATACGTAGCAATTGACAAAGATGGAAAGAAACGGGGAAGAACGATTGTATTAACAAGGTACTGTTCTAAGACAACACGATGAGCCATTACCATCCGCCCTTTGACGAATTCCTTTTAATCCGACATTCTGTCAACTTTCTTCTCACGGAATAGAACAAATAAGTTATTTGTAAAGCTAGAAGCCTTTATATACCATCAGAACAGGGTGGCCTATGCCACAGGAAACGTAGGCGTGGTCATTTCCATGAGAGAAGAGGTTATAATTATTTGGCTGATCAATCGGTAACGTGAATGGTGAATGAATGAATGAAAGACGCAGTTCTGCAACGAGTACTTAGAGAAACCATACAAGATCTGAATACGTGTCACCTTTTTAGACTATAGAAATTAGCCAAGAAATTTTTTTTGACAATTTACGGCCTCCTTGAGAGAAGAGACGCTAATAATATCAGCCATAGGCCCAGATCGCCAAAAATGTAGGATGATGCCTTACACAACAGCCTTCCGAGCGAGGTGGCACTCTGGAGGACGACGTTTCAAACCCCTGCCGATCTGTTCAGATTTAGGGTTTCTATGATTGACCTAAATCGATGTGGAGAATTAATGAGTTGATTCCTTTGAAAAGGCCACTGCCAAATTCCTCCTCCATCTGTCTTCGATCTTGTGTTTCACCTTTAGCGATCTTATCATCCACGGTGTGTTAAACTTAATATTTCTTGTTTTCTTACATCATCACTCCTCCGTTTCCCCATTGTGATGTTCAAAACTCACCACGGACTTTGAACATATCCAAGCGTGCATTAGGTTGCACTGGGAATCCCCCTTTGATCGTGGTGAAGAGAAGGGATAATGCTTCTGATATAGTACTATAATGGAGACTATGCTCCAGAAGGCACCTCAGACTATCACAGGCGATGCAGTGGTCAGGGAAGTTTATGTTAACATCAGTGATCTACATCACTGTTACTCTAACGTAGCACATGTTTGGTACTTTAGAAAGATTATTTCGTTGTGTAGAACTTGTTGTGAGAGGCAGTGTCTACAGAACAAGTACGGAAAGAAGCCGACCAATATGTCAGAGTGAATCGTGACAAATGTGGCATGTCTAGATATAAAGAAAAGCACGTAGGGGAGAGTACTGTCCCAGCAAGTCAGTGTACCTAGGACCACATGATGCTTGCTGCCTGTTTGGTATTTCAGTCTGTTGACTGATTTTAGAATCACATGAAGGGATGCGTTTGCTGCTATTTGTATTGTTATGAGACATGAGGTCGTGTTTTGTGCAGCGTTTGTAAACAATAGGATTTCTACATATTTAAGTGCTGTATACTCTATTAAACTTATTTGGAGGATATTGTCAACTAGTTTAGTTGCAGCTGCTTTGTTCGTGTTGACTGTATGGTCTGCACAAATCTTTTTGTTTTTCTTTAATCGATTTTTATGTTGTTCACAAATTGCAACATCTACTAAACATTACACACTAATTAAGGCCGTATAAGAATATTATTTTCAGAATTTACTTCTGACCAGAAAGCAGTTCTGGCAGCTAGAGTCGGAGGTCTTTGTTAATCCTGCATTTTGAGCTCTTATGGTGATATTTCCATAGAAACTTTCATCCCATAATACATATTTTTTTTAGAAGCCCAATATAAATTTTCGTAGATTTAGAATTAAAAATGTTTTAATGTAAAGAAATATTTTCATAAAAAATTTCATCGAATTTCCAAAAACATGGAAACGCGTAATTTTTTGTTCCGACTGAGAAATCAAAAATTAATTTTCATAGATGCAGCTTTAAAAATGCTTTATTAGGACTTTAGCAACGATTTATTTTCCAGAGAAATTGTAACCCACTGTTGTTCCCTTTAGTGGTTGTTTCCAAAAATGCTGAAGCACTTACATTAATTTTTGACAGAGAATTCACGTACCAGTTTTTGTAGTTCTAGCTTAAAAACTGCCTTAATAGCGACATGTTTTCAAAAAACTTTCATCTCCTACTTCACCTCCTTAAGGGTACAATTTCCAACAATTCCTTACTGAACGGTCACCACAGTATAAGATCAACACCGACCCCAAATTTTAAGTTTCTATCCTTAGTGGTTTGGACTTGATGTTATGTTGATCAGTCAATGAATCAAATAGGCTCCATTTCACTCCTTTAGAGGTTGAATTCCCCAAAACACTGAAACGTGTTATATTTATTTCTAACCGAAATGCGAAATACAGTTTGTCATAGATTTAGCTTCGAAAATGCTTTCATAATGAAATATCTCCGTAAAAATATTCAGCCGCTATTTCACCCCCTTAGGGTTGAATTTCCAAAAATACTGAAACAAGTATTTGTTATTTCTAACCCAGAAATCAGATAGCAACTTTCATAGACGTAGTTTTAAGAAGGTTTTAGTAGTTCCCTGATAATGATTTGTTTTCAAAAATAATTTCACCAATTATTTCATCCCATAAAGGTTAAATTTCCATAAATGCTGACACATATATTTCTTTATTTCTGACCGAAAAACCAAACACCAATTTTCGTAGCTCTTGCTCCAACATTGCCTTAATAGTGACATATTTTCAAAAAAACTTTTCATCCCAATAGGGGCTGAATTTCACCTACAGTATAAGATCAACACCCTCTGCAAATACCAAGTTTCTATCCTTAGTGGTTTGGGCTGGGCGATGATGAGTCGGTGAGCGAGTGAGTCAATCGGGCCGTTGTCTTCAGACATAGAAATTATTAAGGTTCAGAGTTTCATAGTGAGTAAGATTCTGTATAGCTTTAAAATTGGCTACAATTGTCTTAGGTGTAACAAAATTATTTTTTGCCAGTGGGAACCTGAGGTACACATTTGTGAATATTCAAGCATTTCATCCTGCACAAGTGCTGCCAACTGTTGGGTATCACTATGAAAATATCATCAAGTCAATGTAGCAGTGCGCAGCAGGTCGTGACCACCAGAGTACACGGTGATACGTCCCCTTAGAAAAATTAATGAATTACTGTGCTGATAAACCTCTTACATTATTTGATTTTCAAACAGCTGAGCGGAACTGAACGTACTCAGACATTTCGCTCTTTACCTATTCTGATCAACACTAAATTGACACACAATATTTTTAGCGCAACGCAATCTGACTTTCAAAAATCCCTACAAAAGAATGGCCCTGACTAACATTAACCTATACCTTTCACAAATCACTTACCTTACAAAAATCTTCGTTACTCGAACTACTACAATACAGCGAGCGCCACTACTGCCAGCTAAATAAAAGATTCAAACTACTGAAGGCACTAAATACTGATAGGCATAGTTAGCAAATGAAAGATTTTGATAGAGAACAAACAATGTATTTACCTTAAAAGTGTTCAAAAGTCATAATATATATAGCAGTTCATGACATCCAGTCTTACAAATTTACTGTCTCTGATGGACACACATCCAGATCATCCGCTATCAAAACTCCGCCATTTCTCTCCCCCTCTCCCCACATCCACCACTGCTGGCGGCTCACCTCCAACTGCGCAACGCTACGCGGTGTTAACAGCCAACTGCCCTACGCTACAATAGCGACTATTGCAACAATGCCGACCAGACGCAGACTGCACACAGCACAGCTAGTGATTTTCATACAGAGCGCTACGTGGCGTTACAAACATAAAAACCTAAACAGCATACTTACAACGGATGTGGTTGGTCGCTACATTCCACTGTATAAATGAATATTGGTATTGGTATTTTGCAAGCTAATTAATGAATGACTATTTTACTAAATGTTACAATAGAAAATATTTCATAATCAGTTACTTTAGTCCATGAAATGTAGCCAAGTGTACAAAATATGTTTTGAAAATGGACACATATTTTTGTTTAAATCTTACACCTAAAATCACTAAAATGTCATCTAAGAGCATTACCACATAAACAAAAATTTTCCTTCCTCCAGAAAAAAATTCAGGTCTGAAACGGTTAATGCATTAACCATTTTAACTGCCTTGAAGATGGAAATTTGTGTTAGAAACCAGTAACTTCTATTTCGAAACGCGTTTAGTTGTATCTGCTTTAAAATAATACTTCTTCTTAATTTGATTTCACTTACAGGTATTGGTGTGTAGAGCGTAATAATGTAACAAACAGACTATTAAATACAGTACTGACAAGATTGTCTCGAGTGAAACTTCTTTAAATTTCAATCGAATGCTTGTTCCTAGGTACATGGCCATGTTGTCCTTTCGAACAGTTCTTCATTTCTGGAAGATCCTTACTACTTTTTTGGAGTAATTTTCGTAATTTTAGAAAAAGACTGCTGCGCAAATGAAATGAACGCCATCATTTCAAAATGGAGTAAGAAAATACAATAAAATCTATTACAGGGCTGTTTAGAGGAAAAAATCTGAAAGCGTTACACGGTACAAATGTCTCCGTTAGTAAGAAACAAAATGACTGTTACATGCCTTAGCCTTCCTTCCAGGAATTCAGGTCCTGCAAGATACGTAAGAGTGGAGTTGAATGTTGAAAAAAGTAATATACAGAAATAGCAAATCCTTGAATTAATTTGTAATTAATGAAAAGAACTCTTGGGCAACATTTCTTAAGAGCTATTATAAACATAAAAGTGTAAAACAAGACCAGCATACGCAAATATTCTACCAGTCATAAATGTAAGCAGACTGCAGGAAAAGAGGAGGTAAGACTATCACACTATGTTATTAATGGTTACGACTCTGCGCCTTTACCTTAGTCTGTCTCTCGATAATTTATTTTGTTTCATAGTATTCTAGGAATTACCTTGTTTCCTTTCTAGGAACAGTACTGAGTAACAATACAGTGGTTGAATTTACGTTGTAAGCGGAAAAGTCAGTTGACAGGAAAATACGCTGGCGTTAAAGGAAATGAAGCAGTGCGAGACGTTTATCACGACTCTGGAGAGGCAAAATGTAAACTAAACTGGTGAACCACAATACATCGTGAGAAATTTGCCGTTCGGGGTCCTTAATTTTTCGAGAAAGATAGGGCGCCATGATGCATATCGGACAATAAATTAATCACTTCCAAGATACGTCAAGCTAATATCGTGTGACACTGTCTCCAGCCTTGATGACAGTATCAGTTGGGCGAGAAAGAGAGCACAGGTGGTTTTCCAGGTACGCCATATCCAACTACGTCTACATCTGCATCTAAATCTACATACTTACTCCGCAAGCCACCGTATGGTACCTTGTAGCACTACTAGTCACTTTCTTTCCTGTTCCATTCTTAGAGCTTGAGAAAAACGATTGTCTATATGCCTCCACATAAGCCCTAATTTCTCTTATCTTCGTGGTGGTAGTGGAGTCTGCAGCCAGTTTCAAATGCTGGTTGCTGTGTCGTCCGAAAAAGACAAAGCCAGGGAAAAAGCATCACAGGCGGAAAGATGTGAGATGGTGGCAGCGCCACAGAGACTCTCCACTTGCAAGAGTTCCAACAGCGCCGTAGGCGACGCTGAGGATGAAGATATCGACTCCGCCTCAGCCAATCGCCGGCCGAGTACAATCCGCCAATGACCGGATAACGGACAGACGCCTACTCGGAAGACAGGGAACGTCGTTTAGTGAACTCTTAGAAGTCAACAGACACTTGTTGTAAATTTCATTTTCTATGTACCTACAATTAGTTGCACTTAGCCATTGAGGGCCTTTTTACTGTGTTATATTACAAGCAATGTTGCAGACTTCATTATTCGACAAGTCACAAACATAAATAAACCTTTTAACTCATTAGTGTGACTCTGTTATTAATTTATTGGAGTGTTGTGGAACCTTCGCTCTCCTATCCTGTTACTTGACCCTGGGGCATAGCTGTGTAATAGCGACAGCGAGAAAATGTCTTAGCACCTAGAACCGCTCGGCCACAACGGCCGGCTACACTAAGTATCTCCGTAATACTTGCGTGTTCTTCGAACCGCGTCTGAACTGCTTCGGTGTTTTTGTTAAATCCGACCTGGTGTGGGTCCCGAAACTCCAGCAGTACTCAAGTATGGGTCGCACTGACGATCTATGTGCGGGCTTCTTTACAGATGAAGCACACTTTCCTAAAATTCTCCCAATGAACCAAAGTCGACCAATCCCCTTCCCTACAACCAACATGACGGGCTCGTTCCATCACATACCGCTCTGCAACGTCACGCCAAGATGACCACAGCGACTGTGTTAAGCACCACACTACTACTGTTGTACAGAAACATTATGAGATTATTTTTCCCACTGATCTGCATCAGATTGTAGTTTTCTATATTTAGAGCAAGCTGCTACTCATCATACCAACTACAAACTTTGTCTCAGTCATCTAGCACCCTCCCACAGTCACTCAACTTCCCGTACTCCACAGAATCGTCAGCAGCCACAGATTGCTACTTACCCTGTCCGTCAGACTTAAGGGGAGGTTTACTATCTTTTGGTTCAAAAAAATCGATTTTTTTTAAAAATTGCATTTTTGAATCCATAAAAGTGTTTAGAATCTACCCATGAAACGGTTTTTCCGAATACGGAACAGCAATGTTTGTTATTCGCGGTTGAACAAAAAAATGCACCTGCCTGAAATCGGCCTTTTTCACCCACCAGTTTTTTTCTTTCGGAGGACGAGTTATTGTACCTGTACTTGGGAGGAAACACACAAAATTCAAATGAAAGTTTGAACGCGTGTGTTTGGAAGTTATTCCCCAAGCATTTGCATTCTGGTGTGAAGACTGTGGAGATTGCGACATTCCTGGCAGTGAGCAACTTTAGCGAAGGGTATTCAGAAATTCTGAAGACCATGACAACGATGGACGTCACCCTGGGACTCTATTCGACGCAGTTCGCCAAGCATTCGAACGACCACAGGATTCAAGCGGCCGAAAACCGCTTGTCACTGGCCGTACAAACGGCTCTGGAGATGCGTAGGATGGCCCAGATCGAGCAGAACGCCCTCTATGAGGAAAATGGAAGGTCTAGTTTACGGTCCCGGAATAACAGATTGAACGTAAGTTGCATAATATTGCATTTATATGTAGTGAAAACTTCAAACGTGTTTTTCTCGAAATGACTTTTTTTTTTATCGCGCGGTATGGTAACTTTAAATGTACTGAAGCGATTGGCATGATTCTTTGTCTCCGACAAAGCTAACTAAATTGTCTAGGAGTGTACTACTTTTATTCCGATCCATCAACTGTAAATATTTTTAATTGGCCGAAGAAGCCGAAAAATCGATGAAAAAAACCATATTTTTTTTCAAATGGCCGCCATTTTGTTTCATATGGTCCAAATAACTTAAGCGAGGTACAACGTCTAAAGAATCTTACATACTTCGCTAACGTCAACTCAATTTTGATTTTTGACGAGTCGGCTGACCTGTGATACCGCGCGTGGAGGTCAACACCGAAATTTTGTTTCGTTCCGACGGCACTTCCGCCTTTGCTCTTCAACATTTCCGGTCAATAAAATCCAGTTTGTAGAGCAAATATCAATAAACATTTTGACTAAATTTGCCATTGATATCTATAACATATCCCGAGAAAAATATTCTCAAATAACATGCTTTTTTGGGGCCAAAGATAGTAAACCTCCCCATAAGTCACATATCGATCCCGCAGGGACATCAAACTGCGGGGATTTTGATGTGCCTCTTCACCTTCCATTCTCCGTAGACGCAGATATATTCTATAGCATTTACATGGGGCGATTTAGCGGGCCAGTCGTTGTGCAACAGGGTGTCTCAGTGTTCTTCAAACCAGGAACGAATGGATGCAGTTCTGTGATCTCGGTTTTTCCTGTCTTGGATGACGGGAATGCCAACAGCTTATTCATCACAAATATATAGTGGATGTAGAGGAAAGGGAAGCACTTGGTCACCTAAAATGTTGAAATAAACAACCTGGTTCATGTTCACAGTAGCCATGAATGAGTGTTCACAAGACATGATATGAGAAACACTTCAAAAATATCACCCAACCATCTTCGACTTAAACTGAACTCTACACACACTGCAGGTTAAATGGTCATTATGCCGTCGGTGCTCTCTACGCCTCACTCCAAATGACCATGCAAATGGTTCAAATGGCTTTGAGCACTATGGGACTTAGCTTCTAAGGTCAACAGTCCCCTAGAACTTAGAACTACTTAAACCTAACCAACTTGAGGACATCACACACATCCATGCCCGCGGCAGAATTCGAACCTGCGACCGTAGCGGCCGCGCGGTTCCAGACTGTAGCGCCTAGAATCGCTCGGCCACTCCGGAGGGCAAATGACCATGCATAAAGTTTCCTTAGCAGCGTTGGGATGCACCTGCATCAATTTCTGGTCGACTTTTAATCGATTTTAATTGATAAGGTGCGACACAAGGCACTGGTCCATGTCAGATACTTTACGACCGCAATTCTCACGCCGTGGTATAAGGGCCGATCAAAAGGTTTCCGTTCCAAGACGCACTAAACCCACTTCTAAGAACATTATGACCACAGACCTACTATCGATATAAACCCGTCCTGGCGAAAGCAGCGTCGCCTGGCGAGGATTGACTACAAGGGGGACACAGGAACGGTCCTTGTACACTACTGGCCATTGAAATTGCTACACCACAAAGATGACTTGCTACAGACGCGAAATTTAACCGACAGGAAGAAGATGCAGTGATATGCAAATGATTAGCTTTTCAGAGGATTCACACAAGGTTGGGGCCGGTGGCGACACCTACAACGTGCTGACACGAGGAAAGTTTCCAACTGATTTTTCATACACAAACGGCAGTTGACCGGCGTTGCCTGGTGAAATGTTGTTGTGACGCCTCGTGTAAGGAGGGGAAATGCGTACCATGACGTTTCCGACTTTGATAAAGGTCGAATTGTAGCCTATCGCGATTGCGGTTTATAGTACCGCAACATTGCTGCTCGCATGGTCGAGATCCAACCACTGTTAGCTGAATATGGAATCGGTGGGTTCAGGAGGGTAATAAGGAACTCCGTACTGGATCCCAACTGCCTCGTATCACTAGCAGTCGAGATGACAGGCATCTTATCTGCATGGCAGTAACCGATCGTGCAGCCACGTCTCGATCCCTGAGTCAACAGATGGGGAAGTTTGCAAGACAACAACCATGTGCACGAACAGTTCGACGACGTTTGCAGCAGAATGGACTATCAGCTCGGAGACCATGGCTGCGGTTACCCTTGACGCTGCATCACAGACTGGAGAGCCTGCGCTGGTGTACTCAACGACGAACCTGTGTGGACGAATGGCAAAACGTCATTTTTTCGGATCAATCCAGGTTCTGTTTACAGCATCATGGTGGTCGCATCCGTGTTTGGCGACATCGCGGTGAATGCGCATTGGAAGCGTGTATTCGTCATCGCCATACTGGCATATCACCCGGCGTAATGCACGACCGCATGTCGCAGGTCCTGTACGGGCCTTTCTGGATACAGAAAATATTCGACAGCTGCCCTGGCCAGTACATTCTCCAGATCTCTCACCAGTTGAAAACGTCTGGTCAATGGCGCCCGAGCAACTGGCTCGTCACAGTACGCCAGTCACTACTCTTGATGAACTGTGGTATCGAGTTGAAGCTGCATGGGCAGCTGTACCTGTACACGCCATCCAAGCTCTGTTGGACTCAATGACCAGGCGTATCGAGGCCGTTATTAGGGCTAAAGGTGGTTGTTCTGGCTACTGATTTCTCAGGGTCTATGCACCCAAACTGCGTGAAAATGTAATCACATGTCAGTTCTAATATAATATATTTGTCCAATGAATACCCGTGTATCATCTGCATTTCTTCTTGGTGTAGCAATTTCAATGGCCAGTTATGTAGTATCAGTGAATGTGCTGTCCATGTGTGTGATCTATCTGAGTTTGGCCGAGGCAGACGATGATGGCCCGGAAGCTCGGCACGAGCGTTTCGGAAACTGCAACACTTGTTGGGTGTTCGAGGAGTGTGTGGGGCTGCGGGTGGAATAATAGAATAAATGTTTTGTATTATTTATTTAATGCTGTTGTTTGCCATTCTCAACTCTTGCTCTCTAAGTACAATATTGGCAACCAGAAAGTGATTAGCAAAACGTGAAGCCTGTAATTAGAATTCCTAGTGCCCACTTCATCTGAGAAATACATTTATCGCTACAGCTTATAGCTCTGAGGAATTAGGAGGTTGTCTGGGATTCATAATCAAAAACCATTCTCTCTAAAATGTTCACTATATTCTGAAAGTCACAGACCAGAAAGAATCCACACAATCCAACTACCAGAGCAGTTCAGAGTCTAATGCACTGATGCAAGTATAACTGTTCAAATTAAATGTTTAAGTGAATACTCACCATTATTTGATGATAATGTTCATCAAACGCCACGCTAATAATGGTAGAATGTCTGTCCTGTGGCGGCACGTGAAAATACGACATATGCAAACTAAAGATAGATCATTAACGTCATCCCAAAATTAACACTTCACTCGAAAACGATTTCATGGTTACGCGTATCCCGAGTAACTTATTAGTGCATTCGAGGCTGTTTATATCAACGATACCGACGCGACGCGACTCCCGGCACAGGTGGTGCGCTAATCAGCGTCTGGAGAGAACTGGGACCTTCCTTCCTTTCTCGCCCAGCATTCTTACATATAAAGCTGCGGTGCGGACGGCTAAGGGAACACCTGATCAAATCTGCTCTCCCGACTAGCTGCTGGGTTAGTAATGCACCACTTTAAGTTATCGAATAAATCATTGCTTCCTTTGCAGATGGCCAATGAAGCTCTCAATTTAAATGTGCAATCAGCACACAGGTAAGTAATCATAATAAAACTCTGCCGTGGCTAAGTCAAATATTTTGGGCGAGAGAATTAATTTAATTACACTACACGCAGTAGACGAGCTCTGAACTTGGTCTTTGGAGATACGCTACCGCTATAGTTTTATAGTTATTCAGTTGAAATTTCTCACATCTTTATGATTATAGCGGATCTCCCTTCTACTTAAATTTAAACATCCTAGCTTTATTTATTCGCCTACTTAATCTATCTTGCTTCCTTATTTTCTAAAACAAAAACCAGAAAATCATGAATTTCAACTAAAATTTTAATTTGTGAGATCCAGAATACTGTTTCTACTAAATTATTATGCAAAAGGAATCTAAATATAAATTTGTAAGTTTCTAGCTCTTTCCTGTTGCGCCAATGATTTTTACAGAAAAACAAATTTCGAAAATGGTTAAAGTTATTGAACTGATATTCAACACATATTGATTTAGTATTACTCCTGACATGCTAGAAACGTTTCAGGTTATTTACTTGATTTTTAAAGTGTTGCGCAACATTTATGACGTCAGAGCTAATTACAACGGACTGGCTGGCACACGATGGAAAGACTGATGTGAATTCTATAAGGCGTGAGTATGCTGCTTCCCTACAAGTGCTGTGGCGAGTGTCTTCTACACGTTGCGAAACCAAGGTGAAACCACGTCCAGACGTCGTGGTGTTGGGCGCCACCTCTCATTACAGATGCCGGACATCGTAGGCTGGGCAGACTGGTAAAACAGGACAGGCGGCGAACTGTTGCGGAACTGACATCAGACATTAATGTTGAGTAGAGTACAAGTATGTCTGAACACGCAGTGCACCAAACATACCTAAAGATGAACCTCCGCAGCCGACGACCCATGCATGTGCCACTGGTAACACCACGATATCGACTACTATGATTGAAATGGACACGTGGCCATCGGCACTGGACTTCAGCGCAGTGGCAAACCGTTACATGCTCTTATGAATCCTGATACCTTCTTCATCATGTCAATGGGAGGGTGTGACACTGTCGTCTTCCAGGATAACAGCTCCTTGACACCTTTTAACATGAATATAAGTTGTCGTCTCTTCCTCTAAGAATAGATGATGAATGCAGCTAGCCGCTAACTTTGTGTAATGTCTTGTCTGTATAAACGTGTATCTGTTGCCTTTAAGACCCTTTCACCTTCACACATAAATCTATACAGTAATGTAAGGGCCTCCCGTGTCTTGGCTGATCCGTGATAAGACAGGCAAAAAGTTAGACTAATGGAGGATTATTAGTATTATCTCTATTTTCATTCGCTCTCTCTCTCTTTCTCTCCTTTATCTATGTACAGTTTTTAATATAATATTTCAATACATGAAATCAGCCAAATAGGATCTTTGGTGGAGTCCTTCGTCTTGGTAATCAGCGGCTGGCTTGCTGTAAGAGATCTTTACATTTATTATTACTGTTAAACACTGTATTCAGTCGGGAGAATCAATCGTGTGGACAATTTGTTCCTTTCACGAAAGATTGCGAATTCCAGATGTGTACGAAGCCTTTTTGGACGATTTAACACAGACTCAGTGATTGCAGGCTCTCTTCGACACAGCTGAAACTTCCCCATTAATTACAGGGGCAACGTGATCATCAAATGGTTCAGAAAAAAACTCATTCGTTCATTCACTCCGGAACAAAAAGTCACAAACCTTATTTATGAAGGAAATTGTGTATTAAATCCATCTCCATTACATGTCCAGATCTCCGGTGATTCCACGTCTTAATTATTTTCCGTTTACACTCTCTTTCTATTCAAACAAACCGCTAGTGGCACAAAAGTTAATTCGCTCGGTTTAGCGAGAAGAAAATCAGAATATGTATCTCTCAGAAACACGTCAATCCCTCAATCCCTACTCCAGAAGCTGTCCTAGTTACCACTCTAACAACCATGGAGAATGCATATATGCATCTCTGTTATTTCAAAGAATAAACGTACTAGAAAATACTTTGGCGTCGACGAGTTGTCGCCGCATATATTACGAGAAAATCAGATCAGATACTTTTCCAAAGTGAATGAATGTGGATGGTTTGATTGACAATGATTAATTGGTGCGTGGTAGCGGGTTTTTTCTGTGGGGACATTACAACCTGTACTGCGGGACAGAGACAACGAGGGTCAAGGAGTTTCGTGCACTGATTGCAGACCACGTACACCCATTCATGACGATTATGTTTCGTGATGGCAGCAGCATTTTTCAAAAACAAAATGCGCCACGTCACAAGCCCAGCAGTGTGATGTAGCAGTTTGAGGAACACAGTGGCGAGTTCCTATTGACGTACGCCCCCCCCCCCCCTCCCCCCAACTCCCCAGATCTGAACCCAATCGAATACATCTGGGTTGTGATACAATGTGGCGTCAGAGCTCATCGCCCCTCTCCGAAATTTACTGGAATTAGATGACTTGTGTGTGCAGATGTCGTGGCAACTCCCTCCAGTGACCTACCAAGGCTTCGTTGCTTTCACGCCACGACGCGTTGCTGCTCTATATCCTTGTTAAAGGTGGACATAACAGATGTTAGGGAGGTAGTCATAATGTTCTGATTCATCAGTGTATAGCAGTGTCCCGGTCGAGCTGGGTGGGATATACGTTGCAGGAACGCTCTCAAGCGAAAAGTTTTGTTCGCCCCTTATACACTGCTTGACAACTGCTAAGGAACAGAGATTTTGTCGGACAGGAATAATCTCAGGCAGTGGTGGAAGACGTTAAAACACTGCGCATATGTAGTAGAGGTGGAATGTTATAATCGTATTTATAACGAAAAATGGTACAGATTTCACCACATGAGAAAGGTGGATAACAGACACAAATCTTGTTAATCTCTGACATTGATCAGACTACCAATATAAAGGTCAATATCGGAATCTCAGTAAGGAATATGCCCTCCTCAGGCACTAATATACATTTGGCGCGTATTATTCTTGTTGGCTACCAAATTATCGAGAAGCCCTTGGGGGATATTGTCCCTATCCCTCTCAAGACGGTTTTCAGATCTTGCATGCTTCGGAGAGGGGGTGTTTCTACAGAAACGCATCTCCCAAGAGCATCCCAGGCATGCATCCAGGGAGTATGTAGACTGCTCCATATATTCAATGTCTTCGCTTTCCAGCATGTCCGAGACTTGAGTGGTCCTATGTGGGCGGAGATTGAAATCAATAAACAGGAAGTCGGGACCTATCGCACCCCTAGAGCCGGACACAATCCAGAATAATCTCCCTGCGATACCACTGTGCTGTAATGGTACCTCGCGAGAAGGTAAGGAGTGGTGTTCGGCGATTGTGCATAATACCTGCCCACACCGTTAACGCCTAGACCACACCGATGACGTTTGTGAACATTCTGAGATGTGTAACCAGTACCCCTCTCTCCACACTAACTGGTGGCCAGAATCACTTGCCACAGTGAACCGGGATTCGTCGGAGAACCTCACTGCGGACCACTTTTGCTGACTCTAACCAATATGCTCCCTGCACCAACGAACTCTTTCTCAACGATGGCGTGGTTGATGTGGGATGCATTTAGTATGCTTCTGAGCGTACAATACTGCCTGATTTAACTGCTGTGAAATGATTCTGGCGAGTCCCGTGTACCACCAGTGGCTGGAAGGTCTGCAGCGATCTGCCCACGAGTGAGACGTCTGTTCCTTTCTGCCACTAGGACCACGTATCGATCCTCTTGTTGTGTAGTGGTCCAGCTATGGCCACCAGCATGTTTTTGCATAGCATTTCTACATTCAGTGACCTTTTACAATAGTGATCTGACACATTTGAACACACCAATTAGTATGGACAAAGCAGTGACACTTTGACCGGCTTCGAGCTGTCCAGACACTCAGATGATGTTTTTCAAACATGTTGTAAGGTGGCAGAATAAATGAAGATAAGATTCGCACCTTACATGAGAGCTTTATACATCGCAACGGGAAGGTGAAAATGGCATGTAACTTAATTCGGTGGTAATGAACAAATTTTCCTAGCAGTATGTAATGCAAAAAGGGATGACATTCAATCAACGATAATTAACACACCATTTCTATAATGCATGTTTGAGTGGAATGTGAAACAAGCAGTGAGAGGCGTTTTAGTTTGGAATTCAGAGGGTTGATGCAGAGGCAAGGCCGCGTTACAGGGGGTACCACGGAAACCACTTAAAGGGGTGTCCCAGGCGGAAAGTCAACAACCGACCAGGTGACTCATATGGGGAGAGCGAGTATAACGGCCCATCTGAGGGAGGACAGGAAAGATAGCTTTTAGAAAACTGCATTTCAGAATTCCAAAATGGCTCTGAGTACTATGGGACTTAACTTCTGAGGTCATTAGTCCCTAGAACTTAGAACTACTTAAACCGAACTAACCTAAGGACATCACACACACATCCATGCCCGAGGCAGGATTCGAACCTGCGACCGTAGCGGTCGCGCAGCTCTAGACTGTAGCGCCTAGAACCGCTCGGCCACCCCGGCCGGCTCAGAGTTCCAAATGGATACAAACAAGACCAGTGACGCATTTTTCGATCACATGTCCAGCAGGTATTACACACTTGAGTGAGTCAATGTACACATTTAGGCGTCTGGAACGGGCACAAAACGTCCGATTGGCGGAAACGCGATAGGAAGGAGAAAAGAGCCAAAGTTTCGTCTCAATTTAATGGTAGGGGTTATGCGATTGGTAGAGAGAGTTACCACAGAATAAGAGGAACGCTCGTATTGGTCGTCAAAGGCGTGATGTGGAGAACGAAAGAGGCCAGGTGGGGAGACAATTCGGCTATGAGCAAGACAAGACTCTTCTCTGAACTGGCGTCAATTGCAGAATGGTGCGCATAATGCTCTGTGTGACGCAGAGGAGTAATTTGTGTGAACACTGCGTTCACAGTGGCTGATATCCAGCTAGAAATTAGCTGTAGCATCGTTTAGCTCCAACTGTGGAGAAACGAACCAGCCAATTAGTTAATTGTTCTTGCGAGAACTGAGAGGGCATTATAATATGCATGCTGCTTCAACCATGCGCGTGTATATCGCCACATTCTAAGACTAGGGACGAGTAGATGTTCTCTCGCCTAACGAGAAACACAGGGACAGTTTCTGCTGGAAAATTCAGCAAAGGTGTAATTATTTTTATAGGAATTTCAGCGGAAGAGAGCGGCCTAGCAGACGACAACTCATCACAGCTTAAGGTAAACACTGCATGCAGAGGTGTGAAGTTGTTGATTCACCAACTTACGTCCACTGTAAACTCGAGCGACCTTGGGTAATCTTTTGCTCAATTTGTCACATAACTAACCTTCCACCATAGACCTAATTGACATCCTAAAAATAGTACTGAACTTTGAACTGGAATCGGACGATTTTCGCAGTACTGACCAACATCATAACGTAAGTGTAGGAACAATTTCGTAAAGAAACTTCTAATGAAACTTTAATATTGTCGTCTTTAGGCTAATTTAACCTTCTGACAGTTAATATTTAATATTGCTGTGTTTAGGATTATTTAACTTTTTGATGTTGACGAGATGCGTTATCGTGACAAACGTTTTCTGTTGTCACATCGATAACTGTGTAAAAGCATGTATTTTTCTGCTAATATTGAGACATTAAACAAGTCATTTCAAGTTACATTTATTTTTTTCCGAGGCTACCTCTATAGCTACTTATTACGAGGGTCGCCGTTAAGCTCCTAAACAATTTAAAGAATACATTGCTTGCTACGAAAATATTCTCTTAAATGTTATTGCTTAATTTTGGCCCTCTATGAGATGAAGGAATATTCGCTTCTTTGCCATTTTTCAGAGCCAGCGTTTTGCACCAAACCACGATTTACTAAAACGTATGCAGCTAATTGGGCTAATCACTGCTAAAAGATATACATCACTTTATTCCGATCACGACTGCACGTCAACACTGCTCCAACGGGAAAACGCCGTGTAACATGTGCCTGAACCCCACGAACCCTGTGCATCTAACGTCACAGTCCCAACAAGTAAAGTGCTCCCCTCAAATGGTTCAAATGACTCTGAGCACTATGGGACTCAACTGCTGAGGTCATTAGTCCCCTAGAACTTAGAACTAGTTAAACCTAACTAACCTAAGGACAACACAAACATCCATGCCCGAGGCAGGATTCGAACCTGCGACCGTAGCGGTCTCGCGGTTCCAGACTGCAGCGCCTTTAACCGCACGGCCACTTCGGCCGGCTGCTCCCCTCAGAAATGACAATAATTTCTACAAATTTCACACATTCTCTTATTTTAAAATGATTTGCTATGGATTTAAATGTTACTTTGATTGTCTTTAACAAAATATAAATATAATTCTCTGCAATGTGTGGCGTATAGACACAAACATGCGTACACTGCCCAAGCACTCTAATTTTACTCAAATTTCAAGGTAAAAACAAATATCTTTGAGATCTCTGGATACGGTCTGCTACGAGTTAAAGATATAATTGTAACGTTTCAAGAAGAAATATGTAAGTGACATTTCCTCCTTTGCCTCATTAGAAAAAATAGACACCACATACGTAACAGTACAGATACGCCTCGACTTGCATACGGCTGTTTCAGTATTTCAATGCGGATGCATACCATCTTTCGTCCTCTTATGAGAATAAATTGAGACTGCGAGCAAAGGGGAAAATGAACTGGATCACAACATCTGAGTCGGCAGGGGAAGCGTGTCCGAATGACCTAGGCGTTTGCCGGCACGGTAGCTCAGCGTGTTCGGTCAGAGAGCTGGCTGGTCTCTGTAATAAAAAAGAAAAGAACTGAGTGAAGGGATCAGCAAAGAACTTCAGCGGATGTAAAAGGGGGCGTTCAAGGTGATGATTCACGAGAAGTGGAGAATCCGGGTTCGAGTCCCGGTCTGGTCAGAAATTTTCAAATGCAGCAGTTGAATTATTTCAACACCCAGAGCAATTAAGTAATACAAATTCCCCTTTGTTACATGCAGTAACGACGCTTTTGCTTAGTTTTTTTATACACTGCTACAGCAGCTCTCCAAGCAGCCAGAAAGCTGAGTTTCTGAATACGATGTCAGATGTATAGGAATCGTTTATATTGATCCGTAGTTTCTACTATAGGGAGCGTAGGTAGTGCCATAAAAATCGGCGCTAACTAAAAACTGACATCACCTTGTAAGTAGGCTGTTTAGGTTTTTATATTGGTAACGTCACGTAGCGCTCTGTATGAAAATCACTGGCTGTGCTGTGTGCAGTCTGTGGCTACTTTGCATTGTTGTCTGCCATTGTAGTGTTGGGCAGCTGGATGTTAACAGCGCGTAGCGTTGCTCAGTTGGAGGTGAACCGCCAGCAGTGGTGGATGTGGGGAGAGAAATGGCGGAGTTTTGAAATTTGTAAGACTGGATGTCATGAACTGCTATATATATTATGACTTTTGAACACTAGGAAGGTAAATACATGGTTTGTTCTCTATCAAAATCTTTCATTTGCTAACTATGCCTATCAGTAGTTAGTGCCTTCAGTAGTTTGAATCTTTTATTTAGCTGGCAGTAGTGGCGCTCGCTGTATTGCAGTAGTTCGAGTAACGAAGATTTTTGGTGAGGTAAGTGATTTGTGAAAGGTATAGGTTAATATTAGTCAGGGCCATTCTTTTGTAGGGATTTTTGAAAGTCAGATTGCGTTTCGCTAAAAATATTGTGTGTCAGTTTAGTGTTGATCAGAATAAGTAAAGAGAGTGATGTCTGAGTACGTTCAGTTTTGCTCAGCTGTTTGAAAATCATATAATGTAAGAGGTTTATCAGCACAGTAATTCATTAATATTTCTAACGGGACGTTTCAACCTTTGGCTTTGTTTCGTTTCCTAAGGACCCTGGAGGTTTGAAACGGGTCATTACAGGACAGTTCATTTACGATTCTCTTATAACCTACATACATTTAATGACTAATCTCGTTTTCTTTTAAGAACAAAAAAGTGCTTAGTAAACAGCAGAAGGTCTGACATTTTGCAGAAAGAAGTCCTGTATACGTCCTGTTTCTGTTCAACAAAGTGAAGTTTATTCACTACACTTTTTTTTCAGACATATCAGTGAAAGTGGAACGTAGGAAGTTTGTATGTAATGTAATACCCAAATTAGTCGACATAGGCCAACTAAATAAGCTCCTACAGCTATAACTGATAAGAAAACCACACAGACTTGATGATACAACGTTAAAAGCAATAAAACTGTTTCCCAATACAGAAGAAATGAATTCCACAATCATTGCTACATTTGTGCCACAAATGGCGAGTATCTTCAACATATTCGGTTTTGAAGCAAAACTAATTACATTTACAAAAATATTTGTGTATTAGAAACTCGAGTGAAGTGTAAGAACGTGCGAATCATGAGACAGCGTACAAAATGTTTACGTGTCACGGAAAGTACTTCTCATAATACGAAAGGACATGAGATATATTTAGGTTCATGCATTAAGTGTGTGCTTTATTCGCTTGCTTTCAGCGGAATAATGCTCAGTTATATGCATATTCAGAAGCATTTCTTTTTGAGTAAGTTGTAACTTATATTACTGAATCAGTGAGATTCGGATGTTTTATTTATTTCGCTATAATTCATGTCTCATGATCATTTTATAATGCTTGGAACGCAAAAATATAACTATTTCGTTTAAAAAAATGATTGAAAACAAATATTTATCTTTCATCTGGTTTTCTCGCAGCCAGGGGCGCTCGTGTCGTTCCCAATGTCAGTCGGTAACAATTTTCACAGACGTGAGTGCTGCAACTCCATATGTTAGACTGTGGTTTCAACTCGATATATCGTTTAGGTTGAAATCACGGGGGTTTACTTCAATAATTACATAATGGTTGTATATATTTCATTATGCGTCGTATGTCAGATAAGGATAGTGGGAATGCTTGTATGTTCTCGCTTCCCACGACCGGGTTCCCGGGTTCGATTCCCGGCGGGGTCAGGGATTTTCTCTGCCTCGTGATGGCTGGGTGTTGTATGCTGTCCTTAGGTTAGTTAGGTTTAAGTAGTTCTAAGTTCTAGGGGACTTATGACCACAGCAGTTGAGTCCCATAGTGCTCAGAGCCATTTGAACCAATGCTTGTATTCATATAAAAATGAACTTTTGGAGAGGTTGATTGTGTAGAGCTTTTCTCAATTGGACACCTATGGACGGTATCTCAAATTCAGATGAAAAACATAGCCACCACTTAAGAGCTGTAAGCGATGCAGCCGTGGGACTTCATACGAAACCTTTGTTGTCAGTAGGTCAAGCGCACTCGGTTATCAGCAAGACCTTGACGGCAGTATATAGAAACCAGTTGCGCGTGCAGATAACAGAACTTATTCGAGAAAACCAGGAAAACTACAACATGTGTTAATCAAAAGCGGCATGCAGCTTCTATTTTTGTACGTAGGCTGTGTTTATAAATAGTGATGTGTAGGCACTGTGTGCGCTTTGAGGACGCGTATTAGTCAGGCAATATTTTCTCATGAAAGATGGAGAGCTGTCTCTCATATTTCTGTTTATGAAGTATTTAACTCTTCCTATTCTTATGGCTTAACTCACCGCTCTTTTGCATGCGGCCTTAAAATATGGAACGGACCCGGATGGAATCCATGCTTTGGATTATCAACTTTTGGTGCAATACACTTGAGTGCGATTTTTAGGTAGTTTCTTATTTTTATACTGGCAAACTCCGCCTCAGGAAACGAAATAGACAACACAGTTAAAGAAACGGCTTGCTCAGAACAAAGTTCAAACGATTCGGGGGCTGACAATACACACGGCTGTACTTAAAAAAAAAAAATGGTTCAAATGGCTCTGAGCACTATGGGACTTAACATCTGAGGTCATCAGTCCCCTAGAACTTAGAACTAGAGATGGGGGATCCGCTCCTGAATTGTTTTATAGAGTTGAATCTTTCAAAGGAGTGAACAATCAGTGATTCAGAAAAAAAGAACGGTAGCTCCAAACGTTTCCCACAGCAGAGAGAGAGAGAGAGAGAGACGGAGCATATCAGCGGGGACTCTGCTGGTCAGAGCACACTGCGCGCCACACAACACAGCCAGCGCCGGCCTCTGCCCTGCTTCTGCCTTGGCTGCCTGCATTGTGCAGTGCCCCATTGGATTCTGTGTTTCACATATCCCGTGCCGTCTCTATGCTTCCTCTGCCGCGTGCAGTGTCTGGCGCACCTTAGCATCGCACTCCGTCGGCGATCGTTTCAGTCGCACGTCCTGCCCTCTGGGCAGTTGATGCGAGCAACAGGACAGAGAGCCTCCTAGCGGAGAACATAAGAACTACTTGCAACAACCTGCTCGCAAGAGAGCGGACGATTTGTCTCGGAGCGGGTGACTGGTGGCCGCTCACCGCTCCCCCCACCCTCGGAACTCGCCCGCTCAACGCCCACCCCACCGTTCTCGACTCTAGCCTGAGCGTTGAGCAAAGCAACTCAGGTGTCACTCTGGTCTCTGCGGTCTTAGCTCACGCAGCAATACAGCTCGCGGCTCGACCAGCTTGACTCAGCGCCTCTGCATCGGAGTTCGTCTATACTGGATATTGTTCTTCGTACTAATACCGATGTGTATATTACATAATTATGTTACGTATACATCATTTGTTTTTATTTTATTTTTATTTATTTAAACTGATCAGATGAGGTTCCTGACGACTCCTCTTACTATAGGATTTTTTATTATGGACACTCGAATTTACACTTTAATTACGAGCGAACCAATAAACGTATCGCAAAATGTGATACACCAATATTTTCCTTGTTTTATTCTGCATAAGGCTATATGCAGCACTTTGGTCTTACAGTCAAATTTATATTTTTTTTCTAATTGTAGTACGGATTTTGCGATTTTGGGCGTCTTAGGAAGGAAATGTTCACTTTAAAAATATATGGCTTGGGATGTATTTGTACGAGGTTAATGAAATTTTAATACATTATAGCCAAATACATTGTTAATGTAAATCTCAAGTTACAAAATTTTCCGATCACCCAAAAAACCACGATAGTGCAAAATAAATCGATAATCAAAAACTTTGTCATATCGTGGAAATTTCAATAAACAATACAAAATTCTTACTCATTATCTGTGTTACTTCAAAATAAGATCAAATAAGATCAAAATACAGGTATAGTACTGGAATAAACCAAGTTTAAAGGGCAATGTGCCTTCCATTTATTTTCTATTGTGAATGAGTGGTGAGTCATGAAAAAGACCTAGTTCATTTCAGGGAGTGAACAGTTCGGATCCGATCTCTGAAAAGAACAGTTTTGCCCATCTCTACTTAGAACTACTTAAACCTAACTAACCTAAGGACATCACACACATCCATGCCCGAGGCAGGAATCGAACCTGCGACCGTAGCGGTCGCGCGGTTCCAGACTGCAGCGCCTAGAACCGCTCGGCCACAACGGCCGGCTGGCTGTACTTCATTAGAGTAACTGACGATTATGGAAAAAGGATATCTGAACGGCGAGCTAAAACAAATTACTTACTAAATCAGGTATTCGCTATTGCCCACCGTAAGTGCGTCGTGTTGTGCAGAGACGAACTCTAATGGATAAGATGACGAAATAGGAATAACTTTACAGTTTCAGTGAGTTGTATTAGGAACTCGTAGGAGGAACTTAATCATTTAGCGTGTTTTGACGCTCATATATGAAAACAGTATAACTGCTTCCAATTCTTCTTCATACAGGATGAATCAGGAGGTTAGGTACATGAGGGGTGTAGTATTGGTGATCCTGAACTTCAACTGAACGTATGCCCTTTTCTTAACGGTGTCCGACGTACAGAGGTTTGACAGTGACACAGTACTTCAATGAAAATTATTTTGGGCATTGGATCGGGCGCCACGAGATCATTTCTTGGCCACGGTGGACACCCGATCTTTGTAAATTAGATTACTGTTTGTCGGGTTGGTGTAAGAGCGATGTCTACAAACGCAGAGTGGAAACAAAGAAGGAACTTGTCGCTCGTACTATTTTACATGCGTCTGTCACCCTATGCGCAAGTAAAGTGCGCATTGAAATGGTTAATAAAGAGAGCATTACGTAGCCTAATGTCGCTTTGTTTGTACTCCGATGTGAGTGCTGGTGAAGGACACGAGACTGACGTCCCTCTGCTCAAGTAAAGGGAAGTACGAATGATCTCAGACCAGCAACACAACAACTGTCTATAAGAACAGCAAAATGCATTTCAGTTGAGGCTGGACGTTTTGAACAACTTTTGTGAGAAAAGAAAGCTATTAAACAAAACATTAGATCATAATGTTTCATTTGCTGTCACCCGCATTTGTCCTGTTCCGTATAGTTTTCATTAGGGTCCTCGGAAACTGTTAATAACAGGACAGATGTTCATATGACTTTTTTTGTTCAGAATCACTAATAGTATCACCCATCTAAGCGCGCTCCTTTCCTCCTGACTCACCCTGTACATTTTCCTGGAAAACAGTTGACATACGACTACTGCTGCTTTTAGTAGCTGTGAAAGGGTTAGAGAAATGTAAACTAGGAAGCTTGGTGTCTTGTTTGGCAATTGTACATGAGTTTATGGTTTAAGGGATGTCAGTTGTATGGTAATCTGCGCCAGAACTTAAATACACTTACGTTAATACTGTAGAAATGTTACACCATGAAGACCCTCAGGGACACGAATATGCCCTTATATTTCTTGTACCGTGTAAGAAAACAGCCTCCGAATGTTATCTTATGAAATTTTTTGCATGGCAGAGACGCTTGCTGTCTCAGTTCATGAAGGTAGCTGTTGGAGCTTGGTATCAAAGTATACGTCTTCCCATCAATTCGCATCAATCTCTGGGTTCCAAATAAATATACTGGGCAGACCAGACAATGGTCCGTACATTCCTCAAGGCGTTTGTGGTTTGGACTGCAGAGGGAAGTCGTAATTTGGGATCCTGGCCATGAAGGATATGACAACAGTGTTTTCATTTTTGTGACAGACTGGCGAGCACTCAGCTTTCTTCAATAAATATCAAATAACTCCTACTGTCGTATTCAGTAGTTCGCCACACCATGACTACAGGAAATGGAGAAGTGCAAGTGTTGAGAACTATTGCTTCTTGTGACCTCTCACCAGTTCGTCTACAGACTTGTTAACGTTTACCTGACCGCCACAAACGCTACAGAATGTCACACAGTATCCCAATTGGTTCTCGCTCCAACCCACGCAAATTTCTGTTGTCTGTGGCGTGGTATCAGTTGCAAAAATCACTTAGAAACTGCAAATTTCAGTCCAGATTCCAGTAATCTGGTCTCGACGGTTCAGGGTGCTCCCTGTCTACAGCCTCTGCCCAGACTTCAGAAGATGTCATCAGTCTGTTCATCAGAGCCAGATGAGCAGTTCTTCGATCTCCTTGTGGTGTATCTCTTCTGAAAGGACCCCTGTCTGCTCTCCCTGGCCTGCTGTTGTCCTGAACCCATATCGTCACCACTCGTTTTAGAAGTCAATGTGATTTGTCAGTATGGTGCTGCCATGTCCCTCATGCCAATGATTCGACCTTTCTCAAAGTTAGTGAGTTGACGTTAAGCTGGACGAGCACGATCTCTGCGCAAGCTGTGTTGTGAACTCGACCTGAGAAAAGTTATGGTGCAGAGGCAGAAATAAGTCAGACACACCGAATGGCCATAATGTGTATATACCATTCCCCATCTGTGGGAATGAGTCTTTCTGCGCTGAAAATAAGCTTGAATTAGGACGAAATTTTAATCAACAGGCCTCAGTTCAGTAGCGTTTGGTCAAGATACCTACGGTGCAACGTTTTACATTTCCATCATTGTACAAACGAAGGTGCTTAAGATATCCTAAACTTTTAGAAATGGTCATCTGCAGTATCTGTTAAAATCAGACTCAGTCTCTCTAACGCTGAGTCACATTATGAGAAAAAGGATGAATTGCAGCCTCCAATAAAGTGGTTGGTGCAGAAAACCAGTCGGAATTTGTACTGTGGCACTCAGAGTGAGCCACAGAGGTAAGCAGTGGTAATACCAGTGCAGGGGTTGTATTTGGGGGGTATCTGGGCACATACGAGAGAGGTAGCAGTTAGCAACAGTTTGCAGACCCGGTCTTCAATGGCGTGACGTTCTTTGCATAGGCATTGAGATTTGAAAGCGAACTCTGTCGAATAAGGATGCCGATTTAGGCGCCAAAATTCTTACTTTATTGCTATATCTATTCCAGCAAGCTATGAGCAATGTGCAACTGAGCTACCAAACTAATTCTCGCCTAAACAGGAAAGTTATGCCATTCAACATAATTCCAGAATACAGAAAATTGGATTCGTACGTAATCAAGCACCAGTTCAACAGTGCTGTGTGTACAAAGTGAGACGATGTGTGACTGTAGACCTTCTCACTCTACACTACTGATTAAAAGCCTTGGCTTTGCAGCCGGATGGTAGCGTGAAAGTGCCACAGTGTTTCGATGAGTGTAGTGGTCATCATCTTCTGATGAGTCTCCCCACATGGACACATTGATTATGTTTTTATACATAGAACTGGGACTCGTCTGCAAAGACGATGTAGTGCCTGTTCTGTGCCCAATGTTGACATTCGGCTCACCACTGTCAGTGTTCCTCTTTCTGCCTCTGCATCAATGGATACTCCAAAAATGGTCGCCATGCTGACAGTCTGTGGTGCTCCAGATGTCGTCGCACTGTCTGTGTGGACACTTGTATTGCTGCAAACGAGCTCATTTACTTATTCAAGGTACATGACATGGCTATACAATCCTGCATGATCGAATGAAGAAAATATATGTCCACTCAGGTGCTGGCCACTTAGGGCTACTGAGGTCATGAATGGTGTTGAGCATGGCTCTCCTGATGGTCCAAATGGCTCTGAGCACTATGGGACTTAACTTGTAAGGCCATCAGGCCCCTAGAACCTAGAACTACTTAAACCTAACTAACCTAAGGACAGCACACACATCCATGCCCGAGACAGGATTCGAACCTGCGACCGTAGCGGTCGCACGGTTCCAGACTGAAGCGACTAGAACCGCTCGGCCACCCCAGCTGGCGGCTCTCCTGAATCCATATTCGTGCAAGAGTTGTGGGATCCCGGCCAGTGCAAGCAGCAATGTCACCGAACGGTAACTGCAGTCTTGATTGGCCATGATCCTACTGCTGTCGAATTCCAACATGTCCCAGTAGACATTTCTCCTTGTTACAAGAAGCAAGTAGGGGAGCAATGACAGAATGAGCAAGAATTTTGCGGACCTTGGCATCAGCATTAATGGAATTTACGACATCGGTACGCTGCCCAACATGACATCCTTCATTTCAATGACTGCTACACAGCTTGTACCATATGGATCCTTCCCAGCAGCACCAGCTTTTCTGAACTGCATAGATGGGAACCATCCCTGCAATAAAGAGGTATATCCTACATTCCCATAACCCTCCTGGCCTCAACCTCTGTCAGTCATTGCCCTCACCCATGCAGCACCTTCCCTGATCCCATTCCAGCACTAGACAGCCCGTATTCCACCACCACATGCAGTATTTTTACTTCTCTCCTTTTCTGCTACCTCCCCCTCTCCTCACCTCTCCCTGCCCTCCGTCTAGCCTCCCGACTGCACGTAGCTGCCCTATCCCCTCCACCTCTTCCCTGCACACTCCCCAGCAGCACTTCACTGTCCCCCACCCCTATCCTACTATCCCTCCCCCTCCCCACCTCAACTTCCTCCTTACCCCCACCCAGTCGTCACTCCCATCATACACTGGTGCTGCTGCTCACACTGTGGCTTCAGTTGCCAGAGACTGCAGTCATGTGTGTGTATGTGTGTGTGTGTGTGTGTGTGTGTGTGTTGTCTATTTTTGGCAAATGCCTTCCTGGCAGAAAGCTTTATTCATGACACTCTGTCTGTCGTGCCTATCTGGGACTCAGCATATCCTCTGTATGGTGAGTAGCAAATTTTCTTTTCGTAATATTGTTACATTCCATCCTGGATTTTCCATTGTTTGACATCAGCTTCAGCTTCTCCTGTAATCACTGATGCCATTGGGCAGTGATATTATTACTGGAATTACTACCCACCATCCCTCGCCCCATACCCCTTCCTCCATGGCCAATGGCATTACACTGAAATGCACTGGGGCGTGAATAGACTTCAAGGTCAGTGTCCCCAACCCTTCACCACTTTTATTTTTGTAGTTCAATTGCTCGAGTTCCATTATTTAGCATCTGTATGTCCATCGAATATATGGTGCCACCACCAGCAGCAGCAGCGCAGCAATCGTCTTGGAAGAAGAAGCAAATCAAGAAGCATTTATATTGTAGACTCTTGGGTACCAAGTGAGGATTTTGTTACGCTGCAACACAAATACACACGCGGATTAACAAAGTTCTTTATTTACAGGAACAGGAAGCTACTTATCTTGAATAGAGTCCATGTGTCCTGGGACAAGCACGGTAAAAATAGTCCTCTTGGAGACAATATCAGTAATGTTGCTACTGCACCAATCTGGACGCTATGTACTGGCATAGCCTGTGCTGAACTATGACAGTCCGCAAATGAATGACAGTACTGAGTGAATCAATGAGTCAGTGACTGAGGCCCTCTGGTCAGAGGCGGTGGACTAAATTAATGCTGCTGAGGAGGCGTTGCCAACGTGTTGCTCCTCTGTTTGTCTCTGGCTTCTCTTGTGATAGGCGCACTTGATCCAGTGCCTACTATTGATCTTCTCGCTACATCTTTGCTGACTGTGGGTGCTGGTGACAGCTTACGACAGCACACATTTATCTCTAATTATTATTGCTATTATTATTATAATTATTACAATATATGTGTGTTTCGTTATACTAAGGGTTTTGTTATGCAGCTGTTCCCATATAAACCACAGCAGCAAGAGCGATCAGGTGGGAATAAGAATAATATGAGATAGCTAACAATGGGGGATTGCTACAATTTCGGCTACCTAGTTTTGGGTACTTTCCAAGGTCACCCAACAACCAATTCCCCCTATCAAACAGAAACATCTTGGAAGAGTGGGTTATTGGATGACTGTGAAAAGTAGCTGAAACTACATAGATGAAAGCATATAAACCCCCCTTTCTCGCCTATTTGAAGATCTACACTTAACATCGTGCAGTTACTGTAATTATACACACTGCACACATCTTTTTTCTGTTTTTACACAGTAGGCAGATACACACACATCTGCTCAGGTTTTTTTTTTTTTTTTTTGCTGTTACATCTACATTTTGGTGTATCCCATAAATATTTTCACCAGTTTCCAGATTTTGTGCCACTCAACTAACATTTTGCAGACTGTGCTATGATATCACAATTTTTTTATACTGTCAAAGTATCTCACCATAATGTATGTATGTCATGTGTATGGTGCGTATGTGGTATATATGTTGATGTAAACTGTTATACCAGTCAGCATAAAATACTATGCTGGTGTGATATCAGTATGACACCAGTGTGATGCCACTATGACGTGATCACAAGGCTGTCACAGAATCAATGCAATGCTGGTATGATGCCATCAGACCTTTCAAACACTTTTATGTAAAAAATTGGTAATATATTATGATCAATACCTAAGAACTCGGCTACAATGGGGAGCATGTTGCTTGAAAGTAGTGGGAGTCCTTTCATCTTCAAAGTACAGAAGAAATGACGGAATTCATGCATCTAAACTATAAAAAGTAAAACTGCTCTAGGGGGACAGTCATTGAGATTGCATGTCATTGATGGTCTGGGGCACATCGACATAATTTAGGAATTAATGTCATTGCATGAGGGCCAGATGCAGGCAGCAGTTATTCTGGAAAACGAGCCGATGCTACTGTCATCAATTCCAGAAATGCTGCTGCTGATGTCACAAACTTTTGGGCTCATTCTCTCCTTGCTCCCCTAGTACTGAACCATAGCACAATATTCTCATAAGCAATCTACATTCAGATGCTATTTCTGAATGAGAAACCCACTGTGTAATCTTTCCCTGTGTGCAGAATGTAGAAGGCACTATTCTTGCATACAGTACACATTACGCTAATTTAACATTTGTTGCATGTCATCTTCACAGTGCTGAAATTTTACTGGCCAGCAGTGTGTTATTATGATTAGATAGTGGGAGCACAGTCACATACTGACTACATTTACTACCATGTAATTAGGATGATTTATTACTAATGTTGATAAACATTCTTAGTAGGCACTAGTATGTATTCTGATCTTGGTTAAATTGGATTTATTCATACTGTTTGAGGCTACATATATCATACTTCAGTATTATTCCACCTTCTTTTAATTAGTGACTCATGTATGTACTACAGTTTGAATGGTCTGTAGTGTCCATATATCACAAAGCTTTGTTAAATTGGTGTATTTTTCAGTTGGTGCTAAAAAATTTTTAATGTTGTTTTATCGAAAACCGACATTTCGAGAGAGTGGCTGTGTACATAATACGATTCCTGCAAGTAAGAATACAGCTACGAATCACCGTCGATAAGCTAAACTCCGTCCAAATAGGCCTTGGAAGGCCCAACGGTACCGACCGGCCGCCGTATCATCCTCAGCCCACAGGCGTCACTGGATGCGGATATAGAGGGGCATGTGCTCTCCCGACCATATGTCAGTTTACAAGAGCTGAGCCATTACTTCTCAATCAAGTAGCTCCTCAGTTTGCCTCACAAGGGCTGAGCACCCTGCTTGCCAACAGCGCTTGGCAGACCAGATGGTCACCCATCCAAGTGCTAGCCCAGCCCGACAGCGCTTAACTTCAGCGATCTGACGGGAACCGATGTTACCGCGAAGCAAGACCGTTGGCAAATCACCGTTAATAATAATGGTATTTATTTGCACATATAACGCCACTGCCTGTTTGGAACCGGCAGGTTCATGCTCTGGCGGCTGGTCTCGTTCAGATCACATTTGTTGTTATTTACATTAGTTGTCAGCTGGTTTTTCCCTTTGTGTAGAAGTTACTTGGATAGTGGTGCCCTACAACAAAAAACGACGTGAAAAAAGGCCTATTTTATTGTAAGTGTACTTAATAATATAAACAAATCTCTAACACATAAATAGTTTAGTTTTAGGTTACTTACTCGTCATCGAAATTACCGCGTCCTTATGTTGCGCTGTATACTACTTGTCTTCACGAAACAGTAAAAAATGCATAAACATACACATAACATACAGCATCAAACACACACACACACACACACACACACACACACACACACACACACACACACGATATCACAAATAAAACACAGGTAAAAGATCTCTCTCTCAGAGATGTTACGATATGTACATTGATGCGATAGCAGAAATTTTACAATGTACAAATTTTTCATTACAAGCAATGTACAATGAAAGAGTATTCGTTACAATTAAAATAAACTTACAGTTAAATATGCCATTTCTCATATTGCTTTTCTTTCTTTTTCTTCTGGTAACTTTCTCCACAATGGGAAATAAACAGTCGACAACTAATGCAAACAACGACGAATGTAATCTAAACATGAGCAGACGTCTGAAGATCAACCTGTCAGTTTGAACCAGGCAACGGCGCTATTTGTGTTAATAAATAGCATTCTGAACGGTGTTTGGTTTTTAATTTCTACCTTGAGGTTTGCACACCGTGTATGCTATTAACAGTTAGATAGACCCATAGAAAGATAATCAATGTCACTGCTCGTTCGAGTAGCACTTCAGATTGTGTATTGTGCAGTAGAGTTGTTGATCATAAGGTCTGATACAGATGATGATCCGAAGTCCGTCAGGACATTTTCAATAATAATTTTAAGCATCCACACTTAGTGGTGACCCATTATTTAGAAAACTTGCATGCATATGAACTTCCAAATCAGTAATATCTTTGCTTTCGTTGCACAAAGAGTTTGAGTTGACACTACTTCACGACACAACAGACAGCCATAAGTCGCAACGTCCACTCACACGTTCACACTGTGACTCACAAGGAACCACTTGAGTGCGAAGTCTCAAAAGGCCAATGATGTTTACGACTTTCGACGCCCCACATATTTGCAACCACAATATTGGCTGCTGATGGCAACAGGGGGCGGGACCGGAGGTATCCAATGGTGAGAGCGGCATGAGGCTATAGAGCGTAATTGAACTGCTTAGTCGACGAGTAACTCCAAAAAGTGCTACAGTGTTAGTGATGTTGATGCAAAGCAGAGCAATGGTGGTAAATAAAGCAAAAATCACATTATATCCACAACAACAGTTGTCAAAGTTGTCATTCCGGCAGAAAGGAACCCAGGGAATTTCGCAGACTGAGAAAGAAGTGGCAGATGAAATATTAGCTTTTTTACAAGATGAGTAGGTGGAATGTGTAGTGTCGTACACATTCGACTGTGCGGACAACGTACATGAAGAGTGCAATGATGACATTACGAGCTTCACAGGTGAAGTGATACTGAAATATTTGTTCAGCCGTGTAGTTCATCGTCTTTGTCGGACAGAAAGCCACAGTTCCCGTCTCTAGTGAAAGATGTAAAGGTCAATCGTTGTCTAAGGAACGCGTGCTGAACGTAGTTATGTACATAGAAGATCACCCGTAGCATAGTAAAAAAAAAGAATTCTGAATGAGCTCGAATACGTCCGCAGCAATATGAGAGTACATTGCCTAAGAAAAACTACGGGTATTCATGGGAGGACAAGGAGGACTTGTTACAAAAACTGGTGCGTCCGCGTTTCAAGCCTGCTCGATACAGTTTACAGGATGTGCATGATAGTGATCTACTGTGTTAAGCACATCAAAATGCGCGCGACTTGCACTGAACATCCGAAGAAGCTAGTACACCTGCCTAATATCGTGTAGGGACCCCGCGAGCACGCAGAAGTGCCGCAACGAGACGTGGCATGGACTCGATTAACGTCTGAAGCAGTGCTGGACGGAATTGACGCCATGAATCCTGTAGTCCGTAAGAGTGCGAGGGGGTGGAGATCTCTTCTGAACAGCACGTTGCAAGGCATCCCAGTAGTGCTCAATAATGTTCATGTCTGGCGAGTTTGGTTGCCAGCGGATGTTAACCTCAAGAGAGTGTTCCTGGAGCCATTATGCAGCAATTCTGGACGTGTGGGGTGTTGCATTTTCTTTCTGGAATTACCCAAGTCCGTCAGAATGCACAATGGACGTGAATTGATGCAGATGATCAGACAGTATGCTTACGTACGTATCACCTGCCAGAGTCGTATCTAGACGTATCAGAGGTCCTATATAACTCCAGCTGCACACGCCCCACACCATTGCAGGGTCTCCACCAGCTTGAACATTCTGCTCCTGACATGCAGGGTCCATGGATTCATGAGGTTGTCTTCATCCCCGTATACGTCCATCCGCTCGATAAAATTTGCCGTGGGACTCGACAGACAAGACAACATGTTTCCAGTCATCAACAGGCCTAGGGGAGACGAAAAGCTGTGTGTCGTGTAGTCATCAAGGGTACACGAGTAGGCCTTCGGCTCCGAAAGTCCATTTTGATGATGTTTCGTTGAATGGTACGCACGCTGACACTTGCTGGTGGCCCATTATTGAAATCTGCAGCAATTTGTGGAAGGGCTGCACTTCTGTTACGTTGAACGATTCTCTTCAGTCGTCGTTGCTGTCGTTCTTGAAGGATCTTTTTCCAGCCGCAGCGATGTCGGAGATTTGATGTTTTACCGAATTCCTGATATTTACGGTACACTCGTGCAATGGTCGTACGGGAAAATGCCCACTTCATCGCTACTTCGGAGATGCTGTGTCCCATCGCTCGTGCGCTGACTATAGCACCACGTCCAAACTCACTTAAATATTGATTAACTGCCATTGTAGCAGCAGTAACCGATCTAACAATTGCGCCAGACGTTTGTTGTCTTATATAGGCGTTGCTGACCGCAGCGCCGTATTCTGTCTGTTTACATATCTCTGTATTTGAATATGCATGACTATATCAGTTTCTTTGGCGCTTCAGTGTGGATTATAGTAGTCTCAAAGGAAGCAGTGGATGTCTGCATAGCTTCAAACTGTGTTACAGAACGGGAAGACGTAAGATAGCGTAATTTCAGACAAAGCATCCGACCGAGGATGAACAGCATACTGATGAATTGGCCCGAAAATTTGTAGATGAGGTAAACAAACTTATCCCATCGGTCAGTAAGGAATTTGTTTTCACGTCCGATCAATTGGGATTTCAAGAGGAAATGCATATGAAAGGAACCCTGGAAATTAGAGGTACCAAGAAACTTTTATCAAGATCAACTAACAACAATGTCTTAACGCTTTCGTATACAGTTATTTAATATGGATGGTGAATTGGCTGCCAAAGTTATGTATTGTGCTGCGAGAATTTTGAGGTGGTCTGCCCCTCATGATTCTTTTTCGTGTGCCTGATCTTGTAAGGGCATTAGGGAATATTTACGTCACAGCAAGCAAGAATGTCAAAATGAGCGTAAGAGAATTACAACTATGCTAGCATTACCTTTGCCAATGGCTGGGCAAAAAACTTGCGTTTGCTTGATTCCTGGTCTGCGTATAAAAATCATACTCCTTTTAGAGCAAACTATGCCTCCTGAAACCACTGGACAGATCCAGCCTTTGGATGAAACAGTTTTAATCTGCCAGAAAGTTTCATATCAGCGCACACTCCGCTGCAGAGTGAAAATCTCATTCTGGAAACATCCCCCAGGCTGTGGCTAAGCCATGTCTCCGCAATATCCTTTCTTTCAGGAGTGCTAGTTCTGCAAGGTTCGCAGGAGAGATTCTGTAAAGTTTGGAAGGTAGGAGACGAGGTACTGGCAGAAGTAAAGCTGTGAGTACCGACCGTGTGTCGTGCTTCGGTAGCTCAGATGGTAGAGCACTTGCCGTGAAAGGCAAAGGTCCCGCGTTCGAGTCTCGGTCGGGCACACAGTTTTAATCTGCCATAAAGTTTCATATCAGCGCACACTCCGCTGCAGAGTGAAAATCTCATTCTGGAATCAGCCTTTGGATGTTTGTTTATTTCATGCCTATAAAACACAGTATCACACTATCTGCAGATACGAATTAAAGGATAGTCAGTTTCAAGGTAAGATCCATGACAAAATGTTTCGCATTCGGTTGCATGCCATCACTTTCCATCAGTTCTCATCACCCCGTTACACCAATACGATTCTATGAGTGGATATTTAGCTAAACATCCTGCACGGTTCGTAACTTCCAAAGAGTTCGCCTTCGATGTTAATGGTGCAAACTTTTGTGATCACTGTGGCCTGCCATTTTTCATTCGGTGTTCATGGAACAAGTTAATGATTTTTTTGAACATTCCTTGAATTTCGACGTTGTCCGTTTTGTAAAGTTTAGTACATACATCCCACAATAGTTTGATCTCGGCACCTCCCGCACACTCATTTTCTGTCGCCCTCCTGATACACATGGTGAATCATTAGCAGCTAATATTTTTCCTTCACTTTCAAATGTGTCTTATTAAAAATTGAATTTCGATCTCGCATTCAACGGGTTCCTTGACAGTTTGTAAGATACTGTAACTTAGAGCATATGTTATAACTATTTTTAAAAGTAAATAATAAAAAAGTAGGCTGAATTAAAGACACAGGAATCTGTGGTTGGCTGGTCACTTTCAATCAAACTAGATGAGCCAGACAACCTGAAAGTACATTAAGAACTGTTCCCTAATATTTTAGGGAACAAATTGGATATTTAACAATTCCTTAACATTTTTATCCCATTCGTCTCACCGTCTACTAAAACAGAGTGCAGATCTGTGGGTAAACTAGCCTCTGCTCTATTAGCTCACATAGTCAACGCTAATGAGGCGTCCTGTTTGTGTATGATCACACATTGGAGGTTCCTGTGTTACAGCGCACGGTGGCTGTTAGCAGTTCTTGTACAGTACTTGTACAAGACGCGGAAATGAGGTCAGAAGTTGTTTCGCCTCTGCAGGTAATGTGTCACATAACCGTACTCCTTCCAATTTTCGGCAGTTCTCCTCACTCTGATTACATATGCAGACATCTTAGAACATCTAAATCTCTTAACTTCAACCATTTTCTAAGGATCCTCGAGTGCTGTGACGGTCTGCGCCTCCTGTATCTATGACGTCTGACGAAAATAAAAGAGACTTTCACATTACTGAATCACTATTCGTCGTAACGTATAGTGTACGTTAACGGCCCAATTATACCACTTCCGTCTACGACCAAAGTGGCAAAGGTCAGCCAGTTTACGAAGTCCGTTTTTTTTTTTTTCGGGATTCGTCACAAAATGTGGTGTACGTAGTCTGACGCAAAAGAAAGCAGACCAGTGGTAGAAATTCATCTACATACTAATGTGGTCGGTACCTTCTTTCAGCAAAACGTTTTCTGCTTGTAATATTTCAAAAGCAGCCTCGTACGCGAGACAATCGTAACACTAAATCACGTACTAAAGATTAATGTGACGCAAAAGGACAAAGTAGACGGCAATATCAAAAGAAATGGGACTGCCTACCCTACGCCTACAATATGCTTTGGACACCGAGCTTTGGGATGCTAATGTATGAGTCCAGCGTGAGCCACCTTACCTTAATGTTGTGGGATCGTAAGTTAGCGGTGTCATCCATCTCGGCACCTACTCCTTGTCTGGATGACACTCTTTTGCATCGAGAACTTTGCGCATAACTGTGGCCCCCTTGTTGCAACCGTAAGCGGATACACACTGCCTGACAGAAATGTGAATCTTCCAGAAAACTTGATCGAATGTCAGTCTAACTTCGTGCACGCACACTTCATAGGTGGGTGTGTAAATGATTAGAGTAGCAATTCTCTGTGACAGGCAGAACGCCCATCAGACTGCATTAGTGTTGTTGGTGTTTAGAGTTGTTACCAGACCTGGTTTGGTGTGTATCGGGTGCGAACATTGTCAAATGTGTAGTGATCATTGCGAAGGACGCTTAGATGCCGCATACTCGTATGAGACAGCGTTATCAGCACCTGACATAGTTCAAAAAAGGCTTCATCGAGGGTCCCCATTTGGCCGGCTCGTCAAATCGTGCAACATCCAGATTTGTCAGACTTTCGGATATGACAGCGCCTCAGTCTTGGACTTTATAGGAGTGTTAAGGCAGACATGCTCGTCGTCAAAGTTTCTGTCAATGTGACCACGACAAGGGAGAACTGCCGTATTGTGCACCAAGCATATCGTAAGCTCTTCGCATCTGCGTCTGACATCCGAGAACAAGTAATGCACTCCCTGCAACATCCTGTGGCATCCCGCACCATTGATCGGAAACTAGCAGCAACCGGACTAGGGAATTACCAAGACACAAGGTAATTAAAAACATTAGCTGCCACTGGGCACTGATTTGTATCAATGAGGCAAGTTGAAAAACTGTGCCAGACCAGGATTCGAACTTGGGTATCCTGCTCTCTAGGGACCCTTACACCACCCAGACACAGTGGTCGTCACAACCGGGAAGGAATACCCTATCACGCCTTCTGCCAGACCCAAATTCTCAGCTTATACCATACGCTACTGGCGTAGTATCCCTGCTCATTAGCCTCATTACTCGCGCATCGCACCGACTCCCGTAAGAGTCCGAGCATGGTGTGCATCCACACTGTGGGGTCATTGGCCGTCATCGCCTTAATTATATACGTCGTGTCTGTTCTTTCAGACGTGTGTTTAACTATTTTGTGTCTTGATTCATCGTGGCTGCCATATACAGGGCATTACCGTCGCTTGTGTAGGCTGCTGTTGATCCCACAACACGAACGGCTTTTTTTGGAGTGGTACCGTGAGTGGGAAACATAGAATACTGATGAAAGGCGTCGCACCGTGTTGAGCATCGAATCGCTGTTCTTCACTACCCCGGATGAGCTGCGTCGGCGAGTGTGGCGACGGTCAGGGGAGAGGTCCCTCTCTTCCATTGCTTTGGAGAGGAACAGAGGTGTTACTCCTTTTGTCATGGTGTGGGGACCCATCGAGTATGATTACAGTACATGTGAAGGCATTGCTAATTACGCATATAAATTTTTTTTCGTGATTTTCTTTAGATTTCTATTCTTTTTCTTTTGTTGATATGGGCATTTCTAATTGTGATTATCTAACATTCGACTGTGGTTTTAAGTGTAAAGATGTAATTGTGATTATTTCGTTTGCCAATGGATAAATATGTTTCTTGCTTTGTACCTGTGGTAAAGTTTGTAAAGTTCTCTTTTGGAATATTATTAATTGTGAAAAATGCAGTCAATAACATTTATAAAGATTTATGTAATTTACGATAACGATATAACATCTATAGACAGGGGACAGCGATAGTGATATCGATAGTCGAAAGATTGTTGTGTAGTAGAGGGGATGGTGGATGGTGTGTCTGTGAAGCGTGCGCGGAAAAATAGTACTGTGTTTTATGAAAAGCATGCGTAATTGTATGGACAGTGATACCGAATTATCAGATTGTTATTTCTCTTTACCACTGCGGTATGTAATGCCACGGCCAGCGAACTTTAAGAACAAATAAACCGGACTGTGAAAGTGCCGCTAAGAATACTTTGTTGTGGCCGACACGAACAGTGCTTTTATGCGAATGAACTTTGCTGGTATTGGTTTTGGGTGGTGGAACTGTTGTCTATAACATTCTATCAAGCGAAGTGCAGACTTTAATTAAATGTGCAATATAAATGACTTTCAGTGACGTTGTCGAAGTTTGAAATGCGAGAACAGAGTGGACATTGTTTACGGTGTGCTTCACACACAACAACAATTCTATGAACTGTGTGTTTGTGGCTAAGACTATATGAATGTGACGAACTGTGTAATTATGGACGATAGCGTCACTGACAGTGCATAAAGTGTAAAACCGAGCGATATCTACGTAATATACTTTGAAAGAGAGGACATGTCAACAACGTTCGTATACTGGCGTCTTGTGGTTTGTTAATCACCACGGGGTTAATGATACAGCTGTGCCGGAACTTTATTTGCGTTTCGCCGGAGAAGATTAACCAGCGGAACTGCCTGTATCCTGCTCTCATCATCGTAACCCGCCGACATCGTGCTGCCCAACGCAACGCTTCGTATGCAACAAAACGTTAAGAGATTTCGCCGAACGCTATCCTCTGACCTAGAAACTTTCTTTCTCTATTAAAAGTATAAGAATTACAGACTCTATTCAAATAAATTCTTTGTTTAGTTTATGTTTGCTTTCTGCTAACGAAAATAAAATTACAACCAGTGAATTAAAAGTTGCCTGGTAGTCATTGTTGAAACACCAGTAAATATAAACTTCTTCCTCTCATTAGAGCTAATTCTCCTTGCATGTCAAAATTATTGTAGTTATTTTATGTAGTTTTATGTATTGTTATGAGACTAGATATATGACAGTGACTAATAAGAGTGTTTTGTCGCGAAATATGGCATCGCGCGAAAACTACGGCGACCGCCATAATTGCTTGCGTTCTGACCAATAACGTAAAAGCTGCTATTCCCGTATTGGTGCATTTCCTGACGTGAGCGTGAATTAAAAATGTCAGCTGTCAAATCACGTAGGAACTGTTTACCCAGTAATAAAAGTTTTTGATATTGTATTGCTATGAGTCGTAGTATAAAGAGACACTGGTTATACTAAAAAGTGGGTAGATGTATGGTGAACCCCCGAGTGTTCATGCAATTATTAACAGTATTGTGTGTGATTCACGAAATTTTGTCACTTTTTCTAATTCCTTTCGGATATTCTCTTAGATGTCTTTGAAGTTTAAGAGAATATATACACAATTTTGTCGGTTCAGGTTAATTTCAGAGCAGTTTCTCGTGAGTATTAGAGTTTTCAGTTCATAAACAAAGTGGGATCGTGACCAATTGAGAAGTATAACAAAGAGTGTGGTTTTCCAACTAGAATTTTGGATGACTTCACAGTTCAGATTTTGATAATTATTTTTCCTGTGGTTGAGGTCATCACATATGGCGCCGTGTTGTGACAGGACAGTGTTTTGGTAATACTCTTTTCTAACCTGTCAATCTTAGGATCGATGTTTGAATTTTGGAAGAGTGAAAATTGTATTGTTTTGTTTTGTGTGGGTTACCTTTTGTAGACAAAATGAAAATCAAAGAAGATGAGCGTGTAGCTAGTTTGAAGGTGTGGGAAACTGAGCAAGGAAAAAATAAAGAAGAAGAGTTTGTTATGGAAAAGGGAGATAAAGGATTAGACATTAAAGTGGAACCAGGTGTCAGAAGAGAAGCAGATGAGAAGGGAGGAGTGGAAAGTATGTTAGCATTGCTGTTGACGAAAATGGAAGGAATGAAACCAGAAGTGAGTGGAAAGCCAGAAGCTGTCAGCAAATCACAGGAAAAAATGAGTGAAGAAATAAAAAAGCTAGATGAAAAGTTTGAAAAACGTCTGAGGGGATTTAAATAGGAAATGGAAGATGGGTTGGAAAAGAAAATCTTGGGCTTTAAGTCAGAGGTTGATAAAGATTTTGAGAAGTTTAAAGATGACGTTAAAGAGACTTTTAAAGAGACAGAGTTTGAGTTAAATAAGAAGTAAGAGAAGTTTGAAAACATCATAAAGGAAAGTGTAGAATGCTGAAGCTACTGAATGTATGAAGGGGAAGGATCAAATTAAAGATTATTGCAAAGGAATGTGAAACCGTACAAGTCGTCAATAAAATTATTACCTTTTTAAATTCTCTACCATAAACAGTCAACTATTTAGAGCCACTGAACAGTAAAACACAACAGCATGACGTACGGCGCGTATTACAAAGTTGTATACCGTGTAGGAACCTAAAAATCATTAAATGTGAACAGCAACAACAGTACTGAAAAAGAAAACAATAGGTAAACTTTTTAAATCTTTACCAAAAAGAGTCAGGTACTTAAAATCTCTTACCAGTAATACACAGCAGCGCCACTTTTTTATCAGGCAGTGTAGTTCTGCAAACATTTATAACGGGGTTGGTACAGTGTACGTTCGCGTTCTGATGCATGGTCGAAGTTAATACCTTTAATAAGACTTTGAATAACAATCCTTGGGTGAACTATGTCTTCTTTAAATGTCTAAAGACTTAATATGTCGATGCTTACCACAACAAATGAATTGCTTTGGTGAATGTAATCGGTTTTGCTACTGGATTGATGAATCTCAAGAGGTAGAACATACCCGAGAAAAGTACCAGCAGACGGAATATGACATCAGTCAATAAGTATCGTGTAGAATGTATGAGCGTAACAAACAGTAACAACAATATCTTGTTGTTTTTAAGTTGTGAAATGATTTACGTGATGATAGATTGATTTCCTTTTAGTTTGAGAGGATACGTATTTTAAATGAACTGAATGATTACAGGGTTATTCATAAGTACCTCCAGCCTTCCATACTACACTGCGTGAAAACTACGAGACGTACAGAAAACAGATTCATATCAGTGTATAGATAATCTCTCCAAGTTTTTAACTTGCATTGCAGGTACTCAATATGGGCACCATGTGTGAAGCTGCAGATGTCAATACAACAGTCAGACTATGACCTCAGCAGTTTAGTCCCATAGTGCTCAGAGCCATTTGAACCATTTTGAGCCAGACTCTTTCCACGAATGTCCCAGCATGTTATGGTCGGTATCAACGACAGCATTAATTATCTTACCTTGCAACTCTTCCAGATTTTGTAACAATGGAGCCAGGAACAAACGATCTTTGTCATAGCCACATAGAAATCTCATGAACTGAAGAAGAGGAAAGTCACGATGAGACGCACAACCAGTCCAACGCTGAAGCAGTTCGGCCCTTAGATAATCAGGAACGTCTGAAGGATTTCTGAGAGTGCTGCCAGTTTTCCATAGCAGAGCTACTGTAAGAAGCGCTAAGGAAAACAATCGTGTTACTGTAAGTGTGTTCATCTGCACACCATCTACGGGTCAAAACTCATCAGTCGGAAGGAAGAAATATCATTTTCTCTGCTAAAACAGAGAAAAAAGTGACACATTTGAAGGGTGAAAAGATACCTTCTCCAAGAGTTGCGATATTCTCAACCTGTATGGTGGGCAACGCAGCGGAACATGAAGTCACAGAGTTATGAGTTCTGAAGTCTGGGTTCCATGGCTGCACACCAATGCGTCAAATTAAGAAAACGAGAGCTGTTTTAGTTCAGTCGTAACCCGTTAAGAGTCTGCTGACCGGCCCACTTGAGCATTTTTTTTGAAGGCTTTCCCACATCCATCTCGTTGAATTCCGGCACTGGGTCTCATATTACTCAAAAAAAAAATTAATCTTTATCTACATATATTTTCAAGTTTTCTTGTCGCTGTCAACTTTTAACAAATATTTATTGAAATAATGGAATAACGTGGTCAGATGTGAAGTTTTTTGAGCGAAGAAAGGTTTATGCAAGGTTTCCTCAGTCTATCCGATTACTTTTCTTATTTCAGTAGGTGACAGTGCAGGCGCTGACACTGGTTCAAATGGCTATAAGCACTATGGGACTTAACATCTGAGGTCATCAGTCCCCTAGAACTTAGAACTACTTAAACCTAACTAACCTAAGGACATCACACACATCCATGCCCGAGGCAGGATTCGAACCTGCGATCGTAGGAGCAGCGAGATTCCGGACTGAAGCGCCTAGAACCGCTCGGCCACAACTTCTGCCCGCTGACTCTGGCATCTAGTCGATCGTACAGATAGCGAATACTTTCCTGTGATACATTATGCCACACTCGCTCGGCCTGATCGTGTAGTTTTGTAAGAGTTTTTAGCTGACGAGTCGCACGAGTCACTTCTCGCCCCTTCACATCCCACACATCCTCAATTGGAGGCAAGTCTGGAGATCGTGTTGGCCAAGGAAGTTGCTGCGCGTTTTGCAGAGCACGCTGAACTTTCACGGCAATATGGGCGAGGATTATCCTGTTGGAGCAACACATCACCTTCCTGCTGCAAGAAAGGCAGAAGAAAGGGTCTGACAACGTACTGCACGTACTGAGCGCTGTTTAGCGTCCACTCCAGAAACACCAAAGTTTATCGAGGGTTGTAGCTTATCGCACCTCAGACTACGAGGTGTGGCTAGAAAAAAACCGGACTAGTACTGGTGAAACAATAAAACGAATGCAATAAGGCTGAAAGTCGCGTGGCCTGTCACGTGACTCTCGCTCCGCCTACTGCTCGAGTTTCATCTGCCTCCTGCACTCAGTCTGCCCGTGGCGTCTGTTTTAAGTAGTTGACGTTTTGTCTGTGCGTCGGAAAATGTTGAGTGTACAGAAAGAACGGCGTGTTAACATCAAATTTTGTTTCAAACTAGGAAAATCTGCAAGTGAAACGTTTGTAATGTTACAACAAGAGTACGGCGATGATGGTTTATCGCGAACACAAGTGTTTGAGTGGTTTAAACGATTTAAAGATGGCCGCGAAGACACCAGTGATGACACTCGCACTGGCAGACCATTGTCAGCAAAAACTGATGCAATCATTGAAAAAATCGGTAAACTTGTTCGACAAGATCGCCGTTTAACAATCAGAGCGGTGTCTGAGTTAACAGGAGTTGACAAGGAAAGTGTTAGGCAGATTCTTCATGAAAGTTTCAACATGAACAAAGTGTGTTCAAAAATGGTTCCAAAGTGTCTCACAATTGAACAGAAGGAACGCCGAAGAATGATTTGTTCTGACATCCTGGAAAACATTGAAAGTGATCCCACCTTCTTACAAAATGTTATTACTTGCGATGAATCGTGGTTTTTTACTTACGATCCCGAAACTAAACGCCAATCGATGCATTGGAAAACTCCTGGTTCTCCACGACAAAAAAAAGCACGAATGTCAAAATCGAAATTCAAGGCAATGATGATTGTTTTTTTTTGACATCAAAGGGATTGTGCACATTGATTGGGTACCAGAGGGACAAACAGTGAATCAGCATTACTACATTAGCGTCCTGGCTACCCTACGTGAGCGAGTACGGAGTAAACGGAACGATTTGTGGAGAAAAAAGTCATGGATCCTTCACCAAGACAATGCCCCAGCTCACAGTGCGTTGTCAGTGAAGACGTTTTTGGCAAAACACAACATTCCCATCTTAGATCATCCACCCTACTCACCTGATTTGGCCCCCTGTGACTTTTTTCTTTTCCCTAAAGTCAAGTCAGCTTTGAAAGGAACTAGATTTGAGACTGTTGAAGCAGTAAAAGAAAAAACGACGGAAGTAATGTATGGACTTACCGAAAATGATCTGCAGCATTGCTATGAACAGTGGAAAATTCGTATGGAGCGGTGTAGAGACCGAGGAGGAGAGTACATTGAAGGAGATAACACGAAATTGTAAATAATTGTAAATAAATGTTTTTTCCAGCATCAGTCCGGTTTTTTTCTAGCCGCACCTCGTATAAGACCTGGGGCGGGGTCAGCATATCTTGGACGAATAAAGTCTACGAGACAGCGCTCACCAGGTCTATGCCGTACGAGCAAACGACCATCACTTGCGTGCAGGCAAAATCTGCTTTCATCACTGGAGACCACGACGCGCCATCTCATCTTCCAAGTGAACCTCTGACGGCAGCAGTCGAGCCGTGGATGTCAATGCTGCGGCGTGAGTGGAAGACAGACAAGAGATGTGCGTGCTTGTAGTCTCACTGCTAATGACCAGTTGGCCACAGTTAGTGATGACACGTCTGGGCTTACAAGCCCTCTTCCCAGTGCTGTGTTAGTTGTACGATGTGCTACTGCTGCCGTTACGATACTACGATGCTGGTGGCCGTCTGTGCTGCGTGGACGTCCAGAATCTCATCAGCGGGTGCGAGAATGTTCACGTGACCACTGATACCAGCATCGCTGCACAACTGGTGCAACACGTCCGACATGTGTCGCAGATATCCGGAAGGACCATTCCGCCACTCGGAAGGCCACAATTTGACCGCTTTCAAACTCGAACGAGTGTGTGTCCGTGGCACGGTTGCCTGCTTGCTTCACACGTCTGCACCACACTGAGATTTCTGTATTTTTTTTCCTCTATTGAATTTCGATTCCCCCCGAAGGGGACGGGCTGGCAGCAGCTTAGTACGCTGCTCTTCAGTCTACAGAATTTTTAAAACATGAGAAGAAGATAAGAAACATTAAAAACAGGCGATAAAACGGTGACTTGAGCTGTAAAACGTCGGAAAACTGTGGGAAGTTAAAACATAAAACAAAGGGTGGGCAATGCTAAAAAATACACAGGAAGCAGACAGTTAAAATAGTCGACAGACAATTAAAAAACATGGCGACAGTCTGGTTTCTGTTCGCAAGAGATATAAAAATCACACCCAGCGACAGTATGATGTCCGTTCGCAACACTTCGGAAAAGACGCACAACACTTAACAATCACTGGAAACACTGCACTAAAAAGTCGGCACGAAGATGACACACCACAACCAAGGGCAGATGCGGGGGGAGGGGGGGGGACATGGACAGATGAGGGGGAAAAGGGGGAACTAGAGGAAAAACGAGGGGGGATGGGGAATCGACACAGGGAGAGGAGAGGACCCATAAGGGGGGCAGGGCAGACGCGAGAGGGAATGGGGAAAGGTAGAGGAGGGAAATGCAAAAGGACTCGGGGGGAGAAGGGAGGCAGAGAGAGGGTAGGCAGAGAAAAAACAGGATGCAAGGGGGGGAGAGGGAGCCCAGGAAAAGAACAGAGGAAGGGAGGGGGAGGTGAGGATCAGAGTTGATAGGAGCGATAAATGAAGGGAGAGAGAGCATCATCCGGGAGGGGGAGTTGACGGAAGCCACCTTGGAAAAGGAGATGAAGGGTGTAGAGATGGAGGGTAGGGGGACACTACAGTGAAGGTGCGGCAGAGGTGGGGGTTGGAGAGGAGAGGAACAACCAGGAGATGAGTTGGATCAAGACGGCAGGAGGTGTAACGTATGCGGATATGTTCGATTAATAGGAGCAGATGGGGGAAAGGAATCAGGTCGTAGAGGAAGCTTTCTGTAGTTGAGAATTGGCTTTTAAAGGGTAGAAATAGATAGCGCTCTGGTAGCTATGCGACTGCACTACCTATTGGCGGAAGACCCTGAAACCATTATCAGTACATCCACTGCCCCCGAGATGGCATATGCCGTCATTGGGTTAAAATAAACATCGTCTGTCCAGGTGTACTACTTTTTTTCCGGCATTGTATAACAAGGAAGTAACTGTAGATCACTGAATAAAAAAGTGGCATCCATATTGATTTCAGTAACATAAAATAATGCACTTCAACCTTCAAAGAATATTGGTTTGATAACTAGCAACTGTTTTGAGACACATTTTTATACCTCATTCCAAATTTAGTGTCTGGTGCACGACACGTTCTTTAACTCATCGAATCAGTTACATCACTAATATAAAAAAATGACCATTTTAGAATCTTGGCCCCTTCTTGCGTATGTGGCTGCAGACACGCATGGCTACTGATATAACAGCAGGCAGGATGTTTTTCACTCCATAGGTAATACTCTCGGGCGTCCGCAGCTCGTGGTCGTGCGGTAGCGTTCTCGCTTCCCCCGCCCGGGTTCCCGGGTTCGATTCCCGGCGGGGTCAGGGATTTTCTCTGCCTCGTGATGGCTGGGTGTTGTGTGCTGTCCTTAGGTTAGTTAGGTTTAAGTAGTTCTAAGTTCTAGGGGACTGATGACCATAGCTGTTAAGTCCAATAGTGCTCAGAGCCATTTGAATCATTTGAACTCTCGGGCGTTGCTGATAATTGCGCAGTATTTCGGGGAAGCGTAAGTCCATCAACTTCAGGTAATATTCATCTACATCTACTTAATTACTCTGTTATTCACAATAACGTGCCTGGCAGAGGGATCTACATCTACATCCGTACTCCGCAGGCCACCTGACGGTGGCGGGCAGAGTGTACCTCGAGTACCTCTATCGGTTCTCCCTTCTATTCCAGTCTCGTATTGTTCGTGGAAAGAAGGATTGTCTGTATGCCTCTGTGTGGGCTCTAATCCCTCTGATTTTATCCTCATGGTCTCTTCGCGAGATATACGTAGGAGGGAGCAATATACAGCTTGACTCCTCGGTGAAGGTATGCTCTCGAAACTTTAACAAAAGCCCGTACCGAGCTACTGAGCGTCTCTCCTGTAGAGTCTTCCACTGGAGTTTATCTATCATCTCCGTAACGCTTTCGCGATTACTAAATGATCCTGTAACGAAGCGCGCTGCTCTCCGTTGGTTCTTCTCTATCTCTTCTATCAACCCTATCTGGTACGGATCCCACACTGCTGAGCAGTATTCAAGCAGTGGGCGAACAAGCGTACTGTAACCTACTTCCTTTGTTTTCGGATTGCATTTCCTTAGGATTCTTCCAATGAATCTCAGTCTGGAATCTGCTTTACCGACGATCAACATTATATGATCATTCCATTTTAAATCACTCCTAATGCGTACTCCCAGATAATTTATGGAATTAACTGCTTCCAGTTGCTGACCTGCTATTTTGTAGCTAAATGATAAGGGATCTATCTTTCTATGTATTCGCAGCACAATACACTTGTCTACATTGAGATTCAATTGCCATTCCCTGCACCATGCGTCAATTCGCTGCAGATCCTCCTGCATTTCAGTACAATTTTCTATTGTTAAAACCTCTCGATACACCACAACATCATCTGCAAAAAGCCTCAGTGAACTTCCGATGTCATCCACAAGGTCATTTAATTATGCTGTGAATAACAACGGTCCTATGACACTTCCCTGCAGCACACCTGAAATCACTCTTACTTCGGACGACTTCTCTCCATTGAGAATGACATGCTGCGTTCTGTTATCTAGGAACACTTCAATCCAATCACACAATTGGTCTGATAGTCCATATGCTCTTACTTTGTTCATTAAACGACTGTGGGGAACTATATCGAACGCCTTGCGCAAGTAAAGAAACACAGCATCTACCTGTGAACCTGTGTCTATGGCCCTCTGAGTCTCGTGGACGAATAGCGCGAGCTGGGTTTCACACGACCTTTTCGAAACCCATGCTGATTCCTACAGAGTAGATTTCTAGTCTCCAGAAAAGTCATTATACTCGAACATAATACGTGTTCTAAAATTCTACAACTGATCGACGTTAGAGAATAGGTCTATAGTTCTGCACATCTGTTCGACGTCCCTTCTTGAAAACGGGGATGACCTGTGCCCTTTCCCAATCCTTTGGAACGCTATGCTCTTCTAGAGACCTACGGTACACCGCTGCTGGAAGGGGGCAAATTCCTTCGCGTACTCTGTGTAAAATCGGACTGGTATCCCATCAGGTCCAGCGGCCTTTCCTCTTTTGAGCGATTTTAATTGTTTCTCTATCCCTCTGTCGTCTATTTCGATATCTACCATTTTGTCATCTGTGCGACAATCTAGAGAAGGAACTACAGTGCAGTCTTCCTCTGTGAAACAGCTTTGGAAAAAGACATTTAGTATTTCGGCCTTTAGTCTGTCATCCTCTGTTTCAGTACCATTTTGGTCACAGAGTGTCTGGACATTTTGTTTTGATCCACCTACCGCTATGACATAAGACCAAAATTTCTTAGGATTTTGTGCCAAGTCAGTACATAGAACTTTACTTTCGAATTCATTGAACGCCTCTCTAAAGCCCTCCTCACACTACATTTCGCTTCCCGTAATTTTTGTTTGTCTGCAAGGCTTTGGCTATGATTATGTTTGCTGTGATGTTCCCTTTGCTTCCGCAGCAGTTTTCTAACTCGGTTGTTGTACCACGGTGTCTCTTTTACATATTTTACGATCTTGCTTGGCACATACTGCGCTAACGCATATTGTGCGATGGTTTTGAACTTTGTCCACTGATCCTCAACACTATCTGTACTTGAGACAAAACTTTTGTGTTGAGCCGTCAGGTACTCTGTAATCTGCTTTTTGTCACTTCTGCTAAACAGAAAAATCTTCCTACCTTTTTTAATATTTCTATTTACGGCTGAAATCATCGATGCAGTAACCGCTTTATGATCGCTGATTCCCTGTTCTGCGTTAACTGTTTCAAATAGTTCGGGTCTGTTTGTCACCAGAAGGTCTAATATGTTATCGCCACGAGTCGGTTCTCTGTTTAACTGCTCTAGGTAGTTTTCAGATAAAGCACTTAAAAAAATTTCACTGGATTCTTTGTCCCTGCCACCCGTTATGAACGTTTGAGTCTCCCAGTCTATATCCGGCAAATTAAAATCTCCACCCAGAACTGTAAAATGGTGGGGAAATCTACTCGAAATATTTTCCGAATTATCCTTCAGGTTCTCAGCCACAATAGCTGCTGAGCCAGGGGGCCTATAGAGACATCCAATTACCATGTCTGAGCCTGCTTTAACCGTGACCTTCACCCAAATTATTTCAGATTTCGGATCTCCGTCAATTTCCTTCGATACTATTGCACTTCTTATCGCTATAAACACGCCTCCCCCTTCACTGTCCAGCCTGTCTCTGCGGTATACATTCCAATCTGAGTTTAGGATTTCATTACTGTTTACGTCTGGTTTCAGCCAACTTTCTGTCAGTGAACCACCTTCAGGCTGTCTCTCTACCGTTCCACGCTCGAATGGCGCGCGGGAAAAACGAGCACTTAAATTTTTATGTACGAGCCCTGATTTATCTTATTTTATCGTGATGATCATTTCTCCCTATGTAGGTGGGTGCCAACAGACTGTTTTCGCAATCGGAGGAGAAAACTGGTGACTGAAATTTCATGAGAAGATCCCGTCGCAACGAAAAACGCCTTTGTTTTAATGATCGCCACTCCAATTCACGTATCATGTCTGTGGCGCTATCTCCCCTGCTTCGCGATAATACAGAACGAGCCACCCTTATTTGAACTTTTTCGATGTCATCCGTCAATCCCATCTGATGTGGATCCCACGCCGCACAGCAGCACTCCAGAATAGGGCGGAAAAGTGTGGTGTAAGCAGTCTCTTTAGCATATATGTTGCACCCTCTAAGTGGTCTGCCATTGAATCGCAGTCTTTGGTTTGCTCTACCCACAACATTATCTATGTGATCGTTCCAGTTTAAGTTATTTGTAATTGTAATGTCCAAGTGTTTATTTGAATTTACAGCCTTCAGATTTGTGTGACTTATCGCATAATCGAAATTTAGCGGATTTCTTTTAGTACTCATGTGAATAACTTCACACTTTTCTTTATTCAGGGTCAATTGCCACTTTTAGCACCACACAGATATCTTATCTAAATCATTTTGCAATTAGTTTTGGTCATTTCATGACTTTACAAGACGGTAAATGACAGCATCATCTGCAAACAATCTAAGACGGCTACTAAGATTGTATCCTATGTCGTTAATATAGATCAGGAACAGTAGAGGGCCTATAACAAATCCTTGGGGAAAGCTGGATATTACTTCTGTTTTACTCGATGACTGTCCATCTGTTACTACGAACTGTGACCTTTCTGACAGGAAATCACGAATCCAGTCACACAACTGAGGCGATATTCCATAGGCATGCAGTTTGGCTAGAAGACGCTTGTAAGGAACGGTGTCGAAAGCCTTCTGGAAATCTAAAAACATAGAATCAATTTGACAACCCTTGTCGACAGCACTGATTACTTCATGAGTATAAAGAGCTAGTTTCACAAGAACGATGTTTTCTGAATCCGTGCTGACTATGTGTTAATAAATCGTTTTCTTCGTGGTAATTCATAATGTTAGAACACAGTATATGTTACAAAACCCTACCGCAAATCGACGTTAGTTATATAGGCCTGTAATTCAGCGGATTACTTCTATTTCCCTTTTTCGATATTGGTGTGACTTGAGCAATTTTCCAGTCTTTAGGTACTTAACCTTCTGTAAGCGAGCGGTTGTATATAACTGCTAAATATGGAGCTATTGTATCAGCATACTCTGAAAGGAACCTGACTGGTATACGATGTGGACCCGAGGCCTTGGCTTTATCAAGTGATTTAAGCTGCTTTGCTACACCAAGGATATCTACTTCTATGTTTCTCATCTTGGCAGTTGTTCTTGATTGGAAATCAGGAATATTTACTTCGTCTTCTTTGGTGAAGTAGTTTAGGAAAATCGTGTTTAATAACTCTGTGTCGCGTAGTGAAGGTATTGATTATGTCTTGCCACTGGTGTGCATTATGTATGACCAGATTCTCTTTTGGTTTCCGGCCAGATTCCGAGACAGAGTTTCGTTGTGGAAATTATTAAAATAATCTCACATTGAAGTACGCGCTATATTTCGAACTTCTGCAAAATTTTGCCAATATTAGGGATTTTGTGTTCTTTTAAATTTGGCGTCCTTTTTTTGTTGCTTCTGCAACAGCGATCTGACCCGTTTTGTGTACCATGGGGGATGAATACCACCTTTTATTAATTTATGTGGTATATATCTCTCAATTGCCGTCGATACTATCTCTTTGAAATCATTGCACATGTTTTCTACTCTTACGTGATCAGATCGGAAGGAGTGGAGACTGTCTCTTAAAATGGCGTTAAGAGCATTTTTATCAGCTTTTTTAAATAGATGTACTTTGCGTTTCAAAAATGGTTCAAATGGCTCTGACTGTACTATGGGACTTAACATCTGAGGTCATCAGTCCCCTAGAACTTAGAACTACTTAACCCTAAACAACCAACAACCTAAGGACAGCACACACCTCCATGCCCGAGGCAGGATTCGAACCTGCAACCGTAGCAATCACGCGGTTCCAGACTGAAGCGCCTAGAACCGCACGGCCACAATGGCCGGCTTTGCGCTTCTTTTTGATGGTTGTGCGTGTTACGGTATTCAGCATAGCAGCAACTGTCTTGTGGTCGATAATCCCTGTATTCGACATGATACTCCTCATTTGTCCAGAATTATTTGTTGCTAAGAGCTCAAGTATGCTTTTACGACCATTTACGCTTCGAATGGGCTCATGAACTAATTGTTCAAATTAATTATCTGAGAAAGGATTCAGTACAATTTCGGATGACGTTTTATGCCTGCCGCGGTCTTTAAAACTATAATTTTTCCAGTATATCGAGGGTAGATTGAAGTCATCACCGTCTATAATTGTATCAATGAGTTACCTCTTTGAAATGAGACTCTAGTTTTCTTTGAAATGTTCAGAAACTATATCTTCTGAGTCGGGGGGTTGCTAAAACGATCCAATTAATAGTTTAGTCCGATTGTCAACCCATACTATTTCGCAGGAAGTATCTACTTCAATTTCACTACAAGGTAAACTGCTTCTGACAGCAATAAATACTTCACCACCAACTGTATTTAATCTATCCTTTCTGAACACTGTTAGATTTTTTGAAAAAATTTCGGTTGAACTTATTTCCGGCTTTTCCCAGCTGTCCGTATCTAACTATTTGACCTTCGGTGCTTTCTATTAGGGCTTGGAGCTCCGGTTTTTTCCCAACACAGCTACGACAGTTTACAACTACAATACCGATTGTTCCTACAACTACCTTACTGTGTTTTACTTGTCCCCTTTTAGACGGACGCCCTATCTGTGAAACGAAATGTCGTGTGGCTAGGGCCTCCCGTCTGATAGACCGGTCGCCTGGTGCAAGTCTTTTGAGTTGACGACACTTCGGCGACTTGCGTGTTGATAGGGATGAGATGATGATGACAACACAACACCCAGTCCTGAGCGGAGAAATTCTCCGACCCAGCCGGGAATCGAACCCGGGTCCCTTAGCATGGCATTTCGTCGCACTGACCACTCAGCTATCGAGTCGGAAGCCCTTTCTGTGGTTTCCTCAGACCCTCTGACCTTAAAAACCGCCCAGTCCCTTCCACACAGCCTCCACACAGCCTCCAACACACACCCAACGTGGCATTGGTAGTAGTGGCGGAACCCTAGTGTGCTGGATACAAGCAACAAATTTGTAGAATTTTCTGACCGATTAGGTCTACATGTCGGGAAGGGACACTAACCCAGGCCTTGACATTTGAGAGAAATGATATTTTCTGTTTAGGATTCCCCTTCACAGCTTCATTACCGTCAATACTTCTCTCCTACTCTCCAAACTTCAGCGAAGCTTTTCGGCGTACCTCGATGGATTACGTTAAGACACTGGACTCTCATCCGGGTGGACAGAGATTCAGATCAGCGTGTGGCCACTCAGATTTAGATTTTCCGTGGTTTCCTTAAACTGACTAAAGCGAATGCCAGGATGGTGTCTCTGAAAGTGTAGGAAGGAAGATTAGAGTTTAACGTCCCGTCGATATCGAGATAATTGGAGGTGGAGCACAGTCTCCGACAAAATTTTCTACAAAAAGGCAATTTAATCTCTGAAGGCGATTTGTGAGCTGTATCTGGCTAGCTTAGTTGGTAACAAGAGCATTTCCTGCGAACGAAAGGCTCTGGATTCAGTTTGCTGTCGGGTACGCAGTTTTAAAGAAAAGCGCGCACTTTGCTTCAGGATGAAAGGCTCGTCTGGAGCAGTCTTCAGCTCCAACCTTAGGAGCTCATATCACTATCTTTGCGCTGTTATTCGTGTACTGGAGCTGACGACCGTTATTTGGTGCCTGTGCTCTCGAGTTTAGGAACAAATGGCAGTGCTCTGTTGGCCTCTCCCACCCAGGTTTTCCAGGTATCTCAACTTGTCCCGATATTTATGTTGAAAACCTGACTCCCGACTAAGCATTGTGGCTGTGCGTAGAAGTTTCGCCTGCACCAAAACTGTTAGTATTTGACAAAATGAAGTCTTTTCATTACGCTAAACCAAGAGGCAATACTAGTTAAAAATTCAGTTTTTAATCCGATGTTGGCAAACCTGCACTCAAAAGCCATTCTAGCATAAAGTGGCGAGTCTGAAGTCGATCGAATTGTTGCTATTGTGCGTTTAGAAGTTAGTGAAGCATTTTTACAAATGGATTAGTTTTCAGGGAAATTAAGTGCCTGTGACGAAAAACGAGCAGAAGCTGAAACTGAATATCATGTTTAATACTGAATGACCTTAGGTTTACTCAGAGCTTAACAAAGGTGAACATGTTAGGGTTCTCTGTGTACTGTGTGCTCATATTTTACTGTGTCTCACGGTTGCGAGAATGACATTACAATGCCTACGGCAGAAGCTGAATTAATAATGAAGATGAATTACTCATTTGCATCCCTTCATTGTCTACATTTTCTCGACAGAGAAGAAGGAAAGATTTACGTATGAGAGTGCAAGGCGAGAAGAAATATCAAGAGGGTAAAAATAAAGTGTTTTGCGTCATTTCGGAATTGTTTATACCGTGTTATCTACGTCACTGTAACAATTTCGGACGAATAATAATAAAATAGCAACTGTAGTATATAAATTTGAATCTTGGATCATATGTGTTAATTCTAGCTTTAGAGATCTCAGTTTCGAATAAGTTCAAATTCTCTTTAATTTAGAAGTATCAAGTTTGTAAAAAATCTCAAGTTTGTCTAGAAAAATCCGGACAACCCTGTTTCCACCAAAAGGTAATGGTGAGGAGCTTAGGCGACAAACAGTTGCGAAGTTTCATGGACATCACCGAACACAACACTCGAAGACATTGGCAAAAAACGAAGAAATTTGTGATATAATGTTTATTAAAGGGAAGATGAATCCAGTCACCAGTTCCCCCAAAATCAATAAATTCTGAATATTGACGAATATTACAACTAGTATGTAATACATTCGTGCGGTGACGAGGAACCTGGTCGGCGTGCCAGGGGGCTCAATCTCTGGTAGTTTAGTCGGAGTAGCACATCAGATGTAATCGGGGTCAGAATGTCCTCCAGTCTGGAAAGTGTTACTTTATTCCAGACGGGGTGGTGATGTTACATTCATAGGCTTCCAGGATAACATATTCTGATGGGAAAAATCTGTTGTTGTTGTGGTCTTCAGTCCTGAGACTGGTTTGATGCAGCTCTCCATGTTACTCTATCCTGTGCAAGCTTCTTCATCTCCCAGTACCTACTGCAACCTACATCCTTCTGAATCTGCTTAGTGTATTGATCTCTTGGTCTCCCTCTACGATTTTTACCCTCCACGCTGCCCTCCAATGCTAAATTTGTGATCCCTTGATGCCTTAAAACATGTCCTACCAACCGATCCCTTCTTCTAGTCAAGTTGTGCCACAAACTTCTCTTCTCCCCAATCCTATTCAATACCTCCTCATTAGTTACGTGATCTACCCACCTTATCTTCAGCATTCTTCTGTAGCACCACATTTCGAAAGCTTCTATTCTCTTCTTGTCCAAGCTGGTTATCGTCCATGTTTCACTTCCATGCATGGCTACACTCCATACAAATATTTTTAGAAACGACTTCCTGACACTTAAATCAATACTCGATGTTAACAAATTTCTCTTCTTCAGAAACGATTTCCTTGCCATTGCCAGTCTACATTTTATATCCTCTCTACTTCGACCATCATCAGTTATTCTACTCCCTAAATAGCAAAACTCCTTTACTACTTTAAGTGTCTCATTTTCTAATCTAATCCCCTCAGTATCACCCGATTTAATTTGACTACATTCCATTATCCTCGTTTTGCTTTTGTTGATATTCATCTTATATCCTCCTTTCAAGACACTGTCCATTCCGTTCAACTGCTCTTCCAAGTCCTTTGCTGTCTCTGACAGAATTACAATGTCATCGGCGAACCTCAAAGTTTTTACTTCTTCTCCATGAATTTTAATACTCACTCCGAATTTTTCTTTTGTTTCGTTTACTGCTTGCTCAATATACAGATTGAATCTAAATCTAAACACCAAAAATATTTAACGTAGAGTAATTAAATTTCGGAAATATGTTTGTCTAGGTAACTTATTTCATTTCATGATGTTAATGTAAGCGCGAGGTAAGCCATTGCAAATGTGATGTGCTGATACATTACTAACTGGTGTAACCGTCAGAATGTTAGATGTAAGCATGCATTGTGTTGCACATGTGCCGGATGTCTGATTGTGGAATGGTATTGCATGCTTGTTGAGCTCGGTCGGTCAATAAAGGGACGGTTAATGCTGTTTGTGGATGACGCTCGAGTTGTCGTCCGATGATGTCCCATGTGTAGTCGATTGGAGAGAGACTTGGTGATCGACTGGGCGAGGGAAACATGTAGACACGCTGTAGAGCATGCTGGGTTACAACACCGCTATTCGAGCGAGCGTTATCCTATTGGAAAACACCCCTGGTGTGCCGTTCATGAATGGAAGCACAACAGGTCGAATCACGAGACTGACGTACAGATTTGCAGTCAGGGTGCGTGGGGTAACCACGAGAGTGCTGCAGCTGTCATACGATACCGACCTCAAACCATAACTCCAGGTGTAGATCCAGTATGTCTATCGTGCAGACAGGTTTGTTGTATGCCCTCAACGGGCGTCCTTATAACCAATACAAAGTTGTTACTGGCATCGAAACAGAACCAGCTTTCACCGGAAAGCACAACAGACCTCCATCTTGCCCTCCAGTGAGCTCTCGCTTGACACCACTGCAATCGTAAATGGCGGTGGTCTGGTGTCAGTCGAATACACACTGCAGGGCGTCTGTCTAAAATTGCTACTGCAGATGCAGCACTATGTGCCAAAGCCATACGCCAAACACGTTGGTCTTCCCTCTCTGTTGTGCCAAGTGACCTTCCGGAGGCTTGACTTTTTGTGACCGTACACTGTCGTGACCCCTGCTTCCAGCAGTCATGTACATTGCCTACATTCTTGCGAAGTCTTTCAGCAATGTCGCATAATGAACATCCAGCTTCTCGTAGCCCTATTACACGACCTCGTTCAAACACAGTGAATGGATGATAATGGCGTCTTTGTCGCCTTAAAGGCACTCTTGACTAGTATCAACTCACCACGTCCAATCTCAATAGTGTCTAATGCTCAGGACCGTTACAGCGTGTATTTAAACCAAACCTGATTTGCATCCTCGTAGTGGCGCTACTACCGTCACTCTTATGTGAGTGGTTCAAAATCTGAATAGACGTCGTCTTTGACATGCAGAAACACGCCTGCCGGCCGGAGTGGCCGAGCGGTTCTAGGCGCTACAGTCTGGAACCGCTCGACCGGGTCGCAGGTTCGAATCCTGCCTGGGGCATGGATGTATGTGATGTCCTTAGGTTAATTAGGTTTAAGTAGTTCTAAGTTCTAGGGGACTGTTGACCTTAGAAGTTAAGTCCCATAGTGCTCAGAGCCAATTTGAAACACGCCTCCCAACTTTCGTTTGTGTCGCACAACTCTTTCTTGGTGTTGCGATTTTTTTTTTCGTCACTGTATTTCCGTGTACAAAGTCCATTTAAGACAGTAGCTACTGTACGATCCTTGAATTTAACACCTTTTTATTTACTCGCTATTCGTGGAGAACCTACACGGATAGATGAACCGGATGCGAAGTGTTATCTCTCTCATTGTGTAAGATATGAAGGTCACCAGCGTAGCAAGCGCAGGGCCAAGCTTATATAACGAATTTCCCGAAGACGAACATTTCCACGGAACGACGTTTCCCCAGCAACATACATTCCAATCTGCAACTGCTGCGAGAGGGGGGCTCACCAATCGTGGGAAATTCCATGGAAGCTAATTGACTATAAAAGGTGAATTGCACCGAATATATTTCGAAGGCTGTTGTGGGATATTTTCTGAGTATTTTGGTTGACGGGATACGTTGATTATCATTTGTTCGGTTTGTTACCCCAATCAACTTTGTTTCTGTGAAAACACCATCCCAACAGTGGAAAAGACTGTAATACGCAATTATCAAAAAGTGCAACAAAAAATACAGAGTAATGCGACAATACTCGAAGGAAACCTGTAGATTTATATCACAAACGGTTCCACCAGTATACCTTGCAGTGCGTAACAAGCGTAGAACTGTTCTCTTATAAATGTTGTCCAAAATGTAGGCACACAATGACCATGGCAGACTGTACAGCGACGTACTGTCTTCTGCCTTATACGTTCAAGAATTCCAAGAGTTTGATGTACTGCTACGACAGTCCTATCAACCAGGCCGATTTGAGAATCGAGGCAGGCTCTCTTAAAAACACTTACCTCTTGTTTTTGTGTCATATGTGATAACAGAGCTGGCCATAGAACAGGACCACCGCAAAAACCTTATCGAGGTTCAAACGAGACAATTACTCTGTAACGAGCCACCTGATATCACGGGTCTCGTATACTAAAATACTCAGAAAGAAAATCCTTAAATATCGTCCGACATTTTGTCTGATAACTTCGGGTTCACGCTGTATGTGTATACAGGGCTTCTGCAAAGTAAAAAAAAAGTCAAAAAACAGCAATAAGAAGGGGAAATATAAAGCTAATGAATGCAGAGTAAACTATTACCGCAGTGCTGCACGAAACTGCCACATGCTAATTAGGGACTTCTGGTATGATTTTTTTTAGTAATTTAATTGAAAGCTTTGTTGCTTTGGTAAAAATAAAATTGGTTCTTTTTGTCGTGACAGAATAAATTACTATTAATCACACCAGATTTGTCGGAGAACAGCAGCAACATGTGTAATTGATCCAGCTTTAAGAAATTCTATTACCTTTTAGCGGAAAATTCGTGCGGTACTCTCCGACGTTAGAAAAGTCGTGGTGTTCCGTTCGGAGCAGGAGGCGGCTGTCTTTTCTCATTCGCGATATCGAAAATTACTAAAAAAAATGAACAGAAACTTTTTTCGGAGGAAGATCGCGCGGAGAAAACAGACGGAAGTTACATGAAAGAAACCTAAGGGACCAACTAATTGGATTTGTACGAACATACAAACGGAACTGAAAGAACTTGGAATAAATACTGTAACGACGTCGTCACGACAGCCTCCTGTTCCGACAGAACACACGCTGGATCATAAGCTGCATAAATCTTTTAAACAGGAAAGATTATCACAAGTATAATTAATGAAAATAAAGTTGAGAGATTTTCTTTGAAATTAAATAAACTTCAAGGCTTCAAGTATATTATGAAACGGAAACTTACATTAACATGGCCACCCATTGTGGCGGTGAAGCGAATTTTCATGATATACATTCTCGCTTGTTTGTGGCTACATATATTTTTTAATCACTTAAACTCTTAAAGTTACAATAAAATGATTATATCAGTATGGAGCACAATACTTTTGCGTCCGACTCGCAACACATTCACAGAACAGCTAGAGAGCGGCGCGGCTCCATTGGCAATTGTTATTTTTGAAACATAGGTGCATCGTTTTTTTTTACTGATCGATAGCAGCGTATAACAGTTTATAGCTATCGTGATATTCTGCGCTTTTCAGGAGCGCGGCAAAGATATCTGGTTACATCATTCATTGGTATATGTTAAAAGTTCGCACATACTGACGCGAATACAAAAAAAAAAAACTTTTACATGTTAAAAATCGCAGTGATAAAGGCTGTAATGTCACAATGCCTCCCATGTGAGGCATGATGATTCCAGAAGGATCATCAGGACTCACATGTAGTTTCAAGACATTACTGTGTTTTATCATCTGTTTACTTTCGTTCTAACATACAATTGGAATGAGTTTGTTATCTAGTTATTTTATGCTTCCAGTACAGTTATGAAAACAAATAGTCTTTCAGTGTCTTTTGTGCACTTTGGCACTTCTCTCAGTTCATTGTAAGGTGTCCTTGCACTGTTATCTTAATTGCTGTTACTGTGAAACAAAATATGACAAAAAACAATCTTAAGTCTGACACACACAAAGATAAATGAATAATACTCTATATAGAAAACAAAACATGTCAGTAGACAAACATACACAGATACATTGAAATAATTACTTAAACAGTCCTCTAAAATTGTCTGTGACCTGTTTGGTCTCGTAATGTTTTTTATCCGTTTCATTAGATTCTTTTAGAATGTCGTTGTTAATCAGGACGTTTCACTTGACACTACACTGTACACTTTTATTTGTCACGCGCTCACTTAGCCGGAGTCTGCAACGTCTATTCTCGTTCGGTGAGCGGCGTCGTCCGAGAGGTCACGACCCTGGGTAGCTTCTTGTTTTGTGTTCGCTCGTGTTGCCTCTCTAGTGTCTCGCATCAAGCGTCATGTTGTTTACATGCAAATAAACAGAAAGAAACCTGTGTTAGGTTCGTGCTATAATGTAGACTTACAGGTAAAGGTTTTATAGGATTCTGGACAGGATTGATAACCTTCCCTTCCAGTTAACGTTTCAGTGCTCAGTAATGCCTTGTCTTTATTTAACTATCTATCGGAAAATATCCGACGTGACTGATTAAATGGAAATTAATTTGAAGCTAAGACTTCTCTTTTTACAGAATAAATAAAGTTCATAATTAAGTTTCACTGTGATAGCTTTAGCAATGTCTCTTGCGTAGTTGTGAGACGGAAAACATTCTAAAGGTACGTTTACACTGGGATACATGTATCGCGACATGTATGAGCGACATGTCAATTTGACATGTCGCGATACATCACCTCATACAAAAATTCACAGAACTTGTATGCGGACCCTCCAGCTCATACATGTCGCGTATACATTTTGTATATCGCTTTTTGGCCATATACGCGACATGTATGAGCGACATTTGAAGAACTCGCGCATGCGCAGTACTATCATTTCCTGTCGTCTTGTCGACTGCCGCTTATTTCGACGATTAGCGCATGCGTAGTACCAGGCTCTTTGGCGGCTGTTTGAGTTTTGAAGGTGCCGACTGTCGTTTCGACGTTAATGTATCTGCATAGAATATCAAAAAGTGCAATATGCAACATTATTCTTCGTGTTTGCGAGGCCATTGTGCAAGTTTTATCCCAACAAGCGAACGTAAAAGTTTTATATATATATCAGAGTATGTAGTACATTATATAATTTTTTCATGCATCTGGCACGTATATCAATGTTTTGCTATTATTCCGGCGGCCTCGCGTGATAATGTTGACAACGGATGCCGACAATCGTGTGTGAGGCGTTGGCATTAGCAATCGCGCGACAATGCAAATGTTTTGTCATGAAATCTTCGTTTTACGAGGAATCCCCAGTGGCTAAAAAACGAAGTGTTACTGCCAACTGATCCTCTGGTGGAATCACTTCCCGAAAGTTTGTGTTGGTTTTGGACACAAGAGGAGCCACAAGTGATAACAAACTGCGGAAATCCTCCATACTCATCCTAAGATAATTTCTAAAATATGCGCCATCCTCTAGCGTTAATTCGCGAGAAACTCTCTGTGCCACCATCTACGCTTCCTCCACCTTTTCTTTCTATCATCTTCCAAAAGAGCAAGTGTATCAGCACATAAAAATGTGAAATCTTCCAAATCGTCGTCGGAAGCTATCGCACAGTGATACATATCAACCAGTGTAAACGCACGCTCATACATGTATGAGATTGATACTTGTCAACTCATACAAGTCGCGATACATGTCGCAAAGTCGCATATACATGTATCTCATACATGTACCGATACAAATCGCAGTGTAAACGCACCTTAAGGTCAATGACACGCCTCCACAGCGCGCGCGTCGGTGGTGTTTCAAATGTTAATTGTTGAGTCCAATTGCAAGCAGCTCCGCGCTGTTGCCGGTTACTAGTCCAGTGCAACACGCGCTCGTGTATGCTCGTATGAAGTTTAACGTGTGTCACTCGCGCTCTGCTAAAATGAGAACACGCGGAAAACACACGTCTAGTGTCCTTTCTCCATCGTCGATCGGCGTATCGAAAACTTGGGTAGAAAATACCACCGTCTGTTTCGAGGATTTCACACGACAGTCCCTGCGACCTGCCATGCTGCTTACACACAGGTAAGTGAAGCCAACGTTTTACATATAGTTTGCAAAATGCTTTGCTGTGATCGCTGTCACTACCTGCACTTGCGTGTACACATGTCACTGCACACGTATTTTGTACACTTTATCACTCGCATTTTGTTTAGAACGTCTTCGAGTGTCTGCAAATTCACATCTCCCATCTCACATTGTGATTTCAAAGTTCACAGTTCAAGTTACTCACAGGTAAATACATACAAGATTAAACAATGTCCATGAATTACATACATACATACATACATTTCTTAAGTTTGCTTACAGTCACAAAATTCTGTTAACCTTTTCAGTCACGCCACGCCGGATTAGCGTATTGAATACCACTACTTGTGCATCAAGGCACGATATTTCGGTTATTCTCTCTCCCTTTTACAAAGGTAAAATTTTTTCTTAAAACAAATCTTTTAAGCAGCTTGTTATTTCGTTTCTCTTCAAAATTTAGTGTCACTGTTTATGTAAAGCACAGATTGAACAAATTCTGTCTCTACTGGTCGAGCATACTCATGCATTTCTCTCCGGAAGATTCATGCTTCATAAAGTTACTGAATGCAAGTACTACTCGCGGAATGTATTATAATCTCTCAACATTGCTACTCGCGATACGCGATTAGAACAAAACTTTCGCTAACGGATCTCTCCCACAAATTTCGTTTCCACTTCAACCGTCTAAAGAGCACTCAGATGAGCCTGTCAAATTCTAATCCTCACTTTTTTTTAATGGGATAGGATGGGGAAGTGGAAGAGGAGAGGATCAAATATGAACATAAATACACTATATACATATACAAATTCTAGCACAACTACACTAGGATATTTTTGTGACCTTAGATGCATGACATGCGTCACGTGTGCCTTCAAGTGGCTACTCTTTAATCTAATATCAGATCTTAGTTTTATTATTATAATGTGAGTCATATCTGGTGACAGCTTTCTAGTTTCTCACGCTTCCTTCTGGGCGATTGTCGGGCTTGGCTGTGAAATAGCTAATTACTTTAGTGCATCTTACATGTTTAAAGAAGAAACGTTTACCATCAGGAATACTTCAGACTTGTCAGTACGACGTATATGTTTCCATGTAGTGGCACTCTCGACTGCATGACCTAACAGCTGTTGTAAAACAGAATAAAGGAAATGCTTTGTTGCTTAGCTATTAAATCTTTATGAGGCTTACTGTTCGTAGATGATACTTTGAATCTGAGATTGAATCTCCTGAAAACTATCAAATACTACGTGATACTCTCTCTCTCTCTGTTATTTACTGCTTTTGACAGTTCAAACACTTGGCTACACAAATCTGTTTAATTCTGAAGATCGCGCTAACAAAAGGTATAGTTCATGGCGGTGTTACAATAATGCACAGTTTACACGCAATAGGCTGTACTCTGTACACTTAAAGACTAACATTCCATCTTGAGGGCTGAAAAAGAAATTGCTTAACCTAATATTTCACATACATATATATTCATTGGAGTTGGAAGGTGGCAATCAGCTACTTCCTTCCGTATCTCCTTTCACCAATAACGGCATTTCTCAATGCCAACAGCCAACTTGGACTACTTACACTTATGACTAACTTAAAACTAACTGAGAATCTGTCCTCTCAAATGGAATGTGCTTTCTTTTTCGTACGCCATAATAAATCAAATCTTCAATTACCTCCATAGTTTTTTCGCCAAAGTGTGAGTACTCGTATTGGTGTGTTTGAATACCGAAGTGTTTCACAGGTTAAACCTTAGGCTAATGTTCCTTTGCTTGTTACTTTGCCTCGTTATACTTCTTGAGATTCTGGTGGTGATACAATCCTTTAATTCTGCCAGATGCTGGATCCGCTATTAGATAACATCCTGTACGTGGTTTTCTAATTACTACAAATGGTCCGTCGTACAATAGCCTCCATTTCCGATTTCTTTTCAACAACTTCGATGGCTTAAAATGTGTCCGTAAAAGCACCTTTTCATTAATATCATGTAAGAGCCTTAGATACTTTCTTGTCATAAGACTTCTTGCGTAGATTCGCCTGTACAGCTAAGGATACCAATGCTTCCCTAAGTTTTGCATCTAAATCTAATTCTGGTTCTACAATTTTAGGTATGGGATCTAACAATTCATTTCTTTCCCGATGACTCGTCATTAATTCCGCAGGTGTAAATCCAGTTGAGAAGTGTGGAAGATTGTTGACAATCTGCTCGAATGAAGATACAAAGTCAATCGAACGGGTTTGTCGATTAGGTATATAGGTTCGAATGAATCTATTGAACTCTTTGAAGATACGTTCGGTGGGATTAGATTGCGGTCTGAAACGAGATATAAGTATTTGTTTGATGCCATGTCTGGCAAGAAAATTGCGCCATTGTCTGCCAGTGAAATTCGATGCATTATCTGATAGAATGGCCTCCGGCTTGCCAAATCGAGGAAAATAGTCTTGTTCGATTCGACGGATGATCGGAAGTGCACTGGATGATTTCACTGCATAAAGTCTCACATGTTTTGTGAAAAGATCCATCAATGCGACTAGGTATTTCACCCCTCCCCTCCCTTGCGGCAGGGGGCCGGCGAGATCAAGGGCCAGAACTTGATTTGGTCTCTCAGTAATAATTGGATTCAGAGGAATTAGGTTCGAATGGTTGAAGGGTTTTGCCTTCTGGCAGATAAGACATGTACTTAACAACTTGTGGATTCGATGGTGCAAGTTTGGTACATAGCAATACGCAGAAATCTTTCGTTTGCATTTTTCAGGTTCAAATGGTTCAAATGGCTCTGAGCACTATGGGACTCAACATCTTAGGTCATAAGTCCCCTAGAACTTAGAACTACTTAAACCTAACTAACCTAAGCACATCACACACACCCATGCCCGAGGCAGGATTCGAACCTGCGACCGTAGCAGTCCCGCGGTTCCGGACTGCAGCGCCAGAACCGCTAGACCACCGCGGCCGGCGCATTTTTCAGGTCCATAATGACCCCAGGAAAGATGTGTGTACCAGATAAGGCGTTCAACGTATGCGTGTGGTATACACACACACCATCTACCAGAGAGGAGAGAAGTTCGATGGAATGAAACATCGTTGTGTAGTTTATAAAATTTGGGCAAGTGGTGATCGGGTTTTGTTAGAAGAAGTTGTTTGACCTTACGCCATTTGGCATCTGTTTCTTGGAGTATACGCATCTGCTTGCAGAGCTGAAGGAAATACTTTCTATGTAGTGGGTCTTTCATTAGAAGAATTCGGTAGTTAGACATCTGCTCGATAAGTTCACTGGACTCGGGAAGTCCTTGCGGCATGCGTGACAAAGCATCTGCGATAATGTTGTTTTTCTCTTGCAAGAAGAGACTCCATCGTGTAAGACGAGGATGAAGAAGTTTACACGAGAGCAAGAAACTAAGAGCTTGGTGATCAGAAAAGACCTTAATTTTCCGACCATGGATGTAGTAATTGAACCTTTTAAAGGACCATACAATGGCCAGAGCCTCCAACTCTGTCACCGAGTATGACCTCTCACATTCTGTGAGAACCCTACTTGCAAAGCTGATAACTCTTATCTCTTCTTTTCCATCAATTACTTCTATTTGAAACAAACAAGAACCAAGCCCCTGAAATGAAGCATCTGACGAAATACAGAATTCTTTATCCATCTCTGGATGGAGCAAAATATTGCTGTTAAGAAGTGCTTGTTTAATGCGATCAAAATCTGCCTGACACTCTGGCGTCCAATGCCAGTGAGCATTTTTCTTTAGAAGATCACGCAATGCTTGACTGTTCATCGACTGGTCCGAAATAAACTTTCTGAAAAAGGAAGTCATCCCGAGGAAGCCTTTCAACTGGCGTTTAGAAGAGGGCACAGGAAAGTTTTTAATAGCTGCTAGTTTGTCTGGATCTGGGGTAATTCCCTGTGATGATACAAGATGTCCTAAAAATTTAATCTCGCTTTTACCAAATTTAGACTTATGTAGATTAGCTGTGACTCCATAGTCAACAAACCTCTGGAAAACTTTGCTTATTATGTCTAAATGTTCTTCCCAAGATTTCGTAGCAATCAGTAAGTCATCAACATACACTGTTACTCGATCCAACAGTTCAGGTCCTAATACATGATCAAGTGCAGCTATGAATACGCCTGAACTCACATTCAAACCAAATGGAACTACTTTGAATTGGTATGATCTACCTGCAAATATAAACGCTGTATATTTTCGAGACTGTGATGTCATCTTGACCTGCCAGTAGCTCGATCTCAAGTCTACCGATGTGAGGAATTTTACTCCATGAAACCTTTGTAATTGTTCTTACTGGAATAATTATTTTATTTATGTTTCTTGCATCCAAAACTATACGTACACTACCATCCTGCTTCAAAACTGGCAATAACGGACTACTGTAAGGTGAGTCTGACGGTTCAATGATCTCCCACTTAAGCATTTTACGTATTTCATTTTTCACAGCCTCGCGCCTTGCATACGGGACAGAGTACGTTGTCTTGCAAAAAGTAGAATGGGGAGCGACCTTCATGTCATATTCGTAGTCACGTATTACTCCAGGTTTCGAAGAAAAGACATGAAGATACCTCATAAGTAAGTGCAGTAAATCTTGCCTTTGTATGTAATCAAGTTCACTTGATTCGCTTACTTTATTCAAAATCTCTTCTCTAGTCGGAAGTCCGTCATCAGTATCAAAATCCGTCCAGCTGTTACCCTGTCTTGTCATGTGTGCTTGGTTCAAAAACATTCGCTGTACCAGACTGCGTACCTTAACTTTGTGCTCAGTGTTGACTCTTTTGACCTTGCCACGCAACAATTGCTGCGTTACCTCCTGTTCACCTACTCGGATTGTACATATACCCTTTTCTATATCAGTCACTGCCTTATTCTTCCTCAGGAACTCCATTCCTAATAAGCATGACACTGACAATTTCTTAACTACTAGAAATACACACATGAAAGAAGTAGAATTAATCCTTATCGGTACTTGAGCTTGCAAATTGACTCGCTGTGATAAAGATCCTACCGCTCCTGTTACTGAACAACCTTGTACTGGTAACGTTAAAATTTTCATCCCTGCAGAAACTTTCTTAAACATACATAGTGATAAAGCATTTACGTTTGCACCAGTATCAATAATAGCATCTATTGGTGTATTGGCTATGTAAATTTTAGTCATTGCTTGTACTTCGTCTTCCCATACGTCATTCAAGTCTGTCTCAATATTTTCCTGCAACAAATCGTCTCTCAAGTCAGTGTCGCGATCATAACGTATTACGTTAAGTCGTTCAAGGTCGAGTTTGCCCCCATTATGTCCCGCAGCATCCCCAAGGGGGCGAAAAAGTGCTGCCTTTAGTTTTCCGCTTTCTTGTGATGTGACTGATTTGATTCTTCTGTCACATCACTTGACCATTCTCGCTGGTTTTTTACCCATTGTGTGTGTTGATTTGTATCAAACCCTTGTTGGTACTGCACTTGGTTACCAGGCTGAAAAATCGGTACATTACTTGCCTGCGTAAAATATACCGGTGGATTGTATTGTTTTCTTGGTTTATTGTTATTGTATCTAAAGTCCTGTTGTAGTGGCGTGTACTGTTGTTGTTGCATGAATGGTTGTTGCTGAGGCGTGTATTGCTGTTGTTGTGGCTGCCAATAGGGTTGTGGTGGAGGTAGCTGACCTCCGCAATTTTGATTGTTGCAACGTTTACCCTTGTATTTGTTCCCATTCTGGTAGAAGTTACTACCGTTATTGTTTGATTGTGGCATTCCCGTAATACTGTTGTTGCGTGTTGTATATTGGATTGTACCGTTGGTTGCCGTAATGCTTGTTTTTGTGTTTACCATTACGGTAACCATTGTTTCGGCCTCTATTGCGGTTATTGTACTGTTTGTTTCCGTATTGTGTTTCGAGTGAACCATTTCCATTACTACCGTTTCCATTCGAATACGTGTCTGCGTTGTTGGTCTTACGGTTAGCATTCGCACGCGCGTCTTCGTGTATAAGATCGAGCGAATCAAGGACGGATAAAAATGCGTCCTGATCTTCCTCTGACACGTTCACTAATTTTTCGCGTATGGAAATGGGTAGTTTTGACTTAAGAATCATAATAACATCTTTTGTTGTTATGGGAGTGTCCCAATATTGTATCTTTCTCAAGTACTTTTCAAAGTACCGGCGAAGTCCGCCACTGTTCGAATGGAAAGGTTCGGCGTTGTAGACCTCTTTGCGTAGGCGTTGCTGAACACCTGCGCTCCAAAATTTGCTTAAAAAGTTCTTCTCAAACTCGCTAAATGTTTTGCACTTATCAACCATCTCGGTTCCCCATATAGCACTTTCTCCTTGTATGTATCCGGTAATGAATTGTATTCTCTGTTTGTCATTCCAGGCAGCTGGAAAGACTCCTGAAAAGTTCTTTAGGAAAACGACTGGATGAATATTTCGCTTTTCCGGTTGGAATGGTTGAAAAACTCTGTGTTTCAATACACTCTCCTCTTTCATGAGGGTTGTGAGTGTCAATTGTTCAGTGTTGTTGTTGTGTGAATCGTTAAATTCATTTTTCGGTCGCGGAATGTACTGTGGTGTGTTGTGTTGTTGTGTTGTCTGGTATTGATGTTCATCTGGCTCAGAAGGTAGTGAGTGTTTCCCGTCACTCTGGTTATCATACTGTAGTGTTTGAATTTGCTGTTTCAGGTCGGATATCTCATCTGTTACTTGCTTCCGCCATTCCGGCAAATCCCGGGTAAACACTCGTCTAATTTGGCCTAGTTCAGTACAAACAGTGTCTCCTGAACTGCCGGGTGCAGATAATATGTCTAAGGTTGCGGATTTAACAACATCTTTCAAGTCACGTGTAACCTTCTCCTCAACAAGCTTCTCTTGTACATCAATCCATTCAAAAAATGGTTCAAATGGCTCTGAGCACTATGGGACTCAACTGCTGAGGTCATTAGTCCCCTAGAACTTGAACTAGTTAAACCTAACTAACCTAAGGACACCACAAACATCCATGCCCGAGGCAGGATTCGAACCTGCGACCGTAGCGGTCTTGCGGTTCCAGACTGCAGCGCCTTTAACCGCACGGCCACTTAGGCCGGCCATCAATCCATTCTTTGTAATGTTCGGTAAGTGCTTTAGTGTGCGAAGCAACACTACTGTTAACTCTTTCCTCAATAGTTCGGTCCGAAATGTCATTCGCCATTGCACTTACTTTTGATTCTACAGTGGCTACCGCTGTCGCTAACTCGTCTACCTGTCGTGCAACTGTTTTATACGCAAGTTGTACCGAATCGGTTTCTTTGCGACACGCTTCGATTTGAGTTGTGAGATTCTGACCAATGTTATCAATTTTGTTATTCAGAGTGCTTATCTGTGTTGTCAAAGTGGTTACTTGCGCCGTGACGTCACCCTTAACCGAATCTATCTGTGCTGTGAGAGAGCCTGCTTGCGTAGTGAGGGTACCTACTTTCGCATCAATGGTGGTATTTACGTCATTCCTAACTGAGTCAATCTGTGTTGTCATATCCGTTTTCAACTCTGATAAAAACTTGTCTCTGTCTTTCTCACGTTGTTCGCGATCACGTTCGCGCTGTTCCCTCTCCTGTCTGTCTAGTATCAATTCCTGTAACATTTTGACAATGTCAATTGATACCGTTATCGGGGAGGTGGGTGTTTCCTGCTGAGTATCGTCCACGTTAGCTACCTCTTGTCTGTCGTCTGTCCTGACCGTCGTTCCGCGTGAGCGGAGTCGGTAATGTTTGTTAACAGTGCCGTCGCTTTCGTCTGCAGAGTTCGCGCTCGATTGTCCGTCCGCCATAACGAAATTCAACTATTGCCAACTTAAAATGGGTACTGCCAACTGAAATTCTGATTGTCAATTATTCTTGCCGCGCAAGTTAAAGTCGCGGTGCGTTCGTCAAATGTCTGATGTTACGTGGGTAATAACTGACACACGTCTGTAGCAAAAAGACAAGATGGAGTCAACGCCGTTGAAACAATTGATTGCCAACGCTGTTACACAGAAAAGACTGAAATGGCATCCATCTTGAACTTACACGAGAATACTAACTACAGTATAAAACAAATAGTCAAGCAAAAGGTTACAGAAAATGTTCAAATATTTACGTATGCAAAAAGTGGTTTTTTACGTTAAGCTACAGAAAGGATAGAGTGAGGTCGAATTTGAAGGTCAAATGAGCTACTCTTTTGACAGAACTATGGCAATCGAAAATTTGGTACTCACTCGGCGTTGTCTTCAAAACTGCAAATCTGCGTCTGATTAACTTCCAAGATATTTGTGTAAATACCGCGTCCTTCAATATTGTGTATATTTATTGCTCATCCGTAATTTTATGCAGCATTGGGTTCCAAAGAGCGATACAGGAAATAAGACAATCATATATTAGTACCGTGACACTTTCAATATTTTAGTCAAGTCCCTGTTCAGGCGCCAGATCTGGTATGATTTTTTTTTTTTTAGTAATTTAATTGAAAGCTTTGTTGCTTTGGTAAAAATAAAATTGGTTCTTTTTGTCGTTACAGAATAAATTACTATTAATCACACCAGATTTGTCGGAGAACAGCAGCAACATGTGTAATTGATCCAGCTTTAAGAAATTCTATTACCTTTCAGCGGAAAATTCGTGCGGTACTCTCCGACGTTAGAAAAGTCGTGGTGTTCCGTTCGGAGCAGGTGGCGGCTGTCTTTTCTCATTCGCGATATCGAAAATTACTAAAAAAATGAACAGAAATTTTTTTCGGAGGAAGATCGCGCGGAGAAAACAGACGGAAGTTACATGAAAGAAACCTAAGAGACTAACTAATTGGATTTGTACGAACATATAAACGGAGCTGAAAGAACTTGGAATAAATACTATAACGACGTCGTCACGACAGCCTCCTGTTCCGACAGAACACACGCTGGATCATAAGCTGCATAAATCTTTTAAACAGGAAAGATTATCACAAGTATAATTAATGAAAATAAGGTTGAGAGATTTTCTTTGAAATTAAATAAACTTCAAGGCTTCAAGTATTATATTATGAAACGGAAACTTACATTAACATGGCCACCCATTGTGGCGGTGGAGCGAATTTTCATGATATACATTCTCGCTTGTTTGTGGCTACATATATTTTTTAATCACTTAAACTCTTAAAGTTACAATAAAATGATTATATCAGTATGGAGCACAATACTTTTGCGTCCGACTCGCAACACATTCACAGAACAGCTAGAGAGCGGCGCGGCTCCATTGGCAATTGTTATTTTTGAAACATAGGTGCATCGTTTTTTTTTACTGATCGATAGCAGCGTATAACAGTTTATAGCTATCGTGATATTCTGCGCTTTTCAGGAGCGCGGCAAAGATATCTGGTTACAACATTCATTGGTATATGTTAAAAGTTCGCACATACTGACGCGAATACAAAAAAAAAAAAAAACTTTTACATGTTAAAAATCGCAGTGATAAAGGCTGTAATGTCACAGACTCTACAACCCGGTTACGTTATTTATACGTATCAAACAATCGCAACTGCAAGTTGAGAATGACGCAGCAGTTGATTTTGTGCGAGTGAAAGAGATAGCCAATTTGGTAGAATTACGTCGAGACACCATTTACCGGACGATCTGCTATCGAAGATCAATCACAACCTTTACATGCTACATTACTATCGGAAGAAATTGGATCTCGGTGACCGAGTTTTACGGTCGAGTCTTCATGTATGCCTGATAACGCTTTGCAGATACGGTCAAACATCGACTTTCCTAACGTTTTTTAGTGCCTATAAATCAGTTACTCTGATTTCATCTAAACGAAAAAGTGAGGCTATTAGAACCTTTGTAATATTTTTATTGGAGGAAGAATACGGTTTTCGTACGAATGTCAGTAATCTCACATGGAGGAAAAGGAAGAAATTGCTCAAGAACAGGTCTATAAAAATCTCATACAGGTAAATTAAAGCGTGCAAGACTTTTATTTCATCCGTCTGGATCATACAAATTGTAGGAGAAAGTACGAAGAGATGACTACTGACACCTTACTGTATTCAAAAATTTTCAGGACTCAAAATGGTAAGAAAACTTCCAATTGAGTGAAGACTCATCCTTAATCAAGTGTACAGAATCGGTAAATGTTTTATCCCATCCTTAGCCACTAAAAGCGAGAGTAGGTGCAAATAAGCCGCTTACGCAGGACATAGTGCTGTTGCCAAACAGTTCGAATTGGTAATGCAGTTAAAAATATCAGCATTTGTGCATCTCTCTTCTCCTAGAAAATACAGAAATTGGACAGAAATGTGGAAGCACCGCGAGAAATGCATGCCTGAACATAAATGCAGTCGCTGTCCGCCTCCGTAGCGCAGCGGTACTGTTACCTCCTACCACGCAAGGGGGCCCGGGTTCGATTCCCGACATGGTACTGGGTGTTGTGTGTCCTTCATCATCACTGACACGCAAGTCGACGAAGTGGCGTCAACTAAAAAGACTTGCAATACGGCGACCGAACCCCGAAGGGGATATCCCGGCCAATAAATGCCATACTATCGTTTTTTTTTTCAATGCAGATGCTAGCAAAAACTGCAGATTGCGCTGTTGCGTTTGATCACGAACGACACCAGTACAGTGTCAAATGGCTCTGAGCACTATGGGACTTAACTTCTAAGGTCTTCAGTCCACTAGAACTTAGAACTACTTAAACCTAACTAACCTAAGGACGTCACACACATCCATGCCCGAGGCAGGATTCGAACCTGCGACCGTAGCGCTCGCGCGGTTCCAGACTGTAGCGCCTAGAACCGCTCGGCTACCCCGGCCGGCTGTACAGTGTCCCCAGCACGCTGCAGGTGTCAGTCGGGTTTAGAGCAGTGTTCTGTGTAGTGCAGAGTGCATTATGTCGGAGCTAAGGGAAGTCGAACGTGGACAAATGGTGGGCACTCCTATGGTGGTTGTTTCCGCAACCAAGGTAGGCGAAATGTTAGGTGTTCCAAGAGACACGGTATACTGAATACGGTATACGGAATATAGGTTTACGGAATACGGTATACGGAATATAGGCTAAGCAGAAAACCATCGTCCCCTGAGTCACACTACGGACTAAAGTGGCCGCGCGGTTTAGGGCGCCACGTAACGGAGCGGGAGGCCACTCCCGTCGGAGGTTCGAGTCCTCCCTCGGGCATGGGTGTGTGAGTGTTGTTGTTAACGGAAGTTAGCTTAAGTAGTGTGTAAGTCTAGGGACCGATGACCTCAGCAGTTTGGTCGCATAGGGATTCACACACATTTGAACATTCTTTTGGGCTAAAGTACGTGTTGAGTGACTGTAACGGACGTTCATTGAAGAGGACTGTGGCGAAAAGTAAGAGGGCGACAGCTGCAAAAGTCACTGCAGACTGAATGTTGCGCTCATGAACCATGTCAGCACCAAAACAACATCGAGTTCCAGATGCAGGAAATTGCAGGGCGCGCTGGAATCAGTGATGCAAATGCCCGGTACAGAAAAACTGTGCTTCCAAGACCACATGGCCTGGACTGAGGAGCAATGGAAGAATGTCATTTTATCGGAAGAGTCTTGTTTCAAATTGTTGGCAACTTTTGGTCGAGTTTACATCCGAAGAGTGAGACATGGCGCGGACTCGGCAACGATTTGGGGAGCCATATCATAGTATTCCAAGGGGCCCATGGTTAATCTGCAATGTCTCATTACTGTCAAGCACTGTGACAATTTTGACTCCTCAGGTCTGTCCTATGCTAACATACATTGCGTTCGAACATTATGAATTACCTCGAAGAAAATGGTCTATTGACACACAGTCAACATGGATTTAGAAAACATCGTTCTTGTAAAAGCACAACTACCTCTTCACTCGCATGAAGTGCTAAGTACTACTGACAAGCGACTTCAGATTGATTCCGGAAGGCTTTTGACACTCTACCACACAAGCGGTTTGTAGTGAAATTACGTGCTTATGGAATATCGTCTCATTTATGTGACTGGAATCGTGATTTCCTGTCAGAGAGCTCATAGTTCGTAGTAACTGACGGAAAGACATCGAATAAAACAGAAGTGATTTTTGCCGTTACCCAGGGTAGTGTTATAGAACCTTTGCCGTTACTTATCTATATAAACAATTTGGGAGACAATCTGTGCAGCCGTCTTAGGTTGATTGCAGATGACGCTGTCGTTTATCGAGTAATAAAGTCATCAGAAGATGAAAACAATTAGCAAGACGATTTAGAAAAGACATCTGAATGGTGCGAAAATTGGCAATTGATCCTAAATATCGAAAACTGTGAGGTCATCCACATGGGTGCTAAAAGGAATCCGTTAAACGTCGGTTACACGATAAAGCAGTCTAATGTAAAGACCGTAAATTGAACTAAATACCTAGGAATTAGAATTACGAACAACTTAAATTGGAGAATATGTAGAAAATGTTCTGGGGAAGGCTAACTAAAGACTGTGTTTTATTGGCAGTACACATAGAAAACGTAACAGTGCTCGTGCGTCCCCTTTTAGAGTACTACTGCGCGGTGTGGGATCCTTACCAGATAGGACTGACGGAGTACGTCGAAAAAGTTCAAAGAAGGGCAGCACGTTTTGTATTATTACGAAATATGGGAGAGAGTGTCACTGAAATGATACAGGATTTGGGCTGGATATCATTAACAGAAAGGCGTTTTTCGTTGCGGCGGAATCTTCTCACGAAATTCCAATCACCAACTTTCTCCTCCGAATGCGAAAATATTTTGTTGACGCCGACTTACATAGGGAGAAACGATCAGCTTGATAAAATAAGGGAAATCAGAACTCGTACAGAAAGATATAGGTGTTCGTTCTTTCCGCGCGCTATACGAGATCGGAAATTTGGAAATTTTTGGTGAGGTATTATGGGAACAGACTGCTGAGGTCATCAGTCCCTAAGCTTACCCACTACTTGATCTAACTTAAACTAACTCACTCTAAGGACAACACACATCCACGTCCGAGGGAGGACTCGAACCTCCGACGGAGGGAGCGACGCGGACCGTGAGAAGACGCCTGAGAACGAGCGGCTACCCCGCGCGGCATACGATATTGGAATAATAGAGAATAGCGAAGGTGGTTCGATGAACCCACTGCCAAGCACTTAAGTGTGATTTGAAGAGTACCCATGCAGTTGTAGATGTAGATATGCTACAGTGTTTGTTCTCGAATGGCGACGCTGTAGTCCAAGACGACAGGGGCCCTGTACACCCAGCTCTCATCGTCCAGGACTGGTTTTGTGCGCATGAAGATGGAGTGCAGCATCTCAACTACCCACTACCGTCACTAGATCTCAATACTATTGACCCTTTGTGGTCTACTCTGCAGACAAGGGCGCGTGATCGATTTCCAACTCCGTCATAACAACTCGAAATTGTCACTATTTTCAAGAACAATGGTACAAGATCCCCTTGAAAACCATACCAGACCAGTATTTATCCTTTGACGACTGGAAGTTGGTTTGAATGCCTACGGTTTTCCTACACCGTATTGGGCACGGTAATATATTGCGTTTTTGGTGTAACCATAGGGCGCATGGAATAAAAAGATGTGACTGTCCAAATCATCGCCGAACCCTTGCCATCTTTAACTGACGGGCAGAAATTCGGCCAGAAATTGGAAACAGTGTGAAACAAGATCATCCGATTTATTTATTTCCACGACGCGTTTCAAAGGTTTAAACCTCCATCATCGGGTGGATTTACATTAGTTAGTATGACATTTGTGTGTGTGTTGTGTTGCGATTTTATGGAGGAACTTGTGGCACTGCCTAGTGGAGAAACAAGACACTATTTCAGAACATGGTTTTGGATTTCTTCTGACAAAAAATTAAACTGTTTTTACTTGTCAAAATCGTATTTATATGCCACCTGAAGTACACACAGATATATTCGACACCTCAAAACAAACACCTCCAAATCCTTTAAATAATTATTCTGTAATAATGTTTTTACGATGTATATTCTTTGTACTTTGCGATTATGTATTCTCTTCTGCTATACGAACCTTGCAACCAGCAGATTCCTAACACCATATTTGTTTACAAATGTGACAGTATACATGTGATGTGTTACGACAGCGAAAGGAACCTGTGACCACTGGAGGTACTCTATTTTACTTATTTTATGTTTACCATTAGATATCAGTTTAATTTTTTGTCAGAAGAAATCCAAAACCATGTTCTGAAATAGTGTCTTGTTTCTCCACTAGGTAGTGCCACAAGTTCCTCCATAAAATCGCAACACAACACACACACAAATGTCATACTAACTCATGTAAATCCACCCGATGATGGAGGTTTAAACCTTTGAAAAGCGTCGTGGAAATAAATAAAACAGTGACTGGTAACAGTAAACTTGTTGTTTCATTTGATTTCAATAACAGTCACGGTAAAGCCTAACCTAAAATGTTCGCACTTAAAGATCATCCAAACAAACCACTTCTTCCGTTGCCCCATGGTCCAGGTTTTATAGCACCTTACGCACCACGTTTTCCTGTTACTGCCATCTGCATCATTGATGGGTGGTTTTGGGATTCCAGCTCGCCCTGAGATTCGGGTTCTTTTGGTACTGACAGAGTTCACGAGTGCGAGATTCCGTTCTGCAGCGACTTTTGCGTCTGTTGTCCCCTTATTTTCCGTTGTAATCCTCATCAATGACCGTCTGTGACAATCACTCAACATAAATTTTCGTCCACATCTTGACTTAGCGGATGATGTTTTTCCGATTTCCCTTTACGTGATACAAATTGAAGATTGAACACCAAACACTTCGTCTGCCTTAGTTATCAAAGTACCCGTCACACGAGCACCAACAATTCGCCGCCCTTCGAGTCCATTGAGCTGCGACATAATGCACTGACGACTACACATTACGTTGGCCGGCCGAAGTGGCCGAGCGGTTCTAGGCGCTTCAGTCTGGAACAGCGCTGCTGCTACGGTCGCAGGTTCGAATCCTGCCTCGGGCATGGATGTGTGTGATGTCCTTAGGTTAGTTAGGTTTAAGTAGTTCTAAGTTCTAGGGGACTGATGACCTCAGCTGTTATGTCGCATAGTGCTCGGAGCCATTTGAAACATTTGAACACATTACGTTGTTTTCATCCCGACTGACATTTGCAACGTGTTGAGGGCAGTACACATTGCCGTTCGTGGTTAAATACAACAGTGCAATCTGCAGGCTTGGCTAGGATCTTCATTTATGTTCAATCATGCTTTCGTAGCGGTTTTTACATATTTATGTTCAACCCTGTACGTAATAGGAGAACCAGGTTGGTTTGTGGAGCACAGCCTTGGGTTCATATTGCTCTCAACCTTTACCGTTCTTAACCCTTTAGTTGACAATGTTGCTGTTCAGAAACACTTATTTCCAACAGCCATTTTACGAGTGTCACCAAGAATATGAGCTGTAAGCGTTGCTGTTAGTCATCCATTGGCTATGGGGAAGTTGACAGCCCATACCTTCCCAGCACGCTATGTATACGGCTGATTGGGACGTGAACTGTGAGCAGGAGAAAGACATGTGATTTTTAAAATTTTATTTAAAAGTGATTTTGATTGAAGCAAGCTTGGTAAATTCATTTTTAAAAAAATCTACAGGTATTTTCAAATCATGTGCGTAAAAAACGAAGCAATATCTTGTGATGTATGTATCGTATGTTAACCTGGAGCTTAGAAACGACGGAGAGGCTCCGTTCCCGCCGCAACCGCAGTGGTCCACAACCCCACGGACGGCTACCGGAGTCCACTTAACCCCTCCGCCGCCCCACACCGAAACACTCTTTCAGGGTTACTGTGCGGTTCCGCCCCCGGTGGAACCCCCCCCCCCCCCCCCCCCTCAGGGAACGTCTCACACCAGACGAGTGTAACCCCTATGTTTGCGTGGTAGAGTAATGGTGGTGTACGCGTACGTGGAGAACTTGTTTGCGCAGCAATCGCCGACATAGTGTAGCTGAGGCGGAATAAGGGGAACCAGCCCGCATTCGCCGAGGCAGATGGAAAACCACCTAAAAACCGTCCACAGACCGGCCGGCTCACCGGACCTCGATACAAGTCCGCCGGGCGGATTCGTGCCGGGCACCAGGCGCTCCTTCCGTCAGGAAAGCCGTGCGTTTGTAAGAGGCCCATGATTAAGGAATTTGTTGCTAGCGCACTCGAGCAGATGTAATTTCGATGGATTGCTCATGCGCTGCCTGCGATATGTAAGCTATAAGAGAATCTCAGACCAGAGAGCAGTGTTGTCAGCAGTAGGAACTGAGTAGCAGTTGTAGTGGTAGCTAGCTATCAGTCTGGTGTATCGTGTTGGCTGGGCCGGTCGTGGGAGCGATGGCGGTGCCTGAGCGATATATAATAAGGTAAAAGCAGCCTCGCGCATATGTAGTATTGTTATCTCAAGTCCCATATAAATGTTTAAAAAAATCTCTTAATAATAATCTTTCTTATAAAAATTAACTTTTGACAATTATTCATCTCAATTTAAAGAATTTACTAATTTCTCCAATCCATGGTCATCCCGATTATTGCAAAGAAAAATCAGTTGTTCTTTTTATACATGACAAATCTATCGGCCAGCATTGCACAGGGCTGTGCCAGAAAAATTTCTTATAGGAGCATATATATATATATGCGTTATCCGGCGACTTAATTGAGGTAAGAATTTTCATTTTTTATTCAGAATGATTTTTAGGGCCATGTCGCAGCGCTGCTGACGTCCAAAATTTACCAGTTTAAATTCAGAGTCAATTATTGAAAGGTTATAAGTGAGCCACAATTTTATTGAGAGATTAGTCACATTGTATTATTGGTAGGTTACGAAATTTTACTGTTGGGAGGTTTTGTAGTGTATCGTTTGGAAGGTTACGCTGAATGTGAATTATAAATAATTATATTTTTACTGTAGGGAGGTTTCGGAACTTTTCTGTTTGGAGGTTATTATATAATTATCTTTGGAAGGTTACACTTGGCGACAACCCGCCAGGATCGTATTTTTTGTGAATTTCTGAGAAGTAGGCAGTTATATATCTGCTCTTATTTACTTAATGTTAAATGTAGTTTCCATCTGGCGCAACGCACTTACTAATTTGTCACTCTTTCTTTCACAGATCATCGGCAATTTATTGCTCTTTGTTGTAATTGTATTTGTTCCATTTTTGCTTTGTCCTTGTTTGATTTTGTGCTTAACTTTGATTTGTAAAAATGCCGCGAAAAACTGCTAACAGTACATCGCGATGTGCAATGAGTGAAAAAGCCGACTCGAATAATTTGACCGATAATACTAGCCACACTCAGTGTAATAGTGATAATCCTCTAATTACAGATAATAAGTGCGTGCCGATCACTAGTAATGATTTTGATCCTAATGATGAGCAAACAAATTCAATTAAGTCCACACTTAATTTAACGACAATTGATGACGCGGCACGTTCCGTTACAACGAACGCTGCCCAGTTTGATACACGTGATTTGCAAAATTTACACAGTGAACAAATAAATGTTTCTAATGAAAATGAACAATGTAGTCAAAAATTGGATTCCGGTGTAGTGACCAACAGTGCACATCCAATTGGCAAACCTTTTCAATAATCAGAGAATGACCAAATGGTTACACAAAACGTGACAAATGCAGATACACCATCACTCAGCACAGAGAATACAGCAGCTAATTTTGGCATGGATTAAGTTATGGCATTATTGCTACAACTTAATGAAAATCTCAAACAACAACTTAATGAAAATTTCAAACAGTTGAATGAAAAACACGACAACCTTAATGAAAAACACGACAACAATTATAAACAACTTAATGAATCGAACAAACAACTTAATGAAAATCTCAATTAGTTGAATGACAAACACGACAACCTTAATGAACAGAACAAACAACTTAGTGAACAGATTACAGCCGTTGCCGTGCAATGTCATGAAACTAAAGAACAATTACGTGAGGAAATTAAGGCTTGTGCTAGGAACAGTAGTGAAGAAATTAGATCTGTTGCACATGAATTAAGTAATACATATGCGGCCACACCGAGATGAAATTAGTGCAGTCGCTAAACAATGTTCTGAAAACGCAACACAGTTACGCGACGAGTTTAAATTAATGTCAGCAGAACTTTCACACACGCTGGATGCGAAAGTCGACAAGAAATTTGAACAACAAAACAGCCAAATTGACGAACGTTTTAATCACCACCTACAAAACAGTGAAACTCGTTACCGTAAATTCATACAGGAACAGAACAAAGTAAAGAAACAAGTCATGGGAACAATTACTGCACAGAGACAGGAAGATAAGCGTAAAATGTTTACGAAGGCAAAAACATACGTACACAACATTATTGCTACAGTATCAGACGAAATCAAACAGTTGAACACCGAATTGCATGATGAAAGCTCCGATCTTAAAACAAAAACAGACGCACACACAGTAGCCTTTCAGACAGTGACCAACAGACTTGAACAGTTAGAATTAATACAGGATCCTGATGCCATCAAAGCAGACGTTAAGGAATTGAACAAAACCACACGTAAAAAACAAAAACAAATTAATGCTTGTGACACTAAAAACGACGATCACGTAAAAGCACTGACTGAAAAATTTGATGAATTGGCCAGTCGTATTGACGTTATCGAAAATAACAATGACATCAAATCAGACGATACTTCACCAGTTTCGTTTAATCAAACACCCGAATTCCACAATTTACAGCAGACAATCAGTGAGATAGGTTCGTCCAACAATACATTGTGTAGAAAATTGTCATCTTTACAGCAAGAAGTGACAGAAATGAAAAATTTTTCAGCCTCTAACACGTCACCGTGTATGCCACATTCTGAACATTTGTCACACTTACACATCCAGTATAGCTTAGGTAATTTACAGAGAGTACGTGACTTAGAATCTGAACAGACACAGACAAATAGATTCTCATACAATCCTGAACCTGTTCAGACATTCAGAGACGATGATTTTGATTACAAGCACTTTCTATCCGTTAGGAAATTTAAAGTATTTAAAAATGACAGAACACAGATTCACCATTTGGATTGGATACAACAATTTAGCTTTGATCTTCCACCAACTTGGCCCGTAACACACAAACTTGAATTTATTTACAGTTTTTTGGAAGGCGAACCGGCAACTCGTATGAGATCGATCGCGAGACAATGCTACTCGGTAGAAGAATTTCAGAATGCTTTTCTGTCAGCGCATTGGTCGAAGACGACGCAGCGCGGAATCAAGGATCAATTAATTAGCTTACCGAATTATGAGAACTCAAATTTTCCCACTGTCACGCAATTTTTTGAACACGTGGTACAACAAAACCAATACTTAAGTGAGCCATACAGTGAATCTGCACTTATCCAGTTACGTATTTCTAAATTACCACGATCGTTAAGAGTATCACTTTTAACAGGTCAGCAGAAAGAAAATATTTCGGAATTTAGAGATCTGTTACAGCTTTTGGAAGTTCAGCAGACAGATTATTCTTTCATAAACAAAAATTTTTCACATCATAACCAAGGCCAACCAACATACAGTAATTACGATCAGCCACGCTATTTCAATAGCAAAGGTAATAGACGCTCCAGGAACGACAACCACCAGAACTTTAATAACAGAGAAAATTTTAACTATCAGTATCGTCAAAATTATCAGCAACAGGAAACACATTTTGGTAACAATAGAGGTTTTTCCGCACAACAGCAACAAAACCAGCCGGTTAGCATACGTAACCAACAATATAATGTGCAAGGTCAAGCAAGCTTTAATGTTTCACCGCCTACACGTATAGCGTCGGCTCCACCAAATAGTAACGCACCGCAACAAGGAAATCAGTACGTACAGAAAACACATCATTTCAACTCCTATCGCAACGCGCCGTATAGCAATGACTACCATGACAGACGTAAAAATAATGATCACGGATTTCAGCGTACATTTAATAACAGTCGGTCTTACCAGCAGCAGAATCATCCGCAACAACAGATTATCATGAATGAACCGGACAGTCGGTATCATCTCGAACCTAATACGCCAGGAAGAAATAACAGAACAGTACAAATAGTTGCAATGCCACAGCATCCTCCCGCAAATAACAGCAAGTCAGAAAGAATTTGACTAGATACAGTACAGACTGAATCTTCCAGCAACGTAAGAAATACTTTTGACACACAGACTCTTGTTCACGAAAATGTTATTACTTTTGACGACATCCGAGACACTCTTTGCATGAAAAACCAGTTATTCAAAAAACCGTTTCCCACCCTGTCATTGAAGTAAAGATTGGATCATCCACATTTTCAGCAGTAATCGATTCTGGATCACCTATGTCAGTTATAAATGAAGAAACCTTCAACGAATGTAACAAAGAGAATATTTATCCTACGTTATCATTAGGCAAAACTAAAGTAAAAGGAGCAGTATCTAGTAAAGGAGTAGATGTAACATTACAGACACACTTATCGTTTTGTATTGCAGGTCATACGTTCCACTCAAATTTTGGGATTGTTCCCTTATTGACAACAGACGTTATTTTAGGTACGAATTTTCTGGTACAACATGGCGCAATTATTGACTTTCAAAATTCCTAAAAAAAAAAAATGGTTGAAATGGCTCTGAGCACTATGGGACTTAACATCGTAGGTCATCAGTCCCCTAGAACTTAGAACTACTTAAACCTAACTAACCTAAGGACATCACACACATCCATGCCCGAGGCAGGATTCGAACCCGCGACCGTAGCAGTCCCGCGGTTCCGGAGTGAAGCGCCTAGAACCGCACGGCCACCGCGGCCGGCTCAAAATTCCCATTTAATGTTAAAGGATGAGAATGTACAACTGGCATTAGAATTTCAGCACGCTTTATCTGCAGATGAACAGGCAATTAATCGAACAGAGGTCATTTCTACATCGCGTAACACCGACTGTCATTCCACATTGTTCACAGATACGTACGTACACCACTACAATACACCAGACGAAGCTGACTATGACGTTATGCAAATGATTTCTGATAAAGTAAAACAAAGCAGCGCAAATACAGACGACGAACGTACGCAACTACGCAAAATTCTTTTACAGCAAGCTCTAGTTTTTGACAACAACCCTAGTACTATGTCTGGTTTTATGTATGAATTTCAAGTTAAACAACATGGCACAGCCAAACATTATCCTATTCCGTATATCTACAGAAAACAAGTTACGAAAGAATTACAAGCTATGCTAGACCAAGGCAGTTAGTCCGTACATAAACCCGCTCCATATTGCTAAGAAAAAGGATGGCTCACTTCGCCTCGTACTTGATTCGCGTCATGTCAGCGACATTATTATTAATGAAACAGATCGCCCACAGGCACTAGAAGAACTTCTACAGAAATTTCATGGTACTGCTGTTTATTCCACATTAGATTTGAAATCGGGATTTTGGCAAATTCAGCTCCATCCGAACTGCAGAAAGTACACAGCATTTCTCTGTTTTGGTGATTGTTATCAATTTTGCAAATTACCGTTCGGTTTAACAATTTCTTCAGCAGCATTTATTCGCGGTTTAAATACTATACTTCCGACAGAACTTAAAGACAGAATCACAACGTATGTAGACGACATCCTTATCGCAGAAGCTAACTGGTCTGAACACAATCTGATTCTTGAACAACTGTTGCAAACTTTCCATGCACAAGGACTCACAGTTAATCTTAGCAAATCACACTTTGACAAAACTTCCATAAAATTTCTTGGACTTGTAATTTCAGCAGAAGGCATTGCGCCTGACCCGGAAAAACTTCAAGCTTTACGTGACATTACTGTTCCTACGACGAAGAAACAACTACGCAGATTTTTGGGTTTAAGTAATTTTTCCGTAAATTTATTCATTACTCTGCTTTAGACACCCTTAGATTATGCCAGTTGACGGGTAAAAACGCTATTTGGTCGTGGGATAGCCAAGCACAGTCTGAATTTGTCAATCTAAAACAAGCTTTGTTGAACGCACCACTTTTATCACACCCAGATACTACCAGAAATTTTTCCATTGCCACCGACAGTTCTAACACAGCTTTAGGCGTACACATTTTTCAGGAAATTGAAAAATTGAATAAGACGGTAATACAGTAATTAAAAACATCGCCTTTGCAAGTCGCATTGTGTCACCTGCTGAACGCAATTATTCTGTTACAGAACTTGAAACATTATGCGTTGTATGGGCATTTACCAGATTTAGGCATTTTCTGTATGGAAGACATACTACCGTTTACACAGACCATAGAGCTATCCAGTTTTTACTTTCCGCTAAATTTACACATGACAGGTTAAGCAGATGGAAACTTTATTTACAGGAATTTAATTTTACAATTGTTCACATTCCCGGTACACAAAATATTGTAGCAGACGCACTATCCCGCTCTCTCAGCAACAATCAGCAAGACATCGCAACCAAATTGTGCCAAGCAAATTCTAGCTTCATGTATATTCAACAAGTTGCATTTGAAAATTTCATTTCGTCGTCAGTACGAGACATAGCTCAAGAGCAGAGCAAAGACAACGTGTGTAAAGAAATTAAATACCTTTGGCAAGATAGTAGTAACGTTACTATTAGAAACCATTATACTGTACGCAAGAGCATTCTGTTTCGCCGCTCTCACCCTGACAGCAACAACTGGTTATTCTGTATTCCTGACGAGCTTGTTAACAAATTAATTTGGTATACTCTTTTAAGTTACGAACATTATGGAGCCAGAATATGTTTTCTTATACTGAGACAGAACTGTTATTTTGCCAACATGGAGAAACGTATTCGACGAGTTTTAGCGTCATGTAAAATCTGCCAGAAAGCTAAATCAGACACGACTTCACATATTCCTCCGTTACATCCCATTGTACCCGTTAAATTGAGACACATGGCCGCTGTAGATATTTTTGGTCCGATTCCCAGATCCAATAAAGGTTTTTGTTACATCTTTGTCGCTGTTGAACTCACGAAATTTGTTACTTTCACTCTACTGCTAAATCTATTTCGAATGCATTTGTAAAACATTTTTTATTTCATGTAGGGCATGTATTGAAAGTAATTTCCGACAATGGACCACAATTTCGATCTGCGATATGGACACGTATGTTACGAGCTAGAAACATTTCTCCGATCTATATATCCAGGTATCACGCTTCTTCGAACCCTTCCGAACGACTGATGAAAGAAATTGGTAAACTATGTAGAATATACTGTCATAAAAGACATATTGATTGGGACGCACACATACTCTCATTCCAGGATGTAATTAACTCCGTACCAAATGAATCTACTATGCTATCTCCGACTGTTATATTGAAAAATGTTGAACCACCCAACAAAATTAAAGAATTAGTATCTTTTCCTACATCTCGTCGACTACGCCACCATGAAATAATTGACATTGCGCTCAACAACATCAAACGTGCCGCAGAGCGCTGGAGAAGACAGCACAAAAAGGTTTGTACACGGCGTGACTTTCACTTTGGACAGAAAATATTAGTACGCACACACTATTTATCCAACAGAGGAAAGAGTAGATGCAGTAAATTTGAGCTTCTATACGCAGGTCCATATAGAATACGCAGCATTCCTCACCCCAATGTAGTACATGTCGAAACTTTGAGAACCAGAAAAAGCAAGGGTAATCACCATATTTCCAATATTAAACCTTTTATTGAATGAACATACTTTATGATTTATCACACTGTAATGCCATTTCTTGATATTTATGTGACCACTTATGCAATTATATCTATGTGACTACTTACTGATGATGATCGTATTTTTTCTTGGCAAGTGCCCGGCAAGGTAAGGTTAGCAGGTCGCTTTTCTTGTCGTTATATATCAGACCATGCACATTTTCCATTTTTTTGTGTATGTATGATTGTTTCCCTATCGAAAGTAGAATTTTTCTCTGTGTGCACTATGAAATCTTTAAGATGTAACAAACACCAGTTCACTTTGACATTTTCCCTTATGATATCTCAATATCTTGATTATTCTACATTTTTTGCTACTACATTATGATATTGTGTGTACATTTTAACTTGAAAACTGTCTATGTTTTGACCTAATACGTTTTCAGTCATGCTGTGCTGCATGCTTAGGTATATCACTAGAAACAAGTTTTCATTTAATGGGTATATGATTTAAATGCAAGATATTAATCCATATTCATCATTTTCAGAAAGCAATAACGTGTAAAAGAAATAAATTAAGAAAACCACAGTGGTTTACTATGAAATGGAAGTTTCACCATTGGAATGAACGAAAGAAAATGTAATACTGTGTCATGAAGAGTAAATGGATTAGAATTAACAAGCATTAACAAGAATATACTGTACACACTGTATAATAGCAGTCTTAACTAATTATTGATGCAGGCTGTCACACAGAACTACACATGTTAATTTTAGTGATGAAATATGCTAGAAGTAAGAAACTCTATAATATATGAAGTAATAAATGATAATGAATAGCTGTATGAGGAGAATGGTAACATGAATATGAATAATGAAGTGTCTATTTTTTGCAGATTATAATAAATGATGTTGAATAGTTAATATGAAGTATATGGTAATATGAATAATGAATTTTTTCTTTGCAGGTGATGATAATGATGAAGTTTATATATTTTCTGTTAGTTAAGAAATGCTATGTAGTCATTTAAGTATTTGTTGCAGTTCCTTTTGACAGTATGTCTTATGTCACATAGTATAATGAGTGAATGTTTTGGGAAAGACAGCTAGAGCACGTACATATTGAATATACGTTTCATTACCTGTTAATTCGAAGTTTACTACTTTTCAGCAGAATATACATTTTTTCTTTCAGGTCAATAATCCATTTTGTATTTTTTCCAGGATAAGCTTTTCATGATATTGATATGCTATAAGCACTTAGTTATGAACCTGTTCTAATACTTGCATTTTTTTACCCAGTTGTGTCTGACATTTATGAATGTGATCGCATGTACTGTACTTGTTTCATAACCTTACTACAGCTGACTCATGACGAATGATGTTATTAATCCTTATTTCCAGCAATAACTCAAAAGCAAATATTTTCATGCCCCAGCAAATAATTATCGATCCTAATGCAATGCATTGCTAGCACAAAAAAATTATCAGTCCCAACTATTACCAGTATATAACTAAATAATGCTACCAGTTTAAGATATATTTCTAATCCCAAATATAATGCAAATTTTTCTGATATATAGATTCCATTATGTCTATGTATTATTGGACTGCAGACCTCGAGTAATAGTTACAATGTCTTACATTTTAAATGTGTCTTAAGTCACTTGCATGATATCATATGTAAACACTAACAATTTGTTGCTACAAGCAATAACTCTTGTTTTGAATGATGACTTCTGAATAATACTGAATGATATTTTGTAACACTGCATAAATGCTGTGCCAATAATTACTGTAATGAGATGACTTATGCATAAATGCTATGCCAATAATTACTGTAATGAGATGTCTTATGATGCCAATAATTACTGTAATGAGATGACTTATTCATAAATGATGTGCCAATAATTACTGTAATGAGAAGACTTATGCATAAATTCTATGCTAATGATTACTGTATTGAGATGACTTATGCATAACTGAATGCCAGTGATTACTGTAATGAGATTACATGATGCCAGTAATTACTGTAATGAGATGAGTTATGAATAATGTTTTGTAATACTGCATAAATGGCATGCCAATGATTATTGTAATGAGAAGACTTATGCATAAATGCTATGCTAATGATTACTCTATTGAGATGACTTATGCATAACTGAATGCCAGTGATTCCTATAATGAGATAACATGAGGCCAATTATTACTGTAATGAGATGAGTTATGAATGATGTTTTGTAATACTGCATAAATGGTATGCCAATGATTATTTTAATGAGATGACTTATGCATAAATGCTATGCCAATAATTACTGTAATGAGATGAGTTATGAATGATGTTTTGTTATGCTCTATAAATGCTATGCCAATAATTACTGTAATGAGATGACTTATGACATGAGTTCTTAATAATATTTTGTTATACTCTATAAATGAATACCAATAATTACTATAATTAGATGACTTATGAATAGTGTTTTGTAATACTCAATACTTACTACATGTTTAGTAATTAGCCAATGAGTGCCAATAATTATTCAAATCAGTTGATATACTAGTGTAATTCCGAATGATGACTAGCATAAGACTTAATGTATACTTCACCTTCCAACCTAATTACCAGCAATTACTGCAATATCCGTATGTCCTGTCCATCCTCATGACCATGGAGCACTATATTTGGTTTTTGCACTAATTCTACGTTGATGTAAGAGTATGGATTCTACCAGAATGTGGTGTTGACATCATGCTGTCCACCACTCTGACCAAAGGAGATGTCATTATGGTCCTACTGTTTGGTGTACCTAATGTACTACCAAAATGATAACATACAATATTAATACTACATTTCAGTGTCTTGGTTACACTGATAAATACTTCAGGGAAAAGAACTTCAGATTGTCTCATTTGGTGTTATGCTTCTGTAGAAAGCTATGGACTTTCAGTGCAGCTACATGCAACCCACTGTGCTACAACCATGATGCTATACTTCCCATTCCTTCCCTAGTTCTCGAAAAATGCTAATGACTTTTACAGTGTGTGTGCACTTCATTTCATTTGTTAATATGATCAGTTCTCCTAAATATGCTAAAGACTTTTACAGTGCGTGTGCACTTTATTTCATCTCTTAATGTGATCAGTTCATGTAAAAATGTTGAAGACTTGTACAGTATATGTGCACTTTATTTCATTTGTTAATGTTTTCAGTTCTTGTAAAAAAATGCTAAAGACTTATACAGTGTGTGCACTTCATTTCATTTGTTAATGTGATCAGTTCATGTAAAAATGCTAAAGACTTATACAGTGCATGTGCACTTTATGTCATTTGTTAATATATTTTGTACTCATTGCGTATACATTTTGTCATTTCTTAATAGGTTCTGAATTCAGTGTGTGTGTACTCTATTTCATTTCTTAATATGTTCTGCACTTACCAATAATGTACACTCCTGGAAACTGAAATAAGAACACCGTGAATTCATTGTCCCAGGAAGGGGAAACTTTATTGACACATTCCTGGGGTCAGATACATCACATGATCACACTGACAGAACCACAGGCACATAGACACAGGCAACAGAGCATGCACAATGTCGGCACTAGTACAGTGTATATCCACCTTTCGCAGCAATGCAGGCTGCTATTCTCCCATGGAGACGATCGTAGAGATGCTGGATGTAGTCCTGTGGAACGGCTTGCCATGCCATTTCCACCTGGCGCCTCAGTTGGACCAGCGTTCGTGCTGGACGTGCAGACCGCGTGAGACGACGCTTCATCCAGTCCCAAACATGCTCAATGGGGGACAGATCCGGAGATCTTGCTGGCCAGGGTAGTTGACTTACACCTTCTAGAGCACGTTGGGTGGCACGGGATACATGCGGACGTGCATTGTCCTGTTGGAACAGCAAGTTCCCTTGCCGGTCTAGGAATGGTAGAACGATGGGTTCGATGACGGTTTGGATGTACCGTGCACTATTCAGTGTCGCCTCGACGATCACCAGTGGTGTACGGCCAGTGTAGGAGATCGCTCCCCACACCATGATGCCGGGTGTTGGCCCTGTGTGCCTCGGTCGTATGCAGTCCTGATTGTGGCGCTCACCTGCACGGCGCCAAACACGCATACGACCATCATTGGCACCAAGGCAGAAGCGACTCTCATCGCTGAAGACGACACGTCTCCATTCGTCCCTCCATTCACGCCTGTCGCGACACCACTGGAGGCGGGCTGCACGATGTTGGGGCGTGAGCGGAAGACGGCCTAACGGTGTGCGGGACCGTAGCCCAGCTTCATGGAGACGGTTGCGAATGGTCCTCGCCGATACCCCAGGAGCAACAGTGTCCCTAATTTGCTGGGAAGTGGCGGTGCGGTCCCCTACGGCACTGCGTAGGATCCTACGGTCTTGGCGTGCATCCGTGCGTCGCTGCGGTCCGGTCCCAGGTCGACGGGCACGTGCACCTTCCGCCGACCACTGGCGACAACATCGATGTACTGTGGAGACCTCACGCCCCACGTGTTGAGCAATTCGGCGGTACGTCCACCCGGCCTCCCGCATGCCCACTATACGCCCTCGCTCAAAGTCCGTCAACTGCACATACGGTTCACGTCCACGCTGTCGCGGCATGGTACCAGTGTTAAAGACTGCGATGGAGCTCCGTATGCCACGGCAAACTGGCTGACACTGACGGCGGCGGTGCACAAATGCTGTGCAGCTAGCGCCATTCGACGGCCAACACCGAGGTTCCTGGTGTGTCCGCTGTGCCGTGCGTGTGATCATTGCTTGTACAGCCCTCTCGCAGTGTCCGGAGCAAGTATGGTGGGTCTGACACACCGGTGTCAATGTGTTCTTTTTTCCATTTCCAGGAGTGTATATACTCTGTGACTGTAGACTTAGTAACTAAATATATTGTAGAAAAATTTGTTCCTCATGGCAAGTCCAATTGACTCACTATCACTGCCAAATTTTTGCCCCTCCAGTGGAGGGTTATGTAAGAGGTCCATGATTTAGGAATTTGTTGCTAGCGCACTCGAGCAGATGTAATTTCGATGGATTGCTCATGCGCTGCCTGCGATATGTAAGCTATAAGAGAATCTCAGACCAGAGAGCAGTGTTGTCAGCAGTAGGAACTGAGTAGCAGTTGTAGTAGTAGCTAGCTATCAGTCTGGTGTATCGTGTTGGCTGGGCCGGTCGTGGGAGCGATGGCGGTGCCTGAGCGATATATAATAAGGTAAAAGCAGCCTCGCGCATATGTAGTATTGTTATCTCAAGTCCCATATAAATGTTTAAAAAATCTCTTAATAATAATCTTTCTTATAAAAATTAACTTTTGACAATTATTCATCTCAATTTAAAGAATTTACTAATTTCTCCAATCCATGGTCATCCCGATTATTGCAAAGAAAAATCAGTTGTTCTTTTTATACATGACAAATCTATCGGCCAGCATTGCACAGGGCTGTGCCAGAAAAATTTCTTATAGGAGCATATATATATATATGCGTTATCTGGCGACTTAATTGAGGTAAGAATTTTCATTTTTTATTCAGAATGATCTTTCAGGGCCATGTCGCAGCGCTGCTGACGTCTAAAATTTACCAGTTTAAATTCAGAGTCAATTATTGGAAGGTTATAAGTGAGCCACAATTTTATTGAGAGATTAGTCACATTGTATTATTGGTAGGTTACGAAATTTTACTGTTGGGAGGTTTTGTAGTATATCTGTTGGAAGGTTACGCTGAATGTGAATTATATACTTATATTCTTTTTACTGTTGGGAGGTTACACTAAATCTGAATGATATATAATATTATTTTACTGTGGGGAGTTTACACGTTAGACCGTACGACTAACCTGGCGGGCCAAGCAATATCTTAGTTACTGGCACGACTTAATTGTTTACGAGCTGTATCATACAGTTTTTAAAACGAAATTATGTAAAATGCTTTATGACATTCAGGAGGATCCATTTACTTACAAAAAGGACCAAAATTATTTTTTGTCTCAATTTTAAAGCAGTGATAAATGTAAAGTATGAGTAAGAGAAATTAAAAATTGCGGCAATATTGTACCACTATGAAGAACCCAGTAGGTTTGTTGCTTCAAACGAGTACATGTAAAGGTGCAATTACATGAAGTAAGGAGCACGAACATTTATTCTGTTTGTATCAAGTTCCTCACGGAGGGATATAACACGTGATGCAACTCCTAATGACTAACACGTGCAATAGTTCACTCGTATGTTCACGTCAAGTAATATCAGCTGTGCCCTTGAAAAGTGATATTCTCCAGCCGTTGTACGTAAGTAAGAGGGCCATCTGACTGCCTAATGAACGATACAGCGTCTCTTATACGGAGCGATTAAAAAAAACGTTTACAAATTGGAATGGCACACCCGACATACAACAAGGATCAGTAATGAGATAGGAGCCAGGGTCTGCGAACGGCATCCAGTACTACTAAATGGCGTTACAGTTATTTAGTCGCATGCTACAAATGGACGCCAACTACATGTGATGCTGAAAGTTTTGTCCAAATGCATCGAAAAACGCCTGACATCTGAGCTGCACCTTCTCAAAAATAGCTGGTGTATCTCGAAGATATCCTGCTGCCACAGCAATCCTGCCCACTAGGTCCTCCTACGACGTAACAGATGTTTCACACACAAGGTCTTGTCGTGTCTCACTGACAAGTTCTGCGAGGGAGTAGAAGGACTGCAAGAACTTACTTGACAGGAGGTCTCGTGGTCTCAGGCTGCCTTCTGTGCATCTGCTCCACTGAAAAGAGGGCTGTTGGATGAGTTAGAATACGGAACTCTGCTGGGATCTCAGGGTACACTGGATGCAATCATAAATCGGTGCATGCGGATATATACACTGGAAGCACCCCTGGCACAACCATTTTATATGCAGGTTTATATACAAAGTCTGCTAACTGCCTTCGTAGTTCCCTGAGTTAAGGCCAGCCGGTGTGGCCGTGCGGTTCTAGGCGCTACAGTCTGGAACCGCGTGACCGCTACGGTCGCAGGTTCGAATCCTGCCTCGGGCATGGATGTGTGTGATGTCCTTAGGTTAGTTAGGTTTAAGTAGTTCTAAGTTCTAGGGGACTGATGACCACAGATGTTAAGTCCCACAGTGCTCAGAGCCATTTTGAACCCTGAGTTTAAGTCCCAATATAGCAGAGGTGGGCGCCCCGGACTAAGTGTTGAGTACATGGAAATAAGTATAAGTCTCCTCGTAGTTACACAGCACTTCACTGCGATCTCACAGCGTCAGAACTCCAGCTGAACCATATCTGACCGAACGACCTGCTGCTCCATCACTGCCATCACCCCCAGCACTGTCCCAACAGTATGGCGGATAGCCTATTTATAGCGGTAATGCACCCGGCACCGCTTGTTCTAGAAGTTTCCAGTACTCTTCAGCATTGCGTGTGTGTCACGCGGTAGCGCGTGAGGCCTACGTGACGAACAGGCTGTAAGCCGCTGTCCAAGGGAAGCATTTTGCGACGGCTCTCGAGCCTCGTGATGCGGCATAGTCCGCTCTTGTTAGCAGAGTCAACAGTGCACATAAGCTACGTCCAGTCACGTACGCCTCGCTGGCGCCTCGCTGGTAACAAGAATTTCCAAGCCTACATCTCACTTGAGTTTTAACTCTATTTTCTATCATTCGCGACAGTCTTTCAGATACCCCAACAGGTAAAAATCGATTGGGAACAGTTCGGGTGATTGTGGCGGCCATGTGACTGGCCCATGGCGGCCAATCCAGTGGCCGGAAACGCTGCCTGCAGACGGAGCCCCTGCGTATTCCAGCAGACAACTCTCACATGGATACGAGATACGAGCGACCATCAAGTCGGTCCGGGAGAATGTTCGGCCCAATGAAAGTCTCCGACGATGCCAGCCAACACCTGACCGTAGGGCCCTCCCGTGACGTTTGCGACCCCCGGTTCCTCTGCGATTACTGATCCCTGTTGTGCCCCCGATGTACCATGTCAGTTTGTAAAAGTTTTTTTGAGCCACCGCGTGTACAGGGTGTTTCACAATTCATGTTCCACACTCCTCGAGGTTGCAGAGACGACTTAGTGTATCAAGTATTACATAGCAGCCCTCAATCGCTCGCTAGGTGTTTCTTACGCAGCTCGCCTTTTAGATAGGATACCCACATTCATGAATGGAACGATGACACGATGTGACGTGGTGTTCTCTCTTTCCATCTGCCGTGTTTACACACTTCCTGGTGATGCGTCTGTTGACGTTACGGTGACTAGTACTGCAGTAACAGGATGCCTGAGTACACGTTCGGAGAGTACACCCATATGTTGTTACACTGCTGGCCATTAAAATTGCTACACCACGAAGATGACGTGCTACAGACGCGAAATTTAAGCATCAGGAAGAAGATGCTGTGATATGCAAATGATTAGCTTTTCAGAGCATTCACACCAGGTTGGCGCCGGTGGCGACACCTGCAACGTGCTGACATGAGGAAAGTTTCCAACCGATTTCTCATACACAAACAGCAGTTGACTGACGTTGCCTGGTGAAACGTTGTTGTGATGCCTCGTCTAAGGAGGAGAAATGCGTACCATCACGTTTCCGACTTTGATAAAGGTCGGATTGTAGCCTATCGCGATTGCGGTTTATCGTATCGCGACATTGCTGCTCGCATTGGTCGAGATCTAATGACTATTAGCAGAATATGGAATCGGTGGGTTCAGGAGGGCAATACGGAACGCCATGCTGGTTCCCAACGGCCTCGTATCACTAGCAGCCGAGATGACAGGCATCTTATCCGCATGGCTATAACGGATCGTGCAGCCAAGTCTCGATCCCTGAGTCAACACATGGTGACGTTTGCAAGACAACAACCGTCTGCACGAACAGTTCGATGACGTTTGCAGCAGCATGTACTATCAGCTCGGAGACCATGGTTGCGGTTACTCTTGACGCTGCATCACATACAGGAGCGCCTGCGATGGTGTACTCAACGACGAACCTGGGTGCACGAATGGCAAAACGTCATTTTTTCGGATGAATCGAGGTTCTGTTAACAGCGGTGAACGCACATTGGAAGCGTGTATTCGTCATCGCCATACCAGCGTGATGGTATGGGGTGTCATTGGTTAAACGGCTCGGTCACCTCTTGTTCGCATTGACGGCACTTTGAACAGTGCACGTTACATTTCACACGTGTTACGACCGGTGGCTCTTCCCTTCATTCGATCCCTGCGAAACCCTACATTTCAGCAGGATAATGCACGACCGCATGTTGCAGGTCCTGTACGGGCCTTTCTGGATACAGAAAATGCTCGATTTCTGCCCTGGCCAGCATATTCTCCAGATCTCTAACCAATTGAAAACGTCTGGTCAATGGTGGCTGAGCAACTGGCTCGCCACAATATGCCAGTCACTACTCTTGATGAACTGTGGTATCGCGTTGTAGCTGCATGGGCAGCTGTACCTGTATACGCCATCCAAGCTCTGTTTGACTCAATGCCCAGGCGTATCAAGGCCGTTATTACGGCCAGAGGTGGTTGTTCTGGGTACTGATTTCTCAGGATCTATGCACCAAAATTGCGTGAAAATGTGATCACATGTCAGTTCTAGTATAATATATTTGTCCAATGAATAGCCGTTTATTATCTGCATTTATTCTTGGTGTAGCAGTTTTAATGACCAGTAGTGTACTTTACGGTGGATCTCACCGTGATGGAAGAGAAGCTCAACGTCTGTACCACGAGAATTTTCCAGATCGTGTGACTCCATCTCATCGCAAGTCTGCCGGAGTAGAGCAACGGCTGGGGAAAGTGTGAAATTCACCAGCGATAGAGCAAACCGTGGTGCCCCAAGAAGGTGGAGCAGTGCCGTGCTTCATCAGCTTAAAGAGAACCCATCGACAAGTACCCGAGCCACTGGACGTGACTTGCATGTGTCTCATTCGTCTGCCTGGCGTGTTCTGCATGAACAAAAACTCCACTCGTATCACCCCCAGAAGATACACGCTATGACCACGGTGGATTTTCTACCACGTGTCAATATCTCTACTTGATTTCTACACCGTTGTGTGGATTTTCCTCAGTTTTCAAAGCGAATTTTGCTCACTGACGAAGCGCATTTCTACAGAGAAGATGTTCTGAATTCTCGAAATAGCCACACTTTGGGTCAAGCAAACCCTAAAGCCACGTGCACAAGAAAATTGCAGCACATCTTTGGCTTCAGTGTCTGGCCAGGTACCTGCGATGGTCGTCTGACGGGGTCGTACATCCTCCCTCCCCACATAACGCCATGTGCTTGATATTCCTGCAACAAGTGCTGGCAGAGGTTTTGGAAGATGAGCCATTGGACATTCGGCACGAATTGTGGTTCCAGCGTGGTGACGTGGCAGTACACCCTGCAGTTCTTACCCAAAACCATCTGAACGTAGTTTACGGGGACAGGTGGATCGGCCGAAGTGGACCACATACTTGGCCACCAAGATCACCAGATTTAACCCCTTCAGACTTTTGAAGTCCGTAGATCTTGTTCCCCCTGTAACATGCGAACGAACCGTTTCCGAACATGCGTCAATATGTAAAATGTGATCTACTAAGTTTACTCTACAGCCTCTTATAATATGTAACTTGAATTGTGAAACACCCTTAGAAAAGACGCACGTATCAATAACTTACAGCTGCCGCAATTCTCATTTAACGCCATCCGTCACAGCTATCTGTTATGTTTTCAGAAGGCAACAGGAAAATTCACTTGAATTCGCTATTATATTAGCAGCATATTGGCTCATTTCCGGTCCTTCTAATATATCTGGTGTACAGTTCCAGAATTTTTTGTATTCGTTAATCTCTGTACACAACTCACTCACTGACTCATTATCAGCCAGCCAAACCGCTAAGGAAAGAACCTTGAAATTTGGAAAGGGAATTGATCTAATACTGTAGGCCTCGCTTAAGAAGGAATTTTTCGAAATTTCACCTCTAAGGAAGTGAAACAGGGGATGCAAAGGTTTTTGGAAGTATGTCGTTATTAAGACAATTTTCAAGCTAGACCTACGAAAATTGGTATTTAGTTTCTCAGTCAGAAATAAAGACAAAATTGTTTCAACATTTTGGAAATTTAACCCCTATGAGGGTGAAATAGCGGTTGGAAGTTCTTTAAAAAATAGATTATTAAAGAACTACTGAAGTATTTTTTCAGCTACATCTATGAAAATTGGTATTTGACTTCTTGGTCAGAAATTTAAAAATATGTGTTCCAGGGTTTTTGGTAATTAAATCCTAAAGGGGTGAAAAGGGGATGACAGATTTTAAGAAAGTATTCATTGATATTAAAAATTGTAAAACTATGTCTATAGAAATTGGTATTTCACTTCTCGGTTTGATAGAAAGAAATATGTGATGAGGGATGAAAGATTCTATGGAAATATCTCCACAAGAACGCAAAAGGCAAGATGAACAAAAACTTTGGATTCCAGGTACTAGAATTGCTTTTGGATCAGAAGTACATTCGGAAAACACCACGCTTCTATGGTCTTAGAAGTTTAGAAGATCTTGTACTCGTAATATGTGAACAACACAAAAATTCGATTACAGAAAAAAAATTATTGAGGCTATATAGTCTACGAGAGCAAAGCAGCGGGCGCTAAGCTAGTAAATAATATTCACAGCCAGGTGGTGCAGTGGATACTACATTGGGTTCGCATTCTGGAGGATGACGGTTCAAATCCCCGTCCGGCCATCCAGGTTTAGATTTTCTGTGATTTTCCTAAATCGCTCCTGGCGAATGCTGGGACGGTTCCGTCTGTAAAGGACACAGCCGATTTTTTTCTAACTGACTCCGTTTCTAAGTGACTTTGTTATCGATGAGACGTTAAATCTTTCTTCGTTCTCTTCAGTATTAAGAGAGATGATAATTCAATGAGCAGTAACACTTTTAAAAAATCCCACGTTACGTCGGTTATTTGAGGGCCGTACATTTAGTATAGATGGATTTTAATTATGTGCATGGAATCGCGAAAGTGGGGTTTTGTCTAACTCTGCACAATATTCCGTTTCACAGACAATCGCTTCCCGGTCTGACAACAATTCCTCCCTGTCGATTAAATTTTTTATTAAAAAAGTAAAAAAATTTCGCTTTCCCATTCTTACTTTCTTAAATCAAAATCTGAAGAAGTTTAACGAGAACCAGTTGGACAGAAAGAAAATCCAACAGATATAATCCATACATATTATGGAAATGGATGTATGTATGTATGCGTGTGTGTATGTACTGTAGGTTCCACATCTCCTCCTAAACCAATAGGCCGATTTAAACCACTCCATGGCAGCGCTTTTGACAGCTTCCAACTTAGAAGCGCAAACGGCTGTAGGCGAGAACAACAGCTGTCTTTAGAACTATGAAGAGGCTTTGCCACAGAGACGTTAACAAAATTGCGTTGTAGACACACCAAGCAGCTGTACTTATAAGTTTGTGCATTATGCATAACTTTTCGTACGTCTGTTTAATAATTTCAAAGGTATTTTCACGAATACATGTAAATGAAATTTTTCCGATATTGCACCACAAACACAGTTCATTTTATGTTTCCGTTTCTAATAGAAAATTGTCGTAATGAATACCTCGACGGTAACAGGTTTGTCAGCTAATCTGAAGCAAATAAAGCAGCTAGAAAGCCTCATACCAACTGTCAAAACAGGGAAACGAAACTTTTTGGTCACTGACACAATAATTTAAAGGAAAATTATACAGCTGGACATTTCAGTTACAAAATCACGAAGGCAGGATGCAAAAAACGTCAAATTGGCATGAAGTGTACTGCATGTTTGGTTCAAATGGCTCTGAGCGCTATGGGACTTAACTTCTTAGGTCATCAGTCCCCTAGAACTTAGAACTACTTAAATCTAACTAACCTAAGGACATCACACACATCCATGCCCGAGGCAGGATTCGAACCTGCGATCGTAGAGGTCGCGCGGTTCCTGACTGAAGAGCCTAGCGGTCTATCGTTCTGTGTAGTTGCCGCTCGCGTTTGTAGGGATGCCACGACTGACACGCGAATATTGAATCAATGGGCTCATCACGACCTTACTCAATGTCATGGAGGATTTCAGGGGCCCCAAGTGAGTAGCGCCCGAGAGGAGAGACGTGTTGTTCGCTCCGCCGTGCAGGATCGCGGAGCCCCATAACGTACCTTGATTCAGGCATGGGCTTCTTTACCTTTTATGAGTGAGACGTAGGCTACAACTGAAGCTGAAGATAACGTTATAAAAGTAACGTATGGTGCACAACTAGGCAATGCGATATACACTGATGATCCGAAACATTAGGACCACTCGCCACCGCAGAGTTTGATGCCTCCTGGGGGCGTTGCGGGCACGTCACGTGACGTGGTAAGAAAAGTGTGTAAGCGGAGCAGACAGGGACGAGGGATCACCCTAGCGAATATGTGGGATGCAAATGGGGAAATATGTTGGCATAAGCAACTTTGGCAAAGGGAAAATTATGATCACGCATAGCCTGTGAACGAGTGACTCGAAAATGGTGAAGCTGGCCGAATATTCGTTTACTATTGCCTTGAGCATCTGTGGAAAGCGGGAGAAGGACAGTGAAACTGCAAATAGGAGCTAAATTGTTGGACGTCCACGATTCTTTACACAACGTGCGGTTCGGAGGCTTGTCTGTTCTGTTCAAATGGTTCTGAGCACTATGGGACTTAACATCTGTGGTCATCAGTCCCCTAGAACTTAGAACTACTTAAACCTAACTAACCTAAGGAAATCACACACATCCATGCCCGAGGCAGGATTCGAACCTGCGACCGTAGCAGTCGCGCGGTTCCGGACTGCGCGCCTAGAACCGCTAGACCATCGCGGCCGGCTGTCTGTTCTGTAAAGAAGGATAAATGATGATCAGTGGCATCTTTGCCGAAAGAACACAACGCTGATGCACGCGCAAGTGTTTCGGAGCGCACCGTTCATCGTACATTGTTGAACATGAAGCTTCACTGCAGATCAGCCCTACGTGATCTCATGTTACCCGAATGACATCAGTTACGATTGCAGTGGGCACGGGACCTTCAGGATTCGACTGTCGATCAATGGAAACGTGTCGGCTCTTCGCGTGAATCACGGTTTTGCTACACTAGTCGCTGTCATCTCCACAAAGGCCGTCATCGAGGTGAACGGCGGGTCGAAAGGTGCAGCGCGCCACGGACGCAGGCTGGTGGGAGCAGTATTATGCTATGGGAGACATTCTTTTGCGCTTGCATGGAACCTGTGGTAGTAATCGAAGATACGCTGCCAGCTGCGATCCACCCGCATCCCTTCATGCTAGATGTCTTCCCCACCGACGATGTCGTCATTCAGCAGCATAATCGTCCGTGTCTCGGAGCCAGAACCGTCTAGTGGTTTGAGGAGCACTATAATGAACTCACGTTGATGCTCGGCGAACGAATTCGCTAGAAGTAAATACTATGGAACCCATCTGGATTGCAATCGGGCGCTATCACCGTGTATGCGAACATCGGCCCATTATTTACGCGAATGTCGGATCCCTGATACGCAGAATCAGTGATGTATTTCGTTTCAAAGACGGACAAACAAGCTATTAAGCAGGTCGTCTTACTGTTTTGCCTCATCAGCGCAATACTGTTCAGTTACATTGAACCGTATTTGCATAAGTCACTTCATTGACTTTCAGAGTCGATTCTCACTTTTACATTACTTAACAGCATCAGTTATGTGGCGGTGTACCTACACTTTCAAACTGAGAGGAAGATGGTCAGCTGGCTGCTATATTTCGCAGCCACAATGATTTTTCAACAGTACATTACGACATCCGAACTGTACTTCATCTATAAATTGGTTCCCATATTAATTGTATACATATTAAGGGCTTAACTGATGCGGTAAAGTAATCATCACGGCCGGCCGTGGTGGCCGAGCGGTTCTAGGCGCTACAGTCTGGAACCGCGCGACCGCTACGGTCGCAGGTTCGAATCCTGCCTCGGGCACGGATGTGTGTGACGTCCTTAGGTTAGTTAGGTTTAAGTAGTTCTAAGTTCTAGGGGACTGATGACCTCAGAAGTTAAGTCCCATAGTCCTCAGAGCCATTTGAACCATTTAATCATCATGTATTTACGTCGCTACCCTATTTTCCCACATACCATCCTCTTGTTGTCTGCTCGGGGTATATTTCTTGAATATAGGGACAGTTTAGCCAAACTTTGTGTAAAGCTAAGGGGAACTGTTGTGGGTCAGACAGGCACCAGCGACCAATTATCCGTTACTTTGTTAAGTTTGGCACAGGCAGAACGTGCATATTGTCTATGCCGGATTGACTGAGGAGAAGGTTAGCAGCTTCAATGCCTTAGGAATTCTCGGGGACGTAGCACCTAGTTTTAGTCCTTATGTTAGTTATTTTGTAAATGCGTAGGTATTATAGACAAGCTCGAAATTCTTTGCATATGTAGGAATTGATATTAATTATCAAGTTTCGGAATTTATTGGTGTGTTCTTTGTGGTCTATAACTTTGCGATAGAGGTGCATGACGCCACGTGTATGTATGAGTGTGATACGTTTTCTGAATCAGGCGTGTAACTGGTTACGAGCACTTCACGTGTATTTTCCAATTCGGTGGTCATATTAAAATCTCATTGCGTTTTGTGGAGATTTGAGTGCATTTCATTGTGCATGGGTTGCATAGCCGTTACTACATGTTTGTTTGAAATAAATTCTTGTACCCTATAGTTTGGATTCGTGTTCTTTTTTGTCGTGATTTTGCCGTTAATCTGTGTTTCTTGTAGTGGATAGCGACGTGGCTACTGTTGATTTACGGTGACTCCCACCTTAGGAAGAACTCTTCACAGAATCTAGTTTCTCTTTACTGTATCCGTTATTCTAATTCCGTGTAATTTTTACTATGAATTTCCGTGTCATTTTGTATCCGAATAATCACCCATCGAGTCTAGTTTCTGTCTATCCAATTTTAAATTTGGTTCTTTCTTCAATTTATGGGTAACTTCTTTCTCTTTGATGAATGGTTAGTCTCAGTCAGTGCATGTGTAATCCATGTATTCCTAATTTTGAAGTGATCGTATCAGTCGTGCAGTTATTCAGTGCGTCATTCCAATAGTGTTCAGTACCAACACTCCCAGGCAGGTTAAGTTCTTAATGATATGCTTCTTCCTATGTTTGTTTATTGGATATCTTAATCCAAGAATAAATGATAGTAAAAGGTATTCTTGATGTTAATAACTCACTCTCTATTTATCAAATTCCCATTGAGATTCTTCTAGGCTGACCTAGATCATATGTGTTATAATCAGTTTATTTTTAAAAAGTATTTCCCAAACTGATTCTCTACCAGAATTAAGTAAGAAGTTCTCAGGTCTATGGGCATATAGTTATTTTCTTGAATTGAAACCTGTTTGCTAATCAACTCTTATCTTCAGTTTAATCGAAGTTAATGTACAGTATAGTGATAGAATTCATTCAAGTGACGACCCTGTAAAACTTGTTAGGAAAGGTAACTATTCCATGTCAAACGCTCTATTCCCCGTGCGGTTATCAGACACACGAGTCCACCTGTCTCCACCGAAATTTGAGTACAGTGAAGTTTTAATATTAATGGTGATACACGACTGAAAACGGTAAAAAACGTAAAATACCTAGAAACAGACGCTCAGAGCGACCTAATGTGGAATAACTACATAGAATTAAAAGAAGGTGACAAGGTGACAGGCGGAGATTCATTGGAAGAGTCTTAGGGAAATGTAATTGATCGACTAAAAACGTGGCTCACACAACGCTTACGACACAGATTCCTGGTTTACTACTGATTAGTCTGTGACCCTTACCAGGTAAGTTTAGTAAAGCAGACAGAGAAGATCCAAATAAGAGCGGCGCGTTTCGTCACGGCATCGTTTAGTAAGCGCGAAAGCTTCACGGAGCTTGTCAACAAACTGCAATGGGATACGCTACAAGAGAGCTGTTGTACAACAAAGAGTGATTTACTATTGAGATTCCGGGAGCGTTCGTTCCAATAAAAAGTCGGGCAACACTCCCGTATTACTTTCTCTCACATACATCTCACGATATGAACGCGATTGGAAAATCAGAAATAGTAGAGCTTGTACGGTGGCATACCGATGGTCATTATTTCTACGCATCTTTCACGGAAGGAACAGTGAAGGGGAGAAATGATAGTGATACCATATGCTTTGCGATTCACAGTGAGGCGGCTTGCACCGAATGTACGAAGGTTCTTACTTTAAGAGTGGCTGCTGTTTATTTACAACTTGTCCAAAGTAGTCACCAGGATTGTATGTTGGTCGTTGCGAGCGATTTGGATGTCGTAGGATACCCTTAGCAGTGCCAATTGTACTGATAGTTCGAGTGGAGTGGTCTAATGTCCGATGAATGTATGTAATAGTTATAAAGCGAATGACATGAAATGCTTTCTTCAATTTAGAAACCGAGTTAAAGCCACAAGGGGTTAAGTCTGCGGGGTGTGGTGGATGCTACAGCACTTCCCAAATCAGTAACCACTTGCGACATACAGGGGATAGGCAAAATAATGTACTTTCTTGGCAATGGTTTATTAATAAGGAGTTGGACCCCGTACTATAGCTGCGATTCTTCTTGGAATACTGGCGCAGAGTAATTGTATAGTCTCCAGTAGAATTTTATGCCACTCTTCGATCGGAACCTCTTCTAACCCCTGTAGTTGCGAGGGAGGCGGAAATGTGCTCCGGAGTCTGTGCCCCAATATCGCACACAACGGCTCCATGATGTTCGAGGCAGGGGACTGTGCTAGTCGGGGAAGAAGCTGCATTTCAGTTGCATTCTCTTCATACCACGATTGTACTTTCCCGGTATTGTAAATGCATGCACTATCTTCCTGAAATATGGCATCATTGTTGGGGAACAACATTTGGATCATTGGGGACACCTGATCACCTAAAATGTTCACATAACCGTTGGCTGTAACACGGCCTTTGGGAGTAATGATGGGACCAGCAGAATACCATGATCAACGCGTCACACTTCCACCTCCATGCTTAACCGTTGGAATCGAGCAATCGGAATTGTAGGCTTCTTTTGGCGTTCTCCAGATGTAAACCCGGCTCATTGCTGCAAATAACGAAAACGTTCACTCGTCGGACGATATTGCGTGTTTCCACTGATCAGCCGTCCAGAATTTATGCTCTTGGCACCATATTTTACGCTTCTTTGGCATTGGTTGACGTCACTAATGGATTCGATATAGAAGCTAGTCCATGAATATTGGCTTTATGGAGTTTCCGGCAAACACTATCGATAGATAAGGGTCTCGAAGATGGCTATTGAGCTGTACAGTCACTTTAGCCTCCTTAGTTTTGTGTTGTTTTGACACAATTCGTGTTAGCGTACGACGATCTCTGTCATATAGTTTTGATTTGCGCCCACTGCTACGTTTACACGATGATGTCTTTCCATGTTTCGCGTAAGCTGTCAAGTTGGCGGTTTTTGTTACTGATTCTCCAACTAATCGCCTCCCCCCCCCCCCCCCCCAATCTGCGCTGTTTGGAACTCTGTTAGGCCTTTCATTGCACGTCGAACTCGGCTCTGAATGCAAATACGAAGTGTGCACTTCTCATAAACGACCTGCACTGATGCCTAGTCCGTACTGAAAACGCGAAGTCCAACAGAACGCGTGCCTTACCTGCGATGTTGACTGTCAAGCACAACCATCCCATTACTAACACTGTTCACATTACTTTGCCTATCCCCTGTATATGTCAAAGCTCTGTAGTAAGAAATGATGGGCGGGTCCTACAGAAAGTATCGCAGGTTGTGACTGATTTGTTCGATCGATGGGGCTGGGAAGCGCTGTACGGTTCACGACACTCCGCGGACTTAGACCCTTGCCACTTCAACTTGATTTCTAAATTGAAGGAACATTTCATTACATTCGCTTCAGAAATGTTACATAGGTTCATCAGTCGATAGACCGTTCCATTCGAATTATCAAGACAACTGGCGCTGCTAAGGTTATCCTATGACTTCTGCATCGCTGGCAACGGTTTATATACAGTATTGGTGACTATCCTGAAGGACAAGGAAAAATGGCTCTGAGTACTATGGGACTTAACATCTGTGGTCATCAGTCCCCTAGAACTTAAAATTACTTAAACCTAACTAACCTAAGGACATCACAAACATCTATGCCCGAGGCAGCATTCGAACCTGCGACCGTAGCGGTCACGCGGTTCTAGACTGAAGCGCATAGAAACGCACGGCCACACCGGCCGGCAAGGACATGGAAACTATACACACAATGTTGGTGGCTACTGTGAAGAACAGTAAAACTTTCAAACATATATCTGTTTTGTACAAGTTATAAATAAATAGTAGTCACTGTTAAACTTGCGACCCTCGTGTGTAGGCATAGATGTCCAATACCGTGGAAGCTTATGGTACTGGGGAACTGTCGAACACATACGTATCACCTCTGAACGCTTGCAGCCAAGTGGGGAACCCCATCCACCAGCAAGGCTCGAGTGAGGACAGCTTTACTCGTCTCGAACAGCGTGGAGGAAGCCGCCGGTGTAAAGCACCACTTGATTCACGGATCCTCGCCAGCAGAGTCGCTTGCCCTCAGTCCATTAGTAACAGTGCGCCATTGCCTCTCCTCTTCACACACCACAGTTCCAGCTGTTTCCTATCGGGTCGAGCACCACGCTTCGGGTTCGTGGCTGCCATGCTTCGTACTTCATTAAACTCTCAGGACAGAGACTCGAGAAGGAGCGAAACGCAGCGACGTGTGTGTTGCAGATGTTGGGCGTCGGTCGGTGCCCTACTTCCTGCAGACGCTTCTGGAAACCACACGCCTTCGCGGCTCCCACACACGCTGGCACCGCCGTACACCTGGGGAGGAGCTTACGGCCTGCGAAGGCTGCGACTGTGTGGGCAGACGCCTGCAGAACCGGCGAGACACTCGGGAAACTGCGCTCGGGATACTGGTCTCCAGCAGCAGGAAACGCTGCGGCTCCGTATTTGTACTGGCAAGCACGTCGCCTACTCTCTTATAACACGACGTAAGTATCGAACGGCGTCAGCAGTTACAGTAAAATACAGCTCAATCGTGCCAACTTTGTGACGGAGAGGCGAATGGCGCATTTTGGAGCTACCTGAGGTACAGCGCGACCTGTCGGCCGTATTCTTTTGTGTTTCTCCAGAGAGGACCTTAACACATACAGTGACACATTTCATTCGCCATGAGTACATGAGTAGCTCTGAAGTGCAAGACGGCACAGTGCTGCTTCATTCCCAGGCACGCAGTTCTTTCGCTTGACCTATACACACTCTAGCTAGATACGATAACCTCATATAAGATTTATTCACACTAAAATGGAATATTATTTCTGTTGCATTGCATTGTATTGTATTTTAACCGGGGGCCTAGAAACGTCGGAGAGACTCCGACCCGCCTCAGCCGCAGTGGTCCACAACCCCACGATGATTACCGCAGTCCACCTCACCCCTCCGCCGCCCCAGACCGAACCCAGGGTTATTGTGCGGTTCGAACCCCGGTGGACCCCCCACCCCCAGGGAACGTCTCACACCAGACGAGTGTAACCCCTATATCTGCACTGTAGAGTAATGGTGGTGTACGCGTACGTGGAGAAAACTGGTTTGCGCAGCAGTTGCCGACATAGTGTAGCTGAGGTGGAATAAGGGGAACCAGCCCGCATTCGCCGAGGCAGATGGAAAACCGCCTAAGGACCATCCACAGACTTCCGGCTCACCGGACCTCGACACAAGTCCGCCGGACTGATTCGTGCCGGGGACCAGGCGCTCCTTTCCAGTCCGGAAAGCCGTGCGTTAGGCCGAATGGCTGACCGGGCGCACATTATTTGTGTTACTACTTGCTGGTTACTCTCATGAGCAACTGCATTAGCATTCGTGTTGTCCTGATGCTGACGGCGACACGTCATAGCACGAATTCCACGGTATTCTGAAAGCGACGGGGAGCCATCGTTATTCATGACCATCATACACCAGCAACAAGTCACTGACACCTACATCTACATCCATATTCTGCAAACCACTGTAAAGTACATGACAGAAGGTACTTCCCATTGTGCTAGTTATTAGGGCCTCTTCCCGTCCTATACAAGCATGGAGCACGGGAACAATGACTGTTTCAATGCCTCTATGCCCGCTGTAATTAATCTGCAAGGGTTGCTCAGGAAGTAATGCACTGCTTTTTTTTTTCTCAGCCGAAAAGAACGCTACGAATGCGAAACGTTACGTATCTCCTGAGTGAACGTGTCAAGTTTCCGTCACTTCCGAGAGACAGCGTAGCTGCAGGACAGTTTCAAAATGGCGTCTGTTGGTGACGTACGCTACAAGCAACGTACCCTCATTACTTGCATGATCTACCCAACTAATCTTGAGCATTCTTCTGTAGCAACGACATTTCAAAAGCTTCTATTGTCTTCTTCTCTGAACCGTTTATGTCCACGTTTCACTTCCACACGAGGCTACACTTAAAACAAATACCTTCAGGAAAGACTTTCTAATACTTAAATCTATGTGCCGTTTTAAAACATTTTTCTTCTTCAGGAGCGTATTTCTTGCCATTGCCATTGCCAGTCTTCATTTTATATCCTATGTACGCCGGCCATCAGAACTTATTTTACTGCCCAAATAACAACATTCATCTACTACTTTTAATGTCTCCCTTCCTAATTTAACTCCGTTAGCATCATCTGATTTAATTCGTCTACATTCCATTTGCTTTTGTTGATGTTCATCTTATACGCACCTCTCAAGACACTGCCAGTTCCATTCAACTGCTCCTCCAAGACCTTTGTTGCCTCTGACAGAATTACAATGTCATCGGCAAAATTCTAAGTGTTTGTTGCTTGCTTGTCCGTGAACTTTAATTCCTTCTCCAATTTTTTCTTTGGTTTCCTTTATTGCTTGCTCAATGTAAGGGTTGAACGATGTCGGGGATAGGCTGCAACCCTGTCTCACACACTTCCATGCGATCGCACTCTCGATAATAATGTCAGGTCATGTGAGAAAAGTGCGAGCTGAGTTCCACATGAATCGATATTTCCGTGGCCGGCAGTTGTGGCCGAGCGGTTCTAGGCGCTTCAGTCTGGAACCGCCCGACCGCTACGGTCGTAGGTTCGAATCCTGCCTCGGGCATGGATGTGTGTGCTGCCCTTAGGTTAGTTAGGTTTAATTAGTTCTAAGTTCTAGCGGACTGATGACCTCAGAAGTTAAGTCCCATAGTGCTCAGAGCCATTTGAACCATTTTGATATTTCCGTAATCCATACTGGATGGCATGGGAGAGGTCATTCTGTTGTAGATACATGATTAATTTGTGAATAAAATTGTCTACATGGCTTGTTAAAATTTCCTTATTACGACGTTTCGACTACTGCCATCGTTAGGTATAAAGAAGCTTATGAAAGAATGTTATGTGTAAGTAGTAAAAATAGTTCCTAGTCCTAGCTTACAACTAGACATAGTTTTGAAGTACTGACACAGAACTTAGTTTTAAGTTCTAAGCTTCTTAGCCTATGATTAGGCATAGTTTCTAGTACTGACATGAAACCTTTTACAAGTTCTAAGCTTTTTGATATCTGATGACGGCAGTGGTCGAAATCTCGTAGTAAAATATAAATCTTAATAGGCGATCTAGACAGTTTTATTCAGAAAATATTCACAATTATCACAGTCTCACACAGGACATTCATTTCCTATGTTAAGAAATACCTCGTTGTATTGGTTGAAGATGGATCCATTGTCCTCACATCTCACTAGATGCCGACACGACTAAGGTAATACGGTGTGGAGAGTCACTTAAGCACCCTCACATCGGTTCCGGGAGAGGTGTTGAAGTTGGCAAGGAAATGGACTCCCACCAGGGAATATGGCTGTTTATATCTCTGGCGATCCAGGGTTTTCTGTGATTTCCTCAAGTCACTTCAGAAAGCTACAGAAATGATTTCTTTGGAAAGGACACGGCCGATTCCTTTCTCACTCTTTCCTCATTCCGAGCATGCGCATGCTGGACTGGTCCTCAATCAGACGTTAAACTCTGATCTCCCTTCTTTCCTTCCTCAGTTCTGTGGAGTGTTTTTCAAACCACTCTGACGTATTTCATTGGTGAAGAAGGAAGGGGGGAGGGGGTGATGGTTGGTGGTTTGAGGGATGAGTGCGATGTGTTGCTGAAGACGTAAGCCGCCTGTAGGTGTGTTGTCGGCGAATACATAGATCTCGTAGACGATCAGACAGCACGTTCCTATATCGTCGTTTAACTGTAGAGACGATAATAGAGTAATAGTTGACGTCGTTTCATCCTATGCAAGTATCCTCCACACGAGAATGCCTCCACAACATTCCGAAGGGTGTTCTGTCGCAAGAAGGATTCATCGTCTCAAGCTATGTTCGAATTATTCTTAAACTACCATAAGCGTCTAAGACCATGCAGTGCAACCTATCAGTCAAAGTAACTTTTTCAACGTTCAGAGCTCAGTGATTATGTTAGTTCAAGTAGGTTGCCGTGGGTGAAGGTGCAGATGCACACGATCAAACTTTTGGTTCCTATATGGATTATAAGAGAGCACGATGTGCCTCAGAACCATCCTTTCATCCCAAGTTGTTATCCTCTGAAGGATTTTCGAAGCACACGTTCCCTGCCTTCACCGCTGTAGGAGACCTCATTCCACGCTTCGAACATGCAGTGACTTCGTTTTTGCGCCATTTTAACCCCGTGTGATATGCAGTGAGCAGAGGTGAACGTATGAGCCAGTGGGTTCTAATAGCGAGGAGGTGGTTCAGAGTGGTATGGTTCTCCATCGGTTCTTCTCGACTTTGTTGTCATTCGTGCTTTAAGAGAAGACAAGACACGGTCTACTCGTTATGGGACTGAAAGAAGGAAGAGCTTCAGTTTCTTCTTGTGTGATGCAGAGCACTGAATTGTAGGTAGAGAGGGGGGTAACTTGTTATGGAGACGGACAGCAACAACAAGAGAGGAGATTGCGAAAACACAGCTAGGATACAAGGCAAGTGAGATATTGTGTTACGGTTGTGACGGGATGACAGGTAGTTAATTTTTGATGTGAGACAGTGTGGTGCGTGCGCAGTGAGGAGCTGATGAAGTACACTTAGCTCTGCGTGATGTGGCTTCTCATCGGTTTTTAGTTTTTTGTCATTCTTCCTGCTTAAACGCATTCACCTTTTCCTCACCTCAGCTGTTCCTGTCTCAGTCTGACAACAATTTTAAAAAAATCTTGGCTTTGACATTGCCTTTCCAATCATCCTACTCTTTTCTCAAGTTTCGTCCAAGTCGACACTACAGGGCATCTATACGAGAGCACCCTAAGCTGCCTGGATACAGGAGGAAGTGTTTCCCCAGACAAGTGAATTTCAGGCGACCAGGAGCTCTACCGTAGAGCCAGGATGGACATGTTGGTTCTCAACAGTTTGTTGGTCTGCAGGGTCAGTGATAACTGCATAAGCATAGCTCCATTCAAAGAAAGCTGACGAGGTTTCTCACAAAACAGAACACAGAGATTTGCAGACATCGCTCCACTATAGACTAACCTGGTTGGAAAGCTTTTGGTAAAGAATTTACCTGGCTAGTGTGTGTTCCTTTTAGTGTTGGAAAAGAGGGCGGTAATGAAATATAATAACAAGTAATTTGATTGGCGAGACGAAGAGTCGAACTGTGAAATCAGATGTAAGGACATGTCCAGAGCATCATTTTGCGGAAGCACTGCTACTATGGGACTCTTCGCTCCTAGGCCTCATGCAAGGCACTTCATCACCTGCTGGGGCATCGATCGTGTCGTTGGTCGTGGATGGAGTTGATTACAGTCATTTGACATTGTTGCAGCTGACGCTGGCAGTCCTGTCTAGCCTACCCCTAAATAAAAAAGCTGACTGCGAACTCTCATAGTCCGCAGCTCCCACGCCCGGGTTCCCGGGTTCGATTCCCGGCGGGGTCAGGGATTTTCTCTGCCTCGTGATGACTGGGTGTTGTCTGATGTCCTTAGGTTAGTTAGGTTTAAGTAGTTCTAAGTTCTAGGGGACTGATGACTATAGATGTTAAGTCCTATAGTGCTCAGAGCCATTTGAGCCATTTTGAACTCTCATACACAATCACTCGATGCGACACAATGTCACCTCACTGCAATGGCGATACTAAAATTTCCTATGGTTGGTTGTCGATGTTTTGTTTACCTCAAAGTAATAACTTACACCTAGGAAAGCAGTCCTGAGATAATTGTTGACAAAGGAGAACGTTATCAATTTCTTTTTCTTTATGACATGTGATGAAAAGATAGTAGTTCAAAAAAAATTTTGAATATTTCTTAAAAATAAAAGCAATTATAATATGTTTAAATTGTATTTCGCAGCTGGTACATCGAATACTTTTGTCTGCTATCGACTGCAAATGCTGCATTCAAATGCAATTCTTGTTATAATTAATAGGACATCAAGAAAACAGAACGACAAAAAGCCGAAAAAAATATTTGGCCCCAAAATTCAAGATGGAAGCTGATGCGCAAAAGATCAGGAGAACTGTACCTATTGACAACGGTTCACCTGACTAGCTCGGGAAAGACGTATGAAACGCTGTAGTTCTATAGAACTAATGGACGACTGTCGTTTGACCAAGGAAATCTTCCCTAATCAACGGAATCCGAGAACCCAAAGTACGATGGCTTGTAGACTTCCTAAAGTGATCTCACAGTAACTTGCTATTGACGTGCGGTCTTCACAGAAAGGATTGGCAGCCAAGGGCTCGTCTTGTTAAACAATCAGCAGATTGTAATGGTACTCAGATAACGTATTTTTGAAAAACATACACTTTTTAAATGTAACAATGCTTATTGAAAAATTGGTAAACTAGACTATCAGTGGCGTTTGCTGCAGGATTCTAGTGGGAGTCATTTACGACATATCGTATTTTCATAAGCTCTCCCATCGACACTTGGGCAATGCCTGTGGTTAATTTTGTATTTTTTTTTTTTGAGTCGTCATTTTCTGACTGGTTGATTCAGAGCCACATCGTCTTTCTTTGTGTGAGCAGGCTGCGCCAACAACGGTCCTCTCCGCTCCCCAGCAAACACAAAGCTGCTGTGCAAGAAGCTGGTGGATGCGCCGCTACTGCTCTTCCAACTCGAACCTGCCATCTTTGTTATTACGTTATTCATTCCAAGTGCTTTTCCTTTCTGTTATAGCAATGCATTTTATCGTAGACTGTAGAACACTATCAGATCAAAAATACCCGGACATCACTTTGTAATGGGACTTGAGCGCTAGATGTCACTAGAGGCGGAACGCTCCTTTGAAAAGAGGAATAGCTATTGTGTCCTTACTAGAGAAGCAATAACAGCACAATAACTCGCTCGGTTGAGCTCAGTGACTTCGAAGCAGGACTACTCACATTGGATGTCACCTTAGTAACGTATCTGTCAGGGACAATTCGGTCCTTTTAAAGCTGCCCGTTGGTGATGTGACTGTGAAGTGGAAGTGCGAAGGAACAACCACAGCTAAACCAAGGTCAGACAGACGACATGCAAAGACGGACAGGTACTGTCGGGAATTGCTCATCGTGGGTGTAAAAAATCGCATGAAATCAGAGGCAGGAATCATTCGTGAGTCCAAAGTGTCACCTGCAGTCCAGCTAGCACAATGACTGTGCGTACAGAGTTAAAAAGAATGGGCAGCAGTGGTCGCGCAGCTCCTCATGAGTCACACATTTCTTTAGTCAGTGCTAAGCGACACTTGAGGTGACCTAGAGAACGAGGCCACCGGAAAGTGGGTGACTGGAAAAGAGTTATTTGAAGTGATGAATCACGCCATATCCTGTGGAAATCCAATGGAAGAGATTGGGTTTAACGTATGCCTGGAGAGCGATACCTGCCATCATGTATAGTGCCGAGAATGAAGTATGGAGGAAGAGGTGTTAGGGTATGGGGGTGTTTTTCGTGGTTATTGTGTGGTCCCCTTTTTGTGGTTAAAAAAACAGTAGATGCGGATGGCTATGAACACATTTTACAGCACTGTGTGATACGTACAGTAGAGGGGTAGCTCGGAGACGATGATCGTGTTCGTGTTAGCGTGACAGCGCACCCTGTCATAAGGCAGCACTTGTGGGGGAGTGGTCAGTAGTCAATTAACATCCCTGAAATGCACTTGCCTGCCCAGAGTTCGGACTCTTACTCAATGGGATACATTTGTTCTCTGGTTTCGGCTCTTGAGTAAGACTGCGGTCCCATTCCACACCTCATCCTAAGACACCTCATTATTAGTGTAGCCGACAGAGTTCAAGCCATCATGAAGGCAAAGGGTGGACACTCCCTACATTAGGGGTCACTGATAAGCCTCCGGACAATTTTGATCTGATAGCGCGCATATATCCATTTCACCCCTATATCTGCCATACTCAACCTTGAACAACTCAACCTTGAACACGGATGGATTAAGATTGAGAGAATTGGGAATGAAGTTTCAGATGTGAAAGACGCTATTTTTCAGATGAAGACACAAAACGAAATCTATGAAAACCTCTTACAGGAAGAATTAATCGATTAATGGGATGTGTAGTAAGGAGCGTTTCTTGTAGCTCTAGATGGAAAGTCAATTGTAAACCATCTTCACATACATTTGTAACATATCATAGTGTGTAGATAAACGTCAGTGCCACGGTTTAATTCCCCTCTTGCAAACGTTCGTGGTTTCTAGTGAGAACAGATCACTGGATTGTGAAGCGAACTTGTAGCGAATGGAAAAGTTTATTACCGGTTGTAAGGCTCGTCTTAATTGTTTAAATCATAATGTTTGACACGAATGTGATAACGTCGTTACCGCTCAGCACTTACTTGATAATGAATGTTCCAGTCTGGGACTCGTCGTGCGGCAGACTGCATGGAAACCGTGCAGAAGATTAATGATGTCGTTACAACTACATTCATGCAAAAATTTGTGGTGTGGGTCGTCGAAAAAGTTTTAATTTCAGAGGAACTGCATGCACTATTAAATCAGTAACAGGCTGTTTTCTGTTAAACATAACTCTCTGACTTTCGACGTTTGCCTATGTTCTGTGGCTGAAGGAATCTGCTAGTGTGTGGTTGAAGAAATCAACTTGCAATTTTGCAAAGATGCTTAGTCAGTATTAGGGTTTTCTCGAAGGCGATTAGATAGCTAAAACTGTATGAGAAGAAAATGTAGGTAAAATGTGGAGCGGGGCAAGGAGCAGGAGGAGGACGAGAAGGAGGGGGAGGAGGAGAAGGAGGGGTGTATGGAACATAGACGAAACTCTTGGGCAGCTCCATTATTTATGTCACCAGCGTGTGGGTGTAAATTATCGTGATATAGTGTATACGTTCGTTCGTCGCTTTTCAGTCGTAGCCATAAGGCGTCTGGCTTATTCACAAGAAATGTTAGCAGTTGTTGTTATATTCGGGGGAAAAATTTCACGTAAAAGAAAAAAATGGTTCAAATGGCTCTGAGCACTATGGGACTTAACTTCTAAGGTCATCAGTCCCCTAGAACTTAGAACTAATTAAACCTAACTAACCTAAGGACATCACACACATCCATGCCCGACGCAGGATTCGAACCTGCGACCGTAGCGGTCGCGCGGTTCCAGACTGTAACGCCTAGAACCGCTCGGCCACCCCGGCCGACCTGGTTTTCTGGGTTTCATTTAGAATCTGTGGTACCCATGCACTTGACTTCAGGATCTTGAATATTGAATCCAAGTGTTGCATGATGGCCGGCCCTGGTGGCCGAGCGGTTCTAGGAGCTTCAGTCGGGAACCGCACGAATGCTACGGTCGCAGGTTCGAATCCTGCCTCGGGGATGGATGTGTGTGATGACCTTAGGTTAGTTAGGTTTAAGTAATTCTAAGTTCTAGGGGACTGATGACCTTAGAAGTTAAGTCCCATAGTGCTCATTGCCATTTGAACCATTTTTTGTCGCATGATGGATGTAAACTCCATCGGAGTTGAAATAACCTGGTAATTCTCGGGTTCAGTGGAGTGAATCATAAAGTAATGTGGTTAGAAGGTCTTCATCAAAGGCAGTCTTCATTATGATGGCGCATCACTCAAACGAAAGTTGGTATATTTGAAAGAATAGAAATGTTCTCATGATGTACCTTGTCCTGTGGTACTAACGACGTAGTTGGCATAAATGATTTTCGTCTCCGTCGTTATTTTTGCACTTCTAATTAAATTAAATATGAAGTTAATAAATAGTAAAAAATTTCTCCAGATCTGCAAAATATTAGGTTTTTTTTCAGGTGGCTAACGGTAAGCGATGTCCTAGCAAACACAATTTTGGGTTAACAGAGAACAGCTCTCTTAGCTTACGCATCAAGATAATGTTAAACTGTTTCCCAAGTATCTCGCAGTAGAACGCACATGTCAGTGGAAGTGTTAGGGTTCCTTATCGACAGCCTTGCTTGGACAGTATGGTTACTGACAGCATACAGTTTTTATCCATCAGGAAGTTTGATAATGCTGCACACATCGAAGCAATGTGAAAGTTTCGTTCTGCAATTCAAGAGCTAATCGTAAAAGGACGTAGATCACGCTGTAAAGGTATGTTTCGGAGTTCACAACAAAAGAATCATATGATCTACCTTCAGACATTCATATTAGATGAAGAGTAAAGAGTAAACAGAACAATAATTGTAATTTATTTATTCGCTGTTTACATAAAAGGATGAAGAAATACGGCCTAATTCTAGGCTTACTCTCATAATCTCATGTAGACTATGAGAGTACATATTATGTACTCTGCAAACTGCAGTGCAGTGCGTGCCAGAAAGTACTTACCATTGTAACACTTAATAGGAGTTTTTCTCATACGGTTCGGGATGAAGCACAGGAAGAATTACTGCCTAAATACTTTTCTGGGCGTGGTAAGTTGTCTAATCTTGTTTTCGCGGTCCCTACAGGAGCGACACGAGGATGTAGTATTTCTTGGATCCATCACTTGATGCTGGCTCTTGGCTTCTTCGTTTAATTTGAGTGTATCTTCAAGCGTCTTCTATTTAATGTTTTTTAACGTCTCCTTGGCGCTCACCCGCAGTTCAGACAACTCTGTGATCATATGCGCTAACCTTCGTTGTACACTTTCATTATCTTATTAACGTCCTATTTGATAAGAGCCCCACACATTTGAGTAGTATTCTAGCAAGGGTCGCACTGGCGACGGTAAGCAACGTCCCTCATAGACTGAAATCATTTTCCGAGTATATTTCCTATGAATCAAAGTGTAATCATATAATCATACAGTTTCATATACCTACAAAATAATACTGCCACGTATTTGTATTAGTTGACTGATTACAATTGTGACACGCTGTTATTTTAGTCGTAGAACAAGACTATTTTTCATTTTCTGAAGTGTGCAATTTTGAGAGTACCTGAGTTTTGGTCCAATGCTGTGCTTTCACGAAATGTGGGACATGAAGTAATCCACATAACCGGTTATTACGAAATTTCCAACTCTATGCGACACTCGGAGGCACTGGAAAAACCACGATCGTCGTGTTTCCGGGAATATTAAATCACTGTCGATTGCTTAGTTGATTTGGAGGAGGCGACCAAACAGCTAGGTCACCGGTCCCATTGGATGAGGGAAGAATGGGGAAGGAAATCGGCCTTGCCCTTTCAAAGGAATCATCCCGGAAGTTGCCTGAAGCGATTTAGGGAAATCACGGAAAACCTAAATTAGGATGACCGGACGCAGGTTTAAACCGTCGTCCTCCCGAATGCGAGTCCAGTGTGCTAACCACTGCTATTCACTCGGTAAGTCGTTGTCGACAATGGCTCAGTGAATGGCAGGACTAGAGGGGATAAATAAATAAACATACTACACGTTGTCTATCATTTATCTTCTCGTTTGCTGTACTAACGAAGAACAATCTCTAAACGGTGATAGGAGAAACATCGATGGGAATAATTTAAAATATAATTATAATTTCTGTGATAATCGTGGATTTGTCGAAGTACGTATTTACATTTATGGGTGCTCTAAAACTTGCACATAATAAATAAAAGTTATGTAGATTTCCGAAAGTAGGATTTCGCCGTACAAAAAAAAAAAAAAAAATGTTACGTTGTTTTTAAATAGCATCACATTAACCCAGATATTAAATATTTATTAAGATTAATGTTAAAATATTTAATTATATCAATGACCTTCAAATACTAGTGATAGATAATCTTCAAATTTCCGTTTTCTAACATCACACCTTTTACAGTAGCCAACAATGTTTATAAATTAATTTAAATCTCTTAAGAGACCAGCTGGCCGAATATTTCATCTTTTATACTAACGGGTGCAGCTTAGTGAAATAATAATGTATAATTATTTTGTGTATTTTTTCTGCGTCACACCCAATGCTTCTGCTACACACTTATTCTCTTATCTTCACGGTCACGGATGCAGGGGTGTTTCAGATTACGGATTTTATTTTGTAAACGTGATTTCAACACGAATTATAAAGAACTGAAAAAAGTTTCTTTAAAATGCTACAGCTCCAAAGCTGGTTACCTGATAGTGTCTTTTAATGTTGCAGCAAGAAAGTTGTTATAGTGAGCGATGCATTTTCGGTACGTGTGGCACTCATTAAAAGAGAAAATATAAGTAATTAAACAAGTACGGAAAAAATGCAAATTTTGATTTTTTTGATATACACGTAAATTACAATCTACTCACAATGCAAATTTCGTTTTGGACTACCGAAAGCACCGCAAATTTATTATTCAACGTTCATGCACACAAAGGGCGGTAAAACTTCCCTACAAACGTTTTGTGAAGTTTCACGGGGATTACCCAGCTGCTCTGCTGTTAATTACAAATGCTTATATTTTTTAAATCCGTCCAAATACAAAAAAGGATAGAAATCAACTATTAACACAAGCTCGTTCCTACCATTGAAAATAATAAAAGTTGGAGGGAAGTCCGCTTGACAGTGGAGTCATAGGAGACGAACTGTTGGCACTGTCGTAGAATATTGCTATGGGAACCAGCGTCCGGGTGTTGGAAATGACGAAAAAAAAACTAAAACAGAATGGGCGTTCAGCTTATTTGAATCTTGTTGCGTCTGAATATGTGTATAGCCTTACATACAGGGATTAGGCGTATCCCTGTTCCGTCTTCACAAATTTTATGACCATCGTTTCGTTGGTCGGCCTGTGTCTCTCCATCCTTGCTGGTTCCAGTTCAGTTTTTTCTTTGTTAGTCTTTCATGCCTCCCTCTATTCACACGTTGCTTCCATATCTCTCTGTACTCAGCTATTGCTCTATTAACAGCATGTACATTCAAAAAATTTCGAACATTTTCATTCTTTATTAAACCTTTTCTTGCGTAGCTCTTCAAGTTTCTCAAGGATCTCCTTTTTGCTGCTTGTATTTTGCTGTAATTTTTCCTTTTATTTATCCAACTCCCACTTCCACACAACGGTAATGGTATTGCCATAGTTTTATAGCATTTATTTTTTATACCCGCTCGGGTTTTGTAATTAGGTATTGTGTTGAGTATTTCGTTTAGGGATCGCAACTTTGACTAGTAATCGAAACGTCTTGGGTCCCGACTTCGAACTCAGTCAGTGCTTAAATTCTGAATAAAACTGATCGTCAATGGTGGCCCAAGACATACCGCTTAAGAAGTCACCCAGTTCTGCCAATTGCCTTGTTGAAGAAGGTGGAAGAGCGGACAGAAGTTCAGCGCACTCTCTTGCCCTTGGTGTGGAAAACTGACCCAAAAGGTGGATGAATCAGCAATGATCAACGACTTGAGGATCCAGAAGGCAATGGAAACCACTGCATTACTGGCAAACGATGTATATTCACAGGATACGTGGCCTGTAATGGAGAAATGTCAGAATGATATGTCCATTGGCAAAATATTCCGGATTAGTCTCCCTTCTGGGTCTCCAGTAGCGGACTGCCGAGGGGGAGATGACCATGAGAAGAAGATGGGTTAACCAATCATGGGATAACACTCTACGTGTTGAATTTGAATGTGATAGGGTTGCACTCATCTGATTCGGAAGCAAACCAACACCGCAGTGGTTGTTCGAGTCTACATGCCGACGTAGGAAGTAGAAGATGAAGAGGTAGAGAAAGTATATGAGGGTATCGAAAGGTAATTCGCTTTATAAGTGAAGATGAAAATCTAAAATCATGGGGCAGTGGAACGAGTTTGTAGTGGGCGGAACAGAGGAAAGGGCTGTGGGAGAGAATATGGACTTGGCAGTAGTAGTGAGAGAGTAGAATGGCTAACTGAGTTCTTCAATAAATTTCAGATGGTGATAGCGAACGCTCTGTTTAAGAATCGCAGGAGGAGGAGGTATCCTTGGAAAAGACCAGGAGACACAGGAAGATTACAACATCGTCAGAGAGATTCCGAGATCAGATATTTGATTGTAAGGCGTGCCAAGAAGCGGGTATCTCAGATCACAATTTAGTAATGATGAAGAATAGAATGAAATTTAAGAGCTTTGTTCGGAAGAATAAGAGAGGAATATAGTGGGATACTGAAGTACTGGGAAATGATGAGATGCTTTTGAAGTTCGCTAAGGATGTGGATACTGCGAAAAGGAATACCACAGCAGGCAGTTCAGTAGAAAAATAGTTGATATGAAACTTCCTGGCAGATTAAAACTGTGTGCCGGACCGAGACTCGAACTCGAGTCTCGGTCGGGCACACAGTTTTAATCTGCCAGGAAGTTTCATATCTTCGCACACTGCACTACAGAGTGAAAATCTCATTCTGGAAACATCCCCCAGGCTGTGGCTAAGCCATGTCTCCGCAATATCCTTTCTTTCAGGAGTGCTAGTTCTGCAAGGTTCACAGGAGAGCTTATGTAAAGTTTGGAAGGTAGGAGACGAGGTACTGTCAGAAGTAAAGCTGTGAGGACGGGGCGTGAGTCGTGCTTGGGTAGCTCATTTGGTAGAGCACTTGCCCGCGAAAGGCAAAGGTCCCGAGTTCGAGTCTCGGTCCGGCACACAGTTTTAATCTTCCAGGAAGTTTCATATCAGCGCACTCTCCGCTGCAGAGTGAAATTCTCATTCTGGAATAGTTGACATGTCTAAAAAGGGCAGTCACAGAAGAAACTGGAGCCGATGTGGAAGACATAGGGGATTCAGTATTAGAGTCACAATTTAAAAGAGCTCTGGAAGAGTAGAGATCAAAGAAGGTAGAAGGGACAGATAACATTCCATCGGAATCTTCTAAAATCATTGGGGATAGTGGCAACAAAAGGACTTTTCAGGTTGGTGTGTAGACTGGTGACGTACAGTAGCGGAAAAATATCATCCACACGATTCCCAAGCCATAAAAGGTTGGTAGGTGATAGAACTGGTGCACAATCAGTTTGGCAGCTCATGACTACAAGTAGCTCATAAAAGTAGTATATAGAATAACGTAACAGAAAATTTATCACTTAGCTGACGATTAGTTTAGCTTTAGAAATGGAAAACGCACTAGAGAAGCACTTCTGACGCTGTGCGTAATAATGAAAGGAAGATTGAAGAAACATCAAGAGACTCTCACAGGACTTTTCGACTAGAAAAAGCGTTAGACAGTGTAACATAGTGCACAATGTTTCAGATTCTGAGTAAAATATGAGTAAGTTATAGGAAAATACGGGTGATAAACGATGTGTACAAGGACCAAGAGGGAACAATGAGACTGGAAAACCAAGAACGAAGCGGTCGGATTAAAGAGAGTGTCAGGGATGAATGAAGTCTTTCGTACCTATTGTTCAGTCTACAAGTCAAAGAAGCAATGACGGGAATGAAAGAAAGTTTCAAGAGTGAGATTAGAATTCAGGGTGAAAGGATAACAATGATAATATTCGCTGGTGGTGTTGCTATCACCAGTGAAAGTGACGAAAATGGTTCAAATGGCTCTGAGCACTATGGGACTTAACATCGAAGGTCATCAGTCCCCTAGAAATTAGAACTACTTAAACCTAACTAACCTAGGGACATCACACACATCCATGCCCGAGGCAGGATTCGAACCTGCGACCGTAGCGGTCACGCAGTTCCAGACTGAAGCGCCTAGAACCGCTCGGACACAACTGCCGGAAAAGTGACGAAGAATTACCGAATCTGTTGAATGGAATGAAGAGCCTAATGAGTATAGAGCATGGATTGATAGTAAACCGGAAAAAGTCAGAAGTAGTTAGAAGTAGCAGAATTGAAAACAGTGAGAAACTTAATATGAAAACTGGTGGTCACAAAGTAGACGAAGGAAGGGAATCCCGCTACCTAGAAAACAAAATAAACCACGACGGACAAAGCACACAAGGAAAGAGAACGTTTCTGACGAACAGAAATCTACTGATATCAAACACAGGCCTTTGAGGAAGAAATTTGTGATAGATAACTTTTGCAGCAGAGCATTGTATGGTAGTGAATCATGACCATTGGAAAAGCTGAAACAGGAGAACAATCGAAGCATCTGAGATTTGGTGCGACAGAAGAATATTGAGAATCAGATGAACTGATAAGAAAAGGAATGAAACCGAGCGAGGTGGCGCAGTGGACTCGCATTCGGGAGGACGACGGTTGAAACCCACGTCCGACCATCATGATGTAAGTTTTCCGTGATTCCCCTAAATCGTTTCATGCAAATGTCGGGATATTTCCTTTGAAAGGGCACGGCCGACTTCATTCCACATCTTTCCCTGTTCCGATGGGACCGATGACCTGATTGTTTGGTTCCCTCCCCCAAATCAGTCAATCAACCAAAAGGAATGAAGAGATTCTTCGTAGAATCGGCGAAGGAAGGAACACACAGAACATACTGACAAGAAGAAGGGACCATGATGATAAGACATGTGTTAACACAGTAGGGGATAACCTACGTGGTACTAGAGAGAGATGTAGAAGGTAGAAACTATAGAGGAAGACAGGGATTGGGATACATCCAGCAAATAACTGAGGACTTGGGGTGCAAGCGACGCTCTGAGATGAAGGGGATAGTGCAGGAAAGGAATTCGTGGCGGCTGCATCGAACCAGTCAGAATACTGATGACTCAAGAAAAATTTATTAACTGTCCCACGCTTTTCAGCTATATCACTATGATAGTCATGAATATTCAAAATGTGACGTTTGTTCAGTTACTTTGCTGTAAAGCACTATTTTCGACCGTATTGTTTATTTACCTTGAGGGGCCATAACTTTCGTCGTATCTAATGACATTTTTCGATTGTATTTTGTGCCACTCAAAAACGTGAAACTACAATAGTAAAACAAAAAACGAACTAGAGGGCGGAGCGACACAGTACTGAGAAATTTACGACGTAAGACCTTTCACTGTCTGCGCTTTGTTATGCCAAAGGTACTTACGCATTTGAGTGACTCATGAAGTCCTTGCAAGCGGTCGTAACTTACTCAGCGGTTCCAGCTTTTATCAGCTCGTTACTTTTGCAGCGCCAAGAAACAGGAAAGCGCAGGTTACATGAAATCGTTCAGCGAATACTTGTGTCCAGTGCGAGTCTGTTAGTACACAAGGCATTAGTTTTCCATTTGCTTCGGATTGGTGTTCGGAGCTGCGTCTGTAATTAGGGGTGAAGGAGTGCGTGCGAGAATTCATTTCACTGTCTGGTGATACAGGTGTAGCTCCTCTTCTCCCCAATTCTATTCAATACCTCCTCGTTAGTTATGTGATCTACCCATATAATCTTCAGCATTCTTCTGTATCAGGGCTATATATATTTTTTTAAAGTTCCGACCGGTGACGAAATGGAAACTACAGTGAAAAGCGAAAATAAGTTACTTGCAAAATTTCATTGCACCTTCCAGCAACGTCCCTACATAGTCTAAGACATTTTTCGTACCGTGGTAACAACTTTTCAATACCCTCGTTATAGAAGGACGACGCCTTTGCTGCCCATCTATTCTCTACGCGGGTCTGCAGCTCGTTTTCAGTACCAAAATTCAGTCCTCATAACCAGCATTTTATGTGAATAAAGAGATTAAAATCAGAGGGAGCCAATTCTGGGCTGTGTGGTGGGCAGTCAAACACTTCTCGTCGAAAGCGCTACAGAAAGTCTTAGTTGAAACTGCAGCCAAGAACTGTCATGAAGAAGGACAATGCCTGATGATAACATTCCTCTTCGCATGTTCTGAATTGCCCCTCCTAGACGACTTTCTGGAATCATGTGATCCGCTCGTTGAACGAGATCGTCGGTTGACACTCGACTTCCTTTCCCGACCTCCTGCATCATAATGGTCTGCGCATCGTGCTTCAAAGATCCTGCCCCCTTGTCGTGAGGAATGATCGTATGGCACTGTTGGCCGGGAGGCCCCGTCCGGGGAAGTTTGGCCGCCGGGTGCGAGTCGTACTTCAGGTGACGCCGTATTGGATAACTTGCTTGTCGGTGATGATGACAACACAACACCCAGTCTACGAGCGGAGAAAATCTCCAGCCCGACCGGGAATCGAACTCGGACCTGCTGTGTGGTGGGTAAGCACGTTACCACTCAGCTAAGCTGGCGGACACCATTACCATCCGTTGCTGTGTCCCATGACACGTACGTTATGTGGGATGCATGCGCAGCACGCACTTCACATTTGGTGGGAGAGTACATTGTTCTTCGCATTTTACGTACTTATTGTGCGCTCACAACTGAAAAGTGGGGCGTGATAAGATCAACGAGCGTACTAGAGACAGTGCCCAACACACACCGGAAAACATCATCGAATTTTTGCTATGGTTTAATTTCGCGACCGATAGAAACTTAAATATATGTATAGCACTCGTAATACAGATGGGGAAATCCGCCCCGGATACTATTTATAAGATTGAAGCGATATTGACCCTTATTAATTGGAACATGCTATTTGCGTCCAATAATACGACAGGAAGCAGCAGGGCCAAACATACACAGCTTGTGTTAAACAATGTTTATTAACATGCGCAATTTGTTGTTGTTGTCTTCAGTCCTGAGACTGGTTTGATGCAGCTCTCCATGCTACTCTATCCTGTGCAAGCTTCTTCATCTCCCAGTACCTAATGCAACCTACATCCTTCTGAATCTGCTTGGTGTATTCATCTCTTGGTCTCCCTGTACGATTTTTACCCTCCACGCTGCCGTCCAATACTGAATTGGTGATCCCTTGATGCCTCAGAACATGTCCTACCAACCGATTCCTTTTTCTAGTCAAGTTGCACCACAAGCTCCTCTTCTCCCCAATTCTATTCAATACCTCCTCGTTAGTTATGTGATCTACCCATCTAATCTTCAGCATTCTTCTGTAGCACCAGATTTCAAAAGCTTCTATTCTCTTCTTGTCCAAACTATTTATCGTCCACGTTTCACTTCCATACATGGCTGCACTCCATACAAATACTTTCAGAAACGACTTCCTGACACTTAAATCTATACTCTATGTTAACAAATTTCTCTTCTTCAGCAACGCTTTCCTTCCCATTGCCAGTCTACATTTTGTATCCTCTCTACTTCGACCATCATCAATTATTTTGCTCCCCAAATAGCAAAACTCCTTTACTACTTTATGTGTCTCATTTCCTAATCTAATACCCTCAGTATCACCCGACTTAATTCGACTACATTCCATTATCCTCGTTTTGCTTTTGTTGATGATCATCTTATATCCTTCTTTCAAGACACTATCCATTCCATTCAACTGCTCTTCCAAGTCCTTTGGTGTCTCTGACAGAATTACAATCTCATCGGCGAACCTTAAAGTTTTTATCTCCATGGATTTTAATACCTACTCCGAATTTTCTTTTGTTTCCTTCACTGCTTGATCAAATATACAGATTGAATAACATCGAGGAGTGGGTGCAACCCTGTCTCACTCCCTTCCCAATCACTGCTTCCCTTTCATGTCCCTCAACTCTTATAACTGCCATTTGGTTTCTATACAAATTGTAAATAGCCTTTCGCTCCCTATATTTTACCCCTGCCACCTTCAGAATTTGAAAGAGAGTATTCCAGTCAACATTATCAAAAGCATTCTCTAAGTCTACAAATGCTAGAAACGTAGGTTTGCCTTTCCTTAATCTAGCTTCTAAGATAAGTCGTAGGGTGGGTACTAATTAAATAACAATTAATACAAACAGTGCCTCGGCATCTAAACATTCCATGAGAACGTACGCACATGAAACCCTCCTTTATAAGAATTAAACTTCAAAATCTGCATACAAGGTACAAATATGATGAAAATTCCTGATAAGGGAATATGGAATTAATGAGGAGAAGCCTCCAGCAACCTGATTGCAGAGTGACCCAATTTTACAAGTTTAAATTCATATTTCAAGCGAAAGGTGCATCCGCCAAGGCGGCGGAGGAACGAGCCACAAAGCTTAACCACCTGACAGAGCTGGGAACAAAGAGAAGAGCAATACTAAACTTAAGAACCAGATCGGGACAGAAGGCCAGAACATGGAACCCGGTCTAAAAAAACACCGTTCCACTGGCAACGGCCAAGTGGTCAAGCCCCGGTGCCACGTCCCCACCGAAACATATATCAACTACAACAGCACACTTTCGATTGCACATTCTAATTACATAAAAAATAAAACATAACGCTGAAACAGGAAGGCTCGTCAATATTTTTTCCCTTTTTTAAACTCAACGCTTAAGTATTCATTTAAACACTGCAATATACGCGTAAATAAGATTGTTCCTTGAAACGTAATAACAACAGCGGAGTATTACCTTAAACGGGCAAGAGCCCACCAGAACTACACTTTCATCAAACAATATTTTGTTATTCGTTAATTAAGGCGCAAATTTTGGTTCATATGTTCAAATGCGTGTGAATTCTTAAGGTCCCAAACTGCTGGGGTCATCGGACCCTAGACTTACACACTGCTTAAAGTAACTTATGCTAAGACAAATACACACACCCATACCCGAGGGAGTACTTGAACCTCCGGCGGAAGGGGCCGCATGGTCCGTGACATGGCGCCTCAAACCGCGCAGCCACTCCGGGCGGCGCAAATTTGCTACTTAATCACCAAGACTACAACAATTTTAGATATACCATCACTCAATGATGAGGAGCACACCGAGTTTCTTTACGCATACCTGCAGATCCGTCGTCAAGCGGTACGAAACTAAGGTGGAAAGCACAAGCCCCGTTACATATCATGTGTGACATAAGCTTGACATATCAGACTCGGCACTGAAGACAACGTTAGTTAACCATTAACAAATATATCTACGCACACAATTGCACCTGTTTAAATCAAACAAACACCCTATGCCCAGGCGAACGGCTAACGCCAGGCGACGCTCCGGCAAGCTCTTCTTCTCAACATGCACTGCGTGGCGAGAAAAGCCAAAACACCACGCCTCGAGCCGGAGCCCAAAACGTTTCCACCGCAGCACTCCAGTAATACTACGCGAAATGATCATGCGCACCAAGCAAGGGCCAACCTCCCGACCGCTTTGTAACCGCAACCAACAGACCACACAGTGAGGCCTGCTGCCTCGACGCTGCCGACTTAAAGATGGCCGAACCTGCGATGAACAACCGATACGCGGCAGGCCAGAGCGAAATCGATGGCAAAGATGACACTACAAGAAAGAGGTACTGGCGCCAGTCACGCGACGTATCATTAATGAACTGAGAACTGCCCAGCGCATAAAATGCTTTACACCGTGATTACAATGCACCAATCACTTTCGGTTGCTGCTACGTGTCCACGCATGCACATCTCTTGCATCCTCTGTCCCATTGCGTCGCTATGCCGTTACGTTTGAGTGAGTGAGAGGAGCAGAAGTGCTCAATGACCAGTTAACGCAACACAAAATGGTACTCAAGGTAAAACAGCGTTTGTTCCTTGTCGAGTGTTACGCATAGCACAGTTCGTGGAAAACACGTGCGAAACTCTTTGCACTAATGTCTAAGAGTGGAAGTTTTTTTGGAAAACTTCCATCAAGGTCAGAAATACAGAACTTAGTGACGAAGTGGCGTGAAACGGGCACTGTAGCGAATAGAAGTAGTGACTATCCGAAAAGAGAACATCAGCAAAAGTCGCTCGATTGGAGGAGAGACTGGAGCAAAGTCCTTCGTAGTCTCAAGGTCCTTTGTCTGTGTAAATGGGAATTAAGAGACGGACGTTATCAAAAAGAACCTGCGTCAGCATCCTCACAAATTTAATGTTGTGCGTCAGCTAAATCGTACGGACGAACTTTCGCAAGCTGGGTTCTCCCGGTGGTTTCTGAGCGAAGTGGAATCAGCACTTTTGGATCCTCAGTTTTTCATTGATTCATATGACGATTGGTTCAGCATGCCAGGGTATGTGATCTCACGTATTGTATGTATTGTAGGCGCGCAGTCCGGAACCGTGGGACTGCTACGGTCGCAGGTTCGAATCCTGCCTCGGGCATGGATGTGTGTGATGTCCTTAGGTTAGTTAGGTTTAAGTAGTTCTAAGTTCTAGGGGACTGATAACCACAGCAGTTGAGTCCCATAGTGCTCAGAGCCAATTGAACCATTTTTGTATGTATTGTATTGTATGTTAACTGGGGACCTAGAAACGACGGAGAGGCTCCGTCCCCGCCGCAGCAGCAGTGGTCCACAACCCCACGACGACTACCGCAGTCCACTTCACCCCTCCGCCGCCCCACACCGAACTCAGGGTTATTGTGCGGTTTGGCCCCCGGTGGACCCCCCAGGGAACGTCTCACACCAGACGAGTGTAACCCCCTTGTTTGTGTGGTAGAGTAATGGTGGTGTACGCGTATGTGGAGAACTTGTTTGCGCAGCAATCGCCGACATAGTGTAACTGAGGCGGAATAAGGGGAACCAGCCCGTATTCGCCGAGGCAGATGGAAAACCGCCTAAAAACCATCCACAGACTAGCCGGTTCACCGGACCTCGACACAAATCCGCGGAAAGCCGTGCATTAGACCGTACGGCCAACCGGGCGGGTAGATTTCACGTAACATCTGCGTCTATGCATCAGAAAATCCCCATCAATTCACTGGAGACCAGTTGCATGATCTCAAGTGTGGTGCTTGGTGTACTCTTTCGTAAAATTGTTAATGCAAACCGATACGTCCAGATACTGCTTAATCCACATGTGGATAAACTCACAGAAGATGAACGAGTATGTGGATATTTTCAGCAAAACCGAGCAACAGCACACAGTGACTTGACAATCTTGTCACGAGTGCATCAGGTGTTGGGTGACGTGCGGACCAGTAGAGGCAGAGCAGTCCCCTTGCTATCTCGACTGCATGATCTCTCTCCCTGCGAGTTTCATCCATTAGGTTGCTTCATAAGTTCGGTGCGTTTTTATTTTGCATTTGGTATTTGGGTTGCTATGGGTTTGTGTATCGATTGTGATTTTTTGTTTGTAGTTCAGTTTTGCTATTTGAGTTTAAATATTGTTATTTTGTCATTTGGAAAAACTGACTGGGGCTATAGACGCAAGAAAATGGAGTGTCAAGTGGAGAAATCGGAACATTTCGACGTACTCCTCTGTTTGAGTTCAATACAGGGGTGATAGCAGCGGAGGCAGCCAAAAACATTTGCTCCGTGCCTGGGGACAATACCACTTGAGAGAGTACGGCAAGAAAATGGTTCCCTCGTTTTAAGGAGGATCGTTTTGACATAAATGACTCTCCAGGTTTAGGAAGACTCTAGGGCTTTGATTAAGATCGTTTAAAGGCATTAATACACAATGAGCCACGTCAGTGTACTCGAGAACTGGCAGATGTGATGAACTGAGCTTTCCACCACCGTGCGGCATTTGCATGCAGTGGGGAAGGTTGGAAAATCGGGTTTATGTGTACCGGACGCTCTAAGCCAACATCACACAAATCAGCAGGTGGCCATATGTGCATCTCTGCTTGCTCGTCATCAATTGACTCGTCAAAAACACTTAGGACTATTGTTATCCTGCATCATTACTGGTGACGAGAAATGATCTCCTTACGCTGACATAAGGAAACGAAAGTGAAAGTTGAGCCCAAATAAATCAACAACCTGGGCGCATCCACAAAATATTAATGTTATGCATCTGATGGAATAGCGATGGGGTAGTGTTCTACGGATTGCTTCCCCGAGGTGTAACCGTGACTGCTAACGTTTATTGTCAGCAACTGAGACGTTTCGCAGACACAGTCCAAGAGCAACGACCAGGAAGAATGCGCGGAGCGATGCAACTCCAAGATAACGCCCGCCTGCATTCTGCTAGACTAACAAAAAATACTCTGCAGGAATTGGGTTGGGAAGTCATTGTGCACTCTCCTTGTTCATTTGATATTGCGTACTCAGGTTTTCACCTTTTCTGTTCTCTGTGGAACAGCCTTCAAGGAACTTGCTTTTAGTATGAAACTGTGCTCAGAACATGGCTCTACGACTTCTTTGTCTCAATACCACGTGATTGCTACGGCCGCGGAACAGAAAAGTTATCCCAGCGTTGGAGAAGACAAAAAAAAATGGTTCAAATGGCTCTGAGCACTATGGGACTTAACATCTATGGTCATCAGTCCCCTAGAACTTTGAACTACTTAAACCTAACTAACCTAAGGACAGCACACAACACCCAGCCATCACGAGGCAGAGAAAATCCCTGACCCCGCCGGGAATCGAACCCGGGAACCCGGGCGTGGGAAGCGAGAACGCTACCGCACGACCACGAGATGCGGGCTTGGAGAAGACAGATGTAACTAGTGAACCAGAACATATTACTGATGACTTAAGTCTCTGTTACGTGTGTCTGCTATCTTTACTAAACGTTTGGGAAAGCGCTATGAACTTTAGTGCCGACCTGCTATATGACAAACTGAAAGGTCAGGGGTACTCAAGTAATCCTCACGCTGGAAAAGTTACAGCAGAACACAGAGAACGCGATTGCTGCTATCCCTCAGAGCTGCTACGCGTGTCCCATTGTTTGGTAAGTGGATCAGAGCGTAGTTTCGGCGTCAACGGTGGCCATTTCCAACATCTTCTCTCATGTTCATTACCAAGGGTCATTCTCGCGTCAGTCTTACTGTTAATATCTGCCAGGCTAATTTTATTTGGCTCACCTGTTGTAAATTTTACGGTGTTCCAGTACTCTATGAGTGTCTACTTTTCCACTTAGGTGGTTAGTGTTGCGTCATTAGCCCCATGCAAGAAAGCTCACCTCATGACAAGAAAAGCCCCAACGTAAGGAAGTCCAAGGGTAATCTTGAGAGTGGCCAAGCCCAGTCATTGCATGACTGAATGACATGTTTCATCATTCAGATGATTCTGTACAGCTAAAAAACACGTTTTGGGTGGATGCCTTCTGGTAAGCCGCCTCTCCTCGTACAGTGATATTAAGGCCCCACGACTACATTCACGTTATTGAAACAGTACAGCATGGAGGGCATTATTTCCAACCAAAATAAACAGGCGACTTCTGCTAAACATTGCACGGATATTTAGTGCTAATGAACAACTGAGCTACAGACATCTCGTTAGTTTGCAATGTCTGTTTTTGCACTGTTGCTGCTCGTGACAAGGACTTCAGAAGACACAAGAAGTGTGAGGGAGCTGTAAACGCATGATCTCTCAGCGGCTATACAGCGTTTATGTGTAGTTGGTATAAGCAGCTTACAATGTGCACAGTAGCAGCTTAGAATGTGCGCATGTTTCTCAACATCCAGTCGCAAATGTGACCCACATGTGCGCAATATTTATTGCTGAGTGCACACGTCTGGAACATGTTGTCGATTTGCAACTGAGTACAACTAATTGACCAGCAGGTCGCTATATTGTCTGTCTTTGAGGAACATGACGAACTTACCAAGCGCCTCATTTAGCCTGCTTGATACTTTTAAACCCTGGCAAGGGGCACGTACCACCATGTAAAAAGCTCTTCAGTCCAGGACATCTTTTTGCTTAGGACGTTCACTGACTCTACTTGTGCGCTAATATTAATTTCTGTAAGCTCTGATTTCGATATGACACTTTTTATCGCGGAATGGTGGTTACCGTACCTCATAGTGTACGAAGGTCCTGGGGGGTACGGCTGCTGATGTCCCGTTGCTGCCTAAGATTATTTGGCAAGTCATCTGGTGAACGGCACTCGAATTCACTCTGTTCCAACTGAAACGTGTTGACAACATATTGTTCACAATGTCAGGGGGAGAGAGGTCTATTGGAATTGAGGGTAACCTTGGCACGGTAACCTGTGAAAAGCTCTTTGCCTAGTCTAGTGTGCATGTAACTAGGCTAATTTGTTTACTAATACTACCAGTTTCCGTAATTTCCCCATCTTATACCTCATTATTATTCAGACTTCCAGAACAAGCCAAAATACGTATCATGTAAATATGTCTTGCCACTTATTTCAGTTGTCTAGGCGAAAGAAACACTGTTTCTTCAGCACTTTCTAGCAGCCTGAAATAAGACAGTCTCGGTTGCAAATTCTTTTTTATTTACTTTTTCATATCGTCATAAGACGAGTTTCTTTAAATCAATGATTCACCGCATCACAGAACTTTTTATAAGTCAGTCTTCCATCGAGAAAGAATTAGTTAACTTTAAGCATATTGCTATCAGCGACGAATACAACCCTTAAATTACAGATGATCTGTATCAACAAAAAACAAATCCTGATAAATCTGAACTTCCATTAGGCCTGTTAGCCAACAATATTAGATTTGTTAAAATCCCTTTTGTAGGCACCACTTCGTAGGGCCTTGCAAATCTTTTTAGGGAGTACGGTGTGGACGCCTCCGTTTCGTCGACAATGTACAGTTCGGTACATAAATAATGAAATATCCACCACAGACAAATACGCCGAATCCCGGGTTTACAGAACAGAGTGCGTCGACTGTGAAGCTTCATATGTGGGCCAGACTGGTAGGAAATTTCGAACCAGATTTTGTGAACATTTGCTTAACAAGTATGGACAAATTAAACAGAATTCGGACTTCGTAGAGCACCTAAAATCTAGTGGGCACCACTCCCCGACGTTGAGCAATTTACATGCCGCCAGTAAAGGCAAAAGGTTAAATCTTTTAGAGGAAATTGAAATTCTGAAACACTCCGGCACAGGGAAATGTATTTTATTGGACGATCAATTGGTTAGCAGAAACCAGTCATATTATATTATGGTACGCACTATTCGAACCCGCCAATAGCTTTTATTGTGAATGTGACGCTGCCTTTTTATTCCTTATCTTTTAACTGGTCTTATCGGTCTGACTAATGTCTTAGCGTCATTTTAAGTTTTACTGCTTGACAAGTTTAAAAAATTTACACTTCATAGATATCTTTTTTACCGGTGCTAATTTTGTGTTTTTGCACCTATTTCATTATTATTCTTGCACTAAATTCAATTTTAATAATTCACTGTTTTACCTAATTTGCCTTCCGCATAAGTAATTTAGTTATGCAATCGCTCTTTGTAAGCACGTTGATTAGCCAGCGTCACCTACCTTTAATGTCTGCTACTACGGTCGCATAATCTTGCCTCTACGGTTCTATGTTTGTGTGGCCGACTTGGAGGGCTGCCGTATCCTGTTCAAAATGGTTCAAATGGATCTGAGCACTATGGGACTTAACTTATGAGGTCACCCGTCCCCTTGAACTTAGAACTACTTAAACCTAACTAACCTAAGGACTTCACATACAGCCATGTCCGAGGCAGGATTCGAACCTACGAACGTAGCGGTCGCGCGGTTCCGGACTGTAGCGTCTAGAAACGCTCGGCCATCCCGGCCGGCCGTATCCTGTTCTCGACCGCATTATCTACTATTTGTCTGCTGTGCGCAACGCTCCATGCTGTGTACGCCAGAACACGGTTGGCCCCGTGTTATGTAAGACTCCTGAAATTTTCTTGGTTTGTCACAGTTTTCCTGTCCAGCAGACACTGTAGTTATACTTGACATTGTGTTCCCGGTTTTAGGTTCCGTAATGCTTCTATTCATCCCATGACGATAGGAGATGGTTCCTTACAAAACTTCATCTTACTTCCATACTTGAGCATTAATGGACGAATATTGGTTTTCTACATTAATTTTTACGTAAGTTCACTGTTGTGGTTGAGTGTAGAGACGGTGTTACATCCTGGAACTTTGCATCTTTTGTGTTTTTAAATTAACTCCATTTGTCCATTTTAATCTGCATACGCCTCACTATTGTCATTTTTCACCCCTACGACAATCTGATGATGCCCCAAAAGGGCAAAACGCATCATTTCCAGTAGATAAAAAAGATTTTGCAACCGAGACTGTCTTCTTTCACGAAATCCCTAACCGGTTGATGTACGAGGCGCCCAGTATGGAGTGAAACCAATTTCACTTTCTAGCGATTTTTTCGAAGCCAGTAGCACTGCTGAACCACGTTCATATCCAGTTTTTGGCCACACCTTTGTCAAATACAGTAAACTACAAAGGTGTATGAGCGATTTTATTCGACGCCATAACATTCTACAGGGTGGTCCATTGATACTGACCGGGCCAAATATCTCACGAAGTAAGCGTCAAACTAAAAGACTACAAAGAACGAAACTCGTCTAGCTTGAAGGGGGAAACCAGATGGCGCTATGGTTGGCCCGCTAGATGGCGCTGCCATAGGTCAAACGGGTATCAACCGCGTTTTTTAAAATAGGAACCCTCATTTTTTATTATATATTCGTGTAGTACGTAAACAAATGTGAATGTTTTAGTTGGACCATTTTTTTTCGCTTTGTGATAGATGGCGCTGTAATAGTCACAAACGTATAAGTACGTGGTATCACGTAACATTCCGCCAGAGCGGACGGTATTTGCTTCGTGATACATTACCCGTGTTAAAATGGACCGTTTACCAATTGCGGAAAAGGTCGATATCGTGTTGATGTATGGCTATTGAGATCAAAATGCCCAACGGGCGTGTGATATGTATGCTGCTCAGTATCTTGGAAGACATTTTCCAAGTGTCCGGACCGTTCGCCGGATAGTTACGTTATTTAAGGAAACAGGAAGTGCTCAGGCACATGTGAAACATCAGCCACCACCAGCAACAAATGATGATGCCCAAGTAGATGTTTTAGCTGCTGTCGCGGCTAATCCGCACATCAGTAGCAGACAAACTGCGCGAAAATCGGGAATCTCAAAAATGTCAGTGTTGAGAATGCTACATCAACATCGATTGCGCCCCTACCATATTTCTATGCACCAGGAATTGCATGGCGACGACTTTTAACGTCGCGTACAGTTCTGCCACTGGGCGCAAGACAAATTATGGGTCGATGACAGATTTTTTGCTCGCGTTGTATTTAGCGACGAAGCGTCATTCACCAACAGCGGTAACGTAAACCGGCACGATATGCACTATTGGGTAACGGAAAATCCACGAGAGCTGCGACAAGTGGAACTTCAGCGACCTTGGCGGGTTAATTTATGGTGCGTCATTATGGGAGGAAGAATAACTGGCCCCCATTTTATCGATGTCAATCTAAATGGTGCAATGTATGCTGATTTCCTACGTAGTGTTCAATAGATGTTACTACAAGATGTTCACTGCATGACAGAATGGCGAAGTACTTCCAACGTGATGGATGTCCGGCACATAGTTCGCGTGCGGTTGAAGTGGTATTGAATAGCGTATTTCATGACAGGTGGATTTGTCGTCGAAGCACCATACCATGGCCCGCACGTTCACCGGGTCTGACGTCCTCGGATTTCTTTCTGTGGGGAAAGTTGAAGGATATTTGCTGTCGTAATCCACCGACAACGTCTGACAACATGCGTCAGCGCATTGTCAATGCATGTGCGAACGTTACGGAAGGCGAACTGCTCGCTGTTGAGAGGAATGTCGTTACACGTATTGCCAAATGCCTTGTGGTTGACTATCATTTTGAGCATTTATTGAATTAATATGGTATTTACAGGTAATCACGCTGTAACAACATGCGTTCTCAGAAATGATAAGTTCACAAAGGTACATTGTAACAACCGAAATAAAATGTTCAAACGTACCTACGTTCTGTATTTTAATTTAAAAAAACCTATCTGTTACCAACTGTTCGTCTAAAATTGTGAGCCATATGTTTGTGACTATTACAGTACCATCTACCACAAAGCGAAAAAAGTGGTCCAACTAAAACATTCATATTTCTTTACGTACTACACGGATATGTAATAAAAATGGGGGTTACTACTTTAAAACACGCAGTTGATATCCGTTTGACCTATGGTAGCACCATCTAGCCGGCCAACCATAGCACCATCTGGTTTCCCCCTTCAAGCTAGACAAGTTTCGTTGTTTGTAGTTTTTTCGTTTGAGGCTTATTTCATGAGATATTTGGCCCGGTTGCTATCAATGGACCACCCTGTATATTAAGAATGCATTAACTTCATAAAAGTGATATTTGCTTGAACTCTGCAACTTTGTGTAATAAAGGAATCTTCATCCATACGAACTCTGACACGCAAAAACTCTAATATGTATTGCCGTGGAATTCCAGCCTCTGATCGCGCGTGTAATAAGCATCATTGAAGACGTGCCGCATGGTCCTGAGGACATCAAGACAAATCTCGATTGTCCAAGCCCATTTCAAGGTGACTAATAATTACTGGAATCGATGTGATTTATGTGAAGGAGTCAGAGATTCTGGAATCTCTAAGCGTAGTGTAGTGCCTTTTAGAGTCTACCAATGAATAACATTTGTTGGACACGATAGTTATCCCGTTTGTAACTTTCGATTCACATATTTCCATCGCTGGACTGGTATTAACGGAGACGTGACTGGCTACAGGACAACCCGACAAAGTGTCCTCAATCCGTTCAGATATTCAGTGACGTCAGGGGACTAAATGATGAGATTCTTACTGTTCGCCACGAACTCATTCATGTCAGTGCTTTACTACTTTACGATTTTGCTGGACAATCGGTTGCAATCGTGACCTAACAGCTAACTTGCCATTAAGGTTTTATGCTAGCGAATAACTTCAGCTGAGTGAAAAGTAAGAGTAGGATAGTCAACAGCAATTTCTGCTGACAGTAGTAAACAGTTCTGAACCTGATAACAACATCTACTTTGTTATTTACGGTGGGCCAGAAGACCAGACTGTAGAAACAAATATTTAAGAAGGGCGGAAAACAACTAGGATGACATCACAACTTGTTATACTGCAACGTTTCTTGTTCAGATGTTTGACTCCCATTTTCGTGAAGTGTCGAACTTCGCGGAGACGCAGTTCCCAACCTTGTAATCGAAAGGATCGGAGCTGTATCCCCATTCAGTATGCGAGAGGTTGTCACTCAGCCTTAATGGATTGTGTGGTTTTGATATTACGAGTGCACCATCATATTACCTGCGCGCTATTAGTTCATTTCCTGTACAAGTATGCTGCTGTTGTTGTTGTTGTGATCTTCAGTCCAGAGACTGATCTGATGCAGCTCTCCATGCTACTCTATCCTGTGCAAGCTTCTTCATCTCCCAGTACCTACCGCAACCTATATCCTTCTGAATCTGCTTAGTGTATTCATCTCTTGGTCCCCCTCTACGATTTTTACCCTCCGCGCTGCCGTCAAATACTAAATTGGTGATCCCTTGATGTCTCAGAACATGTCCTGCCAACCGATCCCTTCTTCTAGTCAAGTTGTGCCACAAATTTCTCTTCTCTCCAATTGTATTCAGTACCTCCTCATTAGTTATGTGATCTACCCATCTAATCTTGAGCATTCCTCTGTAGCACCACATTTCGAAAGGTTCGATTCTCTTCTTGTCTAAACTATTTATCGTCCACGTTTAACTTCCATACATGTCTACACTCTATATAAATACTTTCAGAAACGACTTCCTGACACTCGATGATAACAAATTTCTCTTCTTCAGAAACGCTTTCCATGCCATTGCCAGTCTACATTTTATATCCTCTCTACTTCGACTATCATCAGTTATTTTGCTCCCCAAATAGCAATACTCATTACAAGCTTTGCTATTGTGGTCAAAAATCAAGAAAACGACTGGGCTTTCATTTGTTGCAATGTACACAGGCTGCTGCTGCTTGGGAAGGCGGAACCACAGCAGTCCATTATGGAAATCTATTCACTGCGTTGCCTATCTGCAGGCGCGATCTAATTCAATGCAACAATGAGTAGCAGACGATTTGTCTATATGTTCTGACACGCCTGTCCCCCAGTGGAGCGCTCTACAACTACCATGGTAGTACGTTTTACGAATTGAAACTTGGAGGCACGTTCTATCCACTGATATGTGTAATTTTTTATGGCTTTTAGTTTTCACACAGTCACCTTCTGAAACCTCAGAAGTACTTATGATTACTCTGCATATGCAAATAATAGGTTAATAAGATTAATAAAACGGACTGTGACTGAGAGGTAATTGCAAGGCAGCCAATTATAGATCGGACAGATCATACCCCTTAGTGTCTGTATCTGCAGAGCGTATTATCTTATTTTGTTCAATGGAAATTGAAATGAGCGTTTGGAGTCATTGGCCGGGAAGCCCCTTGTGGAGCAGGTCCGGCCGCCTTGGTGCAGGTCTTATTACATTCGACGCCACACTGGGCGACCTGCGCGCCGGATGGTGATGAAATGATGATGAAGACAGCACAACACCCAGTCCCTAAGCGGAGAAAATCCCCGACCCAGCCGGGAATCGAACCCGGGCCCGTAGGACAGCAATCTGTCACGCTGACCACGCAGCTATCGGGGAGGACTATTCAATAAAGAAAGCTAATTTTGCAACAACCTGTGTGTAGGAGAAATTAAAATGAAACTACGCACCTGAAGCTACAGCTTTGTAGGCTGTCAACAGGGCAAGTTTTGGGAACTTTTTCATCAGACACTTGGAGACGTGGTATTTGGGAATGCATTTTCATGTAACAATGTACTGAAAATTACACTGCCGGAAACCATTAGTACACCCTTTTAGAGGTTTCGAATTCACTCAAGATTTATTGTTGCAGAAGTGAAGTAACTACATTTACAGATCAATAGCGCAAGCGGTTCTAAGGTACCAGGTATCGACCCATGCTGTAACATCCATATTAGTGTGTGGTGTATCCTCCAAAGGTGGCAATGCTGGCGCTGACACTGGCATCCAGTAGATAGTATCGATGGCGAATACTGTCCTGGGATACGTTATGCCACACCTGCTCCACCATTTGACGTACTTCTCTAAGAGGTGTTGATAAGACCAGCTGCACGAGTCACTTCTCGTCCCGTCTGATCGCACACTTGCTCTATTGGAGCCAGGTTCAAATGCTTCAAATGGCTCTGAGCACTATGGGATTAACATCTGAGGTCATCAGTCCTCTAGACTTAAGTATACTTAAGCCTAACTAACCGCCGGCTGGAATGGCCGAGCGGTTCTAGGCGCTACAGTCTGGAACCGCGCGACCGCTACGGTCGCAGGTTCGAATCCTGCCTTGGACATGGATGTGTGTGATGTCCTTAGGTTAGTTAGGTTTAAGTAGTTCTAAGCTCTAGGGGACTGATGACCTCAGCAGTTAAGTCCCATAGTGGTCAGAGCCATTTGAACCATTTGAACCTAACTAACCTGAGGACATCACACACATCCATGCCCGAGGCAGGATTCGAACCTGCGACCGTAGCAGCAGCGCGGTTCCGGACTGAAGCGCCTAGAACCGGTCGGTCACAGCGGCCGGTGCAAATGAAGAGGAAGCGAAGTGATGCAGCGTTCTCTTGAGGAAAGAGTAATATTGTACGAGAGTTTGTAAGCATCTGTGTGACGTGCAGCTGTTATATACTTAACTTATGACGACGGATGGGGGTGAAGTGGGGGAGGAGCGGTGGGAGGCGATGGAGGAGTGATGAGGAGAGGGAATGGTGGTAGTCTACCACCGGGACCCAAACTCCTGCAATGGACCCGGAATTCACGAAAGGCACGGATCTAAAGTATTTATTAATTTTTTTTAAAAAAAAGTGCTAACGTAAAAAGGCGAAATTAATTGACAGAAATTTTGATTTATGACTAGAAAAATAACAATAAAGATTAACATAGGCATTCTCCTGAAGAGAATTGAAACAAACGGTGTTTTATACATTGTTCTGGACTGTTTTATAGCTTACCTTCCTGAGATCGTGCGGCCAGGGAACTTGCTCCAAGTCTTGCGGAGCACGTTTCACGGTAAGTTTGTGGGCGACCACTATCATGTTGGAAGTACAAATAACCTTCCTGTTGCAATAACGGCAAAAGAACGGATCTGACAACATTCTACACGCAGTGAAGGTTGGTCAGCGTCCCCTCCAGAAACACCAACGGTGAACGATGGTTGTAGCTTATTGCACTCCAGACCATAAGACCTAGGGAGGAGCCAGTGTCTCTTGGACGAATGCACTCTGCGAGACAGCGTTCGCCAGGTCCATAGGTATGTCGTACGCGCAAACCATCATCACTTGCCTGCAGGCAGAATCTGCTTCATCACTAAAGACCACGGCACGCCATCTTCGGAGTCATCCTCTGATAGCACCAGTCGAGCAGTGCTCTTCGATGCTGTGACGTGAATGGAAGACAGGCTATAAAAGTGGGCGTGCCAGTAGTCGGCTACTAATGACGGTTCTCATCAGTTCGTGTTGACACATCTGGGCTCACAAGCCCTCTTATCTGTGTCGTGATTGTCATAACATCTGCCACTGCTGCCCTTACAATACGGCGATCCTGCCGGGTGTCTGTGCTGCGTGAAGTCCAGAACTTCGTCTACGAGTATGACAATGTTCGCGTGATACTTATACCAGCATCGTTGCACAACTGACGCTGCACGTTCAACCTGTGTGGCACTCCTCCGAGAGGACCATCACGCCACTCGGTACGCCACAATTCGCCCCATTTCAAACTCGCTCAGTTGGCTGTAGGAAGCACGAGTGCGTCTCCGTGGCATGGTTGCCTCATTGCTTCACACGTTTACACCACACTTAACCTTCTGGCTGTGAGCATTCCCTAGTGGGTACTGAGCGAGGTGGTGCAGTGGTTAGACACTGGACTCGCATTCGGGAGGACGACGGTTCAATCCCGTGTCCGGCCATCCTCGTTTAGTTTTTCCGTGATTTCCCTCAATCACTCCAGGCAAATGCCGGGATGGTTCCTCTGAAAGGGCACGGCCGACTTCCTTCCCCAATCCGATGAGACCGATGACCTCGCTGTCTGGTCTCCTCCCCCGAACAACCCAACCCAACCCTATTGGGTAGACATAGATGGCGCTCTGTTAGGTACGCCATTACACTATATGTTGGCGGACGACGCTGAAGGTACATCTACTATGCCCCGGGTGGCATATGCCTTCTTCGGATCAATCCGACGTTGTCTTTCAAGGTGTAAATTTTTTTCCTACCAGTGTATTTTTTTTTTTTTTGAAATTTGTGGTAAGATCTTATGGGACCAAACTGCTGAGGTCATAGGTCCCTAAGCTTAGGCAGAACTTAATCTAACTTACGCTAAGGACAGCAAGCACACCCATGCCCGGGGGAGGACTCGAACCTCCGACGGTGGGAGCCGCGCGGACCGTGACAAGTCGCCTGAGACCGCGCGGCTACCCCGCCTGCCAGAGTATCTTGTAAGTGTAAGCTAAATAAGAGATTAAGAATCAAGATGGCAGTGGTCAAAGACGTTGCCACCCTTGAAAGAAATGGTTTGATTATTGCACATTTGAGGTCGATACACCAAACAGACAGCTCAGCTTTCTGCACTATGTATTTGGTAATACTTTTACTACGAGCTGGTAGAATATGAGAAAGAATTGAAGATATCTTGGGCTGATGTGTTTGGATACCGGTAGAATGAGTAAAGTACACTGCGCAAAGGAATTATAAGACCACTTTTTCGATGCCCCGTAGATGCCCCCTATTGCGACGTGTAGGTGTGAAATTTGGCTCAAAGCGCATACAGTCCTCCTCTGTAACAGCGCGAAATGCCTGCTACTTCACCCTTTGGCTCGATGATGTTTGGAAAACCAAGGTATCGACACAGGCAAGAAAAAAGGCCGAAGCTCAGAGGTTCATGTGAAGTGTAAGGTGAGTTAATGATGACACATTGGCAGCAAATTTCATCACAATTCTGCCCAATGCCAACGTGGACGTGTCACACCCCGTCTTACATTTCACCCGTTCTTTTGACGCCTCTTCGATGGAGGTTAGAACCGTGACTTACATCTACATTTACATTATTACTCTGCCTGGCAGAGGGTTCAATGAACCACCTTCAACTGTCTTTCTATCGTTCCATTCTCGAACGGCGCGCGGGAAAACGAGCACTTAAATTTTTCTGTGCGAGCCCTGATTTCTCTTATTTTATCGCGGTGATCGTTTCTCTCTATGTAGGTGCGTGCCAACTGAATGTTTTCGCAATCGGAGGACAAAACTGATGATTGAAATTTCATGAGAAGATTGCTTTGTTTTAATGATTGCCACTCCAATTCAGGTATCATGTCTGTGGCACTGTCTCCCCTATTTCGCGATAATACAAAACGAGCTGCCCCTCTTTGTACTTTTTTGATGTCATCCGTCAGTTCCACCTGATGCGGATCCCGCACCGCTTAGCAGTGCTGCAGAATAGGGCGGACAAGTCTGGTGTAAGCAGTCTCTTTAGTAGACCTGTTGCACCTTCTAACTGTTCTGCCAATGTATAGCAGTCTTTGGTTTGCTCTGCCCACGACATTATCTATCTGATCGTTCCAATTTAGGTTGTTTGTAATTGTAATCCCTAAGTATTTAGTTGAATTTACAGCCTTCAGATTTGTCTGACTTATCACGTAATCGAAATTTAGCGGATTTCTTTCAGTACTCATGAGATTAACTTCGAACTCTTCCTTATTCAGGGTCAATTACCACTTTTCGCACCCTACAGATATCTTATCTAAATCATTTTGCGACTCGTTTTGGTCATCTGATGACTTTACAAGATGGTAAATGACAGCATCATTTGCAAATAATCTAACAGGGCTACTCATATTGTCTCCTATGTCGTTAATATAGATCAGGAACAATAGAGGGCCTATAATACTTCATTGGTGAACGCCGGATATTACTTCTGTTTTACTCGATGACTTTCCGTCTGTTACTACGAGCTGTGACCTTCCTGACAGAAAATCACGAATCCAGTCACACAACTGAGGCGATATTCCATAGGTACGTAGTTTGGTTAGAAGACGGTTGTGAGGAATGGTGTTGAAAGCCTTCTGGAAATCTAAAAACATGAAATCAATTTGACATCCTCCATCGATAGCCTCATTACTTCATGAGTATAAAGTGCTAGTTGTGTTCCATAAGAGCGATATTTTCTGAATCCGTGCTGACTCTGTGTCAATGAATGGTATTCTTCGAGGTACTTCATAATGTTCGAATACAGTATATGTTCCAAAACCCTACTGCAAATACATGTTAGTGATATGGGCCTGTAATTCAGCGGATTACTCCTACTTCCCTTTTTGGATATTGGTGTGACTTGAGCAATTTTCCAATTTTTAGGTACGCATCTTCCTGTGGGCGAGTGGTTGTATATAATTACTAAATATGGAGCTATTGTATCAGCATACTCTGAAAGGAACGTGACTGGAGTACAGTCTGGACCGGTGGCCTTGCCTTTATTAAGTAATTTAAGCTGCTTTGCTACACCGAGGATATCTACTTCTATGTTTCTCATCTTGGCAATTGTTCTTCATTGGAATTCAGGAGTATTTACTTAGTCTTCTTTGATGAAGGAGTTTCGGAAAACCGTGTTTAATAACTCTGCTCTAGTGGCAGTGCCATCAGCGACTTCACCGTTGTTATCGAGCAGTGAAGGTATTGATTGCGTCTTGCCACTGGTGTGCTTTATGTACGACCAGAATCTCTTTGGGTTTTCTGCCAGATTTACAAGGCACAGTTTTCGTTGTGGAAATTATTAAAAGCATCTCGCATTGAAGTACGCGCTATATTTCGAACTTCTGCAAAACTTTGGCAGTCTTGCGGATTTTGCGTTCTCTTCAATTTGGCATGCTTTTTTCGCTGCTTCTGCAACAGCGATCTGACCCGTTTTGTGTATCATGGGGTTCAGTACCATCACTTATTGTTGTGGTATGTATCTCTCAATTGCCGTCGTTGGAATCACGAGGTTTTCCTATGAGTGGCCGAGAAAAACATTTCAGACACATCGTCGCTTAGAACTGATACAAGAAGGCCTGAGGAGGTAACATAAAGGGCGTCAATCAGGTCGCCCCTTTAACTGGGCTACCCATTCCCACACATCTCGCTGTCGGAAACGACAGTTCGCAGTGTGATGAGCAACAGCAAGAGGTTCCTTACAACCTTTAACATTGACGGCACTCTCGGACGTTTCAATCCTTCTCTGAGGACACTGTGGGGCTGCATCCCCATTGAAAGTAGTCGCGCCCCTGTGCAGTGCAGCGCGACCGCATATTTTGCTATCGTGTACAGTTACGTACCTTTATGGACCATTCAAAACCAGCTGACGAAATTTGAATGAGATTCGACGCAGCAAAGGTTTTTGTTGTTGTGGTCTTCAGTCCTGAGACTGGTTTGATGTAGCTCTCCATGCTACTCTATCCTGTGCAAGCTTCTTCATCTCCCAGTACCTACTGCAACCTACATCCTTCTGAATCTGTTTAGTGTATTCATCTCTTGATCTCCCCCTACGATTTTTACCCTCCACGATGCCCTCCAATACTAAATTGGTGATCCCTTGATGCCTCAGAACATGTCCTACCAACCGATCCCTTCTTCTGGTCAAATTGTGCCACAAACTCCTCTTCTCCCCAATCCTATTCAGTACCTCCTCATTAGTTATGTGATCTACCCATATAATCTTCAGCATTCTTCTGTAGCACCACATTTCGAAAGCTTCTATTCTCTTCTTGTCCAAACTATTTACAGTCCATGTTTCACTTCCATACATGGCTACACTCCATACAAATACTTTCAGAAATGACTTCCTGACACTTAAATCTATACTCGATGTTAAAAAATTTCTCTTCTTCAGAAACGCTTTCCTTGCCATTGCCAGTCTACATTTTATATCCTCTCTACTTCGACCATCATCAGTTATTTTGCTCCCCAAATTGCAAAACTCCTTTACTACTTTAAGTGTCTCATTTCCTAATCTAATACCCTCAACATCACCCGACTTAATTCGACTACATTCCATTATCCTCGTTTGCATTTGTTGATGTTCATCTTATATCCTCCCTTCAAGACACCATCCATTCCGTTCAACTGCTCTTCCAAGTCCTTTGCTGTCTCTGACAGAATTACAATGTCATCGGCGAACCTCAAAGTTTTTATTTCTTCTCCATGGATTTTAATACCTACCCCGAATTTTTCTTTTGTTTCCTTTACTGCTTGCTCAATATACAGATTGAATAACATCGGGGAGAGGCTACAACCCTGTCTTACTCCCTTCCCAACCGCTGCTTCCCTTTCATGTCCCTCGACTCTTATAACTGCCATCTTGTTTCTGTACAAATTGTAAATAGCCTTTCGCTCCCTGTATTTTACCCCTGCCACCTTTAGAAAGCAAAGGTTACTTACGATTTTTCTACCCTCGCTCTTTGCGCTCTGCTGTCCCTGATCATGCGAGAGTGCAACATCAACATGTGCGTGAATAATATGGTAAAAGGTCCCTCTAAAACCACCCAGTTCGGCAACACTCTTGGTGACACACATGCACCTTTGTTGAGCTCGTTACAAATGTGCCTTCGGAAATTTCCACACCAAATCAGCCTGGCGGCTCCTCTAGCGCCTGGGAGTTACGCAACCCCGTCCGACACCCATTATGTGGGGTTCGCCCACCTTCAGGCCCTAGAGCAACCGGAAGATCCTTTAATTTTGTTGCGCAGTGTACTGTATAAAGAAAATAAAATAATCATTGAGATAGAACACTTTTCATCTTCCCAGGAAAGCTAACAACAACATCACGAGGAGAGAGGGTAAGCTGGAAACCGGAAGTGTAATTCATGTTCATGCATAAGAACGTACTCGTATTTTGGGCGGCAACTTAACGGCCTGCTTGTGGATGCATTCCAGAGAGCCATGCTCTGCTAGTCTGCCCACACGCATAATTTAGCAAGGCGGGGCGCACAAACAACGTCATTATCTGCAACTACTTTAAATAATTTATCACAACAGACAAACAGGCTTCAGCTTCCACTAACCAAACCTCCGCAGTGATACAAATCTCTCGAGATCGTGAGACTTTCGGTTGTTGCAAAGCCATGGTATGCGTCAGTTCTTTGCATTTGCAGCAAGCGTAATTTAATTGAGATTTGTGCTTTTCCACACTAAAATGAAATCCTGGCTACCAAAGAACCATTTACACAATTTATTTCAAACTAACAGCTTTCAAGCTGTTTTTACACCATGACGTTTGTAGTGCACACTCAGATTCACTGTGACAAAATGTAGTTCACATTTAGTGGTGTACTGGCTGCCGCGTATATGCAATTTTATTAGCTTTGCAGACAGACTTTCGGATGTTACTGGAAGAAGTTCGCTAAGTGGTTTTGTAACAAAGAAGGCATATCTTTAATGACTTATTACTGTACAGGTTATTCCGGGAGGAATGCTCAGTATCAGGGATATGACAGGAATGATCATTCGTAGCAGAAAAGTCCGGTTAACATGGGTTCTAAAATGCATACCTTAAAAGCTTAGAGCACTTCTTCATCTTCGATACTGTGAAACATATCTCTCTACTGCAAGCTCTTTGATTTTACATTTTGGGAGGAGATAGTATGGACCAAATCAAGAAAAAAATGTCGGGTAAATACGTGCTCCAAAATGCGTACCTTACAGCTTCGAGGTCTTGTTTCACAGCAGCGAAGATGAACAAGTGCTGATATCTCTTAAGGCGTGCACTTTATAGCCCATGTATACCGGATATTTCCTTTTTTTTGTCCTTGCTATCTCGTCTCAAAATATGGAAAGCAAAGAACTTGTAGAAAAGGAGATTTGTTTTACTTTATCGAAAATGAAGAAGTGCTCATAACTATAAAGGTATGAATTTTAGGAACCATGGTTACTAGACTTGTCTGCTTCGCATGGCTGTCCCTGTCGTATCCCTGAATACTGAACGTTTTCTTGTTACAACCTGTATAATTCGTTGGTAATAATGACGACGACATAGTCGAAATGTGCTGCATCTGGGATTAAACAAACGAAATATGACTTAAAAATTCAAGCAGACAAGAGCTAATTATGTTCTGACGACTGTGACAGCACATTTACAGACATCAAAATGTGACCGAAATTTTTAAAATCTCTTCTCAATTAACCCGACACTCGTAAGGCGAAATACATTTGATTTTGTTTCTTTTGTTATAGTATTGTTCAGTATCTGTACTTCAGTGAAGAGATCAGCTCCAAAGAGGAAAGATATAGTAGATGAGGCGAAGATCCAGGCTCCACGACAATCTCGCGACACTTTTATAAATTTCCGGCACGTTTCATTTGACGTACACTTCACTGGAAACGGACGTGTGGTTTTAGATAACGGTGACTATGTCGCAATTGCTGGTAACTGTTTGTATCTTACGAACATGTGGCAACACAGCAATCTCAAGTCAGGGGCCGGAGAAACAAGTAAACTGAACTTCGTTATCAGCAGTACCACGAGGAAATGGCTTGTTTAGTTTAGAAACATGACATTCCATTCCATGAAAGCCAATATAAAGATATAGCTCTTCCCTCGAATTAATGTTCCCGGCTGAAACAGGAGCTGTTTTCTAATCGCGTGGACTGACGAAATTGGGAGAAACGGATGTTGTATCGAGAATGATCTGTATAGTATCTACGGGATAGAGTTTCGAAAAATTAGAAAATTATTATTCGCTGCAGAATACAAATATGTGTGTATCGTTCAAGAAGAAGGATAAGTGGTACACATTACCTCGGGAGAAAGAAACCAGAAGAGAACTTGATCATATAACTAACGAGATGTTTGTTGTGATGTATTAGCGTGCGATATTTTCTGGCCGGGAACTGTGCCCTAACGTTGTATCAGGTTTCAGCTTGATTCGTACAATCTAGCGTCAGTTAATGGGTACATTGATATGTTCTTACGCTTCGGCGAGAAATGTCGTGTGTGATGTGCGCCGCAGGAAGAAGCAAACTTTAGCTGCAAATTTGTGTGCTTACCAATGTGGTTAGAAGTTTAAGGCACTGGAATCGCATTCGGAAGGGAGGCTGATCAAATCCACGTCTAGTCACTCAGAAGTAGTTTTTCCGTCGTTTACCTGACTCACTTAAGGCAAATGTTGGGGTGCTTCCTTTGAGAATGGTACAGCCGATTTCGTTCCGCATATTAAAGGTCAGAAATGAGCTCCGTATAATCCCGTATAATATAATTCCCCAGCCAGCCCTATGACGTCATTCAGAACTCGTCGTCACCGTTGTTCGTAGTGTCGACTCGTGAGTCTCCGCCGTTTCCCACTCGTCACCTGATACTGCTGTCGGGTACAAATGAGCTCGACTCGCCCAGGAAGGAGGGCGAGTACACGAGTTTGTAGGTATAACCGCAGACTCGCAGTATTCCTGTTATACATGCAACCGTTTTGAAAGAAATTTCCGCCTTTAAACTATAAATTAGTATTTATTTATTTCACGAAATCATGATTTCGCCTTTATAGCCTTTATCAAATACAAACTGAAATGTCGCAAAATGTCCGGCCATCCTACACGACATGAGCAACCATTAGTCATGACGATTATTACATACCAATATAATGACTGATCGGTTGGTGTGCAAGTATGTGTATCTGTAAAACTTTTTCGAAGAGTACTGTAAATTTACTTTAATATTGAATATCAATTTTAACAATGTCTAACAATTATGTTGACTAACACACACTTTCGAGGCGCTACTGAATCTGTAACAAAAGTGCCAGAAAACATGACATGGGAATAAAGTGCTATCTCTAAATGATGATTAATTATTAAAATAAAATTAAAATAACAATCTTCGAATATTTACAGAAATGAATGACAGGCTAAGCTACACCCCCTGTTAGCCCATAAACTCAAGTTTCCATGACCAGAAAAGTATAGAAATAGCTCGCTTTTTGTCGCAGGGGTATATCTGTGACATTACTCCGTGCTCAGTTTTCGTTTCACGCAGTACATATGTTAATAGCGGAGGTGGCATAACCAAGAATCCGACTATTTTGTACGCATTGGACGAAATCTGCAGGCTTTTCATCTGAAGCGTGCACTGCAGCACAAAAATTATTTAAGGCATCACTCCCCTTATGGAACACATCTGCAATTGTGTATACTGCATCAAATAATTTTCGTCTTACACCCTCCGAAGTCTCACAAAAAAAAAGCTAATCCTGACAAACCTCGAATCGGTCATTTCGCCTTGTCAGAGCTACTTCACAGCACCAAATCGTTTACTCATCTTCCGTAATAACAGTAAGTGGCGACTAGCTTTACACTCCTGCATGTATCAGTAAAATAGAACGAGTATGAAGCGACCGCAGCGCCACAGTTCTTACAATAAGACTCTTCATGGTCGTGGAACTAAGTGGGAACGAAGGAAGCCCGTTAGCACTGATGTAACAGCAGCGTCATCATTTGCAAAGTATGCAACCCGCAACATTAGAACGCACTCTCTTCGTTTCTGACCTCTGCCATACATGTCCCCAATCCAAATTTGTGCTCCGTCTCTAATGATCTCATTGTCGACGGAATATTACACACTTATCTCCCTTCCTTACCTACTTGCGAAGTAGAGACAATTAGGATCAACAGACATGTACATGTACATGTACATCTACATCTACACTCCGCAAGCCACCTGACAGTGTGTGGCGGAGGGTACTTTGAGTACCTCTATCTGTTCTCCCTTCTATTCCATTCTCGTATTGTTCGTGGAAAGAAAGATTGTCGGTATGCCTCTGTGTGGGCTCTAATCTCTCTGATTTTATCCTCATGGTCTCTTCGCGAGATATACGTGGGAGAGAGCAATATACTGCTTGACTCCTCGGTGAAGGTATGTTCTCGAAACATCAACAAAAGCCCGTACCGAGCTACTGAGCGTCTCTCCTGCAGAGTCTTCCACTGGAGTTTATCAATCATCTCCGTAACGCTTTCGCGATTACTAAATGATCCTGTAACGAAGCGCGCTGCTCTCCGTTGGATCTTCTCTATCTCTTCTGTCAACCCTATCTGGTACGGATCCCACACTGGTGAGCAATATTCAAGGAGTGGACGAACAAGTGTACTGTAACCTACTTCCTTTGTCTTCGGATTGCATTTCCTTAGGATTCTTCCAATGAATCTCAGTCTGGCATCCGCTTTACCGACGATCAAATTTATATGATCATTCCATTTTAAATCACTCCTAATGCCTACTCCCAGATAATTTATGGAATTAACTGCTTCCAGTTGCTGACCTGCTATATTGTAGCTAAATGATAAAGGATCTTTCTTTCTATGTATTCGCAGCACATTACACTTGTCTACATTGAGATTCAATTGCCATTCCCTGCACCTTGTGTCAATTCGTTGCAGATCCTCCTGCATTTCAGTACAATTTTCCATTGTTACAACCTCTCGATATACCACAGCATCATCCGCAAAAAGCCTCAGTGAATTTCCGATGTTATCCACAACATTCGAGACTTCTACATCTTAAAATGTTTCTGTGCGTCACGTACCATGAGGCAGCATGGGCGATACGTCATTTTACGAAGTGATATAAGAACACGCCTTTAGTTAACTGTGTGTGAAATACCACTGAGTTGTTGATTTTGGTGAAAATTGTCACCATGTAAGGATAAGTTCAGTGTTGTAAAATAGACGCGAAGTAATACATCAAGACAAGTACACCGCTGTCCAACAAAATTGCAACACCGCAAAAGCGGCATGCAACAAGAGCCAAATTAGCTAATATCATTTATCCAGTTCTGATTGTTTCTTGGTAGAGCTGTCGCCGACTACGTAGAAATATTTTTATTGTTTTTGGTAAGACTATTGTTCACATGACTCGCATTAAACAAAAATATGAAAGGAGACCAGACTTTCAAGAGATATTACATGAAACTGATGATATCCTTAGCATAATGTTTAATTAAAAGAGTAACGAAATAAAGAAAGAGTGTCCAACAGTAGGAGAAACAAGGGTAAAATCTCGCTGACAATCAAAGCTAACGCAGATATATCTCAACGAATACACAATGTTGCTTTCAAATCTCACTTTTCCACAGCGAACTGGTCTATCTCAATGCTACCCACGTTCTTCAAAACTGAGTCAAAGACATGATGGTTAGAACTTCACTCTTGTTTGGAACTTGAATATTGTAAGTAATCACATTACTTATCTTGTATGACGACATCCTCATCGCTTCTTCTTGGTATCGGCACAGTGTCTCGAGGTATCAGTTATTCTTACGTACAGCGAAAGACCGTTGGGTTAATTTATCATCCGTACAACTCCGAGTATTAATGAAAATACGCAAGTGTTTAAATTGATGTCACAGTACTTTCACTTCACTATTTCAAGTACAGTATTTCCAGCAAATACACACATTAACAACGTAACACATTCAACTCCTAGTACAACACATAAACAATATTTTCCGAGAATAGTTTGAGAGATTTTATCGAACAATTTTAATGTCAGTTACTTCAAATGTAACTGATCAGCTAACAAAAATTTTAAATAAACTCAGTGCAAGAAAACAAACTACTTTTTTGGAGAATAAAAGAAGGTATTACTCGTATTGGACTTTTTGTTTGAATCCATACTCGGTATATAATTAGACATGATCAATTTATTTATTTTATTCAAACTACGTGAAACATTCATAGCAAAATAGTTATCGAATGCTCGTTATTAGATTGTATCATAAATCTATGAGCTGCATCAAGTTTTCAATAAGTAGTTACAGTGTGCCATTAGTCAGTTACATTAAATGCGCAGTGTGCTAAAAACATTCGAAAATCAAGGTAGCATAAATATTTCTTTCTTTAAAACAAACGGTTTCGACAGACTTTGCTGCCATCTTTAGGTCTTAAAAAATCTTTTTGTTATGAAACCTGTTCATTTTAAGTCGGACCTCACGCCAAATTGTCATGTAGATAAAAGCAGCACATTATGAAAGGTTTGTCATAACTAAAATATTGAAAAACGTAAACCAGCTTGTGAAAATGGCCATTTCCACATATATACCGCTCACAGATGCTTGTTTGTTACAAAAACACAGTACACAGTAGCACATCTGTTTGCATAAGCTGGACATATTCTAAACACTGACAAGTGTGAGTACGACTCGCCCTGTGAGGCGTTCACAGAAATTTATTTATGTACATACGAGTAGATGGTTCAGTTATAGGTTTTGATGAGTGAGTTTTCGGGTATTAAAATATATGACACAAATTGCCACATCCTGTAACTGCATTGAGCTATAAAAAGCTTACATTTTTTTACACTTCCAGGGTTTTGTGCTGACAACGATAACTTTTCTGTTATCGTTGTCTTGCTCTCATCATCAGCGTATTAACGCTGATGGCATCACGCCGATTTTGCCTTCGTCACGCAACGTTATCGGTGAGTCACTCACTAGAAGTTAACTTACCGATTTGCGAATGTCTTACTTTAGGTGTTCAGTAATTTTCATTCTCTTTTGTTCCCGTGGAATGAACGTACAGTTATCCCCATGAAAGCGGTTGACTGTATTTGTAGACAATATAACAAGCGACTGTAACTGTTTAGGGGAAGTGGAAGTATAGTTAAGAAGGGTAATCCGTTATGAAATAACATCCATAGCAACGAAATAATCAGGTGGAATAACCAGTTCGGCACAACTGCGCGTGATAACGCTATAGCAAGGTCGCAAAAAAACCGTATTATGAAACAAAGAACTGTTATGCGCGTTAATGATTATATGACAGAAATGATACTACACTATCGAGAAACATTTGTCTATTTGAATTAGTCGGTTGATATGGTGTACAGTTAACAAGTGTTTCCCCACATTCTGAAGAAATTTGCACAACACAACGATACAGGCAGAAAAATGCCCACGCCAAATATGCTGATCAGGCAGTCACAGGCTTCTGAACTGTGTTCTATTCGGTTTATGAAAACACTAGTTAGAATAACCAGAAAATAATTTTATTTAAGGGAGATAGCATGTTACAGATGAACAGTTTCTATCGCAACTAAACTTATTATCGTATCTGATAATTTGTAATATAAGCATAACTTTTCTCTGGGACGTTAAGTAGTAAAACCGTTTTTAACGGTATCACTTCCTTATAATAATGCCCGCTTTGTTGTTTAAGACCTGCTATTAGCCAGGCAGCAATAAAATATTCTTCGTAACTCCTTTGATAAGACACCTGCTATTAGCCAGGCAGTTATAAAATATTCTTCACAATTCCTTTGATAAGACAATCATACAAATCATGATCCGAAATCGTTACTTCGCCGATACCTGCCGAATTCCACGAAATTCTGGATACAAGAACAGTCACAATGTTTGTTACATTCCTCATCCCCATGTATTTGCTTTTAATGTAAGCCGACACCGAGAGGCGTGAACTGCACAAGGCAGACACAAAGCCATCGACCGCTAACGTTGTTTCATCCATGTCGACTTATCCGTGCAACTTTCATGTGCCAAGGGCAGTTTGCTGCACACTCCGTTCTTTCTCAACTGCTGTTGGCGTGGGCAGATATGAGACTGTGGTGCTCATTCAAAACGCATTTCACTGCAATAATAGTGGAAAAAGAGCTTGTTGGCAATACAAGAAGATCCGTAGAAAACCATCAACGGTGATTATTCAGCTGTCAAGATAAACTCCAACTGAATGTGAGGACAGAAGAAAATCAACGATGAAGAGAACTGTAATAATTGTTACCGGCAGTAACAGCTCGAGTCACTAAGAGATCAAAACATTAGTTCGGAGTAACGGTACAAAAATATCTGACTTCTGAAAAACCGATTTTCCTTCACGTAATCTGTTACCAACTCTATAAATTTAATGTGTTTGTTTGGATAGACATTTTCTGTAGCAGCTGTTGCACAGGGTAATTTTTTTCCACCGTGTATAAACTCTAGGGATTGATCGATGAGAGGATACGGAACCAAAAATGTCTAATTAATTTATGACGGGAACTGCATGGTTTCCATGCTAGAGACCATTTATCCAGTCATACATCGTTACAGAGACTGCGGTCTAATATGCGCTCTGCCATGCAGCCACAATTACAGTATGTGCTGAAAATGGTTTCCATGTACCACAACACGCCGTAGCATGTTCTGTCTCTCACGTTCGCATAGGCCAAACTGCATCCGAACAGTGTCAAAGACAGCATAAATACGCTACTGCACCGTCTCCACATCTGGAATGGACTCTCCGTACACGATACTCTTGAGATGGACCCATAAGCAGAAAACGCACGTGGCGAGATCCGATGAACGAGTAGGCCCCCTCGTGCGATCCATCGACCAGGGAAGTCACGACTGAGATGCATCCGGAAGTTAATGGCGAAGTGGACTGGAGCACCATCATGTGTGAGCTACATAACCCTTAAAATCATCAACGGCACTTCTTCCACCGGGAGAGGAAAAGTAACCCACAAGAAACGCCGATACTTCCGGCCTGTTAGGCAACGTGGGAGGAAGACTGGTCGCTAGTTATCCCGGCCCACACATTCCGGCTGCACCGATACTGATGATTCCCTGTCACCACACCATGGGGGTTCCGCGTACTGGCCCACAAATGACTGTTATGAAAGCTGAAGGTACCACTCTGGATAAAGGTGGCCTCATCTGTGGATGGGATGGATGACTCAAATCCCAGAATCGCGGTTGCCTGGTGCAGAAACCAGTGTCAAAACTGCTTCCGATGTGGTAAGTCTGTCGCTAGTAAGCCCTTCACACGTCGTGTTAAGGGTAGTAACATTTGTCATGGAGAGTGTTCCACACGGCCGTCTGGTTTACCGTGTACAGGCGGGCGAACTGCCTGGTACTGACAGAGCGGTCTCCTTCCACAGTGTTAGTCACATTTTCCTCCAAATCTGGTGTCCGAACATTTCGAGTACGTCCTTCATGATTTCCTTCTTCCTGAAACGACTCTATCTCAGGCAAACGGCGAAACGCTGTTGCAACCATTGAACGCTGTGGTTGTTGTCGGTGGGGATGGTCTCCTGATACAACCTTGCTGCCCGTTGCCATTTGCCTTTCCGTAAGTAAGCACCATGTTGGCAAGCTCTAGATTCGAATATTGAACCATTATGTACAACGCTATATCACATCCACTACAAGGTGAGTCAGCAAGACAAGTGAATCGGACACAACTTAACAATGACTGCAGCAGGAGAGGGCGCTAGGACATGACATATGAAGAACAATACCAACCCCGCGGAGGAAACCATGCACATTGTAATTGTGGCATGATACAGCGCATATTAGACCGCAGTATCTGTAACAAAATATGACTGAATAAATGATCTCTAGCTTGGAAACCATTCATTTGGGGATATAAATTCATTACACCTTTTTTATTCTGTATCCTCTTATCGATCAATCCCTTGAATTTGTACACGATGGAAAAATCACCCTGTATAACAAGTGTGAGTATTTTTTATCTTAAGTGTACTGCAGTTGAGCAAGTTATTCATCTAACGCGTTTCGTTTTATGTCTACAGCTTGGTCAGTGGTGATTCTTGTAACATTTAGTATACATAATACCTTTGGACGTCAGTGTAGAGGAAGTCGAGACTAACGACTTGATACAGGACATTTGTTGTGTATCAAGCCGGGAAACAGCTTCAAACTGACCTACAAAAGCCACCTAACGTACAGTGGATGCACACCGCTCTAGATTTTGAATATCGTCTCTCCTCTTTGCGCCAGAGGCGTAGTCGGTGAGATTTTTGAAATTTTTATATCGTTAACATTAGTGATTTAACCTTTTTCGTGAGGGCAATGAGACAAAAAAAAAAAGACTTCTGTGAACGTCATGCAAAAGCGAATTACGTTTACAGTTCTATATAAACTTAAGCCTTACATGATGAGTCATCTCGCTGTAAGGAAGCCAAAGAAACAAAACGATTTAATTGTTAATTTTAGGCAGTTAAAGTTCACAAAATTTTGAGGTAAAATTTACGCAGACGCTAATTTTACAGTTTTTAAGTACAAGAACGAAGTGTCTTTAATATTCAAGGACGATTTTAACGAGAAAAAGAAACTAAGTTGGTGGCGTTAGGAGGGCGAACGAGATTGAAAGTCCCGCGCCTCGTTCACCGACCTTTGTAGGCCAATTTGAGGCTGTTTTCCGGCATCATACAACACAAATGTCCTGTATAAAACTGCTCGTCTCGATTTCCCCTATACCAATGTGGATCGCTGTAAACAGTTACAGTTTACACCCCATATAGTTAAACACTTTTTTCACGAAAGTAGTGTTTTGTATACATTATTTAGCCGTTTATTCCTCCACTATACTTGTTTGCGGGACAACTCGCTATTCTCTTCTTGCAACCAGAGGTTTCAGCCAAATTAAGCTTGATTTCGCTTGCACTACTGGCTGAAGAGGGGCAGCAGCCATTTCAGTAGTTGCAGGGGCAACAGTCTGGATGATTGACTGATCTGGCCTTGTAACCCTAACCAAAACGGCCTTGCTGTGCTGGTACTGCGAACGGCTGAAAGCAAGGGGAAACTACAGCCGTAATTATTCCCGAGGGCATGCAGCTTTACTGTATGGTTAAATGATGATGGCGTCCTCTTGGGTAAAATATTCCGGAGGTAAAATAGTCCCCCATTCGGATCTCCGGGCGGGGCTAATCAAGAGGACGTCGTTATCAGGAGAAAGAAAAATGGCATTCTGCGGATCGGTGCGTGGAATGTCAGATCCCTTAAAAATCGGGCAGGTAAGTTATAAAACTTAAAAAGGGAAATGGATAGGTTGAAGTTAGATATAGTGGGAATTAGTGACGTTCGGTAGCAGGAGGTGAATACAGGGTTATAAATACAAAGTCAAATAGGGGTAATGCAGGAGTAGGTTTAATAATGAATAAAAAAATTGGAGTGCGGGTAAGCTACTACACTCCTGGAAATTGAAATAAGAACACCGTGAATTCATTGTCCCAGGAAGGGGAAACTTTATTGACACATTCCTGGGATCAGATACATCACATGATCACACTGACAGAACCACAGGCACATAGACACAGGCAACAGAGCATGCACAATGTCGGCACTAGTACAGTGTATATCCACCTTTCGCAGCAATGCAGGCTGCTATTCTCCCATGGAGACGATCGTAGAGATGCTGGATGTAGTCCTGTGGAACGGCTTGCCATGCCATTTCCACCTGGCGCCTCAGTTGGACCAGCGTTCGTGCTGGACGTGCAGACCGCGTGAGACGACGCTTCATCCAGTCCCAAACATGCTCAATGGGGGACAGATCCGGAGATCTTGCTGGCCAGGGTAGTTGACTTACACCTTCTAGAGCACGTTGGGTGGCACGGGATACATGCGGACGTGCATTGTCCTGTTGGAACAGCAAGTTCCCTTGCCGGTCTAGGAATGGTAGAACGATGGGTTCGATGACGGTTTGGATGTACCGTGCACTATTCAGTGTCCCCTCGACGATCACCAGTGGTGTACGGCCAGTGTAGGAGATCGCTCCCCACACCATGATGTCGGGTGTTGGCCCTGTGTGCCTCGGTCGTATGCAGTCCTGATTGTGCCGCTCACCTGCACGGCGCCAAACACGCATACGACCATCATTGGCACCAAGGCAGAAGCGACTCTCATCGCTGAAGACGACACGTCTCCATTCGTCCCTCCATTCACGCCTGTCGCGACACCACTGGAGGCGGGCTGCACAATGTTGGCGCGTGAGCGGAAGACGGCCTAACGGTGTGCGGGACCTTAGCCCAGCTTCATGGAGACGGTTGCGAATGGTCCTCGCCGATACCCCAGGAGCAACAGTGTCCCTAATTTGCTGGGAAGTGGCGGTGCGGTCCCCTACGGCACTGCGTAGGATCCTACGGTCTTGGCGTGCATCCGTGCGTCGCTGCGGTCCGGTCCCAGGTCGACGGGCACGTGCACCGTCCGCCGACCACTGGCGACAACATCGATGTACTGTGGAGACCTCACGCCCCACGTGTTGAGCAATTCGGCGGTACGTCCACCCGGCCTCCCGCATGCCCACTATACGCCCTCGCTCAAAGTCCGTCAACTGCACATACGGTTCACGTCCACGCTGTCGCGGCATGCTACCAGTGTTAAAGACTGCGATGGAGCTCCGTATGCCACGGCAAACTGGCTGACACTGACGGCGGCGGTGCACAAATGCTGCGCAGCTAGCGCCATTCGACGGCCAACACCGCGGTTCCTGGTGTGCCCGCTGTGCCGTGCGTGTGATCATTGCTTGTACAGCACTCTCGCAGTGTCCGGAGCAAGTATTGTGGGTCTGACACACCGGTGTCAATGTGTTCCTTTTTTCATTTCCAGGAGTGTATAAACAGCATAGTGAACGCATTATTGTGGCCAAGATAGACACGAAGCTCACACCTACTACAATAAAGTTTATATGCCAACTAGCTCTGCAGATGATGAAGAAATTAAAGAAATGTATGATGAGATAAAAGAAATTATTCAGGTAGTGAAGGGAGACGAAAATTTAATAGTCATGGGTGACTGGAATTCGAGAGTAGGAAAAGGGAGAGAAGGAAACATAGTAGGTGAATATGGATTGGGGGCATGAAATGAAAGAGGAAGCCGCCTGGTAGAATTTTGCACTGAGCATAACTTAATCATAGCTAACACTTGGTTCAAGAATAATAAAAGAAGGTGGTACACATGGAAGAATCCTGGAAATACTAGAAGGTATCAGATATATTATATAATGGTAAGACAGAGATTTAGGTTCAAATGGCTCTGAGCACTATGGGACTCAACTGCTGAGGTCATTAGTCCCCTAGAACTTAGAACTAGTTAAACCTAACTAACCTAAGGACATCACAAACATCCATGCCCGAGGCAGGATTCGAACCTGCGACCGTAGCGGTCTTGCGGTTCCAGACTGCAGCGCCTTTAACCGCACGGCCACAGAGATTTAGGAAACAGGTATTAAATTGTAAGACATTTCCAGGGGCAGATGTGGACCCTGACCAAAATCTATTGGTTAAGAGCTGTAGATTAAAAATGAAGAAACTGCAAAAAGGTGGGAATTTAAGGAGATGGGATCTGGACAAACTGATTAAACCAAAGGTTGTACAGAGTTTCAGGGAGAGCATAAGGGAACAATTGTCACAAATGGGGGAATGAAATACAGTAGAAGCAGAGTGGGTAGCTTTGGGGGATGAAGTAGTGAAAGCAGCAGACGATCAAGTAGGTAAAAAGACGAGAGCTAGAAGAAATCCTTGGGTAACAGAAGAAATATTGAATTTAATTGATGAAAGGAGAAAATATAAAAATGCAGTAAATGAAGCAGGCAAAAAGGAATACAAACGCCTCAAAAATGAGATCGACAGGAAGTGCAAAATGGCTAAGCAGGAATGGCTAGAGGATAAATGTAAGGATGTAGAGGCTTATCTCACTAGGGGTAAGATAGATACTGCCTACAGGAAAATTAAAGAGACCTTTGGAGAAAAGAGAGCCACTTGTACGAATATCAAGAGCTGAGATGGAAACCCAGTTCTAAGCAAAGAAGGGAAAGCAGCAAGGTGGAAGAAGTATATAGAGGGTCTATACAAGGGCGATGTACTTGAGGACAATATTATGGAAATGGAAGAGAATGTAGATGAAGATGAAATGGGAGATACGATACTGCGTGAAGAGTTTGACAGAGCACTGAAAGACCTGAGTCGAAACAAGGTCCCGGGAGTAGACAACATTCCATTAGAACTACTGACGGCCTTGGGAGAGCCAGTCCTGACAAAAATCTACCATCTGGTGAGCAAGATGTATGAGACAGGCGAAATACCCTCAGACTTCAAGTAGAATATAATAATTCCAATCCCAAAGAAAGCAGGTGTTGATATATGTGAAAATTACCGAACAATCAGTTTAATAAGCCAAAGCTGCAAAATACTAACGCGAATTCTTTACAGACAAATGGAAAAAATAGTAGAAGCCAACCTTGGGGAAGATCAGTTTGGATTCCGTAGAAATATTGGAACGCGTGAGGCAATACTGACCTTACGACTTATCTTAGAAGAAAGATTAAGGAAAGGCAAACCTACGTTTCTAGAATTTGTAGACATAGAGAATGCTTTTGACAATGTTGACTGGAATACTCCCTTTAAAATCTAAAGGTGGCAGAGGTAAAATACAGGGAGCGAAAGGCTATTTACAATTTGTACAAAAACCAGATGGCAGTTATAAGAGTCGAGGGACACTAAAGGGAAGCAGCGGTTGGAAGGGAGTGAGACAGGGTTGCAGCCTCTCCCCGATGTTATTCAATCTGTATATTGAGCAAGCAGTAAAGGAAACAAAAGAAAAATTCTGAGTAGGTATTAAAATCCATGGAGAAGAAATAAAAACTTTGAGGTTTGTCGATGACATTGTAATTCTGTCAGAGACAGCAAAGGACTTGGAAGAGCAGTTGAATGGAATGGACAGAGTCTTGAAAGGAGGATATAAGATGAACATCAACAAGAGCAAAACGAGGGTAATGAAATGTAGTCGCATTAAGTCAGGTGATGCTGAGGGAATTAGATTAGGAAATGAGACACTTAAAGTAGTAAAGGAGTTTTGCTAATTGAGGAGCAAAATAACTGATGATGGTCGAAGTAGAGAGGATATAAAATGTAGACTGGCAATGGCAAGAAAAGGCAACGGCCTTGCCGCAGTGGCTACACCGGTTCCCATGAGATCACCGAAGTTAAGCGCTGTCGGGCGTGGCCGGCGCTTGGATGGGTCACCATCCCGCCGCCATGTGCTGTTGCCATTTTTCGGGGTGCACTCAGCCTCGTGATGCCAATTGAGGAGCTACTCGACCGATTAGTAGCGGCTTCGGTCAAAGAATCCCGTCCTCACGGTCGGGAGTGCGGTGTGCTGACCACACGCCCCTCCTTATCCGCATCCTCCTCGGAAGATGACACGGCGGCCGGACGGTCCCGGAAGGGCCACTTGTGGCCTAAAGACGGAGCTTTTTTTTTTTTAATGGCAAGAAAAGCGTTTCTGAAGAAGAGAAATTTGTTAACATCGAGTATGGATTTATGTGTCAGGAAGTCGTTTCTGAAAGTATTTGTATGGAGTGTAGCCATGTATGGAAGTGAAACATGGACGATAAATAGTTTGGACAAGAAGAGAGGGTGGGTCGCATAACTAATGAGGAGGTATCGAATAGAATTGGGGAGAAGAGGAGTTTGTGGCACAACTTGACAAGAAGAAGGGACCGGTTGGTAGGACATGTTCTGAGGCATCAAGGGATCACAAATTTAGTATTGGAGGGCAGCTTGGTGGGTAAAAATCATAGAGGGAGACCAAGAGTGGAATACACTAAGCAGATTCAGAAGGATGTAGGGCGCAGTAAGTATGGGGAGATGAAGCAGCTTGCACAGGATAGTATAGCATAGAGAGCTGCATCAAACCAGTCTCAGGACTGAAGACCACAACATACTGGCTTTTATTCGGCCTTTAGGAGATCATTCTTCATTTTACTGCAATTACGAGTATTCTGCGTTTCACTTCAGTTTCATAGGAATCTACTGCAGTTACATTCGGTTTTAGTCGGTACTATGTTGTATTCATGTAGGTGATATAGACGCAGATAGCATCTGTCGTCTTGGAACGCTATAACGATGAATACTTATGCTGTAGTAATAATGTTATCTGAATTGCTGCGTGTATATTTTTGTCTGTGTCCTGTCTCTAGATACCATTACGGTTTTATATAGCAGTCCGCTGTGTGCTCTATGACACTGCCAGCTTACAGTAGATAAAAAATTGCACAAATAGCAATAACAATTAACGTTTATACAGTTTCAGTCTAACACTGTTTTTAGTAAACTCATTATGGTTACTAAGATAATCTGCTTCTTCAGCGCATGCTGAAAAGTCAGTCTCAAAAAAATGGTTCAAATGGCTCTGAGAACTATGGGACTTAAATTCTGAGGTCATCAGTCCCCTATAACTTAGAACTACTTAAACCTAACTAACCTAAGGACATCACACACATCCATGCCCTAGGCAGGATTCGAACCTGCGACCGTAGCGGTCGCGCGGTTCCAGACTGAAGCGCCTAGAACCGCTCGGCCACTCAGGCCGGCAGTCAGTCTCATGTCGATAAAACTGAACTATTGGCAACACAAAAAACGTTACCTAGTGAAACATCCCCTTAGAAAAATTCTATGAATTACTGTGCTGATAAACCTCTTACGCTATTTGATTTTCAAACAGCTGAGCAAAACTGAACGTACTTAGACATTCACTAAACTGACACAGAATATTTTTAGCGCAACGCAATCTGACTTTCAATAATCCCTACCAAAGAATTGCCCCGACTAACAATAACCTATACCTTTCATGAATCACTTACCTCACAAAAATCTTCGTTACTCGAACTACTGCAATACAGGGAGCGCCAATACTGCCCGCTAAATAAAAGATTCTAACTACTGAAGGCACTAACTACTGATAGGCATACTTAGCAAATGAAAGATTTCGACAGAGAACAAACAATGTATACCTTAATATATATATATATATATTCCTGGAAATTGAAATAAGAACACCGTGAATTCATTGTCCCAGGAAGGGGAAACTTTATTGACACATTCCTGGGGTCAGATACATCACATGATCACACTGACAGAACCACAGGCACATAGACACAGGCAACAGAGCATGCACAATGTCGGCACTAGTACAGTGTATATCCACCTTTCGCAGCAATGCAGGCTGCTATTCTCCCATGGAGACGATCGTAGAGATGCTGGATGTAGTCCTGTGGAACGGCTTGCCATGCCATTTCCACCTGGCGCCTCAGTTGGACCAGCGTTCGTGCCGGACGTGCAGACCGTGTGAGACGACGCTTGATCCAGTCCCAAACATGCTCAATGGGGGACAGATCCGGAGATCTTGCTGGCCAGGGTAGTTGACTTACACCTTCTAGAGCACGTTGGGTGGCACGGGATACATGCGGACGTGCATTGTCCTGTTGGAACAGCAAGTTCCCTTGCCGGTCTAGGAATGGTAGAACGATGGGTTCGATGACGGTTTGGATGTACCGTGCACTATTCAGTGTCCCCTCGACGATCACCAGTGGTGTACGGCCAGTGTAGGAGATCGCTCCCCACACCATGATGCCGGGTGTTGGCCCTGTGTGCCTCGGTTGTATGCAGTCCTGATTGTGGCGCTCACCTGCACGGCGCCAAACACGCATACGACCATCATTGGCACCAAGGCAGAAGCGACTCTCATCGCTGAAGACGACACGTCTCCATTCGTCCCTCCATTCACGCCTGTCGCGACACCACTGGAGGCGGGCTGCACGATGTTGGGGCGTGAGCGGAAGACGGCCTAACGGTGTGCGGGACCTTAGCCCAGCTTCATGGAGACGGTTGCGAATGGTCCTCGCCGATACCCCAGGAGCAACAGTGTCCCTAATTTGCTGGGAAGTGGCGGTGCGGTCCCCTACGGCACTGCGTAGGATCCTACGGTCTTGGCGTGCATCCGTGCGTCGCTGCGGTCCGGTTCCAGGTCGACGGGCACGTGCACCTTCCGCCGACCACTGGCGACAACATCGATGTACTGCGGAGACCTCACGCCCCACGTGTTGAGCAATTCGGCGGTACGTCCACCCGGCCTCCCGCATGCCCACTATACGCCCTCGCTCAAAGTCCGTCAACTGCACATACGGTTCACGTCCACGCTGTCGCGGCATGCTACCAGTGTTGAAGACTGCGATGGAGCTCCGTATGCCACGGCAAACTGGCTGACACTGACGGCGGCGGTGCACAAATGCTGCGCAGCTAGCGCCATTCGACGGCCAACACCGCGGTTCCTGGTGTGTCCGCTGTGCCGTGCGTGTGATCATTGCTTGTACAGCCCTCTCGCAGTGTCCGGAGCAAGTATGGTGGGTCTGACACACCGGTGTCAATGTGTTCTTTTTTCCATTTCCAGGAGTATATATATATATATGTATATATATATATATATATATATATATATATATATATATATATGACGTCCAGTCTTACACATTTAGTCTTTCTGATGGACACACATCCAGATCATCCGGTCTCAAATCTCCGCCATCTCACTCCACACATCCACCACTGCTGGCGGGTCACCTCCAACTGTGCAGCGCTACGCGCTGTTCACATCAAACTGCCCAACACTACAATGGCAAATATTCCAACAATGCATACCAGCCACAGGCTGCACACAGCACAGTCAGTGATTTTCATACAGAACGCTACGTGACGTTACCAACATGAAAACCTAAACAGCCTACTTACACTAGAACCAAAATGGAGTAGCTGATTAAGCCACTATTAAGTATGGCCTATCCTTTTTTAAAACACAGACTGTCTACACACACGTAATCACTCAAGCATACCATAAGCATATAAGATAAACTATTGGTATAAGTAGGTCCTTATCATAAGCTGCGATCGTACGTAAAAATCAAAATTAAAATCTGTGTTTAATGTTAATTGTACGTGATGAATTCTTATATTTTAAGATGCTAATTTATCAGTTCAGAATGTAAACGAGGTTTAGTTTATTTTAATGCATTATGTAAGGTTAAGTTAAGCAAAAACGTTAGTTCTAGCTACTGTCCGTTCAGTACGAAATTGGAGACCGGTTACAAACTATAACTGTAGAAATCTCCTGAGCAAAGATTAATATAACAGTCATTATAGAAAGGTTTATAAAAGTTCCGCCAGAAGAGTTTTACGCTCACAGTATCTGAATAAATACGGCAGTTCACCTCAGGCTCTACGATTTCAACCGCACAAATCTCTCTCCTTAAGACATTGATTTACTTCGTCAAACACTTCCTGTTGTACACTTTTTATACAATTTAAATGGAACACTCATTAGGGTAACTAACAGCAATGGTTGTGATAGAATTGACAAAGTTTACGTTTCGAACACTGCGGTTAGCTATTGTCGTTCTTCTATGACAAATGATTTCTTTATCGCAGCTTTGAACCCATAGAGGTGCAAGGGGAGTTGTCATGATTTCACAAACTTGAAGTAGACATCCGCAATATCAGCTGCCCAAAACTCGCTTCTGATGGAAGCGTTTTGATAAAAAAAATTACAGATTGCTTCATTTACCGGTGCACTAATCATTTCGTTTAAAGTGTCACGGAATCACATTTCATTCGTAGGTGCCATATTTTTTCTTTATACACAGGAATGTTGCCTGCTAGATATTCATTTAAGAAATGAGATTTACTAATTGCTTTCATCATAATCGATGTTTGTGGAAAACCTGCAACTATGTCATTCACGATTTAAATAATGAAACATTTTACTAGTTACGTATTTTTAATGATTTTCGAGAATTTATCCTCATTATCAAAACGAAGTATTCACATAGGTATTTTGTGTGGTGATTGTATGAGTGTTGTTCTATCTTTCTTGCCCTGCAGTTGTTTTTTATGGTTTACTGCAGATTTCTTTTGTCCGATTTTCAGAAACAGCACATAAAATACCTACAGTAATATTTGTAACTGATCATGAGAATAAATTGTCCCAAAGCATCGCACAAAGGTACTTAGCTGGTGCAGCGTTTCATTATTTAAATCGTGATTGATATTTCTGCCAAAGATCGTTTCATGGCTAAGTTAAAATTGTTAGCAACAGGAGAAAGCCATTCCAGCTTTCAATATAGTACGCGAATCTTGCATGAATCATTTTACTTATTATTCCAGAAAAAAAGTGAACCAATATGTAAATCATTTAAAGAGAAATTTATGAAGGTTAAGTTAGGTTATTTAGACTACAAATAATTACATTTATATCACTTATGTGCACAATGATCACTTCTTCATCTCCTTCCACATCCTTTCTTTTTATGTGTAAGCTTAACACCGTCCACAGTGTAGTAACTTCGAATGCAGCTGATTGCTCAGCTGTTTCTTAGTAAGATTCCAACCGCTTATTACGGTTTTTGTAGTCAACGTGCTATGTGTTATGAAGAGTTTCCTACTCTTCACACTTCGCAATGACCACTGTGGTGGTAGCCGCGCACTTAATATACTTCGTAATTTTATAGGTTAAATGCACTAAAGCAAGCGAAGCGACGTGCAAACAGTGGTCCTCATTCTAACTTTTATCAAAGACCTTTGCTAAAAGCTTCGCTAACCCAACGTCAAAAATTTGACCAAAGGCCTTTGATAAGTATTTAGCGTTGGCCACGATCATTACATTATTGACGTCACACAGAAGTGCGCTGAGGCCTGTATTTATCGTTGACACAGTCCCAACCTCTCTGACGTCAATGGCTACGGTTGGATGCTGTGTGATCTCTGGACCTGTCCCGGTATAGGGGATCTTCGCTACTTCCTGAAAATGGCTATGATCTGAGTCCATCATAAACAAATTCAGTCGATAATTTGTGCAGCCGCACTCTTGCTCCGGAAGGTAGTCTATTCACAACTTGGTGTAAATAAAAGTCTGAAACAAATCTGAGGATAGCTACTGAATAGGATTTGACGACGAATTTCGGCGAAAACACAGTAGTATAGAGTACACGCCTTGTTACATTTATTTGTTCGATGATGTGCACACTTATCTAGAATTTCACTTAAAATAAAATTCTTTCCTTGTCATTACTATTATTTAACAATTTTAATTTTTTCTCGAATTCAGATGCTGACGCAATGTTTTTAATTTTCCAACGACACAACAGTCAGGCAACGGTCAATACGTATGTTTGCTTTATTAATTCTTGACGGTAATTGTTTCTTTAGGCCGTGTCCACTCCTACGTCTTAATTCAGTGTCAGTCACATACTAAACTTGTCGTACTTAATGCAGACAATATCCGCCACTGAATGCTCAAAAAATACCTTCAACTCATCCCTTGTCCTTCATGGCTTTTCACCATTTTTCAAATTTTCCTTTCTGTTCTCGGGCTGCCTTCCACATACACACAATCCTTGTGCATTGAAAGTAAACGACAGAGCAATATAAAGTTCAGTAAAAAGCTATAGCTCATCGTCTCTACACAGCGACACAACCGCAGTCTTTATCACTCAGTAGTTGCGCTCATACCGAACTCCCCCTTACATTATACAGTTAAAGTACTTCTTGTAATACTCTTCTCTGTAACCCACCTCCAAAAATACCCTTCCACAACATTTTCTCCTAACAAAATTTCATAAACCGTTCACATTTGTGTACTTTCATTCGCACTAACAACTGAAAGGAACAGTTGTACAGGGTTTCAAGGGTATAAGTACAGATATTGTGGTGATTTGTACCTTAATATATATCCATTTCAGTGTCTAAGTAGGTTTTTCTCTGCATCGAACAGTCTTCCCCCAATCATAGCACATAATTTGCTACCTGATGTTTCGTGTATGGTCGCAGCCGTGTTCCAAAGTAGACTTCGCCTGTTAATGTAGAGTATACGTTTTGCTTCCACGCATTCACACTACAATTCCTGACCTGCTGCCCAGGAGAAAATAAAATTTAATGGCTTGCTTGTGCTGTGCATACTTGGCGGTACTAACCAACCTAAAAACATACTACTCGTAATAGCTGCCATTATTAGTCTTCATATGAAGAAATTAGTGATGTAGTGTTGTTCATAGCCTGTCCTCAGTCATCAAGAGAAATGTCTGCACTTACACCCTAATACCCTGTATTTATTCCAAAGTAGGCGTAGTCCATAAATCAATTTACAATAACTTTTACATCATGCAGTTTTACACAAAAGAAGATCTATTCATAAGTATTTCAAACTTGTGTGATAAGAAAGTACATAAACAAATGTGATTAAGTGTTTACACTAAATAAACAAATAGTGACCAGTGAACAGCTTGTAATCAGGACAGATAAATGTACAATAAAATACGTTATATCATTTTGTTTCTTATTATTGGTTGGTACCTTATGACACGGAATCTTAACAAAATGTTTGTAGGTCACTGGAGCGCTAATGGTATCTTATATTCATAGTACCACTCGTGTGAATGGAAGCTGCTGAGCAGAGAAGATTAAATTTTGCAATTATGTCCATGTAATATAACGTTTTTCAGCTTCGGATCACTGCTGGTCTCTTGCGAAATCATGGGACCTTTGCATTGAACACTGCCGATGCAATATGATGAGCGAAAATAACAAAACCACTGCCCATGGCCGGCCGCGGTGGTCTCGCGGTTCTAGGCGCGCAGTCCGGAACCGTGCGACTGCTACGGTCGCAGGTTCGAATCCTGCCTCGGGCATGGATGTGTGTGATGTCCTTAGGTTAGTTAGGTTTAAGTAGTTCTAAGTTCTAGGGGACTGATGACCACAGCAGTTGAGTCCCATAGTGCTCAGAGCCATTTGAACCATTTTAGCCACTGCCCATGGCGATGCTGAGTGCTGGCTGGTGGCTACGCTTAGACGTAACGTGGTCAAGGAAGCTTGTTAGTGGGACACGGACAAATGGGGAATCACTCTAGCGACGATGTGGGATGCAAATGGGAAAAGTCACTGTCTTAAGCGATCTTAAGAATGGGGAAATTGTTGTGACCCACCATCTAAGATAGGCACCTCAGAAACGGTGAAGATTTTCGGCTGCTCAGTTGCTGCTGTCATGAGCACCTATGCAGAGTGGTTGAGGGATGGTGAGGCCGAGAGTAGGTGACAAGGTCGAGATCGGAGGTTTGCCTGTTCTGTAAAGCAGGATGAATGGCGATCTGTGGTAGATCTCTCGACAGAGTACAATTGTTTCAGAGCACACTGGCGTACATCGCTGAATACGGTGATCTGCAGCAGATGATCCCTACATTTTCACATGTTGGCTGCACGATATCCTCAACATTACGATTTCAGTGGATACTTAATCATGGATATTGGGCCCTGCTTCAATTGAAATATGTCAACTTGTTCGGTAAATGAAGTTTCTTGTTACACTAGTTCTATGGCTGTGTTCAGACATGCCGTCATCCAGGCGAACGGCTACTCGAAACATTCACCATCCTATGGACACAATATTATGCTATGGGAGTCATTCACATGGGCTGCCATGGGACCTGTGGTAGTAACAGAGGCCACCATGACAGCTGTGGATTACTGAAAATTACTGACGAGCACCTGCATCCCTTCATTTCTGATATGTCTCCAGCGAAGACACTCTTTCAGAGGGATAACTGTGTGGTACAATGTCAAACTCATACTACAGTGTTTTAAGAAGTATGATAATGTACTCCCGTCTTGGCCACCAAACATGCTGGATGTGCCTTCAAGTCTTTTGTTGGCATGGAACACAGTATCTTGCGTGCCATGTGTTGGATGTTTTCCATGGAACTGATGGCCATCTATCGGACCATCTACTTCATTAAACGGTCCTCCCTCATCCAAGGTTTGCTGTGTACAGGTATGATGAGTCGCCTTCAGGCTATCGCCTGGTGTTTTTCCTACCATGCCTTGGTCTCTGCCATCCACAATCTTCCTGCAGATCTTGATCATGCTGCTTATTCAGTTGATTTCCTTTTGTTTTCTGGCCACGTGGGTATCCCGTGCAATGACCATGTTGATCGTCTGGGTGCAAGTGAGGGGGGGGGGGGGGGGGATCACCTAGCTCCCGCACTCCGTGACGCCTCCAGGGGCGGATTTGCGGCTTCATGTCAAATTCATTTTTGCTCAGTTGTAGGCCCACTGTCCGTGGGCTACCTCTGAGTCTAGTAAGTTTCGTCATCCTTCCCCCCGCCCCCCTCCCCCCACCCTCCTGTCCTGCACTTGTCCAGCTGTCCCGACGTCCGTTTTGCCTCTTTGTTGACCCACTTTCCTTTCACATCACTTGGACTGTGCTGTTTGTGTTGTTTCTCCCTTAGTTTCCGTCATCTTAGATCGTGGGACCGATGACCTCCTTGTTTGGTCCCTCTTCCCCCTCCCCCAATCAACCAATCAACCAACTATCCAAACATTATTGGTCTGAAGACAACAGAGCATATCTGGCACGCTATCGGGCGATATTATAGCTCCCACAAACCATCGGCCCATAACTTACAGTGATTGCATCTCCTTTGAATCTGGTGGCATGTACTTTCGGAAACCTACCAAGGACTTTCAAATCCGAGCTGCGTAGGGACGTATTGTGGTAGAAAGGTGGACTAACGACTTACTAAGCACGTGGTCGTAATGTTTTGGCTCATTACCGGTGCGTCGCTAGCCCTGTCATTTTGTTCTACTGGAGATATATCTCTGGACAACGAGAGAATTTGTGCCTGGAAGTCGCTGGGCTACACATGGAACGCGCTCTCTATGGCGAGAAGCTACGAACCTGGGAAAATACAGGGACTGAGACCTGGCTGAACCCTGAGATAGGAAGTTCTGAAATATGTAGTGAGGGTTGGAACGTGTATCGGAAAGACAGATTAGACACCGCAGGAGGTGGTTACTTCATTGCAGTTGACAAAAATATTTTGTCTACTGAAGTCGAAGTAGAGTGTGATTGTGAAATTATCTGGACACGTTTGACAGGGCTAGGGGAAATAAAGTTAATTGTGGGGTGTTATTACCAGCCACCAGGTTCCACGGTGATAGTTCTAGAATCATTCAAAGGGAGTCTACATTCAGTGTCGCAGAAGTACCCGGATCATGCTATATTAGTCGGAGGCGACTTCAACCTACCTAGTAATGACTGGGATGTCTATAGATTCATTACAGGTGGTACAGACAAGCCGTCGTGTGAATTACTTTTGAACACATTATGCGAAAACTGTCTTGAGCAACTAAATCGACAGCCAACGCGTAATGGAAATATTTTAGATCTGGTAGCCACAAACAGACCAGACCTCATCGATGGTGTTAGTGTTGAGACAGGGATTAGTGATCATGATGTTGGCATTACGACTATGGTTAAAAAAGTTAAAAAGTCGGTCAAGAAGGCTACGAGAGTATTCTCACTAGAAAGAGCAGATAAGCATTTGTTAGCATCCAACTTTGTAAATGAATCAACTTCATTTACTTCCGGTACGATGGACGTGGAAGAATTATGGACAAATTTTAAACACATTGTAAATCACGCATTGGACAAGTATGTCCCGAAAAAGTGGGTTACGGAAAGAAAAGACCCACCGTGGTTTAACAGCGCATTTCGGAGAATCCTCAGGAAGCAAAGGCCGTTGACTCGCGGTACAAGAAAGATCGGGAGAATGAGGACAGGCAAAAGTTAGTAGAGATTCGTGCTGCTGTAAAAAGAGCGATGCGCGAAGCATTCAACCACTACAACCGCCATACCTTAGCAAAAGATCTTGCTGAAAACCCAAGGAAATTCTGGTCTCACGTAAAATTGGTTTTCACTCACTGATCAGTCTGGACTGGCAACGGAAGACAGCAAAGCGAAAGCTGAAATTTTAAATTTAGCATTTGAGAAATCTTTCACGCAGGAAGATCGTACAGACATACCGCCGTTTGAGTCTCGTACAAAATGGTTCAAATGGCTCTGAACACTATGGGACTTAACACCTGTGGTCATTAGTCCCCTAGAACTTAGAACTACTTAAACCTAACTAACCTAAGGACATCACACACATCCATGCCCGAGGCAGGATTCGAACCTGCGACCGCAGCAGTCGCGCGGCTCCGGACTGAGTCTCGTACAGATTCCCGTATGTAGGACATAGTGATAGACATCCCTGGGGTTGTGAAGCAGCTGAATGTGTTGAAAATAAATAAATCACCAGATCCTGATGGGATTCCAATTCGGTTTTACAGAGAGTACTCTACTGAATTGGCTCCTTACTTAGCCTGCATTTATCGCGAATCTCTTGCCCAACGTAAAGTCCCAAGGGACTGGAAAAAAGCGCAGGTGACGCCTGTATATAAGAAGGGTAGAAGGACAGATCCTCAAAATTACAGACCAATATCCTTAACATCGGTTTGTTGCAGGAGTCTCGAGCATATTCTCAGTTCGAATATAATGAATTTCCTTGACACAGAGAAGTTGCTGTCCATGCATCAGCACGGCTTTAGAAAGCATCGCTCCTGCGAAACGCAACTCGCCCTTTTTTCACATGATATCTTGCGAACCATGGATGAAGGGTATCACACGGATGCCATATTCCTTGACTTCCGGAAAGCGTTTGACTCGGTGTCCCACTGCAGACTCCTAACTAAGGTACGAGCATATGGGATTGGTTCCCAAGTAAGTGAGTGGCTCGAAGACTTCTTAAGTAATAGAAACCAGTATGTTGTCCTCGATGGTGAGGATTCATCGGAGGTGGAGTGCCCCAGGGAAGTGTGGTAGGTCCGCTGTTGTTTTGTATCTAAATAAATGATCTTTTGGATGATAGCAATGAGCGGCTGTTTGCTGATGAAGCTATGGTGTACTGGAAGGTATCGTCGTTGAGTGACTGTTGGACAGGATTTGTGATTGTTGTAAAGAATGGCAGCTAACTCTAAATATAGATAAATGTAAATTAATGCAGATGAATAGGAAAAAGAATACTGTATGTTTGAATACTCCGTTAGTAGTGTAGCGCTTGACACAGTCACGTCGATTAAATATTTGGGCGTAACAATGCAGAGCGATATGAGGTGGGACAAGCATGTAATGGCAGTTGTGGGGAAGGCTGATAGTCGTATTCGGTTCATTGGTAGAATTTTGGAAAGATGTGGTTCATCTGTAAAGGAGACCGCTTATAAAACACTAATACGACCTATTCTTGAGTACTGCTCGAGCGTTTGGGATCCCTATCAGGTCGGATTGAGGGAGGACATAGAAGCAATTCAGAGGCGGGCTGTTACATTTGTTACTGGTAGGTTTGATCATCACGCGAGTGTTACGGAAATGCTTCAGGAACTCGGGTGGGAGTCTCTAGAGGAAAAGAGGTGATCTTTTCGTGAATCGCTACTGAGGAAATTTAGAGAACTAGCATTTGAGGCCGACTGCAGTACAATTTTACTGCCGCCAACTTACATTTCGCGGTAAAACCACAAAGATAAGATAAGAGAGATTAGGGCTCGTACAGAGGATTATAGATAGTCATTTTTCCCTCGTTCTGTTTGGGAGTGGAACATGGAGAGAAGATGCTAGTTGTGGTACGAGGTACCCTCCGCCACGCACCGTATGGTGGATTGCGGAGTATGTATGTAGATGTAGATGTAGAACTATGACGACATAATGGGCACATTTTTCAAAGGAATTTGCCAGTGGAGGGAAATGAGGGAATTCATGTTACAAGGGAGAGCAAAACCGAGCAGTTACACACACACACACACACACACACACACACACACACACACACAGATCTACCACTGACAATATTTTTGCCAAGTGCAAAAGTCAGTTATGCGCTAAATGCAATCACCTCTCCGGTATACGTAAGAAATTACCTGGTAGGGAAAACCAAAGTCCGAAGTGAACTACGCGATTCAGTCATCATATACCTTAGGCAACTTTCGCACAGTAATAGAGGTGCAGCACAGCCACAAATATCACGCCAAAACGATCAACTGAGAAGTAAAGTGACTTTGTTCTTCAGCAGATGGTAATACAAACAACTTCATCATGGTCTCTGGAGCTGTGGAAGAGGGTTTTCAGAAGTATCTCAGAAACTTAAGAAGAAACAGTCCAATCAGTCAGTCAGCAGCTGCCAGCCAAGACAGAGCAGCAACAGGGAAGTAACCGACTTTGTGACACTTTACGAATTCCTAACCAAAAGAAAATTATATAGTTTTATTTGCATGCTTTGGTAACTTAGTTCTGGAATTTCTGCATTTTAATTGAATATTATTTTATTGGACGCAGTTCTCGCGTTTTAGTTTGTGTCAGAAGGTAAACCAGTTTTATGACATATTATAAGTTCCTCATCAGGAACGAATTATTTAATCTCTCGTGTGTTCTTTTGTAATTTAGTTATTGAATCTCTACACATTACTCTAATTCATTAGACACTGTTCTTGCGTTTTCATCAGTGTCTACAGGCGAGTTCTGTAGCGTATGTCGATAGTCTTTTATTTGTCTGTGTATTGTAGTTTACCACAGCCTTTAATATGGATAGGGACTGTGATTGCTGTGCGCGGATGTTAGCCGAGCTGATATGCTTTGTTATCAACTCCAGGCAGTGATGGCTTCGGTTGCACAACTTGAAGCTGCAGTAACTGGGTGTCACTGCTGTGGGGCGGCCATGGGATTCCAACAGACGTCCAACACGACCCGCGAGTCCGCCAGTCGATCCGCACAAGTGGCTAGCCCATTTACTGCTAGTATTGAGGATAGTTGACTCCTCACCTCTGGTCAAGTGGGAGGTTGTCTCAGGTCGTGGCAGAGTGCGAAAAACTTCCCATAGGACTGAACGTAAGGCCTCGCCAATTACTTTGTCAAAAAGGTTCCAGGTGTTGCCTGTGGCTGACTCAGCCACATGCAGCCGCCTGCCCTGTTTCAGAGGAAACATCTCAGCCTGCAAGATCCGAGCAGTCACAGAGGATGGGATTATTGGTGGATGGGAGTTCCAATGTTAGGCACATTATGGGACCTCATAGAGACATGGCTGCCGAGGAGAGGAAAAAAGTCGATGTGCACTCTGTGTACATACTGGTTGGAGTCATTCCAGATGTGGAATGAGTCCTTCCTGATGTCATCAAGAGCACAATGTGCAGCCAACTGCAGGCGGTGGCTCACGTTGGTACCAACGCTATGTGTCGCTTTCGATAGGAAGAGATTCTGTCTTGTTTCGAGGGGCTGTCACAAGTGGTGAAGGCTACCATTCTTGCTTACAAGATGAAAGTAAAGCTCACTATTTGCACTATAGTCGACAGAACCGATTGCGGAGGTACAGAGCCAAGTGGATCATGGATCAGAGGCTTAGACAATTCTGCGATCATGTATGCTGCAGATTTCTCTACTTGCACCATAGGGTGGTGGGGTTTCGGGTTCTGCTAAATAGGTCAGGAGTCTATCATACGCATGAGGCGGCTACACGGGTAGCGGGGGCTGTGTGGCGTGGACTGGGTGGTTTTTTACGTTACAAGGTCTCGGGGAAACACAACAAGGACTTCAGTCTCAATGGATGCAAGTCGAACACAGGAAGATCGGTGTAACAGTCGTAAATTGTCGTAGTTATGTTGGGAAAGTACCAGAGCTCCAAGGGATAGCAGAAAGCACTGATGCTCAAATCAGGTAATGAAATCTGGCTAAAGTACGAGATAAGTTCAGTCGAAATTTTTGCACATGAGCTGACGGTGTTCAGAAAGGATAGTCTAAATACAATTAGCGGTGGTGTGTTTGTTGCTGTTAGAAGTAGCTTATCTTGTACCGAAATCGATGTGGATACACTGCTGGCGACTGAAATTGCTACACCAAGAAGAAATGCAGATGATAAACGGGTATTCATTGGACAAATATATTATACTAGAACTGACATGTGATTACATTTTCACGCAATTTGGGTGCATAGATCCTGAGAAATCAGTACCCAGGACAACCACCTCTGGCCGTAATAACGGCCTTGATACTCCTGGGCATTGAGTCAAACAGAGCTTGGATGGCGTGTACAGGTACAGTTGCCCATGCAGCTTCAATACGATACCACAGTTCATCAAGAGTAGTGACTGGCGTATTGTGACCAGCCAGTTTCTCGGCCACCATTGACCAGACGTTTTCAATTGGTGAGAGATCTGGAGAATGTGCTGGTCAGGGCAGCAATCGAATATTTTCTGTATGCAGAAAGGCCTTGAACCATGCGGTTGTGCATTATCCTGCTGAAATATAGGGTTTCGCAGGGATCGAATGAAGGCAAGAGCCACGGTCGTAACACATCTGAAATCTAACGTCCACTGTTCAAAGTGCCGTCAATGCGAACAAAAGGTGATCGAGACGTGTAACCAGTGGCACCGCATACCATCACGCCGGGTGATACGTCAGTATGGCGATGACGAATACACGCTTCCAATGTGCGTTCACCGCGATGTCGTCAAACACGGATGCGACCATCAAGATGCTGTAAACAGAACCTGGATTCATCCGAAAAAATGACGTTTTGTCATTCGTGCACCCAGGTTCGTCGTTGAGTACACCATCGCAGGCGCTCCTGTCTGTGATGCAGCGTCAAGGGTAACCGCAGCCATGGTCTCCGAGCTGATAGTCCATGCTGCTGCAAACGTCGTCGAACTGTTCGTGCAGACGGTTGATGTCTTGCAAACTTCCTCATCTGTAAACTCAGGGATCGAGACGTGGCTGCACGATCCGTTACAGTCATGTGGATAAGATGCCTGTCATGTCGACTGCTAATGATAACGAGGCCGTTGGGATCCAGCACGGTGTTCCGTATTACCCTCCTGAACGCACCGATTCCACATTGTGCCAACAGTCATTGGATCTCGACCAACGCGATCAGCAATGTCGCGATACCATAAACCGCAATCGTGATAGGCTACAATCCGACCTTTATAAAAGTCGGAAACGTGATGGTACGCATTTCTCCTCCTTACACGAGGCATCACAACAACGTTTCACCAGGCAACACCGGTCAACTGCTGTTTGTGTATGAGAAATCGGTTGGAAACTTTCCTCATGTCAGCACGTTGTAGGTGTCAGCACCGGCGCCAACCTTGTGTGAATGCTCTGAAAAGCTAATCATTTGCATATCACAGCACCTTATTCCTGTCGGTTAAATTTCGCGTCTGTAGCACGTCATCTTCGTGGTGTAGCAATTTTAATGGCCAGTAGTGTAGTTCCTGTGAGTTAGCATGGACAGCGGTCAGCCTTGGTAACAGGAATAAAATAATAGTTGGTTCGTTTTACCTACCTCCCAATTCGGATGCTACAGTTACTGAACGGTTAAAAAAACTTCAGTCTAATTTCAAACACATATATGACTCTTATAGTTATAGTTGGTGGTGACTTCAATTTATCCTCGATATATTGTCAAAAATGTTCAAATGTGTGTGAATTTCTAAGGGACCAAACTGCTGAGGTCATCGGGCCCTAGACTTACACTCTACTTAAACTAACCTTGCTAAGAACGACACACACACCCATGCCCGAGGGAGGACTCGAACCTCCGACAGGAGGGGCCGCGCAGTCAGTGACATGGCGCCTCTAACCGCGCGCCCACTCCACGAGGTATATAGTGTCGAAAATACATGTTTAAATCCGGAGGTACGCATAAAGCATAACCCGAAATCGTGTTAAACGCATTCTCTGAGAATTATTTGGAGAAATTAGTTCATGAGCCCATTCAAATAGTAACCGGTTATGAAAACGCACTTGACCTCTTATCAGCAAATAATCCTGAACTAATAATGAGCATCAAAACGGATACAGGAATTAGTGAACACATGGTTGTCTTAGCGAGACTGAGTACCGTAACTCCCAAATCCTTCAACAATAATCGAAAAATATATCTATTGAAAAAAGCAGAAAAAAATTCGCTTGACGCCTTCCTGAAAGACAATCGCCACTCCTTGCAAATTAACAATGTCAGTGTAAACTAGATGAGGCTTGAATTTAAAGAAATAATATCGACAGCAGTTGAGAAATTTATACCAAATAAACTAACAGATAACGGAGATGATATCCCATGGTATGCAAAACAGGTAAGAATACTGCTGCAGAAACAACGAAGAAAACATGATAAATTTAATAGAACGCAAAATGTCTTTTAAAGGAGCTCGAAAGTTAGCGTGGACTTTAATGCGAGATGCTTATAATAGTTTGCACAACGAAAGTTTGTCTCGAAAACAGACAGAAATTCCAAAGACGTTGTGGTCGTATGTAAAGTATACTAGCGGCAAGGCACAATCAGTGCCTTTTCTGCACTTTAGCAATGGAAATACTGTCGATGACAGTGCTGCTAAAGCAGAGTTACTAAACAGAGCCTTCCGAAATTCCTTCACCAAAGAAGAGCAAGTAAACATTCCAGAATGCGAATTAAAAACAGCTGCCAACATGTGTAACGTCGAAGTAGATATAGTCGGAGCAGTGAAGCAACTTAAATCACTCAATAAAAGTAAGTCTTCCGGTCCAGACTGTGTACCAGTTAGGTTTCTTTCAGAGTATGCTTATTGTGAAACGCAAAGTATAGCCGTAGAAACAGGACACGAAACTAGTACGTCGTTCAGTGACAGACTTGCGTGGTTAGGCTTGCTGCAGTTTCACTCAACTTTCAGTAATGCAGAGCTGTTTTACGTTGCGAAAGAGACACGCTATTGCCTTAAGGAGTAGTCTGCGATAATCCAGAATGAGCAGGCATTTTATCAAACGAAGACTCTTGCTCACCTTGACTTTCTATGTACGCTAGTAAGTGGGAACGTAAATTATCTTTGTGAGCTCAAGACTGTTTCCGTTGACTTACTGCAATAAGTTTTTAATCAAAATTAGATCTGTAACGCCTTGTTTGTACCCTATATTTTGTGCTTAACTGCATTATTTCGAACGTTAAGAAAAAAGGCTACACTAAAAGTGGAACAAAGTCGCCGCCCATAGACGTGAGAGAGTCATGCGTTGAGCATCTCTCCGACTGTAGACTTGGAGACGTATAAGATGGCGATTCTGACAGTGCGCAGGCAGCCTACGGGAAATGTTTTAAACTTCATCAAGTAATTAGGGAGGGTACTATTTGATTAAGTTCCACACATGTTCCATCTTTGAAGTCCTCTTCGAAAGTCCTTTTCAGTGCCATAGAAAAAGTATATAGCTCCATAATAAAACAGAACTGATGTTATAACTCGGCATCAGTATATGTTAATAATTATTTACTTAACGGTATGTTATATCAGTTACTGCATTGTCGGCCATAACTTGGTGAAAACTGCACCTCGATATATATACACGTTGTGAATAAATAAAGGTTTGCTTGCTCTTAGCTGCGTCGCTATGTATATACCGTATGATCAGAAGTATCCGGACACCTTTATGTAATGCGGAATTGGCATTAGATGTCATGAGAGGCAGACCTGCTAATATAAAAGAAGGTGAAGAGTATTGGATTGTCAGTAGAAAAGCATTAACAGCAGAATGTGTCGGTCATGAGGAGTATCTGACATCGAAAGTGGACTAGTCGTTGGATGTCACCTGAGCAACAAATCCAGCAGGAACTTTTCAATCCTTATTCTGGTAGTGTGGTTTGGAAGTGTAAATGTGAAGGAACAACCGCAGCTATACCAATACCAGCCACACCTCACTTACAGGGACCGTGGGGCATTGTAGCTGATAGGCGTAAGAAATTGTGTGAAAACGAGGGGAGGAATCACTGGTGAGTTCCATAGCGTAACAAGCAGTCCAAGTAGCTCAATGATTGTACACGAGGAGCTATAAAAATGGGGTACTATGGTCAAGGAGCTCTTCATAAGGCAACATTTCTGTAGTCAGTGTTAAGCGACAATTGAGTTTCCGCAAAGCGCTACGGCACTGGACAATGGATCTCTGGAAACGAGTGATTGAGAGAGGTGAATCGCGCTATAGCCTGTGGCAGTCCGATGAAAGTGTTTGTGTTTAGCAAACATATGGAGAACATTACCCACTGTGAAGTGTAGTGTCAGCAACGAAGTACGGAGGAGATGGTGTTGCGGTATGGGGCTCTTTCTCATGTTTATGGTGCGGCTCCTTATCACCCTTTAGAAAACGCTAAATGCAGAATGATAAGGACACGTTTTACAGCATTGTGTACTGCGTACAGTAGAGAAGCAATGGTATATGAACAACAACATTCCTGAACAGGACTGGTTGCATAGAGTCCCGATCTGAACCCAATGGAACACCTTTGGGATGAGTTGGATCGTCGGCTTCGCTCCAGACCCCAGAGTACAACATTAGTAGCTTCCTTGGTTTCGACCCTTGAAGGAAAATGGGCTGCCAATCAGCCACAAGACATCTTTCAGGCGCGACTGCCCCGGTCGCAGGTTCGAATCCTGCCTCGGGCATGGATGTGTGTGATGTCCTTAGGTTAGTTAGGTTTAAGTAGTTCTAAGTTCTAGGGGACTGATGACCACAGATGTTAAGTCCCATAGTGCTCAGAGCCATTTGAACCATCTTTCAGACACCTCATTAAAAGTGTACAAGCCGTTGTAAAGAGGAAGGATTGACACATCCCACATTAATGTCGACTAACACTTTTGATAGCGTATTTTGGAGACCTGTTTACACTCTTCATTGTGCACGGTCCTCTTGTACCCAGTGGTTCCACGTATGCATGACTGTACACCTCGCAAAAAATTACGTGGCCTCTGTGCTTAAACGTATTCTCGTCCTGGGCAGTGGACTAGTCCACACCTTTGTTCCGAAAAGCTGGCCGCCTCGGTTGACTGTTCCCTGTCGAAGGCACAATTCGAGCGCTCTCGATGTTATTTCACGACATAGTATGGCACCGCAACCTATGAGGAACGGGAAATTCTTCATAATTAGATACATGTGATTATATGCAATGCCTTTTAATTTATGTTGATAGGAGAAAATCAGGTAGCAAGCATGACATTAAAAAGTGTCCTTGAACTAACTATTCCAACTGCAAAAATAACAGAATGAAAAAGGAAAGGGAAAACATATCTTCACTACTTCAGAAAAGACGTCGAAGAAGAAGGGCAAAAATGTATTTAGGTAATATTGATGAACAAATTGTCAAAGGACTGAAACATGATAATTGTCCTTTATTTCAAATGCCAATATGACAGAAAATGACGTTGTCCACTAGAATACATTTTATATCCTTTTTCGTTTTACGAGATCTCTTTCTCGCATCATGTCGTTGGACTTGTTTTGCTTTGGCTGAACTTTGTTTATGCAGCAATTTCCTTATCAGTATCTAGTGAGAAGCTATTGGCTTTGAATGTCTATATTTATCAAATGATTGGTCGTACTGACATAGGCTATTAATAGAATCGTTGGCAGAGACACTAACTGGAGCTTAAAAGTCACATGAGATGTGCTTTGGCGCGTACACTTCAGCTGTAGAACTGCTGCCCACCTACCGCAAAGTGGACGTTCACAATGGAGTCTCCACCACTACCGTTCTCCTCTCCCATGCCGCGCTGTCTGGGCAGGTACAGGCCAAGTTAATTTTTGTGTGCTTTACCACCAAGCGATGTACAAGCCGAAATGTTACACTCTGAAAAGTCCAATTCCTGACAAGCATTCGAGTTCAATCACCTACAGAGGTTGCTTCCTACGTATTGTAAGGTGGACATCTCCTTTTGATATTTGTATGTTATCGATGTGCATGTCAGAGAGGGAGCAAGTTACTTTGCTGTTATACAATCTTTGGTCTTGTCGTGGCACAGTTTTTGCCTGTGCGCACTATGATACATTCTCAGTGGAAGCGTGGTAGGTGATGGACGTATTCTGCAGTGCTGTGCCGGCTTTCGATTGTATCTGTTAGATTACGAAAGATTGATTGTTAAGGGCGCAAGTATGAATGAGATGTATATTTAGAACGCGAAGAGAATATAAATTTTGGACAATACTATTATTTTCTGAAGAGAAGTAGTTTGAGGTAAGACTGCAGCACTGCGCACCTAATTTGTAGAAATGATTATTGGAAGTTAATGAACTTGGTTCACTTGCTCAGAGTTGAGAGAGACCACCCCACTTCCCTGAGTCATGCATTAATTGATTGAGCTGTTGATTTTTATAGAAATTCTCTGTTTAAATCATTGTTCATTTTGTTAAGCATTGTATTGTTCAGACCTATGTTATGTGTGAAGATCACGCCAAGTTTTACTCTGTCGTTTTGAATATACGCTTCATTCTAAAATCATTGCCTTGCAGTATCATTTCATAGGAATAGTTACTCTCTCCCACCCCACTGTTTATCATTACGCATTACCAAATGTGAAATGCAACAGTTGGAAATCTTATTTAGAAATAGAAATCTGTGCTAGTCGCTGCCTGCTTGCTGTTTGCTGTTGTGCTTTCGGGAAATCTGCAACAATGTTGTCAAGACGCGAGGAAATAGGAAATTTTGATTAGGGCCAGATCGTTGTTTTACTTCAGTTGCTAATTTAATACAAAGTCAAGATGCATTCAGATCAGTTGCAGTTCAGCTCAAATTAGGTTCTGTTTAGTCAACGATTAGCATACGCGTTCAAGTTGGATGACAGTTTGTGGAGACATACTTTTGGTAATACGTAGACTTTTATGGAGTGGAAGGTAAGTATGGGGTAAATTTCATACAGAAACAAATATAGTAGGGAGATTATAGTATCTGCGAGGCATATTAAGCTTGACTGTGTCATTTGCGAGTCATCTAATGAGTTTTCGTTGACTGATTCTTGGTTTGACTCTGGTCTTTCTACTCACATAAGAGAGACTACTGTAATCAGTATTGTGTTTGGGTACCTGGGGACTGTTCTTTCCAGATGTTGCAATTTTCACAAATAGTATGGCAGTTCATGAAAGGTTGGTGGTAGTTTCGTATACTGGATGATAAGACGAAAGGATATTTAGAGTTTGATATCTAGTCTACTATGACATCAAATGGATCGATGAAAGCATATAAAACGGCAATTTATTTTTCAAAGGAATGTGGCGACATTGGCCTTAAGCGATATAAGGAAAACACTGGATTCCTAAATCGAGATTGTCAGATGGGAATCTCGGTGGTGGTGGTGGTAAGTTCCTATGGGACCAAACTGCTGAGGTCATCGGTCCCTAGGCGTACACACTACTTACTTTAACTTAAACTAACTTACGCTAAGGACAACACACATCCGTGCCGAGGGAGGACTCCAACCTCCGACAGAGACAGCCGCGCGAACCGTGGCAAGGCGCCCAAGACCGCGCGGCTACCAAGCGCAGCTGGAGGAGGAGGAGATTAATGTTTAACGTCCCGTCGACAAAGAGGTCATTAGAGATGGAGCACACGTTCGGGTTAGGAAAGGATGTGGAAGGAAATCTGCCCTTTCAAAGCGCGACTGGAGATGGGAATCTGAACGCCAATCAGCGCCAATGCAAATTCAATGACTATCGAAATTTGTGCTAATCTCGGGAGTGAGAAGGGTAGGTAGAGGTCATCACATGACTATCGTAACAACGTAGTGTGTGTTAAGCGTCGGCCTTAGTTACGCAGAAATGACTTGTGGAATCAGAATTGTCTGCAGTGACATCGTAGTTCCGTTTGACGTGTTGAATTTAGGTGCTAGCTCATAAACTGGAATTCATCATACTCTTCAATCACTGTGAGAGGATTACGTTCTTTTGACATGAACATAATAAGTTTTTTGGAAAATGCAATCATCAGTTGGGAAGGTATCAGCTCTTGTGGGGTTTGCATGGTCAGAAGTAACGCTGACTTGGTCAATGGCATTCATGGTGCTTTTTCTAATAACCACTGTTTCTACTGAGGACAAGCCGTGTGGCTCCCTCATTCATTGTCATGGCATAATTCTGATGCCAGTACCCTCCGTGCGTCCAGTGGTGAAGCAGTCAAGCAATCGTTGTCGTATCAGGATGGCGACGCGCTCTCAATCACTCTTCGGCGTAATCTAACAGCAAGTGTGATACATGTACGAGCAAATACTTTGCACTGTCCCACTGGATGACGTCCGCACTGGAGCAATAAGTACCCACCTAATAGTAAGCTACTTGGAGAACCAATGGCAAAAATGTACAATGAATGCTGTGCGCCAACGTATTTGTCCGTTACCAAGCGTTCTCTCTGCAATCAGTTTTCTCACGGGCTGCTAGCTGCTACACTTAACAAAGTGACTCTGTGTACACCGTCAATTGTTTTGGTGAAGTCGTGCATATGCAACACTTAGTCGTAAGAATACCAGACAAAAAACAAATCACTCCCAACACAAATGCCACTAATGCCGTTTAACACCGTCTCTAGCCTTGATAACGGACTCGTTTCGGCGAGAAGGAGAGTCCACAAGTTTCTTCACATATGAAATAGCATATAATTAGATTCCTTATAGCTACCAAATTTCCTGGCGTTTTGGTTGCTAAATTTCATACACTGTTCCAAACAGTCAAAGACATTTTCTGTGGCATGAAAATCGCGTGTTACAGCAGGCTAGTCGAGGTGCAATAAGGTGCGTGAGTGACCTGCAAACCTGGAACGAATCCATGCAGCCCCGTAGACAGGCCTGATGTTATTTTGGAAGATAAGAGTGTCCCGTCTATAATTACCTCGAAAACGTAGAAGAATGGTCACTATTTAATCATCGAAAGTCTCCCCGTCGATTAGGATGTATCTACGACAACTGCTCTTCTGTAATGTTACATGGATGTGAGTGGATCATCATTCCTTGCTGTCACGTTTGGCAGTCAGAGTTCATACATCGACAAATCCGGTAACGGCATTCAAGTTTTGATTGTGGACACGTCAGAACGCGATATCTCCTTGCTACACGTCGGCCCATGCTATCGAATGACACACACACACACACACACACACACACACACACACACACCACTTTGCTGCTATCGTTTACGTCAGCGTTGGTGGGCACATGACCTATCTTCACAAGTTCTACACCACTTACAATGCTTCAAAGCGAGCAGCGTGCTCTTTTAGGATGCATAATACTGACATTTTGTCCTTGGAGCTTGTATGCCTTCTTTCAGCATTATGTCTTCCTTCACTTTTACCAGATGTAGTTGACGTTAGCATCACCCCTCAGCTTCCAGAAATCGAGCCGTCACAGCTTCCCATTTGTCAAAGCGATTAAGATATTACCTTTCCAGTCATCCACACGGCAAGTCAATAGAACAGTTTGCCTGTAGTGTGGGAACTACTACATTATCAAGTAATGTATCCCTGTCTGAGCTCACAAATAAATGTTGCAATGTTACATCCCATTCCTTAAACGAGACGTAGCACTTCCTTAAATAAAAATGTCAGAGGAAAGAGATTCGTGGCTGAGATAGTCGATAAGTGGTAAGCACCCCACTGTTAGGAGGTCTTTTAAATCGTAGATGCTGATACCAGAGCTAACGGTCCAATGGCTGTACGGAAATGGGTAACAGTCAGACGACCCTACCTGCTCAGGTGGAGGCAGGAGATACATGCAGCGGGCGGTGTGGAAGATAGAGCACCACGCAAAATGCTGAAGATAATAAATGTATTGTAATTGTTAATTGTCAAGTTGAATCTCAGATCTGCTGTGTACCTAGCACAGAGAGGCATATACGAGTTATCGTGTACTGGGTTGTGATTTTGAAGATAGTATAAGAACATGAATGGAAGCTCACTTCTTATTTGTGTGGTGGAGTGAATGAGAACGAGAAGTTAATTTTCAGCAACTATATCTGCAGCCTGTAAGGAGGCGAAGTCTGAGTCAAGTTGGAGGCTAAATGGTTCAAATGGCTCTGAGCACTATGGGACTCAACTGCTGTGGTCATTAGTCCCCTAGAACTTAGAACTACTTAAACCTAACTAACCTAAGGACATCACACACATCCATGCCCGAGGCAGGATTCGAACCTGCGACCGTAGCAGTCGCACGATTCCGGACTGCGCGCCTAGAACCGCGAGACCACCGCGGCCGGCCAAGTTGGAGGAAGAAGGCACACGGATTCAACGCACAGACTGGCTGGACCTTGATTAATATTCAGTAAGCAACATTCATTCTGTGTGAAAGGAGGGTTCAGGTGGCACCTTGTTTAAGTGTCTGGTGCATGAGGAAGTATAACAAATCGCCACGCAGCCCAAGCCAACTGGAAACACTTCAGTGTCATGTAGCTACGGGGTAACAATTATTCACCTAAAAGAAAAAAAAAACGTAAATTAGTTACAAACTACGGCGTCGACACACTTTAGTCAACACGTAAACGTCACTACAGTTATTCGGATTTAGGTTATGACGTGTTAGATATGCCTGCCATCATTGGCGATGATGTGGCGCAGGCGAATAGCGAAATTATGCGTGACCCGCTGAAATGTAGGAACAACGATCCTTTCGATGACGTCCTGAATCGCCATTTTCAGCTCAGCTATGCTTTGGGGGTTATTGCTGTACATCTTATCTTTAATATAGCCCCACAAAAAGTAGTCGCTTGTGTTCAGATCCGGAGAACATCGTGGCCAATCGAGGCCCATGCCAGTGACTTCTGGGTACCCCAGAAGCAGAATGCGGTCCCCAAAGTGCTCCTCCAGGGCATCAAACACTCTCCTGCTTCGATGGGGTTGAGCTCCGTGTTGCATGAAGCACATCTTGTCGAACTCACGGTCACTTTGGGTAATGGTGTTGAAAACAGTTTCCAAAACCTTGACGTATGTTACGTTGTCACCGTGGCATAAAGGAATATTGCAGCGATTATTCCGTGACTAGACATTGCATACCACTCAGTCGGTCGTTGGTGATGAAGAGACTTCTCGATAGCGAAATGCGGATTCTCAGTCCCCCAAATGCGCCAGTTTTGCTTATTGACGAACCCGTCCAAATGAAAGTGGGCTTCGTCGCTGAAGCAAACCATACATACGCATACTAATTCCAATCATACCCCGCCGCTTCAGCCGTCGTGCAGTTTGAACGTCCTAACTCAAACCGGTCAGAAGTTATGACGATATAATTTCATATAGTTCAACAATTGTCACCCTGTAGCAACCTGACGTAAATCTTTCGCTTGGACGTCATTTTCACGAATTACATGTCCATTTATCACTGCTTATTTGTGCATGTAGCTTGACAATTTCCACACAAGGTGGAATGAACCAATTCCTAATATAACACTTCTAGCTATCGCTTGCGCCTTTGTCCCGTCTGCGTCTAGTGCAAATCACGGAAAAGTGCGGTTGTGTGTCAGATGTCTGTGAGTCGTGTAACTGAGGCGGGAAATGGGGAACAGCCCGGTATTCATCTAGAGGGAATTGGAAAACCGCGAAAACCACATCCAGGCCGGCCGGCACACCGGCCCTCGTCGTTAATCCGGCGGGCGGATTCGATCCGGGGCCGGCGCGCCTACCCGAGCCCAGGAAACAGCGCGTTAGCGCTCTCGGCTAACCGGGCGGGTCAATTCCTAACATAACACTACTGCGTATTAATGATTACCAAAATTGCTTTAAACTTGCAGTAAATGTTACCCTCTGGTTTTTACCGTGTGTTGCCTAACAGATAGAGGGAATCGAACGTGAATTTCGTAATGGTAGCAGTTAGTAGATACCAGAAAGACTAAAATTTTGCAAGAAGTTACGGTAACAGAGTTCTTGTAAATGAAATAATAAAACGGTCGCCAGCCTAGTTAGGCATAATAATGTGAAAACATTTTGAATGAATCTAACTTTATTCTTTCAAAAGGAACTTTCATTAATTCTTTCTGATTAAAGTGCAATGAACACGTGCAATAACCAGTCGAACTATACAGTGAATAGTAGTTGTTACAAACAGCATACGTAAGCAATCATAAAAAAATTTGGACTTTATCCCTGTTCACCATAATCTTCATTTTTACATTTCACTACTTTAGCACAGGAATTGTTCCCAAAGGCTTACACAAGATTACGTGGCATCTGATGAGAATTAAAGTTTGACTAACACACATCACGAATGCAATAAGATAACACTGTACACATACCTTTCATATATACTCTTTTAAATAATCACTTCTGGTTTCTTCAGCTAGAAAATAACTATTCAGTTTGGTTTTGTTCCTGATATAACAGATTGGAAAGGTAGGTGGGGGGGGCACAAACTACCGTTTTTTATATATGCAAACTATACATACTTTTGATAAATATTTTGAATTATGATGAAAGCTGAATTATTCCCCAGTTAAGATCATTTATCTTGCAATATTTTAATACAATTTGCACTTACAATACTCTCTACGAACCATAAAAAAGACTTCAATTAAAAGTTAACTGTAAACAGCATCTAAACCAAATGCCTTATAACACCACTTGTGAAGTAAGAGATTTTCACTGACAGCTTTTATACTGCTGAACATTAAAACACTGATATTTGTAAAATAGAAGCAAACCCAAACACATTGGAGATTTTTATAAATTCATCAGTAAGTGTCTCCCTTGATTTCAGTGAAACTATTAATCTGACTATCCACATTTATATATTTTTGCATTCAGAAATTAGGCTTAATTAATTAACACAGATTATTATCAGTTTTCACACACAGGATACTCGATATTTAATAATTTTGAGGAGAGGACGCTGTTAGGTACAATGAAAGGAGTACATTCATAGTTCAGCAGTATTTAAATTATTATTGCAAATTAAATCTCACAAACATTCTGGTTCATACTGTTACACAGTTCTAACGTCTGGATCTGACGAAGTTGCGGCGCAGTAGAGCTGGCGAGCACGTGGTGGCTACCTGGTCCCTCCTTTGGCAGTAATATGCTCTATTTAGTTTTTCTAGGCGACGTGAATATCATTTTTAGAGCCAATTCCAATGCGAGAGCACCATTCTACAGCCACAATTACTCTCGAGGCCATTCCACCTCAAATTAGATACGGGATGCCTCGCTCGGCACCTGTGCTGTTGACTGGACGGCTGCTGGCTACTGACTGACTCCCCCTGTGCTCTCTCGCTTGCCGCCCAGATTGAGCGCCAATTCCACCTTTTATCTCGCTCCGCACCACTTCCGTAGGGGAGGGGAATCACTATGTCTTTTATATTATACAATACAAAATCCCTAAGTATGAACCAGTCTTTTTGCATTGCTGTCTTTCATACACAAACAAACATATTTAATAAAAGTCCATTATTTAAGCACACAGTTATAATCCTACACAACATGTTTCGCTAGACTCCACTTCCTTACAGTAGTTCAAAGACATTAAGCAGTAAAGAGTAAACACTTTATACCTCACATAATAAATTACACTGTATAAACTACTCACTATCGATTATGGCGTTACACTAATTCTTTCCATCTTAAAATAACCTGACACGTTTAGCAATAATCCAAAGCAGGTACTCCACGTCAGTAGCCAGCAAAGCTACCAGTTAAACCACACCTCTTTGAGCACTTGTAAGTTCATTTTCCACTATTTACTTCTGCGAGCAGCTTCTGATTTGTCACACAAGGCAGTCTGGGAGACTTTCCAAATCTTTCTGTCTCAGAATAATCTGACGCGGTTGGCGGAAATCGAATGAAGGCTCTCTACCTCAGTAGCCAGCTGAGCTGCCCAACAGAGACCGAAGGCGGTCCTGTGCCGAACAGCAGAGTGATAGCGCACACTGCTACTCTGGTACGAGCACGAATACGCTTAGATTATTACTTTCATTTGAAGAAAAGATTTGTCTGCGCAATAAAGAAGAGAAAAAACTGCTGTTAAAGGTGATACAAGTCTATTCAACGGATATTAAAGGTCCGTACATATTTCGTTATGTTACGTTTTACGACGCTATTATCATAGCTTTGATCGGACAATGGGTCACTAAAACAAGCGTTTCGTTAAATATACTCCTCTGAAAGAGAAAAACTAAGAAAGTGATACTGCATGTTACCGTATAACAAAGCCGTATTGAGGATTACAGTGAACTTTAAATAGCGTGCTGCGATTTGTACTGACATTGCGTAACCTTACCATTTAGAACTGATGTGACAACAGATAGGAAACTGAGAGTTAAAAAAGAGAAATACTTGGTCACAGCGTTTCTGAAACGACATCAAGACCCAGTTAAGCACAAAGTTTAAGATGGTTCTCTAATGGATATTGCTACGCTGGAGAATACAACACAGTAAAAAAGAAACTGGAGTCAGAAGACGATGAGACTGATTCACATCAAGGAGATTGCACATAGAGGTACGAAGTAGCAAAATACATCATAAATGTAGTTATTGTTCCTGTTACATACATGAGGCAGATACCTAAGGCTCCGGTTTTTCGGTATTCTTGTACTTTTAATATGCAGAATGCATATGTAGGCAAATATTTCTCAATTGATAAATAGATTTAAAAAAACTACGGTCTATATAATTTTCAGTGGTTGTAGAAGTCCGAGTGGTCTTTAACATGAATAACTCTTTGAATACTACACGGTTGTCTCATGCCATGGTGCACTTAAGGGGAGAAAATAGTAGGAGAAGTCGGCAAAATACAGAAAAAATAATAGCTTTGAATTTAAAACTGTGTGTTCCTCGATCAACATAAACTACGATAGTTTCACAAGTAAGTGTAAATGCTATTGGAAATCTGTGGATGCCAATGCGTTGCAAGTACGTAAGAAGTACTGCGATAAGCACATTCGTGGATTATATGTAGATATGAAAGATATCGCATATGGGAGTCCCTTATAGACTCTCACAGCTTTGAAATGATTGTAACAAGATGTGGATCATATTCTCTAGGGCAGGAGCAAAATTACTATAGATATGTTCACGCAAAAGAATGATCAGTAACGGGAGACACAACAGAAATTATTCTTTTGGAAGTTATTTCGAGTCTGTTCAGCACCAAAAATTCGTCTTTATCAGTATCTTTTTTCAGTAAAAAGCTAAATGTTTGATTCTTGTGGGCAGTTTCAAGAAGCGTGGGAACAAGAAGACTGCTGTATTAGAAACTCAGAACCAACCCATAACTGAAATCCGCTGTAGTGCAGCTTCTAAACATCATAAAAACAAAAGCAATCTATACTGTCCGTGTTCGTATTCGCTGCATCGGCAGTTGTAAACACTTACGTAAGAAACTTGTCGCATTATACTGCGACGATGCGTGTGCGACGAGGAAACTGATGTTTTCCCAGTGAAGATGAACCTTTCGACCTTCACTGGAGCCTGCAAATGTGTGTTCTTTATTGACTTTTTTGAAACTGTTGGAAAGGGAAATTTCTTAGTATTTGCATCCATAAATCGCTAGGTAACAGAATACTCCTGGTACTGATTGCTGAAATTGAGAGGTTCAAGTGATAAAAGCATGCACGTTCACTATTTGGAGGGAGTCTTCCAGAGGCATACGTAGTAGCAAAATGCAACATTGCATTCCCTTCATAGTACACTGAAGAAAATCAGAGAATAGAATCAGCTTGTCTGAGATGTCCTGATGGTCGCCCATGGCAACCTCTGGTAAACTGGCCTATTGGCCACTGAAACTGTAACAGCAGGAAGGGGTATGCAACTTATTTGTGTCCATGTGGACAGCGCAACGACGTCTGGAGCAGCACAGACTGTCAGCAAGGAGACCACAGTTGCTGCTAGTCTTGACGGGCCAGCAGAGAAAGACATGTCGACCATGTTGCCTCCGATGACAAAACGAGGCAGAACAAACAACTCCACGGCGTTTTTTCAGGCGAGTCCGGTAAACGCACGTCATCACAATGGATGAATCCTGTGAGGAGACTCTGAGGAGATCGAACGTTGCAATATTGCATTCGTTATCGTCACTGGGGCCCAACCCAAGCGTGACAGAACGTGGTTGCCATAGTCACAAAACAGAACTAATCTGGTTCGCGGAGCTGCTCAATGTCGAAGGCAGCCATTGCATTTCGGTGTCTGTCATCGAGGTTTCCGTAACGTCATCTTTCAACTAGATAACGCAAGATCGTATGTTGCCAAAGACACGCACACCTACCTCGATGCAGAGCGAGTTCAACTGCTGACCTAGTTAGCTTTTTCTCCACCGAGTTGAAGCAACATGGCATGACGCACCCCTGACATTCGTCAAAGTCCAGCTGAATTCGATGATCAAGTGGATTAGGCCATTATCACTGCCAGATGTGGCAAATCTGTGTACTATTTTTCAGACCTTTTACACCACCAACTCGCCTATAAATAAATTGATTAATGTATCCACACAATTAGTAAAATTACATTGTTTCTCCAGGTTTCGCAATTTTAATTGCCAGTAGTTTACTACGCAAGAGCGCCAGTTTGATAGTTTGTAACGCAGGGAGGGCGCAAGATCTGTGTAATATCGACTTTTAAATCATTTTCTTGAAAGAAAAACAGCTGACCACACTATATTTTTTCCTTCCCCTGAGAGCGCATGTGGACGCCCTTGTTCCTATCGTATTTATTTGCAACGTTCTAGTACTCTTATATGCGAAGAGCAGAGAGGAAACAGAAGAGAAAACGACGAATATAAACACATCAGAGCCTTCCAAAACAGTGTAAAAGTTGCAGAATGGTAATACTCTGATCGAATTTAGTGGAATGCAAAAATTTTTTCGAATTTTTTTTGTGACTGAAGAATGTATTCATACCAAGTCACATCGCTTCATTAAAGCTAAATGAATGATTTACAGTCTAAATTAACTACAAACACAATTTATGTAGAGGCCATATTTGCCTATATGGCGGCTTTTGTCCTAGTCGACAACTTTATGATCTGATGACTAAAGATTTCCCACAGAATGCCTACAAGAATGGCCTAAAGATAGTAACAACCAAAGCAGGTTTCACCTCTGGTTTCTGTCGTCTATTGTGAAATCTGCTGTTTGTAAAAATACAATAAACGTCCCTTTGGAATAAAACCAGTATTCTGGGCAGTTAGTTCTTGCTTTGGTGACTTACTGGCGTCGTACGTTTTAAGTCCCACGAAGTATGAAGAGATGCCCTGTCATGATGACGTTCACAATCCTCACATCTAACTCGCCTTCGACAGAATGCAATTAGACGAAAAAATTCCTCGTAACCTTTTCTTGCGTCATTGCCAAGTCTTGTATCAAAATGAGCAAACCAACTCCACAAGGGACCTCCAAATTTCACTGCAGGCCCCATCCCGTCTGATGAATGTTTATCCCCCAAACACAAAGTCTTGTGAATATGATGTATCTCTTAAGAAAAAGTACTTGCCCGAATAAACTTAGTTTATCCGTTTTACACTGCATAGTCGTGGAAGTCTTAATGTATAGTAGAATTTCTGTAAAAAGAAACTTTTAAACATATAATGTAAATTTTATTTTCAGGATAGCTCTCCTGAAAATTATTGTATGGAACGCAGCGTTATATGGAAATGAAAAGTGAACGATAAACATCATAAAGAAGAAGAGAAAAGAAGGTTACGAAATATAGTATTAGAAAAGAATACTGAAGATCTGCTAGGTAGATCGCGTAAGTAATGAAGAGGTTCTGAATCCTATAGGTGAGAAATGAGGTGAGAAATGAGGTGAGAAATGAGGTGAAGGGCGTTGGTTCAGTTTCACGTCAGGCCATCGCGATTATTCTTCTCCTTAGTTTCCCTAAATCTCGTATCAGGAATGTTGGGATGATTTCTTTGAAAAATTTCGCTGCCGACTGTCTTCCCCAAAGCGAGCTTATATTCCGTCTCTACTAACCTCAAGGTCGACCACACATTAGGTCCCAGTCTTTCTTCCTTCGTGCAAAAATGTGAGTAAAAGGAGGTACGAATTGATAGGACACATTCGTAGGCATCAAGGAACAGTTAATATTTTAATGAAGGTATGTGTGGGGGGTAACAGTTGTAGAGGAAAATCGATACTTTACTACAGTAAGCAGGTTCAAATGAATTTAGATTGCAGTGGTTAAGCAGGGATGAAGAAACTTTCTCAGATTAGACTAACGTGAAGACCTTTATCAACTAGTTTTCGGATGGATGATTACAGCAGTAACAGAGTATTTCCTCAGTACAGGTTCCGAATGCCGACTGATGGTTTCAGAAGACGACCGTCTTCAACGCTTGACCATTTTTGGAGTAAAAGAAGTAACAAATTTTGCTGTTGTTCTTGTTTGGGATGAGAAACACTAGAACATGGCCATTAGCGAGCCACTTCAACATTTCGATTGTGAATATATTACGTAATAGGTTCAGTTCACCTGTGTATACACTACTGGCCATTAAAATTGCTACACCAAGAAGAAATGCAGATGATAAACGGGTATTCATTAGACAAATATATTATACTAGAACTGACATATGACAACATTTTCACGCAATTTTGGTGCACAGATCCTGAGAAATCAGTACCCAGAACAACCACCTCTGGCCGTAATAACGGCCTTGATACGCCTGGGCATTGAGTCAAACAGAGCTTGGATGGAGTGTACTGATACAGCTGCCCCTGCAGCTTCAACACGATACCACAGATCATCAAGAGTAGTGACTGGCGTATTGTGACGAGCCAGTTGCTCGGCCACCATTGACCAGACGTTTTCAGTTGGTGAGAGACCTGGAGAATGTGCTGGCCAGGGCAGCAGTCGAACATTTTCTGTATCCAGCAAGGCCCGTACAAGACCTGCAACATGCAGTCGTGCATTATCCTCCTGAAATGTAGGGTTTCGCAGGAATCGAATGAAGGGTAGAGCCACGGGTCGTAACACATCTGAAATGTAACGTCCACTGTTCAAAGTGCCGTCATTGCGAACAAGAGGTGACCGAGACGTGTAACCAATGGCACCCCATACCATCACGTCGGGTGATACGCCAGTATGGCGATGACGAATACATGCTTCCAATGTGCGTTCACCGCAAGTCGCCAAACACGGATGCAACCATCATGATCCTGTAGACAGAATCTGGATTCATTCGAAAAAATGTCGTTTTGCCATTCGTGCACCCAGGTTCGTCGTTGAGTACATCTTCGCAGGCGCTCCTGTCTGTGATGCAGCGTCAAGGGTAACCGCAGCCATGGTTTCCGAGCTGATAGTCCATTCTGCCTCAAACGTCGTCGAACTGTTCGTGCAGTAGGTTGATGTCTTGCAAACGTCCCCATCTGTTGACTCAGGGATCGAGACGTGGCTGCACGATCCGTTACAGCCACGTGGATAAGATGCCTGTCATCTCGACTGCTAGTGATAGGAGGCCGTTGGGATCCAGCACGGCGTTCCGTATTACACTCCTGAACCCACCGATTCCATATTCTGCTAACAGTCTTTGGGTCTCGACCAACGCGATCAGCAATGTCGCGATACGATAAACCGCAATCGCGATAGGCTACAATCCGACCTTTATCAAAGTGGGAAACGTGATGGTACGCATTTCTCCTCCTTACACGAGGCATCACAACAACGTTTCACGAGGCAACGCCGGTCAACTGCTGTTTGTGTATGAGAAATCGGTTGGAAACTTTCCTCATGCCAGCACGTTGTAGGTGTCGCCACCGGCGCCAACCTTGTGTAAATGCTCTGAAAAGCTAATCATTTGCATATCACAGCATCTTCTTCCTGTCGGTTAAGTTTCGCGCCTGTAGCACGTAATCTTCGCAGTGTACCAATTTTAATGGCCAGTAGTATATTTGGAGGCAACGGCCTTGCCACAGTGGATACACCGGTTCCCGTGAGATCACCGAAGTTAAGCGCTGTCGGGCGTGGCCGGCGCTTGGATGGGTCACCATCCCGCCGCCACGTGCTGTTGCCATTTTTCGGGGTGCACTCAGCCTCGTGATGCCAATTGAGGAGCTACTCGACCGAATAGTAGCGGCTCCGGTCAAAGAAAACCGTCATAACGACCGGGAGAGCGGTGTGCTGACCCCATGCCCCTCCTATCCGCATCCTCACCTGAGGATGATACGGCGGTCGGATGGTCCCGATGGGTCGCTTGCGGCCTGTAGACGGAGTTAGTTAGTTAGTAGTATATTTGGAAGTACTTAAATATTACACATAGACCTACTATCCCAGCTGTTCTTAAAGTTTGCAAATTAGACGGAACAACCTACTCTGGAACAGCGCGACCGTTACGGTCGCAGGTTCGAATGCTGCCTCGGGCATGGATGTGTGTGATGTCCTTAGGTTAGGTAGGTTTAAGTAGTTCTAAGTTCTAGGGGACTGATGACCTCAGAAGTTAAGTCCCATAGTGCTCAGAGCCATTTGAACCATTTGGAACAACCTACAGTACTACTGTTGTTTTTCTCGATGATGCTGTTCTCCTTGAGTCGTGTAACGTCGTTGTCTGTCACACGTGTCCGTCAAGTGGTGGCCAGATGCGTTCTAGCAAAGAAAGCACACTCAAAAGTAATTAAATCAGCACCTACCTACTAGTGCCATGTATACGGGCGGCAACGCTTTGTTCTTCTCTAGGAATACTGATAGCATTGGGGAGTGATTATCAGGTGTCAGTTGAGCATTTAGCATACCTCTGAGATGGAACGAGATCAGAGCCCGGAGATGTATATATTGAACCGATCGCTCCAATGACGTGGTATGAAAAAGCAAAGTCGCACAAAGGATAATGAACAGAATATCTGAATTGAACAGGGGAGGTCCACTGAATATGAAAAATGGGAACCACACCTCAGAAGAAAAATTTGATAAATTTTTTCATCAAGTTGCGAAATGAAAATAAAGGTCACTATAACAATCTGATAAATTGCTAGATGCCTTAATATGATTCCAGTCACTGAATAAACAATACGAATAATTACAAAAGGCACAAGGGTGCCAAAACATGCAAGAAGGACCTGTAGCATTACACGGGTAATCGTCCGTATAGCCCTCGAAATCTTTAAGGAATAATCTTGTGGGGATGTCCATTACAGTCGGATATACCTTGTGCCACGTGAGAGTAGGAGAGTCAAAACAGGTAGTAACCCATTACGTCATCTCAAGTCGAGATTTTTTTGTTGTGAAATCTTTGCTGAGTGATTGACACAGTATGCAAGTAAGTCATTTCTAAATTTTATTAGTTATTTATGAAGTAAAGAATTCAATTAAGTTCAATATGTTTTAGGATCAATAGGTAATGAGTCTTTATGAGATGTATATAAATGTGTTGTGACATAGCATATCGCAATGCTGCGTTACGCGTGATATTTTTTCTCTTTGAGAAGGATGATACCTTCTGAGTTGCTCGAGTGGGCGTACGAGTCGTAATCGAGTACGGGTCCTCTGTAATTTTTATGAATGGACATCGAACTGATAATTCACAACCCAGAGTTGGTTTAGAAAATATTGTAGGGAACCCCGGCCAAACTTTGTTACAAAGAAATCGCTCGGACTTTGAAATATCGGCGTGAAGTTTGAGACACGCGGTAGGCTTTCGCACGTTATAGTCGCGTGAAGGATTAAGTGACACTGACAGTGATTTGTTGACATTAACTTAATAATAATTATCAAAGAATTACCGGAAGGGATACTAAGTGTGTTTGATGCTTAAAGCAAGTGTGAGTTGATTTACTGTTCGAATACGACAGATATTAATCACGGAATAGTCAGCTAGTTGATACGTTGCTTAGCAACCCATAAACAGATTGTGTTAGAATTACTGGAACGATCATTTCAGTCATTAGTGACGACTACACACACACTAGAAAACTAACTACTCTGGTTGTGAATGACATTTGGAACGAATGAGTTTTGTTTCAGCTTCTTGGGATCAATAAACTTCATCCGAAGTTGAAACTTTACAAACTATGTCGTGTTCCTTCAGTTTGGTAGAACGATGGACATTGTAGTCTACACTACTATTTACCTTTTTTTCAAAAAGAGAGCACTTACCAAAACGGAGGTAAGGGTGACACTCACATAGCACTACGTCATCGTGATCAACCACACACGTGTGCCCCCTTTCTTCCTCCCTTTTTGTGTTGAAAACACTGATATATAACCGCGGTACGACGGAGGAAGAGGAGAAGAGAGAGAAGAAAAGGAAGAGAGGGCCAGAAAGGGGAGGTCATAGACCTTGGCACAGGTCGATGGAATTGGGATAGAATCTTATGAAAATTGTGTTGAAAGGCGTCTTTTCTTTCAGATGGTCTGCATTTCACTCCTCAGTCTTTATTTGAACCACTTTTCATCTATGCAATTACTGATCAACCAATATGTCTTCACGGAAGGGTACTGACAATGCATTTTAATACGAGGTTGGCTGTGGTTTGTGTGCATTTAGCAGTATATCTGCATGATTTAATTTACTGGCCGGGAGTAATTTCTGTCTGCTCTGAATTGAGGCTGGCGGCAAGTTCGGTAACGGGTGGCGGCCCACCGCAAAGAAAGAGGGGGCAGGCGGCTTTTCGGGCAATTGGCCGTGTCGGAGGTAAGACTGTACAGTAACCTCCCCTCACAGGCAGCGAACCTGTGAAAGTACGCATTGGTTACACCGCGGGTAGTGGAGCTTATTTTCTGCGAGCCAGTGAAGGATATCGACTGCGGAGAAAATGATGTGGGTGACGCCACCGCAGGCAATGGCAATGTGGGCAGAACACTGGCTCGCGCGACAGGGCGGTGCCCGATTTGTCTTACTTCTCCCACACCAGCAAGAACCGTTTCCCGCTGTGAGGTTGGTGACGTCAAAATCAAAGAGTTGCCTCGTTTTAGTGGGCGAAGCTCCAGTTGATTGAGTTTCTGTTGTATAGACGATGGAGGCAGTGTATGTGTTCGTGTAAGATGATTCAGTTGGAGGTAAAAAAAAAAAAAAAAAAAAGCAGGAAGCCACTAAGATTTGCTGAAGGCCTTTTTGGCAAAGCCCTGATGGAGCCGCAATGCAGTCAGACTGGCACGGTGCGCTGAGAAGGAAAGTTCTACAGTCAGAAGGGCATGGTGCGCCGAGAAGGGAAGTTTGTTAGACGGAGGGGGCGAGGTGCCGAATGAGTTTGACTCAGACAGGCACAGGACCCCGTGCTGTTAGATAGTTTGCATCTGGGAGCGGCGAGCGGGTGTAGCCGCCGGCACTATGACAACAGATAAATAGCAGGAGTTTGTCACAGCACCATTCCTTGCAGCATCTGTGTCTTTTGGTAAGAACATTTGCAGCTTTGCAGTTAGGGAAAGTCGAGGGTTATTTCATTGCCTGTGGAGAGCTTATTTCCACCAGTGTTGAGTTGAATAGAGAATTATTCGTAGGACATTTTGTTGGTTCACAGTTATAGTCAATTTCTGAATTCTGTTTACAGTCAGATTGCGTTGAACGAAATTTCTATCCACGGGAGTAAGGGGATTCATTTCCATTCCTATCACACCTTTCCCTAAAGTAGTTTGTGATGTCTGTTATTTGCAGAGCTTATTCTCATCCACTTCATTTTTGATTGTTTTATGCCTTCTGATATTTGAGAAACTAAAAACTTTTGTTACCCGGTTTGCTAATATTTGGTTTCCTTAGGGTAAACCCTTTCACTCATTATTTTGGATGGGTTTAATATTTTGCTCACTGATTACCACTACTGCTGTGACTACACAGTTACTTACTGGGAAGGACCATCTATAACGTGTTATCCTTGGGCACAGATCTCAACAGAATGCTGAAGGGTGTTTTTCAGTGCTAAAGGTAAATTCTGGGGCAGGAAGCTGTAATAGGTACACGCAGGCCACCATTACAACACCGCACTCTGCACAACGAGGAGCTGTTGGTAATCTCATGCATTGCAGAGTATATAATAAGATTGCGTACAACTTTGTACCCAATGGTAAGGGAGATGGACTGCAGAATGGTGTGGTAACTGTCGTCGTAGGAAAGCTGGACAGAAGCAGAAATGATTAGCAGACAAGATATCACAGATTAGCTTAACTTGTATTTCTCTAAGTGTACGAAGACTCATGGTGTGGGGCCTGCAGGAGCCAGTTGCAGCGAGGGCTGTTGCATCAAGGCAGGCATGGCATCTGAAAGCACAAAGCATGAGGCAAGATTACAAACTTCACATATACGAATTTGATTCTGGTGGCGTCCCGGCAATTCTCTCAGTCCCTGCAGGAGAAACATAGAGCTCAATACATCGGATAATGGTGCCTTGCTCCCAGCGCCTCCGTCTGCCATACAGCCTGTAAAAGACCAAATCGTTAGTTTGATACTTTGCCTATCCAGGCGGACTGGGCACCGCACGCCGTGGCGGCTGCAGCAAGTGAATCAAGGTGTGATGCGCCGTCCATATTAAAAAATTACAATTAAATCAATACCATTAGCTGCTGACGAGCGTTGATATACATCAACGGGGACAGTTGAAAATGTGTGCCCCCGACCGGGACTCGAACCTGGGATCTCCTGCTTACGAGGCAGACCCTCTACCCATCTGAGCCACCGAGGCCACAGGGGACAGTGCGACTGCAGGGATTTATCACCGGCACGCTCCCCGTGAGACCCACACTCTCAACTTATAGTCCACACACTACATTCGTAGTGCCCCTGGAATTATACCCATTACTCGCGGCAGACTTTCCACCGAGTCCCGTAAGAGTTCAGGCAAATCGTGAGCATCTGCACTGAAGAAGGTCATCAGCCGGTTAGCCTTAAACGATATGAAGATGGGATCTGTTCTTTCGGACATGGATATAATGGCAGGGGCACTACGAATGTAGTGTGTGGACTATAAGTTGAGAATGTGGGTCTCACGGGGAGCGTGCCGGCGATAAATCCCTGCAGTCGCACTAACCTCTGTGCCCTCGGTGGCTCAGATGGGTAGAGCGTCTGCCATGTAAGCAGGAGATCCCGGGTTCGAGTCCCGGTCGGGGCACACATTTTCAACTGTCCCCGTTAATGTATATCAACGCCCGTCAGCACCTAATGGTATTGATTTAATTGTAATTTCATTCTCGAGAGCTGCACGGTCACCAATGGCATCTGTTCTTTCGAACATGTCCGAAAGAACAGATACCATCATCATATCGTCCATATTACAGTTCCGCTGGCGATGGTCCGTCGTGGGAGCGGTAGGAAGACATAAATAGTAACAGAGGTTGATCCAGTGTGAGAGACACGAAGTTTGTCCATCTGTAGCTTAAATGTCGGTACAAAGCGTTCAGATTCGCCGCTGGATTGGCCATGGAACGGTGCATTCATGATGTCCTTGATGACAGAGGCGATGCAAAACTGTTCAAACTCAACGACTACTTCAGGCAAATTCTCGAGGCAAAAGACTGACGACGCGACCTGGGTAATGGAACGAGCCATGAGAACTATTAAGGGAAATTTGCTGAAAGAGTCAGTGACGATGAGCAAACGCGTATCCCAGTATGGACCTGTGAAGTCCAGATACAATCGTTGCCAAGGTACTCGTACTTAAGGTTTGGGCCATTCAAAGAACTGCTGAGCTGGAGCTGACTGATGTTCAGCATAGGCTTGACATTGAGAAGTCAACTGTTAAATTTGTGCATCCAGACCGTGCCAAGTGCAAAGACGTCGCGCCAACTGCCTGCTGCGAATGACCCCCAGTGACTTTGGTGTAGCAAAAGAAGCACGTCAGGCTGGAGAGCCTAAGGAGCCACAACATGTGACTGGTCATTACTGGTGCGAATCAAAATCACACCTTGGTGAACGGCAACGGCAGGACTACGAACCTGTAAGGGAGAAAACGGCCAACCATTGCGGATGTAGTGCAACAGAATCTGCAAATCAGAATCCGCTGCTGTGGCCTGGGCAATTTTCCTTTGATTAATTGAAAAGCTATGCGAAACATCTGCGTCCTGTGTACCAACGTAGCAACAAGAAAAAGAGGACTCGTCGAATGATGAATCTGGACCAACATGGAGGCGAGAAAGAGCATCTGCATCTGTCTTGCCAAGCTTAGAAGTGGACCAATACACAATCTCATATTGGTGATTTGACAAAAGAAGAGCCCACCGTTGCAGATTCGGCGCTGTGAGAGTTGAAACTAACTGAGAAGGGCTGAACAAATATTGTGGAGATTTATGGTCGATCAGCAAGTTAAATTTTCACCCGAAAAGATACCGGTGAAACTTAGTGACACCATAGACAATGGTGTGAGCCTCCTTTTGAGTTACATTGAGGTCTGTTCAACAACTTCGAAGTAAATGCAATCGACATGACAATAGAGCCAGTTTTAAGCGACAAGACTGCACCGAAGCCGTAATAGGAAGAATCCACAACTGGATCAAAATGAACAAGGCAGTGATCACTAAGCAAAGCATGCTTCAACATTTGGAAAGCAGACTGACTCTCTTGTGACCAAATAAAAGGAACATTCTTCCCGCGTAAGCGATGCAAGGGAGCCGCAACTTCAGTGACGATAGGAATAAAGTGGATGTAATATATAAGCACATTGCATGGGGTGCAAAGTCACAGATATCAAGCAAATGTGATTGCAATGGGTGAACACCCTCGCTATTAATGACATGTTCTAAATACTCAAGTTCGGTCTGAAGAAACGCACATTTGTGTCCATTATATTTGAGACCCGTTGCAGACAGCACTTGAAACAGAACGCGAAGATTGCTAAAGTGTTCTTCAGGGAGTGCGACCTGAGACGACAACGTCACCTAAATAATTTGAGCAAAAGAGAACTTTTTCATGGCTCTGAGCACTATGGGACTTAACATCTATGGTCATCAGTCCCCCAGAACTTAGAACTACTTAAACCTAACTAACCTAAGGACATCACACAACACCCAGTCATCACGAGGCAGAGAAAATCTCTGACCCCGCCGGGAATCGAACCCCGAAACCCGGGCGCGGGAAGCGAGAACGCTACCGCACGACCACGAGCTGCGGACAGAACTTTTTCAGTCAGCTGCTCCAGAAAGTGCTGTAACATGGCGAGCGTTGAACCACTGCCAAACAGTAATCCCAAAAATTCGAAAAGACCCAGATGAGCGTTAATGACAAAGACTTGTTGCGACTGGTCATCCACAGGGATTTGCGAGTAAGCGTCGCGCAAATCAGTTTTGGAAAAGTAAGCTCTCGGTGTAAACGGTGGACAGCCGGAGTCTGCCGAACGGCTTCTTTAGAGTAACAAGAGAGGACGCCCACTGACTGGCAGTAATGGTTGCCAGGATACCATTGGCTTGCAAAGCAGTAAGTTCCTAGCCATCTGTTCTCGAAGAGCCTGAGGGACAGGACGCGCTCTAACAAAACATGTCTCATTGATTGTGACATGTTTAACAAATAAGTCTGTGGCCCCTTCATTATGATGGATACAAATGCAGACCATGCACAGCACTCTACTGATACAGGTGCAGAGGATGGCCGTAACAGTGGCTGAGAATTCCAAGTTCAGCTCCAGTAATACATCTCCCTCTACAGTATTGAGGTGTAATCTATCATACTCTGAGACGAAGCCTCTTTCTCCTCCTCGTTTTGCCAACGTCAGAATTTCAGTAGCCAATCGCAGTATACATTCCGAGTCCAGATCAAGGAAAAGTTTGCAACAATCCCAACAATTTCCCTTCTTCTGTCGAAACTTTCGCGGTCGATCAATAATGCTCAGTTTTCTCCTAGAACAGTCCAGTAGACATAAATTCTCTTCCGCTATACAGGGTGGTAAAAAACAGTCTCAAAAGTTTGTCCACAGTTCGTTGACTAGTGGCTAGCGTTCCTGCCTCTGGATCTCGGGGTCCCGGATTCGATTCCCGGCCGAGTTGGGGATTTTCTCTGCCCAGGGACTGGGAATTTGTATTGTACTCGTCATTTCATCATAATCATCATTCGTGATAGTGGCTAGATTGGACTGTGAAAAAAATTTTACTGTGTAAAAATTGGGACTTTGCACGGGTGCTGATGACTGCACTGTTAAGCACCCAAAAAACAAACATCACCATCGTCTGAGTAGCTTGTAAGGGTGTTTCAGGGGTGGTCGTGCTGAGAAATAATTTTTAAGAAGAAACTTAGATATGACAAAACTTAGATACCGTACGTTTTCCGTTTCTGAGTTATTTGGCATTGAAGTTATCTAATCAGGCCCTTGCGCACGCCAAGCACTTACATGCGCAAAAATACTGTAGTGAACAGAAACCTGCGAGTCTGAATTACCACTTGTTGAAATGCTCATTACCAGCTATAATGTGACATTTTCGGAAGTGATAAATTTAAGCTAGGTGATCCAAAGTAATGTTTGTTCGTTTTGAGGAAGCTAAATGAAGAACAGGTTTGGCGACACTGCTTCTGCAGGCTGTTGCAATTTGCACACTTTAATTTCTCCCTGAACTTCAATTCATATTATTCAAAATTTTTCATTGATTGCCGTGACTACATGTTCAAGGTACATATTGAATATCATCGGGGATAGGCTACAACCATGTATCACTCTTTCTTTCAACCACTGCCTCCCTTCACGCCCCTCGACCCTAATAACTGCCGTCTGGTTACTATACGAGTTGTAAGTAACCTTTCGCTCCCTCTATTTTACAAATGCTACCTTCAGAATATCAAAAGAGAGTTTTCTAGTCAACATTGTCAAAAGCTTTCTCTGAGTCTACAAATACTATAAACGTAGATTTACCTTTCCTTAACCTATCTTCGAAGATAAGTTGTAGGGTTAGTATTGCCGTGCGTGTGCCTACACTTCCCTGGAAACCAAACTAATCTTCCCCAAGATCGGCTTCTACCAGTTTTTCCATCCTTCTGTAAAGAATTCGTGTTAGTATTTTTCAACCATGACTTATTGAACTGATAGTTCGCTAATTTTCACACCTGTCAGCAACAGCTTTATTCGGAATTGGAATTGCTACATCATTCTTCAGGTCGGAAGGTATTTCGCCTGTCTTCTACATCTTGCACAGCAGGTGGGAGAGTTCTTCAGGACTGGCTCTCCCAAGACTATCAGTAGTTCGGATGGAATATGGTCTATTCCCATGAACCATGGACCTTGCCGTTGGTGGGGAGGCTTGCGTGCCTCAGCGATACAGATGGCCGTATCGTAGGTGCAACCACAACGGGGGGGTATCTGTTGAGAGGCCAGACAAACGTGTTGTTCCTGAAGAGGGGCAGCAGCCTTTTCAGTAGTTGCAGGGGCAACAGTCTGGATGATTGACTGATCTGGCTCTGTAACAATAACCAAAACGGCCTTGCTGTGCTGGTACTGCGAACGGCTGAAAGCAAGGGGAAACTACAGCCGTAATTTTTCCCGAGGGCATGCAGCTTTACTGTATGGTTAAGTGATGATGGCGTCCTCTTGGGTAAAATATTTCGGAGGTAAAATAGTCCCCTATTCGGATCTCCGGGCGGGGACTACTCAAGAGGACGTTGTTATCAGGAGAAAGACAACTGGCGTTCTACGGGTCGGAGCGTGGAATGTCAGATCCGTTAATCGGGCAGGTAGGTTAGAAAATTTAAAAAGGGAAATGGATAGGTTAAAGTTAGATATAGCGGGAATTAGTGAAGTTCGGTAGCAGGAGCAACAAGACTTTTGGTCAGGTGAATACAGGGTTATAAATACAAAATCAAATAGGGGTAATGCAGGAGTAGGTTTAATAATGAATAAAAAAATAGGAGTGCGGGTAAGCTACTACAAACAGCATAGTGAACGCATTATTGTGGCCAAGATAGACACGAAGCCCACGCCTACTACAGTAGTACAAGTTTATATGCCAACTAGCTCTGCAGATGACGAAGAAATTGATGAAATGTATGATGAGATAAAAGAAATTATTCAGGTAGTGCAGTGGGACGAAAATTTAATAGTCATGGGTGACTGGAATTCGAGAGTAGGAAAAGGGAGAGAAGGAAACATAGTAGGTCAATATGGATTGGGGGAAAGAAATGAAAGAGGAAGAAGTCTGGTAGAATTTTCAACACAATATAACTTAATCACAGCATAACTTGGTTCAAGAATCATAAAAGGAGGTTGTATACATGGAAGAATCCTGGAGATACTAAAAGATATCAGATAGATTATATAATCGTAAGACAGAGATTTAGGAACAAGGTTTTAAATTGTAAGACATTTCCAGGGGCAGATGTGGATTCTGACCACAATCTATTGGTTATGAACTGTAGATTAAAACTGAAGAAACTGCAAAAAGGTGGGAATTTAAGGAGATGGGATCTGGACAAACTGACTAAACCAGAGGTTGTACAGACTTTCAGGGAGAGCATAAGGGAACAAATGCCAGGAATGGGGGAAAGAAATACAGTAGAAGCAGAGTGGGTAGCTTTGAGGGATGAAGTAGTGAAGGCAGCAGAGGATCAAGTAGGTAAAAAGACGAGGGCTAGTAGAAATCCATGGGTAACAGAAGAAATATTGAACTTATTTGATGAAAGGAGAAAATATAAAAATGCAGTAAATGGAGCAGGCAAAAACGAATACAAACGTCTAAGAAATGAGATCGACAGGAAGTGCAAAATGGCTAAGCAGGGATGGCTAGAGAACAAATGTAAGGATGTAGAGGCTTATCTCACTAGGGGTAAGATAGATACTGCCTACAGGAAAATTAAAGAGATCTTTGGAGAAAAGAGAACCACTTGTATGAATATCAAGAGCTCAGATGGAAACTCAGTTCTAAGAACAGAAGGGAAAGCGGAAAGGTGGAAGGAGTATATACAGGATCTATACAAGGGCGATGTACTTGAGGACAATAATATGGAAATGGAAGAGAATGTAGATGAAGATGAAATGGGAGATACGATACTGCGTGAAGAGTTTGACAGAGCACTGAAACACCTAAGTCGAAACAAGGCCCCGGGAGTAGACAACATTCCATTAGAGCTACTGACGGCCTTGGGAAAGCCAGTCCTGACAAAACTCTACCATCTGGTGAGCAAGATGTATGAGACAGGCGAAATACCCTCAGACTTCAAGAAGAATATAATAATTCCAATCCTAAAGAAGCAGGTGTTGACAGATGTGAAAATTACCGAACTATCAGTTTAATAAGTCACAGCTGCAAAATACTAACACGAATTCTTTACAGACGAATGGAAAAACTGGTAGAAGTCGACCTCGGGGAAGACCAGTTTGGATTCCGTAGAAATATTGGAACATGTGAGGCAATACTGACCTTACGACTTATCTTAGAAGAAAGATTAAGGAAAGGCAAACCTACGTTTCTAGCATTTGTAGACTTAGAGAAAGCTTTTGACAATGTTGACTGGAATACTCTCTTTCAAATTCTAAAGGTGGTTAAGGGTAAAATACAGGGAGCGAAAGGCTATTTACAATTTGTACAGAAACCAGATGGCAGTTGTAAGAGTCGAGGGGCATGAAAGGGAAGCAGTGGTTGGGTAGGGAGTGAGACAGGGTTGTAGCCTCTCCCCAATGTTATTCAATCTGTATATTGAGCAAGCAGTAAAGGAAACAAAAGAAAAATTCGGAGTAGGTATTAAAATCCATGGAGAAGAAATAAAAACTTTGTGGTTCGCTGATGACATTGTAATTCTGTCAGAGACAGCAAAGGACTTGGAAGAGCAGTTGAACGGAATGGAGAGTGTCTTGAAAGGAGGATATAAGATGAACATCAACAAAAGCAAAACGAGGATAATGGAATGTAGTCGAATTAAGTCGGGTGATGATGCGGGAATTAGATTAGGAAATGAGACACTTAAAGTAGTAAAGGAGTTTTGCTATTTGGGGAGCAAAATAACTGATGATGGTCGAAGTAGAGAAGATATAAAATGTAGACTGGCAATGGCAAGGAAAGCGTTTCTGAAGAAGAAAAATTTGTTAACATCGAGTATAGATTTAAGTGTCAGGAAGTCGTTTCTGAAAGTATTCGTATGGAGTGTAGCCATGTATGGAAGTGAAACATGGACGATAAATATTTTGGACAGGAAGAGAATAGAAGCTTTCGAAATGTGGTGCTACAGAAGAATGCTGAAGATTAGATGGGTAGATCACATAACTAATGAGGAGGTATTGAATAGAATTGGGGAGAAGAGGAGTTTGTGGCACAATCTGACGAGAAGAAGGGACCGATTGGTAAGACATGTTCTGAGGCATCAAGGGATCACCAATTTAGCATTGGAGGGTAGCGTGGAGGGTAAAAATCGTAGAGGGAGACCAAGAGATGAATACACTAAGCAGATTCAGAAGGATGTAGGTTGCAGTAGGTACTGGGAGATGAAGAAACTTTCACAGGATAGGGTAGCATGGAGAGCTGCATCAAACCAGTCTCAGGACTGAAGACCACAACAACAACAACATGGTCTACTCCCGGGGCCTTTTTCAGTTTTTTCTCAAATTCTTCTCGCAGTATCATATCTCCCATCTTATCTTCGTCTACGTCTACTTCCGATTTTATGATGCTGTCTTCAAGTTCATCTACCTTGTATAGGCTTTCTACACTGAAGCGCCAAAGAAACTGGTATAGGCATGTGTATTTAAATACAGAGCTATGTAAACAGGCAGAATACGGAGCTGCGGTCGGCAACGCCTATATAAGACAAGAAGTGTCTGGAGCAGTAGTTAGATCGGTTACTGCTGCTACAATAGCAGGTTATCAAGATTTAAGTGTGTTTGAACGTGGCGTTATAGTCGGAGCACGAGCGATGGGACACAGCATCTCCGAGGCGGCGATGAAGTGGGGATTTTCCGGTACGATGATTTCACGAGCGTACCGTTAATATCAGGAATCCGGTACAACATCAAATCTCCGACATCGCTGCGGCCGGAAAAAAGATCCCGCAAGAACGGGACCGACGACGACTAGAGAATAGTTCAATATGACGGCCGCGCGGGATTAGCCCAGCGGTCAGGAGCGCTGCAGTCATGGACTGTGCGGCTGGTCACGGCGGAGGTTCGAGTCCTCCCTCATGCATGGGTGTGTGTGTTTGTCCTTAGAATAATTTAGGTTAAGTAGTGTGTAAGCTTAGGGACTGATGACCTTCGCAGTTAAGTTCCATAAGATTTCACACACATTTGAACATTTTTTTTAACGTGACGGAAGTGCAGCACTTCCGCAAATTGCTGCAGGTTTGAATGCTAGGCCATCAAGAAGTTTTATCGTGCGAACCATTCAACGAAACGACATCGAGATGGGCTTTCGGAGCCGAAGGCCCTCTCGTGTACTGTCGATGACTGCACGACACAAAGCTTTACATCTCACATCGACATTGGGCTGCCGGCCGGTGTGGCAGAGCGGTTCCAAGCGCTTCAGTCTGGAACCACGTGACCGCTACGGTCGCAGGTTCGAATCTTGCCTCGGGCATGGATGTGTGTGACGATGTCCGTAGGGTAGTTAGGTTTAAGTAGTTCTAAGTTCTAGGGGACTGATGACCTCATAGTGCTCAGAGCCATTTGAACCATTTGAACGTAAATCACGCAAACGTTGTCAATAGCTTCTTTTTTTAAATCTACAAGAGCTATAAATTTGGATTAGTCTTTATTCACCCTATGGACGAATTTTCCTTGAGGTCCTTAACTGATTTTCCCTTTTGTACATCCCTAATCCCTCTTGAAGCATCTTTCATTATTCAGTCTGTTATCACCGAACTCTACAGCCACTTCCTGTTTCTATTGTCAGTTATCCTCAGTAACTATTACAGCGCCATCTATCGCAAAGCGAAAAAAGTGGTCCAACTGAAACATCCATATTTCTTTACGTACTACACGAATATGTAATAAAAATGGGGTTCCTACTTAAAAAAACGCAGTTGATATCCGTTTGGCCTATGGCAGCGGCATCTAGCGGGCCACGCCTAGCGCCATCTGGTTTCCCCCTTCAAGCTAGACGAGTTTCGTTCTTTGTAGTGTTTTCGTTTGATGCTTATTTCGTGAGATATTTGGCGCGGTCACGATCAATGGACCACCCTGTATACGGGAGAAACAGGTAGTCAGTAAGGGAGCTGGTAGGATTAAGAAAATATTGCTATAACACGGGAGATCCCTGACAATACGGGAGGGCTGTACGCAGTACACACTTGCAGCCTATTCTAGCCTGACGAAGCAGCGCGCCTGTTGCCTTCTCCGGCCCAGCTGAGGCCGGTGCGGCTGCAACCCGCAGGGCCGGCCGGCTGTTCGCGGCCGCTTAAGCTGGCTGCGCTCCTTCCGCGCGGCGCGAAGTTTGGGTGGCGGGGAGCAAGGTCAAGGAAGCTCCGACGCGTGACGTCACGGGCCGGCCGCTTATGTTGGGCGCGCCGAGCGGGCCGCGCCAGTCCGCGGTTTGCAGCCGGAAGGTGCCAGCGAGCAGACATGGCCGCAGCCAAGGTGGCGCTCTGCGTGCTCGCGCTCCTAGGTGAGTGGGCGCGCCGCCGCCAAGTACAAACCGCCATCGAGGCTCCTGGGCGCACTGTCGCTCCTCTCATAGTCATCAGTCCGAGGCTCTCCATGCCAGCTCATCTTGTACGTGTGCGTTTCTGCTGTGACCTAAATCCAATTGGATAGGCTCCGTGTTCAGGCCTTGGTCTCCAAATTTTTAACCCCTCCCCCATACACACATTTTCCTCCATTACCAAATTGACTATCCCCTGATGCAGCAAGATGAGCCTTACCGAATTCTGCCTTAAAACTCTTTTCGCCCCTGTTCAATTCGTGTCATCCTACATACTTACTCAGGCTACCTACCTAATCTTCAGATTTATTTTGCGGAATTCCATTCCATAAGGTTGTATTCTACTTTTCCTATTTGTATTGTTTATCGTCCAGGTTTCACTGAAACATATGGCTACACTCCAAAGAAATACCTTCAGAAGACATACAAACGCTTAAATTTATTTACAAATAAAGACATTCTGATAATATTGGAGACCTCACTGATTTTTAAAATGATTGTTTATGCTACATTCACACAGAATTCGAAAAGAAATTCCCATGTTGTCCTACTTGTTTTTCGGCCTATTTTTCCGCAGTTGCAATTATACAACTAATATAGGTTATATATCTTTTGCTACTTTAATAAAGGCCTTAAGGCCAAAAGCGTTCCGCTTTATTTAAACCATCTTCAGTGGTCGCTGTAACAATATGCTTTTTCTTACAATTCTGTTTGCTAGGGTCATGGATGGGTCTTAAGCTTTAACTCACTTATTATTACCATTACTTGGTTTTTTTTTGTTTTGTTTTTTATTACCATTTTTTTACGTTCTTCTTCACGTGTTGGTTAGATTTTAGTTCATCAGTACTTTCACTAACACGAAATTACCAGTTTCGGCCATCACTGGCCAGCTTCAAATCACAAGACGGTTGCAGTAGTTCGTTCCAACTGCTGAGGAAAATACATTGCTGAAAATAAACTATTAAAAAACCAGCACTTAAATTTGTATTAAATGTTACCATTTTTGTCTCTTTTGGGATGATTTTATGGTTATTGCAAGTTTGCATTTTAATTCAGCTTTTAACTTCTACCATCGTTATTTACTGTGTTGCCCAAATAGCAAAGCTAGTCTGCTACTTTCAACATCTCAGTTCCTGATCAAGTTCCCTCTGTATCACCTTACCTTATCCGACTGTACTCTAGCACCCTTACTTTAATTTTGTTGATGTTTTTATGTAACTTCTGCTTGAGACTCTTATCTATTCCTCCCAATTGATCTTACATGTCATTTTAGATAACTGACAGAATTCCAGTGTTACTGACAAATCTCTCCCTTAATACCTTTCCTTAATTTCCTTTTCTGTTTGCTGAGTGTACAGATTGAATAGCATGTTTGAAAATCTGCAAACATGTTTCACTCCTCAATTACTATATCCCTCTCTTGCCCTTCGACTCTCATAATTGTGGTCTGATTTCTAGACAAGTTCTATATAATCTTTCGTTATTAGTATTTTACTCCTGATAACTTCCGACTTCCAAAAACTTAATTCACGCACATGTTGTCAGTAACTTCTTTTTTTTAAATCTACAAGTGATATAAATTTGTATTAGTCACTGTTCACCCTATGGACGAATTTTCCTTGAGGTCCTTAACTGATTTTCCCTTTTGTATATCCCTAATCCCTCTTGAAGTATCTTTCATTATTCAGTCTGTTCTCACCGAACTCTACAGCCACTTCCTGTTTCTACTGTCAGTTATCCTCCGTAACTGTCTTTTGACATTTATCCTTTTTAATATCTCCACATTCCTTATTGTGACTTTCCGTTTCATACTTTCTATTTTCCTCGTTACTCCCATCTCAAAGCTGCTCGTCGCTTCTTCATCGATTTTCAGCAATGTATAACAGTATATGCTACATGAAACATTTCACTGTTTCCTTAGTTTGTCTTGGCATAAAGGTCAAACACGTGATGAGTGCTGTCTGGTCTCATCTGCCACAACAGTAGTGTTGGTGTCATACTACTAATGAAAATTACAACACGCACACTCTTTAAGATCAAACAAAATGTGTGTGTGCGTGTGTCTAATTTATAATATACAATCTGATTGTACTATCTTGTTTTGTCAAAATACCGCTGTCCGCCACACACCATTAGGTGGCTTGCGGAGTATGATATACTCGTAGATGAAAGGAATGTAACATTAAAGCAAATTGTCTTGTAGTTAAATAATATTTTCACTCTCACAGAGAAAGTAGTTTGTTTTACCAACGTGCTGCACCTTTCACACGTATTCTTTGCTTAAGAGAAAGTAGATGATGTTCTCGAATATAGGAAACGAGTGATATCTCTGCTTCGTGGATGGTATTTGCATTGTAAACAAAAGCATCACATCTAAAGCACATGTCTGGAGCTGCAACTGACACGAGGAATTTTATGAAGTGTTTGTGTGCCACGGTAGTTTGCTTATAATAAATGTGCTGCTTGCACTGAAAGAGTTGTCCATTGCTCTGAAAACGCATAAGGACGAAAATAATGCTAAACGCCGTCTACCGGAACACATGTTAGTGTACATAGGTGTTACACTTCATATCTGATAAAATTCAGGCATGTTAGCTTGTTTTAGTTTTCCGCAGAACACCTAAAGTGGCACTAAGCACTCAAATATTGTTGTCTAGTGCAGCAGCGGGCGACATGATGTTGACGGAAGCATTACTATAATCAAAACTGTTAGCAACGTACTTAACTTCAAGCTTGCATCTCCATTCGTGTCCACACATTACGCCTACTCGCCACATCCGCTGCGCTTGTGAAGGAGAAAGGAAGGCTGAGGTTTGGCGTCCCGTCGACGGAACGTTCATCTGAGATGGAGGGCAAGGTCTGACTGGGAGACCTCTTCAAGTGAACCATCCCAGCATTTAACTTAAGATATTAATGAAAATTGAGAAAAACCTTAACCTAGATTGGTTGCTGGAATTTGAACCTCTCACCTCCTGTATGTGAGTCTGCTGTCTTAACCACTTCTCAATTTGTCTAGTTACGCTGATTGCATTTCAATATGCATTTACTCATCATCGCCCGCAGATGTTTTCAGCTTGCTCGACTTCGTTTATATCTGTTCGATACTCACTCCATGGCAAGTGAACACAGGGCGAACAAAATAAAACTATCCTGGAAAATAACTCGTGCACCTTAACATCAGCAACCCAACTTCACCCACACTTGGGCCAGATGGTGGTTGGTGGGTCACGTCGTCCATAAACAGCCCTTTTCAGTTTATCCTAGGCATGTTCGATAGGGTTCATGTCTGGAGAACATGCTGGCCATTCTAGTCGAGCGATGTCGTTATCCTTAAGGAAGTCATTCAGAAGATGTGCACGACGGAAGCGCGAATTGTTCTCCATGAAGACGAATGCCTCGCCGATATGTTGCCGATATGGTTGCACTATCGGTAGAAGGATGGCATTCATGTATCGTACAGCCGTTATGGTGCCTTCCATGATCATCAGCGGCGTACGTCTGCCCACGTAATGCCACCTCAAAACATCAGGGAACCTCCACCTTGCTGCACTCGGTAGACTATGTCTAAGGCGTTCGTCCTGACCGGGTTGCTTCCAAACACGTCTCCTACGATTGTCTGGTTGAAGGCAAATGCGACAATCATCGGTGAAGAAAACGTGATGCCAATCCTGAGCGGCCCATTCGGCACGTTGTTGGGCCCATCTGTACCGCGCTATATATTGTCATGGTTGCAAAGATGGACCTCGCCATGGACGTCGGGAGTGAAGTTGCGCATCATGAAGCGTATTGCGCATAGTTTGAGTCGTAACACGACGTCCTGTGACTGCACGAAAAGCATTATTCAACATGGTGGCGTTGCTGTCAGGGTTCTTCCGAGGCATAATCCGTAGGTAGCGGTCATCCACTGCAGTAGTAGCCCTTGGGCGGCCTGAGCGAGGCATGTCATCGACAGTTCCTGTCTCTCTGTATCTCCTCCATGTCCGAACAACATCGATTTCGTTCACTCCGAGACATCTGGACACTTCCCTTGTTGAGAGCCCTTCCTGACACAAAGTAACTATGCGGACGCGTTCAAACCGCGGTAATGACCGTTTTGGCATGGTTCAACTGCAGACAACGCGAGCCATGTACCTAAAAAATGGTTCAAATGACTCTGAGCACTATGGGTCTTAACAGCTCAGGCCATCTATCCCCTAGAACTTAGAACTACTTAAACCTAACTGACCTAAGGACATCACACACATCCATGCGCGAGGCAGGATTCGAACCTGCGACCATAGCGATCGCGCGGTTCTAGACTGAAGTGCCTAGAACCGCTCGGCCACACTGGCTGGCCCATGTACCTCCTTCCTGATGGAATGACTGGAACTGATCGGCTGTCGGACCCCCTCCGTCTTATAGGTGTTGCTCATGCGTGGTTGTTTATATCTTTGGGCTGGTGTAGTGACATCTCTGAACAGTCAAAGGGACTGTGTCTGTGATACAATATCCACAGTCAACGTCTATCTTCAGGAGCTCTGGGAACCAGGGTGATGTAAAACTTGTTTTCATGTGTGTAGTTAACTGTTTATCTCGACTTGTTAGCACACAACTATTTTCGACGTTGAACCGCGTACTTACGCTGAAAAGTGTAATAAAAATAGATTAACTTAATGGCAGTGAAATAACAGATTACTTTAGACATGTTGTTGTGCGTGAAGTGTGTTTTCCGGACGGGGGCCCGAGTCCAGTTCTTAACCACTACACCGTCTCCCTCGCTGTGAAATATAAATCCACAATAGATAAAGGTTCATAATGATTGACGGAAGGTTGTAAAGACGAGACTGACCCGTTGTTGGCAGCTGCTGAAGAGTTTGAAATTCCGACGCTATACTCCTACAGTGTGAATTTTTCAATGAGCAGCGATAAATAAATGATATTTGGGAAATTACGCAGCCTCTCACGGTATTTTACGTTAATACGATTGGACATAAACGAACAACGTAATAAAAGATGCTTATGAATTCATCGTATGGTTTATGTGTGGAAATGGTATCTGGTATACGACCCTTGTACAGACACATATACCAACGAAATACACCGGCACATCGAATTCAGAGACCTTGGATGGAGTCTGTCTCTTATCTTTGACTGAAGATTCATCTGTTTTCATTAACATGTTACCTAACGTAACCCTACAGCCTAAAAACGTAGAAGGTCCTAAATCGTAGAATTGAACAGATCAAGTAGCGAAGGAATCAAATGAGTCGGCCTGAAACCCGCTATGCAACAAATACACAGTTGTGCTATACTTAAAAGACGAAAGTATCATTCGCTTAATGTGTCACTGCTAAATAACATAGCTTCGTGAAACTTGGACCATAAACAGAAAGATTGCGACAGTATAGTACAGAAGGTAACCTCGTTTCATAACGGTCCCCTTGGCCTTAAAAATGGCGGGACATGGTTCTTAATAGGATATGAGATCACGACAGACGACAGTGGATGCTCAACAACGTCCACCCACGTTGGCCCCCAAGTATGGTAAGGAGTTATGTAAGTCTGCAGGCTTTCGTGGCCGTTGTCACTGAAGTTAAAATCTTCTGGGTTATTAGGCTGCGTCATGTTTCTTCTAAAATGATCGACGTTTCGACCCCTCTGCTGGGTTCTTCCTTAGGATCTTCTGGTGTCCACTAGAACGCTGTTCTAGCAGTAGTGGACAGCAGAAGATCCTGAGGAAGATCCCAGCAGAGGGGTCGAAACGTCGATCATTTTAGAAGAAACATGACGCGGCCTAATGACCCAGAAGACTTGAACTTCAATGGTAAGGAGTTGTTCTGGAAACGTTCCATCCCTCCACCAGCGCCGCTGACATCCGCTGAATGATCGTTGGTGCATGGGGACGTGCAGAAATATGTCTTCCCATTGCATGCCACACGTGCTCGATGGGATAAAACCACACACACACAAACACACACACACACACACACACACACACACACACACACACACACATTCGATTCTGTGGTATTGCTTATCGCGATAATTGCAACCAACGCGGTATTAAGCCGGCCGTCGTAATGTTTTGACTCATCAATGGATATCTGAATTATTTGCTCCTCAGTGTACTGTAAAACAGTGGTGTAGGCCTTAAAGCCACTTAACTCCGACGTTAGACACGTGGAGTGAGACACTAGTATCGGCCGTGGCAGTGGACTTCCGTTACATAAGGCGTGGGATCATCATGTAGCAACACTACCACTAGACGCATTTTACTGCTGCCGCGTTGATAAGAGTAGTTATCACGAACAGACTGTGGTAGACTGGAATTCCAGCTGCTTAGGTTAAAGATGTGCATTTGCGACTTGCGTAGAAATATTGTTTCTGGAGCGAAAGATTTGAGGAATACAAACTGCTGTGCGGGTTCGTCAGTTAGATCGCATCAGGTACACGAAAATGTTATTAACTGTTGAAATGGCACTGGAATCCGAGATTTTTAGGGGATTACATGAGTTCTTTTGTTCCGGCGTAGCATCAAGCGCCGGCACGTAAGCCTAGAACGTAAGAGCAGAGAAGGCTTCGAGGCACCGCCAGCCAATAGATCGCTGAGTAGGGCGACACCGCGACAGGAGCGGCACCTATACGAAGAGAATATAAGCGCCGCTCCAGCCAGCCTCAGGGGCACTAGGAGAGCCGCACTGGGGGACAAGCCGGGACTTGTGATCTGTGTTAATTACTTGCATGGAAATTGTATATATCGAAGGACATTGATTATTTGCGTGTCGCCATTTGCGAAAGTTAAGTATTGTCAATTCAGTTTACTGTAATAAACTCCATTAATAAGATTTGCTTGGACGTTGTCTAGCTAGACGCTACAGTCTGGAACTGCGCGACCGCTACGGTCGCAGTTTCGAATCCTGCCTCGGGCATGTATGTGTGTGATGTCCTTAGGTTAGTTAGGTTTAAGTAGTTCTAAGTTCTATGGGACTGATGACCTCAGAAGTTAAGTCCCATAGCGCTCAGAGCCATTTGTTGTCTAGCTATCCTAAAAAAAAAACTGCTTCCTAAGTACCCTACATTAGACGAGTGGGCAGGATCCCACATCTTTTACTAGTAATTATTGAGGCAATGATTTATTCAATAATATGTGGGCGCTCTTGAAATAACCTAGATTGCAGCTCATGAAATTTACTGTCAGCTGCAGGAAATTTTTGTTCGGAAGACCAGGAGCATCTTCTTGGTAAAACGAAAAGGATAACAGAGAAAATACACATAAAAAGTCCAGCAAAAACTACACTAAAGTTTAAGTAAAATTAATAGAAAAATGCTGATTGTCGAACACGTAGATCTTGGAAGAAACGAAAACATAGAGTGTCAGTCGTAAAAGCCTTTTCCAGCCGCATGCTGGCCACAAGTAAGGTAAGGAATTCTTCTGCTAGCCTTCCATCCCTCCATTGATATCCGCTGGGTGGTAGTTGGTGCATGTGGACGTGCAGAAATACGTCTTCCTAATGCCTTCCGCAAGTGCTCGGTGGGATTTAAGTCGAAGGAATGGGCTGGAAAGTCTATTTGTCGAATAGCCTCTCGTCCCGAGACGTGATATCTCTGCGCTGTTCGGTGCGGTCGTGCATTGCCACCCATAAAAATGGAGCCAGAGCCGAATGCGCCCCTGAAAAGACGCACGTGGGAAGGAGTACAGTGTCACAATGACGTTGACCTATGAGTGTTCCGTGTTACAGAGATCTGGATGTCAGTACACCCATCGAACATTATGCCTCCCCACATAGACCACCAAAATGATGGATATCAGTATGCCTGTAGAATATTATGCCTGCTCACTTGGATCAACAATACGAGCACTTTCGACAATGTTTCTGGTTGCATTACATGTTCACATCTCTTGCCATATGAGGGTACGTCCAACATTGTCCTACACGATCGTGGTCCTGATGTTATGGTGCGGAGAGGTATATTGTTGCATGGTCGTACTAAGTTTTGAACACGTTACACTCACCGGTCAAACGTTATTGTGACGCTGAAGTCCTTCCGCGTGTGCTTCTCAATGAGCACATGTGACATGCGTTGGGGAGACATATTGCGGACGTCCACATGCACCAACGACCAACCAGCAGTTGTGAACCACGCTGGTCGAGGACTGGACCAGCCTGCCACAAGAAGTCCTTACCGAACTTGTGGTCAGCATGGAAGCCCATTGCACAGCATGCATTGCTGTCCAAGTTAATGTCACACCCTATTAAGAACCATGCCCCGCCGTTTTAATGTCGAGGGAACCATCATGAACCGCCATTATTACCTTTTTCGAATAAAAGTGTATTTATGTTCGTCTTATTGCGTATTTGTTTCAATTCACTTCCCACTATACTATAGCAGCCTTTCTAAGTATGGTCCAAGTTTCATCGCGCTGTGTTCCCGAAACATCAAGCTAAAGTCACTTTAGTCTTCAAGTTTTGTACACCAGTGTACGTAATTGTACTTTTCGACCACAGGCTCCGGCGAAACCACCGAATAACTACAGAAAAACCCTCCTGATGAGAGCGTGTAGAAATCAGTTTTGTATACTAATACATCAGTCACACAGGAGGTCGGTCATGAGCCGTGATTTCGTGCACAGTCACAGACTCTGCGTGTGCGTGGTTGACATACTTGGCATTTTACGGAATTTCTCTCTTTGCCTAATACGCGCTATTGCTGCACCGTGTTATCTTTGCCTGCTCACTGTGCTCAGTGATATATTCCTGCATCGTGCTGAAAATAACTTACCTAACCCAGATAGAGCGATGTTATTTACCTACCGTCACAAAATTTATGTCAAGTCGGAACGTGAACCCAGATCTCCTTTGAAGTTCTCCTACTAGGTATATGGACCGGCTCTACCGGTTATATCGGTATCGAAGGAAACACACACACACACACACACACACACACACACACACACACACACACACACACGTACACGTACACGTACACGCTGGCTCCAGCGGTATTATCTATCCATCGCGGTAATTACAAATTAGTGCCAAGCCATGATTCGGAAATCGTTCTCTTGCCTATCACAAGCAGCTCGTTTAACGAATTAGGCCTTAATTTTTTTATGTCATTTAATGTAAACCTCGATGGTCGGATGGGTATTTGAACCATAGTTATTTAAAATACGAGTCGAATGTTTGCCATTTAGATTTTTTATAACACGTTTCTTGTAGTGGCCCTTTTCGCAGCAGCTGTATACAAATTGCAGTTGTTTCAAAGAAAATGCCTTTTTTGCATGCTGCACATCGAAATTTTTTTTAAAATTTATGCATCCAGACGCGTTTCGCCTTTTTTACAAGGCATCTTCAGTGGGTGTCAGGTAACTTCTAATTCATTGCATCCAAGCAAACTGCTTTTTCTCATCTGGCAACCAGGTGGACATCTTACAGTTCACTTTCAGTTCACTGTTTACGTTACACATCACTGTAACTGCCATCTTTTTAATACAGATATTTTTTATATACACTCCTGGAAATCGAAATAAGAACACCGTGAATTCATTGTCCCAGGAAGGGGAAACTTTATTGACACATTCCTGGGGTCAGATACATCACATGATCACACTGACAGAACCACAGGCACATAGACACAGGCAACAGAGCATGCACAATGTCGGCACTAGTACAGTGTATATCCACCTTTCGCAGCAATACAGGCTGCTATTCTCCCATGGAGACGATCGTAGAGATGCTGGATGTAGTCCTGTGGAACGGCTTGCCATGCCATTTCCACCTGGCGCCTCAGTTGGACCAGCGTTCGTGCTGGACGTGCAGACCGCGTGAGACGACGCTTCATCCAGTCCCAAACATGCTCAATGGGGGACAGATCCGGAGATCTTGCTGGCCAGGGTAGTTGACTTACACCTTCTAGAGCACGTTGGGTGGCACGGGATACATGCGGACGTGCATTGTCCTGTTGGAACAGCAAGTTCCCTTGCCGGTCTAGGAATGGTAGAACGATGGGTTCGATGACGGTTTGGATGTACCGTGCACTATTCAGTGTCCCCTCGACGATCACCAGTGGTGTACGGCCAGTGTAGGAGATCGCTCCCCACACCATGATGCCGGGTGTTGGCCCTGTGTGCCTCGGTCGTATGCAGTCCTGATTGTGGCGCTCACCTGCACGGCGCCAAACACGCATACGACCATCATTGGCACCAAGGCAGAAGCGACTCTCATCGCTGAAGACGACACGTCTCCATTCGTCCCTCCATTCACGCCTGTCGCGACACCACTGGTGGCGGGCTGCACGATGTTGGGGCGTGAGCGGAAGACGGCCTAACGGTGTGCGGGACCGTAGCCCAGCTTCATGGAGACGGTTGCGAATGGTCCTCGCCGATACCCCAGGAGCAACAGTGTCCCTAATTTGCTGGGAAGTGGCGGTGCGGTCCCCTACGGCACTGCGTAGGATCCTACGGTCTTGGCGTGCATCCGTGCGTCGCTGCGGTCCGGTCCCAGGTCGACGTGCACGTGCACCTTCCACCGACCACTGGCGACAACATCGATGTACTGTGGAGACCTCACGCCCCACGTGTTGAGCAATTCGGCGGTACGTCCACCCGGCCTCCCGCATGCCCACTATACGCCCTCGCTCAAAGTCCGTCAACTGCACATACGGTTCACGTCCACGCTGTCGCGGCATGCTACCAGTGTTAAAGACTGCGATGGAGCTCCGTATGCCACGGCAAACTGGCTGACACTGACGGCGGCGGTGCACAAATGCTGCGCAGCTAGCGCCATTCGACGGCCAACACCGCGGTTCCTGGTGTGTCCGCTGTGCCGTGCGTGTGATCATTGCTTGTACAGCCCTCTCGCAGTGTCCGGAGCAAGTATGGTGGGTCTGACACACCAGTGTCAATGTGTTCTTTTTTCCATTTCCAGGAGTGTATTTTATGGCCACCTTCCTTCAGTTCGAGCTCTTCCTTTTGATCGTCGTTTGGTATTTATCGCGCTAGTACTTCACTAGTAAATCAGTCGAGATAGGTTCGAGGAAATTGTCCTCTTCTTATCTGCGGCGTCAATCCGCAGGTATGTCAAATGAGCATAGCTCCAGTACTGGTCCAGATGAATGGAGGTGGCGTTACACCAGCGAAACTACAAGCATGTAGCCTCCTTGAAGAGCGCTCGTGTAGTCCAGTTTTGTGAGACGAATTTCAGGATAACGAAGAAAACTGGGTTCGAATCCAAGACTGTTGCATATTTTCACTTCTCGCCGTAGATGAGAAACACTAATTCAGCGATCACAGTGAACGTTAGCTCTATACTGATAAACCAAAACGTTATGACCATCTGGTAATAGCTTGTTGGTCCACCTATAGAACGCATTTCAGCAGGTATGCTGCCTTGCATGGATTCTGTAAGTCCTTGGTAAATTCCCAATGGTGTGTGACGTCAGAAGCCTACGCAAGGGTCACGCGATTGCAGTAAATTACGAACCAATGTTTAATAGACGCGGAGCTAGCGCCTGATACCGTTCCCCTTGTTTTCCTTCGGGTTCAGAATTTAGTGACGAAGACATCAACGTGAGAGTACTGCCATGCTTCCTAAACAACAAAATTTAGCACAATTCTAGCTTTGCGATACGGAGAGTAATCATGCTGGAAGATGGCACTGCCGTCAAGGAAGACATCAAGCATGAAGTGATTTAGCTGATTGGCAATAATGTTCAAGTTGTTCATACACTCCTGGAAATGGAAAAAAGAACACATTGACACCGGTGTGTCAGACCCACCATACTTGCTCCGGACACTGCGAGAGGGCTGTACAAGCAATGATCACACGCACGGCACAGCGGACACTCCAGGAACCGCGGTGTTGGCCGTCGAATGGCGCTAGCTGCGCAGCATTTGTGCACCGCCGCCGTCAGTGTCAGCCAGTTTGCCGTGGCATACGGAGCTCCATCGCAGTCTTTAACACTGGTAGCATGCTGCGACAGCGTGGACGTGAACCGTATGTGCAGTTGACGGACTTTGAGCGAGGGCGTATAGTGGCCATGCGGGAGGCCGGGTGGACGTACCGCCGAATTGCTCAACACGTGGGGCGTGAGGTCTCCACAGTACATCGATGTTGTCGCCAGTGGTCGGCGGAAGGTGCACGTGCCCGTCGACCTGGGACCGGACCGCAGCGACGCACGGATGCACGCCAAGACCGTAGGATCCTACGCAGTGCCGTAGGGGACCGCACCGCCACGTCCCAGCAAATTAGGGACACTGTTGCTCCTGGGGTATCGGCGAGGACCATTCGCAACCGTCTCCATGAAGCTGGGCTACGGTCCCGCACACCGTTAGGCCGTCTTCCGCTCACACCCCAACATCGTGCAGCCCGCCTCCAGTGGTGTCGCGACAGGCGTGAATGGAGGGACGAATGGAGACGTGTCGTCTTCAGCTATGAGAGTCGCTTCTGCCTTGGTGCCAATGATGGTCGTATGCGTGTTTGGCGCCGTGCAGGTGAGCGCCACAATCAGGACTGCATACGACCGAGGCACACAGGGCCAACACCCGGCATCATGGTGTGGGGAGCGATCTCCTACACTGGCCGTACACCACTGGTGATCGTCGAGGGGACACTGAATAGTGCACGGTACATCCAAACCGTCATCGAACCCATCGTTCTACCATTCCTAGACCGGCAAGGAAACTTGCTGTTCCAACAGGACAATGCACGTCCGCATGTATCCCATGCCACCGAACGTGCTCTAGAGGGTGTAAGTCAACTACCCTGGCCAGCAAGATCTCCGGATCTGTCCCCCATTGAGCATGTTTGGGACTGGATGAAGCGTCGTCTCACGCGGTCTGCACGTCCAGCACGAACGCTGGTCCAACTGAGGCGCCAGGTGGAAATGGCATGGCAAGCCGTTCCACAGGACTACATCCAGCATCTCTACGATCGTCTCCATGGGAGAATAGCAGCCTGCATTGCTGCGAAAGGTGGATATACACTGTACTAGTGCCGACATTGTGCATGCTCTGTTGCCTGTGTGTATGTGCCTGTGGTTCTGTCAGTGTGATCATGTGATGTATCTGACCCCAGGAATGTGTCAATAAAGTTTCCCCTTCCTGGGACAATGAATTCACGGTGTTCTTATTTCAATTTCCAGGAGTGTAGTTGTCATCGCGCCTTCAATTACCACCACGGGTCCCACAGAATCCTAAGTAAATACGCACCCTTCCCCCCAGCTGCATAATAAAGCTCCCACCGGCCTGTAGTCATACAGTGGTGCATGTTTGGAGCAGGCGTTCGGCGTTTGACCGCGTATCCGGACGTGACTATCGACCTGACGTAACAAGAAACGTGGCTACTCCAACCAGGCGGCACCCTTCCCCTGATCCACGGTCTAATCTCGATCATCCCGTGCCCAGTGCAATAGCAACCGGTACTGCGTTGGGCCAATGTGGGGAAACACAGCGGCTCCGTATTGAACAATGTGTGCTCAGCTGTGTGCTCCGAAACACTTGTGCAACCACCAGCATCGACCTATGTCGTCAGATCTGCCACGTATCGCCACCTATCCTGTTTCACAGAGAGGGCAGGCCTCCGACCACCACATTCTGGCGTGAGTTCTGCACCACCAACACATTGTTGCCTACCCGTGGTTCCACCGCCATTCAACAACTTTCCGTACACAGGGTGGTCCATTGATAAGTGACCGGGCCAAATATCTCACGAAATAAGGGTCAAACGAAAAAACTACAAAGAACGAAACTTGTCTAGCTTGAAGGGGGAATCCAGATGGCGCTATGGTTGGCCCGCTAGATGGCTCCGCCATAGGTCAAACGGATACCAACTGCGTTTTTTTAAAATAGGAACCCCCATTTTTATTACATATTCGTGTAGTACGTAAAGGAATACGAATGTTTTAGTTGGACCACTTTTTTCACTTTGTGATAAATGGCGCTGTAATAGTCACAAACGTATAAGTACGTGGTATCACGTAACATTTCGCCAGTGCGGACTGTATTTGCTTCGTGATACATTACCCGTGTTAAAATGGACCGTTTACCAATTGCGGAAAAGGTTGATATCGTGTTGGTGTATGGCTATTGTGATCAAAGTGCCCAACGGACGTGTGCTATGTATGCTGCTCGGTATCCTGGACGACATCACCCAAGTGTTCGAACCGTTCGCTGGATAGTTACGTTATTTAAGGAAACAGGAAGTGTTCAGCCACATGTGAAACGTCAACCACGACCTGCAACAAATTAGGATGCCCAAGTAGGTGTTTTAGCTGCTGTCGCGGCTAACCCGCACATCAGTAGCAGACAAATCGTGCGAGAATCGGGAATCTCAAAAACGTCGGTGTTGAGAATGCTACAGCAACATCGATTGCACCCGTACCATATTTCTATGCACCAGGAATTGCATGGCGACGACATTGAACGTCGTGTACAGTTCTGCCACTGGGCACAAGAGAAATTACGGGACGATGACTGATTTTTTGCAAGCGTTCTATTTAGCGACGAAGCGTTATTCACCAACAGCGGTGACGTAAACCGGCATAATATGCACTATTGGGCAACGGAAAATGCACGATGACTGCGACAAGTGGAACATCAGCGACCTTGGTGGGTTAATGTATGGTGCGGCATTATGGGAGGAAGGATAATTGGCCCCCATTTTATCGATGACAATCTAAATGGTGCAATGTATGCTGATTTCCTACGTAATGTTATACTGATGTTACTACAAGATGTTTCACTGTTTGACAGAATGGCGATGTACTTCCAACATAGTGGATGTCCGGCACACAGCTTGCGTGCGGTTGAAGTGGTATTGAATAGCATATTTCATGACAGGTGGATTGGTCGTCGAAGCACCATACTATGGCCCGCGCGTTCGCCGGATCTGACGTCCTCGGATTTCTTTCTGTGGGGAAAGTTGAAGGATATTTGCTGTCGTGATCCACCGATAACGCCTGACAACATGCGTCAGCGCATTTCAATGGATGTGCGAACATACGGAAGGCGAACTATTCGCTGTTGAGAGGAATGTCGTTACACGTATTACCAAATGCATTGAGGTTGACGGGCATCATTTTGAGCATTTATTTCATTAATGTGGTATTTACAGATAATCAGGCTGTAACAGCATGCGTTCTCAGAAATGATTTCTGTATTTTAATTTAGAAGACCTATCTGCTTTCAACTGTTCATCTAAAATTGTGAGCCATATGTTTGTGACTATTACAGCGCCATCTATCACCAAGAGAAAAATGTGGCCCAACTAAAACACTCATATTTCTTTAGGTACTACACGAATATGTAGTAAAAAATGAGGTTTCCTATTAAGTAAAACGCAGTTGATATCCGTTTGACCTATGGCAGCGCCATCTAACGGGCCAACTACAGCGCCATCTGGTTTCCCCCTTCAAGCTAGACAAGTTTCGTTCTTTGTAGTTTTTTCGTTTGACGCTTATTTCGTGAGATATTTGGCCCGGTCACGATCAATGGACCACCCTGTATACTCCTGATAGTAGCACGCGAGTAGCCGACCAGATTCACAGTTTCCCAGATGCTCGCTTCCAGGCACCAGGTCATAAAGTCTGCACTTTGAAGTAAAAATGCAGACTGAAGTGGGTTTTGAAGGCAGGTCTATTGCTCATTACGGTGATGCGTTAACCACTACACCACCCTGGCAATGTGGCTTTGCACAGACTACGCTAGCATGCCTCCCTCCTCAATACAAATTCCCATACACACCTCAGCCCACTTGGTACTCCCCCTAATCTCGAACAACATTGCAGAGGCTCTCCAGCTGCATTGGAATAGCACCAGCGCATCGAGTGAGAGGGGGGGGATCCTGCGTGAACCCAGGAATAGGTGTTTAATAAAATGACAGTGTATGGTTCCAGAGACCTTTTCAAGTTTCAACCAGCTGAGGTGTACATATGCACAGTGAAGCGACGTATGAAGATTTGTACCAAGGGCTAGGATCGAGCCTCTGCAACGCTGTTTCAGTCTAAAGGGAATACCAACTGGGCTGAGGCGTGAGTGGGAATTTGGACTGAGGAGAGAGGCGTGAAAGGGAAGTCCGTGCAGTTGGGCACAGCCACTGTGCCGGGGTAGTGACTAGTTAGCGAGTTTGCCTAGTGTGCAGGAGATCCGGGTTCGAACCCCAGCCCCGGAACATATTTTCATTCGTCAATTCAGTCTGCATATGTACATAATAGACGTTAGAGACTTGAGAATGTCTCTGCAACCATATAGTTTCATTTAATCTGCCCTTTGTCAAAGTCGCTTATGTCAGTGATTTTCTCTGTTTGCGGCCCATGTCGTCGCTAGAATGTTTCGCCATTCGTCTCTGGTTCACTTATATACCTTACTTACCGCAAGGCCACCATGGGGTATTCAGTCTTCAGCAGGGTAACTGTCCATGTCACAAGGCCAGAAACGCGCTGTAGTGATTTGAGCAGCACGATAATGAACTCACATTGATATTTTGGCTACCATTTCACCTGATCAGAACCAGATGGAACACATTTGGGACGCTGTCGGACGCCAGTTCGGTGCCCACAAACCACCGGTCCGTGATTTAAGGGAATCGCATGACGTCTATGTAGACATTTGGTGTCACACACACATACCTCTACAGACCTACCAAGGACTTGTCGAATCCACACCAAGCAGAATCGCTGCTCTATTGCGCTCCATAGGTGGACCAACGCGGTATTAAGAAGGCCGTCATAACGTTTTGACTCATCAATGGATATCTGAATTATTTGCCCTCAGTGAACTGTAAAACAGTGGTGTAGGCCTTAAAGCCACAAAACTTCGACGTTAAACACGTAGAGTGAGATACTAGGGTCTGCCGTGGCAGTGGATTTCCGTTATATAAGGCGTAGGGTCATCATGTAGCAGATCTATCGCTACACGCATATTACAGCTGCCGTAGTGTGAGACGTTGATGATGTATGTTCAAATGTGTGTGAATTCATATGGGACCAATCTGCTGAGCTCATCGGTCCCTAGACTTACACACTACTTAAACTAACGTATGCTAAGAACAACACACACACCATGCCTGAGGGAGGACTCGAAACTCCGGCGGGAGGGGCCGCGAAATCCGTGAAATGGCGCCTCAAACCACGCGGTCACTCCGCGCAGCTAATAGTAGTTGTCAAGGAACATGCTGTGGTGGACTGGAAATCCAGGTTCTTAGTTTAAAGATCTACATTTCCGACTTGTGTAGAAATATTGTCTCCGCAGCGAAAGATTTCAAGAGTTTCTGACAAATTGCTGTGCGGGTTCGTCGATTAGATAGCGTCAGGCACACGGAAATGTTATGAACTGTTAAAATGGCACTGGAATCCGAGATTTGCAGTGGTTATATAAATTACTTTAATAGAAATTATTAAGGCAATGATTTACTCAAGAATATGAGGGCGCTCTTGAAATAACCTAGATTGCAGGTCATGAAATATACTGTCAGCTGCAGGAGATTTTTGTTTGAAACACCAGGAACACGGTCTCGATAACACGAAGAGGATAGAAGAGAATACGCACATAAAACGTCGACTCACCAAAAGCAAAACCAGTGTTAAAGTTTCAGTAATATCAATAGAAAAGTACTCTTTTTCGGACATGCAGTTCTCGGAAAAGACGAAAATATGCTGGGCAAGTCGCAAAAGACTATTCGAGCCGCATTTCTCTTCAATTTTAGAACGGTTTTCGCTTATTTGTGCGAAAAGTTTCATCGTCAACATTAATAAGGTTCATGTCACTGCGCTCGTGTTTTTAATCGGCTTCTAATGCCGTTAAAATAATTGTACCGTTCCACTGAAACGACGATGCTTGCTTCAAAATCTCAACTGATACCAGAGTCAAGAGGATTAAACACGCAACTAAACTGCGTGACCCTCTGAGTACCATCATTTTCCGAAAATTTCATTTCAGTGTCTTGAACCGTACACGAAATAAAGAGGGTGTTCTATCTTACGTGATTTACACTGTTCATGAATGAAGAAAGACACTGTCTGGGTAACTTCGAAGTAACCCACGCAGTGTGTTTCTCCATCTATAATCACAAGCAGTGAAAGCTCCCTGAGGCGTCATATCATAAATTATATTACCCAGTATGTTTCACATCTTCTTGTACTGTCACGTCATTTTTTAACTTTTTTTTGTCTTTGATTCCAGGAACTCAGTTCTTTTCATCCAAAAATCAAAGGAGTTGGGTGAGGGAGGCCGTTGAAATCTTAACTGAAGTACTTGTGTAGGGTTTTCCTGTTCTGAACTTTGTCTAATATCTGACGGAAACCGAACCAACCCTAAAGCATCACGCCAAGCGGAATATATGAAATATTTTAGGTGTATTAGTTTTAAATGGCTCCAGCTATTTGGAATATGTAGGAGAACTAATTTATTAGAAGCGAGACCGTAAATTTGCTGAGAATAATTTTTATTTAAGTCACTACTGGCCACTCTTGGCTCCAAGAGCCAGTTTCAAGTGGAGTTGTGTGTCCAAGCTCATGAATGTAAATCATACGTTACGCATCAGTGCGAGTGAGAAAATATACTGTGCTTAGTTTCGCGGGTTACATCGTAGGGAGGCAGAGAGATACTTTTGAGTTGTCCTGTAGTACATCACTGTCAGGATTATGACATCCTGAAGCGTTACGTAACTAGCGAGTCGTGCGTAACACGAATGTAAACAGACAAAGTAAAGAAGTAGCGCGTCTTCCAGAAGCGACAAATTCACTGTACACTTGAGCGAGCAAGGTGCGTTTTCCTCGCGGCTTACGCCCAACCGAAAGGTAAACTCATCACGTCCGTGCTGCGTAGATGGAGGCGCCTGATGAACGCTAACCGACTTTATTTGATCAACGCGCTACCGTGTATTGACTCGTCAGCGCCACTGCTATTCTGCACGTCGGCGCGGTAGTGAAAACTCCATTCTGCGCGCATAACTTCGTGTCAGGAAAGAAAACGATCTCAGCTTCCGTTTCGGATCAGCATCAGTCGAATACAATGACTCGCCTATAGCTAGCAAAGAAAGGGGTTGTGTGTAAATTTTTTCGTTGATTCTAATACTTAACCATATGGCTGAACACGACCACCGCAACATATTGCAGTAATCTGACAGTTATTTATTAATTATACTGCCAGTAAGCACTGGGATGGTGCATAAGTTCGTAACGTTTTTACGTAAGTGGAAACACGGTAGATTCACATGAATCGTTTTTAGCGGAAGACCTTGTTCGGAGCGCATTTTCATTTGGAAAGGACGTTCCTTGAAGGTTTTTTGATAGAGAGCGGAAAAGGTGAGAATCTGAGGGTGAGAATCTGAGGATGTGCGATCAGGTGAATAAGGCGCGTGCAGAATGACTTTCCAAGCCAGTTCCTGTATAATGTTTTTTTCGTCATTGTAGCAGACTGCGGGCGGGCATTACCGTGGAGCAGTATCATTTCACGCATTCTTCCTGGTCGTTGTTCTTGGATTGCGTCTGCAAGACGTCTCAATTGTTGACAAGTTACACCTGCGGGAAGCGATTCGCAATACACCACACCGTCGCTCTTCCACCAGATGCATAACACTATATTTTGTGGATGCACGCAGTTCTTTGTTTGCGCTCAACCATTGCTTTCCTTTCCTTTCCTTATTTTAGCAAGATGTCACCATTTCTAGACACCAGTAACGAAACAGAACTGGAATGGTCGGTGTTGTTCACGAGCCAGTTGGTGACGAGCAAGCACAGATGCACGTATGGTTAACCGCTGATTTTTATGATTTTGGTTTAGAGCATGCAGTATCCTTACGCCCGATTTTTTAACCTTTCCCTTTGCATGCAAATGTCACACGATGGTGGAATGATCACAGCACTTCACATTTTTCACGTACAGTGACGTGGGTCATTGTGGATTAATGCGTTTAAACGATCTTCATCAAAGCTCGAAGGTCTTTTGAACTTGGAGACTCACTAATGTCAAAATGATCCTCCTCAAAACGAGAAAACCCTTTTCTTGCCGCGCTTTGTCCAGTGGCATTATCCCTATACATGAAGCGCTTTCACCACTTGGCACTCCATTGTCTAGCGTCCACAGCTCCACCCTCTCTCTCTCTCTCTCAAAGTGACGATATGTAAACTCATAAAGCAACAGTGCAATACAAATAAAAAATGACAATCGGTAAATAAACTCATAAAAACCGGATTACCAACACGCGAAACAAACACGCTGCGAATTTATGCACCAACATATTATTACTCAGTTCAACGTTGCGTAATGATAATTTGAAGATGTGGCGCGAATCGAGCGTTTTACACGTATCACGTGTATGTTATTCGGAAATAGATCTTCATTTTAAACTACATCAGAACTATTTAATGGCTCTAAGGAGCAAATAGTTTCTTGATGAGTGGAGTTGGGATACGAGGATGTTAGAAGTTCCAAATTTGCGATATTGCTATTAGGCAATATTCTTCCTGGTTCCACGAAAATTCTGAACTGTTAATATCACAAGTTGGTAAATTCTTATAATCTCAAGTGTCGAACGAAAACACAGAACAGCAGAGAGATTTCTGTTGATAGAATGTCCACACAACACTTTTACTTGCCTCAAGAGAGGCAGTAGCGATTATGATGCTATTTCAGAGACAATGGTCACCAAAGGTAAAAAGGCTATCAAAAAAGCTAAGACAGTATTTATGTTTGATCTTACTGACATAGAGTTACTATCAACCTATTTAAATATCGAACTGAGAAGATTTAGTTTTTATGAGCCAAACGCAGGAGAATTGCGTTTAAAACTGAAGGAAGCTATAAATTGTGGTCTAGAAAAGTACATTCCAATCAAATCAATGCAAAAGGGAAAAGACAAGCACTAGTTTAACGGTACTGTTTGGAGAATGTAGCGAAAGCTGAGAATGTTACACTCTCGATACAAAAGAGACTGCAACGAAACTGATAGAGAAAATTGGACAGGAACTCATGCAGCCGTAAGAAGGGCCAAGTATGAAGCCTATAATAATTTTCACTGTCAGCTCTTGGAGAAAAAATTATCAGAAAATCATAGAGAGATCTGATCATACGTTAAGCCAATGAACAGATCCAAATCTTCCATTCAATATTTCGTGGGACCATCTGGTGCTGAAAGTGAAGGCAGCACATAGAAAGCAAAACTTGTAAATTGCACATTTAAAAATTTATTTACGCTTGAAGATACTGCCGTAGCAATGTTTGACCGATGCACAACTCGCAAATGACAGATACTAATATTAGCAACCCCGCTATTGACTTCTTTAAGTCAACACTAAATTCGAGGTAGATTTTACATTGAACAAGTTGCGTAATTAGATCATTTTCTGGGTCTCACTTATCGAGAATAGCGAATAACCCTGCGTAACTAGAAAAAAATGCACAGGTCACTCATGTGTGCTAAAAGGTGAATGAACAGAAGCACAGAATTACAGAACAATGTTCTAAGCTCAAACATTAACGCTCCTGTAGGAAAACAAGCTTCTCAAAAAGAGAGACGCAGGATTCAGGAGAAACCAGTCGTCTGAAACACAGCTTACTTTATTCATACGCGGCATCTTACAAACAATAGATGCACGTGAGCAGGATGATTCCGTCTTGCTAGACCTCCGGAAAGTGTTCGACACTGTGACATATTGTCAGTTACAAAACAAGCGACGATCATACGGAATATCGTCGTTAATGTGTGATTGCCTTGATGAAAAAGTGATTAATATGACCCAGTACGTTATGCTGGACGGTGAATGTTCCAGAGAATCTAAAGTAGCTTCAGGTGTTCCCAAAGAAAGCTTCGCACGTTCCACAGTGTTCTCAGTATATATAAACGATTTTTCAGACAGAGTCAGCAACATTGTTAAGATCGCTCGCTGACAATGCTGTTGTCAAGAGGAAAGAATAGTCGATGCACGACTGCCACGAAATGCGAAACGATTTGAACAAAATTTCTACTTCGTGTAATGAAATGTGGATAAATACAGTATAATGCATATGAAGATGAGAAATATGTGGACAGTATCCGATTAGAAGATTAGTGGTAAACATCTTGAGCACATCACGTCATAGGAACATGTAGGGATAATGTGGTTCTGTGAAAGTTCAGTACATCTCTAAAGGAAATCCCATAGACGATGCTAGTGCGATCAATTTAGAGTTGCAGTGTGTGCAGTCCTTATCAGGCAGACATGACATGCATGCACGTCCAAAGGAACAGGCAAAGGGGCAACTACAGCCGTTATGAAATACATTAAATTGCGAATAAGGACAACCTTCAGCTGTATAATGGAATGACGACAATGAAAATTTGCGCCGGACCGGGACTCAAACCAGTATTTCCCGTTTTTTTATTTTTTATTTTTTTTTATTTTTTTTTTTGAGCGGTCGCCGTACCATTTGGCTATGGCTATCCGTGCATTTGGCCGTGAGTCGTGCAAGGATAGCCGAATGGCAAGGCTATCGCTAAAAAAAAAAAAAAAAAAAAAAAAAACCGGGAAATCCGGGTTCCGGATTTGAGTCCCGGTCCGGCGCAAATTTTCACCGTCGTCATTCCATTCTACATTTGGCGGTTGTCCTTATTCGCAATTGCGAATCGATTTCATGTAACAAATGTTCGGGGAAATTAATGCGAATCCTTGGAAGAAAGACGATATAGGTCTCCCGAAAGCCAGATGCGTAATTTTAGGGAATGGTCGTAAGGAAAGACTGTGATACAGCTGGGTGCCACCACCACATGTCTCACGTGGGGATTCCCAGAAAACGATAAAGGTGATTTAGATGAGAACAGGGACATGCAGAAAGTAGTCTTTCCGCCGCCCAGAATCCTGGTAGACCAGGATAACAAATAGATGCTGGTAAGCTGTACAATGTCTTCTCTGCCATCCACTGCACAGTGGCTTGCGAAGTACACAGGTACATGTAGATGAGCAATAGTGCAGCAACAGTGATTTATTGTGATCTCGATTAGAAATGTAATGAGTGACTACGTAATTTAGCCATAATCATGTCTTACGCAGGGAACTCTTCAAACAACTTGGGTCTCGAAAAGTCACTACAAGCCGGTGGGTAAGCTTATTAACGACATGAGTGACGCAACGCTGCGCGCACCTCTCGCCAAGAATATTTACGAGCCACTTGTCGTCGCCGTTAGGAAATGCGTGAAAAATACTTGCTTTTGTTGGTGAAGTTAAGTACTCACAACTATGCGCAGCCAGGGAATCCCTTTTCTTTCATAGACATCTTAATGTTACTCATGTGACTATGGGCACATTTGTATTCGTTCTCGGCGGTATAATGTATGCGAATATGTAACTAAAATTAGAACGGACTCAAAAGTAGAAGGGACTTGTGTAGTTCAGCAGACAGAATCTACAAAAAAGGCATTACAATCTGTAATATTTTGCATCGCCATTATCTCATCATGACCGCCATCAGAAATTTAACATCCACTGGTCTATAACTATCTGATCTAGACATCCCCATACATCACTGTCTTCAGCGATATTCTGAGCTCCTCAAACACTTAGATTTAGCTACTTTTGCTCTTCATATGACTGATAGTTGTCGAAACAAACGAATCAAATTCCTAACATATTCTGGCTATTTCTGCTCAAAGAGAGCAGCGTACATATAACCAGTGCTTCATTCGTAAACAATGAGGTTCCGATACGTGACCTAGCGTGCGAGTTCTGGCTTTTTTTTAAAATTAAGGTGCTTAAGACGTTTTTAATGCCTTTTTTTCATCAGAGGTAAGGTACAGAGTATTGTCACGTTCTGTCACAAATCAAGAACTGCAAACAATACAAGAATAAATAAATGGGTTTACCCCGTATTATTGAAGTTGTCAGTGCTTTAGAACAGAGTGTGACATGGAGCAGCAAAGTTTTTTGATCATTTGTCCAATACCATAAAAAATGTGAAAGTTTGAAATTTAATCTATAATCATTTCTTCTAGATAACTGTTTCTTAGTTAGTGACTTAATTCCTCATTCTTTAGATCATTTTAACGATTTTTTTATCGAAATTATGTGGAACGACTCAGTTACAGGATATGTGTACATGAGTAGTTACCATGAATGAACTCATTTTTTTAATCCTATTCATAACTACACTCAAAAGAGATTCTTTTCTTTGCGGAATACCAGTTTTTAAGTAGAAATTCATGCATGGAATAGAAAGAGTTGTCCAGGAGCAATAATTTTAAATTTCATTTAAAATTTGCTTTGCTACCTGCAGACATTTTATGTTACTGGGCCAATGATCAAAAATTTTTGCTCTACATATTGAACTCCTTTCTGAGCCACCGACAGCTTTAGTAATAGATAATATAGGTCATTTTCCCTCTATTGTTCTAGGCATGGACCTCAATGTTCTTCTGAAATTGTGATAGATTGCTTCTGACGAATTTAATTAGTGAATATGTATGTTGGGACGGCGCAGTTAAAATGCCTAGCTCCTCGGAGACGTACTTACATGATGTTCATGGGTGAACTCATATTATTCTTACTGCTCGCTTTTCTGCAATCAATTCTTTCTCTAAAGTCGTGAATTACCACAGCAAAGTATGCCATAAAACATTACGAAGTGGAAATATGCAAAATATGTCAGGAGGTTAATTTTTTATTTTCAACATTGGAAATTAAAAGAGTAAAAGTAGATGAACGTAATTGTTCGAGAAGCTCAGTAATATGGTTCTTCCAGTTCAAATTTTCATCAACATGTACATTCAAAATTTGGAGCATTGAACCCCAATGACTGACTACTGATCATGTGCTACATCACTTGTTGGTGTGACTATTTGTGGGGCACAGGTGAATATAGAGTATTTTTTACAAAATTTAGGAAGAGTTCAAATTCAGAAAACAACTTAATAATTCTTTGGAAAACAGTTACAATCTCTTCTGTGGCATTCTCTCTAACGGGTTTATGATAAGACTAGAATTATCTGCAAAAAATACCAGGGGCGATTCTAGAAGACAGTCAAGGAGTGGGCTAATTGGGGGGGGGGGGGATTTGGGGGAATGGAGTATCGCTTAACAAAAGGAGAGTTGGGGTCCTCCACTGACAAAATTGGTAAAATTTGGTGTTGCTTAAAGTAGTTTTTGGTAACTGTTTTGGAGTTCAGCGCAAAAAATGTATATCAATAAATAATAAGACACCCATTTTAAGTTAAATGATATTTATTGGCTTAGATAGTAAGCTATTTGCCGCTCTTATTGTTTTGTTAAAATGTGTTTGAAGTACATTGCAAGCTATAATGCTACATAATTACAAAAAAAAAAAGATTGTATGTGTTGGAGTAATATATTCGCTGTTTTCTGAAGCCGTTTTACCCAGTGTAATATGATACTCCATTGGGGGGGGGGGCTATATCCCCCATAGCCCACCCCCCCCGCCCCTTCCCACCGCCTCTGATGAAATTTTTTTGTAATTATGTAGTGTTAAGTGGAAGGTCACTCACATGTAAGCCATAGAAGTGGACCCAAAATTGAACCCTGTGGGACTCACTTTGTGATTCACCCCCCAGTCGTTAAAATTTCCTACCCTTTCAACATTGTTTGAATGATTCAGCACAACTTTCTTCATTCAGATGGTTAAGTATGATTGAAACCAGCTATGTGTAAAGCCATTCGTTCCATAAAACTTGAGTTTTTCTACAACATTAACATGATGTGCACAATGAAACACCTGTGAAAGATCACGAAAAATAACAGCTAGTGATATTTTATTAGGCTTGCAATATTTAGCAAGTGAATGTGCAAACAGTATTCTCAACTGAGCAATCCTTCTGGAATCCAAACTGTGACATGCTAATCAAATTGCTTCTACTTAACTGTGAGATTACGCTTGAATATATTACTTTTTCGAATATTTTAGAAAAATATGTCAATAAGGAAGTCACATGATAATTATTTAAGCCTTTCTTGTCGTGTATTGTATGAAGAGGTTTAACAATTGCGTATTTTAACTTGTCTGGAAAAATTCCCAGTACCAGTGACACCTTACATCCATCACTAAAGACATTACTTATTAAGTGAATTTTTATTTAAAAACCGGTAGCATGTAAAAAAAATACTAAAAATACTAATTTTAAGAGTAGTTGCCTGTTCATTAACTTTAAATTTAGGCCAGTGTTTAGGAACAGATAAATGGCCAGCATGTAGCCAGCCAGTGAAACTAATCGTGTATACATATTCTATAAATTTACTTCTCCCATATCATGTCGATAAAAAACCGTTAAAATAATGTATGGAGCATGTAGCTAACTGACTAGCGAATTAACTAACGTTCATGCTGCTCCTGCACGTTTTCTAGTGTCACCTGGCCCCTTTCCATAAGGACATCGTCTCGGCCTTTCCTTATGTCTAACATTCAGCAAAGAAATTGCTTGGTTCCACCTACCATGCGTTCGGCTGTCTACCTAGTTTGCCGACCACCGTTTTCATTTCCATTACTATCGAAACTGCCTTTTCCTCTCTAATTCGTTCCCTGACGTATTGGTTTTGTTTTGTTGTCTGCGAGCTCTCAACATGTATTTCTCCATCGCTCGCAGAAAAATCCTCAGTTTTCGAACGGTTTTTGTATTAAAAGTCCATGTCTCATTATCAAAGGCCAAAACTGATATTAGAGCTTAGAGCTTCACTTCCAGACAAATTGGAATTTGGGAAAGCTGTTTACTGTACAAAAAGCACTTGAGGTCATGTTTACTCTTCTGTTTGATACTTTTGCTGCCCGTCGAAGCGCTGCCTCCAACTATCCCTAATATACAGATTCGTCAGATGGGTATATGATTTCACTGCTAATTAGAATAATTTTTCGATGTGTATCGTGGTTTATCCATTTTTCGGTCCATCACAGTTGATATTCACACCTGCTTTCAAATTTGCTATGTTAATTTATTCCATTAGTTGTTTATCTGCAGTAGAGGCAAACAGCGCAGCATTATGAGCAAAGCGACGGTGATTCAGTTTTGATCCGTTAACATGCTATTTGACCGCCTCCGTAGCGGAATGATCAGAATGTCTGACTGAGATGCGGGGGACCCAGGCTCTATTCAGTGTAATTCCAGGTCTCTGGTGGGAGGACAGGAGGAGAGTACACTCAAGCGCTTGATGCCAGTTAAGGAGCTACTTGATCGAGTAGTAGCGGCAACAGGCCTGCTAACCCGACAGCGACCAGGAGAGCTGTTTGCTGACTCCCAGTCCTCCATACCGCGTCCAGATAATGCTACTGTCAAAGGAAGACACAGCTGCCGATCGGTCGCGGTTGGTCCGTATTTGGACAGAATGACGGTGCTTGTTTGCTTATTAACAACTTATTTCTTCGCAGTTTCCCCAGTTCAAGGTTCTAAAAATTTCTGCTACGACTATTGCGAATAGGTTAGCCGATAGGGAACACTGTTGTTTGACGCCAACAGTTCAGTTATATATCTCTCACTGAGCGTCTAAAGGCTGCTACTCTTGATTATGCGCTTAGGGAGACCAAACATTTAAGTTTATCCGTCTCATATTCAACGGGTCGGCCTGCTTAGCTGGGTGGTAGCGTGCTCGCCTCCCATGCAAACAGGCCCAGGTTCGATTCCCGGCTGGGTTGGAGATTTTCTTCGCTCTGGGCCTGGATGTTGTGTTGTCCTTATCATCATTTCATCCTCATCACCGGTGCCCAGGTCGTCCAATGTGGTGTCGACTGAAATAAGACTTGCACTTGGTGGCCGAACTTCCCCGGTTGGGGCCTCCCGGCCAACAATGCCGTACGCTCATTTGCATTTTCTATTCAACCTCCAAGACCCAAACATTCCACTCCGTTTCTCTGCGTGTAGAGAAAGTTCTGTGTCCAAGTGGTTGAAAGTTTTCCAAGTGTTTGCGTAGCGTGTATCTGATGCGAGACATGGGCACCAGTCCGGTATTCACCAAGGGGGATGTGGGAAACCACCTAAAAACCGCATCTAGTTTCCCTGTTACACCGATCCACGTCGTTCACCCGCCGGGCGGATTTGATTTGGGGCCGACGCATCTCCCCGTCTCTGAAGCGGGCGCTTCAGCATCTACAGCTGTCTAGGTGGATGTAGTCTAAAGGAAGCTGTTGTACTGACGAATGTTTTGTTCAGCTGCTAACATTTGTTAACATTTTTTTCAAATGTTGGTACAGATTTTGTTGAAACCGAGTCAATATTCATTTCTCTATTTAATCATTTCCTTTCTGACTTATAAATTATCCGTTGTGTCTCAGTCACTTCTAAAGCAAGCTTGTTCATTGTTGTTGTTGATGTCCGAAGTTGCAGCTATCCACGCTAGCTAGCCTATGCTGCGGAGCTCCCATCGTCTCTGCTTAATGCTATACCCATTTGAACCTGCTTACTGCAGTCAGATTTTGGTCTCCCTCTACAATTTCTATACCCCCGCACTTCCCTCCATTACCGACTCTTGAACTGTCAGAAATGTTCTCCCCTTTACTTCACAGTGGATTTTTCAGAGAGACGTTTCGAACTCAATCATGTTTCTATAGATCAGCTCAAATCGTAAATAAAGGTAAAGTAATTGAGTAATTATGTCGCACGATGGTATAAGTTCGGAATAGAAACGGTCTCCATTTACTTTGAGAATCTGGAAAATCTCGGTTCGTCCAGACTTGCCTGTACCGATTATACAGGAATAATTCTCGAGGTGTGTGTTAATTTCTCAATACCACGGATAAATGGGCTTGTGAACTTAAGCAAAGTAGAACAAGACGTTTTAATAACGAAGTAACCGGGTAAGGTTCAAATGATTCAAATGGCTCTGAGCACTATGGGACTTAACATCTGAGGTCATCAGTCCCCTAGAACTTAGAACTACTTAAACCTAACTAACCTAAGGACATTACACACATCCATGCCCGAGGCAGGATTCGAACCTGCGACCGTAGCGGTTGCGCGGTTCCAGACTGACGCGTCTAGAACCGCTCGGCCACACCGAACCGGGTAAGAATTTAAAGAAAGATCTCTAGTATCTCGCTAGAAATTACTTGCAAAATTTGAAGAGTATTCAAGTGAGGAACCTTAATTTACTGTAATCTATTCGGTGCTGGTGATGTAGTTATTGCGAAGAGAAGCTTGACTACAGTAGGTGGAAAGGAATATACGAGAGACAGAATTATGGATACGCCATTCATGTATTTCAGTACAATACGAAGTCTGTTTTCAAAATTAGGTAATGATGCAGTAAGTCTCGAGACATTAATACAGTCACACGAGTAGCCCAAAGTACGGACAAGAGACGGGAAACCCATTGATCCTAGACTCAGACTGACATGTCATGAAGCTACAATGAACTGTCACCTTCTGCCTGTAATTCAGCCGGAGAGTAAACAGACATGAGACCTCCGGGTATTCTGATAAACGAAATATTTAAATAGCAGTGCTGTCAGGGTAAACAGTTACTTCGAGATGAACGCTGAGCAACGCACTCGGCCAAGTTAGCTCTGTGGGACGTTATATATGTTGTTGCTTGTGCCATTCATCGTGACGTGACTGAAGACGATAGAAATCTTGATGGACGGCGTGACGCTGTCCTTCGTCACAGCGGCCTCAGAGCTACGACAGTTTGTGACCCAGGTGCATCCGCAGGTAGTTTTATAGCTCGGCAGGTGGCGGAAGGTAGTATATGTTTTACATTACCAAGCAATTGTATAGTTTACTGCTTCGTTGCTGTAAATTGAACACTTAACGTCTGCATACAGCGTCCAACGATCCTTATGAAAAGGCTATATTACGTATGCTGGTTGCAAACCAACGTAAAGTCAAGGAATGTCTATCACGTTTCAAGTATAGCGTAACTTGGTATATTTGGGAGTATGTTTCTCTTCCAGTGAAAGTCTATACACATTTTAAAGACGTCTTTGTCTTTCACTATATGCCTAATAGATTTCATCTGATATATGGTCATATCGATAGGTGAATTACAGTAACAATTCACCTTGAAAATTATGAAAGTTGACCTAACCTCCAGTTTATAATGATCCACTGTAGACGGGAATTTAATATCTGACAAAGGAATCATGTTAAATTTGTAATTATAAATATAGTACCGTGAAGCAGAGTTCTGACACTGAATACTTCCTGTTTTCAAAAGAATGTACTGTCCCTTTGACACTGAAGTCATTAACGATGGTAAGCCGATAACCATAATACACACTACCCATTCACAATAGTACGACGGCTTCACAATAGCCTGTTGACTCACCTGCGGTATGCAAAACAACAGCCGGTTGTAGCTACATAGATTCTGCGAATCCCCTCTATACGCTCAACTTACACGATCCCAACTGAGTCAGGTAGCGCAGTTGTAAGATGCTGGACACGTATTCAAGAGGTTGGGGATTCAAAAATTTGTCCAGCCATCCAAATTTAGTTTTGTTGCGATTTTCTCAAAAAAAAATTACGAGATGGTTTCTTCCTCAATCAAAGTTTTACTTCGTCTCTAAAGACAACGTCGTCGACTGGATGCCACACCCTAATCTTCATTCCTTGTTTCACACGATTCCTGGTGATACGAAGGTAGTCCTACTTTTCTTCTGAGCTGGGGCCCTCTAATTTGCACATTGTATATGTTATATGGTGCCTGGATATTTCTGCAGTGATGGAATCGAACGTTGCTCTTCATTATGCTCCTCTCATATTCGAACGTTATCGCTTTGCACAACGTGGAATTGTCTTACTAACAAATATCACAGTCACAGTGGTAAATTAAGTCTTGACGTGATGCCATTTATGAGCAATAATACTGACTTACTCCGTAATTTTCAGCGTGTCGTCTGTAACATCATCATTTTCTCCCACGACATTACACTGCTACTACCAGCCCCTGTATGTTTTGGACAGCGAGTATGATACTGATGTTCTCTTGGTAAATGGTGTACTGTCAGAGTATCAGTACTGTGACGTAACATTATCAGGCGACTACTATGGTGTGTGGTGGCGCACACCGGACTTCCATTTGGGATGAGTAGGGTTCGAAACCACTTCCGTCCATCCAGATTTAGGCTTCCCGCAGATCCGTAAATCAGTTTAAATGCATGCCAGGATAGTTTTTCCGAAATGGTCACGACCGATTTACTTCCCCTTCTTTGCCCAATCCAAGCTATTATTATGTCTCTAATTAGCTCATCATCTACGAGACGTTAAACCCAATTTTCCTTTCTTCCTTCAGATACTTGATTCGTTTGTTTCGCATTCCAGCCACGCAGTTTCCTTAACTCTGTGACTGTAGGCTGTTATCTCGTTGAAAACTCACTGAAATCAGCTGCTTCTCCTGCCAGCCTCACATTTAACTGATCTAATGAAACATCTGGAGTCTGTTGTTGTTGTGGTCTTCAGTCCTGAGACTGGTTTGATGCAGCTCTCCATGCTACTCTATCCTGTGCAAGCTTCTTCATCTCCCAGTACCTACTGCAAGCTACATCCTTCTGAATCTGCTTAGTGTATTCATCTCTTGGTCTCCCTCTACGATTTTTACCCTCCACGCTGCCCTCCAATGCTAAATTTGTGATCCCTTGATGCCTCAAAACATGTCCTACCAACCGATCCCTTCTTCTAGTCAAGTTGTGCCACAAACTTCTCTTATCCCCAATCCTATTCAACACCTCCTCATTAGTTATGTGATCTACCCATCTAATCTTCAGCATTCTTCTGTAGCACCACATTTCGAAAGCTTCTATTCTCTTCTTGTCCGAACTGGTTATCGTCCATGCTTCACTTCCATACATGGCTACACTCCATACAAATACTTTCAGAAACGACTTCCTGACACTTAAATCTATACTCGATGTTAACAAATTTCTCTTCTTCAGAAACGATTTCCTTGCCATTGCCAATCTACATTTTATACCATCTCTATTTCGACCATCATCAGTTATTTTACTCCCTAAATAGCAAAACTCCTTTACTACTTTAAGTGTCTCATTTCCTAATCTAATCCCCTCAGCATCACCCGATTTAATTTGACTACATTCCATTATCCTCGTTTTGCTTTTGTTGATGTTCATCTTATATCATCCTTTCAAGACACTGTCCATTCCGTTCAACTGCTCTTCCAAGTCCTTTGCTGTCTCTGACAGAATTACAATGTCATCGGCGAACCTCAAAGTTTTTACTTCTTCTCCATGAATTTTAATACCTACTCCGAATTTTTCTTTTGTTTCCTTTACTGCTTGCTCAATATACAGATTGAATAACATCGGGGAGAGGCTACAACCCTGTCTCACTCCTTTCCCAACCATGCTTCCCTTTCATGCCCCTCGACTCTTATAACTGCCATCTGGTTTCTGTACAAATTGTAAATAGCCTTTCGCTCCCTGTATTTTACCCCTACCACCTTCAGAATTTCAAAGAGAGTATTCCAGTTAACATTGTCAAAAGCTTTCTCTAAGTCTACAAATGCTAGAAACGTAGGTTTGCCTTTTCTTAATCTTTGTTCTAAGATAAGTCGTAAGGTTAGTATTGCCTCATTGCATCTGGAATCTATCGAACAGATTTAGTACATCACATGCCTTCTACATTATTTAGGCGTTCTCATTTCACGGCGACCGTTAGCATTTTTTCCTCTGTGATTATTGTAGATGCAGTTGATATAAAATCGTACGAGGGCTATTCAGAAATTAACGTTCCATTGGGTATTAAAAATGAAGAAATGGTTATAGCTTCATGGAGCTTGCTAACTGGAAAAGGAGACCGTGGAGGTAGCATTGTGTCAGTTAGCTTTCTCTTTCGTTCGTTAGTGTGTGAGCAGTAAACTAGTGAAATGGACGGTGTTATTGCATCTCCCACCAGTTACGAGGTATGTTCTGTCATTAGCTTCCTGCAAGCAGAACGACTCAGTGCCGCAGAGATTCGTCGTCGGTTGCGTCTTGTGTATGAGGATGGGGTTATGAGTGATGCAGAGAATTGAAGACTGGGGCTGCGTAGATGTGCATAATGACAGTGGTCGAGGAAAACATTCAGATGTGATTAATGAAATTGTTTAAAGCGTTGACGAAACCGTACGTCCGAGAAATTGACTCATAATTTCCGAAATTTCTGATGGTATATCTCAAATTTCAGAGAGACTGGGTTGTCATAAGTTTTGTGGACGGTCGGCACCAAAATATCTGACCGACGTTGGCAAAACTGAAAAGGTGATGAGAGCATTGTTGAATTATTTGTAGGACACAAATCGGTTGAATGCTACCAATTATTACTGTTGAAAGAATGGGTTCAGCCTTGAGACTCCTTCAGCGCTACCGTGAACATGATGAGGAATTGCAGAATAGGTTGGTGACTTGGGACGAAACATAGGAGCAGTACGTGAAGTCGGAAGCTGAGGAACAATCCAGACAGTCCACACACTCGTTCTACTACTACGATCAAAAAATTCGTGGAGACATTTTCAAACCGCAAAATGATGGTTACCTGCTTTTGGTATCACAAAGAAATTCTGACAATAGAGTTCATAAGAGCAACGCGCGGACGTGCTGTACATCACAGATTTGCTGTAGGATGCTTACGAAAGTTCGAAGGGCAATCCAAAACAAACAGTGCAGGACGATTACTCTCCTTCACGAAATGAGGCTACCCCATACTGCGAATAAAATGAAGGAAAATCTTAGTTTTTTTGAGAGGGAAATTTTTCAAAGTCTTCTTTGGCACCAAGTGACTTTCATCTCATCCCCAAGCTGAAGGCCTCATTGGCTACTCGGCACTTCACGACCGACGATGAGCTCAAGTATTCTGTCAACAACTGACTGCAGGACCACGTAGCACCATTTTATGAGGAACGGATAATGAAGTTCGTATCACGGTACGACATGTGTTTGATATTAGATGGCGACTAGGTAGAGAACTGTTTTAAAATTTGTATCTATTTTTTTTTTTTTTTTTTTTTTTGACAGCCAGTCGGAGATGAAGTTATGAAACAGTCCTCGTATTTTCTGGACAGGAAAATTTCATTTACTTCTGTTCCTTTTGACATGGGTCTATTTGTACACTGCCGCAAAGAAATGAAACTCACAATGACAAGGTCATTTTATTAACAAGTGATGCTCTGGAAATGCGGCGATGTAGAAGATTACTTCGAATACCGTGGACAGCTTAGTAAACTGGTGAATAGATTCTGTTGCAGCTCGGCATTAGAACAAAATTGTCGACTCTTGTCAACTAAAACCAGCTGAAATATTTTGGTCACATTTCTAGAAGGCGAAAGACGGTGGAAAGAACAATCATAGAGGGAAAAGTCGACGGCCGAAGACCTAGAGGACGCGCACCATTGCAGTGGATAGACCAGATTAGAAGCTTGACGGTGATGGACTTGCAGCAGGCAAGTCACCTAGTCCAAAACGAAGTTTTATAGATACGAGCTGTTACAGGGCCTACAGCGCGACGCCACTACACTCTTGCGTAGGGTTAGATCAAATAGAGAGAGAGTGTGTGTGTTAAGTCATCACTGTAGGATGACATCTGCAGCAGATTGTCTCAAGCATCTTGCACCATTTGCTGCAATTCGGCAATGGTTCTTGCAGGCTCTGGAGCACTCGTAGGATTCCACTCCACCACGTCACACCTGTGTTCAGTTGGTGAGAGATCTGGTGCTCTGGTTGGCCAGAGCAGTTGTTCTGACTAGGAAGCAAGCGTTGCGTAGCAGCAGCTTATGTGGATGTTTGTGCATTGTCCTGCTGAAAAACCCATCACCTTCCTGTCGAAGAAATGGCATCAGCATGGGGACAAAAACTTGTGTCGTGTGACGAGCACTGCTTACTTTACCCTGCAGAAACACCATATGTGACCGCGACTTGTAACTCGTGCGGCCTGGGGTGGGACCTGTGTGTAGTGGGTGCATGCAGTCCGGGATAGGCAGCTCGCTGTGTCTGTGCCGTGTATGTCCTTCACTCGCATACCCACAGAAGCTATCCTCATCAGTGAAGACGACAGAGCACCATTCCACCCTCGAGTCGGCTCTTTCATGACACCAGAGTAGCCACGCTTGGCGGTGTCGTTGCGTCACTGGGTGCCTGGTCGGAGGCACACGTAATATTTCTCCTGCAGCAAGCAAACGGCTCCCAATTGTACTCACTGAAGCGACAGGTGCAACATCTGCCCGAATTTTTGTCCCTGGGTTATGCTCGGTCGACCATCAGTGCTCGAACAATACATCGATCTTCACTTGCGTCTGTAGTATGTGGGCGTTCAAACCCTGGTCTACAGGTGTGGAAATGTTCCACAGATCACTGCTAAAGACAGCGACACACGTGTAGTTCGCGCAGATTCATTATGCGACCCGGTTCAAATGGCTGAAGCTGTTGAACAGCAGTACGAGACAGTTAGTTCCCTGAGCACCATCTGATCACCGATGACCGTATCCCACCTAGCGCGAATCGTGAAAAATTCGTGAGTTTGCTCTTTCCAATAGCACGTGGTTCACACATACAACTCAAATAACATAATACTACGATTTTTTAAAATAGGATAATTGTTTTTGATACACCCTGCATATTGCCTCTTGGCGCTACTTTATGCGACAGACACACAGAGTCAAATACACTGTTTGTCAATGTACTGCGCGAGCTTCAAACGTATCAGAAATGGGTCAAAAACAATTTTAAAATATGGATTGTAACGTCCCCTTAGAAAAATTATAACCTTAATAGTGTTCAAAAGTCATATATATATATATATATATATATATATATATATATATATATATATATATATATATACACACACACTCCTGGAAATTGAAATAAGAACACCGTGAATTCATTGTCCCAGGAAGGGGAAACTTTATTGACACATTCCTGGGGTCAGATACATCACATGATCACACTGACAGAACCACAGGCACATAGACACAGGCAACAGAGCATGCACAATGTCGGCACTAGTACAGTGTATATCCACCTTTCGCAGCAATGCAGGCTGCTATTCTCCCATGGAGACGATCGTAGATATGCTGGATGTAGTCCTGTGGAACGGCTTGCCATGCCATTTCCACCTGGCGCCTCAGTTGGACCAGCGTTCGTGCTGGACGTGCAGACCGCGTGAGACGACGCTTCATCCGGTCCCAAACATGCTCAATGGGGGACAGATCCGGAGATCTTGCTGGCCAGGGTAGTTGACTTACACCTTCTAGAGCACGTTGGGTGGCACGGGATACATGCGGACGTGCATTGTCCTGTTGGAACAGCAAGTTCCCTTGCCGGTCTAGGAATGGTAGAACGATGGGTTCGATGACGGTTTGGATGTGCCGTGCACTATTCAGTGTCCCCTCGACGATCACCAGTGGTGTACGGCCAGTGTAGGAGATCGCTCCCCACACCATGATGCCGGGTGTTGGCCCTGTGTGCCTCGGTCGTATGCAGTCCTGATTGTGGCGCTCACCTGCACGGCGCCAAACACGCATACGACCATCATTGGCACCAAGGCAGAAGCGACTCTCATCGCTGAAGACGACACGTCTCCATTCGTCCCTCCATTCACGCCTGTCGCGACACCACTGGAGGCGGGCTGCACGATGTTGGGGCGTGAGCGGAAGACGGCCTAACGGTGTGCGGGATCGTAGCCCAGCTTCATGGAGACGGTTGCGAATGGTCCTCGCCGATACCCCAGGAGCAACAGTGTCCCTAATTTGCTGGGAAGTGGCGGTGCGGTCCCCTACGGCACTGCGTAGGATCCTACGGTCTTGGCGTGCATCCGTGCGTCGCTGCGGTCCGGTCCCAGGTCGACGGGCACGTGCACCTTCCGCCGACCACTGGCGACAACATCGATGTACTGTGGAGACCTCACGCCCCACGTGTTGAGCAATTCGGCGGTACGTCCACCCGGCCTCCCGCATGCCCACTATACGCCCTCGCTCAAAGTCCGTCAACTGCACATACGGTTCACGTCCACGCTGTCGCGGCATGCTACCAGTGTTAAAGACTGCGATGGAGCTCCGTATGCCACGGCAAACTGGCTGACACTGACGGCGGCGGTGCACAAATGCTGCGCAGCTAGCGCCATTCGACGGCCAACACCGCGGTTCCTGGTGTGTCCGCTGTGCCGTGCGTGTGATCATTGCTTGTACAGCCCTCTCGCAGTGTCCGGAGCAAGTATGGTGGGTCTGACACACCGGTGTCAATGTGTTCTTTTTTCCATTTCCAGGAGTGTATATATATATGAGTTCATAACATCCAGTCTTACAAATTTCCGTTTTCTGACGGACACATGTCCAGATCGTCCGCTCTCAAAACTCTGCCATCTCTCCCCCCCACATCCACCACTGCTGGCTGCGCAACGCTACGCGCTGTTCACATCCAACTGCCCAACACTACACAAGCGAATATTCCAACAATGAGTCCAACGAGCCACAGACTGCACACAGCACAGTCAGTGATTTTCATACAGTGCGCTGCGTGGCGTTACCAACATAAAAACCTAAACAGCCTACTTGCAGGCTATATCATCATTATTGATATTGTAAAAAAATTGCATTTTCATCACGATGTTTTTTTTATTTAGCCATGCGTCTTCTCTTTCGGCTGCTTACTTATTATCACTAATAGAGAAACGTCGCTCGTCCTTCCTCTCAGTTTTAGCACGTTTCTTAGCTACTTATACTAAAAGTTTCAATCGCTATATTTAAACGCTTTGCATCACTGCACTCGTCTGTTGATAAGCCTTCGAAAGCCGTTAAAAATTACACTATTTCATTTAAAAACGACGCTTGCTTTCAGTATCTCGATTCATGCAAGAATTAAGAGTATTAACCGCTCAACAAAATTACGGCCTCTCACAGTACAGTCATTTGTAAAAAACCTCACTTTGATATGTGGAACAGTTCTCAAAATAAAAGTGGTGTTATGTCGTCTGTAGCTCACCCTGCATACAGTGCACTGTACGGCATTAACTTGTTCATTTCGATTTGACAACAGAGTTCAAAAGTGTTGCAACGCCGTTACATTAACACTTCGTTAGGCAAGTCGTTTGCATCAGTTTTCTTTGGTCATTGATCACTGGGTGCGAACCTGTTTGCGACGTATCTTGTAAGTGTCCTTCCAGACGACGAGGAAATCTACACGCGTTATTTTATTCATGCTGAGGACACTTGTACCACGGCGGCTGCTTGTCACTTCCAGTATGTTACCAATAAAGCACTTCTGCCGAAACTGAGTTTCAAGCAATATTTAATTCAGACGCGTTGCTCCTCCAACTCCGCCATCTCGAAATTCGCAAACTTTGCGATACATCGTTCTACTCAATACAGCACTGAGCAATAACTAACAGACACACAACAATGAAATTACCGGGAGCCATACGTCAAACACAGGTATGTGCAGGGATGCCAACTTCATTTCCGGAATTTTTTGAACTGACCTCGTAGTTTTCGTCCACTTGATTATACTGTTGCGCAGTCGTCTTTCTTCTACTTGAGTTTCCTACCGAAAATACGCACCACGGGACGAAATTTCATTAGACAAATTTTTATACTGTCCATATGCAAGGAGTCGTGGCGTGGCGTCTCAGAGCGCAAATTTTGGTTCATCCTGTGTACAGTAGAGCTATATGATGGTAACTGTCGGTAGTAAGCGACGCTGCATATTGCACTGCTTACGACCGCAGACTACGGGGAAAAAATGACATAACAAGAGTATCGAGCATCCTTCGACAATGGAGCCAAAGCCTAAAAGTCGGTACAAGTATGTTGGATTGTATCCGGCAATGGAGCGAAAAGTGTTAATACACTCATGCTCATAAATTAAGGATAATTGCACAATGTGGTGCCACACAACGTGGCACTACACAAAACTGACGCTAATAGCATAGGCACGTAGGGAACACACATGAAACAGATCTGTAAGTCCACGGTATTGACGATAAGTTGAGGAAACGGTCCTGGTACCCATGTGCTGCCGAACACCACTATTTCCTGCGCATGTACCCCGACATCAATATGCATATGATCACCATGCACACGTACACAGGCCGCCCAACGGGTTGGCGTACTCTGTATCAGGTAGTCGAGCAGCTGCTGGGGTATAGTGCCCCATTCTTGCACCATTGCCTGTCGGAGCTCCTGAAGTGTTGTAGAGGTTTGAAGACGTGCAGCAATACGTCGACCGAGAGCATCCCAGACGTGCTCGATGGGGTTTATGTCTGGAGAACAGGCAGACCACTGCATTCGCCTGATATCTTCTGTTTCGAGGTGCTCCTCCACGATGGCAGCTCGGTGGGGCCATGCGTTATCATCCATCAGGAGGAAGGTGGGACCCACTGCACCCCTGAAAAGGCGGACATACTGGTCCAAAATGACGTCCCGATACACCTGACCTGTTAAAGTTAATCTGTCAAAGACAGGCAGGGGTGTACGTGCACCAATCATAATGTCACCCCACACCATCAAACCACGACCTCCATACAGGTCTCTTTCAAGGACATTAAGGGGTCGGTATCTGGTTCCTGGTTCACACCAGATGAAAAGCCGTCGAGAATCACTGTTCAGACTATACCTGGACTCGTCTGTGAACATAACCTGAGACCACTGAACCGATGACCATGTACTGTATTCTCGACACCAGGCTTCACAGGCTCTCCTGTGACTAGGGGTCAGTGGAATGCACCTTGCAGGTCTCCCGGCGAATAAACCATGTCTGTTCAGTTGTCTGTAGACTGTGTCTAGAGACAACTGTGCCAGTGGCTGTGGTAAGGTCCAGAGCAAGGCTACCTGCAGTTCTCAGTGGCCGTCTGCGGACACTGATAGTGAGATGTCGGTCATCTTGTGGTGTTGTACACTGTGGACGCCCCATACTGTAGCGCCTGGAAGCGTTTCCTATCTGCTGGAATCGTTGCCATAATCTTGAGATCACACTTCGTGGCACACGTAGGGCCCGTGCCGTGTTTGACCAGCCTCTCGTCGCCCTAGTATTCTACCCCTCATAACGCCATCAATTGTGTTCTTTGAGCCATTTTCAACACACAGCCACCATTAGCACGTCTCAAAACGTCTGCACACTTACTCGCTGTACTGTACTCTGACATGCACCAACACACGTCTGCGTATGTGGACTGCTGCCAGCGCCACCGTGCGACGACCGCAGGTCATATTCACCGCATGGTCATAACCCAAGGTGATTTAAACCCGCAAACTGGCCACCAGAGCGTTGTTTCACCATGTATCAGCATTATCCTTAATTTATGAGCATGAGTGTAGTTACTGGGATGCCACTCACTATTCGTGTAGAGTACAGACTGTACCAGTTTGTCACTGTAGTGTTTACGATGTCACGTGTTGCAGCGGTGGGTGAGGCGGCCCGCTCGACGTCGACGGTGAAGTGCAACTGCAGGTGTGATCTGAAGGCCAGCCCCGTCTGCGCCAGGGACTCGACGGGCGACGTCGACACCTTCCAGAACATCTGCATGCTCTCCTGCTACAACTGCACCATGGACAAGGGTGAGTCACGCTGCGCCCCTGGGACAACGGGGATGCCTCATACTCTGCAGCCCTCGTGGCGATCTGAAGCTTCCTGGCAGGCTTAAATTACGTGCTGGAACGGGACACGAACCAAGCTTTCGCAGACAGTGCCCGCCAAGAGTCAGAATTCGCGTTTGAGTCCCGGTTCGGCACACAGTTTCGTCTGCCAGGGAGTCCATGTATGCCTCAGAATATAAAGGCATTACCCAAAAAAGTAAAAGGATCTTTAACTCTTCTTCACTTTCTGCTGTTAGTATGTCATCATTTGCACATCTAAGATGATTTATGTTTATCGCAGGTATTCTTCATCTAACCCGACGTTCCCCATAATGTGCACTGCATAAAAACTGAATAAATTAGATAACAATATGCGGCCTTGTGTACTCCTTTTTGGATTTTCACCCATTTAGTCGCTCCATGTATGGTTCTCCGTGGCTTCTTGATCAGAGTATAAATTCTGCGTGAGGTAAATGAGGTGATCTGGTACTTCCATGTTTTTGTGTACGTTCCATAATATAAGGTTAACGCAATCAAAGGCTCTGGCGTAATCAATAAAGCAGAGATATATACCTTTCTGGAAATCCTTTCCCATAACCCATCGGCTGTTGTCTTCCTTCACGAAATCGAGGCTTGTTCTTCGGGTGCTTCTCGATCCATATACTGCCGTAGTCTATTTCGTAAGATTTTACGCACGTCTTTGCTAGCAAGAGATAAGTGCGATTGTTCAATGTTTTGAACAGTGTTCAGAAATTCCCTTCTGTGGAAGCATGTTGAATACTGAGCTTTTAACTTTTGGCCACTGTTGGCATCTCCATATTTTCTGAAATATTGAATGCAACACTTTAAGTGCATTCTTTCCACTGATTTTGTACAATTGTGCTGTAATTCTATCGTAGCTAACACCCTTGCTTTTAGCAATATTTTCTACGGCCTGTTTGGCTTCGCTCTCCAAACTGTCTGTCTCTGGTTTTAAAATCACTTTAACTTCATCGTCATCAGTATGTAATTCTTTCTTATGTACATCTTCTACATAGTCCGCCCTTCTCTCTTTAATGTCGTCTGCTTCTATTAGATCTTTACCTTTTCTGTCTTTTATCCTACGAATTTTCGCCTGGAATTTTCCTTTAATATCTTCAATTTTCTTGTAACGATCCTTCGTCTTCCCCACTCGGCAACTCTCTTCAACCTTTTCTTTTTTGCACTGTTCATTTAAGAAGATACTCTTATCTCTTCTAGCTAATTTCCGATACTCTACATTTAATTTAAACATTGCTGATCCATCCCCCTTTAATTTTTGCTTTCCTTCGTTCTTCTCCTTTTACAATGTCTCACTCGATAAACGTTTGGAGTTCTTGCTGTTCTTTTTGAGAATGTGCTTTTCTGCTGTCTCCTTGACAGGATAGGCTGCTTCTGTCCACAGGAGATATGACGCCATAAGCATTAATACGCATAGAAAGCCAGCTTTTACTTAAAACGGAGCGAAAATTATCCAGACTATTTTCATCCAGGATTTGGTAGTGAGAGCACTTTGCGACTTTCAACAAACTTTATACATAATTTCAAACCTTTTCTAATTTGTTTCTCGCTTACATGTAAATCACATTCACTCATTTCTAAAGTAATCAGGCGTGAAGCTCTTTTGTACATGGCATTTCGAGTCTTTAAAGAATCGGGGCTGTACTGATGGCTTACTAAGTTTTAACCATGAGGAATGCTATTAATCGAATTCCTGGTTGTGGCTGACCGCAGAGGAACATCGCGTTTCATTAATACTTGCGGCAGCTCCCAAGGACAAGAAAATACAAGCACGCGCTCCAAGGTCTTATGGCAGACGAGTACTGAGCAAAGAATCGAGAGATCGCAGAGCGCAGTTTGATATCGAGATGCCTGACTTCCGGAAGGCATTCAGTAAAGTTCTGCACTGTCACTTCGTAAACAAAATACAAGCTTTCCATGACGTTTCGAGGCTGCAGCTGGATGACGACGACTTCTTGCCACGATATTTCAGCTGGCAGCCCTTTAGCCATCTTCAGGTGAGTGTTCTGCAGTGGAGATTGCTTGTTTTTTTTTTTTTCTTTATTGCATTTCGATTCCCCCCCCCCCCCCCCCCCTGCCTGGCAGCAGCGTAGGCCTCTCTATAGCCTACAGAAACAATAAAAACAGGTGATAAAACGGTGACATTGTAAAAATCTGTAAAATGGCGGAAAGTTGTGGAATTTAAAATATAATAACGTGGCGGTGACGATGTAGATGAAGACACACAGTAAGTAGACAGGCACAATTAAAGACACACGGCGACAGTCTGGTTTCTGTTCGCACGGGATAAAAAACACAACTGGTGACAGTACGGTGGCTGTTTGCAACACTGACAGGGGACGCACAACACTGAACATTCAGTTAAAACAGCACTATAGAGGCGACACGGTGGCAGATGGGGGTGTGGGGAGGACCTGGACCGATGAGGGAAAAAAAAAGAGGGGAGGCAAGGAAAAGGGTGGGAGCCGATGGAGGGAGAGGACATAGAAAAGGGAGGGGGGGGCAGGACGGATGCAGAAAGGGTTGGGGAAGGCAGTGGAGGGGAAAGCAAAAGTACTCGGGGGAGAGAAGGGAGTCAGAGAGAGGGTAGGCGGGGAAAAAACAGGGTGGAAGGACGGGGGAGAGGAGCCCGGGAAAAGGACAGAGGGAGGAAGGGGGAGGTGAGAATCAGAGTTGATAGGAGGGATAAATGGAGGCAGAGAGGGCATCATCCGCGAGGGGGAGTTGATAAAAGCCACCTTGGGAAAGGAGATGAAGGGTGTAGAGGTGCAGGGTACGGGGGACACAACTGTGAAGTTGCGGCAGAGGGTAAGGGTTGGAGAGGACAGATGGCTCAAATGGCTCTGAGCACTATGGGACCAACTGTTGAGGTCATAAGTCCCCTAGAACTTAGAACTACTTACACCTAACTAACCTAAGGACATCACACACATCCATGCCTGAAGCAGGATTCGAACCTGCGACCGTAGCGGTCACGCAGCTCCAGACTGGGACAGGAGCAATCAGGGGATGAGGGGGATCAAGTCGGTGGTAGGTGTAGAGGACGTGGATATGTTGGAGGAACAGGAGCAAATGGGGGAAAGGAATCAGGTCATAGAGGATCCACATGGGGGACGGGAGGCGTATACGGAAGGCGAGGCGGAGTGCATGGCGCTTGAGGATCTGGAGGGACTTACAGAATTTGGGGTGGCGGGTAGGAGATTGCTAGTTCACATCACTAAGTTTATCCCAAAAATTGTTGCGGAGGCGCATGCGTAAAGGCAGCTGCTACATGAGCGTCCTCCATCGAGCTTAAGCTCCATTTGTGCAGCCCAAGCACATGGGTAATGGTGATACTATATGTGCGCTCTCTGTTGGAATGCGGGCTTGCAGAGTTAAAATTCAGTGTGAAATTAACAGAATTAACTGTCGCTGGACGTGTCATTAGTCATAAAATGTCTCCCTTCTGAAGATAGTAAAGAAATCATCAGGTCGCATGCCTTATCCAGTCGAAAGCTGGAATCACGATTTATTAAGATCTTCCACCAAACGTATTGCCCTCGATCCCCTAATAACTGAATACCAGAAGGATCTTACCACACTGGAAAGGTATTCTGTAGATTCCAGCTTTTCGCAATCCCAGATCGTCCTTTGCCGCACAGAGAAGAGCCCAAACCTTTGTAGACGCTTTGTAGAGTCTTAATTTCGACGAAATATTGCCGACATATAGGGGGAACACCTTAAACTTGAACCACTCTTTCTCCTCTTGCGCTTGTGGGTGATCACGTTTGTTCCTCCTCAAAGCTGTGCTGATCTGATGTGGAGACTATCCATTATCTTTGAACACAGATTCAGTTTTCTTTAATATCTTCAGAAACAAATCATTTTATAACTAATAACGCATCTAGCGACAGTTAATTTTATTACCTTGACATCTGAATTTTAACTCCGCGAGCCCGCTTTCCGACAAAGAGCGCGCACGGAGCAGTATTCGAAGAGGCTGGCTCTGAGCACTATGGGACTCAACTGCTGAGGTCATTAGTCCCCTAGAACTTAGAACTAGTTAAACCTAACTAACCTAAGGACATCACAAACATCCATGCCCGAGGCAGGATTCGAACCTGCGACCGTAGCGGTCTTGCGGTTCCAGACTGCAGCGCCTTTAACCGCACGGCCAGTATTCGAAGAGGGCGCGAAACTCGACGGACTTCACTCGTGTAGCGGTTGCCTTTCCGCATGTGTCTCCGTGCAAATTTTTGGGATAACGTTGCGACGTGAACTAGCGATCTCTAGTGCAAAACACCCACCTGAAGATGGCTGAGTAGTTATCAGCCGAAATATCGTGGCAAGAAGTTGACATCGTCCGGCTGCAATTCCAAAACTTTATAGAATACTCTTTACGCAGGGAAAATTTCAAGAATCACGGAATAAAAGATTACCGAATATCAGACTGACTGGATTCATGACTCAGTAGCTCGCACAACTCAGCACGTCATTCTTAACAGGAAGAAGTAGTAAAAAAAAAAATGGTTCAAATGGCTCTGAGCACTATGGGACTTAACTTCTGAGGTAATCAGTCCCCTATAACTTAGAACTACTTAAACCTAACTAACCTAAGGACATCACACACATCCATGCCCGAGGCAGGATTCGAACCTGCGACCGTAGCGGTCGCGCGGTTCCAGACTGTAGCGCCTACAACCGCTCGGCCACTCCGGCCGCCTGAAGTAGTCAGATTTGAAGGTAAAGTTAGGAGTACCCGAAGGGAATGTTACAGAGCCGTTACTCTTCACTGTTTGCGTGAATGTGGTGACTAACATCGGAAACTCCACGTGGCTCTTCACAGATTATGCTGTCGTGCACAGGAAAGTTGTAATGAAAGAAAACTGTAGCACAGTGCTTGGAGCAGGGCTGGCAGGTGACCAGTAAGAGAGTTGAATAAATGCAAGATACTGCGTTTAAATAGGCAGAAAAACGGTTATTGTTCCATTACACTATTGACGATAAATCACTGGAAACAGCAACAAGCAGGAAAAATTTGCCAACATCTGTCCGGAGAAACTTGAAGAGGTTTCTTATACTTACTTGTCCAGCGGTCATCGGCCCCGTGGAGTGTAGACGAGGCGATGTGTCAAGAATCAGTTTCTACTGCCTTCTGTCCGCTTCTGTTCCCTCGCAGTCGACTATATTCAAAGCTACCGCATCTTTTATTACGTCGTCTTCCCATCTCTTTCTTAGTCTACCCAGGCATCTTTTTGTTCTAATATGGGCAATGAAAGTGATCTGCCCACTGGACTCGTCTGATCTTTCGATACTGTAAAACATTAGACTCGTTCATGAACTCGTAAATTTCATTATTATTTGCTATTCTCCAAGTACCTCCGCCCCTCACCTGGCTAAAGATTCTTTTCATCACTTATATTTCAAACGTTAGAAGTTTTTGCAACTTCTCCATAGTTACTGTCCAGCTTTCAGAACCATAGAGGACGATAGGGCGTATAACGGTATTGTAGATCTTCATTTCCGCAGAATTTGGTATGGCTATGGACTTGGACGTATCTCTGAGCGCATATAGACATCGGGAGTCAACAGTAATTCTTTCATTTACATCTATGGGTATTTGATTATAACAACTGTACCAACTTCCCAGATACTTGCACTGATTACAGACTTGAACCTGTCTTCGTCAACTGTGAAGTGCTCGTGTGGATGTTTAGTTCTGCCTACTTGAATATGGACTGTGTTTTTGTTTGTTGATGAGCAGTCCTGTTTACTTGCTGCTATGGCGACACTTTTGTACATTTCCACAAGATCTTGTTCACTCTTGCTCACCAACGCTTACAGCAAGATGAAGGAGAAGTAATTCCAGGCTGACATTCATGGGATGATTTCTATTGAAATGTAAGTCACCTTCGAAAGAAGTGCCTTCAAAACACCTGTTAGACCATTTCTTGAGTTTTGATCTTCAACTTGGGACCCGTTCTAGGTAGGATTAATGGCAGCGATATAAAAGAGCCAAATAAGAGTAGTGTATTTCGTGATGCATTTGGTTAGGAAGTGCGAGAGCGCTACGGAGATGCTACTCAAACTCCCGTGGCAGATTCTGTAAGAAGTGCGACATGGTTTACTGTTTAAATTAAATTGAACAAAAACATTGGTTTTAGGGTTCCGCACCTAAACCTTTACACGATAACTTTGTTGTCTGTGTGTCTCTCTGTCCGACTGTTAAAAACCCTTTTTCTGAGGATCAGGTAGACATAACACGTTAAATTTACGTCACATTCGAAGGTCTACGGTCGTTTGTTAGGGTTCCGTACCTAAATCGGTAAATATGGAAACCTTATAGGATCACTTTGTTGCCTGCCTGCCTGCCTGCCTGCCTGTCTCTCTGTCCGTCTGGTAACGGCCTGTTTCTCAGGATGGGGCAGACGCATCAAGTTTGAATTTAAGTCAAATATTGAGGTGTACGGTCCCTTAGCGGTGTAAAAAATTGAAGCTTCTAAATCAACGCAATCAAAAGATACGGCCATTTATGTCACATACTTTGATACTCGCAAAGTGACTCATCAAACCCTATTGAGTACTTCTCGTTGACCTGTAATCATGAAATTTGGCAAGAAGCAAAGTCGCGCACTACAACTAAAAAAATAATTCGAAAATTGTTAATTTCTAATTATATCACACGAAAAAACATTATTGTCACTTGTTTCCCGATTGTGTCTCTGTCCTTATGTTAATGGGTAGACGTATCAATTTGAAATTTATGTCACATACTAAAGTCTATGGTCCGACCCGCCAGGGTAGCCGAGAGCGCTAATGCGCTGCTTCCTGGACTCGGGTAGGCGCGCCGGCCCCGGATCGAATCCGCCCGGCGGATTAACGACGAGGGCCGGTGTGCGGCCAGCCTGGATGTGGTTTTTAGGCGGTTTTCCACATCCCGCTAGGTGAATACCGTGCTGGTCCCCACGTTACGCCTCAGTTACACGCGTCGCAGACATTTGAAACACGTCCGCACTATTTCACGATTTACACTGGATGCAGACAGTTGGGTTACACTGATTCCGTCCTGGGAGGTTGGGAGTGGCGACAGGAAGGGCATCTGGCCATACCTAACACTAACATTGCCAAATGCTTTGTAACCACGGCGACCCTGCGAGACTATGGCGTAAGTGAAAGAAAGACTAAAGTCTATGGTCCCTTGGCAGTGCAATAAATGTAAGCTTGTAAGTCAGTGCAGTCAAAAGATACAGTCATTTGCGTCACATATTTTGATACTCGCAAACTCTTTCATCAAAATCTATAAGGTACTCTGCCCTTGGACTATTATGTTATTGGGCAAGAAGATAGGCTTCACAGTACAAGAAAAGGGAAAAATCCGAACTTGGTAAATGGTAATCATATCATGCGAATAAAAAATGTTTTGTCATTTGTTTCCGAATAAAATTAAAACATTCTTGAAAGTCTGCGAATTCCCGGGACTGATATCCCGCTAAGTCCAACATCGATAACAGGCAAAAATCATCGAGATTCTCTGTTCTAGACTGGATGAACTGTCTACACAAATACTTAAGTTACTACAGAACCAGCAGAATACGAGTCCTGCCCGCACCTTGAAAACTTTTTCAGAATATATTCTTCCATTTTCTAAGAGTTTTCCTGCTAATATATTTCTCTGTATACAGCAATATCTTTCGCTGCCAGGTTGGTAGAACTGCCGATAACATTTACTTAGTCATCTGTGTCTAATAAAACTACAGATACTGCAAGGATACTGCCGGTATCATAATGCATGACATTTTTCTTCTGGGAAAGACTCGCTTCATGCAATGTGTGAGTAACTACTGGATAAAATCGTGTCCTTTTTCCGATATAATGTAAGGATATTTATTGTAATAAACGACAACGTGCATTTCCACAGAAGATTTTACTTAAGTCAAGAAGTAGGGGATCACATGAACCCCAGTGCCAAATGGATTTGCTACCGAATGTGACGAACAAAAGAAGCGAGTTTATTTTCTCGCATGCGCAGGACCCAAGAACTGCCTGAGAGTGCAGAGCTGCCGAAATGTCAGTGGGCAAACTTTCTCCCCGATCCGGGACAAGGCTGCCAGGCGTCGTTGTTCTCCGTCTGCTGCAGCTACTTACAGCTCCTCATAGCGGTTTTGCACCAAGAGCATCACCATCGCCCTTGCAAACTAGCACGAAATAAATACTATTGACTCAAAGGAGGAGTATTATGTTGCAACAGTAAAAGATGGGATGAAAGATATAAAATAATTCTTTAAAATGATAATTCTGCATGCCACAAATAGTTTTCAGTCTTTATGTTTGTAGCATTATCTTCCAACGAAAACATAAGAATTGATGGAGGATAGCAACAGCAAGAAACAGTAATAAATATTTTGTTGCATGCAGATGATACCAAGACAGAGACAGTAAGTAACATTATTCAATGACGGAAAAATTGTTAAATTAAGATGTCAGCAAACTAAACCACCGCTGTGTCACATTGCGAAAGAGAAATAGTCTGCTCAAGCAATGAAATACAAGAAAAAGAAAATATTAATTTTTGGGGACTACAGATAGATCTCAACTTTAACTGGAAAAGATACAGTATAGAATTAATAGAGCGCCTTTTTCAACTATATTTGCGCTAGTTATAGCTGACTTACAAGTGAAGAAATTAGTTTGTAGCACATACTTCCATTCACTAATGAGTAACGGTATAATTTTTCTGGTAAACTGATTTTGCAGATACAGAATTTTCAGAATACAGAAGCTTGTTATAACAATTACATCTAGTGCTAGTTCGAGAATTTCGTGCAATGGCTCTGAGCACTATGGGACTTAACTTCTAAGGTCATCAGTCCCCTAGAACTTAGAACTACTTAAACCTAACTAACCTAAGGACATCACACACATCCATGCCCGAGGCAGGATTCGAACCTGCGACCGTAGCTTTCACGTGGTTCCAGACTGTAGCGCCTAGAACCGCACGGCCACCCAAGGCCGGCTTCGTGCAATGACCTCTTCAAAAAAGGTTGTATTTAGACAACTGTTTCACACTGTTTTCTTTAATATCCTTTGTCGTTATCAGTAGTTGTCTTTTCTCAAACAGTACAAACACGAATACAATACTGGAGCCAAAAACCTCTACAAAGACTTCAGGGACATCGGATTGTAATTAATAATAGCGCGGTAATACAATAATATTTCAAAGTACTAATTCATTTCATTGTATTGTATTGAAATAAAATGTAGCCTACATCCTTGACTTCTTTTTACATCCTGGAGACCCCTCTCCGCGGCATCCAAGAAATACAATGAATGTAATATAAAACCAAATGAAATTTAGAGCTATATGTAGAATTCAAGTTCATGAAGCGCAAGAAGGGGCGTTTATTGAAGGATCATAATCAAATTATTTTCCTCATGAAGAAAAAGGATCTCTTAAAGAATTAACGCAGATTCCGGTAAAAAATCACTCGTATTAAGCATGCATCGTTTTTCTTTCACAAACGATATCTCCATATGATAAATACAGCTGAAAAATAGATTCCATCTTCCTAGCTTTCTGAAAAGCACCCGACGTTGTACTACATTGCCAGACTAAACGTTCACGGCATCGTCACGAGTAAATGATTGACTCGGAGAATGTTTGGTTGACAGCTTCCAGTCTACTGCACTGGACGTCGAATGTTTTAATAAACCAGAAAGTACCACCACAGGTTCCACAGGGGGGCGTTACAAGATCACTGAAATCCTTAGTATGCAGAGTGTCCCAGGAGGAATGGTCAATATTCAGGGATATGACAGAAACAATCATCCGAAGCAAACAAGTATAGTGATATTTCTGCAGGCTTTCGTGGCCATTGTCACTGAAGTTAAAATCCTCTGGGTTATTAGGCCGCGTCATATTTCTACTAAAATGATCGACATTTCGACCCCTCTGCTGGGATCTTCCTCAGGATCTTCTGGTGTCCACTACTGTTAAAACACTGTGTTCTAGCAGAAGTGGACACCAGAAGATCCTGAGGAAGATCTCAGCAGGACGGAGTGACCGAGCGGTTCTAGGCGCTACAGTCTGGAACCGCGCGACCGCTACGGTCGCAGGTTCGAATCCTGCCTCGGGCATGGATGTGTGTGATGTCCTTAGGTTAGTAAGGTTTAAGTAGTTCTAAGTTCTAGGGGACTGATGACCTCAGCAGTTACGTCCCATAGTGCTCAGAGCCATTTCAACCATTTTTGAAGATCTCAGCAGAAGGGTCGGAATGTCGATCATTTTAGAAGAAATATAACGCGGCCTAATAACCCAGAAGATTTTAACTTCAAATCTAGTGATCTTGGACTGTAAAATGCATACCTAGAGAGCTATGAGTCCATCTTCGCTACTCTGAAAAAGATCTCTTCTAATGCAAGGTCTTTGATTTCACGTTAGAATGTAGTACGGACCAAAACAAGAAAAACACGTCAAGTAAATATGGGTTATAAAATGTATATCTTAAGAGCTATGATCTTTTATGCAGTAGAAGAGATATGTTTCATAGTAGAGAAGATGAACAAGTGCTCACAGCCCTTAAGGCATGTATTTTAGAATCCAGATTTACTGGACATTTTGTCCTCGTCTTGGTACATCTACCTGCTCCAAAAATATGGACACCAAAGAGCGTGGACTAGAAGAGACTTGTTTCACAGTCTCGAAGATGAAGAAATACACATAGCTCTTAACGTATGCATTTTAGTGGACATGTTTACAAGACTTTTGTTTTGAACGACGATTCTTGTCATGTCCCTGAAAACTGTTTATTTGCCCTAGGACACTGGCCGGCCGCTGTGGCCGAGCGGTTCTAGGCGCTTCAGCCTGGAACCGCACGATAGCTACTGTCGCAGGTTCGAATCCTGCCTCGGGCATGGATGTGTGTGATGTCCTTAGATTAGTTAGGTTTAGGTAGTTCTAAGTTCTAGGGGACTGATGACGTCAGATCTTAATTCCCATAGTGCTCAGAGCCAATTGAACCAGCCTAGGACACCCTATATGTTACGGATCCTTTGGAAACGACCTGCAACATTTGTCTACATTTAAGAATTGATACTGCATGATCAGAAGGAAATACTGAATGATTTAGAGTATCAAGTTCATTTATTGAATAGCATCACCTTTTAACTGTAAACAAATGCAAAGTAATTCCTACAATAAATAGAAAGGACCTGACAATACCCGATTAGAACAGAAGTGGTAAAGGTCTCGAGTATGTCACTCATCTGTATGTGCTCTTAATGAGAAAGTGTTTGTGTCTGTCGTGAGATGAAAGCAAAGTCTCCAGCCGTTTGCAAAAATGGTCTTTAGAATGCTCATCATCTCTATAACTATTCCGTTGGGTTTAGAAATCTCTGTTTCTCCTACCCGTACAAGAACTTCGTCTTCCTCTTGCTGGATCGTGTTCACGTAACAGTGGCGCAAAGCTGCAACTGGTGCTTGGGCAGAAAACGCAGGTCTGGATGACCCTCAAAAACACCGGAGCATTGCCCAACGTTCTCTGAATCAGCTGCTGTCCTCTATTTCGGATATCTAGAAAGAGCTTCTGTTCATATATTGCTTTGCTGTTGTGGAGATATTTGTAAATTAATGGACTAGCGCCAAAGGGCAAATGCTGAGATAACGTTTTAGCAAAAAAAGTCTTGTATCAGCATAGCGTTTTAGCAATAACTCTTATCGTTCATTATGAGCTGGTATTCGGGTAAATGGTGCCATAGAGTCAGCGATTAGAGACGTCGACTTGACTTTCCTGTTTCGAGAGATGCCAAGGACAGAAGACTGCAAATGCCTGTTGTGACGTCAGCTGAGAACGAAGGCATGAGATCCTTTCTACAATATCACTAAGTTCGAGGATTAAGCTAAACAGTTAATTCATTCACTACAATGTGTATACATTGTTCTCTGCAGGTCAGTTTTTTCACGTAGGGTGGCATAGCAATTAATTAATTGTACGAACAGCGGAGATGAAAATGATGATTTTAGATACGTCTTCGCTCCTTATTTTATCTCTCCTGGAAGGTACTTAAAGAGCTGAAGCAGCTTCATTTTAGTGGACTGCTCTCGCGGAACTTTTTCCAATTTCTCGTATTCATAGCAACGTTGTAACGACAATTTATCTTCCTTCTTATGGTCCTGAGAGACTTTTGTATTCATCCACATATTGCACCGACATCATTGGCGTTTGTTATAGGGTTGGTACCTCTATTTACAGTTTTATCCTAATGCAGATATCTGAAGTAGATACTTGATCAGGGTACGACCAAAGATGTCTACATTGAAGTGTACCGACTTTTTACCCTGGAAGACCATTATTTTGGCTTTGACTTTTAAGTATCACTAGCCTGCTGTCTTGGCAGGTTAGGCGTAATTACCTCGTCGCTCTTTTAATCGTTCTCAGTTGTCTTTTGCAGTAATTCCTCGTTGTTCTTTGTAATCGTTCTCAGTTATCTTTTGTAATAACTTTGTGCAAACAATGTACCGTACATGTTGACACAGTGGTCAGACACTCGACTAGCTTTTTGGAGGGCGCTCTTCCAGATAGTAGGCATTACGCTATTTCGCTGAATGGCATATGTTAAATCCGGCAGTGGTCTGTTTGAGAGGGCACAGCAGACTTGCTACTACCTGGTATTTGCTGCACAGTCGTAACTGTTCCACTAAACGGACTACGCCTGTCAGTATAGACTAACCATTCTGTGTCCACCTGCCCACACTTACACACCTGACCTGCTGTCCAGCGGAAGATAAGTATAATGGCTTGCTCTTGCCTCAAGTACTTGGAGGTACTAACTAACCTAAAAACATGTTACCTCTAATAGCTATAATTATTAGTCTGCACATGAAGAAAATACTGATGTGATGTTGTTCAATATACTGTCCTCAGTCGCCAATCAAAACGACCTCTAAAATGGCCGTGATCTAGCCTCCATCTTTCATGAAGACGTCTCTGTTTACGCATGTTGTAAGGAAGTCTGAAGGAAAGATATGGAACTGATATTACCTGTCGTTCGGTCAGCCATTGTTCCCAGCTAACTACCAACGGGCCCAGGCGAGGCGTAAAGCTTTGTGTCGTGCAGTCATCAAGAGTACACGAGTCGGCCACCGGTTCCGAAAGCCCATATCGGTTATGTTTCGTTGAATGGTTCACACCCTGACACTTGTTGATAGCCCAGCATTGAAATCTGCAGCAGTTTGCGGAAGGGTTGCACATCTGTCAAGTTGAACGATTCTGTTCAGTCGTCGTTGGTCCCGTTCTTGCAGGGTCTTTTTCCGGCTCCAGCGATGTCGGAGATTTGATGTTTTACCGGATTCCTGATATTCACGGTACACTCGTGAAATGATCGTACGAGAAAATCCCCACTTCATTGCTACCTCGGAGATTCTGTGTCATATCACTCGTGCCCCGACTTTAACAACACGTTCAAACTCACTTAAATCTTTATAACCTCACATTGTAGTAGTAGTAACCGATCTAACAACTGCTCCAGACATTTGTTGACTTATATAGGCATTGCCGACCGCAGCGCCGTATTCTGCCTGTTCACGTATCCCTGTATTTGAATGCACATGCCTATACCAGTTTCTTTGGCGCTTCAGTACATTTGGAAAGGGGATTAATGTTCATGGAGAAGAAATTAAATTTTGAGGTCTGATGATGACGTAATTCTGTCTGAGGCAGCAAAGGACTTGAAAGATCACTTGAATGGAGTGGATAGTGTCTCGAAAAGAGGTTATAAAGTGAACATCAATAAAAGTAAAACAAAGATAATGGAATGTATTCGAATTAAAGTACGCAGTGTTGAGGGAACTAGATAAGGAAATGAGATGCTAAAAGTACAGGACGAGTTTTCATATTTTGGCAGCAAAGTAACTGGCCACAGTCGAAGTAGAGAGGATATACGACTAGCAATAGAAAGAAGAGGATTTCTAGTAAAGAGAAATTTGTTAATATCGAATATAAATTTAAATGTTAGTGTGGTGTCACCGCCAGACATCACACTTGCTAGGTGGTAGCCGTTAAATCGGCCGCGGTCCGATAGTATACATCGGACCCGCGTGTCGCCACTATCAGTGATTGCAGACCGAGCGCCGCCACACGGCAGGTCTAGAGAGACTTCCTAGCACTCGCCCCAGTTTTACAACCGACATTGCTAGCGATGGTTCACTGACAAAATACGCTCTCATTTGCCGAGACGATAGTTTAGCATAGCCTTCAGCTACGTCATTTGCTACGACCTAGCAAGACGCCATTATCAGTTACTATTGATATTATAATCATGTACCGTCAAGACCGACGTTCTTCATTAACGGATTAAAGTTAAGTATTCCACTAGCTACGTCAGTTTTTCTAAATTCTAATTTTCTTGTCCTGTTCCAGACCTCACGCCAGCCTGCGTGAGTTAAAACGCGTGCCTTTCGGCCTCCTTCTAGTAACACGGTGTTGGCTCTCCTGCCAACCAAAACAGTTAGCACATCTTTTCTGATGATATTTGTGTTGAGTGCACAGAGTGTGTTGTACAGAAATGAAACAGTTTTGGGAAAATTACAATCGAAACTTTCGAAATGTGGTGCAACAGAAGAATGCTGGTAACAAGGTGGGTAGATCGAGTAACTAATGAAGAGATGATGAAACGAACTGCAGAAAAAATAAATTTGTGGTGCAGTCTGACCAAAAGGAGTCAGTTGACATGACACATTCTGACGCATCAAGGAATCGCCGATTTGGCATTGGAGGAAGGCAGAACAGGGCTCAGACACAATAAGCAAGTTCAAATAGATGTAGGTTGCAGTAGTTACAGAGTTGATGAGACTTGCAAAGGGTAGTAGCGTACAGAGCTTCATGAAACCAGTCTTCGGAGGGAAGACTACCACAACAACCAACATGATCACTCCTACGAGCCATGTAGCAGGTCTACAAGGAGCAGTGTTGACTGAAAAGAATCTGCGGTAAGGAGACGAACTGCTAATGAACTGCACTAAAGAACTGAGCTAGGTGACGCATGGGGTAGGAGCAGCATTCAGACGACAGGTGGTTCAAACCTTTGTTCGGTTATCCAGATTTACGTTGCCCGTACTTCCTTTGAAACGGTAGGGACGATTTCCATCCCTACGTTACATCAATCCGAGTTTGTGGTCCGTTTCTAATGCCCTCCTCGTAGACTGGACATTAAGCGCTAATCTCCAGTTTTTTTCTACTGTAGTGAATACTCGAACAGATGGTGTGTTGACCTGCCTGATGGCGCCACATTGATCAGGGTGAGCGGGGAGGGTGGACTGGTATTCCATCATCAGTTTCACTACGTCGAGCACAATGAAGAAAAAAAAAGAACTACCACGCTAAGCATTTCTGTCGAAAGACGGTTCGGTTTTAAAACATTCCCAACTGAAGTACGTTATCGTCCTAATTGTGAGCATAACCTGATTTACAAGACTGATAATCAGGAGCTGTCGCGATCGAAGCACTTCAATTCTTTTAGGTTTCCGTGGCTTTCTAAACCATTTAAGGCGAATGTCGTACTGGTTCTGTGAACAAGCCCTCTTCTTTCCTCCAGCCTTGTCAGAATGAAATAAATGCTTTGTCCTACAGACCTCGTTCTCAATTGTCATTCAGTCGCTGAAGAACAACACGTGTTCTTGTTTTGTTCACGAGACCTCTCCTAATTTTCCTGGTAGACAGACCTTCGCTTACTGCAGTTCCGGGATGTAAGCAGGAAACAGTTGTGATGGAGGCCAGGCAAGGTTGGCGCTTAAGAAGAACGGGTGCTGTTACCCTCGCAAGGACGCCAAGTGCTCGCCAGAACTGCTTCTAAATCGCTGCACGGCTGCACTCGCTGAATATTTTGTAGTTATCTAATCGGCAACAAAGGTTCATAGTTTAGCTTCGTAGAACTACTTTTGCAGGAAAGCCGAGCCGCATATTATGGTTTTTCGCTTCGGTTGTATTTTCCAGGCGACAAGGAGCTACTGAATGTAATACAGATGTTTGAAACATGTTGTGGTAGAAAATTAAAAGAAATTACACTACCTGACAAGAAAAGTGAAGCACCCAAAGAACGTGAACGGGTCTCAGCGGAACTTCGTATGCGCACACACGCACACACACACACACACACACACACACACACACACACACACACACACACACGCACACACACACACTCAACAGGTATGTGAATATTAATTGCAGTTCTCTATGACGGATAGAACGGCCGCCAGAGTGCACTGCTGTTGTTTGTGTTTAGTGTTGTTACCAGGCTGTGTCAGAAGTTGAGTGAGCACTGTGAAGGACCAGAGATATCATTTACTCGTGTGAGACAGCGTTGGCAGGAACTGGTAGAGTTTAAAAGGGACCTGATTGTGGGCTTCCACTTGGCCAGCTGGTGGATTTGTGGGGCATTCGGATGCGACAGTGGCCCGATGTTGGACTGAAGCGGAACATGACAGCAGAAATACTCGTCGTCAAGTATCGCTCGACCGCATCAAACCACCAAAAGGCAGGACTGTGCACCAGACTGTGCACCAAGCACATCGCAACCGCTTCACATCCGCGCCTGCCATCCTAGAACAAGTAATGGACTACCTGGAACGTTCTGTGTCATCCCGCACCTTTAGTCTGAGACTAGAAGCAGCTAGAAAGGGAATTACTGTTACATGCGAAGGCTGTCGTTAGCATCACAACACAAACGGCTGCATTTCGAATGGTGCAATCACAGACTGTTGATGAATGGCGCCTGATTGTGTTCACCAATGAAACGTTCTTCCACCCCGGATGATCATCGACGGCAAGTATGGCGGCGACCAGGAGAGAGGCCCCATTCTTCCAATGTTTTTGGGAAGGCGCAGCGATTTTACTCCTGGCGTCACGGTGTGGGTGGCCATCGGGTGTGACTTCTGGTCAGTGATTTGGAGCAGTCTGACTACATGGACATCCTGTGTACTCATGAGCTATGTTTAACACTATAGTGTCGTAGTACCGTTTCTCATCAGGGCTGTGCTCTTGCACACGTGGCACCTCTCCATAGCCGGCCACTGTGGCCGAGCGGTTCTAGGCGCTTCAGTCCGGAACCGCGCTGCTGCTACGGTCGCAGGTTCGAATCCTGCCTCGGGTATGGATGTGTGTGATGTCATTAGGTTAGTTAGGTTTAAGTAGTTCTAAGTCTAGGTGACTGATGACCTCGGATGTTAAGTCCCATAGTGCTTTGAGCCATTTGAACCATTTGAACCTCTCCGTATGAAATGTCAGAGTGATGTTGAGGTACACCCGTGGCCAGCAAGGTCCCCAGCTCCATTCCCGATAGAACATGGTTCAGATTAGACAGAATGCGAAATCTGTCCCAATGCAAGTAACTGGGATGTGGGATGTTAAGGATTAGTTGCGACACTTGTGCGCCAACTTGCTTCAGGAAAGGAAACAACGGATTTATGACACTGTTCTCACCAGAATCAGTGCATACATCCGAGTAACAAAAGTGGGAGCAACGTCATACTGGCAAGTGGGCTCATACTGCCATGTTCTTTCTAAATTTAACTCGATTTTGTAATCACTGAGCCTGCCGGAGTGGCCGAGCGGTTCGAGGCGCTTCAGTCTGGAACCGCGTGACCGCTACGGTCGCAGGTTCGAATCCTGCCTCGGGCATGCATGTGTGTGATGTCCTTAAGTTAGTTAGGTTTAAGTAGTTCTAAGTTCTGGGGGACTGATGACCTCAGATGTTAAGTCCCGTAGTGCTCAGAGCCATTTGAACCATTTTGTAATCACTGAAATAACATCACATATCCTCCCAGCCTATGAAATTTCATATCACTTTCTCCTCCCTTTCTGAGGGCTTCACATTTCTCTCAGGTAGTAAATTTCTCTTTCATGAGTCGGCAGTTTTTCAGTAATATTTTCAGTGCTTCATGTTGGTCGTGAACGTAGATGATACTAAAAGTAATTCCATTACTTACTGTCTTCCACCGACAACTTTATCCTTTCACGGTTAAAATTTATTTAGCATATATATCTGAAACATAAAAGCTCCAAATCGTGATAAAAAACACACTGTCGGCACCAAACGATTTTAAGCTGGCCGATTTTGAGGAACGGAGAAGTGGGACACATGTCTCTCATGAATCTGGCTAGAACAATGTCTTAATGTGAACCTTTGATATTCAGAGTTAAATATTTAATTTTAGAATGATTTTATTAGGATACAGTCATGGAAAAAAGTACAACAAATCAGCGCCAAAACACGTTTATTCTCCTGACAGTGAAAAACGCTTAATGCCACACACAAGTTTTCAACGTAACATTTGAAGATGACTTTGACGTACCACACACTAATGTTTTCTACATTCTGTGAAGTTTTCTGGGGCATATACGTCCCACTAAAAACAAGTTACATACAAACCAGCAGAATTACTGAGATGCGCGGTAACGGTTAGAAATAATGTCTATGATTTATGTCAAAACATAATTAGTTTCTTCAGACATTTAAGGACTGGAGAAGATGGTGATTTGATCCGATTTTCGTGAAACAGACATACCATAAATATACGCCGTTCCATCTGATCGCTCACAGCCTTCTATATATCCACCCCACGGTCCAGAGTATTTTTCTCTAAGTTCCGAAAGCATCTCGCTACATGCTAGTACTAGACATACGAGATATAGAAGTCCCAATGCTCAAAACTGCATATTGCGTTAGTGAGACACATGCATTCCACAACCACGAAAGAGTTAACGATGAGCGAGGTGGCGCAGTGGTGAATAAAGTGAACTAGGCTTCGAGAGAACGTAGCTACGGTAAAATTTGTCATGATATTTATAGGAAACGTGGCACAAACTCAATAAGAAGTAAGTACTATGTGGACTGATGGTATCGGTTGTAGCTCACAGAGGAGAAAGTAGAAAAAAAGTAAAAAAATGGTTCAAATGGCTCTAAGCACTATGGGACTTAACATCTGAGGTCATCAGTCCCGTAGACTTAGAATTACTTAAACCTAAATAACCTAAGGACATCACACACATCCATGCCCGAGGCAGGATTCGAACCTGCGACCGTAGTAGCAGCGTGGTTCCGGACTGAAGCACCTAGAACCACTCGGTCAGAGCGGCCGGCGAGAAAGTAGAAACGATTTACTTTAAGTCATGACTAGGGTTCTTAACTACCCATATTCCTAGTAGAGACGATATGCACCCGTCTACCTCCAACTATTAGCACCAAGCTAACCAGCCAGTTATAAGGGAACAATAGTTAATAATGAGATAACAATTGCAGTTCGACTTAGCAGTGCATGTTACTTTCACTGGCAAAAGACACGTTAGGATCTGATATTAAACCAATTGTAGTATGGACACAGTATGTAAGAATGATGATCAATCCTGTTGGAAGAACATCCGCAACTGAGCATTATACCAAAGGTTGAAAATATCGCTTCAGTTGTAAAGTTCTTTAGTTATCACGACTAGTTTCGGGTTCTCGTAAGTCCATCTTCAGGTGTCGCAACTGTACTGTGGGCCGCGGTGGACGTGTAGTGGACCCCCTGTTCTGCGCTCATAGGTAGCACACAGCGCCTACTACACGTCCACCGGGAGCTCGCGGCCATAGTACAGTTGCGACACCTGAAGATGGGCTTCTGAGAGCGCGAAACCGGTCGTGATAATAAAAGAAATTTACAACTGAAGCGGTGTTTTCAACATTTGGTAACAATGATGAGGTTGTAATACCATTTGATACCGTTATATGTTACCGATTAGGAAAAAAAAGCTTAGGGAGATTAAAAATCATCAAAATCATCAATAGTGATGGGAAATTTGGCGGCGACGAAAATCCTTTATGATCTACGTGAAGAAACCATTCAACCAAGAAGGTTTAGGAAAATCCCAAAAAACTTGAATAAGGATGACCACATGACGATTTGAAGCTACATTCTCCTTAGACCATTGTGCCACCTAGTCCAGCACGTAGAATTATAAACATGCAAGAACTGGAGACTGACAATGAAAGGGCGTGGAGTCCTGTTGCGCTACGGAATCAACAGATTACGACGGAGAACTGTTAAGTAGACGTGTCTAATAGAATAGTTACGAAGTTAAACCATGAATAAATGTAGACGGACCAGTATCGACTACACTGCACCTATACTTAAAGGGGGACACTACCAGAATTATTGTTATTACATAAACAAATTTTTTAATATAACAGCCATGGTCTTCAACCATGTCTATATATGACAAAACTGCGTTATTGTTATTGTCCGAAGACTGATTATATCCCGCTCTGCACACTATATTGTGCAGTTTTTTCAAGTCTGCATAACTACTGGACCTCACCACATCTGAATCTGCTGACTACATCCCTCCATTACCAAATTAACTATTCCTTCATACTTCAGGAAGTGTCCTATCAAACTATCTTGTTACTCAAGTTGTGCCGTAGTGCTCTTTTTCCCTGTTGCACAACATCGGAGACGGGGCACAACCGTGTTTTGTTTTCCTTCTCAACTGCTACTTCCCTTTCGTGTCCTTCACGTCTTATAACTGAGGTCAGATTTCTGTACAAGTTGTAGATAACATTGAAAAACGCTAAGGGAGATGGACATGGCTTCTAGCAGCCACAGTGATCTGCACCAGTTGGATCCTTCGAGAGGGAGATCGCTACCTGTGGACTCAGATGTGAGAGTGAAAACTGTCGTGCAACATAATAATTGGATGAAAAATGTGGCCCTGGCAAACGAATCCTGAGTGTTGGTTCTTTGAAAAAGCTTAAATAATCTCAATAAACAGCGGGACCATCTATCTATTGAAATAAAAGATCGGTCCAATCTCACCCCGATATTACAATACATCTGTGTCAAATACACAACACGAATTTTCTGACAAAATGATATCGCGAGAAATAACACGCAGAGAAAATAAAACAACTAATTTTCATGGATAGTGATCGGTCTAAACTAATGACTGATTCACTTGACGAAGACCTCAAGGGATAAGGAAGAAGAGTTAACGATCATCTTGCGAACCATGGATGAAGGGTATCAGACGGATGCCATATTCCTTGACTTCCGGAAAGCGTTTGACTCGGTGCCCCACTGCAGACTCCTAACTAAGGTACGAACATATGGGATTGGTTCCCAAGTATGTGAATGGCTCGAAGACTTCTTAAGTAATAGAACCCAGTACGTTGTCCTCGATGGTGAGTGTTCATCGGAGGTGAGGGTATCATCTGGAGTGCCCCAGGCAAGTGTGGTAGGTCCGCTGTTGTTTTCTAGCAACATAAATGATCTTTTGGATTGGGTGGATAGCAATGAGCGGCTGTTTGCTGATGATGCTGTGGTGTACAGGAAGGCGTCGTCGTTGAGTGACTGTAGGAGGATACAACATGACTTGGACAGGATTTGTGATTGGTGTAAAGAATGGCAGCTAACTCTAAATATAGATAAATGTAAATTAATGCAGATGTATAGGAAAAAGAATGCTGTAATGTTTGAATACTCCATTAGTAGTGTAGCGCTTGACACAGTCAAGTCGTTTAAATATTTGGGCGTAACATTGCAGAGCGATATGAAGTGGGACAAGCATGTAATGGCAGTTGTGGGCAAGGCGGATAGTCGTCTTCGGTTCATTGGTGAAATTTTGGGAAGATGTGGTTCATCTGTAAAGGAGACCGCTTATAAAACACTAATACGACCTATTCTTGAGTACTGCTCGAGCGTTTGGGATCCCTATCAGGTCGGATTGAGGGAGGACATAGAAGCAATTCAGAGGCGGGGTGCTAGATTTGTTACTGGTAGGTTTGATCATCACGCGAGTGTTACGGAAATGCTTCAGGAACTCGGGTGGGAGTCTCTAGAGGAAAGGAGGCGTTCTTTTCGTGAATCGCTACTGAGGAAATTTAGAGAACCAGCATTTGCGGCTGACTGCAGTACAGTTTTACTGCCGCCAACTTACATTTCGCGGAAAGACCACAAAGATAAGATAAGAGAGATTAGGGCTCGTACAGAGGCATATAGGCAGTCATTTTTACCTCGTTCTGTTTGGGAGTGGAACAGGGAGAGAAGATGCTAGTTGTGGTACGAGATACCCTCCGCCACGCACCGTATGGTGGATTGCGGAGTATGTATGTAGATGCAGGTGTAGAAATTACAAATCATCGACAAAAAGAAACGAGATCAGTGTCTGCACGGTGATCGCTCCGACCTTGCCATAGGACACATGATGTCACATGCAGCTGCCATAACTAACTGGGTCCTTAATAAGCCTTGGAACACCTAATCAAAAGTACTACGACCCCAGTATCTAACTTAGTCAGAAACACGCGCATTCCCAACGCCTATGCCGCTTTGCGAAGTTCGTCGTTTCGACAATTGATGGCCATACTTAGTTGTTTGATTTGCAGGATGCACCCTGTCTCCAACCAATCACAGAAGGAGCTGGAGAACAGCTGGCTCTCACGGAGGTGTGGAATACGTGTGTATTCGTAGGGCCGTCCAACGAGAGTGCCCTCGGCAGAGCTGTAGCCTTTCTCTCTCATAAAAAAATGGTTCAAATGGCTCTGAGCACTATGGGACTTAACTTCTGAGGTCATCAGTCCCCTAGAACTTAGAACTACTTAAACCTAAGGACATCACACACATCCATGCCCGAGGCAGGATTCGAACCTGCGATCGTAGTGGTCACGCAGTTCCAGGCTGTAGCGCCTAGAACCGCTCGGCCACCCCGGCCGGCATCTCTCATAAAGTTCACATGAACTATCTTTCACCAACAACGAGGCTCCGTTGAATTCTGGCCAGCTAAAATGTTCGTAGCAAAACTGCATAACTCCCCATATAGAAAAAGTTTTATCAACCAGCCAATGACTTGAGCTACCGAGAGCACATTTCCCAAACGATAAGCGCAAAATTCCTCACTCTCCAGAGATGTTTTTATTTCAGCCAGTACACAGTTCCTCGCGTCTGTAATTCTCAGAAAGTGGCCTGCTGTCTCCCACTCTCTGATAACTTTTTAGGGGCAGCAAATGGAGTTTTTTACTGTGTTCTCTACGACACGAGAGGTCATTCATCCTGGGTGGAGGTTGCTGGCTGACGGCCGCTCGCCTCCACACAGGGGCAAAACAAATTCTAAAACGAATTCTGCTATTTGTCTTCCCATGAAAAAGACAGACCTTTTTATCTGTTACTGGCGTCCAGTTATCGTGCTTGCTACGAAGGCCGCCGGCCATGGCAAAGCGTATTCTATAGAGCCATGCTTTGAGCGAATAGTTTCGGCATGTTAGAATGGGCAGTATTCAGCACCGGGCCAAGTTTTCGTCACTGCTCATTGTACCAGTGGTTTAAGGTGGACTCGATGGACTCTCGTGCTGTGTTGATCAGCGTATCGATGGAGAACGTGTGAGGCCACTGTCGGACGGCGCTTGGGCTAAACCAAACGGGCAGCAGCCTATCTGTCCTGTACGATGCCCAACGACCTTCGGCAGCAGTTCTACAATCAGAAGCGAGCCCTCCGGGACTACCTTGTAGTCACTGAACCTTGCCTGTCTCTTCCTCAACTCATTCCGCGACCCAAACATACTGCAACAGAAACATTTCACATCCAATAGCTACCCAGTGTGGAGAGAATACAAAAACGGGAATTGACGCTTTAATCGTTGCAGTCACCGAAGCTGTTCATGATTAGCATTCATACAGGGTGGTCAGAAGCAGATACGTTGCTCCATTTCCGAGTTATTTAGCACTGAAGTTAGCCAAAGACGTCATAGCCAACGCAAATCCAAGTAGCCTGCCAGAGAAACTGTTGCCAAACGCGTTCTTCGTTTGGTTTCCGCAGACCGAACAATTGCAGCTTTTGCCCACCTGGATGAAATTTCTCCTTTGCGGAAAAGGCACATTTAAACTGGCAATGTTCATTTGAACAGGTGGCAGCTCAAGAACCCACAGATGTCTGTGCATTACCGTATTTTAGTGCGCGAGACGACCTGATAGGTTAACGTCGATGCTAAATAACTTGCAAACGGCACAGTGTATCGAATTTTCGCTCAACATTTATTTCTCGGCACAGCCATCCCTGCAACACCTTTACAAGCTTTGCCGGAGCTTTCTGACGACCCTTTATATTTAAACGGTTCAAGAAATCCGCAGACCTGAAAATGAATTAAAGAAATGAAATAAAAATGAGACCTGTTACTCCACAAAAGACTGACGCATTCCAGCCTTTCCCTCCCAGTATTTTACCCCATCGAAATGAAAGTCATCATATCGTTTCATATGCATGACATTAAAATAAGACTGTAGTGTGTAGTTTTTAGCAGAATTAATGTTCACGTATTTCGTAGTACTTTCAATGTATCCACTTTAAAATGTATGAGGGCGAGCTGAAAAATAATGTCAAACGTTATTAACATTCTACATCTTTATTCTTCATTTCTACACATTTGTAGTTCTCTGCCGCTAGAGGGCTCCGAATTGTAACGTGTAACGTGACTCTGCGTAACGTAACTGTGTAGGTGCGTGAGAAACAGCGTAATGGAATCGAGTTTCGAATGCGAAGAGTTCGTTCACATACGGAGTATCCTCTCGTTCACCATGACAATGCCAGACACATACGAGTGCTACGAAATCTGCAACAACCCGACGCCTTGGTTTCACTGTCATCGATCACCCTCGATACAGCCCCGACTTGGGCCCTTCTGATTTCATCCTGCCTCGGGCATGGACGCGTGTGATGTCCTTAGGTTAGTTAGGTTTAATTAGTTCTAAGTTCTAGGCGACTGATGACCTCAGGAGTTAAGTCGCATAGTGCTCAGAGCCATTTGAACCATTCTGATTTTCATCTCTTTCCGCAACTTAAAGACTACCTTCGAGGAATTCACTTTGATAATGTTAGTCAAACATCGTACAGTGATGGTATCAACAAATAGGTCTCTCGTTAGGAGAAATGCATTGGTCACTAGGGTGACTGTATTGAGAAACATATATAATGTTAGTAAACCTTGTTTTATTGAAAGAGCTTTAAGAGTTCTCACATACAAATTCAGAAGCATTACTTTTCAGGACGCCCTCGTAGCTTAACAGCTTACTGTTAGCTCAGTAAAGGTCGCAATGAAGTGAAAGTGCGTTACACACTGTTACCGTAGTTTTGGGCGACCCTTGCTACATTCCAGGCTGTAATGGGCACTCACAAACGATTTTCTTTGTGTGAGCGGCAACGTGGTTGAAGGTATGGAAGCGTTGGCTGGTGCACAAACAGCGAAGAAACCTTCAGTTTCTATATTTGAGAGGAAACTGTGAAAATTTTAATGAGAGAAAAATTCGTTAAAGAAAAGTAAATGTAGATGTAGAAACTACTGCTTGTAACATACCATTTACCGAATATTCCTACAAGAAAATGAAAACAAACAAGCAATGCAGCTGGGAAGTACAGAAAAGAGCTCGAAAACATGTAACGAAGATCGCCAGCCAACTGCATCTATAGCTGCCACTTCTGTGAATAATTCTGACGCAATTATTATGCAGTAACATAGCTATTTTATTAATTTTTTGAACTCACTCTGCTTACTGTACAAAAAGACCAGGTCGAAGCATGTTGAACAGTTGTCACATGTCGTAGTCCATATGCTAGTCTTAAAAAGGCACTTGTTAGAACTACCGGATGATCAAAAAGTCAGTATAAATATGAAAACTGAATAAATCACGGAATAATGTAGATAGAAAGGTACAAATTGACACACATGCGTGGAATGACATGGGGTTTTATTAGAACCAAAAAAAAATACCAAAATTCCAAAAATGGCAGACAGATGGCGCTTCATCTGATTAGAATAACAATAATTAGCATAACAAAGTAAGACAAAGCAAAGATCATGTTCTTTACAGGAAATGATCAATTTGTCCACCATCATTCCTCAAGAATAGCTGTAGTCGAGGAATAATGTTGTGAACAGCACTGTAAAGCATATCCGGAGTTATGGTGAGGCATTGGCGTCGGATGTTGTCTTTCAGCATCCCTAGAGATGTCGGTCGATCACGATACACTTGCGACTTCAGGTAAACCCAAAGCCAATAATCGCACGGACTGTGGTCTGGGGACCTAGGAGGTCAAGCATGACGAAAGTGGCAGCTGAGCACATGATGATCACCAAGAGATCTTTCACGCGTCTAGCAATATTTGTTTTTTTTCTTTCTAATAAAACCCCATGTCATTCCAAGCATGTGTGTCAATTTTTACCTCTCTATCTACATTATTCCGTGGTTTATTAAGTTTTCAAATTTATACTGACTTTTTGATCACCCGGTATATATGACAAGTGTCGGTTCTACATTAGCCTCGGAGTCATAACTTATGTCATGTTCTATCTTGGCAACGCTACAGATTCTTTTTTGGTTTGATTTGGTTTTGACCCATTAGGCAAGTGCTGCTGGTCATGTTTCCTAGTGCTGAAGGTGATTTAGGCGATACCACGAGTATCAGACCTCCCACTCACGATCAACACAAGGTCCGAGGAAGCAGCTCTAAAGGAGAATTACTACAGCTGAAGATGGACGAGCGCTGTTCTTCCGTGACGTGAGACGCTAATGGAGCGTAAGTGCCGGGCCTGACAAGCTAAACAGCTACTTTCCTCGTCGCTTGTACCACTCGCTGGCTTAAATACATCTCGGGAGATCTACAGCGATAACATCTGCTTAGCGACGCAGCTATAATGTACTGTCTGCGCTATTTAAAAGTTCCCACCACATATGAAAAACGGAAACGGACATCTGTATAGGCAATAAAAACCGACGTTATCTGGTGCTTTAACTTTATTGTTACTGAATGAGCACAATTGCTACACAATGGTTTTACAGTCTGTCAAGAATAGCAGAAAAATGGCCATACTGGAAATCAACAAACGCATGACGCAAAATGCCAGCCTGCTATTAAATGACGACACTCAATTTCCATTTTCTACTCCGTTAAATTAAGTTTTCGTTGTAAATACTAGATTCATACTGCAAATTCACCTTGTTTCTTATCAGTTGTTAAATAATATCCACATAAAAACTTTGTTTACCCCTTTTTTAGTTAATGTACTTATTTCTTTGGGACAAAAACTGAATGTTTCCCTATTTAAAAGCTCTGTTATTATTGTACCTTCAGCGCAAATGAAATGATCGTATGGCATTTATTGGCCAGGATATCCCCTTTGGAGTTCGACCGCCGTATTGCAAGTCGTTTAAGTTGAAGCCAATTCGGCGAATTGCATGTCAATGATGATGAAGGACATACAACACCCAGTCCCCTGCCGGGAATGGAACCCAGGCCTCCTTTCGTGGTAGGCGGTAACGGTACCGCTCCGCTACGGAGGCGGACTCTGTACAAATAATATCTGTTTATGTCACATACTATGTTTATCTGCGTTTGCGACCTTCAGTTGTCACCTGAAGTGGCCTGAGGAGCCGAAAACGAGTCCGCGACCAAATAAAGGTAATTCTGCAGAAAATTTGGGAGCGTTTTTCCCCCTTTTCAGTATTATGATGTTCTGCCAATCACCGACGGAAATTTGTATTAATATCAGCTAAGATTTAAAGCGGTCAAAGATGAGAGGCTAGAGACTATCGTCTGATCTATGAGGGTTTCGATTACCACGTTGAAAAGATTCCAACTGCGATCATTATAGTTACAGTGGGAGCATCAGACCTGTTAATGACGAATTTTGATGAGTCTTAGGTATGCTGTAGGGGATCCTTTCCTGAGTACCTGGTTAGTGGCTTTTCATTCACCGGAAAAATCGATCCAAAATCAAAGTCTTGCGTACCTCCCATTCTGTGAAGTTAGACATATTTTGACCAAACGACAGTAGCGCAGGGACTAAGAATCAACACTACCACGATGGCGAAACGGGTTCAAATCCTTCCCGTGCACTTGTTTTTCCAGTTTCATCTTACATAATATCATCAAATGGTATATTTGTTTCAAAGTTATTAAAAATAGTCATTTTTGCCGTAGAAATTTAATTATCACATCAAAAACGGCAACAAACATTCTTCAAATGTGTATTTCTTTTGTTACAAAATAGTTTACAGCATCATCTTACTCGCTATTGTTGCCTCTATTGCTGCGTTTGAACAGAATTCTAGATGATATTTCTCGTATAAGCAACCGAAACACAAATTCGTAGAACACTACACATATTAATGGAAGCCCCTGCCTTGAGACACACGAATTTTTCAGAAGCGACGCCTAAAAAACAGTGTTCGTTCAGATTCAAAAAGATTGTTGTTTCTTCGATCAGCTCCAATGCTAACCACGTATATTTGATCATTCCTGTGAAAAGTGATGCAGTAAACTGATGCAGAATTCAAGAATTTCTTTTATAGAATCTTCTCTCGAAGCGATTTCTCAATTATTCTCGTAAGTAGGGAGCATTTTGAATTTTTCACGAAAATTTTAACCTAACCGTAAAAATACACGTTACAGGTTTGGAAACATGGAGTACATTTGGGTGGAATGATTTCTGAATAATTTAGAGTGATATATATTATTTAATGATATTCGGTATGACGAAAAAAGAAACACGTACAAGGACAGGATTTGAACCCGTCTGCCAGCGTGGTAGTCCTGATACTTAACTGCTGCACTACGCACGCTTGGTCGAAAGTTGACAACGTTTATAGGAACAGGAGGGACGTATAAAGCAACAACATCAATTTCCTCAGAAAGTAGGGACCTTCGCGTGAAAGCCGCTAGTTAGGTACTCAGGACAGGTCCCTGAAGAACGTACTGAAGAGTCATCAAAATCCGTGGTTAAGAGGTGTGATGGCATCCTTATTGGTCTAGATTTTACTCCATCTATTCATATTCGCCTTTTAATGGCACTCATTAAAGGGTGAAACAAACTTTCTTGGCCCAAAGAAGCAGCACGTATGACTGTGTCACTGTGCAGATCGGCTGGGCGTTTCTTGGAGCAAAAACACCCCTTTCGTCAGCTTTACTCGAAGCTTCGCCCTGACCGCTGCACGTAACCTCGCCAGGAGACGTCGGTGGTGTGCTCTTGTAACAGTTTGCCCCTTATTATGCATACTCCGTTAGAGCCATATCACGGCAGTCCCAAAGAAACACTCAGCGTCACCTTGAGCGATAACGGTTGGATCTTCGCCTTTTTCGGTGTTGCTGAATCCACATGTTGGCCCTGCTTGCTATGCTCCTTTCTCTCGGGGTCACAGTGATAAACTAGCACGCATCCATGGCAATTAATTGGCTAAGAAAGACAGCTCGACTGGCCTGACACAGCTGATACTTTCCACAGCTGTCTGCGATCGGCGGACGTTTCAAATACATGCGAGCAATCATGGAATCAAGTGGTTTCATGTCCAAAATAAAGTGTAAGATAGCGCCCATGACTGATTTTCACTTTTCCGCCGTTGTCTTGCCTCGACTGTGATATGCTGGTTTTGGAGTACCCGCACCTCCACTCATCTTGCGTTTCCCGGTTCTTCAAAGAGAGATAGTCTATCACGTCTTTCTTCCTCATTCAGATTTGTTTGCCGCGCGGGATTAGCCGAGCGGTCTAAAGGCGCTGCAGTCACGGACTGTGCGGCTGGTCCCGGCGGAGGTTCGAGTCCTCCCTCGGGCATGGGTATGTGTGTTTGTCCTTAGGATAATTTACGTTAAGTAGTGTGTAAGCTTAGGGACTGATGACCTCAACAGTTAAGTCCCATAAGATTTCACACACATTTGAACATTTTTTTCAGATTTGTTTGACTACGCTTGAAGCGCCTGTGCCACCTAACCACTGTGTCGTATGTTGGTGTACTTTCGTTGCACACTTCCAGCAACTCAGCATGTGTTGCTGCAAGGTTGTTCACATTCAAATGCAGGAAGCGATACCCCACTTCATCAATGCACTGCGCACTTTGGGTGCTATAACAACGCGACATGGTAGTGCAGCGTAGGGATTACAACATTGCACAATCCTCCATTCTACGCACAGCAGCGGAAAGTGCGTGCCAATGTTAGCAACAGTGATGTTCCATTTCCTTATGGTGTGATGGAGGAAGGACTGCCCATAAGCTTTAGTATGATGGTATTCTGACCTCTCTTACCGTATTCTCACTAGCCCTACCCTCAAAATACAGATGAGGTACTGATTTCTTCGTAGTCTCCCTTTAAACGTACCCATCAGCGTTTCTGCTAAAGAACTTCGTCATTCTTTGAAGGGATCCCATTTAAGTTGAGAGTGAGAGAGAGCACTTGAAAGCTGTGTAGACAGATGAGGTACGGAGCGTTGGCTGAGACTGGTTAAGGAGGCATGAGAGACTCATGCCTTTGTTAAGTACCAATTTCGGTATTCTGTTCAACTGATGTGGGGAACCTAAGATAACATGCGTCTCGGTGACCAGCAGATTACCTGAACTACGATAATAAATATTTTTATCGAGCGAGGTAGCGCAGCGGTTAGCACACTGGACTCGCATTCGGGAGGACGACGGTTTAAACCCGGGTCCAGCCACGCTGAATTATGTTTTCCGTGATTTCCCTAAATCACTTAAGGTAAATGCCGGGGCGGTTCCTCTGAGTGGACATGGCGAGTTTGCTGCTCCATCCATTTCTAATCCGAGCTTGAGCTCCGTCTCTAATGACCTCGTTGTCGACGGGACGTTAAACACTATTCTCCTTCTCTTCCAATCAGTATAATAGAAAAGCACAGACCAGTATGCTTATTGCTGTTTTCCTATAGAATACAGAGTCTCATCACCATTTGAAGCAATGAAGAATCAGAATGGTTCAAATGGCTCTAAGCACTATGGGACTCAGGTTATCAGTCCCCTAGAACTTAGAACTACTTAAACCTAACTAACCTAACGACACCACACACATCCATGCCCGAGGCAGGATTCGAACCTGCGACCTTAGCAGTCGCGCGGTTCCGGACTGAAGCGCCTAGAACCTCTCGGCCACCGCGGCCGGCTCACGGGCAGATCTACGGTAGTACGAACATGATTAAGCTATCTTGATAGTTACTGTATTTCAGATAAACTGTACATAGCTACTATGAAGCCCGACAACAACTGTTATAGGCATGCGTATTCAAATACAGAGATATGTAAACAGGCAGAATACGGCGCTGCGATCGGCAACGCCCATATAAGACAAGGAGTGTCTGGCGCAGTTATTAGAACGGTTACCGCTGCTACAATTGCAGGTTATCAAGGTTTAAGTGAGTTTGAACGTGATGTTATAGTCGGCGCGCGAGCGATGGGACCCAGAATTTCCGAGGTAGCGATGAAGTGGGGATTTTCCCGTACGACGATTTCACGAGTGTACCGTGAATGTCAGGAATCCGATTAAACATCAAATCTCCGACATCGCTGTGGCCGGAAAAAGATAATGCACGGGACTGATGACGACTGAAGACAATCGTTGAACGTGACAGAAGTGCAACCCTTCCGCAAATTGCGTGGCCATCGACAAGTGTCAGCGTGCAAAACATTCAACGAAACATCATCGATATGGGCTTGATGACTGCGCGACGCAAACCTTTAAGCCTCGTCTGGGTCCGTCAACAACGGCATTGGACTGTTGATGACTGGAAACATGTTCCCTGGTCGGACTAGTCTTCGTTTCAAATTGTATCGAGCGGATGGACGTGTAAGGATATGGAGACAATCTCATTAATCCATGCAACATGCTGTTCAGAAGAGATCTCCATCCCCTCATACTCTTACGGATTTATGGGCAGCCCTGCAGGATTCATGGTGTCAGTTCCCTGCAGCACTGCTTCAGAAATTAGTCGAGTTAATGCCACGCCGTGTTGCGGCACTTGTGCGTGCTCGCGGGGGTCCTACACGATATTAGGAATATTAGGCAGGTGTATCAATTTCTTTAGCTCTTCAGTGTATATAGAGACAGGTTTTAACACAATGTTTATAGTGCATCATTTTCATACCAGTGAGCAGTGGCTAATGTATTCTCTCTTTTCACATGCACACGATGCCGCCTTTCACTACTAAAAGTATAATGTACTGAATAGGATTTTTTTATCTCTCTTTATGACGTAAAAACAGTGGTATCATGACGACCCGAAAGACAGGTCATGTGAAAGTTAAAAGTTTTTGTAATCTAAAGCCTCCTGGCTTTTTAAAACCGTGTGCCAGGCGGCGACTCGAACTCTGTACCTTTGCCTTGGGCAGGAAAGTACTATATCGGTTCAGTTACGGAAGAACGGCTTACAATCCCTTATCAGAGCTTTACTCCGTCAGTAACTCATCTTCTACCTTCTAAACATCACGGAAGCGCTTCTATGAAACTTGCGGGACTAGCATTTCTGGAACGAACGATATTACGGAGACCTGGCTCAGTCACAGCCTGGGGGACGTTTCCAGAATCAATTTTTCACTCCGCAGTGGAGAGAGCACCGATGTGAAACATCCTGGCAGATTAAGACTGTGTAATATGTTTCATTGTCATCAACTTTATATCATGTCTGTCTGACTTTTTGAAAACAAATAGCTTGTGGTTTTACTGAAAAAGATGGTCCAAAATTTAAGTTAAATTACATAGGAAAACTTCAGAAAACGTAAACCAGTCCGACGAGACAGCGATTCGATAAAAATACCAGTGGCCATATAATTACAATACGTTTACGTAACAAAGATGACAGTCTCGAATTTTAGTGCGTCTTCCTGATCTAGGTACAAAGAAACTTGTTTTAGAGTGTGGAAACGACGGGCAGGTTCCTTTCATGGGTATTACTGAATATCGAAATAGAATTTATGTAACCTTTTGCAACATAAGCTGTGAGCCCCTAGCTAACTGGACCTTTGACCGTAGGTCAACGAAAAAACGGTAGTAATCTCAAAGTCTCGAAAGTTCGAAGTCTAAGTGTCACGTACGTTTTGTAGTCTATGTTTAGCCGAGAAGTAAAGGAATTTGTTACGTAACATCACACGGGTACATTAAAACTGGACTCTAAAACTAGTGAAAATATAAAAAAAAAACCATGATCACTTGTGCGATTCTATACGACCCAATCTTAGCAATGATCAAATATTTACTGAACAACACTATTTTTTTGAGCTTGGTTGCAACTTTTCCATTTAACTATAACATACAGGATTTACTTTACGGTTTCCACCCGTTTCGAACTGTCTCATACATCGAAAGCGAAAGACAGACGATAGACGATCACAGTGCGCTTGTGGAACTAATCATAAAGAATCATCTGGAAAAAAGTTACGTAATAAATATACTGGTGTGCAACTCTTAACGAAGACGGAAACTTCCGCATGATGTGTCACTGTCAAACGACATACGTCGATGAAAGTTGGAAAGGCACAGAAAGAACCGCTGCAACATAGAACACAAGATAACCGAAGTCCGCAAGTCGTGATATAGTGGATAGCGTTGCTGCCTGTGGACCACGGGGCCCCGCGTTCGATTTCCAGCCGAGTCGGTTATTTTCTCCGCACGGTGACTGGGTGTTTGTGCCGTCCTCATAATTTCATCATCATTCGGGAAAATGGCGAGACTGGACAGTGAAAAGATTGCGAATTTGTACGGGCGCTGATAACCATGCCGTTCGGCGCCCCACAAACCAAAATCACCATCATCATGATAATTGAAAGAAATACACAATCAGATGAACAAAAATGACGTTATAATGAAATGAACACCCTTAACTGCTTACAGGCGTTGACATACGCCAACGGGGGACAGATGAAAATGTCTGCCCCGACCGGGACTCGAACCCGTGATCCATCTGAGCCACCGAGGACACAGAGGATAGCGCGACTTTAGGGATTTATCTCTGGCACGCCTCCTGCGAAACCCACACTCTCAACGTTTTGTCCCGCACTACATTCGTAGTGCCCCCGCCCATTATACTCATTACTCGCAGCGCGTTGCCGATTCCCGTAAGAGTTAGGGCACTGTTTGTGCATTCGCACAGAAGAAGATGGTCAAGTGGCCGGTGAGCCTTAACTATATACAGGATGTTACAAAAAGGTACGGCCAAACTTTCAGGAAACATTCCTCACACACAAATAAAGAAAAGATGTTATGTGGACATGTGTCCGGAAACGCTTAATTTCCATGTTAGAGCTCATTTTAGTTTGTTCTTCCACCTACGCTCAATGGAGCACGTTATCATGATTTCATACGGGATACTCTACCTGTGCTGCTAGAACATGTGCCTTTACAGTTACGACACAACACGTGGTTCATGCACGATGGAACTCCTGCACATTTCAGTCGAAGGGTTCGTACGCTTCTCAACAACAGATTCGGTGACCGATGGATTGGTAAAGGCGGACCAATTCCATGGCATCCACGCTCTCCTGATCTCAACCCTCTTGACTTTCATTTATGGGGGCATTTGAAAGCTCTTGTCTACGCATCCCCGGTACCAAATGTAGAGACTCTTCCATGGCCTCCACGCTCTCCTGATCTCAACCCTCTTGACTTTCATTTATGGGGGCATTTGAAAGCTCTTGTCTACGCATCCCCGGTACCAAATGTAGAGACTCTTCGTGCTCGTTTTGTGGACGGCTATGATACAATACGCCATTCTCCAGGGCTACATCAGCGTATCAGGGATTCCATGTGACGGAGGGTGGATGCATGTATCCTCGCTAACGGGGGACATTTTGAACATTTCCTGTAACAAAGTGTTTGAAGTCACGCTGGTACGTTCTGTTGCTGTGTGTTTCCATTCCATGATTAATGTTATTTGAAGAGAAGTAATAAAATGAGCTCTAACATGGAAAGTAAGCGTTTCCGGACACAAGTCCACATAACATATTTTCTTTCTTTGTGTGTGAGGAATGTTTCCTGAAAGTTTGGCCGTACCTTTTTTTAACACCCTGTGTATACTGAGATGGTATCTGTTCTTTCGGACGGCGACACATATTCCACAACAGCCCATGCTGGGCGAAAGGTTGGTAAAGAGTTCATGTGATAGCGCGTTCCATTCCTCCACCAGCGCGATTGACAAGTGCTGGACGGTCCATTGGTGCAGTACGTCTCCCCAATGCACGCCACAAGTGCTCGATAGGACCTAAGTCGGGGGAATGGGCAGATCAACCCATTCGTCGAATATCGTCTCGTTCCACGAGATCCTCCACCTACACAGTTCAATGCTGTCGCGCATTGTCGTCCGTAAAAATGAAGTCAAGACCGAATGCGCCCCTGAAGAGACGCGTATGGGGAAGAAGGGCAGTGTCGCAGTAACGTTCACGATCATGTTCGACAATTCTGGACATACGCTCACATGGGGAGAGGTGGGACAATACGTAATGCACGTAATATGTAATACGCACTGCAGCACGTCCACATGTACAAACTACCATCCAGCACTTTTCAACCGCGCTGCTGGGTACCTCGAACACAGTACCACAAGAGCTCGTTAGCAACATGGCGGCCAACATAGGAGTGCGTTGCAGAGCGCGGTGATCATACCCTCTATTCGGAAGCTTGTCCCACCTCTTGTTATGTCCGGGGGGCCACCACGAATTGCGATGACTTCGGTGTAATTATTGTGTTTGAATAAAAGCGTCATATCTGTTGGTCTCAATGCGTATCTGCTTCTGTTACTAACTGTACTGTAGCACATGACTGTGCAACTACCTAGTACCACGAGCCGCAAACCTCTCCCCTGTGATTACGTAAGAGAAATAAATCATAATTGCTTCACATCACTTGTTTCACAAACATTCACTTTATTTAACAAAAAAAAAATTACAAGAACAAACGGTGAGATGCGGGCTGCCTCAAGATCAGTGCGAGCCGCAAGGGCCGTTGTCAGTCATCACTGCCGTAGCAGTTCATTCTACGAGTGGTCTAAATTTCATGGAGCTGTCCTACTTGGCAGTGACATATGCGAAAGCTACTTTTCTCCTTAATTTTTTGCACAAATGTATTTTGTTCCTGTGTAGGTATAATGTCTGCAGTCTAGTACACATAGAAATCCACGTATCACAGAAAGTAACCGCTACGGTCGCAGGTTCGAATCCTGCCTCGGGTATGGATGTATGTGATGTCCTTAGGTTAGTTAGGTTTAAGTAGTTCTAAGTTATAGGGGACTGATGACAGCTGTTAATTCCCATAGAGCTCAGAGCCATTTGAACCATCACAGAAAGTAGCACGCCAAAACAATACGGCGCATCCCATTTATAAAGCGGAGTATCGTACAGTTTTTCCTTTATTGCCTATCAAGGGAAACAAAGCTGTAGCAATCCATGCTGAGTTGACGGAAGGGTGCAGTAACATAGCATTGTCACATGACACAGTGGTTAGGGGGCGTAGACACTTCAGTTGATCAAACAAGTCTGAATCACTAAGAAAGAAGAGGCAGACAATCTCCCTCTGAAACAGCACTAATCGCCAGAGGTGGAGGCGTTGGTGCTGCAAGACCAGAGTACATAGCTGAGGCAAGGCAGTAGTGGGAAAAGTGATCAGTCATGAACCAGTTTTCAACATCTTTCACTGCACTTTGAACATGAACCGACTTGGTTCCGCAACTGCTCAACATCCATTCAAAAGGCCTGGGAAACGGGGGCAGTAGTGGAAACGTATCAGTTGTGTTACGCCAATCCACCTGACTTTTTTAGCCGATTAGTCACCGTGAACGAGTGCTCTTTTACTCTATTCTCCCGAGAAAAAGGAGCAAGGCAAGCAGTGCTAACAGGTAGATTTAGCAAAGTCGAAAGCGGCGAAGACCCAACCATTATCGCTCAAGGTGACGCTGACTATTTCTCTGGGACTGCCGTGGTGTGACGCTAAGGGACAAACCGATATCTCCCGAAGAGGTTAAGGTAGGACTGTCAAGACGAAGCGTCGTATAAAGCTGTCGAAAGGGATGTTTGTGCCCACGAAACGCCCAACTCATTCCGTACAGTGACATAATCACACGCGATTCTTCTTTGGGGTAAGAAATTTTGTTTTCCCTCCCCATCCCGTTTTCTCTCGGCATGGCATCCGGTTACTTTTCTTCATATTTTCTCAGATAAAAAAAGCCCTGGTGTTGCAAGCATTTCCAAAAAGAGGACTCCAACAGTTTCTGATTAGGCAAACTGCAGACATTTACATGTGCTGATAAACCTTTTTGTAGTTAATATGGATGTGGATTAATTCTGATGTTTTGGCGTTAAACGTTGTTCTTTATATTTTATGTGATAGTATATACGGAGACTGAAGCGAAGAATGAAAATTTGTACCAAAGCCGGGTCTCGAACTCGGGCCTCCTGCTCACTGGGCATATGTGCTAACCGCTACGCCACCCTGGCACAGTGGCTTTGCACACCTGCACGGACTACTCTAGCACGCCTCAATCCAAATTCCCATTAACGCCTCAGCTCACTTAGTATTTCCCCTAAACTCGAACCAAATTTCAGAGGCTCTCCAGCTCTATTGGAATAGCACCTCACCATCAAACGAAACGGGGGATCCCCGCTGAAAACCGAAGATAGGTGCTTATGACATGCTGTTGGAATTTAGGGAGAATACCAAATGAGCTGAGGCATGAACGGGAATTTGGATTGAGGGGGTTAGGGGTGCTAGGGTAGTTCACGCAGATGTGCAAAGCTCTCGAGCCAGCGAGCCGTAATGATTAGCGCGTCTGATCAGGAGATCAAGGTTCTAATCCCGGCTGGGTACGAATTTTCATTTGTCTCTTCAGTCTGCGTATATACACCATAGATGCTGAGACCTGAAAAGATCTCCGGAACCATATAGTTTAATTTGATATGTGATAGTGACTGCGTGCCAGTCACATTGGTTTTTGTTTTTATGTGTAGCCTTGAAGTGAACATGGCTCAAGAAAAAAGAAAATTCGCAGTGAAAGAGTCGCGTTCTGATTAACTATATATCTTTTTAAACGGCACATAGCCAAACAAATTTATGATAATATGTCGGTACATTGGGTGGTAACTGCCCTTCCTATTTCACTACCAAGAATTCGGTTGCTGCATTTAAAAGAGGGCATTTCAGCATAAGATAAAGAGCGTTTGAAAGGCCAACTCAAGTCACAGTTCCGGAAAGTGTGGATTGTCGAAGGATATAGCAGAGACTCTGGGCATATTGATTATTCATAATATTTTGGATATAAGAAAGCTCTCAGCCAAATAGGTTCCCAAATGTCTCAATACAGACCAAAAGCGTGAACGAATGGTTACTTCACAGACCATTTTAGTCCACTTTCGTCGTAATACACTCGGATTTTTGCATAATCTCGTCACCACGGATTAAAGATTGAACTAAACTTATGATCCAGAGACTAAAGAACACCACGTCCAAAAAAATTCAGAACACAAAGATCAACAGAGTGCTTAATCACAACTTACAACGCGGTAAAACCATCACGGCAGAGTACTATGTGGAACTTGTCGACAAACATAAACGACAGTTCGTCTCAAACGTCGACGATAGCTGATAAAATAAATCTTGTTTCTGCAGTACAGTGCCCCTCCTCATAAGGCGGTCACCACGTGACAAAAATTGACAGATCTTCACTTTGAAATCTTCAGGCATCTACCCTATTCACCAGAATTGGCCCAGTTCCACTATTACCTGTTTCCAAACTTCAACTAATATATCAAGGGAAGACGATTTGAGTACACTGAGGTAGGCTGTGGATGAGGGGTTTTCACCATACTCTAAATCTTTTTTTATGTATATATTAGTTACAGATGCCGGAACAAAGATGACATAAATGTGTTGAGGTCAAGAGGGATGATGTTGGTTAAATAAATTTTTTCAAACCATAACCACATTATTTCATTACAAAGCGAAGAGCTTATCACCAAAATCTCGTACTATTAAGACCTCCGGTAAGTCCTACTTCGTTGGAAAAAATGTGTCGCACTGGGGTGCTAATATGTGGAGAAACACAACACCATCATCAAGTTTCGTGATGCCATTCTTATGTTTTCAAGGCGAAAACTAAAATCTTATTACTACCCCTCGTGTAGCATCGATCCTGTGTAAAGTCATGGGACGTGGGTTCATATCCTCGATTTATTCCGGAGATACACTATCGGAGCAGAAGCGTCCGGACAGCCCTATGTAATGCAGAATTCACAGCTAGATGTCACGAAAGGCGGAACGGCCAGTATAAAAGCAGAATTCAGTGACATCGGACGTGAACGAGTCATTGGATGTCACCTGAGTAACGAATCCAACAGGTACATTTCAAAGCTTCTACAGCTGCCCAAGTGGACTATGGATGACGTTATTGTGACGTGGAAACCCGAAGGAACAACGGATGCTACAGCAAGACCGGGAACACCTCATGTACTGACCGACGGGAAGAGTCGAACGTTGCAGGCAGTGGTTGTGAAAAATCGCGTAAAGTCGCCGGAAGGAAACATTCGTTACTTCGAAAGTGCGACCAGCGGTTCAGCTAGCACAGTGACTGTAGGTAGGGAGTTAAAAAGAAGGGGATACAATGGTCGAGATGCCCTTCATAAACCACACCTTACTGTAGTCAGTGCTAATTGCTATTTGGTGCGGTGTAAAACGCTGCACATATCTGCTGTTGGGTAAAAATGGCAGAGGGACACCAAGAGATGAATACACTAAGCACATTTCAGAAGGATGTCGGTTGCAGTAGGTACTGGGAGATGAAGAACCTTGCACAGGATAGAGTAGCATGGAGAGCTGCATCAAACCAGTCTCTGGACTGAAGACAGCAACAACAACAACAAAAACAACAACAAGGCGTGGTCCTCTTACTACGCTTCTACATCTACTACATCTACATCCATACTCCGCAAGCCACCTGACGGTGTGTGGCGGAGGGTACCCTGAGTACCTCTATCGGTTCTCCCTTCTATTCCAGTCTCGTATTGTTCGTGGAAAGAAGGATTGTCTGTATGCTTCTGTGTGGGCTCTAATCTCTCTGATTTTATCCTCATGGTCTCTTCGCGAGATATTTGTAGGAGGGAGCAATATACTGCTGGACTCTTCGGTGAAGGTACGTTCTCGAAACTTTAACAAAAGCCCGTGCCGAGCTACTGAGCGTCTCTCCTGCAGAGTCTTCCACTGGAGTTTATCTATCATCTCCGTAACGCTTTCGCGATTACTAAATGATCCTGTAACGAAGCGCGCTGCTCTCCGTTGGATCTTCTCTATCTCTTCTATCAACCCTATCTGGTACGGAACCCACACCGGTGAGCAGTATTCAAGCAGTGGGCGAACAAGCGTACTGTAACCTATTTCCTTTGTTTTCGGATTGCATTTCCTTAGGATTCTTCCAATGAATCTCAGTCTGGCACCTGCTTTACCGACGATCAACTTTATATGATCATTCCATTTTAAATCACTCCTAATGCGTACTCCCAGATAATTTATGGAATTAACTGCTTCCAGTTGCTGACCTGCTATTTTGTAGCTAAATGATAAGGGATCTTTCTTTCTATGTATTCGCAGCACATTACACTTGTCTACATTGAGATTCAATTGCCATTCCCTGCACCATGCGTCAATTCGCTGCAGATCCTCCTGCATTTCAGTACAATTTTCCATTGTTACAACCTCTCGATACACCACAACATCATCTGCAAAAAGCCTCAGTGAACTTCCGATGTCATCCACCAGGTCATTTATGTATTTTGTGAACAGCAACGGTCCAATGACACTCCCCTGCGGCACACCTGAAATCACTCTTGCTTCGGAAGACTTCTCTCCATTGAGAATGACATGCTGCGTTCTGTTATCTAGGAACTCTTCAATCCAATCACACAATTGGTCTGATAGTCCATATTCTCTTACTTTGTTCATTAAACGACTGTGGGGAACTGTATCTAACGCCTTGCGGAAGTCAAGAAACACGGCATCCACCTGTGAACCCGTGTCTATGGCCTTCTGGCCTTCTGGACGAATAGCGCGAGCTGGGTTTCACACGACCGTCTTTTTCAAAACACATGCTGATTCCTACAGAGTAGATTTCTAGTTTCCAGAAAAGTCATTATACTCGAACATAATACGTGTTCTAAAATTCTACAACTGATCGACGTGAGAGATATAGGTCTATAGTTCTGCACATCTGTTCGACGTCCCTTCTTGAAAACGGGGATGACCTGTGCCCTTTTCCAATCCTTTGGAACGCTACGCTCTTCTAGAGACCTACGGTACACCGCTGCAAGAAGGGGGGCAAGTTCCTTCGCTTACTCTGTGTAAAATAGAACTGGTATCCCATCAGGTCCAGCGGCCTTTCCTCTTTTGAGCGATTTTAATTGTTTCTCTATCCATCTGTCGTCTATTTCGATATCTACCATTTTGTCATCTGTGCGACAATCTAGAGAAGGAACTACAGTGCAGTCTTCCTCTGTGAAACAGCTTTGGAAAAAGACATTTAGTATTTCGGCCTTTAGTCTGTCATCCTCTGTTTCAGTACCATTTTGGTCACAGAGTGTCTGGACATTTTGCTTTGATCCACCTACCGCTTTGACATAAGACCAGAATTTCTTAGGATTTTCTGCCAAGTCAGTACATAGAACTTTACTTTCGAATTCATTGAACACCTCTCGCATAGCCCTCCTCACACTACATTTCGCTTCGCGTAATTTTTGTTTGTCTGCAAGGCTGTGGCTATGTTTATGTTTGCTGTGAAGTTCCCTTTGCTTCCGCAGCAGTTTTCTAACTCGGTTGTTGTACCACGGTGGCTCTTTTACATCTCTTACGATCTTGCTTGGCACATACTCATCTAACGCATATTGGACGATGGTTTTGAACTTTGTCCACCGATCCTCAACACTATCTGTACTTGAGACAAAACTTTTGTGTTGAGCCGTCAGGTACTCTGTAATCTGCTTTTTGTCACTTTTGCTAAACAGAAAAATCTTCCTACCTTTTTTAATATTTCTATTTACGGCTGAAATCATCGATGCCGTAACCGCTTTATGATCGCTGATTCCCTGTTCTGCGTTAACTGTTTCAAATAGTTCGGGTCTGTTTGTCAACAGAAGGTCTAATATGTTATCGTCACGAGACGGTTCTCTGTTTAACTGCTCAAGGTAGTTTTCAGATAAAGCACTTAAAAAAATTTCACTGGATTCTACTTCGCTTAAGAAAACGTTTAATGCAGAAGGATATGAATACATTTTACAACAGTGTGTACTGCGTTCGGAGACAATCATAGTTTGTATCACCAGTCAGTGCACCCTGTCATAAAACAGCTTGTTTGAGACGATGGTCTGTGGACAACAACTTTCCCGAAGTGAAATGGTCAGTATAGATTCCCGCCCTGAACACTGTGGAACAACTCTGGGATGAGTTAGAATGTCTACTTCGCTCCAGACAGCAACGTCCCAGAAACCTTCTCTGGTTTTCACTCTTGAGGCTGAATGGGCAGCCATCCCTCCACAGACATTCTGATACCTCACTGAAAGTGTTCCCAGCAGTGTTCAAGTTGTCATAAATGTCAATGGTGAACGTGCCCCATATTAAAGTCTCCGGATATCTTCGAAGAGATGGAGGATATTTCTGTGTATGTGACAAAGCGCGCGCGCGCGTACGAGAGAGAGAGAGAGAGAGAGAGAGAGAGAGAGAGAGAGAGACAGACAGAGAGAGAGAGAGAGAGAGAGAGAGAGAGTCCTGTCTTGCAGAAACTGGAAGCTCAGGATGGCTTTCCATGAACGGCAACCAAGTGGCGCGTAGAATATGGTCGACGTTCCATTGTGCTGTAAGGGTGCCGCAGATGAGAACCAAACGGGTCCTGGTATGAAATGAAATGGCACCCTAGACCATCGGTCTAAGTTGCCGGGCATTGTGGTGGCCGACTGTCAGGTTGGTACCCCACTCGTGTCTGGGGGGTCTCCAGACACGTCTTCGGCCACGAATCTCACTGACTGGAGTAGAATTGCCTTCGATGACGAATCCCGCTTCGAACTGAGCCCTCATGAACAGCAAAGCCGGCCGGAGTGACCGAGCGGTTCTAGGCGCTGCAGTCTGGAACCGCGCGACCGCTGCGGTCGCAGGTTCGAATCCTGCCTCGGGCATGGATGTGTGTGATGTCCCTAGGTTAGTTAGGTTTAAGTAGTTCTAAGTTCTAGGGGACTGATGGTCACAGAAGTTAAGTCCCATAGTGCTCAGAGCCATTTCAGCCATTTTTGAACAGCAAAGCCGTGTTTGGAGACGTCTGGACAGCAGTGGGATACCAAGCCGACAACCAGCAGTGGTAGTTTAATAGTATGACCCCTTTGATTGTCATCCAGGCACGTTTGTAAACCAGCGGTACGTCGACGATATCGTTCGCCCCGTTTGGTTGCCTTTCATAGCAAGCTTTCCTGGTCTTACGTCAGTAAAACAATTCTCGACCGCAGGCGGTGAGAGTTTCTACGCTTCTCTGGGTGATTGCTAAACCCTAACTTGTACAGCAAGGCCTCTGGACCTCTTCCCAATTGAAAGTGTTTGGAGTATTATGGGCAGGACCCTCCAAACAGCTTTGCTTCTGACGATCTAACGCGCCAATTGGACAGAATTTGGCACGATATCCCTGAGGAGGATGGCCAGCAACTCTGTCAACGAACGCCAAGCCGAATAACTGCTTGCATAAGGGTCGTAGGTGGGCCAGTGCGTTATTGACTTGCTCAGTTTGTGAAGCGCTTTGTTTTGAATAAAAATCATCCAATTTTTCTGAAGTTGTTACCAATTGTATGTTCTAACAATACCACCGCTTGCAAAGTAGGTTAGAAATCAGATTAATAATGTTGCTCACGCACCATATGTTCGCTTTATCGGGCAACAACAAAGTTATTGACTGTGGATGGTATCGTCAGAATGGAAATAATGAAGTCACTGTAAAAAAGTCACTGATTTTGGCGCTTACCTTGAATGGATTCCCACGTAGATTTCGTCGAAGTTGTTATGGCTCATCTTGTTGATTCTAGGGTGATTGCACTTTGACTGCTAGAAGATCCAGATATGTATCTTAGCAATATTTGAAGACCTAACAAATGCGTTTTTCAGGAAATTCTTAATTATCAAACAATCACAGATCAGAACAATGGTATGGTAGAAACAATTTTTGACTTGGTGTTCACGATCCACATTTTTATTAAACTTCTTGTAAATTCACATATACTACTTCTTAATTGTCACATCATCAAGAAAACAGTTTTGTATCAGTTGGTAGAGCACTTGCCCGCGAAAGGCAAAGGTCCCGAGTTCGAGTCTCGGTCCGGCACACAGTTTTAATCTGCCAGGAAGTTTCCAGTCTTCATATATTTAATTTCCACTTTAACCAAACACAAGACATGACTGTTCTTTTACAAAGCTAAATAATAACAATTTAACTTCTGCAAAGTGAAACGAAGACTGCTCTGTGCGCCTTCGCGTCAAAACGGTTACAAGTAAGTCAAAGGTTATGACAGTCTCACAGAAATGAATACACACAAGAACCATATCACTGTAATATATCGGTACATCGGAGTACCTATACATTAACAAAACCAAATGTGAATATTGTCACAAAAAATGTCTGTTACTTCGCAGAAAAGTAGTACGATATTACTGGTATCGAGAACTGGGGTTGGAGTGCCGTAATGGTCACGTAAATAAAGAACCATGTCTATACATGAACATCACATCTACCGATTTCCATCCTATTCGGATAGCTGGCCGCGGTGGTCTAGCGGTACTCGGCGCTCAGTCCGGAACCGCGCGAATGCTACGGTCGCAGGGTGTTTGTGATGTCCTTAGGTTAGTTAGGTTTAAGTAGCTCTAAGTTCTAGGGGACTAATGACCACAGATGTTAAGTCCCATAGTGCTCAGAGCCATTTGAACCATTTGAACCTATTCGGATATTTCCTTGGCGGGGCGTCGATTTTTCTTTTTTTGTGTGTTAGAGTGTAGATAGTAAGCATTGTCTGACCGTGTGCTTTGTTTTTACTGTTCCAGACTACGTGGTGATCAGGCGGGGGGAGTGCACCAAAGCAGACCAGGCGGACACTCACAGCAGCAGGAAGCCGCAGCGCAACAACAAGCTGAGAGGTCGCCGCAGCCTGCGCTGGCTCTTGGGCCGACGGGCCTAGGGTGGGCCCGTTCAGCTGAGCGCCGTGGCCTCGGACTGGCGGCCGCAGCCGGGCTGTTCCCGCCCGCACACACCACACCACACCGCTATCATTCACGCGCTGTCTGCTCAGCGAGTAGCCTATCTCACATCCCGTATTACACTCGACGGTAATTGTCTGACATGAATTCTTCGCCGTGCAGTCACAGACTCAGAACTCTCCTCTCGCGTTGCCAGTTTTGGCGCACTTCGGCACTTGAACAGCTATCGAATCTAATCTGAAATGGCGCCTAGGCTTTCGATGTTTGCGGATGCTTGGCTGCGCGATTGTTCTAGGATCTACAAAAGCGATTATTTCACAAGTCTTTTCAACGGAAGAAAAACGTACTGCAGGATAAAAAATCACCCGAGCATTAAATCACTTCCTGTACTTGAAATCCATCGTCGTTTTATTCGCAAATGACAAAACAGTACAAATTTTCGCACTTTTTTCTTAGGGGCAACACAATGATGTTTATCAATTGAAACTACAAGTTGCTTTAACCAGTCACAATTTATTTTTGTTTCCACTAAGGATTCCGAATGGTTACACCTCCACAATCTGATGGATGTAAGTCAGTCGGTGATGGATGTACGTATTGTATGCATGACTTTTGGGAAACTTGACACTCTCTTTCAGTGCTCGCAGTTTCCTTTCCCTGTCGCGTTCGCTGCGTATACAATGTCTTGTACACTGAACTGAGCGAAGACACGCGGAAGTTTGTATTAACTGTTGCACGTTTGTCGATACAAATTTCGCTGTAGTTTACTTGCTTCGTTAACTACAATTTGAGGGTTCAGTTTGTAGAACCCATACTTTAACGTACAAAATATCCACCGAATTAGACGTAAGGGAAAGCGCTGGGATGTGCTAGACCTACACCATCATTAGTTCTTCATTATAAGTTTCCCCGACGAAAACAATGAAATAGAAATTATTTTGTAAACGAGACTGTGAACACAAACCAAAACTAGATACAAAAATAATTTGCGCTTTGAAAATTAAATAGTTTACGCGATTTCAGCCACCGCTGTGTCCACGTGAAGATGCAGGAAAGCTTAGGCGCAATGTTACAAAACGGACGTGTGTCAACAGTGTTGTGGAATAGCACAATTTTAGCAGTTATTATCAATTACTATCAATGGATTCATTGTAATAAATTGACTGTTAGCACTCATCAAATATAACCTCACCAAGAACGAAATATTATTTATCTGTGAAAGCAAGATTTGACCGAAACTGTAGTTGGTTCTTATCATCGTGTGTTAAGACATATCATTGATGATAGTCTTCCTTGCAAATACAAATTTTGCGTCTTAGAATAGTTTCATCATTGTTCTGAATGCTTTTGAATGGTACACGATCACAATACCATTGCAACATTCGTATAGAAACAATTTTTGTAAGGCATATCATTTCTTTAGATCTAAGTACGAATGTTTATACTTCACATTGAAATTTTAGTAACGTAACCAGTTTTCTGTAACGAAAACGGCGATTATGACAGTTTACTCGCAATACATATAACATATATATTTTGTGCAATTTGTTGATATCTTCTCCTACAGTCTAAACACACATATTTTTGCAGTTCTACTGTTATACTCGTATCTCTGGTATCTTTCTGTGAAATGCTGAAAAAATTTTACAGCTTGTAAAGAATACAATAAAATGTTTCATTGAAAACAAATTTTATTACTAATAAAGTGAAGATGTTGCATGGGTGGTTAATTAAAAAGGAAATATATGCAATAATGCAATTACTTTAGTAGCTGTGTGTCCGGTTACGAAATCTCGTAACCGGTTGGCCCTGAGTAATATTAGCACGCAATCTGACTGCATAAAATAAAATAAAGAATGACAAGAAATTTCCATTAACACAATTGATTAATTAAGTCCCCTGCAACTATAAAAGCTACGAAAGAACAAAGCACAAGTGTAACTGTTGTGTGTGTGGTAGTGTGACTCAACGTACATGTATCTGGCACTGTTCTTGCTCAATACGACAAGATATTTTAAACAACATTTACAATGAACTAATTGAAAAACCAGAAATACTATAACTGCAAATAGAAGCCAGAATTACAAGTCTAATATATGAACACGAGCCTGATGCTTTGTTGACTGAACCTATGACCAAGAGGCATTGTCATTAAAGAAATGTTAATTTTTTTTTACCTCATTGTATATTGACGAAAAAAACACTGTGATCATTGCAACATCTTCCACCAATACATTACACCAACCGAACAGCATCTACTCTCTCGCCCAACAGAACAACAACTGCACTCGACATCCTCTGAACTAGTACTGCTTTCGACATCCTCTCAACAAGTACTGCCCACGGCAACCTCTGTACTACTACTGCACCAGTGGAGGCGGCGGGATAATAATCTTTGGCGCAATCTCTGGCGCTGTGACTCAGTGTAGCCACCTTTCAATGTTCGCACCGATACCTACAGGACTCTTAGGTTTGTCTTACTGTACATTAATGTCTTTTGATACGCGAAGAATGAGTATTTTAGAAGATTACAGGTGTTTTACGCTTCTGATGGTCTCCTTTATCACCCAAAAAGCAAGTCACTTACATCTTGGTGCTACATATATAATTGACAACGATTTTATAAAAATATGTTAAAATTCTAGGTACGTTATTAGGGAACAAAATCATCCTTCCAGAATGAAATTTTCACTCTGCAGCGGTGTGTGCTCTGATATGTAACTTCCCGGCAAATTAAAACTGTGGAGGACCGAGGCCAGAGCTCGGGTCCCGAGTTAGGAGTCTCGGTCCGGCACACAGTTTTAATCTATCAGGAACTTTCAAAATCATCCTTTTTTTCCAAAAACATTTCTGAATAGGAGAAAACTGTCAAGTTCTGTTTTAGGAAAGAGAATATTTAATAAAGTAAATAAATTGATGTCTGTCAATCTACGAAGTTATCGAACCGAATACTCACGACATGCATAATGGAAAAGGGAAATTCAACTGGACGAAGATGCTGGCAAAACTTAATGCTGTATGAAAATAAAAGAATTTGTGTCACGTATGTTTTGAGTGTTGTGAAAACGTAAAAGGAAATTAAAGTTCGTGATTAGCACAGCGGAATATGTGCACAAAAAATACACTTTTTGGTCAATGTGTACCACCAAATGCTACACAATTTTTAGTTGAAGCCTCAAGATCTATTCATTGTTTGCGAAAGAATTTTCGCACGAGATTGTTCCATACTTTATCTCTGACATAGCTTCAAATTAAACAAATTTCTGTTCATCTGCTGGCAGCCTTCCGATAGAATGGACGCAATTGAACGATTGGGGTGTGAGGTGTGGGGTGTGTGTGTGTATGGGGGGGAGGGGGGGAGTACGGGAGTAAGAAAACCAGTAGTAGTAACAACTGGGCTTTGCTGAACACGCAACATGATTATTGTTCCTCTTCCTGTAGTTGTTACTACTACAGCGTGAAACGTGCTTTTATGTATTCTTGTCATACAGATCTAACAAATATTTGCAGAATGAGATTTTCACTCTGCAGCGGAGTGTGCGCTGATATGAAACTTCCCGGCAGATTAAAACTGTGTGCCGGACCGAGACTCGAACTCGGGACCTTTGCCTTTCGCGGGCAAGTGCTCTACCACTGAGCTACCCAAGCACGACTCACGCCCCATCCTCACAGCTTTACTTCTGCCAGTACCTCGTCTCCTACCTTCTGTAAAGTTTGGAAAGTAGGAGACGAGGTACTGGCAGAAGTAAAGCTGTGAGGATGGGGCGTGAGTCGTGCTTGGGTAGCTCAGTGGTAGAGCACTTGCCCGCGAAAGGCAAAGGTCCCGAGTTCGAGTCTCGGTCCGGCACACAGTTTTAATCTGCCAGGAAGTTTCATAACAAATATTTGTTGTGGCAATTATTTGGTGAGAGTCTCTTTCACTTAATCGTCATCACCAAAAGCTCTGTCAGGTGAAGGGTGCTCAAGCTTACAAGGAGGTTGTTGAAACTGCTCCCACTTAAATGCAAGATTAACGTTGCTTAGAGACCGGGAATTATCTGAAATCCAAGAGCACTTGGTAATAACTCCACATCGTTTATTGTAGATTGTCGGGCAGAATATTTGTGTTGCATATTACACTACACACTCGTATTGCTGATGGTTTTCCATTGAGAAAAGTTCACTACCAGCACTGCATCTTGTTTCAGAATGTGTGCGAATGAATTCACTCACATAAAAGACTGGCTCCATTACTTCCTTCTTTATCACGACGAGTGTACCTATCAACTGACTAGTGTTTGCTTACGTGGACTGAATATCACACTACTTCGTAGTTTCCAGAAACAATAAGGCTCCACAAACCTTAACTATTTTCTGGGACAGCAAAACCTATTCAGCCTCTTGAGGTTCCTCTATTCTGTACCTGTCGAGTCGAATACAGACTAAACTGTACCCTAGTTGCGGCGGTATGTGGTCGTTCATTTTCTAGAATTTACTCACATCAGCGAGCTTGGAACCACGGCCTACCTTAAAGCGACGTATAATGTGGCTCAACTTGAAACAGCTGTTTAAAAGATAGACTGCGCTGTGTGTGCCAAGAGGGTGTATAGATTTCATAGCTGATAAGGGAGTTCATTCTATGTGGTCCGACTGAAGCTACTAAATGAAACAAGTTCGTGACTAAAATTTCTGTCCTCTATTCTCTCTTTAGCAGTACATATGCTGCTACCAAGTCCGCGCAACTACACAGACCCTAAAGTATAAACATGTACTTGCACGTAATTTACACTATTCTGATCAGGCACGTATGATTTTCTCTCGCTAGTAGCCAGTGTAAGTATAGAACTTGCAATCAGCCGTCCAAAGAACTGGAAATTTAACTGACCAATAAATAGCTGAATATTCACACAAAGTTTGTCAATTTCGAACCCTCACTACACAATCCATCAACATTCAGCAATGTGATTTTTCTGAAACGTGACTGCATAGTGTACCACGCGCAAATTTTTAGCCCATCAGAAGAGTCACAAGTTTCACTAAACATTCCAAAAGTCTGGAAACGTCTTTTACGCCGGATCTCATGTTTTTGAAGTACTCAGCATCTCAGCAAAAAAAATCACAAAACTACTACAACGCTACTAAAACCAAACCAACGAAGCAAATCCTCCAGGCTCGCACGCGAGTATCTCTCCTGATTCCGAAATGCCCTATTATTTTCTTCTCTGAATCACTGGAACATTCTGTCGGTAATCAGCGTCATAGCTTTTCGCCCATCAGTGTCTTGAGTGGTAAGGTAACGAGGCAATCCAAAGGCACATAAAAAGAGAGAGAAAAGAAAGAAAATATCATGTGAGGTGGCGCAGTGATTAGCACACTAGACTCGAATTCGGAAGAACGACGATTCCAATCCACGTCCGTCATCCCGATTTAGGTTTTTCGTTATTTCCTTAAATCGCTCCAGGTAAATGCGGGAATGGTTTTTTCGATAGGACAGGGCCGATTTCTCCACATCGTTGAAACAGTCCGAACTTGTGCTCACTCTCTAGTGACCTCGATGTCGACGGGATGTTCACCCCAATCTTTGATCCTGCCCTAAAAATAAAATTTAGTCATGCCACAGATGTCTAGATAAAAGCAAAAACATAGCTAATGCAAAACCCTACTCCTAACTGGTGAATACAACATTTATTCGAACGCTACTGCTTGATCCTCGCTGCACTCGCAAGCTTGGCAAGGTCACCTGCATATTTTGTGTCTCAGATCGTGATATAAACTGCACCTTGTGCTTACCATACAATGCACACCTAAAAATAATGACCTGAAAACTGATCTTAGAATGTTTGGGAAGGTGCGGCAAACTCCAAGCTCGTGAAAAACTGTTCCTGCTGCCTTTCTTTTTTGTCTAGCATTCGCTGATGATCTTGCAATATTCACAGATAACAATGAAACTGTATTAAAGCAAATCGAGGTCCTGAAAGGGAAGACTGAAAAGGTAAGAATGTAGATCTCTTTCGAGCAAACAGGAAATATGTCAAACCATGAAGATGCATCAAAAAAATATTAAGACAAAAAATGATGAGGTCACAAGACAGTTCACAAACTCATATATCTTGGGAACAGGACACAGGCAAATGACGTAGAGAAAGAAACTCATGAACAGAGAAATCCAAAGATGACTACAGCGTTGCGGAAGACTGGAAATGTCTACAATAAATTGTACCTATTAAGTAACGTAAAATTTAGACATTACAACACTGTCATCAAACCGGAAGCCTTATATGCTTCAGAATAATTGGTCATGTATCGGAATGGTGCACTAGAAAATATCAAGACACTAGATTCATGAATCAACATATAGATCCTAGGATCCAATAAGGCAGAAGAAAGCCAAGATTGTGGATTAGCCAAGAGGTCTAATACCTTTCCAACATAGTACATCACATGAAGGAAGGTCGACTCAAATTTTACGGCTATAACAAAAGAATGTCGGATACCTGACGAACTAAACAGATCCTGGAGTACACATAAAGCATTAAGAACGTTAAGCGGATCACCGAAGTCAGAAAGGACCTTACATAACAGACTCAGATATACTAGACGGACAAACGTTCAACTGCAAAGTCCTGAAGTGGAAAGTGAGCCAAGAGCTCGAGAAATTCAAAACAGGAACATCTTGGTCGTAAGAAACGAAAAGGTTGAATTGTGGCGCCTGAGGAAATCTCACATGACGTAGACACTTCGCTTGGTCGTCTAGCAGCCTAGATGTATATAATAATAATAATAATAATAATAATAATAGTAATCCGTCTAGGGGTGCTAATAGCCCGTCACACGCCTTCCGACATGTGAGATAGGTGAATTCCTACATGATACTGAGGATATCAAATACCTAGGTCAGACCAAAACTGTGTAACGATAGGAAACTTCCAACAGGAAACTTTACTCACTTGGTGACGAGCAGTTTCAGTGGCACAGAAAGATCGCATATCTGAACGGCGGAGAAGGTGGATACATTGGATACATTACAGTCAACGCCACAGAGCGTCTGTTTCCCTTATTAGGGAAGACTTGAGACTATAACTGTTCTCTGTTGTTGAATCATTCTTTATTTCAGCTATTAGCGGATGTAAAACGCACATCCATTTAAATTGCGAAGTTAGCGAAAGAAGCTACGGAAAGCAGACATTGCCTGGACAGCGCTACAGCAGCTCTGGACCTGCCACTTCTGGTAACAGCTTACTAGCAGGTAGGTACCATGTAAACTAAAATTTGTAACCAGAACAGATCGGGAAAATGTCCAGTAATTCCCCAGTCCGAATGCCACAACCCGTCTGGAAGGTAGGCTACACAGTATACAGATAAAAGAGGGCTGGAGATGCTCGAACAAGAACGCTAATACCAATTTTTTACTAGTGGACGTGACCATAATTTATTTTATTTTCTATCGGACGCTGTCACGTCACCTCACTTCGGGCTTACGGAGCGTTTCCGGTAGACCAAGACTCGACGGGTGACAGGTAGGCCGTAACTTAGTGAGCAGCTAGATTCCAGGTATAAAATTCACAGATTTTTGTATGGGCTCAAACTCCACTGGGAGCAGTTATAAGATTCGCAGGCCGGCAATGATAGGGAGGCTTCCAGATGGCGTCACGCTGGGTCACCCTAACCAGCATCCGCCATACAGCAGTAGCATACAACGTCTTCAGCTCACTCTGCAAGTTATTTGGTTGGCCCAAAGTCAACGAAAGCTCCGGCGCCACCTACCAAGGTTCCAACCCGTGAGTGGACATGGTATGACCCTGTGATATGAATGCACTCATTATGCGCCACAACAGCACTCACTAAACTCGAGCTCAATCTAATCAACCGCAGAACAGAGCTACATGTGCAGTTTATCAACAGTACTTCTACTTACACTCAAACCTCCAGATGTCAGACGCTCAGAATGGTACCAGACGTTGTGTGTCTTGAGAGTATCAACCAAAACTCCGATTTTGTTCGTACCATGTGCTGTCGTCCAGCAGAACGGGCGTAAACGGTAATCAAAAGTGAACTACGGAGCACAGGAAAAGCTCATATGTCAGTAATTGTCTTACAGCTCCCGTGGGAGTTGGTTGAGCGTGTGACCGTGCATGGGAGAAGATTTTCCGAACATGTAAAAGGACTTTTCGGAGTTTGTAGCAATGTTCTTTTGTCAGCCTGCTTTCGCTTCGTTCGCTGAAAGTAGCAAATCTATAGAGAGCATTTCTATAGACAGGTGTGGTTTTCTGCCGGACATGTGCGACGTATCACCACACCTATCTATACAAATTTACTCTGCAGGTTTGCTACTTTCAAATAACGAAGCGAAAGCAGACTGCCAAAAGAAAATTGCTCCAAACTCCGAAAAGTCCTTTCACATGTCAGGAACATCTTCTACATAAAAACATAATAGTTTAAAAAATTGTCGTCAGTGGGTCAAAAGGCGGGGATCTGGTATGACGATCACACCCTCAACCAATTCAGCCACACGGGATCTACAGAACTATTACTCACAGATGCGCTTTTCCTGTGCTCCGTAGTTCTGGTGTTACTTTTGATTACCGTTTACGCACGTTCTGCTGGACGACAGCATATAGTACGAACTAAATCGGAGTTTTGGTTGATACCCTATAGACAGAATCACGTACAGTAAATACACGCAACCGACACACAGTGAAAGTGGAGTGTTCAATTGAAACGTGTTCGAAAACGACGAAAATCGGACATCCTGCTGTATCCAGGCTAACGAAACTTGTACTACAAGAACTAGATTCTCATCTAACAATACAAGAATGACAATAAACTGTAATATATAACATGCCTAAAATATATGGAATCATTATATGATGCAATTATTACGTACATAAAACAAATATGGATTACAGGCCACTGAAGATATTTGATAAATAAAAAGAAACGAAACGTACACACCACGAAACAAACAGCCTTTCTTTTAGTTGCGTAAACACATCTCCAAGCTTATAGATGCAACTTGGTAACATTGGGAAACATAAAAGAATGACGAATTCACAAGAAATTTGGGTAGCAGTGTCAGATAATCGAAGCCTCTCCTCCATCTTACAGATACGATTCTCTCGCTTTTCTCACTAGAAACAGCAGCATAGTAACTGGTAAAGCAATTTATAAACCAGATGCAGTGGCAAGGGATCTGTCAGATGAAGTAAAATCCAAATCAGAGTTTTCGAACGCAAAAAAGTCTAATACGAATTATTTGTGATGTGAACTCATGAACATTCTGCAGAGGTGTGTCGAAAGAACTGCGGATCAATGTTCTGCTTGCGAATATATTTACTGCTTAGCTAAATTTATTATAAATTGTGTTTCCCTTTTTCAAACCAGTATCTCGGTTCATGGACTCGATACTGGACATAAGAATAATCAACACTACGGCTTAAACTCACTTTCTTCGGAAAGAACGGCATTTCAATGTATTGCATTATGTCCGGCTTTTTTATTTAATTTTTTTTTGTCTGGCACAATCACAAACAATGTCAAAATGAATTAGTTGGTTTCGGCCGTCAATCGCCATCTTCGGATCATAAGACAGACGCCGTGATTTTGTCCAACCACTGAGGAAACCACGTGTGGTCCTTTTCTGAATAAAACCATCTACATCACTTGATAATTTTTTTTTATTTTTTGCATCGTTTCGGCTACTGCTATCATCAGATACCAAAAAGGTTCAGTATTGGAATCCTATATGTAACTGAAGCGTCAAATAACCAACTCCCCGATAGGGGATAGGTTTTTAATTCTGACACTGAAACTGACTTTGTATGTTCGATTCTTTTTGATATCTAATGATGACAATAGCCGAAACAATGCCATAAATAAAGAAATTTATTAAGTGAACTAGACGGTTTTATTGACAAAATATTCATGATTGTAGACTCATACAGGAAATTTATTTGCTTTATTAATATATGTGGCTGTGCTGGGAAATAAACTGTGCTGGGTATCAATTCTTTTCAAAAACTGATCACATACTTTGATACAGAAATATATTCTGTGTTCATGAACTCAAATTTTCTATACCTTGCCAGCAACAAAACCATTTTAGTTATCAATAAACTTTATTGTAGAGGAACCAAAGGATTTGTTGGTGGATGGCTCCTTCTCCTCTACTGACGAATTTCCTAGAAAAATCAGTTGATGCATATTTTAATAACAGTATCAAATAACCTGAGTTTACTTAAAATTTGACTTCTAGACATTTTCAGAGTAGTAATGTGATAAGTAAATGTAAGTGTTGTACGCCGCTTTTGGAGTGATGGTGTGTGGCTACAACCGCCTAAGAACTATCTTATTCTGTATACATATTTATACGGTTATGACAAGTTTTGATAGTATCTCGTAAATGAAAATATGTTTCAGATTTTTTTTGAGTTTTTTCACAACGATGACGACCATTTCTCTTAGACTCCGTGGAAGGAACGTCAGCATATGGCTCTTTGAAATTATGTGTAATGTATTCATATTTTCTTGACATATTGAACATGCTGGAAGATCTCCTCGCTATGTATTTATGGACTGTGAAACACAAATATATGTCATCTGATCTTAGCAACACAAGCTTGTACATATCGTAATACCGGACACAACAAGACTGCAAAGCGAAATTTGAAGAATCTGAGCGAACACAGGACGCAGAATATGGTTGAGCAGTAACTATATGGAAGTACGGTGACCTTCCTCTGGACTCTATCCCAGTAAGACCGCCAAACGCGAACCTCCTGGACAAAGGACGCAACGCAGAAATCGTTCTTGTCACCGATGTCAACGCATCACTGAGCATAAAGCGAGAATGTATAACGCATAGGCAGATTAGGAAATAATCCGGATTCTTAAGTATAACCAAAATAAACCCTAAACTTAATATGTTTCAGAAAAAAATGGACAGCTAGATAGAGCTTAGGGATACCTGCAATAAAAGTTTTCCAAGATAAAGTATTTACATTAGGACAAAGCAAACCATTTTCCCTCTTATACTCTTGCGGAAGTGTTATAAAAATGTGAGTTTCATTCTTTCTCTCTTCAAGGCATCCATTGTCAGAATTAAACACTGTAGTTTTAACAATAAAGAATGACGTCTTCCAAAGGTACTGATCTTTCCTGCATCTTGTACTCACAGATGGCTTCAAATGATCATTTTGAACAAGCGATACTGTCAGCAACAAGCTTCAGGTGGCAGACATAAAACACACAAGGTCCACGAAGCAGAAACTGATCAACAGAACTCTCCCCTATTTGCGGTGGTAAACGTGTCGTACATTCTAAAGTACTAGATTTCTTAAATTGTATGCTGAAATACATTGCAGGTCGAACCTGTGAAAAAATGAAGTTCTTATAAGAGAACAGAAGGCCAAGAAGTTCACTTATCGCCAAAAACAAGAAAGTAAAAATTACTGCTGAGTGATGTGTAAGAGTCACCAACAACGTGTCGCTTAAAAAAGAGAGGAGCGAACTACAACTTAAATATAATATAAAATAAAAAAATTGCTTGCGGACCACCATCAGATGGGATGGGAATAGGGTTGCCACCTTTTTCTTCAGTAAGTACAGTATACTGCCTGTTACGGGCAGGAAAAAAAAGTACAATGTATCTAAATAAAGTGTTGTTTTTATTTTGTCTAATTATTTTGTTTAAAAATATATTTTTATTGCTTTTAGAAATATTTATCAAATACTTGTAACTTTGAACAGCTTACAGCACATTGCATTCTATATTTAAATTAAGATATTTAAATATAATGAAATGATGGCATCAAATTCAGAGACACTTGGTTTTGTTCACACAGCACTTAGTATTCATCACAGAATATCTGCCTATGTGAATGATGAAATGGTGGAAACTGACAACAGAAATGAAATTAATTTGTTCAGTTAGTAAAATCATTATTTTTCGTTTTAATTATTTGATGCAATTTTCGTTCAAAAACTTCAGAAGTATATATTTATCAAATAATATGTGTAAAAATGTAATTTCCGCATAGAGATCACCTATATTTAAATTTACTTTTTGAAGCTTTAAATTTTCGAATATATCAACAAAATGCTCAAACTCAACACTACTTTTTAAATTTATATTGTTTAGTATAAATAACCAGTTTGTGTCCCTAAACTCAGACCATTTATTTTGGTCCTCTATAGATCGTAGTCATTTCAGCTGAAAACAACCTTTTATTTTTTTGCCTGTTTTATATTCAAAGAAGAGATTTCGTTTTCTGTTTGTTAGTCCTTTTTTTAATGTTATCGATGATATACACATCAAAAATTGCTATGCAGTTGCCTTCAAGGTATTTTACAGCCCATTAAATAAATGTAAAATATAGCTACGAAAATGAAAATAAATTTCAGTCAAAATCATTGGGTAATTTGCTCGTAATCTTACAAAACAGCTTCTGAAAGTTTTCGTGTTTAGTAATAATGTATCTATCCAAAGCAAAAGAGGAAGCAATCTCGTTCCCACATGGCATTTCAGTTCATGAAAGGCTACACCTACTCATTCTGCAAATTTTTTAAACTTTTCTATTTGACAGCAGACAGGGAAAAATGAGCATAAATTTTCAAGATTGCAGCCTTTATGTGATATGACAAAAGACTCCTGACAGTACTTGTGCAGATAAGCACCATGATTGCATGATAATTTCCCTTGATCAAATCTGGTACCAAATCTCTCACATTTGTTAATAAAGAATGGTTAACCCCAGAATTAGTATTTGTGTTTTAGTACTTAGCCCAGATACATAATGACAAGCTAACGTGCATTTTTCATTGACTTTTGAATTTCCTTAAACATGCCATCAGCAGACTCATCAGTACTTTCATAAACATGGGTTAACTTATTTTAAATGTTACTTTTGGCTGTAAAGTGTTGTGCCAGTAACGGAAACAGTTTTATGTATTCTTTTTCGAAGCACCAGGCTGTAATCAGTAAAACAAAAATATTCCGTATTTAGGATATCTATCGCATTTTGAAGAGCATATGGCTCCAACACTACTGTAACTAGAGCTTTGATTTTTATTCTAATCAAACCAATACTAGAAGCTGAGCTTGAATTAGTATAAACAGTTTTATTCAGTTTTACAGCACAGTCTATACTGTTGTAGGACAAACTATGTTTTAGTGTGTGATATGTTAAGGCTACTTCAGTAACAAAAAGATGAACTTTTTGATGTGGAAGCAGAATTAGAGTCCAGAAATTTGTCAAACAGTCCAGAAGCTTTTTTTAAAATTTCTGATTAAGACTTTTGATCTTTTGATTCCAGATGTTGCTTAACCTGAAAACAACATGAATAAACCGATCACCTCACCCACCACCAACCGCCAGTCCAACCATGACAATAACAAAACATATACACATACATACACAACACATGCAGAAATGATTTTTCCATTTACCTGTCCTATTCCATGCAAGCAATAAAGGAAACAAAAGATAAGTTCGGAGTAGGTATTAAAATCCATGGAGAAGTAATAAAAACTTTGAGGTTCGCCGATGACATTGTAATTCTGTCAGAGACAGCAAAGGACTTGGAAGAGCAGTTGAACGGAATGGACAGTGTCTTCAAAAGAGCATATAAGATGAACATCAACAAAAGCAAAACGAGGATAATGGAATGTAGTGGAATTAAGTCGGGTGATGCTGAGGGAATTAGATTAGGAAATGAGACACTTAAAGTAGTAAAGGAATTTTGGTACTTGGGGAGCAAAATAAGTGATGACGGTCGAAGTAGAGAGGATATAAAATGTAGACTGGCAATGGCAAGGAAAGCGTTTCTGAAGAAGAAAAATTTGTTGACATCGAGTATAGATTTAAATGTCAGGAAGTCGTTTCTGAAAGTATTTGTATGGAGTGTAGCCATGTATGGAAGTGAAACGTGGACGATAACTAGTTTAGACAAGAAGAGAATAGAAGCTTTCGAAATGTGGTGCTACAGAAGAATGCTGAAGATTAGATGGGTAGATCACATAACTAATGAGGAGGTATTAAATAGAATTGGGGAGAAGAGGAGCTTGTGGCACAACTTGACTAGAAGAAGGGATCGGTTGGAAGGACATGTTCTGAGACATCGAGGGATCACCAATTTAGTATTGGAGGGCAGCGTGGAGGGTAAAACTCGTAGAGGGCGACCAAGAGATGAATACACTAAGCAGATTCAGAAGGATGTAGGCTGCAGTAGGTACTGGGAGATGAAGAAGCTTGCACAGGATAGAGTAGCATGGAGAGCTGCATCAAACCAGTCTCAGGACTGAAGACCACAACAACAACAACATTCCATCTGAAGCAATTGATGTAGCTCCACATTATTTGCATTTTCCACGATATTCGTTCCATGGATCATTAGTTAACCAAGCATCATGTTCGATTTCCCGCTGACTTTTATACTTCTGCAATCGTTCTATCTTGTGTAATGTCGTGTCATTCCTTTTGGGGCATTTTTTTGCTGTAATAAATTCTCTATCTATTTCATCCCTTTCACAATTCAGATAATGTTTTGTAAGTGTATAAGGAGTATTCAGGTTACTAAAGTTGCCTTTATCCATGATTAACTATTACTTAAATCTATATCTGCTTCACACAATACAAACTGTCACACATGAAACACACAAAACTTAGCCATGTTGCAATAGGCCCACAATTGTTAGATCGGTGAAGCTGGCGACAGTATGGATACGAAATGTTGCGACTAGTGTCGATACTTAACGAGTAGCAGTGTGGAGGCCACGAGTTCTCACTGAAAAATTTGACAAGAAACTTTGACATGAACGACACTGACATTCAAGTTTATAATGAGTTGAACAATAATACATAGTTGATGATTTGATTAGTCAGCCTATCCGTTATACGCGAAGTTACGATCAACTTTTGTGGTCTTTAAACGATTTACGTAAAATAATTCCTAGAGGAAATCAAACTATGTGAAATAAAGTATTTTTAAGTACTTTATTGTTATCATAAAGTACAGATAACAACTGCCCGAACTAACGTGCAACACCTTATTATAAGGAATGGTTAGCATGGCATCAGACTTCATTTATTAATTGCAGCCATAAGTACTTTTCAGTTAAGTAGCGTTAGATGGGTAAGGACACTGAGGGAGGTGGCGCATTGATAAAGACACTGGATTCCTATCAGAAAAGATGGCAGTTCATATCTCGATCCGCCCATCGGGATTTAGCTATTACCTAAAGGAGAATGCCGTGATGGTTCCTGTAAGAGGGCATGACTGATTTCCTGCCCCGTTCTTCCCCAGTCCAAGGTTTCCAAGACAGGACACATTTAACGTACACTGTTACGTATTTTATGAATTATTCAGTACATTGCCAGGATTACACAAGTACAGTTGGCAAACATTAAAACATGAAATACACGAAGTATCAAATGAAAAATACGTATTTTTGACACATTGACCTCTGAGCTGCACCATTTCAATGAAGATTTATTGTTGTTGCACAGGTTGTTCAACTACAAGTTCAGAAGAAAAATGGGAACTTGGAAGAATACCTGTTTCACGTAATGAGCTGAATACTCTGGTAAAGACACTGTCATCAGGAATTCAGCATGTCGCAAAATGTTAACGGTATTCTTCGACAGCAGCAGGAGCACTACCGCCGCAGAAGTCGTAAACACACACCATATCTTCATCTTATTCATTAATGTAGATGTGTGGCATTTTAGCCAGAGCCTGACACAGTTAACCAATGTTTCTCTGTAATGCACTCTCAGTCCGTTGCACTGCTCCACTCACAACACAATATGGGCAACTGCGCATTCATCGGTATAGTTTAATGGCAGAAAGATATTTCTAGCAAGGAGGCTGAAAGCAAAGAGGTAGACTGGGCTAGAAAAAAACGTCAAAGATCTTGGATGGATAAGACACGAACGTCTGCGCCACCACCTCAAAAACAAAAGTACATTAAGTGTGTTTTATCCAGGAAACCATTTGAAATGGGGCATATGTCCACATGAAAATTTTCCTTCAAATGAGCGTTCCTGTCATATCGCTAAACATTGACCATTCTTTCTGGGATAAGCTTTATGAAGTTTGATTACTTTACGCTTGATGCTTTACTCGTGCTGGGTGGTATTCATCGTAACAACAGTGGAAGCAGTAATTTTCTCGGCATCTTTCACACGTTATAGACGCCGCAATTTTATAATCACCTGGTTAAAGGGAACTATGAGAGTTCAAAGACCTTTTCAAGTTTCCAAAATTAATTGTGTATACATTCAGATTTAAGCGACGAATGAAAATTCTACCATTGCGTGGAATCCAACTCCGGATTTGTTGCTTCGAATTTTCATTGATCGCTTCAGTCTGCATAATTACATGGCTGTTTTAAAGTTTGTATACAAAAAAACAAACTTGGTTTACATTCATAAAGGTTTCTCTCTCATCGCACAGCTTGACAGCGATAGCTGGTGACGTAAAATGGAATGTATTTTGATGCAGTATCTTCGGGATGCGATTTATTTTTCTCCCTCTGTGAGATAAGAACAGTTTTGAAGCTTCTAGATCAAATTTTTTACCTGGCGGTAAAACCAGACATCACAGTGTTGCACCAGCAGAGTTCATTTTGGGGAAATCACTTTAATACTAGACGATGGCAATCCTTCTTCATCTTCAAAAATATCCTCTTGTAATTGTGGATCTGTTGACCTCGCCACGGGTCAGTTAACACAATAAATATGGTCTCCTGCACCCAGGGCTTCACTACGTCAGTCAGAATTTTTTTGTAGAAGACTTTTGTAAGTTTCCCAGAGTTTGATTAGGAAATAACGATATTTCAATATTTTTCTGCGCACTCATCTACTGGTTTTTGAATTCTAGGCACAAAATTCTTCTTTACCTTTCCTTTTCATGCCTTTTATGAAAATATTAATAAATGCAGTATATTGAGAATTATCTTGATTTATTTTCAGTGTAAGTAACGCGAAAATTGAAATTAAAGAAGAGTTTCCGCATACGGACACGACCACACGACCATCGGGTTACCGCTCTGTTCACTTCCCGCTGCACCAACCGGCGCCTGGATGCTGATATGACATTTATGGCCCAGCCTCGCTCGATCAGCGCTAAAATTGCTATATTTTTCTAAACACCTGGAGCTCCCACTACTGTAACATTCATTTCCTACCTTGTCCTGCAGAAACCGTATAAATCCAAAGGTAATCGGTGATGACGAGCAAGCACGGTCCCCTTGTAAGAGAGATTACGGAGCGTAGCGAAGCATACTGCCAGCCATTTCTTCCTAGAACAGTACGTTACTAGAAAAGGCCAGAAAATCTGTAATAAAGGTAGGAAGTAGAAACCATCAATCAACGTAATGCAGATCGGGGAGTATACGTGTAGGTCATTTGGTACCGTAAAGTAACTGAAATCGCTCCTCTGCCTCCACAACGTACACCAGACATACATCAATCCATTACAGCAGAGCCTTGTAGTCTGCCACCAACAGAAATAACTAACTGATTGTATCGCGTGCTTCAGTATTTACTAGCAACGGTACGCGTTAGTTCCCGGTGCGTGGTATGAGCGCGCTATTAGAACGGTGCTACCTGTTACAAGGACAGAAGTGGGATGTGTTGTAGAAATGGAAGCCGTGTGAGTGACGTCAGCTCTGACTGCTGGAAGCCGGCACGTGCTAGTTATGTCCATTGTAGCGTTGTGTCATCACACAATTTGGTGTCTACGGTCTGCAGCCACGAAAGAGGTCACTGGTTGTATTACAAGCGGCCACATTTCTTTCTTCTGTACAGTATTACTATAGCTTGGGGAAGCCCAGTCGATCTTTTTAATTGGATTTGACCACAATCGTCCCTTACACTACATCATATCATTATTAATTGTCATTTAGAAAAGAAAAACGTGTAAGTGGAAACGAATGATCCCCACCCCAAGCATCGTTTGTGTAACTCAGAGACAAATTTTGAAGAATCATATGTCGCAAACATCTCAACAGTCCATGTTAAGGAACACAAAGGCAATCATAAGGATCTGAGAACGGATGATAACAGATGCACCGAATCATATTTTACTAAAGGTATGCTCCATTAAATTTATAATATATGACCAAACAGTAAATCCGGAGATTCATTGCGTACTTGAAATCTTCATAACCCAGAAATCGTCCAACTCTATGGGTAGTGGTAGGATTAAGTTTCATGCCGCGAAACGCACTAGTGACTCGTACAGTCATTTGAGCTCTCGTGGAAAATGGAGTAATATACAGCACACTCCTGACATAAATAATTAATGAAATAAGTGACAAAGGTAATGATTCACCAAGTACCCGCAGTGAATTCAACGTAAATTAGGTATTCGTGGTTAAATTTGTTTGCCACGCTCGCCTTTAAAAGTACTTCAGCGTGTATCCCTCCCGAACTACACTGACAGAAAAAAATCGCAACACTGTTTTGGGAATAACTTTGTCTATGTGACGTATTTAAGAGATTAACACTGCAACATCACAGGTTAACATAAGCGTGAGGTAAACTGTTTCAAACGTAGAATGGTGGTACATTAATAATCGGTGTAACTGCCAACATGTTGAATTTAAGCGTGCAAACGTGCATGCATTGTGTCGCGCAGGCGCCAGATGTCAGTTTGTTATAAGGACTTCCATATCTGTTGCACGTGGTCGGTCAGTGCAGTGATGGTTAATGCTGTCTGTGGATGATGCTAGAGTTGTTGTTCGATAAAAGATTCCATATGGGCTCGACTGGAGACCGATCTGGTGATCGAGCTGGCCGAGGCAATACCGCGACACTTTGTAGAGCATGTGGACGAGCGTTATCCTGTTTGAAAACACCCCTGGAATGCTGTCTGTAAGTAACACCACAACCTATGCATGGGGGCTTTATTAAAAATGAAATGCAAATAATTTTAATTTCTGCTTTAGTAGCTGTCTGTCCGATTACGAAGTCTCGTACCGGTTGGCCCTGACTAGTATTATTACGCAATCTGACTGCTTAGAACAATAACAAAGAATGAAATGGAAATTTTCATTAACACAATTAATTAATTAAGTCCCCAGCAACTATAAAACCTACGAAACCAAAGCACAAGTGTAACTGTCCTGTGTGTGGAAGTATGACTCAACGTACGCATCTGGCACGGTTCTTCTTCAATAACACAAGAATTTATAAATATCATTTATACTGAATTAATTAAAGAAAATAAGAATACCATAATTACTCAAGAAAACCAGAATTTCACTCTAATACAAGAACACAAGCCAGATGCTTTGTTGACTGAACCTGTAATGACGCATTATTTAAAACATGGAAATAATGAAAAATAAATCAAGTTTCGTTACCTTCATATATTGACCAAAATCACTCTCATAATTACAATATATCTCCACACCGACTCGCTATTACCACATCTCAACAAGAACTTTTCAGTATCACATCTCAGCAAGCACTCTCTACTAGCACATCTGAACACGAACTGACTACTACGAGTCCTGGACAAGCACTGACTTCTAGCACATCTCAATAATGACTGCCCGTGGAGGCGGCGGAACAATGCTCTCTAGCGATCTCTGGCGCTGTGGCTCAGTGTAGCCACCTTTCATATGCCCTTCCTCCACGGCTAGAATTTGATGGTATTTTTGCCAGCATTGGTGGTGAAAATACCACCAAATTCGTCAAAAAAATACAGACAAAAATAAAAGATAATATTAATACGTAAATATCATATAACTAGATAAAATTTTGGCTTTGCACTGACCTTTCAATAACCTATTATATAGAATACAGTAAGCAATACAAATTCTTTCATACATGTGACTTTACATAATAGTTTACACAAGTATTATGTGGTTAAACAATTCAATCAATAGCGTCAGCAATGACGAATATGTGCAGGTAAGAGTCTCATAACTTTTCACAACCAGTAATACACAAAAAATCAGTTTATACAAATATTTACATAAACGCTTTCCATAGCCCAAGAAACAAGTAGTTGACAGTTCCAGCAGTAGCACCCAGCAATGGTCAACAGGTGCAAAAACCAACAAGTGAAATTTTTTCAGTAGAAACAGTCCATCAGTGGCACCCAGTAATGTTGAATAGGTGCAGACACCAACAAGTAACACCATTTCAGTATAAGCAGTTCCATTAGTGGCACCAGCAATGTTGAGCAGGTGCACACAGCAACAGGTGACATCTTTTCAGTAGAAGCAGTCCATCAGTGGCACCCAGCAATGTTGAATAGGTGCAGACACCAACAAGTAACACCATTTCGGTAGAAGCAGTCCATCAGTGGTACCAGCAATGTTGAGCAGATGCACACAGCAACAGGTGACATCTTTTCAGTAGAAGCAGCCCATTAGTAGCACCAGCAATGTTGATCAGGTGCACACAGCAACAGGTGACTTCATTTCAGTAGAAGCAATCCATCAGTGGCACCCAGCAATGTTGAGCAGGTGCAGACACCAACAAGTAACACCATTTCAGTAGAAGCAGTCCATTAGTGGCACCAGCAATGTTGATCAGGTGCTGACCGCAGTCTTTATGGACTATCACTATCACGAATCACACTGTTCATCAGCAGAAATTAAACATGTCCTTGTGGCACCAATCATGTAGAAAAAGTGCAAATAACAGTCCATAATTTTTTTTTACAATCACTGATCACACAGTTCATCAGCAGAAATTAAACATGTCCTTGTGGCACCAATCATGTAGAAAAAGTGCAAGTAACAGTCCATACTATTCACCATAACTACTGAGACAGTTCAGTCATGAATAATAGTTTGAATGCACATACAATTTCTTTAACAAATTATTATCAATGCTCTTACACTAAACATACAAATCATAATAAACACACAAATGATACCAGGTAATTGTCACATTAACCATTACAGTACACAATAACAGTTAACCTATAATATTTATGGGTGTCAGTGCAAGCCACAACAAACAAGTGAAATAATATTTAGGAGATAGGTTGGGATCACTTCTCTGGGATTATAAAAGGAAAACACACAAAACACACTCACTCATCTTTCATCCACATTAGTGCTACTGTGTAATTGAATAGTGTTAACTGTGTAAATGTAATTCTGTCAAAATTTTATGTTCATCATGTGTATCAAATAGTAGTGGCAGCAATGTATAACAGTCAATAATAGTCAACGTCATAGTCATCATGTCAAGACCAATGTTTGCCAAGCCAGATCAAATTGTACTGTTGCTGAACAACTGTCAGTGAGCCAAGATATGCAAATACTTCCTGTCTTCAAAAAAAAGTGTATACTGCTTATTGATTTAACAAAGTGTGTGTGTAGGCAATCTTCTTTCTACTTGAGTGTTCTAGTCTGCCATCTTCATCCTCCTTGTTCCATATGGACCAACCAAAAAAAATATGCTCCTCACTTACTTTACCTCTTATCCACCAAAACTCCAATAATCATCACTTAATCTTAATACTTCAATAATACCTCATTTACCTTACCTCTTGTCCACGAAACTCGAATAATCATCAACTTCACATAATCTCAATACCTCAATAATACGTCGATACATATAAACCTCAGCACCAATATCATTTCACTTCCATAACAATTCTTTCCTCTAGTCAGTCTCCTCGAACAAGTACAGACAAAATCCTAGTGCAACTTCAATTCAGCATCCCATACAATCCGAAGACACAGTGTCCACACACATCCTCTGTGTAATCCATCTGACCCAAATTTTCTACTCATTATAAATTATAAGATACATTTTGGTTCCTTGTCCATCATTAAATAAAAGAAATGCATACATGACCTCTAACAGACTTTAGTTCGAATAACTCTCAGTAATTAAGTACGATTACGGAGTGTGAATGATCATAATATTTCACAGTGTGTACACCACTTCAAGAATCATAGCAGAAGCAAACATGTGGAGTATTTTTTGTGTCAAGTGTCACTTCCTATTTCAATTGCTCACGAAAATGCAGTGTAATACTGTCAATGGTCTAAACCTAGTTTTGGTCTGTCATGACGTTAGCTTCCTTCCTATTAGCATAAGCTTATACAGATTCCATAAAACCTCAGCTCATGTGACTTCTATGACTTTCTTGTACTAATGTCGTTCGTCGAATTATAGCAGTTCATTTTCTTATCTTAAAAATATAAGGCACTGAGCGTAAGCAAAACATGCAATAGCGAGTAAATATACCAGTAGCGAACAGAATGTCAACAAGTGGATGCAGCACAATCCCTATAACGAGGCTCTGCCAAGCGAACAATCTATAATTAATACCACAGTGTAACCTAAACTCTATGTTCGTACACAGTATATCAGCATTTCTATACACCAAATTAAAGAGTAGTTATGACAAAAGAACAGAAATGTGTAAATATGCAATCCATACAAAAAGCAGCAAAAATATATCTTACGTGATAAACAAGTCATTAGCATCATATCAGCATAAGCAAATAAATGTTCGTATGTAATCTTAATAAGTAAACATGAAGGCGCAAGCAGATAAATCACAAAGTATAACCTACATACATAACAGCACAACTAATAGGGTGACAATTATAATTTAAATAAATAAGCACAGCAGGCACATAATAAAAAAATATGACATCAGTGAAAAAGCATAGCAGCCAAGCGATGCATAATATACGCAAGTAATAACAGTGTTCATTAATAAAACATTGACAAAAATCAGCAAATGTACGCAAGCACGTCGCTTCACAAGTAAATTCATAGAACATGAAATTTAGCACAAAGAATGAATCACGTAATCGCGAGCAGCAAATTACGTCTAAAGTACGTACCTAAGTGGAAATATGTTACCTGAAAAATAAACTCAATTAATAGTTACCCTTTTTAGCTTATTAGTTTCATCTTCGAAATGACCTTCTTCCTGAAAATTTTCTCCAAAGCAAGTCGTCTTAACGTCGGACACGCACAGAATTTACCTGAAGGTCTTAAATACTTTATACAACCGTATCCTGAAAAATACTGAACGTTAATAACATAATTTATGAAGTCCTTGTAGCTTTATACAGAATTTATTCGGAGAAATTAAACTGTGTATTTATTTACGTCTGTCAGTGCATTCGCACTGAGCGCTCGATCAGCTGTAGGCGCGTGACGTAGGAAGTGATTGTTTGCGGTCAACGACTGCCTTGTGCGGCGCGCAGACTGACTGTTGCTTTGAGTATGTGCCGCCGCCAAAACACAGCGCGGTATCCTTGTACTCTCTCCATGTTTATGTAAACTGTTGGTTTCTCACAAGTAGGTCATTCCACAAAAATTTTTACGTTTGATATATGATGTATTCCTTTAGAGCGTCGTGATTTAAGAGTTTCTACTTCAACAGTGTTATCATGAATAATTTTGCGAACTCTATATGGACCGTTATAAAGCAGAAAAAATTTGCGACACAAGCCTTTTCCTTTATGAGACAAACGGTGGGACTTAATTAACACCTTCTGGCCAACTGACAAGATTTTTAAACGACCAGGACGTTTCGCTGATTTCTCTCTTCTAGCAGCCGCAGACGCAATATTTCGTAGAGCCAGGTTGACAACTTCAGAATGCCGCAGTTTCCGTGAAGGCGGAAAAGGAACGATTTCAGAAATGCGATTTGTTGGTACTTTATTTTTTAATATCAATAGAGGTGGTAAAGAAGTTGAGTCATTAGGAAGTTCATTCAGAATGTTTTGAAAAATATGAAGATACTGATCCCAAGTTCTGTGATTCTGATGACAATAAAGACGGCACAATTTATTGATTTCCTTCATCCATCTCTCTGAAGCATTAGATTGAGGGTGAAAAAGTGAAATGAAAATTGGTTTAATCTTCCGACGCCGTAGAGTACGAAGCCAAATTTTAGAGCGAAACTGTGATCCATTATCTGATATAACCTTATCAACATGACCAACTTCTTTAAGAAAATGTTTGATGAAAGCGTTAGATACTGAACGAGCTGTTGCTTTGCGTAAAGGTGTAAAACACACATATTTTGATGTCAACTCCACTGCTACGAAAATGTACGCAAAACCATTAGTAGAACGAACCACTGGACCGAACAAATCGACTGCAGCCATGTCCTTTAATTTCGCTGGAATGTTAGGAAACAACGGTGCTCTGTGAGAAACAGTTGGCGGCTTAGCCATTTGACATAATTTGCATTTGGCAAGAACGGATCGAATACGTTTTTCCATATTACTGAAGTAGCAATTTTCTCGTAATTTATGAAAGCATTTTCTGGGACCAAAGTGCGCATAACTAAAATGTGTGTACCAAATCAATTTATTGACCCACTCATCAGGAATACAAACTAACCAAACAGAGTTGTCGACCGATTTCCGTTTAAAAAGAATGTCATTGCGAACTAAATAATGCTGTCTAATCGCTACGCTTTCCTTTCTCCTCCACTTCTCCTTAATGTCCTTCCAGATTGGATCCTTATTTTGCTCCTTAGCGATGTCCTGGAGCGAAGACGAAATAAAGTTCTCAAACGCAACACCTTGAATGTACATCAAACAATAATGGTTTTCTTTGCAGTCCTCTTCAGCACTTTGTTTCAAACCCATAGGTGCACGTGATAAAGCATCAGCAACAATATTTGAAGATCCCTGTATGTAAACAATACTAAAATCAAATTCCTGTAGGTACAACGCCCATCGTGACAATCTGCCATGAGTTAATTTTGTCGACATAAGAAATTCCAGAGCTCGATGATCGGTGTAAACCTTAGTATGTCTGCCAAACAAAAATGTGCGAAATTTTGTGAAAGCCCATACAACAGCCAAAGCTTCAAGTTCCGTAATCGAATAATTCTTCTCTGATTTAGAGAGAACACTACTTCCAAATGCAATAGTCTTCTGTACTACAACGCCGTCTTCTTTTATCTCTTGAAATAAATGTGCACCTAGGCCTTTGTATGATGAGTCCGTCGCCAAACAAAAATCTTTAGATAGATCCGGATGTGAAAGAAGTGGAGCAGCAACTAAAGCATCACGAAGTTGTTCAAATTCTGATTGAGCTTCCTCATCCCAACACCAATTAGATTTCTTTCCAGATAGTTCACATAAACGAGGTGTGGCCAAATTGTCCAATCTAACAAAGCGTCTAAGAAAATTACAGACACCAAGGAAACTACGAACATCACGTTTTGTGGTAGGAACAGCATAATTACGAATAGCGTCTAGTTTCTCTGGATCAGGGAGAATACCTTCTGTAGAAATAATGTGACCGAGAAATTTCACCTGAGAACGACCAAATTCTGATTTTTCCAAGTTCAATGTCATGCCAACTCGTGCAAAAATACGTAATAATGAACCCAAAATTTTGTTGTGCTCACTCCAAGAACGTTTAGCAATAAGAATGTCGTCAACATAAGAAGTAATATTGTAACGAAGATAAACAGGTAAAATTTCATTTAAACTACGAATGAATGCTGCTGAAGATACAGTAAGTCCAAACGGTAATTTCCGAAACTGGTAACAGTTACCAAAGGCTAAAAAAGCAGTATATTTTCTACAATCAGGGTGGAGTTCTATTTGCCAAAAACTTGCGCGCATATCAATCGTGGATAAAACTTTAATTCCATGGAAATGTTGAAGAAGTTCATCTAAATTTTGTGGACGGTCAGTTTCAGGAATAATAATATTATTTATTTGTCTGGAATCCAGAACCAAACGAATTGATCCATCCTTTTTAAGAACAACGTGTAATGGGCTGGTATAAGGACTGACTGCTGGCTCAACAATGCCCTGATCTAACATGGATTGAAGTTCATTCTTAACCTTGTCTCTGTAAGCCAAAGGAATAGCGTACGTTTTTCCTCGAAATGGTGTGTGTTCTTTCACTTTAAATAAATATTGTAAGCCTTGTATAGTTCCTGTGTGATGACTAAACACTGTAGCATGTGAAGTCAAAATGTGGTGCAGCTCTTCTCTTGCAACGTCATCTGGCACTTCAGCTTTATTAACCTTTTCATTAATTAATTCTTCGCTATTAATTACATCATCCATCGCGTCTCTGTATTTATTGTCATTGTCATGAATAAACACATTGTCGTCATAATGCTCAACGAAAACATCAGAAGTAAGAAACCTTAAACATTTTGTATCTGATTCTGATCTTGCTAAACACTCGAAAAATTTCAAACATTTCGGCATTCCGGCAACAGTCAAATTCACACTTCCTTCTTTAAAGTTCAAAATTGCCTTATGTGCGTTAAGAAACTCCATACCTAATATAATCTGTGTACTGAGTAATGGAACAATAATAAAATTAGCAGAAAATTCGTATCCTTGACAAATGAAATTTAGGTTGGTCTGTTGTTTAACTTCTACACCTTTTCCAGAAATCGCTCCTCCTATTTTAGAAATAGGTAACACAGGACAGGCAATAGTTCTTTCACATATACGAAAAACTGATTCACTAATGACGTTCAATGGGCTCCCAGAATCTAAAACTGCAGTGAACTTATTCTTACCCACACATACTTCAATAACAGGATGTAAAAATGCGTCTACATTATTTTCCTTTTCATCTAGCAAAATGTCTCTCATGTCTTCCAGGCGTACGTAGTGTAAAGTCGTAGTGTCATTACTTTCTGAACCGTCTATACTGCTGCCAGAAGCCGAAGCTGCTAGTCATTGTCGATTGTTTGCGTCACGTCTTTGATTATTGCCGACATTTCGCGGATCAATTTCTACTATTTCCACTTGTCTCTGAATTTCTGTCACGCGGAGGATGCCAATTAGGTCCTTCCTGTCTGTTAGATGCAAATTCTTGGTTGTGTCTGTTATTAAAATTTCTGTTTTCCTGTCTGTCTGCATAACTACTTCTTGTATAATTTCGACTGTCACTTCTGAAATTATTGTTAGACCTACTACCCTGATTATTTCTGTAGTAAGAATTTCTATTACTGTATGGATAATTTCTGTCTTGATGATACCGACTACTGTTTCCGTATGAATGATCATTCCGGTACGAATTACCGTTATTATAATTGTCTGTGTAATTTCTGTTAGAACGTCTGTTATTGTCATAAGGCTGGTATCTATTGTCCTGTCTGTTACGTCTGTCATTCTCAAAATTACCCATATAACGCCCGTTCCGATCACTATCCCTTTTCTCTGAAAATCTATCGTAATTACTGTTACTGAAAAAGTTACAAGAAGTCCCGTCGTCGTTGTCATACTCAAGTTCTTGTAACAAAGTCTTGAAAGTCTCAATGTCGTCTTTACATCTTCCAGCTAAAGCAATTTGTCTTATGGATTGTGGCAGCTTAGTTAAACAAATGCGAATTAATTCAGTCGGGCTATAAGGGTTGGAAAGGAACTGATTCTTTCGAATCATGTCTTCAAAATATTCCGCTGGCGTGCGGAACTCAGACTGTTTGAAATTACGCTGCATAATAAGACTGTGTTGGACTCTGTCTTGCGTGTTTTCGGACCAATATGCCGATAGAAATGCATGATAAAAATCATTTAGGTTATTACAATCTCTAATGAGTGCGCGCATCCGCGTCGCCGGTTCGTTTTCTAAATATCCACACATAAATTCCAGTTTGTGACTTAGTGGCCAATTTGGTGGGAGTGCATACATAAATTGATCTAACCATGCACATGGATGTATGTCGTTCTTAGAATTGCGGAAGATCTTAAATTTCCGAACAGTCAAAAAGTGTTTATAGTCAAAGTTTTCGCCTCGTGGCGACAAAGACCTACCGCGTCTGTCCCAGTTTGAATGTCGATTATTGTCAAGTTCGCGCGCCTGGCGCTCTCTTGTTGCATCCCGTAAATGAAACAAATTATCTTCTTCAAAGCCTTCTGCTATCTGTGATTCTAAATTTCTTCTGCTGTCTTTTCCTACGATTTCGCCTTCAATTTGTTTGACTTGCTTTCGTAATGCCTCAACTTCCCTTTTAACGCGTTCATTAAATTTTCCCTGATTTTCAACATGCTTATTTATGTTCTGGTACTCTTCGGTTTCTGCAAATGGTAATGGAGCTGTATCATCTGAATCTCTATCCCCATTTAAACTAAGACTTGTCAATTTATCTGATATCTCCTCAACTCTTTCCGATAAGTCACCTATTTTTTCTTTCTGTTTACTTACGTCTTCCGTAAGTGTCGCGACTCGGGTTTCAGTGTTGACACATTTGGTAGTTAACTGTTCATATTGTTGTGTTAGATTATTTATTCTGTCATTTGGTACGGATTCCTCGATTCTCTCAAATATCTCTTCCTTATCGTGTGCACATTGTAAATTTAACTCTGAAAATTTCTGTACTATCACGCGATCTCTCTCCTCCTGTTCTCTATCCTGTTCCCTTTGTCTAATCTCTATTGCAATTAATCTATTATTGTGAGAATTCAAAATCGGTTGTACTTCTTCTCTGATTTCTTTCTTTAATTCATCTTTCATATTTTTGAAACATGTCCCTATTCGTGAGTCTAATCGTGTTTCCATTGTTCCTATCTCAGTTTTTAATTCAGATCCTAACTGTGATCCCAGTGAGTCAAACCGTGTTTCCATTGTTTCCATCTCTGTTTTAATTGTTCCTATTTGTGAGTCTAGTGAGTCGAACCGTGATCCCAAATTTAATATTGCACTCATCAACTGCTCCGTGTTAAGTGTTTCAAAATTCTTTTCGCCCCTAACATTTCCCGCAAAACCAGTTTCCTTCGTCATAGCTGTAAAGCTATCTGTGTTCGATACTATTTCAGAATCTTCTATCGTTAATCTCGTATTCTGTGAATTTCCTGATTGAGAAAAATTTTGAAATGGTTCCGGACTATTTTCCCGACTTATTAAATTGTTTTCCACTTCATTATTCATGATACTGTTTTCCTCTGTTGGCGAGTTCGCCATGTTAACAATTTCGTCATTCTCACTATCCATCATTTTTGCCTTTTTCATCGATCGCGTAATCATTTACAAAACATACAAAACTCGTCACTGTACGGAAATTATACACAATGACTCGTTATCTCCAACAATACCATTCACTCGAAATGTTTCCCTCAAACACGATTAACGAACAATTGAAATAATTGCACTAAATCGTCAAACGCGTATACAAGACAACAAATCAAATTCAGAGAAGAAAAAAAAAATACCATTAGAAGAATGCCAATTACCAAATCTACACATGCAATATAGACTACAATTACTAAACTACAAATTACTACAACAATACTACTGTCTACTATTTTTACAATCAGAAGAATTCCAAGGGACGATCCGAAGCAGTGGTCGCCACGTGCATGGGGGCTTTATTAAAAATGAAATGCAAATAATTTTAATTTCTGCTTTAGTAGCTGTCTGTCCGATTACGAAGTCTCGTACCGGTTGGCCCTGACTAGTATTATTACGCAATCTGACTGCTTAGAACAATAACAAAGAATGAAATGGAAATTTTCATTAACACAATTAATTAATTAAGTCCCCAGCAACTATAAAACCTACGAAACCAAAGCACAAGTGTAACTGTCCTGTGTGTGGAAGTATGACTCAACGTACGCATCTGGCACGGTTCTTCTTCAATAACACAAGAATTTATAAATATCATTTATACTGAATTAATTAAAGAAAATAAGAATACCATAATTACTCAAGAAAACCAGAATTTCACTCTAATACAAGAACACAAGCCAGATGCTTTGTTGACTGAACCTGTAATGACGCATTATTTAAAACATGGAAATAATGAAAAATAAATCAAGTTTCGTTACCTTCATATATTGACCAAAATCACTCTCATAATTACAATATATCTCCACACCGACTCGCTATTACCACATCTCAACAAGAACTTTTCAGTATCACATCTCAGCAAGCACTCTCTACTAGCACATCTGAACACGAACTGACTACTACGAGTCCTGGACAAGCACTGACTTCTAGCACATCTCAATAATGACTGCCCGTGGAGGCGGCGGAACAATGCTCTCTAGCGATCTCTGGCGCTGTGGCTCAGTGTAGCCACCTTTCACCTATTGAATCACGAGACTGACGTACAATTTTGCATAACCGCGAAAGTGCTCCGGCTGTCAAGCGAAATCGCACCTAAGACCGCCGGCAGTTGTGGCCGAGCGGTTCTAGGCGCTACAGTCTGGAACCGCGCGACCTCTACGGTCGCAGGTTCGAATCCTGCCTCGGGCATGGATGCGGGTGACATCCTTAGGTTACAGAATTGATCCTTAGGTTAGTTAGGTTTAAGTAGTTCTAAGTTCTAGGGGACTGATGACCTCAGAAGTTAAGTCCCATAGTGCTCAGAGCCATTTAACCATATTTGAGCACCAAAGACCGTAACGGTGGATGTACGTCCAGTGCGTCTAGTGTGCAGACAGGTTGGTTTCAGATCCTCAACTGGCCTTCTTCTAGACGAAACAGGACCATCACTGACACCGAGGCAGAACCAGCTTTCATCAGAAAACACAACATACTTCAATCCTGACCTCCAATGAGCTCTCGCTTGACACCACTGAAGTCGCAAATGGCGGTGGTTTGGGGTCAGTGGAATGGACGCTGCAGGCCGTCTGGCGTGGAGCTGTCCTTGACATCACCAATTTGAAACAGTTGGTTGTGTCACTGTCGTGCCAACTGCTGCTCAAATTGCTACTGTAGATGCAGTAAAACGCGCCAGATCCATACCACGAACACGTGACCGTCTGAAGCCTGATCTTCTTGCGACCGTATATTCTCGTGATCACGCAGCCAACATTCGTGTACAATAGACTTATATGGGTATGGTGTCTGTTCTTTCGGACATGTCCGAAAAAACAGACATCGTACCCATATAAGTCTATAGTTCTGGCAATACCGGTCATGATCTTCTTCTTCTGTGCGGATGCACACATATTTCCCGAACTCTTACGGGACTTGGTAAGAATGTCTTCCAGGAGTAATGAGTGTGTCGGGGTGGGACACTACGAATATAGTGTGTGGACATACATGGTGAGAATGTGTGTCTCACGGGATAGTCCTTGCAGTCGCATTATGTTCTGTGCCCTTGGTGGATCAGATGAATAGAGCGTCTGCCATGTAAGCATGAGATCCCGAGTTCCAGTCCCGGTCGGGGCACACATTTTCACCTGTCCCCGTTGATATATATCAAGGCCCGTCATCAGCTGAAGGTATTAATATAATTCTAATCGTGTCCAACGGCTACATTCCTGCCTAGTCTTTCTGCATTACCGCAGAATGAACATCCAACTTCTCGTACTTCTTGTATCCCTATTGTGGTGTCACCGCCAGACACCACACTTGCTAGGTGGTAGCCTTTAAATCGGCCGCGGTCCATTAGTATACGTCGGACCCACGTGTCGCCACTGTCCGTGATCGCAGACCGAGCGCCGCCACACGGCAGGTCTAGAGAGACTTACTAGCACTCGCCCCAGTTGTACAGCCGACGTTCATAGGAATGGTTCACTGACAATCACGCTCTCATTTTCCGAGACGATAGTTAGCATAGCCTTCAGCTACGTCATTTGCTACGACCTAGCAAGGCGCCGTATTCAATTAATATTGAAATTATAAAACATGTACCGTCAAGAGCGCTGTACACCAAATATGGATTAAAGTTAAGTATTCCAAGAACTACGTTCTTTTCTTATTAGACTCAACTCCTTTAATTGTTCCAGACCTCACGGCAGTCTGCGTGTAATTAAACGCGTGCATTTCGGCCTCCTCTAGCCACACGGTGTTGGCTCTTCTGCCAACACTACATTGGCGACGAAGATTTAACGGTCGTATTGCTCTAATTTACATGTGTCATGGCTTCGCCACAATCTCCAGATGTACTGTCCGAATTTTATCGCTTGCAGAATCAGCAGACGCAGGCCTTATTGGATGCCCTTGGACAGCTCGTCCAGGGTCAACATGCGATGCCCGCATCTCGTGGTCGTGCGGTAGCGTTCTCGCTTCCCACGCCCGGGTTCTTGGGTTCGATTCCCGGCGGGGTCAGGGATTTTCTCTGCCTCGTGATGGCTGGGTGTTGTGTGCTGTCCTTAGGTTAGTTTGGTTTAAGTAGCTTCGCCACATAAGTTCTAGGGGACTTATGACCACAGCAGTTGAGTCCCATAGTGCTCAGAGCCATTTGAACCATTTTGAATCAACGTGCGATGCAACCGATGCGGCAGCCGCCGTTCCACCACTACCGCAGCCACAACACGCAGTTGCACCACCTTTTCGTCCTTTTGATGCGGCACTGGAAAGCTGGACGGAGTGGTCACGCCAATTTGGATTCCATCTCGCCGCCTACAGAATTCAAGGTAATGAGCGGTAGCCATTTCTTGTTTCCGCCGTAGGCGTCCACACGTACCGAGTGATAGTGAAAATGTTTCCCCGACGCGACGTAGCAACTCTGTCCTACGGCGAAATTTTGTCGGCCTTAGATGCATATTTCAAAGAATCTGTCAATGTAGTTGCAAAAAGGTATACGTTCTTTCGTACAAAACGTACGGCTGGTCAGACTAATAGGGAGTGGGTTGCAACATTGCAAGGCCTTACTAGGGATTGTGCTTTTGAGTGTGAATGTGGACTCCCGTATTCAGATACTATGGTGCGTGATGCAATTGCACAGAACGTTTCTGATGTTCGTATACGGGAGCAAATTTTGAAACTAGTCAATCCCTCCCTTCAACAAGTGATAGACATATTGGATAGGCAAGACACACATGACTTTGCTCAGGAATCATTTGAAACTTCGCCAGGTGTGTGTCACCTTAACTGGCCCGCCGGGCGAGCTGCATGGAACAGTAAACAGCCCTCGCGCTCGTCCGCGCAACTGTCACCAAGCTTTCCGCTACGTTTGCCGCGCCAGCAAGCAAATGCAGTGCTAAAGTCATGCCCACGGTGTGCTACTAGACATTCGCGTGAGAACTGCCCGTCACGCCAAGCTATTTGCTTTTTCTGTAATAAAAAAGGACATGTTCAAAGTGTTTGCAAGAAAAAGCTAAGATCGGACGCTACCAACCATTCCAGGCCCTTTGCTTCGCGCCGGAATCGAACCAAGAATACTCGGGCTCGTGAGCCTTCGCCCATGGACATTCATGTAGTTCATTCCACTCCGCCCAGTGCCACTCTTTCTAACAGTGACTGTGTTCGTCCCACAAAAAGTATGCGTCGACGTCGCCGGAATTCGCGTCAAGCCGCAAGTGATTCTGTACCAGTGTCAGTTCACGTTGCACGAGACAGTCGCTCTTGTCGTCAGCAGGACAATAAACTTTTTGTGGACTTGGACATTCATGGCACCGTGATTCCATTCCAGCTCGATACCGGAGCTGCAGTTTCACTAATCAATAAAGACACATACAAACAACTGGGCACACCTCCGTTGCATGCCGCAAGTGTTAAATTAACTAGCTACTCCGGTCAGAATATCCCTGTGTTAGGACAGTGCAGCCTTCTTGCAACATACAAGGGACAAACAAAACTTGTGTCATTTTACGTACTTCGTTCTTCTTCTGCAGTGAACTTGTTTGGTTTAGATTTATTTCAGTTGCTTAACTTGCCTATAGTAAATCAGGTCCTATCAGTGAACCAGACTGTGCCTTCAGCCAGTGTTTCTCGTCTATGTGAAGAATTTGCAGACATTTTTGCACCGGGCCTTGGTTGAACTAAGAACTATCAAGCACATTTGGAACTGAAAGTAAACGCGCAACCGAAATTTTTCAGAGCGCGCAATGTTCCCCACGCATTGCGTGATGAGGTCGCAAGAACCTTACACGATTTGGAATCACGAGGTGTGATTGAACGTGTGCAGGCTTGTCTCTGGGCCTCTCCCTTAGTAATTTTGCCAAAACCTTCCGGAAAATTGAGACTTTGTGTGGACTTCAAGGCAACGGTGAATCCACAACTAGTGATTGCAACTTTTCCTTTACCCCGCCCGGAAGATCTTTTTGACAAACTGTGCCCGGGTAAATATTTTTCGAAGTTGGACCTCGCAGATGCGTACTTGCAAATGCCGGTGGACGACGAATCCCAGCGCGTTTTGGTGGTTAACACGCATCTTGGTTTGTATCGATTCAAACGACTGCCATTCAGGTGTGCATCCGCACCTGCATTGTTTCAGCAATATTTACAAACTGTTTGTGCATCGGTCCCTACTGCAGCAAACTATCTGGACGATATTGTGATCTCCGGAAAGACTGAAGAAGAACATTTAGCCAATCTCAGAACATTATTTAAGGTCTTTCGACACAATGGTCTTCGCTTACGGAAGGACAAATGTGAGTTTTTTGCTCGTGACTTACCCTATCTGGGACATGTAATCAATGCCCAAGGCATACATCCCAGTCCAGAGCACCTCCGTGCCATACAGGACTTGCCTTCGCCGCAGAATTTGAAGCAGCTACAGAGTGTGCTGGGAAAAATAAATTACTATAACAAATTTGTGCGCCAGGCCTCTTCCATTTCAGCTCCGCTTCATTGCTTACGCCGTAAAGGTGTTCCGTTTGTCTGGACGACGGAATGCGAACGCGCCTTTCGCCAGTTGAAATCGGCGTTGCTTTCCAATACTTGCCTTACGCCATTCGATCCCCAGAAACCCCTTTTGTTGATGGTAGATGCATCGGATTTCGGGATCGGTGCTGTGCTTGCGCACAAAGATGGATCGCATGATCGCCCTATTGCCTTTGCGTCCAAATTGCTCTCGTCTGCGCAAAGAAATTATTCTCAGATCGAGAAAGAAGCATTGGCTCTCGTGTTTGGTGTTACTAAGTTTCATGATTTCTTGTATGGTCGTCACTTTACCATCATCACAGACCACAAACCTTTGACATCGCTTTTTCATCCAAACAAGCCTGTACCTCCACGTACAGCGCAGAAATTCATTCGCTGGTCTATTTTCCTCTCGCAGTACGGCTACGATATCTTGTATCGGTCCACTGCTAAGCACGGAAACGCCGATGCGTTGTCCCGTTTGCCTGTTGCTGAGGATAGAGCATTCGATTCTTCCGAACTTGCTTGCATGTTCATTGATGCGGAAACCGATGACGTGGTCGAATCGTTTCCGATTGATTTTCGTCGTGTAACTACAGCCACAGCTGCTGACCCTGTCCTTGCTACCATTTTGCGTTTTGTTGCTACGCAATGGCCGTTGTCAAAGTCACGGATCGATGATCCGTTGGTTCGCCGATTTTTTGCTCACAAGGAGAGACTTTTTGTTCGACGTGGTGTTTTGCTGTTGCGTTCTGATAATGATCAGTCCAGGGTCGTGGTCCCACGTTCGTTACAGTCCTCTGTCTTACGGCTTCTCCACCAAGGACATTGGGGTATAGTGCGAACGAAACAACTTGCTCGTCTGCACTGTACTTGGTTCGGATTCGATGCTGCGATAACGAATATGTGCTCTTCTTGCATGGCGTGTGCCGAACAACATTCCGCACCACCGCGGAAATTCTTTGCATGGCCGAACGCCACTTCCCCGTGGCAACGCTTACACATCGATTTTGCTGGTCCATTCTGGAATGCTCGATGGTTGGTTGTGGTAGATTCATTCAGTAATTTTCCTTTTGTTGTCCGGATGTCTTCCAAGACGTCATCTGCCACCATCCAAGCGTTATCCGCTATCTTTTGCATTGAAGGTCTTCCACAGACTATTGTTTCCGACAATGGCCCACAATTCATGTCCGCAGAATTTCAGTCATTCTGCCAGGCCAATGGTATTCAACATCTGACATCCGCGCCGTTTTCGCCTCAGTCAAACGGTGCCGCTGAACGATTGGTCCGGACTTTCAAGTCACAGATGTTGAAGTTGAAAGAGTCGCATTCTCGGGAGGACGCGTTATTGCTCTTCTTGTCCTCGTATCGCTCTCAGCCCCGCGATGGTCGCTCGCCGGCTGAGTTGCTCCACGGTCGTCCTCATCGAACCTTGATGTCTTTGCTACATCCGCCGCATCAGGTTCCTGTGCAGCGGCAGCCACCTGCTTTTGCTCCAGGTGACGTTGTATACTATCGCAACTATCGAGGTTCACGGCGTTGGCTCGCAGGGCGCATTCTTCGCTGCCTCGGCCACGCTATGTATCTGGTTTTCGGGGCCTCTGGTGAGGTGCGTTGGCATCTCAATCAGCTGCGCCTCTGTCGTCGCACGGGTTCTGCCGCTCCCCGTCTGCTTTCAGCGACGGTGCCGTCAGGTCAGCGCCCTGGGGACCCATCTACTGGCTCGCCTCATCCCCAGGTGTTACCGACGCTGCCTTCCATTTTGCCCCATGGCGCCGCGCCGCCGCCGCCGCCTGTTCTCCCGCCGGCGACGCCCGCAGTGGACGCTTCGCTCCAACCGCCAAGCGCCTCCCTGGGTCACGCGCCGCCGATCGCTTCCCGTGACCAGCTGTCCTCCGCCATGGAACTCTTGCCCGCTCCGGACCAGATGTCGTCTTCGCCCGTCGGCTGCCCCGACGCGATGGAGGTCGAATCTTCGGCCCCTCCTCTCTTTACGGGCGCATACACCGCATGTTGGCGTGCACCCTGGACTAGGTTTTTAGGCGTTTCCTAGCTCCCCTCGGACCGAATGGCCGGGTGCGGGTGGCACAGCCTCGCCTGTTGTTAGGCTCCCCACCTCGTCGTATACGTCGACATGGGGTCCTCCCCACGCGGGCGGAAGCATTATAACACAACCGTACGCCGATTTGCGGGGGAGGAATGTGGTGGCACCGCCAGACACCACACTTGCTAGGTGGTAGCCTTTAAATCGGCCGCGGTCCATTAGTATACGTCGGACCCACGTGTCGCCACTGTCCGTGATCGCAGACCGAGCGCCGCCACACGGCAGGTCTAGAGAGACTTACTAGCACTCGCCCCAGTTGTACAGCCGACGTTCATAGGAATGGTTCACTGACAATCACGCTCTCATTTTCCGAGACGATAGTTAGCATAGCCTTCAGCTACGTCATTTGCTACGACCTAGCAAGGCGCCGTATTCAATTAATATTGAAATTATAAAACATGTACCGTCAAGAGCGCTGTACACCAAATATGGATTAAAGTTAAGTATTCCAAGAACTACGTTCTTTTCTTATTAGACTCAACTCCTTTAATTGTTCCAGACCTCACGGCAGTCTGCGTGTAATTAAACGCGTGCATTTCGGCCTCCTCTAGCAACACGGTGTTGGCTCTTCTGCCAACACTACACCTATTACACGACCCCATTTAAATTCACTGAGGTGTTGATATTGGCGTCTTTGTTGTCTCAAGGTAACTAACGCTAACGGCCGTTGCAGCGAGTGTTTAAGGCAAATCTAATTTGCATCCTCATAGAGGTGCTATTAGCGCCGCTGTAATGCGACTGGCGCGAAATTTGAATAGACATCACCATTTTAGGTTTAGAAACATATCTACGAACTTTCGTTTATGGTACACAACTCTTTCTTGGCGCTGTGATTTTTTTCCGTCACTGTGTTTTGTTACAAACAAAAAAGATGACATAGCACAAACGTAGCCGATCGGTTACATTAAGTCGTAGGAACTTACGAGCATCTAATTTCTGATAAATAGCCGCTCGGCAGCTGCTTACCCCATCGTGCCCTCAGATGAGCAATAAATTGCAGAGATGCTGCTGTAGGATCCAGCGATTAGGCTGCTCGTTGCAGCTGCAGACAGCAGGAAGGCGGCTGGTAGCGGGTTGCGGCGACCCCATCGAAGCATCACTCTTTTGTTTCTCTTCAGTCGAAGGATATTTATAGCCTGTGCCTCCTTTTGCTTCTCGCTGCCTCACCTTCAGCACATCGTTACTCTGAAACGTCGGACGCTGGATGTTCAAGCATGGGATGTAAACTGGTTGATGTTCTCAAATTTTTCTTTTTTCACGTACAGTGAGCCGGTCGGAGTGGCAAAGCGGTTCTAGGCACTACAGTCTGGAATCGCGCGACCGCTACGGTCACAGGTTCGAATCCTGCCTCGGGTATGGCTGTGTGTGGTGTCCTTAGGTTAGTTAGGTTTAAGTAGTTCTAAGTTCTAGGGGACTGATGACCTCAGAAGTTAAGTCCCATAGTGCTCAGAGCCATTTGAACCATTTGAACGTAAAGTGAGTTCAAAAAGTATTCGTCTAGCTGCATATTTTTTAAAGAAGGTGGACAGGTATGAGTAGGACTCGCTGGCTGAGGGCTCCGTACAAACTTAATTACGTATACAGACAAGTCATCCATCCTGGGAATCCAGGATATTGTTGATTTGCCTCTATTATCGACGTTGATACTGGGAAGATGTCGGTCTCAGGGATTTCAAGACTTTCGAGAATGTTTTAATGTCATATTTGAAGTCGGATAACAAATGACAAAAGAAATATTTTTTCGCGTGAAGTAATTACAAATTAATATTTTAGGATTTTTGGCCTTTACCTGTATTGTGAAATCTTTCTTCTTGCCAAATTTCATGATTCTAGACCAACAGGAAGGACCCTACAGGTTTTGATGAGTGAGTTTGCGAGTGTCAAACTATGTGACATAAATGGGCATATCTTTTGATTTTTTCGGCTTAGAAGCTTACGTTTACTACACCACCAAGTGGCCGTAGCTCTTAGTATGTGAGATAAATTCCAACTCGATACCGTCACCCGTTCCGGAGGAAAAGTGGTCTTAACAGACGAACGGACAAACAGTCAGATAACATATGAAAAAAATATTGTTTTTCGTGTTATAGAAAAGCAAATTAACAATTTTCATATTTTTTCCTTCGCTTGTAGGGTGACACCTTCCTTCTTGGCAAGTTTCATGAATCTAGGTCAACGGGAAGTACCCTGTAGATTTCGATGAGTGAATTTGCGAATATCAAAATATGTGGCGTAAATGGTCGTATCTTTGAATTGCATTTACTTAGAAGCTTCACTTTTTTTACATCGCAAAGGGCCGTGACGTGGATTTCTACTCAATACGTCTAACCGCTCCTGAGAAAAAGGGTCTTGAATATTCGGACACACAGAAAGACAGGCGGATGACCAACAAAATGATCCTGTAAGGGTTCCGTTCTTATCGACTGAGGTACGGAACCACAAAATGTAAGTCTGTGGCATGCGAAAAGAATCTAACACAAAATCTGAAGGCCCAGTCCTATGGGAAGTACCTCAGTAAATAATTTTTACTGAAAAACAAGAAACTTCAAGTTCAACAAGATAAAAATTTCATATAAAAACTGCTTCATAAACTGTTCGTCCATTCATGACCTTTTTTTACATCTAGAGCCTGAAAACATTTAAATCACAAAAATTAATATTTAATAGAGTTTTCCTTTGCGGCTATTACTGCTTGCAGTCGACTGGGCTTAGAGCTAAGTTTGCTCTCACAGACGATGGAATTTTGTTCCATTCATTTTGAAGAGCTTCTTTTATGTCTTTCATGTTGGAAATTTGTCTTTTGCTGATGTTCTCTTCGAGCACTTTCCAAAAGCGTTCTCTTAGCGAAGTGTTGAGTTGTTTTGGCGTATTGTATAGGAGTCACATCCTCGTATTTCCAGCCGAATACTTCGGGACGCTGTCCTGTTGAAAGATTAATTTCCTTGGCGCTAGGGTTTACACATTTTGTGATCTAGCGTACACTCCATAAAATGTTGTTTTGCAACACCTGCAGCACTCACTCACCACCACAGCATCAGGGAATCAGGGAATCCCAACTACGAGGTTCTGCGGCAGCATCTCCGTGTTTTTCTTGTGCCATGCTATTCGCCTGTCATCCGATTCGAATATGTTATACTTACTTTAGTCTGAAAATATAACTTTACTGGCCGCGCGGGGTATCCGCGCGGCGCGGTCTCACGCGCCTTGTCACGGCTCGAGCGGCTCTCCCTGTCGGAGGTTCGAGTCCTCCCTCGGGCGTGGTTGTTTTTGTTGCCCTAGCGTATGGTTCAAATGGCTCTGAGCACTATGGGACTTAACATCTATGGTCATCAGTCCCCTAGAACTTAGAACTACTTAAACCTAACTAACCTAAGGACATCACACAACACCCAGCCATCACGAGGCAGAGAAAATCCCTGACCCCGCCGGGAATCGAACCCGGGAACCCGGGCGTGGGAAGCGAGAACGCTAGCCCTAGCGTAAGTTAGTATAAGTTAGAGTAAGTAGTGTGTAAGCTTAGGGACTGATGACTTCCACAGTTTGGTTCCATAAGACCTTACTGCAAATTTCCAAATTTTTTCTTGCGGGGAAGGAACAGTGACACGGAAAGGGCTGACTTAACCTGGGCTCAATCATTAGTAAAGCAGAGGACATGGTAAAATGCAGTTAGTTTAAAAAACAGATTACTGTAAAAGACTCGTGCGTTCTATCACATAAAGTTGCTGAAATTCGTCGGACCCACATCAGATACGACCGTCAGGGAAAATTGAACGTAATCAAAGCAGTACAGCACAAGCGGCCACAAGTTTGTTCGATTCACGGTAGTGCATCACTGATACGCTGAAAAACCTGAACTGGTGGGCGCTAGTAGATACAAGCGTCAATTATCATGCGAAAGCCTACTTACAAAATTCCAAGATCCAGTATTATGTTTGAATTTAGGAATAGCTTCTATAGGGAATGTGAAGACAATGTTTGATTAATTACAGCGCACAGAGAGCTCTCCATACGTGAATCGAATGGGAAGAAACCCCACAACGGGGAGGTATTCTCTGCTGTGCATTTCACAGAGACGGATGTACATTGTGATGTAATGAAGACTGATACATATTCTGAAATCTCCGAAGAATAGTTCTCTATGCACACGATGTCTGAGTCCCACACTACGCACTGCTCGGAGCAAAGGTCAGACTGGTGCGGAACACGCTGACAAACGGCACAAGACGGGAGAAAGTGATGCACCATTTCAGTCAGGAATGTGCAAGCCGATGAATTCCAGAACTGATGCATTGTCCGTCATGTGCTATAAACAGAGAGTATCAGTTGTATACCAATCGAAATCCAAATCCACAACCAGGCAATTAACAAAATACTGTAATGGCGCTATATGGAGTGCTTTTTGTACAGTATACAAGCTGCCTGTCGGCTGCGGGGAGCGAATATTTAAAGCTGTTGGTAACCAAAGGGTTTAACTCGACTGCCACCTTTTCAGGACCCCCCCCCCCCCATTTCCAGAGAGTCCAAGCCAAGACACGTACCCGACTCCACCTCCTTAAACCCCTGTCTGGCTGTACATGGGGTCTGGACCCCTCCACCATCCTTCACACTTATAAATTCCTCATCTGCCCCATCCTTTGCGATGCCCACCCCACCTGGATTTCCGCCCCTCCCATCTACTACAAGTCCATCCAAATCCTGGAAGGCCATGCACTCCGCCTTTCCTATTGCATCTGTCTCCCATCCCCCACGTGGATCTTATATGACTCTATTCCCTTCCCGCCATTCCTCCTTTTCCTTGAACGGATGTGGATCCTTTACACCTCCTGCAAGCTTGATCCTCCTCGCCCGCTTGTCTCTTCCATCCTCTCCCACCCCACCCCACTGCTGTGCCTGTACCATTGCATCCCGCCTGCTCTCCATCTTTTCACTCTCCATACCCTTGCCCAAGGTGGCTTCTACCAATTCCCCCTCCCTGATGATGTCCTCGTTCCTTCCATATACCCCTCCTACCAGATCTAATCCTCCCCTCCCTCTCCCCTCCCCCCTTTCCACCAGGGCTCCCTCTCTCTTCTTTCTTTTCATCCTTTCTTCATCCCCCTCCCCTCTCCCATTTTTCCCACTTGCCCCCCCCCCTCCCCGGGCTTCCACACCTCACCCTACCCTCTCCCTTCTTTTCTCCCACTGGCTTCTTTCCCCCCTCCTTCCCTCCCCCCTGCCTGTCTCCTACACCCAGTGGCAGCCCCGCCCTCACCCCCCTCCCATCTCATCAAGTGTGTTCAGTGTTTTCTGTGCCAAAGATCTTCAGCAGTGTTTAGTGCATCAATATTATCTTCGGTCTGCTCCTTTGTTCGAGTGTCAAACTGATTCCTTCCGTTTGTGCGCACTGTGGACCTTGTTTCTGAAACCAGTGTCTTCCGAGGAACGCCTTCATCACTATTCTTGTGTGTGTCTTCTCTTTTTAACAGTCATGTATTTCTGTTTCTATGTCTCTATGTTTGCTATATGTTTTTTTTCTGTTGGCCAAAGAGCGGCACCTTACACCACTGCCGGCCCACCTTTCCATAAAGGGAAAATACAATAAAGAAAAAAAAGGGTTGAGCTGCCCCCTCTGGCGGCCGCTGCTGCTCCGCTACCTGTCGACGTGGCTAATCGATTCCACCTCCATGGCGATGTTCGATGGTGCAATACCCACGTCGCTATTTCACAGGGTAACAATAATTGGATACTTTTAAATCTACAACAAAATTTGTAAAATTTAACACTACGACATACAGATACAACTACACGATTTAAGAACAATCACTGCAAGCAATTACTTCCATAAAATATTTAGCAGTATTTGGACCGAGCGATTCAAAGTGGAACGACCACATATAACTAATCGCAGGAAATGCAGATTCCAGATTGAGATTAAATGGAAGATCCTCAGGAAATGCAGTCCGTCAACAAAACCGGTGACTTTCAAAACCCTAGTTCCACCAGTACTTGAATACTGCTCGACAGAATGGAATACGTACCATATAAGACTGATAGTGGAAATACAGAAGAACCAAAGAAGAGCAGCGCGTTTTGTTGCATGTTCATTTAGTAAGCACGTAAGTGTTACCAAATCCAGTAGCAGGCGCTGCAAGAGAGACGTTCTGCATCACATTGTAGTTTACTGTTAAAGTTTCGAGGTCATACGTTCCCAGGAGGGTCTGCCAATATATTGCTTCCTCCTACAGAAATCTCGCGAAAGGAGCATGCAGATAAAATTAGAGAGATTGTAGCTCACACGCAGGCTACCGACAGTTATTTTTCCCGCGAATCATTCGCGTCTGGAACAGGAAAATGGGGGAAGTGCCAGTAGTGCACATAGTACCCTTCGCCACACACCGTAAGGTGACTTGCGGAGTGTAGAGGTAGAGGCAGATGTAACTACCTTCACTGACAGTTGTTCCAATGTTTATTGTCCCATGCAATAAAAAAACTATGTCACTAGTTTCTGATTGTGTCGCACAGTAAATATGTATACTTATGATAAATCTGTAAAATGATCATGTGTGTCTGTTTGAACACGCTTCTCCAAAATTACTAGATTAATTTTCATGGGTTTTCGCAGGTAACTTGAGCATTGGTTGGGGCACTGTATAGGCTATATATTCCATCTAAACCGGATAGTAAAAAAAGACATCGAAATTGAAAGTTTTATCTACGCTAATATTACAAATCCGAAAGTAACTCTGTCTCATTTTTACGACTAACCCGCTGAACAGATTTCGACGAAATTTGGTATGGAGATATATTGATCACAAAGGAAGAACATAGACAACTTTAGAAAGAGCATAGTACAAGGCTGTTATTGATTTGAAGAATATTACGCGAGTCGAATAAAAATATTTACTTTTTGAAAAAGGTACTTACTCTTTGACTTTTGATCTTTATCATATTTGTGAAAATCTTGGAGGTAAGAAAAGAAGAGAGTTGTCATTACGTCACAAACTTGAAGCCGACGTCCGCCAGCTTAAGTGTCCCAAAACACTGGGTTCACCGCATTCGTACCTCCATGGTTCACCGAGGAGAGACTTCCCCGTGACGTTACTCTGACGTGTCTGTGCCCAGTTTCGGCCGTGCTGGCTGCTTTGTGAGGAGACCAAGTTGTTTCAATAAAATGCCAGCTTGCGTTGTTTACCAAGTGTACTAACCGATCCTATCGTAATCTAAAGTCGAAAGGAATCACATTTCTTTCGTAAGTGGAGCCGTTGAAGCAATATTTTCTTTTGTATGCTTTAATTCCGGTTGCACTGTTTACTTTTATGGTAATGGTTTTATTGCTGTCATTTGACTTTATATTTGCCTTACTTTACTCATTGTCCGTTGTTTCTCTTCTTTCCTATATCTTTCACTGCGTTGTAAATCGCAAACGCTCCGCCACATTGTATCTACAATCTCTTTCTCGTACAACTCGGGCTACCTAACCGCACTGATTTTCAAGGCAGCATCTCATGCCCTAAATTCCTCTCGCCAATAATTATTCATTGCTCGAATTTCCACCCCGTTTAAAAAAGATTCTGGCTGCAACAGCAGGAGACAGCTGTCATGTGTATGTTCAACAGGAACAAAAATGGTTCAAAAAATGGTTCAAATGACTCTGAGCACTATGGGACTTAACATCTGTGGTCATCAGTGCCCTAGAACGTAGAACTACTTAAACATAACTAACCTAAGGACATCACACACATCCATGCCCGAGGCAGGATTCGAACCTGCAACCGTAGCAGCGCGGTTTGGGGCTGAAGCGCCTGGAACCGCTCGGCCACAACGGTCTGCTCAAGAGGAACAATGATGAACATAATTAAAATATCAGAATAAAAAATTACATTCATTACGACACCCTGTCTGTAGCAGAAACTGAATGAAGCGTCATAGGCAAAGTTTCAAAGTGAGAAGATGTATAAAGTACAGCGAAAGTAATGCACTGAAAATCTAATAAAACAAGAAATCTGCTCTGCATGGAGGTATTCCTCTATGAAATTCTGTTTCTTTGACATTTCAATAATCGTTCACTTTGTTGACTTGCACAATATGCAATACCATGCCTTGCTTCTTTCCTCACTGCACAAGTTTATGGACTAGCAAACAACATGTAGGTAAGTTTCTTGCACACTTGAACGTTAAAAACATTGTGCTTACGAGTTGAAAGCTGAAAATATGACGAACAAGAGGCAGTAACAGTAAGAAAACAAACATTTATTTCGGAATTACAGCTTCATTTGCTGTCGATAGAAATATAATAAAAGTGCAATAAAATGCATTACGATAGCATCCTTTAAACATCAGAGCCGTCTCTTCCTCTTTATTCGAAATATGTTAACGTAAACATGGTACATTAACGACGCCAGATGTCTCATATTACTCGAGGAAATACGCATTTCAAGAACAGAACAAACTTTCGAAATTGCCTTCCTTACACAATGTTATTCATATGAGCATTGTAATTTTTAATATTTAAAACTGTCGTTGCGTGCACACGACAGAAATAATGAACAAGAACCAATCGTAAACAATAGTCTGCTAATGTTTTGGGCTAGTTAATATGGCGGCAGGCCTCGCTCACTCTGGCTTCAAATCAACGTACAGCTTACGTCTATGGTGGCTTCTTTCTTGTTTTTCTGTCTCTACGGTGAAAATACTTTTGATACGTGCTAGGTGAAACGTTACAAAGAGTTGAATACAATGTTCAGTGTGTTTAATCCATGCTTGCACACTATTTGTTGCATAACGTGCACGTTGTGCCAGTGTACAGTTACTTAAATAGCACGAGGCATAGATGCGCGCTCCTGCCCGTGCCCCTCAGTACGCAGTGATCGGCAGAGACGCTGCGCGTGCCGACGCATCATGCATTGGGACAATTTGGGAGGGGCAGAGCGGGGTGTAAACCGCGAGCTGTGCTTACCTGAACAGGCAGACACGTGAAGGCAGATAATGTTATTGCACGCACAGTAGCTTTACTTACTCCCCGTCTCTCATCATAACAAACCTACCGACATGCGAGCCCGGCTGCGGGTAGCAGATAGTTATGAGATAAATTTTAATGCTGATACTTCACTTATTTGACCTATTACCGCGCCTGTGACACGAAGAGAATTATGTGTGTAACTGATGTCTGACATTTTTTCTACAAACGTCTTACCTGGAGTTATTCTCCAGTTGTCGTAAGCTTCTTCGACTTTATTTACTGTGTTTCCGTAATGTTATTTTCCCCTTTTCGACAGTAATTTTTACAGAGGCTACTTTTCAGCGTAAAATCGGGACTTTATTACTCGTTACATACAGTCCGCTCTGTGCTTGTTCGTAATTTGTCATTAATCAAAGTAGCATCTACTTCATCTGAACATTCGTGTTATGTCCGAAAAAGCGAGCTACATAATGACTTCCCCTTCATCACAGAATGGCCATCCAAGTAGTGTTGTTATAAAATTCGTACACCATATAGGAACGTGCCATATACCCGAGTTTCTCCTCTGTTTTTACATGCCGGCCTGAGTGGCCGAGCGGTTCTAGACGCTACAGTCTGGAACCGAGCGACCGCTACGGTCGCAGGCTCGAATCCTGCCTCTGGCATGGATGTGTGTGATGTACTTCGGTTAGTTAGGTTTAAGTAGTTCTAAGTTCTAGGGGACTGATGACCTCAGAAGTTAAGTCCCATAGTGCTCAGAGACATTTTTTTTGGTTTTTATATTTTATGCTTTCGTATTGTTTCTGAGATAACACACTGAACTTGCATTAGGCGCTTTCTTCGTAGAATAAATTGTTGGACTTTTATTTAGTTTTAAGTATCAGCCATGTTGTAAGCTAACATTAAGTTACCTCTCGCACCGCTACTCCCCCAACTTCTTTAAGTTAATTAGCTATCAGCCATCTCAACAGCGAAATGTCTGTCACGACGATACGAACGTAAAGATAACACAACAGTTAGTCCCCGAGCGAAAAGTTGTTCGACGCGGCCAGGAATCGAACCCAAGTCCCTTCAGTTAGCAAGCAGTTATCGAGAGGGACTATTTTCGTTGAAATTATCGGTACTCACCCGTACACCCTGCTCGCTGCTGTTGTCTCGCTACACCGTGCCACGCACCGATCGCCAAGCCGTTCCGTCAGTCGTGCTTCTGGGCCTGCTCCTACCCGAGGCGTACGTTACCGAGCAACGGCTTCGTTGCGTCGCCATTGTTGCAGTTCCTGTTGCACCTGAGAAGTGTTGAGGCTGAAGCTGCATAGAGCTATTGTGCCACTGAAATAGTAACCTTTAATAGTTCTGTAGGTCTGTAAGTTTTCCCTGCTTAATGAGTAATGAGAAAGTAGTGTAATGAAGTTTTGGGAATGTAGCCGAATGGCGTCGACATATTGCGATGATATTTCGGCTCACAACCATTCAGCCGTTTTCAGATTGTCGGTGCACGTCATTAAAGTTATACCAAAAATTGGCACGGAGGCGCATGCTTATAGGTTACAGCTGCAAGAGCACCCTTTGTCTGGTGTGGTGTCATCTTCAAATAATGTTCCCTCTATGTCGCTCATGCGCATGCGTAATGGTGATATGCACGTCCTCTGCCGCATTACGGCCCCGCGGAATAAAATTCTGATATCAAGATACTAAAATTTACTCTCGCTAGACATTTCATAACGCGTAAAAAGTTTTATTTTTGAAGATGTTAACAAAATTAAAGGGTCGCTCGCTTTCTTCTACTGAAACTCACCAGGACGATTAATAAGATCTTAACTTTACATGCCTCTTTGTTAAATAATAAGTTAAGTAATAATCGAGCAAAATTGTGAAGTTCTCACGTCATGCCAATGCAATCATGAGACTTCGAGAAATAGAGTAGTTCTCTGCGTCAGATGGAATTCTTTCGGTAAATCCACCAATAGGTTATTACACGCTGAGGCGCCAAAGAAAATGATATAGGCATGCGTATTCAAATAGAGACATATGTAAAAAGGCAGAATGCGACACTGCGGTCGGCAACGCCTATATAAGTGTCTGGCACAGCTGTTAGGGGGGTTACTGCTGCTGCAATGGAAGGTTATGGCTCTGAGCACTATGGGACTCAACTACTGAGGTCATTAGTCCCCTAGAACTTAGAACTAGTTAAACCTAACTAACCTAAGGACATCACACACACCCATGTTCGAGGCAGGATTCGAACCTGCGACCGTAGCGGTCGCTCGGTTCCAGACTGCAGCGCCTAGAACCGCACGGCCACTTCGGCCGGCCAATGGAAGGTTATCAAGATTTAAGTGAGTTTGAACATGGTGTTATTGTCGGCGCACGAGCGAAGGGACACGGCATCTCAGAGGAATGTTCCTGTACGACTATTTCACGAATGTACCGTGAATATCAGGAATCCGGTAAAACATAAAATCTCCGGCATCGTTGCGGCAGAAAAAAGATCCTGCAAGAACGGGACCAACGACGACTGTAGAGAATCATTCAACGTGACAGAAGCGCAACCCTTCCACAAATTGCTGCAGATTTCAATCCTCGATCGTCAACAAGTGTCAGCGTGCAAACCATTCAACGATACTTCATCGATAATGGCTTTCGGAGCCGAAGGCTTACTCGTGTACGCTTGATGACTGCACGGCCGGCCGCGGTGGTCTCGCGGTTCTAGGCGCGCAGTCCGGAACCGTGCGACTGCTACGGTCGCAGGTTCGAATCCTGCCTCGGGCATGGATGTTTGTGATGTCCTTAGGTTAGTTAGGTTTAAGTAGTTCTAAGTTCTAGGGGACTAATGACCACAGCAGTTGAGTCCCATAGTGCTCAGAGCCATTTGAACCATTTGATGACTGCACGACAAAAGCTTTACGTCTCGCCTGGGCCTGTCAACACCGACATTAGACTGTTAATGACTGGAAACATGTTACCTGCTCGGACGAGTCTCGTTACAAATTGTGTCGAGCGGGTGGACGTGTACGGGTATGGAGACAACTTCATGAATCCGTGGACCCTGCAAGTCAGCAGGGGACTGTTCAAGCTGCTGGAGGCTCTGTAATGGTAAGCATCCTGTCTGATCAGCTGCATCTGTTCATGTCCGTTGTCTATTCCGGCGAACTAGGACAGTTCCAGCAAGACAATGCGACACCCACACGTCCCGAATTGCTACAGAGTGGCTCTAGGAACACTCTTCTGAGATTAAATACTTCCGCTGCCCACAAAACTCCCCGACATGAACATTATGGAGCATATCCGAGATGCCTTGCATCGTGCTGTTAAAAACAGATCTGCACCCCCCTCGTGCTCTTACGGAATTATGGACAGCGTTGCAGGATTCACGATGTCAGTTCCCTCCAGCACTACTTCAGACCTTAGTCGAGTTCATGCCACGTCGTGTTGCGGCACTTCTGGATGCTCGCGGTGGTGCTACACGATATTAGGCAGGTGTACCACGTTCTTTGGCTCTTCATTGTAGAATGAATTTCCTTCTAAGAACGTGTTGACTCAAATTTCACAGGGAACGCACTCTCGCATCGCCATTGTATCGACTCTGCAAATAACGTGGCACGTGACAGAAACTAGACGGCATGGCAAGCTGACACGGGCGTACGTCATTCAAAGTAACCTTTGAGCTGGTCTGTATAATATCTCGGGTGGGTTAGGTATATGACAATTTTGGGAGCATGACGTCATTTAGTGTTCATCATATTCTTTCAAAGTAGTGAACCACTATTTGTCTTGGTGGAAAGCGAGAGCACTCATGTCACCAGAGTGGAAAGAACACTTCGACGTGTCACGTGACTAATATGTGGACAGCCCTTGAACTGATCGTTGACGTCAGTCGACGTAGGAAGGGTGTGATTTTTGGCAGCCGTGTCATAGGTGCTCAGAATTATTGAGACCTTTAGGAAAACATACAATGACAATATAACTGTGTAGGCTTCTGCGGCGGGAGACAGTTACCATGGAAGTTTTTGCGTATGGTATCACGTCACATTGTAAAAGCGTATCACTCATGAAACCAACATTTCTGCCTCACTTACAGTGACATTCTTTTGGGTCTACTACTATGGGAAAGGCAAACAAGCCATCGTTGCAAAATACTGACATGAGTTACTTATAAAAGAATGGAAAAATGGTTCAAATGTCTCTGAGCACTATGGGACTTAACTTCTGAGGTCATCAGTCCCCTAGAACTTAGAACTACTTCAACCTAACTAACCTAATGACATCACACACATCCATGCCCGAGGCAGGATTCGAACCTGCGACCGTAGCGGTCGCTCGGTTCCAGACTGTAGCGCCTAGAGCCGCTCGACCACTCCGGCCGGCAAAAGAATGGAAAAACGGGTGGAAGCGGACATCAGGGAAAATCTGTTTGGATTCTAGAGAAATGAAGGAAACCGCGAGACAGTACTAATCGTACGATTTGCCGTAGAAGATAGGTTGATGAAAGGTAAATATACGTTAGGAGACGAGGAATACTGTTCGTATGCCGCGATCGCAGTGTAGACACTTTTATTGTTCGAAGATGACCGGCATAAACGGCACTCCATACGTATACATTTCTTGATAAAAATCCGGTAGATAAAATGCACACAGTAGATAAAATCCTCGTACCATCCATGCATATCGGCGGCCAACATGACTCTCCCAAGCTTGCCGCACAGCACTACAATGCCGGCGGAGTGTTAACATAGAGGCGGCAGACGCGCTACTAAGTTACCTATTTCGCCTCTGGATGGCTTGTGTAGCACAAGCTAAATGACCACGTGCTGTGGTAACAGGCAATGGATAACGGTGCACCAGGAATAAAGGTGGATTTTTAAAAGTGCCTGAAATAACAATCAGGATTGCCACATGACCATACGTCTGAAATTGCCATGGGCTTAGGCTTCGTATAGAATCTGTAGTAATTACATACAGTGTGCTTATTGAAGGAGAGAAAACAACAGTAATAACCAAAAATTTTAAAAATAATCTATATTTTTAATTAACAAAGCAACATGACAAAAAAGAAAACCACAATGACGCGCGTGCGAATGTTAAACTGTCAAGATCTGGAGGGGTCCGGCGAAATATGACCCATAAAAAGAGTGATACAGCATAAGGCTTTTTAAATTGTCATCTTGGAACAATAAAAGTGTATACGCTGCGATCGCGGCGTACGAAGTGTGTCCTAAACTTCCGATTCCGATCGCCCCATAACACAGCACGTGTACCTTGCAAAACATACCCTTTTATAGATTTAGAGAATTAATTCTAGAATATTAACGAGGATACACTCTTTGAAAATCTAAAGGTAGCAAGGATAATATGTGAGAGGGTGGGGGGTGAAAAGTTATTTACAACTTGAACAGAAACCAGTTTTCAGTTATAACAGTGCTAGGAGTGAAAGAGAAGCTGCAATTGAGCATGGAGTGAGAGAAGCCAGTAGCTTGTCTGCGATGCTATTCTGCCTGTACACTGAGCAAACAGTAAAGTAAACCAAGGAGAAATTTCCAAAGTCAGTTAAGTATTAAGGAGAAGAAATAGAAAAATGCTGATGAAAAAAGTAATTCTGTCACGGACAGCAAAGAACTTGAAAGATCAGGTGAACGGTACAGACAGTCTTCTGGAAAGAGATAATAAAATAAATATCAAGAAAAGTCAAAGAAGGGCAGTTGAGTGTAATGTAAATTAGACGATATTAGGGCAAATGGATCAGCAAATGAGACACTAAAAGTGGTGGATAACTTTTGTGCCTTGGCAGAATAACTAATGATCGTCGAAATGCTGGCTGTGAACATCAAGAGGAGCTATGCTGACAAAGAGAAATTTTTGACATCTAATTATTATTATTATTATTAATATTAATATTATTTATTTATGGCCTTCATTAGATAGCTCTAGTCAGTTATACAAACGTTTATACAAGATGTTAAACACCTAATATCAACTTAAAAATCAGAAAGTCTTATCTGAAGCTAGTTGTCTGGAGCGTAACTTTGTATGAAATTGAAACGCGGTAGGTTAACAGTTCAGTGAAGAACAGAATAGAAGCTTTTGAAATGTAGTGTTACGGAAGAATGCTGAAGACTGGGAAGGTACTGAATAGAATTGGAGAGAAAAGGAATTTATCACACAAGCTGACTAAAAGAAGGAATCGTTGGTTAACATGGGCCACCGCCATTAACGTTCCAAAGATTAAGAAATGTTGGCTGAACTGACGAGTTGCAGCACACGTTACTGCGTGGCCGTGGCAGAGTGTATGTACGTCGGACCTCACACAAGGAAATGAAACGCGCCATACAATAGGGATTCTATCAGTCGATAGTGGATGAACTGGAGTGTTGAGGGACGTTTACATGGGATGAAATGGCGTCCGGGATACATCGTATATCGAATCTTACCATCAATCATTTTCATTTGTTAGCTTACAGAACCACCCAGACGGTCTGTAGCTTCAATAATACAACACATCATCCCACTGTCTCAGATCTGTTGTTATAAAGAGAGAGTTTGTGAACCTCTTTCTTCTTCGCCACCACTGGGTTCATATGTAATGCAGTCGAGGGAGATGTGTGTGTACGCCTGCCACCCCTCAAAGTAGCAAAAAATGGCTCTCAGCACTATCGGACTTAACATCTGAGGTCATCAGTCCCCTAGAGCTTAGAACTACTTAAACCTAACTAACCTAAGGACGACACACTCATTCATGCCCGAGGCAGGATTCGAGCCTGCGACCGTAGCGGTCGCGCGGTTCCAGACTGAAGCGCCTCAAGGTAGCATCTACTTCATCTGAACATTCGTGTTGTGTCCGAAAAAGCGAGCTACATAATGACTTTCCCTTCATCACGGAATAGCCATCCAAGTAGTGTTGTTATAAAATTCGTACACCATATAGGAACGTGCCATATACCCGAGCTTCTCCTCTATTTTTATATGCCGGCCGTTGTTGCCGAGCGGTTCTAGACGCTACAGTCTGGAACCACGCGACCACTACGGTCGCAGGTTCGAATCCTGCCTCGGGCATGGATGTCTGTGATGTCCTTAGATTAGTTAGTTAAGTGGTTCTGAGTTCTAGGGGACTGATGACCTCAGAAGCTAAGTCCCATAGTGCTCAGAGCCATTTTTTAAGACACTGCATGGCTAGGATCAATTTCTTTAAGATTTGATGGGGAGGGATTTCACAAGAAACACACGTTGTAGAAGGGACACATTTTGACAAAACAGTCACTGAAGTTAAAGAATAAGATAGGTCTCAACGGCTAATTGTGGCCATGAAAGAATTACAAAGATAGTTTCCTAAACATTTTGAGGACACTGTCATTCTTACATCTGTTTTCGAGCTACTTTCGAGACCGTTTACTGTTTCAGTTGAAAGCGACCCTGCGCATGTGCAGATGTAACTGACCTGCCTGCAAGGTAAATCCCATTGTAATGATGAGTCCTTTTGCGTTAAAACTGTCCAGGACATCTACATTGCTTTCCTCAGGTAGATATTCCATATCTTCATATCGCCATTGCATTAATGCTACAATATTACGATCGACATATTTCTGTGAAAGACCTTTCTTCGATTATGAAACTAAATAAGTGACGATCATGAGGCAACACGCACGTGAAAATCTGCGAAACTGTCTGCGTCCGTCCATATGCCGACAATTTCATCAGATAAAATTCATGTCTTCAGCGATCCAAAAATAATTAAATAACACGGAAAATTTGTTTTGTTTGCGATCTATGTTGTTGCGGAATGTGAGATGTAAAACCAAGGCTTATGCAGCGTGGCTGCACTGCCATTTAAATGCGGCGCTTTCGCCATTTCCCCCTCCCCCCTCCCCCCCCCCCCCCTCACCATTCCGGCTCTCCTGCTCGGACAGCGCAGCGTGGTGGCGGAGACAAATGTGAAGCGAGGCTGAGCGCTATAGGCCTCGTGCCAGGGTACAGCCTGCGAGTCAAAATCTTGGCTGCCCCTGGTCTATACAATTCCCTGAAGTGTCTCATTAAATCATCACAGTTAGGCTCATAGTAGCACAGTTCTTCTACTACCAAAACAACTGCAGATGCATTTATTTTTTTGCTATACAGGGGCGATGTTCTTGAGGACAACATCATGGAAATGGAAGAGGATGTAGATGAAGATGAAATGGGAGATATGATACTGCGTGAAGAGTTTGACAGAGCACTGCAAGACCTAAGTCGAAACAAGGCCCCGGGAGTAGACAACATTCCATTAGAACTACTGACAGCCTTGGGAGAGCCAGTCCTGACAAAACTCTACCATCTGGTGAGCAAGATGTATGAGACAGGCGAAATTACCTCAGACTTCAAGAAGAATATAATAATTCCAATCCCAAAGAAAGCAGGTGTTGACTGATGTGAAAATTACCGAACTATCAGTTTAATAAGTCACAGCTGCAAAATACTAACGCGAATTCTTTACAGACGAATGGAAAAACTGGTAGAAGCTGACATCGGGGAAGATCCGTTTGGATTCCGTAGAAATGTTGGAACACGTGAGGCAATACTGACCCTATGACTTATCTTAGAAGAAAGATTAAGGAAAGACAAACCTACGTTTCTAGCATTTGTTGACTTAGAGAAGGCTTTTGAAAATGTTGACTGGAATACTCTCTTTCAAATTCTGAAGGTGGCAGGGGTAAAATACAGGGAGCGAAAGGCTATTTACAATTTGTACAGAAACCAGATGGCAGTTATAAGACTCGAGGGGCATGAAAGGGAAGCAGTGGTTGGGAAGGGAGTGAGACAGGGTTGTAGCCTCTCCCCGATGCTATTCAATCTGTATATTGAGCAAGCAATAAAGGAAACAAAAGAAATGTTCGGAGTAGGTATTAAAATCCATGGAGAAGAAATAAAAACGTTGTCTTTCGCCGATGACATTGTAATTCTGTCAGGGACGGCAAAGGACTTGGAAGAGCAGTTGAACGGAATGGACAGTGTCTTGAAAGGAGGGTATAAGATGAACATCAACAAAAGTAAAACGAGGATAATGGAGTGTAGTCGAATTAAGTCGGGTGATGCTGAGGGAATTAGATTAGGAAATGAGACACTTAAAGTAGTAAAGGAGTTTTGCTATTTGGGGAGCAAAATAACTTATGATCGTCGAAGTAGAGAGGATATAAAATGGAGACTGGCAAAGGCAAGAAAAGCGTTTCTGAGGAAGAGAAATTTGTTAACATCGAGTATAGATTTAAGTGTGAGGAAGTCGTTTCTGAAAGTAGTTGTGTGGAGTGGAGCCATGTATGGAAGTGAAACGTGGTGATAACTAGTTTAGACAAGAAGATAATAGAAGCTTTCGAAATGTGGTGCTACAGAGGAATACTGAAGATTAGATGTGTAGATCACGTAACTAATGAGGAGGTATTGAATAGAATTGGGGAGAAGAGAAGCTTATGGCACAACTTGACTAGAAGAAGGGATCGATTGGTAGGACATGTTCTGAGGCATCAAGGGATCACCAGTTTAGTACTGGAGGGCAGCGTGGAGGGTAAAATCGTAGAGGGAGACCAAGAGATGAGTACACTAACCAGATTCAGAAGGATGTAGGTTGCAGTAGGTACTGGGAGATGAAGAAGCTTGCACAGGATAGAGTAGCATGGAGAGCTGCATCAATCCAGTCTCAGGACTGAAGACCACAACAACAACAACAACAACATATAAAATCTTAAATGCAGTTCATCAATTCTTGAATCATTGGGACCTGGGAAGTTAGCTGTAGGTCGTGAGGGAAGTTGCCAATGTGATTACAATTTGCATACAGAAATGACAATGTAGACATAAGCTGTAAGCCAAATACCGTTATTTAAAATGTTATTCTCCCTTTACGTTTACAAAATGTCATGTAAAATGGGGCGACAAAAGTCAGGATACCACCTAATATCATGTTGGACCTCCTTATGTCCAATATGGTGCAGCTCGATGTGTCAATGACTCAACAAGTCGTTGGAAGGCTTCTGCAGAAATACTGAGCCATGCTGCCTCTAAAGCCATCCATAATTGCGAAAGTGTTGCCAGTGTATTATTTTGTGCAGGAACTGACCTCTCGATTACGTTCCATAAATGTTCAATGGGATTCATGTTCGGTGATCTGGGTGGCAAAATCTTTTACTCGAATTGTCCAGAGTGTTTTTCAGACCAATCTCAGACAACTGTGCCATTGCAACATGGTACGTTGTCATCCTAAACATTCCATCATTGTTTGGGAAAATGAAACCCATGAATGGTTGAAAATAGACTCCAATTAGATGAACAGCCCACACCATTATGGTTCCACCACCAGCTTGCAAAGTGCCAGTGGTGACAACTTGGGTCCATGACTTTGTGGAGTCTGCACCACACTCGACTCGTACCATCAGCTCTTACCAACTGAAATTGGGACTCATCTGACCAGGCTACGGATTTCCAGTGCTCTAGGATGCAGCCAATATGGTCACAAGTGCAGGAGAGGCACTGCAGGCGATGTAGTGATACCGTAAGCCATCAACGCATGCTTGTCTCTTAGCACTGAGAACTACGCGCAAATGCTGCTGCTCTCGGTTCTTAAGTGAAGCCCGTAAGCCACTGTATTGTCAGTGGTGATAAGGTCTTATGGGACCAAACTGCTGATGTCATCGGTCCCTAAGTCACTATTTAATCTAACTTAAACTAACTTACGCTATGGACAACACACACACCCATGCCCTAGGGAAGACTCGAACCTCCGACGGGGAGAGCCGCACGCACTGTGACAAGGTGCCTGAGACCGCGCGGCTACCCCACGTAGCCTATGTTGTCAGTGGCGAGAGATAATGCCTGAGAGCGCTATGGGACTTGACATCATAGGTCATCAGTGCCATAGACTTAGAAACTACTTAAACCTAACTAACCTAAGGGCATCACACACATCCATGCCCAAGGCAGGATTCGAACCTGCGACCGTAGCAGCAGCGCGGTTCCGGACTAAGCGCATAGAACCGCTCGGCCACAACGGCCGGCTGAAATTTGGTATTCTCGGCACTCTTGACATGGGATGTCCGATGAATCTAGCTCAAGCCACCATCCTGCGTTCGAAGTCGGCCAGCCCGAGTGTTTGAAGACAGTGTACATCGCCGCCGCTGGTGTTGTACTTCGGCGGCACCTCCTACCTAGTCTTAGGGAACAGCGACTGTGATGGGCGGCGCATGCGCCGTGCACGACACGGAGGTCTATACAGGAAGACGATTTGCAGCCTTGACAACAGTTTCCAGCGGGACTCATCAGCAGCGTACTCTTGAAGATGATGGGTAGTTGGATCGCCGAAATATTGAATCAAGTTGATTTTATGATCCGACAGCCAACGCGAGGAGACTTTCGCAACACTTTATTATAATATAATTACTCAGCAGTCAATTAACTTATACGATATTAAACTCTAGTAGTAGCTGTCCAGCAGCAAAAATATTTGCGAAAGAGCATATTGACTATCAGACCAACTGTGTGATTGGATTAAAGAGTTCCTAGATAACAGGACGCAGCATGTCATTCTCGATGGAGAGAAGTCTTCCGAAGTAAGAGTGATTTCAGGTGTGCCGCAGGCGAGTGTCGTAGGACCGTTGCTATTCACAATATATATAAATGACCTTGTGGATAACATCGGAAGTTCACTGAGGCTTTTTGCGGATGATGCTGTAGTCTATCGAGAGGTTGTAACAATGGAAAATTGTACTGAAATGCAGGAGAATCTGCAACGAATTGACGCATGGTGCAGGGAATGGCAATTGAATCTCATTGTAGAAAAGCGTAATGTGCTGCGAATACATAGAAAGAAAGATCCTTTATCATTTAGCTAAAATATAGCAGGTCAGCAACAGGAAACATTTGATTCCATAAATTATCTGGGAGTAGGCATTAGGAGTGATTTAAAATGGAATGACGATATAAAATTAATAGTCGATAAAGCAGATGCCAGACTGAGATTCATTAGAAGAATCCTAAGGAAATGGAGTCCGAAAACAAAGGAAATAGGTTACAGTACACTTGTTCGCCCACTGCTTGAATACTGCTCACCGGTGTGGGTTCCGTACCAGATAGGGTTGACAGAAGAGATAGAGAAGATCCAACGGAGAGCAGAGCGTTTCGTTACAGCATCATTTAGTAATCGCGAAAGCGTTACGGAGATAATAGATAAACTCCAGTGGAAGACTCTGCAGGAGAGACGCTCAGTAGCTCGGTACGGGCTTTTGTTGAAGTATCGAGAACATATCTTCACCGAGGTGTCAAGCAGTATATTGCTCCCTCCTACGTATATCTCGCGAAGGGACCATGAGGATAAAATCAGAGAGACTAGAGCCCACACAGAGGCATACCGACAGTTTTTCTTTCCAGGAATAATAAGAGACTGGAATAGAAGAGAGAACCGGTAGAGGTACTCAAGGTACCCTCCGCCACGCACCGTCAGGTGGCTTGCAGAGTATGGATGTAGATGTAGAAGTAGAATACTTAGGATTAATTAAACAGCTGCACGAAAAACATTCATCACAAAGCAGTTACAAAACGCGCACAACACGACCCCACGTACCATGTTATGCCGACAGTGGCCGCCTGCAGTATCATGAAGAGTCTGGCTACAGGTTGGTACAGGTAACTTGAAACGAGTGTACGTATAACAACAAATACAATTATTTTATAAGTCCAAAACCCGCCAAACGTTCGGTATTGTAATACATAATTACAGCAGTTATTAGTAAAGAATATATTCATGGATAAGAACACTTTTAAAAACTCAACTTTAAATAAAAGGTACACACCATCACCTAGCGGTGCCGTTACAGTTACTCAGCAGTTAACTGACTTATGCGAAATTTAACTCTAGTAGTAGCTGTACAGCAGCAAAAATATTTGCGAACGATTGCTGTGGTAAACTAATGGGACAATGACTGCAAGTTGGAATGATTAAGTAAGATTATGTATCACTTACTCGGCAGCGCTTAAGATGCTCAATAAAATGTAAATCACACCCCATCTTTAAAATTACTTTACCAGACTTAATAATAAAAAGTGCAGCGAACACAACAGCTGACAGAGATAAGATACAAAATTCACGTAAAACCAATAGAAGTCAGTTCCTGTTAGGAACAGGATGAGACCCACTAAAAGGATTAAAACACAATGTTTTACAGGCATTCAGATGCTCATCCATATCATTCTAAAGTGGAGTTCATTTTTGTTCAGTCACATAAAATACCTTTCAATCGATACTTTATTCCAGAGCCTCTGTTCTGAAATACGATGCAATAATCCTTAGCCACATGCATGCATGTCAGAAGAAACAGGCACTACGGCGACTTCGGCCGTTATGAAACACATGATATTTATTAACAGTTGTGAATATGGACAACCATCAGTTGTATAATGGAATGACGGCAATGAAAATTTCTGCACGACCGGAACTCGAACAAGGATTTTCTGCTCACCGCGAGAGGTTGCCTTACCATTTCGTTATGCGTGCGCGAGTCACGAACAGACCCAAACCTCCACAGGTCGTTAACGGTCTGTCTATAGTCTGCACTTGTATATTCATTATGTATAGTTCTCTACAGGGGAGACATTTTAATAGTTGCTTGTCCGGTATCAGCTAGCACATACGATACTGCAGTGCCTGTAAAGCGACTTTCAATTAAAATGTTTTTCCTGTACGGGAATATACACAATGAATGTATGAGTGCAGGTTGTAGACATATGGCTGACGACATACGGAGGTCTGGGTCACGTCGTGGATCGTGCCCGGTTAGCCTTATGGTAAGGCGACCACTCACGATAAGCAAGAAATCCGGGTTCGAATCCGGTCCGGCACAAATTCCATTATACCATTATTATATGGTGGTCCATATTCGCAACTGCGAATACATTTCTATCAACTACAACCCCTTTCCAGTGTGTCATTAACTGAAGGAGCTTCGCATCCACCGCATTTCACTTTTTGCGAGCCATACAGTGCCACCGCCCAGTGCGCTTACAATGGCCGATTCAACCCGTTGCAACACGGAGTATTTTTCATGTGCAGCCCCGTACCTCGATGCATGCCCCTACACGACGGGTTAATAACACTTCAACGACATTGCTCGACCATCACTGCTGTCTACAACAACTGCCAATGTACACTTCGGCACCACACCACCTAGTGCCTGACGTAAACTCAAATTCGGGCGAAGCCCAGCAACCCGCTCGGTGTGCAAACCGCCACATTCACCTGCCCGTGCGACTACTGACTTTCTGCCATCTGTCTTTTCCTCCTTTAGGCCTCGTTGTTCCACGCCCGTCACCTCGCGTAGAGCGAAACGTCACGCACGGAAAGCAACACTCCCTGATATCGGCTACGGACCGTCTCAGTATGATTGTTTTACATATCAGCTAGTCTGATTGTTGGCTATGGTGGACCTCAAAACTTTTCATCTTGAGTAGCAAATAGTAGGCCTTTTTCTGACTTCCCTTTCTTCTCAGTTGGGCCTGTACCCGTTGGGAAATGTGCCCATGGTCTTGTCTGCTCATAATGGTGGTACTCGTTGGTCGTCACCCGCAGACAGAGTATGCACTCTCCAGCAGTTGCTGTGAACCCTCCTACCCATCACCAGGAACTACTCTCTTCGCCATGTCCATGTTAGCTGTTTACTAGAGTGGCTACCACGCGACACGCATACCTCTTCGTTTTAGAATACGGCCAGCCGGTGTGGCCGAGCGGTTCTAGGCGCTTCAGTCTGGAACTGCGCGACCGCTACGGTCGCAGGTTCGAATCCTGCTTCGGGCATGGATGTGTGTGATGTCCTTAGGTTGATTAGATTTTAGTAGTTCTAAGTTCTAGGGGACTGATGACCTCAAATGTTAAGTCCCATAGTGCTCAGAGCCATTTGAACCATTTTTTAGAATACGTTTATAGTGAAATCGTTAGCCAGAAACTGAACTCCGCGCGTTCGTACAGTGGGGCGTGCATTTGCGATCTGAGATAGTCGTACGATTTACATGCCATAGCAACTTCATGCGGCTAAAGCTCATCGTTTTAGGCGATTGTGTTAAAGAGATTGAAACAATGATGTCGTTTGTGTGTAGAGCAGCAAAATATGGTTTGAGGGAGAAGCGACTCACATTAGTGATGTGACGTTCTGAGTGGAGAGTGTGATTCTGGTGGATGTTTGGCGACTGTTGTATAGCAGGTGGTTATACTTAAAATACAGCTACTCACAGAGGTCCAGTGTGGACTGTAATTATCCTGTGAAAGCGAAACTTCATAGATATTCTAGTGCATTAATGCGGATTCGATCTAAGCTAGGAAGAAAAGTTCCACTTTTGCTCAGCAGGTGCGAATCTGGTGCTGTGAATGTAAGAAAGATATATAGGAATGTTTCCATTTGTAATGGATCAGGTGCCGGAGGTGGGCAGAAAAGATCATACAAGTGAGAAAGGCATAATATTGATTTGATAATTAACAGCCGCTTACACAAATTGTTCAGTGTGAGCAACGGAAAAGTCGACGAGATGCTGTGCAGCGCCACATTTGCACCTGGTGAACAAAATTGGAACTAATTTATTTTCTAGTGTACATTGGTTCTGTGTCAACACACTACCGTATCAAGTATCGTTGCCAGACGATAGTTACAGGCCTCTCTGCACGTCCTTGAGTAGTTGAGCTCGTGGGGGGCTTTGGCATCAGGGAATTCAAAGTAGAAGGTGTGATGGTCTGTAGCTTGACCTTGGACCACAGCTTTTCTTCAATAACAAAATGACGGTAGACGTTTATGAAATTAGTTCAAACAGTACCATGTAATAATGAACTGGAATCAGAAGCACCTTTGCTCAACACAAATGGGCAGTGCACCTTGGTTCATAGGAAATCATCCGAATTTACTAGACACGACTGTTCAAAGTCTCGACACAAACCTCACTGAAACTCTTTGGGGAAAATTGGACCTCCAGTTGGGTATTGAATCATCAAGTAAGTTGTGAAGCAACCGCCAATCTTTAAACTGGTGACATTTTTAAATTTACCAGTTTCGGGCCAAATTTTCATCGTCAGGTGGTTGCAGTAGACTTATGGGACAAATTACTGATCGTCTGTTGCGTGTTTATGTGTGTCAAGGTACCATTAAGTAAGGGAGAATTTAAACGTTACGTTCTCGCTTCCCGCGCCCGGGTTCCCGGGTTCGATTCCCGGCGGGGACAGGGATTTTCTCTGCCTCGTGATGACTGGGTGTTGTGTGATGTCCTTAGGTTAGTTAGGTTTAAGTAGTTCTAAGTTCTAGGCGACTGATGACCATAGATGATAAGTCCCATAGTGCTCAGAGCCATTTGAACCATTTTTTTTAAACGTTACAGTCATAATTTGACATAATACACACATCCGAAGTACAGACAGTTGGAAAATGTATGACCAGCGTATTTACAGAGAAGTCTTGCAGCTTTTTCTTCAAAATTTTACATTTTTACGGAGCACAAAATATGATATCAAGTCGATTTTCTTTGTAATTCAGTCTGTAGGGAAACAATAGCAGACTTTTTAAGCTTAAAATTTGGAGTGGCAAAACATTAACTCATGGGAACTACACTGCATGACCTCGCAGTGTGTTGGCATGTTTGAACATGAGCCGACGGCACAATGAGGTGCAAATATATATAATGTTTGTATAAAATGTAGGACACAGACTGATGCAGATAACAACATAATCTTGATATTGTTGAGAATCGTGGATGACGATTGTGCTTGATAATTTTAATTTACTTGTTGTTGGCGTTTGCTGTATGTACCATGCATTTAGTACATCTTTATATAATTCTACTGTACGTGTGTATGTCACTGAACTCCTCCTAAACAGCTGGACCGATTTGAATGAATTTTTTTGTATGCGTTTGGGTGGCGCCCTGGATGGTTTGGATTCACAAATCAGCCCGGCAGATGGCGCTGCAGTCGGTATCTAGGTTATTTATCTATACTGCAACTAAACCGCTGAATCGACTTGAATGATTTTTTGTGTATGTATTCAAGTGCGGGCCTGGAAAATTTACATTCTTAAATCAGCACGGTAGGTGGCGTTGCATTTTTGTGTGCAATATTAAGCGTATTATATTCAGATGTAAGTTACGTGCATAGGATTTCGTTTATTTTTCGACGTTTTAATTTGAGTGTATTGTATTATGTATATTTCGTTATTTTGACATTTTAATTTTTTTGTACGGTGTCTTTTCATATTTCAGGTGTCGCAGTACAGTGAATATTAAGTGTATTATATTCGCATATAAGTTACGCACATAAAACAATGCCACGTCTTCGTGGGCGAGGAGGAAATATTGGTCGACGGACTCGGAATTCACAATTAGTCCGTCAGTTAAATAGATCGGCAGAAGATAAATTGACGGACAATGAAAATTTAAGAAACCAGGCTACAATCAGACGTACTAATGAAAGTCAAGAGCAACGCAACGAACGCCTTCGAGCTAATGCATTGAGACAAAGACTGGCCCCTCAACGAGTCACCGACACATTCAGAACACGTGAACAACAGCGTTTGCAAGTGTATCGCGCATTGACACGTGCATCACTTCTTCACCTTGCGTATGAATATGAGTCGGACATCGACTGCTCGTCACATTCACAAATTGTAAACGGTGCTATGAACAAAAAATGCCAACATTGTCATGCACTCAAATACAAAGGTGAATCGGCTGGCTTCTGCTGAGCGTCTGGTAAAGTTGTATTGCCACCACTGAATTTGCCGCCAGAACCACTGAGAATACTACTGGATGAAGTTACATCTCAATCTAAATTTTTTTGCGTAAAATTCGCAAATTCAATTCGTTCTTTCAAATGACATCATTTGGAGCAGCAAAAATTGTTCAGAATGAGGATGGTCGCAATTTTCAATCAGGGCCAAGTGTATCATCAAACTGGCTCTTTAATGCCGATGCCTGAGACCGATTCAAAATTTCTGCAAATCTACTTCATGGGTGCAAATAAACGCACGCTGCCAGTACAGCCATATCGAGCAGATGGAGGACCGAGAAATTGTGGGTATTTTAGAACCGATTTCACAGAATCACAACCAGTTGGTTCAGTTGTTCAATACCGTTTCAAACAGACTGCAAAACGACAACTATACGATCGTTATAAAAGCAGACAAAGTACCATCTGAGCAGCACGCGGGCCGATATAATGCACCGACCATTAATGAAGTTGCAGTTGTTATAATTTGCGACGCATTTGAACGACGAGATATACGAATCCAACGCAGAGATAACACAGTGCATACGATTGAAGACAGTCATCGCTCTTACGACGCTTTGCAACATCCATTGATATTTTGGGAAGGAGAAGATGGATATCATTTAAATATCAAACAAAGAAATCCAGCAACAGGTACCGTCTACACCTAATATTTTATTTTTATGAGCGATTAATTTCTTTTCGTCTTAATTATATTTTTACTTTGCAGATGCAGAAACCAGCAAGAAAGTGAGCGCGATGAACTTCTACGCGTATCGGTTGATGATTCGTACCAATGAAGACAATAATATTCTCTGATGCCGCCAGCTGTTTCATCAATATATCGTTGATATGTATGCGAAAACTGAAAGCGAGCGATTACGATACATCAGTATAATCAAGCGAAACTTCGAGCTCAGGAATACATTTATTTGCGTGATGCTATTGTTGGTAACATAGATGGAATAATTAATATCAACGACATCGGTACTTCATATATTCTTCCATCATCATATATTGGTAACCCACGTCATATGCAAGAATATATTCAAGGCGCCATGACTTTCGGGCGCACGTACGGACGACCAGGTTTGTTCATTACATTTTCGTGTAATCCAAAATGGGATGAAATTAAAATTTCGTTATTGCCAGGTCAAACTGCAATAGATCGGTACGATATCACTGCACATGTCTTTAGACAAAAGTTAAAATCGTTGATGAACTTGATTATACATTCCTCTGTTATTCGGCAAAACACGTTGCTGGCTGTATTCTGTTGATGGCAAAAACAAGGTTTGCCACACGCGCCTGTTTTGATTTGGTTGGTCGACAAAATACAGTCAGAAGAAATTGATAAAATTATCTCAGCAGACATTCCGGATCGGAATATCGATCAAAAATTGTATGAGATTGTTGCCGCTAACGTGATCCATGGTCTATGTGGTGCTATAAACATGACGGCGCCGTGCATGGACAATGGAAAATGTACGAAAAGTTTTCCAAAAAATTGTATAAATGATGTTGTTGTTGTCTTCAGTCCTGAGACTGGTCTGATGCAGCTCTCCATGCTACTCTATCCTGTGAAAGCTTCTTCATCTCCCAGTACTTACTGCAACCTACATCCTTCTGAATCTGCTTAGTGTATTCATCTCTCGGTCTCCCTCTACGATTTTTACCCTCCACGCTGCCCTCCAATGCTAAATTTGTGATCCCTTGATGCCTCAGAACATGTCCTACCAACCGGTCCCTTCTTCTTGTCAAGTTGTTCCACAAATTAATCTTCTCCCCAATTCTATTCAATACCTCCTCATTAGTTATGTGATCTACCCATCTAATCTTCAGCATTATTCTGTAGCACCGCATTTCGAAAGCTTCTATTCTCTTCTTGTCCAAACTATTTATCGTCCATGTTTCACTTGCATACATGGCTACACTCCATACAAATACTTTCAGAAACGACTTCCTGACACTTAAATCTATACTCGATGTTAACAAATTTCTCTTCTTCAGAAACGCTTTCCTTGCCATTGCCAGTCTACATTTTATATCCTCTCTACTTCGGACATCATCAGTTATTTTGCTCCCCAAATAGCAAAACTCCTTTACTACTTTAAGTATTTCATTTCCTAATCTAATTCCCTCAGCATCAACCGACTTAATTCGACACAATCCATTATCCTCGTTTTACTTTTGCTGATGTTCATCTTATATCCTCCTTTCAAGACACTGTCCATTCCGTTCAACTGCTCTTCCAAGTCCTTTGCTGTCTCTGACAGAATTACAATGTCATCGGCGAACCTCAACGTTTTTATTTCTTCTCCATGGACTTTAATACCTACTCCGAACTTTTCTTTTGTTTCCTTTACTGCTTGCTCAATATACAGATTGAATAACATCGGGGACAGGCTACAACCCTGTCTCACTCCCTTCCCAACCACTGCTTCCCTTTCATGCCCCTCGAGTCTTATAACTGCCATCTGGTTTCTGTACAAATTGTAAATAGCCTTTCGCTCCCTGTATTTTACCCCTGCCACCTTCAGAATTTGAAAGAGAGTATTCCAGTCAACATTTTCAAAAGCTTTCTCTAAGTCTACAAATGCTAGAAATGTAACTTTGCCTTTCCTTAATCTATTTTCTAAGATAAGTCATAGGGTCAGTATTGCCTCATGTGTTCCAATATTTTTGCGGAATCCAAACTGATCTTCGCCGAGGTTGGCTTCTAACAGTTTTTCCATTCGTCTGTAAAGAATTCGCGTTAGTATTTTGCAGCTGTGACTTATTAAACTGATAGTTCGTTAATTTTCACATCTGCCAACACCTGCTTTCTTTGGAATTTGAATTATTGTATTCTTCTTGAAGTCTGAGGGTATTTCGCCTGTCTCATACATCTTGCTCACCAGATGGTAGAGTTTTGTCAGGACTGGCTCTCCCAGGGCCGTCAGTAGTTCCAATGGAATGTTGTCTATTCCCGGGGCCTTGTTTCGACTCAGGTCTTTCAGTGCTCTGTCAAACTCTTCACGCAGTATCGTATCTCCCATTTCATCTTCATCTACATCCTCTTCCATTTCCATAATATTGTCCTCAAGTACATCGCCCTTGTATAGACCCTCTATATACTCCTTCCACCTTTCTGCTTTCCCTTCTTTGCTTAGAACTGGGTTTCCATCTGAGCTCTTGATATTCATACAAGTGGTTCTCTTTTCTCCAAAGGTCTCTTTAATTTTCCTGTAGGCAGTATCTATTTTACCCCTAGTGAGATAAGCCGCTACATCCTTACATTTGTCCTCTAGACATCCGCCGGCCGCGGTGGCCGTGCGGTTCTAGGCGCTTCAGTCCGGAACCGCGGGACTGCTACGGTCGCAGGTTCGAATCCTGCCTCGGCATGGATGTGTGTGATGTCCTTAGGTTAGTTAGGTTTAAGTAGTTCTAAGTTCTAGGGGACTGATGACCTCAGATTTTGAGTCCCATAGTGCTCAGAGCCATTTGAACCAATCTAGCCATCCCTGCTCAGCCATTTTGCACTTCCTGTCGATCTCATTTTTGAGACGTTTGTATTCCTTTTTGCCTGCTTCATTTACTGAATTTTTATATTCAGTCTTTTCATCAATTAAATTCAATATTTCTTCTGTTACCCAAGGATTTCTACTAGCCCTCGTCTTTTTACCTACTTGATCCTCTGCTGCCTTCACTACTTCATCCCTCACAGCTACCCATTCCTTTTCTACTGTATTTCTTTCCCCCATTCCTGTCAATTGTTGGCTTATGCTCTCCCTGAAACTCTGTACATCCTCTGGTTTAGTCAGTTTATCCAAGCCCCATCTCCTTAAATTCCCACCTTTTTGCAGTTTCTTCAGTTTTAATCTATAGTTCATAACCAATAGATTGTGGTCAGAGTCCATATCTGCCCGTGGAAATGTCTTACAATTTAAAATATGGTTCCTAAATCTTTGTCTTACCATTATATAATCTATCTGATACCTTCTAGTATCTCCAGGATTCTTCCATGTATACAACCTTCTTTTATGATTCTTGAACCAAGTGTTAGCTATGATTAAGTTATGCTCTGTGCAAAATTCTACCAGATGGCTTCCCCTTTCATTTCGCTCCCTCATTCCATGTTCACGCACTATTTTTCCTTCTCTCCCTTTTCCTACTCTCGAATTCCAGTCACCATGACTATTAAATTTTCGTCTCCCTTCACTACCTGAATAATTTCTTTTATCTCATCATACATTTCATCAATTTCTTCATCATCTGCAGAGCTAGTTGGCATATAAACTTGTACTACTGTAGTGGGCATGGGCTTCGAGTCTATCGTGGCCACAATAATGCGTTCACTATGCTGCTGGTAGTAGCTTACCCGCACTCCTATTTTTTTAATTAATTATTAAACCTACTCCTGCATTACCCCTATTTGATTTTGTATTTATAACCCTGTATTCACCTGACCAAAAGTCTTGTTCCTCCTGCCACTGAACTTCACTAATTCCCACTATATCTAACTTCAACCTATCCATTTCCCTTTTTAAATTTTCTAACCTACCTGCCCGATTAAGGATCTGGCATTCCACGCTCCGATCCGTAGAACGCCAGTTTTCTTTCGCCTGATAACGACGTCCTCTTGAGTACTCCCCGCCCGGAGATCCGAATGGGGGACTATTTTACCTCCGGAATATTTTACCCAAGAGGACGCCATCATCATTTAACCATACAGTAAAGCTGCATGCCCTCGGGAAAAATTACGGCTGTAGTTTCCCCTTGCTTTCAGCCGTTCGCAGTACCAGCACAGCAAGGCCGTCTTGGTTAGTGTTGCAAGGCCAGATCAGTCAATCATCTAGACTGTTGCCCCTGCAACTACTGAAAAGGCTGCTGCCCCTCTTCAGGAACCACACGTTTGTCTGGCCTCTCAACAGATACCCCTCCGTTGTGGTTGCACCTATGGTACGGCCATCTGTATCGCTGAGGCACGCAAGTCTTCCCACCAATGGCAAGGTCCATGATTCATGGGGGGAGGGGATAAATGATACAATCACTAATATCGACGGTTATCTATTGTATCGTCGGTGAGACAATGACCATGGTGGTCAATCACATCAATTACGCACGTCAAACGGTACAACAGTTAACATTGACAATCATTGGGTGGTTCCGTATTCACCATTTCTGTGTAAAATCTACAAAGCACACATAAACATTGAGCTCTGCAGTTCGGCGAAGTCCATAAAATATATGTGCAAATAAGGGCAGTGATATGGCTGTATTTGCTGTTCATAATGTTAACGAAAACGATGGAATAACACGGTATCAAATGGGCTGATACATCAGCAGCAATGAAGCAGTTTGGCGTATTTTGGGTTTTCCGATACACGAAAGAGACCCTGCTGCTATGCATTTGGCCGTCCACCTTGAAAATGGACAGCGTCTTTATTTAACGGAAGAGACTGCTCTACAACGTGCATCACGTGCCCCAAAAACCACATTAACTGAGTTTTTTGAACTATGCAACCGACCAGGTATTCCCGGTCAATTCGCAAAGACATTAATGTATACTGATGTGCCACGATATGTCACATGGAACAAACAGTCAAAAAAGTGGGAACCACGAAAGCGAGGTGTTCCGGTTGAAGGATACAACGGCATATTTATGGGAAATACATTAGGCCGATTATACACAGTCCATCCAAAGCAACGCGAATGTTTCTTCTTGCATTTATTGTTGGTTAATGTTCCTGGATCTACGTCATTCCAATACTTGCGAACAGTCAATGGCAATTTGTACGACACATATCATGATGCGTGTCGCGAATTACATTTGCTGGAAGATGACAACCATTGGAATATTACACTTGCAGATGCAGCATTGAGTTCCTCTCCTCATCAAATTCGCCAATAGTTCGCCATATTATTGACGACATGTTTTCCAAATCAAGCTTCTGTCCTCTGGGACAAACATAAAGATTCCATGAGCGACGACATTCTGCATCCCATTTGGATCGCTGATCAAGATCCCATGATCGATTTTTCACCGGAAATACACTCCTGGAAATTGAAATAAGAACACCGTGAATTCATTGTCCCAGGAAGGGGAAACTTTATTGACACATTCCTGGGGTCAGATACATCACATGATCACACTGACAGAACCACAGGCTCATAGACACAGGCAACAGAGCATGCACAATGTCGGCACTAGTACAGTGTATATCCACCTTTCGCAGCAATGCAGGCTGCTATTCTCCCATGGGGACGATCGTAGAGATGCTGGATGTAGTCCTGTGGAACGGCTTGCCATGCCATTTCCACCTGGCGCCTCAGTTGGACCAGCGTTCGTGCTGGACGTGCAGACCGCGTGAGACGACGCTTCATCCAGTCCCAAACATGCTCAATGGGGGACAGATCCGGAGATATTGCTGGCCAGGGTAGTTGACTTACACCTTCTAGAGCACGTTGGGTGGCACGGGATACATGCGGACGTGCATTGTCCTGTTGGAACAGCAAGTTCCCTTGCCGGTCTAGGAATGGTAGAACGATGGGTTCGATGACGGTTTGGATGTACCGTGCACTATTCAGTGTCCCCTCGACGATCACCAGTGGTGTACGGCCAGTGTAGGAGATCGCTCCCCACACCATGATGCCGGGTGTTGGCCCTGTGTGCCTCGGTCGTATGCAGTCCTGATTGTGGCGCTCACCTGCACGGCGCCAAACACGCATACGACCATCATTGGCACCAAGGCAGAAGCGACTCTCATCGCTGAAGACGGCACGTCTCCATTCGTCCCTCCATTCACGCCTGTCGCGACACCACTGGAGGCTGGCTGCACGATGTTGGGGCGTGAGCGGAAGACGGCCTAACGGTGTGAGGGACCGTAGCCCAGCTTCATGGAGACGGTTGCGAATGGTCCTCGCCGATACCCCAGGAGCAACAGTGTCCCTAATTTGCTGGGAAGTGGCGGTGCGGTCCCCTACGGCACTGCGTAGGATCCTACGGTCTTGGCGTGCATCCGTGCGTCGCTGCGGTCCGGTCCCAGGTCGACGGGCACGTGCACCTTCCGCCGACCACTGGCGACAACATCGATGTACTGTGGAGAGCTCACGCCCCACGTGTTGAGCAATTCGGCGGTACGTCCACCCGGCCTCCCGCATGCCCACTATACGCCCTCGCTCAAAGTCCGTCAACTGCACATACGGTTCACGTCCACGCTGTCGCGGCATGCTACCAGTGTTAAAGACTGCGATGGAGCTCCGTATGCCACGGCAAACTGGCTGACACTGACGGCGGCGGTGCACAAATGCTGCGCAGCTAGCGCCATTCGACGGCCAACACCGCGGGTCCTGGTGTGTCCGCTGTGCCGTGCGTGTGATCATTGCTTGTACAGCCCTCTCGCAGTGTCCGGAGCAAGTATGGTGGGTCTGACACACCGGTGTCAATGTGTTCTTTTTTCCATTTCCAGGAGTGTATATAACGGGTCGTTAATAAAGATTGAAGATATTTGCATTCTGATTTCGAATATGCCACTCATTCATTTTGATATGCCCTCACCTAACCGCCCAGCAACAGACATCATTAACAGCGGGATTCAGCGCGAACGACAGTCCATTACGGTCTCTTTAACTACTTTCGTTGAAAATAATGAGCAACTACTCACTGATGAACAAAAGAATGTATACGATCGAATTAATTTGTCAATTGCAGCAGAACATGGTGGATTCTTTTTTTTTGGACGAACAAGGTGGCACTGGAAAAAGTTTCTCATCGCATTAATGCTTGAGCGCATTCGATCACAAAATCATATTGCGCGAGCAATTGCTTCATCAGATATTGCAGCCACTTTGCTTGATGGCGGACGAACTGCACATTCAGCACTCAAGTTGCCGTTGAACTTTCATACAAATCCAGATGCAATGTGCAACATAAAAAATCATTCCGGTATTTCTAAAGTTTTGCAAAAATGCAAAATTATTGTCTGGAATGAATGCACTATGGCCCACAAGCATTCACTTGAAGCTCTCGATAGAATGATGAAAGATCTAAATAATAACACCAGGCCTTTCAGTGGTGCCTTACTGTTACTGTCCGGTGATTTTAGACAGACATTGCCGGTCATTCCACGCGCTACATATGCGGATGAAATTAACGCATGTATAAAACAATCTTATCTATGGTGAAATGTGATGACATTACGTCTGAACACAAATATACGTGTTCAACTGCAAAACGATCCATTGACACTATCATTCTCTTAGCAATTGCTCAACATTGGAAATGGAACAATACCATTGCATGGAGACACACAATGCATCAAACTGCCAGACGATTTCTGCAACGAGGTAAATACGAAAGATGCTTTGATTGAAAGCATATTTCCAGATTTACAAGCTAATTATATTAATGATGATTGGCTTCGTGAACGAGCTATTTTAGCCGCAAAAAATATCGATGTTGACGCTATTAACTTCAAAATACAACAGTCATTGCCCGGCAATGAGATATTGTTTAAATCGATCGACACTGTTACCGATCCTGACGAAGCAGTCAACTATCCTGTTGAATTTTTGAATTCGCTGGATTTACCAGGATTGTCACCACATCACTTGCGATTAAAAATTGGCTCACCTATCATTTTGCTTCGGAATTTAAATGCACCTAAGCTATGCAATGGTACAAGATTAGTCATAAAAAATTATGGGTAATGTTCTTGAATCTACAATTTTGATCGGCAAATTTGAAGGTGAAGTTGTTCTCCTGCCACGAAACTCAATGATCCCTTCAGACTCACCCATTCCATTCAGACGTCTGCAATTTCTAATTCGCTTGGCATTTGCCTTGACTATTATTAAGACACAGCCGGCCGGTGTGGCCGTGCGGTTCTAGGCGCTTCAGTCTGGAACCGTGTGACCGCTACGGTCGCAGGTTCGAATCCTGCCTCGGGCATGGATGTGTGTGATGTCCTTAGGTTAGTTAGGTTTAAGTAGTTCTAAGTTCTAGGGGACTGATGACGTCAGATGTTAAGTCCCATAGTGCTCAGAGCCATTTGAACCTTTTGAACCATCTGCTGCCTTTGAAGCAAAATAACAGATGACGGCAGAAGCAAGGATGACATAAAAGCAGATTAGTATAGGCAAAGAGGGCATTCCTGGCCAAAATAATTCTATTAGCATCAAGCAAATGTCTTAATCTGAGGAAATTTCTGAGATTGTTCATTTGGAGAACATCTTTGGGCGGTAGTGAATCTTGGACTGTGGGAAAACCGGAAAAGAAGAGAACTGAAGCGTCTGAGACGTGGTACTGTAGAAAGATGTACAAAATTAGATGGACTGTTAAGAACTGTAGTATTCCGCAAAAACGGTGAAGACTGGAAAGTATGAAGATCACTGACAAGAAGGGACAGGACGGTAGGACATATCTTGGGATACTGGGGAATAACTTCCATGGTACTAGAGGCAGCTGTAGAAGGCTCGAAACTGAAGGGGATACATCCAACAAATAATTGAGCACGCAGGTTGTGGGTGTTACCGTAGGATAAAGAGGATGGCACAAGACACAGATTTGTGGTGGGCCGCATCAGTATAAGTGAGACATTTTTGTATGCTGTACAGTACACGTATCAGTCGAACAGTCATCCCACAAAATACGTCACATCATTTACTACCTGCTGTTTTTCTAAACTAACGGTTTTGCGTGCACCTGTTCGCACTTCAACACCTGACCTTCTGCTTGCTCTTGCCACGTGTACCTAGTGCCTATAATTGTTAGTCTGCAAATAATGTAAATACTGATATAATGTACAGTACAAAGTCACCAACATAAATATCTGCGCTTATATCTTTTACGCCATGTGTATGCAGAGTTTCGAATGCTGTTAAAGATACACTATTCCCTTAAAAAACATACTTGTTGACAAGAGTTAAGGTTATTATCCACATATCAGAATTATGTGCTCCTATGCCTGCTGTTATGTGGCCAAAATCTCGTTTCGACACCTTGAACCGTTCATAAAATAAAGGGGGTCGAAGTTTTAGGTGATTTGCCCTGTATATTAAATAACTACTTTCCGATTTAGAGAAAAGTAACAAATAAAAGGACTTAAAATGATGTCCCTTATGTAGAATGTACTACATATTTAGAGACATTCCTCTGATCGACTGAAATGCGGAAAACTGTAATGAGTGATTTTTTATTGGTCTTCCCGCTAAGCTTTTCTGATGGCTATACCTCCATAACCGTGTCGGATCGTTAATCAACAAGAAATACACGGTTTGTAAATACAATTTTTTTGGGCGGTCTGTGGCATTACGGAGATGTTGGAGATCTAACCCTTCAGAATCACGTAGCGGAAAGATTAACAAAAGTCGTTGGTGACAACTATTTATGTATTTCAGTTGATATTAATAAGTCACGCTTAGGCATAAATAAAACAGTTGCATTTAAGATTCCTCCGCTCCTTGTACTCTCGCTCATTTCGCTGTCTTTTTTCACTTGTCCACAACGTAGAATAGGAGTATCTATGGAGCGAGGATTCAAATACTCAAAGTAAAATTCTTGTCGTCAACATACATCAGTTACAACAGTTACATGACTGTGTTGTGGCATAATGTTTGTCCGTAAGCGCCCGCGTATTTTGAATATCATTACACCGCTAGTACCTGATGATCCCGCTCTAAAACGATTTACATTTTGTACAAGGGTTTCACAGACATCTTAATAATTTACATTCGATATCTATAATGGACTTAGCTGAAGTATTTAAAGAGATAAATGCAAAGACGTTTGGCTTGGTTTACGAGTGCGTCACAGCTCATACATCACTATTTTTGTACTATATGAAAAGAACCGATAGCCCCCGGTATTTTTAGGTTTCGTATTGTGCTTCATCGTATCGCAGCGTCTCTGAATTGATGAAGTATGCTGCAGCGGTATTGAGAAATGGCTTCCTAGTACATAAACAAAATATCTTATTTGGAGTTATGTCAACAAGATATGAACTTTGAATATTCCGAATATTTCCTCTGTTTTCTGATATTTATTTATTACGAAAAAAGTGGCGCTGAATCTTTCCTGTTACGGATCAAACTCGAAATTCTTCAAAAGATGGAAAGTTACTTTTTGTAGAAAGTACCACCAACATGTAATTATAGTTATCACACTAGTAAGAGGCGGAATATGTCTTGATTAATTCCGAGACACAGCTCGTAGGGCTAATTTACGTGAGTGCATGACGATATATCTACGAGACAAATGGTATACAGATTCTGAAATGTGGGAGTGTGCTGCCGGTCAATCTGATGCGTGTATACACATTTCGAGCAGTTTTCATCTCCACATAAAATTCATACAGGGTGTAACCGTTAACTGTTTACAGCGTACCACAGTGTTGCAGGGGAATCGATACGAACAATATGATGTAGGACACCTTTGGTCTATCAGTTCAGGAGTCGACCGCTAATTGGCGTAGCATGCACACCGCATGTGAAGTTGAATATCCTCTCGCCCTCTCATGTTACCGACTTTTGCTTAAACTACTAAGTTAACCTTCCCTGCGAGAGTAATGATAAAAAAAGACTTTTGATCACGTTATACAGAGATTAATTATGTTTGCAGTTCGATCTAAACTTAATCCTCACAAGCGCAGTAGTCAAAAAATGGTTCAAATGGCTCTGAGCACTATGGGACTCAACATCTATGGTCATAAGTCCCCTAGAACTTAGAACTACTTAAACCTACCTAACCTAAGGACAGCACACAACACCCAGCCATCACGAGGCAGAGAAAATCCCTGACCCCGCCGGGAATGCGCAGTAGTCTCTTAGTAAGAAGACCAGAGAAACAAAATGATTTAAGTATTAATTTTATGTTGTTAAAATTCACAAAATTGTGAGATAAAATTTACATAAACGTCTGTTTCACAATTTGTATATGCACAAGTAAGCTGGTGGCTTAAGAGGGCGAGAGAACGTGAATAACAGTGTCACATCAGGATCACGTGACTACGTCCATTTAAAGCTGGCCATACGAGCAGTACGCTATGTTCATTTCACAGATTCTAACTGTGTATTTCCCAGTGACAGTATTATTTATTCCCGTATCATGTATTCCATTGTCTCGCTTATTCCACTTGGCCAATTACTACCCTTCTGCAGCCAGTGAAAAACACCAGCATTCTTCTCTGTCGTCTCATTCAGTGAAGTAGCGGAGCTTTCGTCACTATCAACCATCAGTAGTACACAAACGCAGTCGATCCACATGACTCACACGATCAGCAGAGACAGGGCTTTCACTTGTACCACTGCAATCAACGGCATCACAGCACTTCCTACGTTACAGCGCATGTAGCGTGGGCAACAGTGACATTTGTGTTTCCCAGACACTTTCGTCTTGTAAATGTGAAAGTTTTCGAACGCTTCTCATTACAGGTTTACTTTTTCTGTGCACAGCATTACTTGTGACTGAGGCCATGCCCTTTCGCTGGACTCATGTGTAGAAGCAGGGAGAGGGGAGAAGAGGGGGTTATTGGTAACATTACAGACCAATCACTCTGATTTGAGTTTCCATTTACGCGAAGGTGGTTCACGGGAACGTGTCGCCGTTGAGTGACTGTTGGAGGATACAAGATGGCTTAGACAAAATTTCTAGTTGGTATGATGAACGGCAGCCTGCTCTAAATGTAGGAAAATTTAAGTTAATGTAGATGAGTAAGAAAAACAATCCCATGGTACTCGGATAAATCCCATAGTACTTAATCGAAGTGACGCAATCACTTCGATTAAATATCTACGCCTAACGTTGCTAAGCGATATGAAATGACTAGAAGACGTAAGGGCGGCAGTAGGGATGACGAGTGGTCGACTTCACTTCATTGGAGAAGTGTAGGAGAGCGTAGCTAATTTACCAGGTAGACCGCGTATAGGACACTAGTAAAACCCATTCCTGGGTACGGTTCCAGCTTTTGGGATCACCAGCAGGTCGGATTAAAGGAAGACATCGAAGACGCTAAATCTATTATCGGCAGTCTGCAGCTCGTGGTCTTGCGGCAACACTCTCGCTTCCCGCGCACGAGGCCCCGGGTTCGATTCTCGGCGGGGTCAAGGATTTTCGCTGCCTCGTGATGACTGGGTGTTGTGTTCTTCATCGTCATTGACTAGCAAGTCGCCGAAGTGGCGTCAACTAAAAAGGACTTGCAATACGGCGGCCGAACTCCCTCGCATGGGGCCTCTCGCCCAACAATGCCATAAGATCATATTATTATTTTTTTGTTATCGGCAGATTCAATCAACACACGAGTATCACATAGATGCTTCGTAAATTCAAATGCGAATCGCTGGAGGGAAGACGAAGTTCTTTTCGCAAAACACTATCGAGGAAATCAAGAGAACCGGCATCTGAAGCTGATTGCAAAACGACTACACTGCCGTCAACTTACATTTCGCGCGAGAGCCACGAAGTTAAAAGAAATTAAGGTTCGTACGGAGGCATACAGATAGTCGTTTTTCTCTTGCTCCATCTGCTTATGGAACAAGAAAGGAAATGATTTGTAGTGCCACAAGTATCGTTCCGCCCTACACCATATGGTGGCTTGCGGAGTATGTATGTGTATGTAGATATCGACTGTTAGGGCAGTTCTGTCGGTAAGAGCAAAAATTGCCTCCCGCTTCCCCCCCCCTCCCCCCGCCCCCCTCTCCGCCCATCACGCCACTGTCAAACTGAACTAGCGCTCCGGCTGTTGTGGCCGTTCTATAGACGAGATAACATGCTTTGGTATTCTTTCGTTCTTCCTGTGCGTCTCTGCGAGGCATTTTCCGTGGAAATAAATTCATAGCAATTAAAAATAAAATGTTGGCCCATTCTAAAGTCTGATCAACTGGCGATACCTTAAGTTTTCAGTTTGCAGCAAATCATAGAAATACTGAGCTATTCATCTGTTCAGCGTCGCTGCGTCAGCAAAGCATACGGCGTAAATACACTACTGGCCATTAAAATTGATACACCAAGAAGAAATATAGATGATAAACGGGTATTCATTGGACAAATATATCATACTAGAACTGACATGTGATTACATTTTCACGCAATTTGGGTGCAGAGATCCTGAGAAATTAGTACCCAGAAGAACCACCAATGGCCGTAATAACGGCCTTGATACGCCTGGGCATTGAGTCAAACAGAGCTTGACTGACGTGTACAGGTGCAGCTGCCCACGCTGCTTCAGTACGATACCACAGTTCATCAAGAGTAGTGACTGGCGTATTGTGACGAGCTAGTTGCTCGGCCCCCATTGACCAGACGTTTTCAATTTGTGAGAGATCTGGAGAATATGCTGGCCAGGGCAGCAGTCGAACATTTTCTGTATCCAGAAAGGCCCATACAGGACCTGCAACATGCGGTCGTGCATTATCCTCCTGAAATATAGGGTTTCGCAGGGATCGAATGAAGGGTAGAGCCACGGGTCATAACACATCTGAAATGTAACGTCCATTGTTCAAAGTGCCGTCAATGCGAACAAGAGGAGACCGAGACGTGTAACCAATGGCACCCCATACCATCACGCCGGGTGATGCGCCAGTATGGCTATGACGAATACACGCTTCCAATGTGCGTTCACCGCGATGTCGCCAAACACGGATGCGACCATCATGATGCTGTAAACAAAACCCGGAGTCATCCGAAAAAATGACGTTTTGCCATTCGTGCACCCAGGTTCGTCGTTGAGTACACCATCGCAGGCGTTCCTGTCTGTGTTGCAGCGTCAAGTGTAACCGCAGCCATGGTGTAAGCGGTCCATGATTAGGGAATTTGTTGCTAGCGCACTCGAGCAGATGTAATTTCGATGGATTGCTCACGCGCTGCCTGCGTTATGTAAGCTATAAGAGAATCTGAGACCAAAGAGCAGTGTTGACTGCAGTAGGAACTGTGTAGCAGTGGGAGTAAGTAGTTGCTTGCAGTCTGGTGTATCGTGTTGGCTGGGCCGGTCGTGGTGGAGCGATGGCGGAGCCTGAGCGTTATAATATTAAGGTAAAAGCAGCCTCGCGCACATATAATATTGTTATATTAAAGTCCCATGTAAATGTTTAAAAAAAATCTCTTAATAATAATCTTTCTCATAAAAAGTAACTTTTGACAATCATTCATCTCAATTTAAAGAATTCACTAATTTCTCCAATCCATGGTCATCCCGATTATTGTAAAGAAAAATCAGTTGTTTCTTTTTATACATGACAAATCTATCGGCCAGCGTTGCACTCGGCTGTGCCAGAATAATTTCTTATAGGAGCAGATATATATGCGTTATCCGGCGACCTTATTGAGGTAAGAATTTTCAATTTTTTTAGAATGATCTTTCAGGGCCATGACGCAGCACTGCTGGCGTCTAAAATTTATCAGTTTAAATTCACAGTCAATTGTTGAAAGGTTATAAGTGAGCCACAATTTTTTATTGAGAGATTAGTCACATTTTTTATTATTGATAGGTTACGCAATTTACTGTTGGGAGGTTACACTAAATGTCAACGTTATAATTATATTTTTTACTGTTGGGAGTTTATTATACATATTAATTTTCTGTGGGGAGGTTACACTTGTCGACAACCGGCCAGGATCGTATTTTTTGTGAATTTCTGAGAAGTAGTCAGTTATAAATCTGCTCTTATTTACCTAATATTCAATGTAGTTTGCAACTGGCGCAACGCATTTACTAATTTGTCACTCTTTCTTTCACAGATCATCGACAATTTATTGATCTTTGTTGTGATTGTATTTGTTCCAATTTTGCTTTGTATTTGTTTGATTTTGTGCTTAACTTTGGCTTGTGAAAATGCCGCGAAAAACTGCTAACAGTACATCGCGATGCGCAATGAGTGAGAAAGCCGATTCGAATAATTTGACCGGTAATACTAGCGACACTCAGTGTCATAATGATAATCCCCTAATTACAGATAATCAGTGCGTACCGACCACTAGTAATGATTTTTATTCTAATTCAATTGTGTCCACTGTTGATTTAATGACAATTGATGACGCGGCACGTTCCGTTACAATGAACGCTGCCCATTTTGAAACACCTGATTTGCAAAGTTTACACAGTGAACAGACAAATGTTTCTAACGAAGGTGAACAATATACACAAAACGCGTCAGATTTATTTGATTCCGATGTAGTGACCAACAGAGCACATCCGATTTGCAAACCTTTTCGTGAATCAGACAATGACCTAATGGTTACACAAAACGCGACAAATGCAGATACACCAACACACAGCATAGAAAATAGTCGCTAATTTTGGCATGGATCAAGTTATGGCAGTATTGCTACAACTTAATGAAAATCTCAAACAGTCGAAGAAAGAACAAGACGACAATTTCAAACGACTTAAGGAATCGAACAAACAACTTAATGAAAAACAAGACAACCTTAATGAATCGAACAAACAACTTAATGAAAATCTCAAACAGTCGAATGATAAACAAGACAATTTCAAACAACTTAGTGAACAGATTACAGCCGTTGCCGTGCAATGTCATGATACTAAAGAACAATTACGTGAGGAAATTAAGGCTTGTGCTAGGAGCAGTAGTGAAGAAATTAGATCTGTGGCACAAGAATTAAGTAATACACATACAGCCACAACCAAATTACTTAGAGATGAAATGATTGCAGTCGCTAAACAATGTTCTGAAAACGCAACACAGTTACGCGACGAGTTTAAGTTAATGTCATCAGAACTTTCACACACACTGGATGCGAAAGTAGACACGAAATTTGAACAACAAAACAGCCAAATTGAACGTTTTAATCACCACCTACAAAGCAGTGAAACGCGTTACCGTAAATTTATACAGGAACAGAACAAAGTAAAGAAACAAGTCATGGAAACAATTACTGCACAGAGACAGGAAGATAAGCGTAAATTGTTTACGAAAGCAAAAACATACGTAGACAACAACATTGCTGCAGTATCAGACGAAATCAATACTATAAAACAGTTGAACACCGAATTGCATGATGAAATCTCTGATCTTAAAACAAAAATACACACACACAGTAGACTTTCAGACGGTGACCAGCAGACTTGAACAATTGGAATTAATACAGGATCCCGATGCCATTAAAGCAGACGTTAAGAAATTGAACAAAACCACCCGTAAAATCCAAAAACAAATTAATGTTTGTGACACTAAAAATAACGATCAGGTAAAAGCACTGACTGAAAAATTTGATGAATTGGCCAGTCGTATTGACGTTATCGAAAGTAACAATGATACCAAATCAGACGATACGTCACCAATTTCTTTCAATCAAACACCCGAATTCCAAAATTTACAGCAGACAATAAGTGAGATAAGTTCGTTCAGTAATACATTGCGTAGAAAAGTGACGTCTTTACAGCAAGAGGTAACAGAGATGAGAAATGTCTCAGCCTGTAACACGACACAGCATACGCCACTCTCCGAACATTTCTCACACTCACACAGCCACTATAATTTAGGTAATTTACAGAGAGTACGTGACTTAGATTCCGAACAGTCACAGACAAACAGATTATCATACAATCCTGAACCTGTTCAGATATTCAGAGACGAAAATTTTGATTACAAGCACTTTCTATCCGTTAGGAAATTTAAAGTATTTAAAAATGACAGAACACAGATTCACCATTTGGATTGGATACAACAATTTAGCTTTGCTTTTCCACCAACTTGGCCCGTAACACACAAACTTGAATTTATTTGCAGTTTTTTGGAAGGCGAACCGGCAACTCGTATGAGACCGATCGCGAGACAATGTTATTCGGTAGAAGAATTTCAGAATGCTTTTCTGTCAGCGTATTGGTCGAAGACGACACAGCGCGGAATCAAGGATCAATTAATTAGCTTACCAAATTATGAGAACTCAAATTTTCCCACTGTCACGCAATTTTTTGAACACATGGTCCAACAAAACCAATACTTACGTGAACCATACAGTGAATCAGCACTTATCCAGTTGTGTATTTCTAAATTACCACGATCGTCAAGAGTATCTCTTTTAACAGGACAGCAGAAAGAAAATATTTCGGCATTTAGAGATCTGTTACAGCTTTTGGAAGTTCAGCAATCAGACTATTCTTTCATAAGCAAAAATTTTTCACATTATAACCAAGGCCGACAAGCATACGGCAATTACGATCAGCCACGCTATTTCAATAACAAAGGTAATAGACGCTCCAGGAATGACAACCACCAAAACTTTAATAACAGACAAAATTTTAATTATCAGTATCCTCATAGTTATCAGCAACAGCAAAGACAGTTTGTCAACAATAGAGGCTTTGACCCACAACATCAACAAAACCAGTCGGTTAGCATACCTAACCAACAATGTAGTCTGCAAGGTCAACCAAGTCTTAATGTTTCGCCGCCTACACATATAGTCAGCTCCACCAAATAGTAATGCACAGCAACAAGGAAATCACTACGTACAGAAGACACATCATTTCAATTCCTATCGCAACGCGCCGTACAGCAATGATTATCATGACAGACGTAAAAGTAATGAGCACAGTTTTCAGCGTAACAGTCGGTCTTACCAGTAACAGAATCATCCGCAACAACAGATTATCATGACTGAACCAGACAGTAGGTATCATCCCGGACCTAATACGTCAGGAAGAAATAACAGAACAGTACAAATAGTCGAAATGCCACAGCATCCTCCCGCAAATAACAGCACGTCAGATTGAATTTGACTAGATACAGTACAGATTGAACCTTCCAGCAACGTATCAATACTTTTGATACACAGACTCTTGTTCAAGAAAATGTTATTACTTTTGACGACATCCGAGACACACTTTTGCATGAAAAACCAGTTATTCAAAAAACCATTTCCCACCCTGTCATCTAAGTAAAGATTTGATCATACACATTTTCAGCAGTAATCGATTCTGGATCACCTATGTCAGTTATAAATGAGGAAACTTTCAACGAATGTAACAAAGAGAATACCTATCCTACATTACCATTAGGCAAAACTAAAGTAAAAGGAGCAGTATCTGGTAAAGGAGTAGATGTAAAATTACAGACACACTTATAATTTTGTATTGCAGGTCATAAATTCCACTCAAATTTTTTGATTGTTCCCTTATTGACAACAGACGTTATTTTAGGTACGAATTTTTTGGTACAACACGACGCAGTTATTGACTTTCAAAATTCCTATTTAATGTTAAAGGATGAAAATGTACAACTGGCATTAGAATTTCAGCACGCTTTATCTGCAGACGAACAGGCAATTAATCGAAGAGGTCATTTCTCCATCGCGTAACATAGACTGGCATTCGACATTGTTCACCGATACGTACGTACACAATTATAATACACCAGACGAAGCTGACTATGACGTTATGCAACTACGCAATATTCTTTTACAGCAAGCTCCAGTTTTTGACATCCCTGGTACTATGTCCGGTTTCATGTATGAATTTCAAGTTAAGCAGCACGACACGTTTAAAGCCAAACATTATCCCATTCCGTATATTCACAGAGAACAAGTTAAGAAAGAATTACAAGCTATGCTTGACCAAGGTATTATTGAACCGGCAGTTAGTTCGTACATAAACCCGTTCCATATTGTTAAGAAAAAGGATGGTCCACTTCGACTCGTGCTTGATTCACGTCATGTCAACGATATTATTATTAATGAAACAGATCGCTCAGAACTTCTACAGAAATTTCATGGTACTGCTATTTATTCCACTTTACATTTGAAATCGGGATTTTGGCAAATCCAGCTCCATCCGAACTGCAGGAAGTACACAGCGTTTCTCTGTTTTGGTGACTGTTACCAGTTTTGCAAATTACCGTTCGGTTTAACAATTTCTTCAGCAGCATTTATTCGCGGTTTAAATACTAAACTTCCGACAGAACTTACAGAGAGAATCACAACATATGTAGAAGACATCCTTATTGCAGAAGCTAACTGGTCTGAACATAATCTGATTCTGGAACAACTGTTGCAAACTTTTCGTGCACAAGGACTTACAGTTAATCTTAGCAAATCGCACTTTGGCCAAACTTCTATAAAATGCCTTGGACATGTAATTTCAGCAGAAGGCATTGCGCCTGACCCGGAAAAACTTCAAGCTTTACGTGACATTGCTGTTCCAGCGACAAAGAAACAATTACGCAGCTTTCTGGGATTAACTTAACTTTTTCCGTAAATTTATTCATTACTCTGCTTTAGACACTCCTAGATTATGCCAATTGACGGGTAAAAACGCTATTTGGTCCAGGGATAGCCAAGAACATTCTGAATTTGTTAATCTAAAACAAGCTTTGTTGAATGCACCACTTTTATCACACCCAGATCTTACCAGAAATTTTTCCATTGCCACCGACAGTTCTAACACAGCTTTAGGCGTACACATTTTTCAGGAAATTGAAGAAGACGGTAATACAGAAATTAAAACCATCGCCTTTGCAAGTCGCATTCTGTCACCTGCTGAACGCAATTATTCTGTTACAGAACTTGAAACATTATGTGTTGTATGGGCATTTACCAGATTTAGGCATTTTCTTTATGGAAGACATACTACCGTTTACACAGATCATAGAGCTATACAGTTTTTACTTTCAGCTAAATTTACACATGACAGGTTAAGCAGATGGAAACTTTATTTACAGGAATTTAATTTTACAATTGTTCACATTCCCGGTACACAAAATATTGTAGCAGACGCACTATCCCGTTCTCTCAGCAACAATCAGCAAGACATCGCAACCAACTTCTGCAAAGCAAATTTTAGCGTCATGTATATTCAACAAGTCGCATTTGAAAATTTCATTTCGTCGTCATTACGAGACATAGCACAGGAGCAGAGCAAAGACAACGTATGGAAAGAAATTAAACACCTTTGGCAAGATAGGAATAATGTTACCATTAGAAACTATTACACTGTACGCAATAACATTCTGTTTCGCCGCTCTCACCCTGACAGCAACAGTTGGTTATTATGTATTCCTGACGAGCTTGTTAACAAATTAATTTGGTATACTCATTTAAGTTACGCACATTACGGAGCCAGAAAATGTTTTCTTGTACTGAGACAGAACTGTTATTTTGCCAACATGGAGAATAGTATTCGACGAGTTTTAACGTCATGTAAAATCTGCCAGAAAGCTAAATCAGACACGACTTCACATATTCCTCCGTTACATCCCATTGTACCTGTTAAATTGAGACACATGGCCGCTGTAGACATTTTTGGACCGATTCCCAGAACTAATAGAGGTTTTTGCTACATCTTTGTCGCTGTTGAACTCACTTCGAAATTTGTTACCTTCACTCCGTTGCGCAAAGCTACTGCTAAATCTATTTCGAATGCATTTGTAAGACATTTTTTATTTCATGTAGGGCATGTATTGAAAGTAATTTCTGACAATGGACCACAATTTCGATCTGCGATATGGACACGTATGTTACGAGCTAGGAACATTTCTCCGATCTATATATCCAAGTATCACGATTCTTCGAACCCTTGTGAACGACTAATGAAAGAAATTGGTAAACTATGTAGAATATACTGCCATAAAAAACATATTGATTGGGCTACACACATACTCTCATTCCAGGATGTAATTAACTCCATACCAAATGAATCTACTATGCTATCTCCGACTGTTATATTGAAAAATGTTGAACCACCTAACAAAATTAAAGAATTAGTATCCTTTCCTACATCTCGTCGACTACGCCACCATGAAATAATTGAGATTGCGCTCAACAACATCAAACGTGTCGCAGAGCGCCGGAGAAGACAGCAAAAACAGGTTTGTACACGCCGTGACTTTCACATTGGACAGAAGATATTAGTACGCACACACTATTTATCCAACAGAGGAAAGAGTAGATGCAGTAAATTTGAGCTTCTATACACTGGCCCATATAGAATTCGCAGCATTCCTCACCCCAATGTAGTACATGTCGAAACTTTGAGAACCAGAAAAAGCAAAGGCAATCACCATGTTTCCAATATTAAACCCTTTATTGAATGAACATACTTTATGATTTATCACAGTGTAATGCCATTTCCTGATATACAGGGTAAGTCACCTAACGTTACCGCTGGATGTATTTCGCAAACCACATCAAATACTGACGAACCGATTCCACAGACCGAAGGTGAGGAGAGGGGCTAGTGTAATTGTTTAATACAAACCATACAAAAATGCACGGAAGTATGTTTTTTAACACAAACCTACGTTTTTTAAATTGAACCACGTTAGTTTTGTTAGCACATCTGAACATATAAACAAATACGTAATCAGTGCCGTTTGTTCCATTGTAAAATGTTAATTACATCCGGAGATATTGTAACCTAAAGTTGACGCTTGAAACCTACGTTCAGTTGCGTGTTGTAATAAACACGGGCCACGGTCGTCGAGCAGCATCTGCAGGGACATGTTTACGATGGCGACCGTGTTTACGAGTGTGGCTGTAGTGCACTGTTGTGGTTTGGTCTAGCTGTCGCAGTGTCCACATGTAGCGCTTGCTGCTATTGTTATTCTGCATTCGTCTCCGCACGCAAACCAACTGTAGTACACCGTGTTACCAGACGTCTGTGATAGTGTAGTGTTGTAGGAACTGTGACCATGGTGTATTCGAACTCTGAAATGGCGGAGATGATACTCATCTATAGCGAGTGTCAACGAAATGCAGCTGAAGCCTGCAGGGTGTATGCAGAACGGTACCCGGACAGAGAGCATCCAACGTGCCGCACATTGCAAAACATCTACCGCCAACTGTATGCAACAGGTATGGTCGTAGCACGCAAACGGGTCCGTAACAGGTCCGTCACAGAAGCGGGTGCAGTTGGTGTGTTAGCTGCTGTTGCCATGAACCCACACATGAGTACACGGGACATTGCGAGAGCCGGTGGACTGAGTCAAAGTAGTGTCATGCGCATACTGCATCGTCACCGCTTTCACCCGTTTCATGTGTCGCTACACCAGCAATTACATGGTGATGACTTTAATCATCGAGTGCAATTCTGTCAATGGGCATTAACAGAAAATGCGTTGCAGTTCTACCTGTTTACCGATGAAGCGGGTTTCACAAACCACGGGGCAGTGAATCTACGGAACATGCATTACTGGTCCGTGGACAATCCTCGCTGGCTCAGATAGGTGGAGCGACAGCGACCGTGGACTGTAAATGTATGGTGCGGAATCATTGGCGACCACCTCATTGGTCCTCACTTCATTGCAGGGGCCCAAACAGCTGCAACATACATCGCGTTTCTACAGAATGATCTGTCAGCGTTGCTCGAAAATGTCCCACTGGAAACACGTCGACGTATGTGGTATCAGCATGATGGTGCACCTGCACATTCCGAAATTAACACTATGCTGACCCTTGACAGAATGTTCGACGGGCGTTTCATAGGACGGGGAGTACGCATAAATTGGCCAGCCCGTTCTCTTGATCTTACACATCTGGACTTCTTTCTGTGGGGTACGTTAAAGGAGAATGTGTACCGTGATGTGCCTACAACCCCAGAGGATATGAAACAACGTATTGTGGCAGCCTGCGTCGACATTACACCAGATGTACTGCGACGTGTACGACATTCATTACGCCAGAGATTGCAATTGTGTGCAGCAAATGATGGCCACCACATTGAACATCTATTGTCCTGAGATGTCGGGACACACTCTATTCCACTCCGTAATTGAAAACGGAAACCACGTGTGTGCGGGTACCTCACCCCTCATGGTAATGTACATGTGCGTCAGTGAAAAAGACCAATAAAAAGGTGTTAGCATGTGGACGTAATGTGCTGTTCCAGTCTCTTCTGTACCTAAGGTCCATCACCGTTCCCTTTGGATCCCTACGTAATTCGGTGCTCTCCGATACACACGATCGAACAGCGGAGGAGTGGTACTCAAGCGTCAACTTTAGGTTACAATATCTCCGGATGTAGTTAACATTTTACAATGCAACAAACGGCACTGATTACGTATTTGTTTATATATTCAGATGTGCTAACAAAACTAACGGGGTTCCATTTAAAAAAACTTAGGTTTGTGTTAAAAAACATACTTCCGTGCATTTTTTTTATGGTTTGTATTAACCAATTACACTAGCCCTTCTCCTCACGTTCGGTCTGTGGAATCGATTCGTCAGTATTTGATGTGGTTTACGAAATATATCCAGCGGTAATGTTAGGTGACTCACCCCGTATATATGACCACGTATGCAATTATATTTACGTGACTACTTACTGATAATGATCGTATTTTTTTTTGGCAAGTGCTCGGCAAGGTAAGGTTAGCAGGTCGCATTTCTTGTCGTCACACATCAGACCGTGCACATTTTCCATTTTTTGTGTATGTATGATTGTTTTCCTA